>NC_071122.1:9975000-12375000 GCF_024256425.1 Clarias gariepinus
CATGTTTATTGTTATTAGATGATAGATTCACATCCAGCATTTCCAGGAAATAAAATGCACTAATTAATAATACATAATATGGTTAAGTCCTGAAAACAGGGTCTAAATAAGCTGCTCTTGATCTGGAGCAGGTTATTTGGCTCAGTCTGGGAATTCAGCGAATCTGCCCTTGTACTGGAGGACGGTAAGTTTTAAGGGCAATGCTCCGATTTTAAGAGCTGTTGTTGTGCCCTTGAGCAATGCATTTAACCCCCAGATGATCTGGGGAACACTGTCCTCAGTTTCAGTGGCCTAAAAAAATCATCAAACAAAAGTTCTCAAACGAATAAAAAGCCCAAGCATATAAAAACAACAAACTAAATCAAAAATTAGTTATAATTCAAAAATTGTCCACGCTCTAAAAACATTATTTTAAAACAACAAAATAGAATTACATACTGCAATCTCCTTGCTATTTAATACACTTTGTCCATCTGTCAAAAAGCTTTCATATTCCCCTCACTAAAAAAATGTTTTAGACTGAGCAGTGAGTAAAATGCACCGCCGACTTCACTTCTTCATCAGAAGTGAATCTTCCTCATAGGGTTGCTTTCAGGGGACCAAACGGGTGAAAGTCCGATGGAACAAGATCAGAACTATTGTAGGATACTTCAACACATCAAAACAAAAGTTTTTGCAGAGTGTTGACAGTGTGGGCAGAAATGTGCAGACATGAATCGTCATGCAAGATCAAAACGCCCTTGGATAGCAGTCTGAAGTTTAGGGTTCAGGTCTTCAATAAGAACCTCATTGTAATGGGCACTGTTGATTGTTCAACCTTTTCCCTGATATATTCCAATACTGGCCCTTAAAAATCAATCGAAGATGACCTTTGAACTTTTTCTTGGTTGGTGATTGAGGATGCTTCCATTTCATAGCATACTGCTTAGCACTGTGGTCTCACACCTCCAGGGTTGAGGGGTTTGATTCCCACCTCAGGTGTGTGTGCATGAAGGGTGGATATTCTCCTTGTGCTTGGTGGGTTGATATATAAATACTTGCATAAGCTGTGAAACCTTGGAAATATTATGCTGATTTTTCCTATATTTGTGACTTTTTAACCTGATAGTTTTAAAATTATGTCACACAGTTATAAGACATAAAGGTGCAACGATAATGAGATACAATTACAAGATATGCTCTCATAATTACAAGATGCACAAACAATTATTTTGACAGGTAAATTCACAGTGGCTGAATAAAAACATTATTTATGATTAATATTATTATATTGCATTTATTTATAATATAGATAACAGATGATCTGTTTGTCGATTTGCAGTCAGAGTACACTGAAGCCATGTGTCAGGAGTGCATTTAACATCCTCCAGCATATAGCACCATAGGAGACATCAGGTGTCCAAGCTATCCCATTATGCTCAGTCTGCCAGAGTTTGGACATGTTGTGACAAAGAATGAAGAAATGTTGTTGTGTCTATGTAACATTGAGGCCCAATTTTAATCCCAGATTGACAACCTCCCCCTGTTAGCTCAACATCAACCATCTTCACAGTCGACACTGTTTAATAACCTCACCTATTGTTGTGGTTGATTCTTCCAAAGTTGTGGAACAAGACCCCTGATGAATATATTGCTTGATATTGTGGCTTAAAGCTAAGCTTTTCCTGTTGCTCATTCTGTCTTTTTCCTAAAGAATCTAAGCCCAGAGGAAATAGAAACAGATGTGTGATTTGATACTATCAAAGACTTTTTTTTCCTTGTGACTAAAGTGAAAAACTGCTTTGTTGGTAAGCCAGATGCTTTGTACATCTGTATACACGAGTCAACAACCCTAGATGCATATGCAGTTGTTTGGGAGATTTATACTTTTGTCCCAAATGCAAAAGAGAAAAGGAAATAAACAGCGAGAAGATTTTTGGTATTAAAAAACAAAAAAAGCCCTTTGGGAATATCACATTGAATGTGTGGTGTAATCTGCAAATCCATACTGTATATTTCAATATTTTACCCTGACATTCATTTGTTAAAAGTTTATAGTGACTTACAAAATCCAATTTGAGCAAATAACCCAACAACTGAGGAATCAAGCAATCGTTGGCCCCTAGGCAGCCTGAGAATAAGTTCACAAGCTGACACTTAACAACAAAAAGGAAATACTTCAGGTTGTTTTTTTTTTTCTTCTTTTTTTTTGCCCAAACCTACACCACAGTGGACAACAACTGTAGCACAATCCTACAATGCAGCAGGATAAGTAGTTTCCAAATTATGTAGCATGGTCCACATGCTGTATTGAATATACAAACCCTGTAATGTACTGTATGACATCATAATCAGATACTCCAGAAAGCCCCGCCCCTTCCCCTCTGGCCAGTCATTTGACTTGATTTTCTATAAGAATGTGTAAATTACCAGCTACGAACATCAATTATAAAGGAGAAGAAAATATTAAAAGCATTTTTAGAGGTTTACAGTGCTAAAATGTCAGTAAGATTTACACTGGTACAAATCTAACAAAGAATATATACCCCTCCACAATTAGTGGCCCTGCTGGTTAAGATGCGTTCTTAGGCTTCTATTGAATATTTTTTTATTTAAACAATATAAAACCACAATACAAAAAACTCAATTATTTAGAGGAAAAAAAATCCCACAGGAAGAATTTTTATTTTTTTTATGAAATCATATGTCTCACAATTATTGGCACCCTGTGTTTAATACTTTCTACAACCCCCTTTTGCTCATTTTAATTCAGGTTTTGATTTGTCCTGGCATTTGCAAGCGTTCATGATGCCATGCACCTCAGTTGCCTAACAAGGTTCCCAGGGCCTTTGAAAGAGAAACAGGCCCACAGCATCACAGATCCTCCACCATACTGTAACTCACAGTGGGCATGCGGTGCTTTTCCACATACTCATCTTTTGTTCTAGGCCCGACTTGGAGTGTTTGTTGCCAAAAGCTGTATCTTTGTCTCATCTGACCACAGCACATGGGACCAGTTGAAGTCCCAGTACTGCTCAGCAAACTCCAGACGTTTATGGTTGTGATTATTGGTGAGCTTTGTTTGTCACTGTTCCAGCTGTCTTAAACGTCCTAATGATTCCTCTGACTGTAGATATGGGAAGATTAGGTGAGTAGCCTATGAACAATGATGGTGGGTTTAGCTTCATTTGAGTCAAGCATGTCCGCAGGGAGAATGCGACATGATATGCTGTCTGTCTGTCTATCATAATAAAATCTCTATAGTCTGATCCCGTATGTTGATTAGCTCCAGTACTTTATTGTCCTTAAGTTTAATACAATTACATTTAGACTTTTAGACTTTAGACAAATATAAAGTTACAGTTCCAAAGCAACCTAGCCACATTGTGTTTTAATGTAGGAAATTCTATTTCTTTTCGGTGCTGTAAGTTGAAAGTTTTAGTTCAGCTTATAAATAACATTTCACTTTTTTGTCTCCAGAACAGCTTCCTGCTTTTAACAGGGCACAAATAGGACTGCATGATGGCTTTAGAACTACAGACCTACTGGGGAACCCATAAACTACACCTTAAACTATTAGCTCTGAACTAAAATCTAGAAATGTTAGAAAAATGAATAAATAAAACAAAAACAGCATTAGCAGCTTGGAAAACTCTAAATGACCTCACCATCCATCTGCGCCAGCAAAATGACCCGAGGCTTCCACAGATATAAGAACCTAAAGTAAAAACATCAAGCTTTAATAAAGACTGTGACAAACACAAATGTCAAAATAATCCCACCGACTTTAAAAGAGCACTTAGAACCTTGGGACAACCCTGACAGTGACATCTTCAGTACCGTTTAAAGTCATAAAATGTTAACTGAGCAGGACTCATTTCCTAAAAGTGATCATACCAAAGTAGTCTTAAAGATGGAATAAAGACTTTATAATGTGCAATACAAATGATCTACAGATAATCTGAAGGGAAGCCTGCATGCTCCATGAATTTAACCTTTGATTGGTTTTTATTTATGAAAGCTTATTAATTCATTAATAAAACAACTTGCAATAAATTATTACAATATATCTTCACTGTTTACTTGATAAATTCACATATCAAACATTTAAACATCTAATCACACAAATAAAAGCTGACCTTAAGTTTCGAAATTAAATACATTTAAGTGCGATGCAGTTTTTATTCTCAGTACAGGACAATATGTTTAATTTCAAGTTTATGGAAATTACTATGTAATAAATAACTATTTAGATACTATAGATGCACTGGCATAACCAGTACCCAGTAGGAATGCTAATATTTAAGGTTTAAATTGATGCATGTAGAGATCGTAGCCCACTCTTAGTAAACCTACCCTGCTGTGTTTCCACCACACACCACCCACTTGCAGATTTTATTTCCACATTTATTTTCAACAGTAGCCCTTCCCCTTATAGTTTTGCTTTTTTTTCTGTGTGCATCTTAGTATCCATTTTGGAGTGCAGAAAAGCACTTTTTTTCCCCCTCTGGGTGTTCAGGTTTGGAGGTTTTTCATGTCTTTCCAAGAAAGTAGCTGAGCGAGTGTGGGAGCTGTGAAGATGAATTGTTTCCTCCATGCTCCTTTAAATCAAACGACAGAAACCTTCTGCCCTAATCATGTTTCACGCCAACGTCACGTCTCTACATTTCCTCTTCTTTATGAGTTGTCATGGTTGATTTATAGTATCTGCTTATAACCTGGCATCAGCTAAACACAAAAAAAAAAAAAAAAAACATATGGGGATTTACTACTTGAAGGCTTATTAATGTCGATTGGCAACTATTAGGGTTTTTCAAATCTAAATAAAGAGCCTTTGGAATTGAACAAATAAATAAACAGTATAGACAAAAAAATAAATAAATAACAAATAGAAAGCAAAAAAATGTATACTCATTATAAGAAGTTATGCAGTTTGTATGTACACAGGGTAGTTTTTGTACAGCAAGAGCATGCCTCAGTCGATACGGGATTATGGCCTTCAACTAGTCCATTTTCTTATAGGAAGCAGTATGCCTATGCCTTTAACATACAGTTTGATAACTACAACACACTGATCGGCCATAACATTAACAAGTGATTTGAATAACATGTATCAGTTATATACCAGTAAACCGGTGGCAGTATCATGGGCACCAAGGCCACTCACCTATACCTGCAGGGATCAAAGGCCTGCTCATGTGGTTCAATTCCACAGAAAAGCTAATGCAACACAAATCACAAAAAATAAAGTCAGTGCTGGCCATGATAGAAAGACACTAGAACCTGCCATTCACAGACCAAACAGGCAAAGAGCTAAAGGCCACCGACCCAGCTTCCAAACTTCACAGCTTCTAATCTGACCAAGCACCAATGGAAAGTGAAGGACAATCAAGTCTGTTACACAGAGGCACTAGCCCATACCCCACAGCACCCAAAGGATCTGCCACTAACGTCTGGTGCCAGACACCACAGCACACCCTTAGAGGCCCTGTGCACCCATACCCGAGGAGCCAGAGCTGTCCTGGTGGCACAACCCTAAACCATGGAGGTTCTACTGTTAATGCTTTTAATGTTATCGGTGATTGGTGTATGCCATGCTAAAAAGTACCGTTTGAACTTTATATTCCACAAAAGAGAAAAAAAATTACAGAATTCCATACAGTACACATAAAACAATCAATAATATCATTCCTTAAAATATCTGAAAAAGCTGAAGACAGGATCTCATTAGGAGAGAGTGCTTCTCTTAGGTGCATAATGTTTTATGAATAAGAGTGTATCAGATCACAATAATGCAATATATTTATTTATTGGTTCTAACTATTAAATTTGCGATGACATTAAAACAGCTCATATCTCATCCAAAGTTTAATTTTAGAGTTGTAGCATCATTAGTTTGTATGTACAGAAATAACATATATGAATACAATATACAGTAAATAGAAATCAAGAATCCATAATAAATTATAGGATGTGCTGGATCGAGTCCTGTTCTGTAAGCTTTCAAACAATGAGAGTGGAAGCCATGATGCAGCAATATAATAGCAATGTACTAGACTCCTAAACATTGTGCATTTCAATCACATTTCCTATTATATACTTATATTTACCTAGATATCCTTGTTTGTTATATTGGACCTTGCTTTTATGTTATGTTGTATTACATTAAATAGCAAATATTTAATATGCAATTTTCTTCAGTCCACATTTTCTATCCCTAGCTTGTGATTAAAGATGATGGTCAGGAAATCTTCAGCAAAATATACAGGTGTGTCATGCATGCAGGTGATTTCCATAATCTTAAAAGGATGCACAGAAGGAGAAAAAAAAAGCTTAAGCACGTTTAACCTAGCTGTATACATATTGTTGTAGCATTTTGGAGACTGGATTCAGCCCAAATGATTCAAGACTAGACATGTAATATTTATCATTCTATTCATGATAAAATGCTTCTCTGTTTTATGCTTGGATCATTAAGGTTTCCAGGCTAAAACCTGCCATAGACTACACATTCTTGTCTCAGCCATATTGCATGAGGTTACTAAGGATGGAGGTGAAGCTAAAATACTCAGGGAATAAATAAACTAAGGCACAACTCTGACAAAAGTGTAAAAAAAAAAAAAAAAAGTATGATTGTATGCTTACGCACTGAGGAGTGGGTGAATAGGCCGCTGACCTTTGAAGTGCTGATATTTCAGCCACGCACGGAGGACTGGTATACAATCTCTCTCAGCAGGTAGCTACGGCACACAGGGTTTTATTTTGCCAACGACAAAGATTGCTATGTTGTTAACCACAGGGATTCTGAAATCAAGAGTCGACCTCCAGCCAGGCTTTTGATAAGCAAATGAAATCAGCCGATAAACAAGAAAAGTTTCTTGATAAGTTGGGCTTAATAGGCAAATTTAGGTGAAAATAAATAGTGATAAAATCCAAACAATAACAAAAACACGCTTTGTGCATTAGACCTTTTAAGCTTAATATGATCTGTATTGGCTGGAGGGTGTTTACCCGTACACTTTGAACAGTTACGGTCTGTAATTACTCATTATTCATAATAGTGCATGTGCTAAGCATTCTACTAACTTTTTTTTCTCAAAAGAAACTGAACTTTAGATAAGATTCTTGCTTCCTTTGTTAACGGATAAAACACTAAGTTGAGACAGCTCCAGTGCCAGCAGTTATATTCTCTCTTTCTCTTTTTTTTGTGAGATAGATGCATGCTGTGGTGTGAAACAAGATCTTCAGATAAATCTGTTAGTCTTTGAAGCTGTTGTTACAGGATACAAGGAGGAAAGTGCTTGGCACTTCAGAGCACCAGGGTAACTGATTCAGTCCTGACCTTGTGTTACTAGCTGATGGAGTTCTACACGTTCTCCTTTTGTCCACCTAAACACAAAAGGTAATGGATGACTTGGATACATACAATTATAGAGATTTCTGTGCAGTGGCATTCCATCTGCTCAATGCACATTTTGGAAATAAATATGAAATATTTGGAAACTGTATATGACACCTTTCTATGGAAACCAGTATTAAAATTGACCTCACTTTGAGCTACAGTAGCTCTTCTATTGGCTCGGACTACACATGCTAGCATTCACTCCCCATCTGCATCAGTGAGTGATTAAGTAATCAAGTAAAAGCAGTGAACTTGTGACATGGTCATGGGCGGTCAAGGCTCATTAATGCACATGGGAGCGAAGGCTGGCCCGTGCAGTCCGATCCAATAGAAGCCATAGTCTAGATCAAATTGATGAAAAGGTTAATGGTGGTCGTAATAGAAAGGTGTCAGAACACATAGTGCTTCACTGTTATGGCGGGAAAAGGGGGACCTCCTCAATATTAGGCAGGTGGCCATAATGTTATGATTATACATTTGGCAATATGCAGCCTTAGTGAAGTTTAAGCGTCCAGGTAAAGGTGGCGTGATGTCCTCTGGATCGCACTGGAGTGCGTGGAGCAGGTGAGACGAGCGGCGCTGAGCAGGTGGTGGGCAGAGACAGTAGAGCATTCATCTTGAAGGCCATTCATCTTGGTGAATATGACTTTAAAGGATTCGAGTCTGAGTAGGAGACAAGTGTGAGTAAATACACAAAAACTCCTACTCACCAGGTGGAAGCAGAGAGACCCTTTTATGGGCTGTGTGTTGATCGGAGATGGCGTCCTCAGATTGTCTTCCAGCCCAGGTGAGTTACAATGGCCCGTCACCTTGTTAGGCAAATGGCACTTCTAAGTACCCTTGCATGGCTTGCGGCGTGTGCGTAGTGTGTAAGTGAGAGAAGTACGAACATTGAATGTACACCTAGTGTCACAGCATTCACATAACTTAGCTTTAATTGGAAACCGTAACATAATCATACCCCTAAAAAACAAAACCCCCCAACCTTTCAACAACCGGGAACCTGGGCCTGTAGCCTATCCCAGGAGAGTCTGGGCAGGGTACACACTCGACAGGGTGCAAATCCATCGCAGGGCAAACACATACTGTATATGCATGACAATCAATTTGAAAGCGCCAAATAGCCTAACCTGCTTATCTTTGGATTGTTGGAGGAAACCAGAGTACCTGAAGAACACCAATTAAGCACAAGGAGAAAATGCAAATTCCATGTGCACAGACCCAAGGTGGCAATCAAACCCAGAACCTGGAGATGCAAGGTAAGTAAATGCAGGGCAGTGGTAACCAGTAAGCCATCGTGCCACCCTGATTGTTAAAAGTACTATACAAATATCTTATTTATTGATTTGTTTGTTCGTTTAATCCAAATGTGAGCCTTTGTATCAAATAAAATTTATTTTGTTTTCAAAATTTCATGATGTTCCTAAGAGCTTCAATACCCCCAAAGTGCAAACTCTATACATACATACAGTACATACATACGCACACAGAATATAGCTAGATGTTAAAACATTTCTTTTTTTGTTACTGTACAGCATTCAATGCCAAAATTATTGGCTTTTTAAACATCAAAACAAGCCAAGGTTTGGTATGACAGTTGTGCACATGCTGTACATTGCTTCCTTTCATTAAAAAGCAGAAAATGTCAAAAAAGTCAAGACATTTCCCATCACCACCTACATTTTCTCATTTACCTGATCATTATAGATATTCTATGCTGTCTACTGGCAGTTCTGCCAAGCAAAAGACAAGCCTACTTTACACATACAGACTGTGCATGTGTGTGTGTGTATGTGTGTTTGGCAGATTGTGGGGGAGTGCGCAAGCCTGACATCCCTCCCACCAATCAACAGACAACTTATCAAATGTGTAGGCGGGCTAATTGCACCATCAGACGCTCTTGAAAGCTTTAATGACTCTGTGCACTGAAATACACAGCCCTGGAATAGTGTGAGGCAGATCCTGCTGTAATTGGAAGGCATGGTTTTAGTCACGACAGGGGAACCGAGGAGAACCCGTGGACATTCTGTCAGTGTCTAGGAGGACAGCAGCCATTAAGGCAAAGCAAGAAGTCTGCAGAGGAGATACAGCTCAAGGGAGTCTTATCCACCTGTCACAGGCTCTATGTTTCAATGGGACAGGATTTCCATATTGTGGGTCAGGAAAGAAGGAAAGCCATGAGCTAGCCAATAAAAACGGTTATGCAATTGAATTTTTCCGCATCGTTAGCTATTCATGTACTTATCTGGGATGGACTCAGGAGAAAAGGCTTTGTGCTTTTAACAGAAGCACCGTTAACACCTGCCTTTTTGTGTTGATAAGGTCTTAGAATGCCTAGAAGTAATAAACTCAGAGGACTGAACTGTGTGTTAGAAACATGAAAACGCTTAGAAAAGAAAAAAAAAGAAAAAAAAAGAGCGCTTTCATCAGTCCCTTTCTTTTTTATTAGTTCAGAAATTAAGAAAAGTTTTAATGTTATAGCACAAATCTACTAATCTTAAATTTCTATTAATAAATAAATATTTAAAACAATCTGCATGAGCATAGTTTATAAGAAAACACATACTTGTTTACCTTACGCTCAGGGGCAAAGTCTAACATTTTACAACAGGCTGTATGAGATCGGCTTGGAACATCTAACACACACAAGGAAGCTGTATATATATATATTGCAATGGAGACAAAAACCATTATATTTATACTTATTATTGTTTTATTGAAACATTATTTAACACTTTATGCATGTTTAAGAATTATACACACACTTTTACTTTGTCCGCGTGCTCTGATTAACGCCTATAAAGTCCATTTTGTTCAAACTACATTAACATATAATCATATTGTTTAAGAAATAGATACAGTCAATGAATTAAATATATTATGAAGTATATTGTTGAATAAAAAATTACACACATTACGATATACATTTAAATATATTTTATTATATTTATCAATAAAGGAAAAGCAGCAATTCTTTATGTATTTTTTTAAATATTGTAATAAAATTATATGTAATAAAATAAATATATATGATTCCGTATATTGTGAATATATTTTTTTATATTTTCAAAAATTAGTATCAGTTAGTGTAGCAACAAGGAATATTAACATTATAAAATCTTTTCAATTTACCAGTAGATCATAACACTAAATCATGTAATATATTATATTGAGAGATATATTTTCTTTGCGTAAGGGGATGTGGAAATAACTCCCAGCCGAGTTCCTGAAATGTACAAGTGGTCTTTGTGAATGATTGAGTTCCTACAGACAAATGACAACTTCCGCCCTTTTCCGCAGAGGGCAACAAGTTATTCATCGATTTTAAAGGATCAGTTTTTTAAGAACCACTCTCTGAATGTTCCTGGAAATGACTGTAGTGGCTCCAAGTCACCTTGGTCAGGATCGCCATTCAGGGAAATACAGCCTTCTTTACAATGAGTAGTCCTAGTTTTACTTGGACACCCCTTGTAGATGCCTTTTTGTGGATTTTAGAAAATGTTAAAGCCAAGAAAAAAGACATTTACACTCTTTTACTGCCTTTGCAATTACCCCAGAAGTAATAAATGAAAGGTATGCGTCACTTAGCATTCACAGTACATTAGGTAAAATTGGACATTATGCAACTTGGAATATTGTGAAAACACCATGTGATATACTTAACAAAACTATGTGGGGCACTGTGTGAAGCAGTTACAGTAGCAGTTTGTAGTGCAGTGCAGCCTTCGTTTTCAGTTCCTAAATGATTTTCCCCTTTCTCCTGCTATTACTGGTACCAGTTAGTACTTTTGGGAGCTATAATGCATTAAGGGTAATATTTTCTAAAGGAAATTAAGCAGAAAGATACCATAACAAGATGTAAAAGATGCACAAGTGAGTTGTGTACAATGTGTGTGCGAAGGGGTTGCATTCAGTTCTTCCGGTTCTGTCAGTTATTACTGGTATAAACATTAGGGAACGATTGATGGGAATAAGGTTCATACCGTATTAGGATAATCGGTTTAATATATTGTAATTAAACCTTAACGAACATATAAATGATACTTACGTAACACAATTGCAGGCTGATTTATGCAAACTGTGAAGATGGAACTATAGAATTTTGTAAAATCACAAAAATAAATAAATTCACAGTTTATGAAACTATACAAAATATTTTACTTTTCCCCTTTGATTCTTTATTTACACTTGTGGTTTATTTACTTCATGGATAGTAAGAAAATTCTTTATTTGAATCCAGCTCACGGGATTAACATGGGTCAGGATAGGATAACATTAACTTACTGCTAAAATATACTATTATTGTGAATGCAATATCATAAGCCAGAAATCCAATATCAGCCTTTTAAATAATGAATATTGTTAAGGTCAAGAAGTTTGCCCATGTTGGCTCAGGACCAGGTAATAATTTATTCGTTTTCTTCTAACTATACTTTCCTGTCTTTTCCTACTGCACAACAGAGAAGCTGTTTTTAAATTATGACCCTGGTCAGTATACTATTAGTATGCTAATAGTATTAGTATAAATACAATTAATAATATTAATAGTTTTACTACTAATAATAATTTTTGGAGGGTGGTAAAAGGGGTGGCTTTGCTTCATTCTATCATTGCCACCTCTTCACTATGTCCTTAGTTACTGTTGGAATGATTAATGTATGGTTAATTTTTTTGTCACATAAAAACACACAAAATATTCATTGTTTTATATTTTTCATGACATATTAGCACATTTGGTTTAGTAAAAGTGTTTAAACTGCACATCTGGGACAGCATATGGGGAAAATGTGCAACTACAAATACCAAAACAGAAAGTTTTTATGTAATAACTAATTTTAATTAAGGATTTTGAGATGTTCTGTTATAGGAAATAATTAACAACAGGGGTATGTGATGTGCTTTACTGCTACCACACTGGTAATGTTTAACTCAACATAAAGTTTAGTAACAAATTGCAGCTTTTGTAAGGTTTACTTAACATTTTCAAGAAATATTTCACATTGCTTTTTTAGGTGACAACATGTACCCAGTTCAAAATCTTAAGTTGACTGAACTTATCTCTAATTCAAATATTTAAGTCAGCTCAAATGGTTGTGTGCACAGTTAATTATATTTCTCAAGGGTTAACTTCATCTAATCAGAAAAGTAAGTTGACTCCTATTGTACCAACTGATGTGGTTGGTTCAAGTGATGGCCTAACACTACCCCAACAATTAAAAACATACAAACACTACTTTATTCTTCCAAAATTGGTCAATGTTTAAACAATGTTTTTGGCAGCACAGTGGCTTAGTGGTTAGCACTGTTGCATCTCTAGGGGCCTGTGTGCATGAAATTGGCATGTTCTTGCCGTGCTCTGTGGGTTCCCTCCTTCTACTCTAGTTTCCTCCGGTCCAAAGACATGCAGATTAGGCTAATTGATGTTCCCAAATTGCCTGTAGTGTGTGAATGAGCGTGTAAATATTGACCAGCGATCCTACCACATTTGTAAAAAATTAGAATAAATACAAAAGTCAACATTGGTCTCCATGGTCCCTAGGACTGCAAAGGTTGCTAGATTGTGCAGGACATTGTTGCCGGGCAAAAAAAGTCAGTGCAAAAAGATAGTGAACGATTAGTGCACTAGCTCCTGTACAGTGCAGTAACATTAAACCTAACCATAGCTAACATATGACTCAGTCATATTAGGCTGCATTTTTTAGTATAACATACATCGGCCTCACGCCCTGTAAGCTAACAGAAACATATTATATATATATATATATATATATATATATATATATATATATATATATACATACACACACACACTACCGTTCAAAAGTTTGGGGTCACTTTCTATCTTCATGATTGTTCCTGATTTTTATTTCTTTCTACATTGTAAAGGAATGCCGAAGCCATCCAAAAAATGCATTCATCTCCTTTGAACAGTTAATGGTGAGATGTGTCTGCTACTTATGCTCTGTAAAGACTTCATAACGCCTCTAATCTGAGATGCTGTTAATTGATCATTTTTCAGGCTGATAACTCTAAATTAACTTCTCGTCTGTGGCAGAGGTAGGTTTTGGTCTCGCCCTCCTGGGATGGCCTTCATGAGAGCCAGTTTCATTATGGTGCTTGACGGATTTTGCAAATGCACTTGACAATACTGTACTTACAAGAACTATTACAGAAAGGCTGACCTCTGTGTCTTAAAATAACAACCAACTGTTGTTTTTGTTGTTGTTACGTAATTACTTAATTCCATGTTATTTTATAGTTTTGAAATCCCCAGTATTGCTGAATGTAGAAACTAAATCACTAAACAAAAACAAAGAAATTTGCAAGTGACCCTAAAGTTTTGAACGGTAGTGTATAAAATATATTTAATAATTGTTGGTGTTAATGTCAGGTGTTGGAGGTGCTGGCAGGTGCAAATGAACAGTGTTTGTTCAATGACAAACACACAAAAGCTAGGCAAATGACAAAACCTAGATACTGACCGCAGACCAAGATGTCCACTGGTGGGCTAAAGCATTAAGACAAAATCTGCCATGTTTTAAAGTTCTTCTTGTGCACAAATCAGGTGACCTCACCAATTAGTTCTAGCCTACCTGTTTGAATAAACTGTGCTAATTATCTGAAAACCTGGTTGTGTGTCAATAGGATTAAGCTGGGTATTGACCTGGCTCAACTTCAGATCTAAACCCAATAGAAAACTGTTGGACAATCATGAGGAAGGTGGTAGCAGTCAATAAACCGTCATCTGTACACAATCTTTAGGAAGCGATCAAACAGGCATTGAGGAAGGCCACCCAAGAGTACTGTAGATGTTTAGTTTAGTTTTTTTGACTATATGTCCAGCTAGATCCAGCAGGTTTTTAAGAATTAAAGGACTTCATACATAATATTGGTTGTTGAATAGCAATTTTACTGATAAAATAAATATATTTTATTTTAAATGCCATTATAAAAAAAAATAAAAATAAAAATCATAAATGTCATTAAAACATTAGATTTCCTTTTGTCTCAATACTTTTGGCCACCACTGTATATACTAGCAGGAATGGGTACCAAAATCTAGTGCCAATATGGTACCGGTACCTATATAACTGCATGAACTAAAACCTACTCAGAGTGCAGATTTTCGTGCCACTTAAATGCCCGAGCAGTTGATATTTAGCAGTCAAATATTTGTTCTCTTGCTAAGCTAAACACGCTTAAATTAAAATGCCTAAAGCTAAATGTCCTAAAGTGTGGCTGTATTACACAACAAAGAATTCTGACACTTTTAACAGCTGCATGTAAAGGGGCAAACCTAATAAAATATGTGGGGGCACACAGGATTAAGTTAAAGCAGAGGGATGCACTGTGTTTAACAGCTTGCGGACATCTGCTGGCAGTCTGAGCGTCCCCGGTCCCCAGTCAGACCAACTCTAGCAAAGTCAGAAGCGGCGTCATACTGTATTTTGTTGGTATTCAATTATTTTAGTTGGGTTAGTATGTAAATGTGTTGTTTCATATTTAATTGCATTTATGTATACTTTAAATTTTTTATATATAGACTTTTTTTTCAATAAAAAGATGTACTTTGATTCTATCCATTTATTATTTTTTTTGGTTATTGTTTTTTTTTTTGGGGGGGTTCTGGCACCTTTTAAGCACCAGTACCATTTTACATTTACATATATTTGCACATTTGGCAGATGCCCTTATCCAGAGCGACTTACATTAATTTGACGATACCCAACACTATATACTAGTGTCCATTAACCAAAGCTTGCCTCAGGAGCACATCGTCATGTGACTTGGTCCAGGATGGTGCCCTGGCTGATCAGAACTGGAACTAGAGTATGTTTCTGAGAAGTGAAAAAAAGTTTTGTGAATGACTGTCTCATTAAACATTATGGCAGCTTTTATGAGAAAGGAAGAAGGGATTTATAACCAGTGATGGGTGTAACATGTTACTTTGTAATCTAACCTGTTAGATCCGCCATTTCAGTACTCAGTTATTTAGATATATTTTCAAAAATGTAATTTATTATTCAGATAACTTATCGGACAATCCGTGAGCCAGACAGCAGTGATTTCGTTATTGTGTGTTTGAAAGTCGTGATACAAGCCCTGCCCTCGATAACCCCCCTCTGTTATTTAAATAGTTTATTTATCAGACTAAGGCTGCCTGTATGATATCTTGTTCACTGCATTTACTCCCATTTAGTAGATTTATCCTGTGATCTGTTGAAACAGTGTACACATATACAAAACGTAGTCAATATTATCCGCCATTTATTCTGTCTAGGCTGCATCCTGTCTTGCAAGCATACAATCAACCATGTAAGGTCATGGGGGAAAAAAGCTTGTATTCAAGCAGATTACACAAAAGATATACTTTGCTTTCTCTAATCTTTCCTTCACCATCTTCTCATGTTTTTTCCCTTTAACATTAAGCCCAGTAGTGGTATATATCTTCTTAACCCCAACATCTCTTCTTCCTAATCTCTCTTTTATTCCTGATGGTGTGTGTTTGTAAGTAAAGGCTTCAAACTAAAGATGTGCATCTGTCACAGGCCAAATGGTGGGTTTGAAAAAAGACTGAAGATTTATAATTGAACACTTACTGTACACTTAACTAAAGTGACAGCCATATCCAGAAAAGTAGGATAATACAGTAGCTTATTTGTAAATCATCGAAAGCACCACAGGAGGTCCAAAAAAAGGGGGATATCTTTACTTGTGTACTTTTCTTTTTGACGTCCTGTAAAAATATGCAGGAGTAGCAGGAGGATAGTTTTCCACTTGTACAGTAAATAGCAGCTCTTTGTCATAGGTAAGATTGTGTGATACCTAAAAGTGATAAAAAAAAGTCAATTTCAAAAAACATACAAAAAAAACCCCCACACCTTGTGAAATGTTTTCCCATCATGTCATTATTTTAAAAGTAATCAAACTGGGTTTTAAACTTATAGTATGTAAAAATTTCCTCTTTCAATATCATTGCTGTAATGGCATTAAGTAATTTCATGCACGAAGGAGTGCTGTTGTACTGTAACAACACATTATGAATGTTTGATTTAATGTGCTTATTTTTCTGTACCAGCACATATTCTTTCATGACTGCCATAAATAGTGGTGAATTGCCAAAAGCCAGAAGGTATGGAGAATAAACTAGGGAGGTGATGGACAGCCCTGAGAAACTTATTTTGCTTTAGAATATCAGCTAATGTTTAGGTTTCAAGGTTGAATCCTAAATAGCATAAAATGGAAAGCCTGTGCACTATGTTAGGTGTACAATACATTGTTACACTTACCAAGTAGTGCCCTTGAGTAGGGGTAAAAAGATTCAGACTTGTGTTAGAAGCTAGTTAGCTTTGCTGCTCCAATCAACACTCACAATTTCGAAGCAATCACTAATAAAAAAAAGTGTTGATTAAGATACTGTAAGATGGCGTTAGAGATGTTTTTATTGCTAAAAATGCTAAGTTTGATTGTAGGTTTTGGCAGGCAGCTGCTCTCCCTTTTTCCAGTACTGCCGATTGTACCAACCTACTTATAGCCATGCCAGCGATGTGATTAATGATTGTTAAAATACCTGTGCCACAAAATTATTGTGATACATGTACTCGTGAAATCACTCTTGTCCAATCATTTGACTTATTCAGAAGCTGGTTTATAATTGCAACTTAAAAACAATGGCATGACTAACGGTCAACCAGACTCTAATTTCATTGTTCAATTAATAATGAATTGATGTGAAAATTATCATTGATTTTTCCATATAAAAAAATACACCTTAATTTTTTGCATATATCACAGCCTAAAATTGTTATTGGTTTCATAAAAATGCATATATTTTATGACTACATTCATATAACAAGGCACTGTCACAGATTTTCATGTGACAGTCGTGAGCCTACTGTAATAGGCTTCGATCCACGCTCACTTATGAGTCCTTCTCATCGGCAGCTGTGTGAAGGAGCAGGGAGGCTAAATCTGGCACAGCTGGCAGTAGATGATCTAAGGACCATCTACTGAAAAAAAAGAAAATAAAGGAAGGATACTATAGGCTGTATTTTAAGTTACTAACCTAGCTAGCAAACCATTAGCTGACTGCTCTAGGCTAAGCTAGAGTAAGGCAAGGGGTGGCACCTGCCATCTAACCTAGGGTATCTAAACAATTGTCCATACCTACAGGTGAAACTCCAAAAAATTTTATATTGTGCAAAAGTTAATTTATTTCAGTAATGCAACTTAAAAGGTGAAACTAATACTGTAGGTCTTAGGCTACGTTTACACTGTCAGGTAAATGTGACCCAATTTCGATTTTTTGCTCATATGTGACACATATCCGATATGTTCATGTAAACAGGAAAAAAAACGCAGGCATTCCGATATTTCGAGATCGGTTTCAGGCCTCCTTCATGGAAAGGAGATTCATGTGGAAATAAATCAAATATAAATCAGATATGTGCTAGTGTGATTGTCGTGTAAACAGACAGATCGGATTTCCTGAGTCATTGTGTTCTGTACGTCATTAAAACTGCAACTTCTTTGCGGGTTAATGACGTAATGTTAATCTCCGGTGGATCGCGTGTGGAATTATAATATCGCAGGTGACATGAAAGAGAAATGTTAATGCTTATTTGGGCTAAATAACATTATTTATAAGAAATTAGTATTTGGTGAATGAAGCATATGTACAGGCTGCAATTATGCCGTTTTTCCTCCTCCTCCGTTTTAAAACCATGGTAACGTTTCGCATATATCACTTTTATATAACTTTGCATATATCACAGAGCGTTAAGCATACTTTACCTTCGTCTATCTTGGCTAGTGTGTAGCGCAAGAACCTCCCTTTAAAGTATGTGCGATGTTTTAGATGGCCTGGCAAGTGTAAACACGAGTATCGGATATAAGTCATAGTTGAAAAAACGTGTAAACAGACGGTCAAAAAAATCAGATATAGGCAACAAATCAGAATTGGGCATCGAGACCCGCAGTGTAAACGTAGCCATAGTTGAAAGAACATGTAAACAGACAGTCTTAACAAATTAGAATTGGGCATCGATACCTGCAGTGTAAAAGGGGCTTAAGAGACCATTTAAAGGCTCAGGACCCCTTTGCAGGTGATTTGGCTTAATTAGCTAATTAGAGTTGGACATTTTGAGCCTAGAATATGGGATTTTCTGAGATTGTGGATTTGGGGTTTTCATGAGCTGTAAGCCATAATCATCTCAATTATGACAAATCTTGAACTATCTTGCTTTTCATGTAATGAGTCTCAAATATTAGTTTTATCTTTTAAGTTGCATTACTGAAATAGATTGCCTTTTGCACAATACTGTACTAAAATTTTTCGAATTTCACCTGCATGTGGTGAAATGTACTGTAGTTGTGCACACAGTCTTATCTGTTCTCAAACCAAAAACAGCTAGTATAAAATGGGTAGGTTAACATGGCTAAACAAACAAATGCTAACAGAACTAGCAGGGGCTAAACTCAACAAGGCTAAGCAAAGAAACAAAAAGAATGCTTCAAGGTTTTAAGTTGCTGCATATAATGGATAGTCTCCTCCTCTTCTATGTTGTCATTGGTCACCTAATTGCCACCACTAATTGGTCACCTGATTGCCACCATTAATTTTATTAGAAGTGAAAGGAGCTCCACCTAAAGCAGGACACCAGAGCAACAAAAAAAGGAAAAATGGAGAGAGAACACAGCAATAACCTGATATGTAACAGCATTACAGAGCATCCTGTAAGAAACAGACGCATCTTAATATCAGCTGTTGATAAGAGATTCTTGCATATTTTGAATGCAAGCAAGGTAGAAAGGAATAAATAAATCAGAAAAGATTATGGAATTAGAAGGTGTGTCTGAACTTTTGACTGGTACTGCCACTATTACACTAGTCTACTTTTTTGTTTATGAATGTAAGGTCTGTGTAGGGTCCATCAGGGAAACCCCCTTTATGGGGTGCCAACTCCTTTTAAGAAACTGACATAGAGGTAATCTGGAAACATCAATCAGGCTACAATCTTGGACTGCAGGAGGAAACTGGAGTACCCAGATGAAATCCACCAAGCACGGGGAGAACAAGCAAATACCATGCACACAGATCTGAGATGAAATTTGATCCACTAACACTAAAGATGTTAAGCGACAAAAAAAAAACTCTCTATTTTTTTAAGCCAGGTGAGATCAGATTGAATAAATGCCAAAAAGCAAGTTCATGTCTCAAAACTTGTTCCTGCACACAGTAATCAAATGTATAAATAAGGCATCTGCTTTGCAAAGCTATAAATATAGAAAACAAATCAGAAAAGCGTGCTATCATCCATAGTTGCATACTGTTGCTTGATGACATTACCACTGTCTGAGGACGGACATGCATTTTTTTTCTTTGATGCAGCTGGTTGAATAGGAAAAAGTAATGCCAAGATGCAGATGGAAAAAGTACGAAGTCCCGCCCCCACACACATACATTAGGTGCTGTCCACTTCACTTAGGCAGACAACAGCAAGCTCAGACAAGATTCTAGCTAATCTTCTCCATGCTGAACTAAAGGGCAGGAGGTACAGGATGTAATAGTTCAAAGCATATGAATGAGAATGCATCATGTTCGATTCAACAGGGTGGAAATGCATCTGCTGGGTGTAGTCATTTCAAACCTTGCTGTGAGAACAGAGCTTTTAACGCTACATGTTAAAAAAGGACCATGGTAATTAGGTGGTAATTTTGTTGTTTCAGCTCTGTGTTGCTTTTCGAAATGAAACAATGAGGTTAAAGTGCAGAATGTGGCTTCAAATAGGGTTTTTATTTTTTTACACTGTGGGAACAGAAGTGGGACCAGAGTGATAAAGTTTCAAAACCTGCCTATTTAATTATGTACCTTATACCACAGTACTGTTAAATTCCTGAAATTGGAAGAGGATTTCTATTTCATGGGAGTAGATCTGGCTGTAATTCTCACAGGTTTATCTGAATATACTTCTATGCTGGACCACACAATTTAGGCTTATAAACGTATAATGCTCATTTATTTTACTAGTTTGGTTTTTGTGTTTTTGTGCATTTGTTTTCAGGATAAGGAAATGTTATACACAACATACACTTTTTTTTTTACTGTTTTTTTTTTTTGTCTTATTCTAACATCCAGATAAAAAAATGGTTCATGAGAGGAGAATACTGTACAGTACAGCTGCTATAATGTAAGAGACAACAGGAACCAACTTGCCTTAAAGATGTTACAATAAATGGAACTTTAAATGATTGACAAAATGTGATGTATTCATTATTGATGTAAAATTTTAGTCATAAGCTAAGCCTAATGTTGTTTAAAAGAATTAAATCCAATCATACCAGTCAGCTGTTAAAAGAACAGACTATGATAAAAACCCTGCTAACAGTTCCTTGCTTGCCAGGGGAAATCAGCTATTTAGTCATGGCAGGATTTCTGGGCACCATTTATGTACACACTGAAATAAATTCTGTCTCACTCGGATCGCAGCTGCCCTCTTAGCTACTTACTTTGGCCAAATGTTCATGGTCTTAAAAGAATAGCCCGAATAACTGATGTTTAAGAGCATAATTTTTATTGTAGTTCCCAAACATGTCTCTGCTGTTATACTGTATGTAGCTAGGTTACACAGCTAGATAATAAAATAAAAAGCTAGTATGCTATTTATATGTACTGTATGTAAAAAATACCGAAAAAGTATTTTATAATTAATTATTTTAATAATGTATTTGCTTTTACAATTTGGTATTTTGGTTCTTCTTTATACTCTCGCGAGTCTTTGCCTTTTAATTGTGAGGGGAATCCTGCTGATACAGTGGGGTCAGCTGATTCCGATAGCCCGGGAAGACGTCAGGGGGGAGGACATCGCTACATGGTGTTTACTGTTGTTTTAATGGTCCGTTGCTGGACTGATTCATTAAAACAGGTGAGGCTGATTCACTTCTCCCACACCCCCACATGCACACATATGCAATATACCAGACCTTATACGTTTGATACATTCACTTGCACGCTAAAAATAATGTATATAATAGTAATAGTAATCTCTGGACAGTTTGTACCTGCGGAAATTCGTAACTCAAATGTTTGTAATTCAGAGACTCACTACAGGCTACCGCTTAAAATATTTAGGATCCCTTGCAGATTTCTTTGTTTTTGTTTAGTAATTTATTTTCTACATTCTACAACAACACTGGGGATTTATATAAAACTATAGAATAACACATGTGGAACTAGGAAATTATGTACAATGACAACAGCAACAAACAACAACAGTCAGTTGATATTTTAAGACACTGAGGTCAGCCTTTCTGTAATAGTAATTGCAAGAACAGTATTGTCAAATGCAATTGCAAAACCCATAAAGCACGATAATGAAACTGGCTCTCATGAAGACTAACCAAGGAAGCCAATACCAAAACTTATTTTGCAGAGAAGTTTATTCAGTTACCAGCCTCAGAAATCACCAACAGCACCTTAAATTAAAGCCAATATGAACCCTTTAGCGGAACTCAACATTAATAATAACATCCATAATTGGATGCTTTCAAAATTGCTTTACAATTTAGAAATAACTATAAATCAGGAATGACAATTGACTTAGAAAGTGATCCCATAACTTTTGAGCAGTACTGTATATATGATATTCTTTTTTGATACACACTCACTAAAGGTGATTTAAGCAATTGTGAGCATGGCATGGTTGTTGGTGCCAGATGTGCAGATCTGAGTATTTCACAACCTGGTCAGTTACTGGGATTTTCACTCACAACCATTTCCATGGTTTACAAAGAATAATGTGAAAATGTAAAAACACTCCAGTATGCGGCAGTCCTGTGGGCGAAAATGCCTTGTTGATGCTAGAGGTCAGAGGAGAATGGGCCGACTGATTCAAGCTGATAGAAGAGCAACTTTGACTGAAATAACCACTCGTTACAACCGAGGTATGCAGGAAAGCATTTGTGAAGCCACAACATGCACAACCTTGAGGCGGATGGGCTACAACAGCAGAAGACCCCACCGGGTACCACTTATCTTTACTACAAATAGGAAAAAGAGCCTACAATTTGCACAAGCTCACCACAGTTAGACAGTTGAAAACTGGAAAAATGTTGCCTGGTCTGATGAGTCTCAATTTCTGTTGAACCATTCAAATGGTAGAGTCAGAATTTGGCGTAAACAGAATGAGAACATGGATCCATCATGCCTTGTTACCACTGTGCAGGCGGGTGGTGGTGTAATGGTGTGGGGGATGTTTTCTTGGCACACTTTAGGCCCCTTAGTGCCAATTGGGCATCGTTTAAATGACACGGGCTACCTGAGCATTGTTTCTGACCATGTTCTGTTTATTTGTGTTTCCAGTTACCTTTTATTTTCTTTTAAGTTCCTTATTAATAATCCCAGGCCATATCCAAACGGAAAAAGGTTTTCCTGTGCGTGTCATAAGTACTTTCACAACTCCAATTTCCTTGATCCGCTCTAAAGCCCTGTGTCAGGGCTCTTACAATCAAAACATCTTGTGGTGCGGCTCTCCATATTGCACCATGTAACACCACAGGGTTCAGTTTTACGCCCACTGCTTATTCTCTTTACATGCTTCTTTTGGGCAACATAATTTGTAAGCATGGTATTATTTTTTATTGTTATGCTGATGACACACAGTTATACATCTCAGCCAAACGAGATAAGAAAAACCAGCTTACTAAAGTTGTAGCAAACTGTGCAGGACAAAAGAGACTGGATGTTAATTAACTTTCTTTCACTTGATCCTGATAAGACAGAAGTTCTAGTCATAGGACCACATGCAGCTAGAAGCAAACTTTTTGCTTACACTGTCACTTTAAATGGCCTTTCTGTTCCATCAAGTGCAACAGTAAACGATTATACAGTAGATTCCAGCCTATTATTTAAAGCACATGTGGTTAAAAAAACACCAGGATAGCATTCATTCAACTCAGAAATACTGCCACGATTAGGAATTTATAAACGATCCAGAAAAACTAGTTCATGCTTTTATCACCTCTAGGTTGGACTCTTGTAACGCCTTACAATCTGGTTGTTTAACTAGGTGCATAAACAAGCTTCAGTAAGTTCGAAAGAGCTCACTAGAACCAGAAGATACGAGTACATCACCCATATTTTATTCACACTGGTTTCTTCCTATTGCCACCTCAGGGAGTTTTTCCTTGCCACTGTCGCCATCGTCCTTGGCTTGCTCATCAGAGTCTTATCATTTTGATTTATACAGTACACATTCAAATTTCATACAAACTTAAATAATTATTTTGATTGTGTAAAGCTGCTTTACAACAATGTCAATTGTTAAAAGCGCTATACAAATAAAACTGAATAATGGAATCTCTTTCAAACGAAAGTGATTTACAATATATTTTGTTTATTATATTTATAAATATAAAGTATAAATATAATTAAGTACCTTTATGGTATTGGTCTGATACTGTTATTGGGTATTGGATCATTACTTTTTAGGTACGAAAAGACAACATATTTAGATACTCTCTTCCACACACACACATAAACAGATAGAGAGAGATAATATACTGAGACTCTTGATTTTGCAAAATAACACTTCTGTTCTTAACTTGACATATCATAAATCAGCTCAGTTATTGCTCATTACACTTTATAATGGCTTAGACTTCTTGCTGCATTAGTTAGGAGTTAATCGCATTTTTAAGTGATACATATTTTTAACAATCCCTTACATACAGTATGAACATTCATAGATAATAATAAGACATTAAAACCTCTGACAAGTGAAGTGAATAACACTAATTATAACAGATTATCTTATTACAATGGAACCTGTGAAGGGATGGGATAAAAAGAAAAACAGAGAATCTGTTGGAAACTGGAAAAACCGTGCACGCGTAAGTGATTGATGAAGGGACAAAAGTGTGATGTCTAGACGACTGGTACAAAGCAAAATGGAGAACCTTGTGGGATGCAGTGGTTAGTACCTAATGATGATCCAACGTAGGGCAAATGGTGAACTGGCAATGTGGTTATGGTTGCCAAAGGCTTACTGATGCATGTGGAGAGCAAAGGCTAGTCCCACTGGTCAGATTACACAAATAAGATCCAGTAGCACATGGTGCTGGATAAGTTAATTTTGGCTGTGATAGAAAGGAGTCAAAACACGCAGGGCATTAAAGTTTGGTACTTATGGGGCTGCGTGGACGCAGACTAAAACCTCTGAAAGCACCTATAATGGACACCTGAGTATCAGAACTGAACCAAACAATGGAAGAGGGTGGCCTGATCTAATAAAACACTTTTTTTTGTATATAATGTGGATGGCCATGTGTGTGCAATACTTACCTTGGGAGAAATGGCACCAGGATTCACAAAGAACAGCTGCAAAAGGCTGTGTAATGCTCTGGGCAATATTGTCCTGGAAAACCTTGAATCCTGCCATTTATGTGAATGTTACTTTGTCCAACCCACCTCCACATTGTTGATGACCAAGTACTGCCTTTTCTGGCAACACTATTCCAAAATGGCAGTCGCCCCATTCAGCAGTATTATACACCTTGCTATGCTGCAAAAACAATGTATAGAAATGGTTTTAGAAACATAAGCTTCACGAGACAAGTTGCAATGAACATTATTCATCCCAGGGAAAACTTGCTTTATGATAAAGAGTTCACAGTGTGGATATGTCCTCTTCCCATATCCAGTCAAGGTGTGCTGGACAAACTAGTCTGATCTATGAAAGCCCCTCATGCCCTACATGGCAACTAACAAGACTACTTGGTGCCAGATACCATAGCACAGGTTTGAAGGTTTTGTGAAGTTCATGCTTCGACTCCTTAAAGATGATTTGATCTAATTGCAAAGTCTACAAAGTCTTTGAATCATATGATAAACACAGTTTATTCACAGTTGTTATTGTGTCCTGACAAATGCATTTTTCAAGGCATTCAAATGTCACATAATGTAATGAAATATAATAGCAGTTACTCGCTAGTTGCTTCACATGAAAAGTCATTTGGTAAGAGGCTCTTCAGTGCAGCCATGTACAAATTATCTGTAATCATAAGCAAATATCAAAAGAGACAAACAGCACACACTGAACTAGAACAAATACCTGTGGATTACAGTAATAGACTTTGATTCCTGACTTAGCCTTGATCACACAGAAGACATCTGCAATAAAGAACTGCAGATCATATTACTGAGGGAGTTCAGGAACATTCAGAGACTCTTGAATGAGGAAGATCATTAGGTGACCTACTCAAGCACTTAAACTCTGCATTTCAGACAAAAAAATAACATTCAAATTTCTGTACTGCAACACTGAGGCAATGTAATTATTATGACAGATTCCACAGTGGGATAAATGGGCTTAGAACTCTGTGCTATTTCAAGGGAAAAATATATATATTTTTCACTTTTTATTTTATTTGCTGTTTACAAACAGCTTAATGAGGATTATTTTGTACTTTTGATACACTTGGAAAAAAATAGCAGTAATAGTAATTTAGTGAGTTTGTTCCTGTGTGAATGTGCAATAGTTTTTGCACATTCACACAGGAGGCTAATGCCACATGTCACATTATAGGCCAATGCTGTCATAAAAATAACATCGCTGAGTTCCTGATAGATAATGAAATTTTTAGCCCTTCCATGTAATATCATGATAAATGAGAATTCCATTTAACAGGACATGAGTAACTGGAATTTCTACTTAAAGGTACATTTGGTAGGATTTGGACTCCAGTGGTGAAAAGTGAACAACTGAAATATTGGAATACAATTAGTCCCCAACTTATGAACATTTGAGGTACACATTTTCATAGATATGAACACAACACAGTTCTACTTCCGCTTCAATCATGGAAGTAGCTCATGTATATTGTACAAAAAATAAACACTACAGTACACCAAAAAAACATATTTACAATCATATACGATAAATTCAGCATGTAAGTTAATTTATAAAATGTCTATAGTCCAGTATATTGTGTGTGCATGCGTCTGGGAGAAATCAATCGGCCTCACCGGTTTCAGTAAATCAGTGCAGAAGCACGATGATAGAAAATGGCTGTCCTCATGGTGAATAATCCTAATTTTAAAACTACATACTACTACAAAACTACGTTCACAGTCCAATACAGTGAAAAACAGCTCTGAGACAAAATGGTGTCCTGGTTCCTTTTCAAAAGCTACACTCGATGCTGTGTCAAAGCGTTATCTTTTTGTGTTACCGGTTGTGAAGCATGTGTGTAGCAAACACGCCAAATTTTGCCTATATATACTGTAACCTCGGTCAGGTGACGTCATCTGATGAAGTGCACCTGCAGGTCATAAATAGGAGTAAACCGGAAACATCCTCAGATCATTTTGTCTTCAAGACTGCATTGTGTTTATATTGTGGCGTGGGCGGGGCGGCGGCTGACGACCAGCATGCCTTGCGGGGATGTCGGTGTGTGTTCACCATGTTGGGAAAGGTGTTCTGGTTAGTGGCTTAGGCCCTGTTGTGTCTGAGGGGGTGTGTGACGTGTGAAATGTGATCCAGTTCAAGCTAGTGCTGAATTGGATGTAGGCTCCTGAGTGAAGGTGCTGCTCATGCCATACCTGCTGTGTGCTAAATAAAGTACTCCCAGCCATTGCATTGGGCAGCAAATAAGCTCACTCGTCTCTCCAGCATTCTTTCCGGCGTAAAAACGCTACATTGGTGTCAGAAGTGGGATGGAGAATAACGGGTTCGAGCGCACAAAGGAGGACCTTCTAAAAATCCAAGCGGGCAGCCGAGTAGCGGAACGACTACTCGCGCAGAAGAAGCGCTTTCCTGGCGGAGCTAGCGCGAGCACACCATGTCAACCAACGCGGAGCGGGAAGCAGAAAATCCCGGCGCTGGATCTCGGGGCGGAGGCTGGCGCTGCGCAAGCGCCGGAGCAAGATACAGCTCCGTGCGCCGTTAGCCGGCAAAGCGACCTGCCGCTGCGCGAGGCCGAGCGCGCTGAGCCCATATCGGCGGTATATCGCGGCGGAAGAGCCGAGCGACCGCCCGCAGCTCAGTGGCGCTCGGTTCGTGAACCTAGCCGGGGACAGGGCTACCCATCGCGGCTAGGCAACGAGCAGCTCTCCGACGTTTTGCGGCGAGGCGACAGCGCGGGTGACCGTAAGGAGG
Organism: Clarias gariepinus; assembly: GCF_024256425.1. Classification (NCBI taxonomy): domain Eukaryota; kingdom Metazoa; phylum Chordata; class Actinopteri; order Siluriformes; family Clariidae; genus Clarias; species Clarias gariepinus. The sequence goes on from NC_071122.1 coordinate 10,002,538, forward strand.
CGCTGCGCGAGGTCGAGCGCGCTGACCCCATAATGGCGGCACATCAGGGCGAAAGAGCCGAGCGACCGCCCGCAGCTCAGTGGCGCTTGGTATGTGAACCTAGCCGGGGACAGGGCTACCCGTCGCGGCTAGGCCTCGACACCGCTTCCGAGATTCCGCGACGAGGCCAGGGACCGCCGGACTACCACTGCAGCGTTCTCAGGCCTGAGGGACAGCCGGACTACAGCTTCAACGTTCTCAGGCCTGAGGGACAGCGTACACCAGCAGCCGCTAAACTAGCGCCGGGTGGACGTTTGGGGAGCCCCGCGGGGCTTTACATCGACTGTGTGCCGGACGGCGTCTTACTGCGGGCGCTCGTGGACACCGGCTCCACTGTTTCCCACGGGTTGTGGAACTGTGAACCGCTCATCGCCAGGCAGAAGGGCCCCGCCCAGCGCTCGCGGGCACCGCAGCAAGACTTTTGGGTGGGGGCACCTATGGGGCGAATGGGCGTGGACACTCACAGCCAGCTCGGCTCTCCGATGTCATCTACCGGGTGCGGTTGGCAGGGCGGGCACGAGTTTTGCCCCACCGGGACCGTCTTGCGCCTCCACAGCCGCACGCCGGGGAACCATCGAACTCTGGAGGCCGGACCGCCTCAGGACTACATTCGCGTTCACCCCTCACCTGCCAAAGGACGCCGGCGTTCCCACCGCCAGCGCCGACCGCCTCCACGCCTCCGAAACGGAGTTCGTCATGGTGACCAGGGACGGTCACAGCTCGGGTGGGGGCAGTGTGGCGTGGGCGGGGCGGCGTTGACGACCAGCATGCCTTGCGGGGATGTCGGTGTGTGTTCACCATGTTGGGGAAAGGTGTTCTGGTTAGTGGCTTAGGCCCTGTTGTGTTTGAGGGGGTGTGTGACGTGTGAAATGTGCTCCAGTTCAAGCTAGTGCTGAATTGGATGTAGGCTCCTGAGTGAAGGTGCTGCTCATGCCATACCTGCTGTGTGCTAAATAAAGTACTCCCAGCCATTGCATTGGGCAGCAAATAAGCTCACTCGTCTCTCCAGCATTCTTTCCGGCGTAAAAACGCTACAATATGTATATACTTTTCAAATAAAATCTTGACCCTAAAGTTTAGTTTAGCACAAAAAAAACAGAAAAGTCCTTTCTGGTAAATCAACTGCATATGTAGTTCATTTACAGTAATTCATTAAAAAAATATGAATTTTTTAAAACATTTAACATTAAACATTTTACAGTACAAGGTAAACACGAGAAAAATTACAACATGAAAAAAAACAATGTCTACTTTATAAATAGAGTTAGGGTTAGGGTTAGAAAAGGCAGGAAACGGCATGACTGCCGTGTAGCTGTCAGCAATTTCACGTAAATAAGAGCAAAATAGCTTTATACTGGCTTTTACTGGTGCGATTTTGAAAATGTAAGCATGCAGGGTCATTAAGCTCACAGATCTAGGAAAAAAGTCATGAAAGGGGGGTCCTGGAATTTGATGAAGTGTGAAGTATTTTGTGCCTCTGCGTGATAGATCTCTTTTGGAGCGCGAGCTTCACACTTTTTGTTTTGAGTGCTTTGCGAGCCGCGGCGCATTCCTGGATCCGGGGGATCTGGCAGACGCGCATGGGACAAAAATCCCCTTTCTCTCGCGCTCTAGCCATCGTTCCCGAGCTGCCAGTGATCCAGACTCCCTCTGCCCTCCGGACCTGTCTGACCCATCCTGGTGCCCCGCTTCTGGCTGAAGATATCGTCACATGGATGCCCCGTGTGTCTCTCTGGGATGCGTCTGGTGTCTGGGGATGATTCTCTCTACCTAGAAAATGGTTCTGGCTTTGACTGGTGTTGGCAACTGTTTCTCTGGGGACTTGATAGTTCGATAGTTCATGACTGGAACTTCTTACAAGTCTACCTGGGTCTTCAATAACTACCTGGACTCAATATTAACATCAATTAACATCAGCTATTATCGCTGAACTGCCTCCCACCCTACACACTGTATAAATGCAGATCATTTACTGCTTTCTGTTTCACCCAAATGAGGATGGGTTCCCTGTTGAGTCTGGTTCCTCTCAAGGTTTCTTCCTATTACCATCTCAGGGAGTTTTTTCCTTGCCACTGTCGCCCTCGGCTTGCTCACCAGGGACAAACTGACCATTTTGATTCATACAAATTCACATTTCATACAAACTTAAATAATTATTTTGATTGTGTAAAGCTGCTTTGCGGCAATGAAAATTGCTAAGAGCGCTATACAAATAAAACTGAATTGAATTGAATTGAAATCCTGTCCATTACCAGAGCAAACAAAAAGGAGCTTAGAGCCGATCCTTGATGCAGACCCACCTCCACCTTGAACTCTTCTGTCACACCTACAGCACATCTAACCACTGTCTTACAGCTCTCATACATGTCCTGGACCACTCTAACATACTTCTCTGCCATTTCAGACTTCCTCATACAACACCACAGCTCCTCTCTTGGCCCCCTGTCGTACACTTTCTCTAAATCTACAAAGACACAATGCAACTCTTTATTACCTTCTCTGTACTTCTTCACCAGCATCCTCAAACCAAATACTGCATCTGATGTACTCTTTTTAGGCATGAAACCATATTGCTGCTCACAAATGTTCACCTCTGACCTTAACCTAGCTTCCACTACTCTTTCCCACAGCTTCATTGTATGGCTCATTAGCTTTATGCCTCTGTAATTGCCACAGCTCTGCACATCTCCCTTGTTCTTAAACATTGGCACCAATACACTTCCCCTCCATTCCTCTGGAATTCTCTCACTCTCCAAGATCTTGTTAAACAAACTAGTCAGAAACTCTACTGCTACCTCTTCTAACATTTCCATACCTCCACAGGTATGTCATCTCTCACTTGATGCGAATCAAAACTGTTTCTTTTCAGTGGATATGGGGTAGTTACTGCAGGTAAGTAAAGCATGCGATCAAGCTATTGCATATCGTCTGGCTGCAGAAGCGGGATTTCCCCAAGCTCTCAAAATTAGACGACAGGTTTTTGTCAGGTGGCCGGCGGGAGAAGCCTCAGCAACGATCTCTCTCTCCATTCTTTTTGGCGACCGTCATGACGAGTTACCCCTTTATGGAATAAGCCTTATTCATCCCATGTTTTTTGTGCCATTAACTTCGATTTATTCAAATATCGTTAATGCGAAGGTGCAGGGTTATATGATGATGCCCCAGATAGATGAGACGCTTGCGGGCTATCTCTCTCCTGGGACATCATCCTCCCTGAAAAAGCTCACACTCCCCACCAAGCCGCATAAACTGACATCTTTCGTGGTGGGGAAAAGCTTTTAGGCAGCAGGTCAGGCTGGTGCTCCACTGCACACCATGGCGGTTTTGAGCACTGGCGGGGCTATTGATGATAGGGCGTTTGTAGCTACGTCGAGCCAGGCTGCAATGGTGTTCACGGAGAAACATCTGTGGCTAAACCTCACGGGCATCAAGAATAAGGATCGTGCGTTCCTCTTTGATGCGCCAATCTCGCCTTCCGGCCTGCTTGATAATGCTGTTAATTCCGTTGCCACTAAGTTTTGGAAAGTGACGCTATATAAACAGGCCTTTGGGAAGTTTTTCCACCACCGCGCTCAAGAGTCGGGACTGTTGGCCACCCAGTCCTGACCAGGTCTGGCTCTTGCGAGGCACGAAGCACAGAAGGAATGTGTGGTAAGCCGGTCACCCCCTTGTAGACTGGGGTGGGGCTCGCCGCTCTTCACAATCCGCATTAAGGAGGCCGAACCTGCGCACCATCATTTTCTCAAAAAGGAAGTCCTGAGTCCTGTGAAACCGGAAAGGGCGCATCTGCTGACTCTGGAATTGCAGACTTTGCTGGGAAAAGGGGCCATAGAACATGTTTCCCTTCCCAGACAGAGAGTCAGTTTCAAGAAAGAAGGGGGGCTGCGTCTAATTTTAGATCTCTGCGGGCTGAACTGCTATCTCAGAGTACAGGTTCAAAAATTTGCCTGTCAAAATTCAACCAGAGGATTGGTTTGTGACAATCGACCTGAAGGATGCATATTTTTATATGGAAATATTGCCACAACACAGGAAGTTCCTGAGGTTCGCTTTCGGGACGAAGCTTACCAGTATAGGGTCCTTTCATTTGGCTTAGCTCTGTCACTTGCACATATACAAAATGCATGGATGCAGTCCTGGCTCCTTTACGTCCCCAGGGCATCAGTATTTTGAATAACATAGACGACTGGCTGATTCTGGGTCAGTCTTAGAAGCTAGCGCTTCAAAATCGGCATGTTGTCCTAGCTCATCTTGATTCTTAGGATTAAGATTCAACGCCACAAAAAAAGCGTTCTCTTTCCTGCTCAGAACACAACATATTTAGGTGTCACGTGGGATTCGATTGCAATGCGGGCACAGCTGTCTCCTGCGCGGGTCGAATCCATTTTCAACACCCTGAAGGAAATCAAGCTAGGCCAGAAAGAGACTGTTCATTAATTTCAGAGATTTTTGGGTCTCATGGCAGCTGCATCCACAGTGATACCTTTGGGCCTTCTGCACATGAGATTGTCTCAGTTGTGGCTAAAAGCCAGGAAATCTTACTCAAGCGCCAATCCCTAGAGGCAAATAAGGGTTATGCGCCAGGGGCTTCGTACCCTTTTTATGTAGTTCAGACCCTGGTTTCTCACTTTAGGTCCGTCTTGTCATTGCAAGATGCTAACGACAGATGCTTCCCTCACTGGCTGGGGTACGGTCTAGCACATCAATTGCCTCAAAATGATGGCTCTATTTCTGGCCCTGAAGCACTTCCTCCAGCAGTTGAGAGGCTACCATGTCCTAGTGCAGGTGGACAACACTACGGTAGTCTCATATATAAATTCAATTCAATTTTATTTAGCGCTTTTAACAATAGTCATTGTCTCAAAGCACTACTCTCTGATGCCTCCAGCTGCCCTGGGTCTGGACGCCATGGCCCATACGTGGCCCAGATTACTCCTTTATGTGTTTCCCACGATAGCTCTGCTCCCGGGAGTCCTGGCGAGGGTCCGTCAACAGGGTTTGCGCCTTTTTATTAATAGCGCCCCGTTGGCCGACCAGAGTGTGGTTCTCGGATCTAATATATCTCCTGGATGGCTCACCGTGGATGATTCCAGTGAGAAGGGATTTTCTGTCTCAGACGCGAGGGACAATATTTCATCCCCGGCCCGAGCTCTGGAACCTTCATGTCTGGCCCCTGAGGGGGACCAATTAAAAGATGCTGGTCTTCCAGCCAGCATAATCGAAACTATTTTAAGTTCTTCCACTAGAAGAACTTATGCCCTCAAATGGAGTTTTTTTTTAAAAGTTGGTGCATGGCAAAACATGTAGACCCAGTAACAAAACCAAACAAACAAGAACAAAGGAAGTTGGCTTGGAGCATACTATAAACAGAACTCATAAAACTCATAAAACACCTAAACATACACAGACTAGGAATTATACCAACTAATATGCAATACAGACAAGGGATACAAACCAAATTCGAATTTTATTTGTCACATACACGGTCATACACAGTACGATATGCAGTGAAATGCTTGTACGACCGCCGGTGACCTTAAAAAGGAAATAACTATATAAGGAATAAATATTAATAAAAAGAAATACAAAAGAAAATAAATGTAACTAGTAAAGTAAACTGTACAAATAAGGGCATAATAAAAATATTACAAAATATAGAAATATAGAAGGGGGAAATATATATTTAAAATTTATTTTAAAGTGGCATTAAAAAGTTTTAAAGTGGCAAAGTGAATGTGCAATGGCAGATATATAAACATGTATTGTATAAAGTGACATGTGCAATAGTTTCAGATATGTAAGTATGTATTGCATGAATGTGTCCATGATTGTCCAGTCAATGTTTAAAAGATATTACTCCTGTGTGGTGGTGTGATTAAGAGACCTTATCGCCTGCGTGAAGAAGCTCCTCCTCAGTCTCTCTGTGTTGGCCTTCATGGAGCGGAATCGCTTCCCAGACCGCAACAGAGAAAACAGTCCATTGTTGGGATGGCTGAGGTCCTTCACGATCTTCCTGGCCTTGGTCCAGCAGCACTTGCTGTAGATCAAGTGCAGGTCAGGGAGCTCGGTGTGGATGATGCGCTCAGCTGATCACACCACCCTCTGTAGAGAGCGTCTGTCCTGCATGGTGCTGTTTCCAAACCAGGTCGTGATGTTTCCCGTCAGGATGCTCTCTCTGGTACAGGAGTAGAAATTCCTGAGCACCTTAGAGGGCAGTCTAAAATCTCTCAAGTGTCTAAGGTGGTAGAGACGCTGTTGGACCTTTTTCACCACGGTGTTGATGTGGACCATGACAGGCCCTGCGTGATGTGAACACTGAGGTATCGGAAGCTGTCCACTTTCTCCACTGGGCTCCTGTTGATGATGGGGGTCTGGTAGTTCCTCACCTGCTTTGTACTAAAGTCCACTCTGTTCCTCTGGCACCAGTTCTCTAGATTTACAATCTCCTCTAGGTAGGCCGACTCATCATTGTTGGTGATCAGGCCCACCACGACAGTGTCGTCAGCAAACCTAATGATGGCGGTGAAGTTGGTAGTGGCCACGCAGTCGTGGGTGTACAAAGAGTACAGCAGGGGGCTCAGAACACAACCCCGGGGGGCTCCAGTGCTGTCCAGACGAGCAGTGCAGTGCTTGTCCAGACGAGACAAGACACACTAAACAGACTAGAGAACTAAACACAGGAGACTATAAATGCAAGGGGCTAAACACACACAAGACAGACTGGGCTAGGCCTACTAGCTGTTATGCACATTAGCTGCTAAGCTAGCTAGTAGCTAAACAGACTAATTGCTAAACAGGCTAGTAGCCAGAGACCCAAGGGATGAACAGACTAGGTACATAGCAGACTAGGTATGAAACAGACTAAGAACTCTTAAGGTTGGTGGCTAAGCAGGTTAGTACCTAAACAGACTAAGAGCTAAACAGACGAGGAGACTAGAGAGACTAAGATCTTAGCAGGTTAGTAGTGCACTGATTAGTATTTATACAGACTAAGAACTACACATGCAAAAGAGGTTACTCACACATGAGAGTAAGCACAAAAGGCTAATTCTTCTAAAGGCTAATCCTGCTAGGAGACAAACTAACTTAAGACAAATATAAACATAAAGCTCCAGAAACCAAAAGGCCAACTATAATTAAACAAACAGAACATAATTAGAGAAACAAAACCCACTTAACCTAACTCACATTAATGCTCGACCCAGTTTCCCAGAACAACCAGCTATTTATAATGGGAGTAATGAGCTGCCTTGTTCAGGTGAGCACCCGCATCACCTAACACAGGTGCCTTTTGGGAAACTGAGTCTACCAACAAAAAAACATTAACACAAACAGTGCCCTCTAGTGGGCAACCCTCACAGACAGCTGTTTAATTTTGCAACTTATTAAACATATAATAATTTGCTGATGATAGGTTAGGCTTTCCATCCCAAGTGTAAATATAAATAAATAAATAAACACTCCCTGGTCATGTTTCATTGTTCCCTTTAGGGCCTAGTATCCAGTTTGAGGATCTAGTATCTAGATTATCAATATCAAAAGAAATCTTTAGACATGCACTACAGTAATTTCACAGTTAATCAGGAACATTTACACAACAGCACATTTATGCATTCATTTAAATGGCTATTTATGTGGTGGCAGCAAAGTGCAAAATACTGTATTATGCAGATTCAAAAGCTTTAGTTAATGTTCCTATTGAATAACCTGGGAGTTTTACAAATAACAGTTCCCGAAGTTTAAACAGAATGATAAAAAAAATGAGGAAGCGACAGTGTGAAAAGATATAGCTAGTGACCTGTATCTGCATTATTATTTTCTGCACTGAGCTGCTCTAACTTGAGTGGCTCATGTCCATAGAATTTTTATAAATATCCAAAGCATTTAAAAAGCATTCAATCATTTAAAAAAAAATCACATGCGTCTAGAACATTTCTGCTCCTTAACTACAGTACATTTGTATACAAATGTAAAAACAGCTTTAACATCTGAAATTTATCAAATTTAAATAAGTTTCACACACATCATGCAATCATACATGTTTTGTATTCAGCCTGAAAAATATTAATTTAGCGATTATCTTGACATTCATCATGAAATCATACAGTACATTTTATTTCCTTACAGTTGTATAGTTATTTCCCTTCATACCACAGCATGATAAAATGCTAATGCATGGATTGCTTAGTAGGTGTGCTTTATTTTAGTATAACAGCACAGCTTAAATAGTTTCCTAGCTCTAATATGAACAATGGGTTTGGATTAATGCACTACTCTAATATGGTTATTGTTTCTATAGTAACTGCACACAGAGGGATTTTCACATAATCTAAAACTAATAATAAACAGGTTTAAAGAAAAACTAAAAAAAAAAAAAAAAACTGAATAAAACATTGCTTTTTAACAAAGTGAAACATACAAGTTCACTCAAGTCAAACTGGGAATAAAAACATAAAACCATTTGGCATTTACAGAAGATTTTAAACACAGTACAGCGTGAGAGACTCTTAGCCGCAGTAAAACATTTGAATGGTCCTAATGTTTTAAAGAAGGACCTACATTTGTGATTGACTAAACATATGCAAGTTTTGTTTGTAAATTGCTATTATAGGAACTCTGCTTTAAGTTATTGCCAAATTCCCCATACAGTCCTGACCTCGATCCAAGCAATTTTCACATGTTTAGGCCATTAAAGAAGTTACTGGGAGGCCAGCGTATTAGACATGAAGCAGGTAGTTTGATCATGGCTTTCGCAAACTGAGAGATCTTTCTTTCTTGATGGTATCCAAGCACTGGTGAAAGATTGGGAAAAGTGCATTAGTGTAGGAGGAGTGTAGTTTTTACTCTTATGACTGTATTCTGTTATTCTGCACAATTAAAAGTCCTGGTGAGACTCAAATACACCTCATAAAATCTTTTGACAATTTTATTTATTTATTTTGCATTGATTGAAGCCAGGTGGCATGGTGGCACTGTCGCCTTGCACATCCAGGGTCAGGGTTTGTTTTCCCGCTTACTTCCATAGTCCAAAAACATGCAGATTAGGCTATTTGGCATTCCCAAATTTCCCATAGTGTGTGTAAATGAGCATATGTGTGTATGCTAGCAATGGATTGACAACCTACCCAGGGTGTACTTGTGGCCTACGTATCCTGGGATAGGCTCCAGGCTCCCTGTGACTCTGTATACAGGAATAAGCAGTATAGACAAAAAGTAAGTGAGTAAGAGGGAGTAATTGAATTCATCTTGGGTTTATCTGCTTTTGCTTTGTAACAGTAAGTGGTCAAGAGATTACACTAACCAGTTACTTTGTCAACTGAGAGAGAGAGATTTTTTGTCTGTTTAAATAATAACTAGTTGTTCACAATAAGGTTATTGAAAGACCAAGTTTTTGAATCTACAAAGTATTTAAATGCATTTGAATTTGATCAAATTAAGCCTCATTTGCATAAAAAAAAATTCAATTAAAAGCAAAAACCCTCTCCAAAAAACTTGTAGGTACATCAGCAATCCACTAGCAGAGATTGATTGTGAACTCTTTCTCTAATAAACAATTATCCTATTCACTTTGTATACATGGTATTTAAGTATCTGTCTATCTAGATGATTAAGATTACTAAGAAAGGACATAATCTAAAACCTTAAATCACATTTTTTTTTTTTAAATGAGACATTTTGTGTGTTACCTTTTCTAAGAGTAATGATATGCCTCAGTGACTTTAATGGTACCGTTACTGCATTTTGATAGAGGTTTTGTCAGACACCCTACTTGTCCAATATTTCTTCAGGGTAATATAGATTCTTCAGCTTGACAGGTGTGTATCTGCTGAAATATCCCTGCTGACTGGGGCAGCGACCGGAGCTAAGCATCAGAGCCTTTGATTTGTTGCTCAATTCACCAGAGTTCAGTGTCATTTAAATCCTGTCCGAACAAATCTGCTATCAGTTTTCCCAAGTTGCTTGCTGTCATGTCAGGCTTTGTTGACATCTACCATTTTTGTGTTCTCGTGCTTGCATTTGGTTTTTCTAGGAGTTACAGGCAAAAATCTACAGTCAGTGATGTGACTGGGAAAGTGGCAAGCTAGCATTGTTTCTGATGTATTAAAAAAAAGAACAGCCACAAGAATACAAAATGTTTTTAGTGGCAGAACTGATTAGTAAATTGCTGGCAAATTGTGATGTTTACATTCATCAAAATTCATTTGGAAGCTGATTTGATCCCTACAAGTGAAGTAGGATCAAATCCTAGCATTCAGTTGAGCAATAGAGGGTTAAGGACATGCTCAAGTATGCAAAAGTGGCTCTCTATGGTTTGAACCTACAACCTTATTGTGAGTATGATAGAGCCTTAACTGTTGAAGTACCCTTCCCAATCACAGGATGAGAGGATATAAAGCTGGAGATGGATGCCAAATACAAATGTCACACTAAATAATAAAATTGCTAAATAGTAAGGGACTAATAGAAAATTTACTACATTGTTTTTTTTTATTAATTATTAAAAAAAATGTTATGAAAATGTATTTTTGGGTTTTTTTTGGACAGTTTTAGAAATCTCTAGTGAGACATGAGAAAATACATCTCACTTTAGTCCTTTAAATAGATATATACACACTCCTGAACAAAGTCAAAGAAAAAGACAAAAAAAAAATAGAGACTGTGCTTGCATTTATTGAAAACTGCATTTAAACGCAAACAGGCTGTTTATCAGCTTAACAAAAGTTCAGCTGATAAACAGCCAGAATTTTCTAGCCCAAAAATACTCACAACAGAACTAAAAGTGTCACAACTTTAAACACTCCTTTCAGCATGCATGATCAACTGTAAGGCTATAGTCTTAAACTTTTGATCGTCTGATGACCAGCCTGTTTGAGTTTAAATGCAGTTTTCAATAAATGTTTTTTCTTTTGGCATTTTAAAGAAGTACTTACAACCTGGTTACGATTAACCATTGCAAAGTGTAAACACTTGTAATATTTTCTCTGGTCTTAAGATTTTGTTCAGGAGTGCTTATATATTTATTTCAACCTCACTCAGACCGTTATCATGGTCTTATTCTGAATGACACCATTCTTCCACCTATCCTTGAGAGCTAATAACAACAATGTCAGGTGACTGACCTTGCCTTTCTCGCCTCAGCTGGATCAGTTATTTGCTACTAAACTTACTCGCGAGAGATTACAGTTTCACGTCTTGAAGGCGCTTTAAGTCTCTGAGGGTTGTATTGGATTTCTTCCCGATAATATGAATGCAACACGAAAATGTGCACCGCTACTGTACAGTAAGTATGACTTTACCTTGCTTCTTTCTTTTTTCAGGTGTTTGTATTCGCGTCTACTGTTCGTGATATTTTCATCCTGATTACTGCGTGTATGCACATAGGGTGATGAGTTTTTGCATATTTTCTGTTTATACAATCGTTTTCCTTTGAACGGTTCTGTTCACAGACTTCATTCAACTGATGATTAATGAGTAGTAATTCATCATGAGCTACATTTGAATATTGTGTTTGAGTTTTTTTTTTTTTCCCAAACCCAAGCAGTTTATACAGATTCACTTACTTACACACTTACGCACTCACCCATCGTCTATACGGCTTTATCTTGTATGCGGTTCAAGGCGACAGTGCTAACTACTACACCACCATGCCGCCTATACCTCAGCCTGTGATAGTAATAGTAATAGACTGTGATTGGAGAAGGGCTAGTCGCAAATGCTGATAAACAATTAATGAACAGTGATTCGTCATGGTTGATTTATGCTCGTGCAGCCATCTAGAGCTGATTGTGGTACTGTGCCTCGTTACAGCTGAGCCTGGTTTGTTAAAATGATCCACTCAAAATGTCGCTTTTGTCAGGCTGAGATGCATCCATGGGATGGACATAGAGAATGTCCATCCTGTTTGGGTATGCAGCATTTGCTTGATGATATTAATCATCCCTGTGCAGCAGCTGTAAGGTTAACATTACAGGAAATAGTACAGAGAGCCAGGCACTCACATTCTGCCGATAAACCGATGTCCTCACATTCTGGCATACTGTAGGATAAATGTGGGAGGTCCACAGTAATTTAGAAACCAGAGGATGATACCAAGTTGAAGATTTTAGCAGCTTTTCGTGATTTAGTTGATAAATTTAAAACATGTGCAACTACTGGAAGTGCACAACCACCTGCAACCTCTGTGGATGATGAGCAATCACACCGAGAGCGGACAGATGATTTAGTAGATATTATTTCACTGCATGCAAATGACTCTCTTTATGGTAGGGAGGGGAAGGCAGGAGAGGATGATGAGGATGCATCCAGGTCTGGTGCTTCGGGGGAGGGGAGCACACACTTGACATCTTTTCTCTTATTTTAAGTGCAGCGAAAATCTGAGGTCTTGACACAAGAGAAGAAGCTAATATTTTAGTATCCTGTGCCTATCCCTGTGGCTAAAGATTATTCTTAAATGTTGAGAAAAACATGGAATAATGCAAAAGTGGCACCCCAGTTTAATGCAGGATTTAGGTAATTAACCAAAATAAATTATACCCCTAAGAGTGGTAGGGGTAACATGCCTCCAGTGCAGAGAGAGATTGCAAAATTAACCACTTTAGGGCCTGATCGGGTCACGGATAACCCTAGGTGCCCTGGTAGTCAGAAGACAGATAGGTTAATGTGCCAAGCATACAATGCAGCGGCTCGGGCAGCCCGATCAGGAAATGCTCTCAAATTTAAATTTTATTGGTCACATACACAGTCATACACAGTACGATATGCAGTGAAATGATTATACGACAGCCGGTGACCTTAAAAAGAAAATAAAAAATAGGTATAGTGTATAAGGAATAAATATTAATAAAAAGAAATAAAATACAAAGGAAAATAAATGTAACTAGTAAAATAAACAAACTGTACAAATAAGGGCATGTAAAAATATCACAAAATATAGAATATAGGAATATGGGGGAAAATATAAAAATTTTGAAATGTTTTAAAGTGGCATTGAAATGTTTTAAAGTGGAAAAGTGGCAAAGTGTCATTTGCAATGGCAGATAAACATGTATGGTATGAAAAGTGACATGTGCAATGGCTTCAGATATGTAAATATTTATTGCATGAATGTGTCCATGATTGTCCAGTCAGTGTCAATGTTTAAAAGATATTACTCCTGTGTGGTCTGATGTAATTGAGAGACCTTATCGCCTGCGGGAAGAAGCTCCTCCTCAGTCTCTCTGTGTTGGCCTTCAGGGAGCGGAATCGCTTCCCAGACCGCAACAGAGAAAACAGTCCATTGTTGGGATGGCTGAGGTCCTTCACAATTTTCCTGGCCTTGGTCCAGCACCGCTTGCTGTAGATTGAGTGCAGGTCAGGGAGCTCGATGCGGATGATGCGCTCAGCTGATCGCACCACCCTCTGTAGAGCTCGTCTGTCCTGCATGGTGCTGTTTCCAAACCAGGTCGTAATGTTTCCCGTCAGGATGCTCTCTATGGTACTGGAGTAGAAATTCCTGAGCACCTTAGAGGGCAGTCTAAAGTCTCTCAAGCGTCTGAGGTGGTGGAGACGCTGCTGGGCCTTTTTTACAACGGTGTTGATGTGAAAGGACCATGACAGTTCCTGCGTGATGTGAACAGCGAGGTATCGGAAGCTGTCCACTCTCTCCACTGGGTTCTCATTGATGATGGGGGTCTGGTAGTTCCTCTCCTGCTTTGTACTAAAGTCCACTATCAGGTCCTTTGTCTTGCTGATGTTCAGGAGGAGATTGTTCCTTTGGCACCAGTTCTCCAGATTTACAATCTCCTCTAGGTAGGCCGACTCATCTTTGTTGGTGATCAGGCCCACCACGACAGTGTCGTCAGCAAACTTAATGATGGCGGTGGAGTTGGTAGTGGCCACGCAGTCGTGGGTGTACAAAGAGTACAGCAGGGGGCTCAGAACACAACCCTGGGGGGCTCCAGTGCTTAGAGTGAGTGAGGCTGAGGCATATCCGCCCATCCTTACTGCGTGCGGTCTGCCAGTCAGAAAATTGGAGATCCACTGACACATGGATGAGCTGAGTCCCAGGTGCTCCAGCTTGGTGGTGAGTGTGGAGGGAATTATGGTATTAAATGCAGAGCTGTAGTCGATGAAGAGCATTTTAACATAATTCCCTTTCCTAGTGTCCAGGTGAGTAGGTGATGTGTGGAGGAGATAGTCTTGGCAGCTTTGAGAAAGGTGATCAGCTCAGAAGATCGCGATGTTGTAAATTTGGCTGATGTGGCACTTATCACACTTATCAATTTTAAGGGGTGTGGAAGGAAAGAAGAGAAGGAAAGAAGTTGCAAGGATGTGCACGTGGTGGTCCAGAGGAAGTGCACAGCTGGCAGACAGGCACTCAGCTTCTAGGTATTGGTGGCGACAGAGAAGGAGAGTGGGACCCCTGTAGGCAGCGGCTCCTGCAGGCTCTTTAATGGGGCTCTGACGTCTGACATCTAGGCAGTTTCCAGCCACTTTCCGGTTGTTGTTGCATTAGTGTTATGCTGTTCGCACAACTTCCTAATCGCATGATATCCTAGAAAAATGTCATGGAATGTATCCAGGATGTTAAGCAATGGATACCTGTAGTTCATTAATGCTTTTGCACAGTATATATATATATATATACACATATATATACACACACACAATATTTATATAATATATAAATTAATATTTTTTTTTGACAACCTTAAGTGTTAAAGATTACCCAGCGGGCACAACACATGTAATCCACGTGGATTTCTGGTGGATATTTGGTGAAATGGTGGATCCACCAATTTTCACCTGATATCCACGTTGATTCCACGTGGTTTTAGGCACGTGGAAAACCTGTTCTAAATTAATGTGGAATCCACATGGAGTTTTAGTTCTACATTATTCTTCGTGCATTTCCATGTGGATATAACGTGGAAAATAATTTCGTACCACCTATTGATGGTTGCTTGATCTAATTTTGAATGCATATTTTGTATGTTTTTACATAAATTTGACAATCATTAATTAACATTAAACACACTCTAAAATAAAATGACGCATATGACGCATCCAATGTGTTCTAAAGTTGAACACATGAGCCAAAATGTGTTCTAAAATGGCATTTTCAAAATGTGTTACTGATCGCCTAAATGCCACATCTGACTACAACGTACACTGGATTTGCAAACTAAAAAGAAACCGATGTGCTATCAGAGGCGACACATAGGCGTCGCTGCACAGAGTGACTTTGCAGTCTAGCGAGTGGTACTGAGCATGTGCAGTGATCAGCCTTTCCTGGATCCCGTTTTTTAAAGTGGAAGCGCGAAACATTTATAGCTAATAAAAAGAAATTAGAAACTTCGAAATTTGTTTAAATTTGTGGTCTGCTGAAGTTAAAAAGTACCCGTGGCAATTGTGTTTCATACAGAGAACAATTGTGTGTGATGTTACAGGGTAAGCACTGAGGTAAGCAGTAATATTCTAGTATGTTCTGTGGCAGTTAGTGTAGGTTCTAACCGACGCGGTTAGCTTGATTGTGAATCTATGTATGTAGCTAACGTAGGATTCGAAGCATAACAGGCAATTGCAAACGTTAATTTGTCAAAAATCATAAAAACAGGCTAGTATTTGATGAACAGGTATAATTTGTCATAAATGCAGCACCATCACCATGTATAATATATTATATGCACTGAGGAGTTCTGGCAGTGAACCCTAACATTTACTTGCAGAATATATGTTCCATTGAATTTTTAAGAATAAAAGTAAGAACTTTTCCGTGTAACTTATGTGGTTACTCTACCCATTTATTTATTTGAAGATAAATAGATAAGTTTTTTTTTTTTTTTTAGATTCCTTACCAATTCACTTATGTTTCAACTAAACATGAAGGGATCACGAGGGGATAAAACATCATTTGACAGCGCTGTGCAAATTAATAACTGGTAAGTAATTGAATAGTGCCTTGTGGTCGTGTCTTTTTTTATATTAAAACAATGATTGTATTGATAAATTGCAGTCCATGCATCTAAATTGTACTAAACATTTTTGTCCTTTGACAGACAGTGTAGTAAAGGTGCATGATGTTACAGAAGCCTTTGCCCTCAGCACCATTGCCAATCGGTTACGAAATGCACCTAAGAGGAAAGAAAGGCTGGATGCAGTGTCATTTATTAAGTGTTAAGTAAATGTTTTTGTAATTTTGTTTCTTTTGCTGTTTGAGACAGTTTTCTATCTTCTCTTAGATGTTTTGTTGGTTTAATTAGTCTTTTAGTATTCACATTTTTATGGTATTTTAGTATTATGCACTACACCCAGTTTTTATGTGCATTTTGTATTGTTTGTTTTGAAATATGAATAAATTATTGGTTATTACAACTTTTATGTGATTTGTGTCTGCTTTACACTTGATGTTGTAGACATTTTAAACTTTGCAGAATTTACGTTGAACACAACACGTATTTTCCATGGGCTTATATCCATGTCTTTTCCAAGTGGTAAAAAACACGTGGATTCCATGTGTCAAATCCACGTGAAATTGGACTTGCCTTTTACGCCTAAATTACCCGTTTTTTCCACGAGTTTGTGCCCACTGGGTAATAACTGTCCAAACATTTGCCAAAATGAAGCAAAGAAAAAGAATTTGTTGAGAATGGATTGATAAATGGCACCCTGAGTGTTGAGTCACCCAAACCAATGTAGTGTATCAAAATACAATCATAGTTTTAGAGCTTCATAAGTAATCTAATCAGAGGGCTGCGGGATTCCTAAAGCTCCTACAGGACCATTTAACTAATGAATCAGTGAAGTAAAAGCAGCCTCCCTAAAAACCAACACACCAAAGCGTTTCAATATCTTCAGATAATTGTTTGCTCACTCAACTTAAGAATTTGTATATGATAATAATGATTATGATGTGTTGTAATATGCTGTTGAGTTCTCCAATACTAATAAGCAACCATATGAGTTAGCCTTATTTTTTTAAATAAGCATATGTATTAACACGTACTAACGTACAGTATGTGCAAGTACATGTACAGTATGTACTAACATTTAATATGGTACATGTAGAAACATACTGTATTAGAAACCTGCTGAATTTTGGTACTGTAGCCACTGTGGTACACAATAAGTACCATGATATTAACCAAAGTATTGTGGTACACACATAATTATTACCACAGTCCCCTCTGAAAGACTACATTACCTACCCTGGTGATGGATTTCTATTAAGCATACCATAGTAATGTGTGAAGTACCATGGTAATACTATGGTATGTACCATAGTTTACCATAGATAACCATAAAACAAGCTTGCTAACTAAAGGAACAATAGCACTTTTTTTTTTTTACTATTAGCTTTAGCAACCTGATTTAACAAAATATTACTTGTAATAGACTAATTTTGCTTCTTTGGTAGACTCTGCTGTCCAACACCAAGCTCAGGAACAGCGAGTCACACTATCATACTTAAACATGAGTGCAATGAGCAGTTTGATTAATAAAAAGGTGTTACCATTCAAAAGGAAACCCTAGCCTACAATCATGAGTAAGATGTTGATGAATAGTGAAAGGACTTGGGATGATAGCACGTATTTCCACAGCTTAAGAGAAGATATTATTATATACGTATCCTATATATTTTAAGTAAAACTCGTCTTAAAAATATTCCGCTTAAAAAATTGCAGTTATTTACTCTTGTTGGGTAACTGAGTGTACCTGTACATACAGTACTGTTCATTTTCAATGCTAGGGAGGAATATCTACTGTTACAGTATTTTACAATTCTTATGAAACACAGTAGGATCCTGATGTAAACCCACAGTAAATTTACAGCAGTTCATTCCAGTGTAGTCAGTGCAGTCCTGCCCTTTAATCATAGTGGTACTAGTCAATGTGTGCGCAAAATGTGTAAGTTGTATTTAGTGTGAAAAGATAAAGCATAGGTAGACTTAATTTTAACTACGCGAATACGGACACATGATGGCTGCCTCTAATATCCTGCGTTTGTTTGGTGCATAGCCTCAGAAAGTAATAACGCGACATCTCTGCTAGATGTAATAGGCATAAACAGTAGGGGCAGTGTAGACAGAAGGCATGGCAAAAATGGTAGAAACTTTCAAGGAGAAGTTATGTGACCAGGTGCACCTGTATAATATATCTTTTTTATTTCACAGTGACAAATATGCATGTCAAAACTGTTGGCAAGAGATATGTACTGTTAAATTTGAGTTAGTTGCAAAAGAGAGAATGATTCCATATTAATCTGTATGTATTTGGATACAATGCAGGTTTGGCCAAATACTTTTGTCCAGTCCATATAGTGTACTAGTGGAAGTACTTGTCATTGGTAGAAGAGTTTGTAGAAATAAATAAAAGCTAAATATAAGCTGATCTGAATGACTGATATTACTATTTCATGTTGAAGTCCATGTACTGTACAGGTCTGCCTGTCTTTCTGTATGGCAGAACTCTCTGCCTAATTTAATACAAATAAATATATATATATATATATTTGTAAGGTTGAGTATCTTAAACCAAGTTGTACTTCTTTGGCCATAAGCCAAATACACTCCATTTTTATTAATCAAAGAGTGAATAACAGATTCTGCGAATCTGAAAAAGTAAATCGGATAAAAATTGAGTTTTGTCTTAAAATGACTCCAGTGTGTCAAAATTCACTTATAACACTTCAGCACTGTTATTTTAACAGTAAAAATATTAATCCCATAATTTATAGTAATCCCATAAAATATTCAGTTTAGTTTTATTAACATCTATTGTTGCAGGTGTTTGTTTACATTAAGTGGCTTATCAGTAGCCTATTTTAAAGGAGGTTATTAAATTTGGCACATAACTTTTTATAACATCGCTTTTACTCAATATTTTGATTTCACTTATGGTGCAGAATAAACTTCAGGAGGATATGCAAGTACTGCAGAAGTGTCACGTTCGGGATGGTACAGGCTGATGTTATTGCCATGGGCATAAATTGGCAGGCATAGGCGCAGAGGGGGGTTTCCCAAATAAGAGTCTTTGATGAAATAATAACATAAAACAAGCACACTGACGAAACCAAACCAAAACGAACAACAAACAAACTATAACAAGGCATAAGGTGCAAATCAGGTGATAAGGCGGGACACCGGTGCTCTGGCAGTTACATACAGGACGAATACAGGCTCTAATACCTGTTACACAGATTATAAGCCCCATGGTGAAACACAGGCGAACTGACCAACACAAGATCGAATACCTGTTACACATAATATAAGCCCTATGGCGAAACACAGGCTTAATGACGAACACAGGCTCTAATACCTGTTACAAATAATATAAGCCCTATGGCAATACACAGGCTTATGGGCATGACACGTAGTACACACAAACTAAGCATGGAACTGAAACGGGAACAAGACAAGACGGGAGACACGGAGAGACTGGACTAGAGACATGGCAATTAGCTAAACATAGCAATTAGCTACCCATGGTAATTAGCTAAACATGTCTTTAGCCTAACAGCTAGTAGCTACACCTACCAGATAGCTAAACATACAACTGGCTACACCTACCAAATAGCTACAACACGTGGCTAGGCTAAGGGACACACAGGGGCTAGGCTAAGGGACACAGAGCTTACTACTTACCTATTCTCTAACAAACAACACAACATGACTTAACACCGAATCAGTTCGACAAACAATAAGCATATAACATTGACCACACTAGAGCCTTATTTGACAAACCAATGAATAAAACTAACATTTTAAACATAGATGATAATACATCGTAAACAAAAAAAAAAAAAGCCCATATCATGCCAGTGATTAACAACCAATAATGCTTGATCAAGTTTCTAATCAGCTATTTATAGAGGGTGCCTTGGATCAGGCGAGCTCCCGCATCACCTGACCGAGGTGCCTTCTGGGAAACTGAGTCTGCGAACAAAAAAACTACTAACAAAACAGTGACCTCTAGTGGAGATCCCTTACAAGAAGCAAATTCTTTCCAGTCAGTTTAGCATAATGCTGTGACATCATGTGTGTGGTTTTGCACATTTTCTCTCTCTTATTTTGGAATCTAATTTGTAATTTAATGTTGAAGATTATAGTTTATTATTATTATTATTATTATTATTATTATTGTTTATTATAGTTTATTATATATTACAATAAGATTATGTTGAATTAAGTTGCAAAATGTGCACTGATATAAATAAGAGGGGATACATTACAACTAAATAAGAACATAAAAATTGAAAACACATCAGAAACACACTTTATCACCTTGAGCAGGAGCAAATCTTATGAGAAGTGACAGTTGGTGAAAGCATGAAGAGAACCACATAACAATTCTATAAAGAGACTGGGATTCAGGATAATGAGCTTATATTGCAATCTGTTACATAAATGTGCAGAGGCACAGGGTCTTTAGCAGAAAAAAAAAACTATGCATGCAGCATTAAGTGCATTTTGACTCTGAAGAAAGGACTTCCAGGAAGAAACACAAGAGTTTAAAAATGTCAAATAACTCGCACAAATCCTTAGTAAAGTAACAGACATGTGGAATAAATTCCAGATCTGCCTTTAAAAACAAATAAAGGGACATGGAAAATCCAAAAAGGAATACTAAATCTTGTTTTTTTTTCCAATAAAAGAGATGCTGGCTCTGGTTTAGTTGTCATGGAAACTGCAGCTTCTTTAGAAGAGATTGTACCGTAAGTGGAAACATAGACACAGTAAAGTTTTGCTATTTATGACCTTTATGTATTTATGAATTCAAGCTACCTATGTGATGCCTGGATTCATGGTTTCTTCACATCAATCAGCATTCCAAGACAAAAAACATTGCAAAGAAAAACAGAACAAAATACGTTCCCTATACATTCTGTTCACTCATTTATTTCTTTCATGCAAAATGGCTATTTGTATGTTAACATAGGCTTTCTGGGTTTTCAATTATGCAATTAGAATTGCTTTGAGAACTGAACTGGAAAAGATTTCCTTTTATGTTTATTCACATTTCTCGTGTTCTGTGATGTTACAATTAAACCAAAGTGATAGAAGAAAAGCTGCAAGTTTGGTTTGATGTAAATTTAATTCAGTTTTAATTAAATATCTTTATATAATGATTTTACTGATGAACGTAGGCCACAACTTCTAGATTGAGGGGGCACAAGGGGGCGGTGGTTGATGAGGCAACACCTTTTTTTGGTGCGGATAGAATTGTAATAGAATGTAGGGTAATGTCAAAAAAAATATTATCGGTATTTCACAGTATTGCCATAATTGCACATAATAATATTGTATTTTTTATGGCCCGTGGGGAGAACATTTAACTATTCATGAGCTAGATTGCCTGGGAGAAAAAAAAAATGCAAACGGCAAAAAAAAAGTATAAATCTTGGATATGATTGGTTCAAAATGATTTTCTGGGCCCTTTTCCTCACTCTGGATATATACAATTCTTAAAGGGTAAAATTGTATTTTATTATTAACACGCTTAATAATAAAAGCCTTTTAATAATAGTAATATTGTGTTATCCTTGATATTAATAAATGGTTCTTGAGTTTAATGCCAGGTCTCATGTGAGCTCTTTATGAGCTAAAGTCAGACGCAGTAGCTTCCAGTGAAGTGATGAACCACTGGTCACTTATTCTGTACGCTGTTCACTGTAGCTTTTAAACTGAACAGTTTCACTTTCTACAGTTTGTAATCTTACAAATATCCTATGAGATCCACTATGCAGGGAACTATTAGCAGATTGGTAAGCCGCATGATAAACATCTCATTTGATTAGGCGCACCTGGAGGTTATAAATAGGCATGAACCGGAAACATCCTTAGGTCAGTTTTGTTTGAAAAGACGTCCAGTCACGCATACCGTGTGGCATTGGAGTGCAGCATCTCGTTCCCGCTTTTTCAGGGAACAGGGTTACAGCAAAGTAACCTGAGACGTTCCCTTTCAAAAGCTACACTCGATGCTGCATGAAAACGATATTTTCTGCTCTGGAGCTGTAAATGGCAGAGGCTTCGAGAACAACTGGGTGCATAGTCGAGAATGGAACCTTCGGAAGATAGTTAGGATGAGGATGCAGAATAGCTTTGACTAGCCCAGGGGCAAAGTCGAAGCAAGATGGGAAGGCTGACCAAGCCTGCAAATCTCCAATTCTCTTCAGAAAAGTAATGGCCATGAGAAAAAACATGACAGGCGCTGACTCTAGTGGTTCAAAAGGGAGTGTCAACCAACCCCTCTGGCACAATAGCTAAATCCCAAGAAGAGACTGTCGCTCTAGTGGGCGGCCTAAACTGTTTATAAAGTGCGCAATTAAATGGTGCTTTCCACAGAAACCCCATCAGTCAGAATATGACAAGCCAAAATAGCAGCTATGTACATTCTGACAATACTAGGGCATAAGCCCAAGGTCAATTTTCTTGTAGCAACTCCAGCACTAAGACAATTTGGCAGTGGACTGGGTCTACATGTTTTACTGTGCACCAATTTTGAATACACTCCAGTTAAGGGCATAAATTCTTCTAGTGGAGGGAGTCCTAGCATTTATAGTATAGTTTCAATTACACCAGACGTGAAGGTAGAAGTGCTCGGGCTGTGGATGGAAGGTCGTCCCCTGCGCCTGCGACAGAAGCTTCCTCCTCACAGGAGAGATATTAGATCTGAACACCACAGACTGGTCGGCCAAGCATTGTTGATGGTCCTTCGCCAGGACTCTTGAGTGCAGAGCTACAGGAAGAAATGCATAAGACGCAGTCTGGGCCACATATGGGCCATCGCCTGACTACTTCGGGGTGGGGTTTCCAAACCCCGTGTGTCACAGCTTGCCTGAACAGCAAGTCTGCTCCCATATTCATATGCCCTGGAAATATATCTGTAGCTCGGCGTAGCTCTGCAAATGCCGTGTCATCGATAGACCCGCCAGTGCTTAGAGCTCTTAGTAGGTCAGCCTGGTATGCCTGCAAAGCCATTGTGTAGGCACCAGCTGCCCTGCTGCCTGAAAAAGGTTTTTCCACCAACAAAGATATTAGTCTACACATGTGTGGATTTTTTAGGGAGGATGAGCCCCCAGGAGAGAGATAGCCCGCAAGCGTCTCTTTAATCTGGGGCATCATAAAAAACGCACTTTTCGCATCAACGACATTTAAATCAATGTCAATAGCACAAAAACACGGGTTATTCCATGAAAGAGTTAACTTATTATGGAGGTTGCCAAGAAGGGGAGGGGCCATCGTTGAGGCCCCCAGATTTGAACACGAGAAATGCGCCACAGTTCGTGGTTTTGTTTTAAAGACGGCGAGCCAAGCGCGAGGGACTTTAATAGGGAGGAGATCGCAATGCTCACCTGCTCCCTTAAGCCCAAGGATAGCGTGCTCTTCCCCCAAACACTGAAAACAGAAAGCGTGGAGATCGCCCTAATCTCCATCTGCCATCTTTCTGGTGGGTAATAAGACACTTTCTTTTTTTGTTTTCTTTAAAAAAAAAAAAAAAGAAAGTGCTTGCACACACGCACACAACAATGCAGTCCTTGAAGACAAAAAGAGCTAAGGTTGTTTCCGGTTCATGCCTATTTATAATCTACAGGTGCACCTAATCAAATGACGTCACCTGACCGAGGTTATTTTTGCCACAATTTTTGGCGTGTTTGACACACATGCTTCAACAACCGGTCGCGCAAATAGCTTTCCCATAGCGTTTTTATGCAGCATGGAGTGTAGCTTTTGAAAGGGAACACATGTACGTAGGCTGACCGACAGAGACCATGACATCTTCATTAAAACAAACGTACAATATTTATTCAGCAAAAGAAAGACACACAGAGGCCATGTCTCCTTCAAAAAAAAATAAAAAATAACAACTATACAAATAACAGACACAGAGGTCATACCTGAAAGATCATTATATTGCTGATATTTTATTGTGAAGTTATTGCAATAGATTTTTTTTCTTTTTTTATGAAGCACGGTGGCTTATTGGTTAGCAATGTCACCTTGCACCTCCAGATCTTGGGTTCAATTTAAGCGTCGGGTTTGTGTGCATGGAGTTTGCATGTTCTCCCCGTAATAAGTGGACTTCCTTCGGGTCCTCCGGTTTTCTCCCACAGTCCAAAAGCATGCAAATTAGGCTAATTGGCACTCCCAAACTGCAGTATGTAAATGTGCATGTAAAAGTTCACCAAAGAGTCTACCATGGTTGTGAAAAATGGGAATAAATACATTGGTCACCATTGGCCTTTACAGTCCCAAATTGAACTACAGATGTTCCTAGATTAATGTATGAATGAAATTATAATTTTAATGATAGTTTGGCAGAATGATGGCTTAGTGGTTTCCATGTTCAGGTTTTGCATTACATACATTAAATAGTATTAATGTTTATTTCTATAAAAACATATGCTCTTGTGCATGCTAATGACACATAATCATCACCGTTTGCAGTTTTTGTGCATGATAGGAGGCATTTTTTCTTAGATGCTGATCAGTTTATTACATTACAGTCTATTATTTCTTTTTTTGATAAACATGTTTGCAGTTTTATTTTACATGGTTTATTATTACACCTTTATGTTAAAGGGCCAGCTTGTGTGCTGTACTGTTTATTAATTCATTCTTTTAGCACTACAAATTACATGAACAGAGATTGTGTAACCTTTAGTAGCAACTGCACCTACTTGTCAGTTTACATGAATTGTTATTGTTTTGTTTTTTTTTAGATCTTTTCTCCAGCTCTGACCCAGATCAGGTACAGCAGCCAACAAATATAAATAAATAGATGAACAAAATTACACTTTGGTTTTGGGTGAAATTTAATCATTCTATATATTCTATGAGGTACCCTGCATAAGACTATGAATCCTTCTGTCTCTTTGTGACTGGAATGTGAAATTGGAATACTTACCGAGTTTCACAGGACAGAGTTTTTTTATCATGATCGTGCTCCTGGATTGACTCATAAAGCTGGTGAGGCCAATATAATACTCCAGCACCCCCACATGCAGGCACTCGCACAGTATACAGGACTATACATCCATTTACACACACAACAAAATATTTTGTATATACTGTAGTTGTAAATAGTCATATGTACACTGCAGTGTCTGTTTTGTATAATACACATTGGGTTTGGTATATTGAGTGTTCTTTGTATGTTTCTGGGTTTTGTAAACACTAGCAGGTAAGATAAAAGTCTTGTGTTTATGTAATCTCAATTAATTAATTAATTAATACGAGCGTTACAAACACAGCGAATTAATACGAGCGAAAAAAAAAACACAAGAAATATGTAAACTTGCTTTGCTTGGCATATATATATATATATATATATATATATATATATATATATATATATATACACACACATGTGTATATATACATACACACACACACACACACTGTATCTCATTTAATAGAATGACTCTGTTACCATTGCTTGAAGCATTGTCGATAACACTGTATGTATGTATGCTGTGGAATATTATACAAGGATGTGTAGAAGTGTTTTAAACAGATACTCAATATAACCATATTGAATTTATAAGTATTTGGAAGCAGGATAAAAGATGCTGGTCAGTTGTGATGTGTTCGTATGAGCTCCCAGTGAAAATGTGGTTAACATCATTAAAACGTGCCAAAAACAAATAGCTTTTCTGGACACACTCTACTTACACTGTGTCTCAGATGTAAAGCCCTATTTTTCTATTTCCTAATCATCATTTTTAAAACTCTTTCCCTCCAGCTCAAACCCTGAGCCAAGTATTTTAATCACTCATTTAAACCTGTTAAGCTTTATACCGTGAATAATGTTCTACTTTTAACATAACCGCTTGAATTATAATTTGTGTTCACTTCACACATTTAATTCCCAACCTGTTTTGTGAAACGAGTAACCAACATGGAATAGAAAGTCACATGCTGGCAGCTAGATAGCCAAATCAGTTATCTTTCAGCTGTTCTAGCATTGCTAATTAAACAGTTTAGCTAATGGTCTGTCTGGAACGGCAACCAGATGTGCTAGCACTGCGAAGAAGAAAATTATAGCAGGCAGAGAGAAAAGAGAATTTTATCGCCATAACCTACATTTTTGAGTAGGTCAGTGGAGGGTAGAAGAGCTCTATTTAGAATATAAAATAGAATTAATAATAGAATTTCACTATTTTTAAAAAATCTTTTTAATTGTTTCACGGCGTCAAACACATTATACATAACAGCATGGTTTTTAATACAGGAGTCTATCTATCTATCTATCTATCTGCACATGGGCTAGCTGAATCTGCGTCACACTTGCACAATTGCGCATCACGTTTTACAATGACGAACGATAATCCTCCACAAAATTAGTGTTTCTGATCATATTCATATCACCCACTCATGACATTTCTGATTGCTGGAATGCCTCAAAAACTCTAAAGCCATGCACCTGTGAACCTGCAAGCCACACATGGCCATATAGTGACTCTGACCAATGCACACCTTAGGATTTTTTTTGGTTGACATGAGACACTTCATCATGGTGTGTAGAAGCTCTGTGGGGTCTGTCATTCATCACCTGAAGCCACAGGCACCTCTGCGACAGGGTTTATACAGCTTAAAGATCTCCGTGCTCGCTGCGAGCAATGATGTATGGCTTGCCAGGGCAAGAACAGATGATGTGTGCACTCGCAACTGCAAAAGAAATGGATGGGTGCATTAGATAAAAGGCTGTTACAGGATTTCATAACAGAATCTCTCTTTCATTGGTAATGTTTGGAGTTTGTAAAGTTTGTACTTTTTTCACTTTTAAGTATAAAACCACATGAGACATTTGTTATTTGTACAGAGGATTGGAGAGGAAAGAAAAACAGAGCAAATTATTTTTTTTTGTTTTTTAGCTAAGTACAAAATTAAACAGATTTATCCATTCTAAGTATTTCATGGTCATGCATTATTTTGTTGCAAAGATTTTTAATCACCAATTAGCCATAACATTATGACCACTGCCAGGTGAACTGAACAATCTTGATCACCAAGTATACACCAACAAACCATTAACAGGTCATGGGCACCCAAGGCTTACCATCCCTGTGAGGACTAGTTAAGTGTCATGGCTGATTGGTATATATTATAAAAAAAATTATAAAATTTTGTATACTTTTTTCAGTCTTACAGCATATAACTTATGTGGATTATGTTATCATGGTTTCTGATTTTATTCATTGTATCATGGGGTGCAGCTCAGGCTAGAAAAATCAAATGGTTTCAATTCATGAATAAGGGGCCCAATTGTTAGGCATGATATAAAATTCAAAACCTTCAGGGTTTGAGGGTTTGAGTCCCATCTTCAAGTCTGTGTGCATGGAGTTTGCATGTTCTCCCCATGCTTAGTGGGTTTCCTCCATGTACTTCAGCTTCTTTTCCAAATACAGTCCAAATACATGCAAAATAGGCTATCTGGTGTTTCCAAATTGTGAGTGTGCGTTTTGTTTGTGTGATGGATTGGCACCCCATCTAGGGTGTATCCTGCCTTGCTCCTTGAGTTTCCTGGGTTAGGATCCAGGCATAAAATGACACTGGATGAAATAAGCATTATAGAGAATTAATAAATTAATGCACAGTTAGTCTTTCTTTTGCTTTAAAGTGCCATTTTAACATAGAATGAATGCTTAGTGTATTCAGAGAATTTTATCCATGCTGGCCAGTCCTTTTACTGTAGGTCAAGCAAATGCAAACTAATTACAGCACTCTACTTCTTTAGAAGTCTGGTTTTATATATTAATAAGCACCTTTATAATCCTTTCCTGAACTCGAATAACTTGCACAGAAAGGAATATGAGAGGTTAGACTAATCACCTTACTCAGTAACATACAGATGCACCTTGGGTTCTACTAAGACCACTAATTTTGAGGGGAGCGAGGATCTAACCTCTTAATGGAAAACAGCTTTCAAATCTCCCCAAATGTACCAGACTCTAAAAACAAGTGGTGAATGCACAAGTGTAAAAAAAAAAAATGTCTTAAAAAATATTACATATTACTTATAAATATTGATACACAAGTGTATCAGGAAACATTTTTGCATAAAACACCACCACACCAGCTCTCAATTCGCAGCAGGTATTTCCAACATTTTTTTTTCCAGGCTGTAATTGTTATCAAAACCCAACAATTATAGTTGTAAATGAGACTTAGGGAGACCAAATTCAAATTCCATCTAAAAACACCAGCTGGGACTATCAACTCCTCGAGTACACAACAGCGAGTACAGATGGAGCCAGGTTCTATTGACTATTGAGTGGAAATGATGCCGCTAGTGTATACAGAGCATTTGTAAAACAGACAGCGGAAAGTAATTCCAAAAAAGGCTCAATCTGAAGAGTAGATTGAGGTTTCTTCCTAGACGTGAGTATTGCTATATCAATGGATTCCCAGTGCTGAACTCCGAAATTAAAATCCATGCCTCGTATCAATGCTGGTCAATGCGCACAGTGTCAGATTCGTCACGTCGACCTCAGAAAACCCAAAGGATCATTTCTTTTATTGCCTGTGGATTCGAGAACTGACTCTGGGATTGAGATATGTCTGGAATATTAATGCTAAGATCCAAGCAATTGGGATTCATGATTGTCAATTTTTCTGCAGATTATGCCCTGTAGTTCCCCCATCAATTTCTCAGATGTCTTGTGTTCTAAATTTCCTGATCTTTTGATTGCGTTTTGTTATTACAACCAGTTTAGTAGCTATATTACATTCATGTAAGGCAATAAAACTAAACAGCACTGACATTTCCTTTGCTTCAGGGAAAGAGATGTAGCTTTCACAAAGTGACCCTTGGGTAGAAAACTGCAAACACAGAACTCTTCATTCAGCATGCTAATGAGGTGTCAGGTCCATTCACAATATCTTGCTAGATATTGGTTTGTGTTAAGTGGTCTGAGAGAGTGACATGGTTCAAACGGGGCAAAAAACTCATTGCACTTAAGCTTTATGAATATTTAACAAAATTTTGATAAAAAAAAGAATTAAATTAAAATAATATAGAGATTAGTTAAATATAAAAAACAAGGTTTGGAAAAAAAAAAAAACTACATTACACAGCCAGGTCCATAAATCTTGGAACAAAGACAAGTTGTTTGCCTTTTGCATTCTATACACCACCACACTAATTTTGAAATTAAACGCTCAAGATGTGTCGAGTTGAGACCTTTACAGTAGCTTTAATTCAAGGGGTTTAACAAAAGTATTACAGACATTCACATGTACACACCCCATTCCCAGTTTGTTTATTCCAAATAATGGAACAAATACAATTAATTACATGTAATTACCAACATAAAGATTGCCATTAATATTTGAGTAAAAATCCTTTGCTAAGATTTTACTGTAGATGCCTTCAGCTGCATGAATGTTTGTGTTTTTCTGCTTTCAGTCTTTTCTTCAGTGAGTGAAAAGCACGATCCATTAGGTTGAGATCAGGTGACTGACATGGCGAGTGAAGAATGTTCCATTTTTTTGCCTTAGGTAGCATTCACTGTATGTTTTAGGCCATTATCCATCTGGAATTTGAAGTGGCATCCTATCAGTTTTGCTGATAGGCTTCTGCTACAAGGTAATTTGGATTCCATCAGTCCAAACAATCTGGCAAAGATTTCTAACAAAGTCTAATATGACCTTTCTGTTCTTATGGTCTCTATTTCTCTGATGAGGTTATTTTTTCAACCCAATGGACGATGATCACCCTCACTTGCACAGACGGCTTTTTGAACCTCAGGTTGAGAATTTGAGTAAACAGTGACAGAATGAAAATGTAACACTCAGAACTACCTCCAGGTTTTTATCTTAATTTGTCATGAAGTAATTTGGGAACAGGCCACACGTGGCTATGCAACTGCTTGTCAGCCATTTATTTCATTATTTAGGATCCCCCATAATGGCTGTACAGTATGTGTATGCAAATTTCTATTAATACCACACTTTTCTCAAACCCCATAAATTAAAGCTAAAAGTCTTGACTTGGCTCATATTTTGAGTGTTTCATTATAAATTCAATGTGGTGGTGTACAGTACAGAGAACAAATGCCAAAAACCTACTTTTTGTTAAATATTTTATAGACCTGACTGTATTTATTAGTGTACAAGCTCTGTTAACCCCTATATGTCTTTGTGCATTTGTCTGTCCATTTCTTATTTTGTGTGCACCATACCCTAAAGTACTACGTGAATTAACATTACTCTTTGGTCACAGTGTGAACTGCCGCTGACAGTATTTATCACAGTGGCTTGCCCAGTTGATGGCTCCTGTTGAGTCCAAGCCAGCTGTGCTGGGAACTATAGGTACTGAATAAAAAGTAACATGGGGTGTGACAGGAGACCTTTTGCTGTCCGTGGAATAATGTAAGACATGCATTCTTGTGGGTTATATCTTGCTCTCAATAAGATCAATGTCCATTAATAAATAAATCAGTTTGGACTGCACATATTCCACAAAACATTACTGATCAAAAGAAATGCTAATGTATTTCTTTACAGATAATCCATTTACTGTACAGTACTCCATCGCTGGGGATCGCCACATTGCTTTCGGAAACTTGAGATGCAAATATAACCTTATATATATTTTTTTCTTTTATGTTTGTTAACTCAGCTTCCTAGCTGACAGCTCAAAAGTAATCCAATCTAGTTTAGACAAGCCTTCATTTCCAGCACCATCAACATACTCCCACTGTGGTATATTGATTTTAAGGACAACAAGAATTCTCAAGCTTCTAAACCATGCAGCAGATGAGCTTCCAGTGCAAAATAAGGTCTCAAGATTCATTACACTGGAGCTCTACAGTCTCTGGCAGCATGTGTTTTTAAATCCCTGGAAATTGTACAGACTTAAGCTTTAGACCTGTGTTCTTTTTACATAAAAAGAGCAATTGGATGATGTAAAGCTCCAAACACTGGATGTCTACAACCCCAGCTATGAAACATGAAATGTTGACTATTTTATACTGTGTGGTCTAATGTGAACATCATTAATAACCAAATTAAATAGAAACCGAGCATGTAGACAAAGGGGACCATTCTGATCTCCTTTTGGAAGTTTTAACATCACTTCACTGTTTTGTTCTTTGCAGTGTTATATTGTAACAGCTAATCAGAGAGATCAACGTCCCCAATGTGCTGGTTGTACACAGTCACAGGTGCAGAACATGGAAATGTTTTTGTAGTCCTTGTAATTTGACCCATGGAATAGGTGACTGATCATTTTGACTTTCGCAACTTTAAAAAAAAAAAAAAGCAAAAAAAAAAAAAAAAAAAACATAAGCATGCTGATAACACAATAAAATAAACTAATGTACATTATAATCATATTTGATGTATATACACATATATAGGCCCTTACTCAGTATGATTCTTGGTAGCATGCAAAACTGAATGATAGATACATAGAATGCTAGGCATAAATACACATGGAGACCTGGTTCAATTCCATCATTTCCAGGTGCAACGTCTCGGGTTACTTTGCTGTAACCCTGTTCCCTGAAAAGGCGGGAACGAGATGCTGCGTGAAAACGCTATGGGAACATCTTGTCATGTTGCCGGTTGTGAAGCATGTGTGTACCAAACACGCCAAATTTTTGGCTTTTATAACCTCGGTCAGGTGACGTCATCTGATAGGACGCACCTGCAGGTTATAAATAGGAGTGAACCGGAAACATTCCTCAGATTGATTTGTCAGAACGGACGTCCGGTCACATAGGCAGTGCGGCATTGGGACGCAGCATCTCGTTCCCGCCTTTTCAGGGAACAGGGTTACAGCAAAATAACCCGAGACGTTCCCTTTCAAAGGCTACACTCGATGCTGCGTGAAAACGCTATGGGAACGAGAGTCCCAACGCCGCCGCACTGCGAGTGTCTGGACTCCAAGGTTGTGTAGCGTGTGCGCACAAGGCCGAGAAGGTCTCAGAACTATGTCTGGGTAGCTGACTCGAGGACCCGTGAGCCCGGAGTAGCATGAACATCCGAACTAATGTAATAAATGTGTGCGAAGAGGACAACCCTTCGTGTCACACACTTGCTGCAGGGGAATACCTCTTGCTAGTGCAATAGATGAGGCGATCCCCCTGGTTGAATGAGCCCTGATTCCTAGAGGCGAAGTGAGCCCACACGCCTCATAGGAGAGGGCAATAAGCCCAGTGTAGTGGGGGCCACCCCCCGTTGCGGCCCTAGACCATGTAAAAGCTGCTTTGACTTACGCCACTAGCTGATGCGGTGGACGTAAATCTAAAGAGCACGTACTGGACAAAGTAAGTGAAGTCGTGCTGCAAGGGAATACCTCTTGCTAGTGCAATTGATGAGGCGATTCCCCTGGTTGAATGAACCCTGATTCCTAGAGGCGAAGTGAACCCACGCGCCTCATAGGAGAGGGCAATAGCATCTCTCACGCAGCTTGCGGCTTCAAAACATGTAAAAGCTGCTCTGACTTACGCCACTGGCTAATGCGGTGGATGTAAATCTGAAGAGCACGTACTGGACACAGTAAGTGATGTCTCTCCTGCTCCGAAGCTGTAAAGGCGGAGGACAGAAGGCTTCAAAACAATAGGATGCATGTTGGCAAATGTGTGTGGAGAGGACCAACCCTCTGTGTCACATACTTGCTGCAAGGGAATACCTCTTGCTAATGCAATTGATGAGGCGATTCCCCTGGTTGAATGAGTCCTGATTCCTAGAGGCGAAGTGAGCCCACGCAATAGCTGTCCGATCCTCTTAGAAAGGTAACA
Organism: Clarias gariepinus; assembly: GCF_024256425.1. Taxonomy (NCBI): domain Eukaryota; kingdom Metazoa; phylum Chordata; class Actinopteri; order Siluriformes; family Clariidae; genus Clarias; species Clarias gariepinus. The sequence goes on from NC_071122.1 coordinate 10,035,305, forward strand.
CCATTTAGAAAAACCATCCCAACTTTTCAAATACATTCTATTTGAGGGGAGGCAGTCCTAGTACTTAGAATAGTCTTAATTACGCTGGCTGGAAGACCAGCTTGACTTAGAGTCAGAGAGTAGTAAAGGGGACATTTGCTGATCTTGCGAGGCAAAGAGGTCCACCTACGCTACATGAAATTTTCCAAGAATGTAAATCGCCCTGAGGGACAGGAATCTGGTGCGCTAGCTATTTAGCGGCGCGAGCACAGTCCGCCCTGGCGATTAATATACGAGACTGCCATAGTGTTGTCCACCTGCACTAGGACATGGTAGTCTCAACTGCTGGAGGAAGTGCTTTAGGGCCTGAAATAGAGCCAAGATTTTGAGGCAATTGATGTGCCGCGCAAAAGATGGCCTCTCCAGCTCCCTTGGGCTGGACGGTCATTTAAGACCGCACCCCAGCCCCTGAGGGAAGCGTCTGTCGTTAGCATCTGCGACAACAAGACGAACTTAGAGTGGGACCCAGAGTCAGAAACCGGGGTCTGAACCACATAGGAAGGGTACGAAGCACCTGGTGCGTAGCCCTTATTGGGGATTGGCCCTAGAGTAAAATCCCCTGGTTCTTAGCCACAACTGAAATGCTCTCATGTGCAGAAGGTCCAAAGGTGTCACCGTGGATACAGCTGCCATGAGAGCTAAGATCTCTGAAAGTGATGGTCACTTTCTGGTCTAGCTTGATTTCCTTGACGGTGTTGAGAATGGATTCGACACGAGCGGGAGACAGCTGTGCCCGCTTACGCTCAAATTCCATGTGACACCCAAAAATGTTGTCCTCTAAACAGGAAAGAGCATGCTTTCATGGCATTGGATCTCAATCCTAGGAAACAAAGATTAGCTAGAACGACATGCTGATGTCGAAGCGCTAGCTACTGAGACTGGGCCAGCCAGTCATGTAATTCAATACGGATGCTCTGGAGTCGTAAGAGCCAGAACTACATCCATGTATTTTGTGTATGTGCGGGTGAAAAAGCTAGACCAAATGGAAGGACCCGATACTGGTAAGCTTCGCCCCCCGAAAGCGAACCTCAGGAACCTCCTGTGTTGTGGCAATATTTCCATTGATTTATTTTTAGATAGCGGTAAAGCCCGCAAAATCTAAAAAAATGGACGCAGCCCCCCGTTCCTCTTGCACTTTCCGGTTTCATGGAAGTGGAGACCACGCCATTGAAACGCGGAGGGTGATGTGAGAACTGAATCCTGTAGCTTCTCTGTACAGTGCTTAGCGCCCAAGGAGATATACTTGGCAGTAGCTTCCACGCTGCCAGTGTTTCAGAAAGGGGCAAAGCTCAGCGGCTTGGTTAAACGGGAGGGATGTTAGATGTTCGGCATCCTGAAACACGGCAGGAAAAACCCGAAGAACTAACATTTTATTGGAGACTGGAGTTGCCCGAAACACCAGTGGTGGCGGAGCAAGAACACCAACCTCCTGGGGGTGCCAGGGAGAACACTTTATTCTTTAAAAGGAATTCTGCGTGCCTCTCCCCATTGGGGGGCCACCCCCCACGGTTCTGGGCACATGAACCTCAGGGCTTCTTTGTGAAGACAATATAGTCTGACCTCTTTTGAGGCGGATTGCGTGACGCACCCCAATCTTGCGAGGGGGTGCCCAGCTCAAAAACACTCTCCTTGTGTGTTTCATGCCTCGCAACAGTCAGACCCGGTCGAGACTGGGTGGCCGACAGTCCCGACTCTTGAGCAAGGCGGGGAAGGAATTTCCCGAAGGCTTGTTATACAAACTTCGCCTCATGAACCTAGTGGCGACCGAGTTAACGACATCGCCAAGTAGGCCGGGAGGCGAGATGGGGCATCGAGGAGGAATACACGATCCTTCTCCTTAATGCCCCTGAGATTCAACCACAAGTGCCTCTCCGCAGAGACCATAGCAGCCATAAAACGGCCAATAGCACGAGCCGTCTGCTTTGTTGCACGAAGAGACAAGTCTGTGGCCCGGCGTAAATCCAATACGCCTTACCTTGCAGAGCCCCGCCAGTACTCAAGTCTCTCAGCAGGTCAGCCTGGTAGGCGTGCAAAACCGCCATGGTGTGCAATGCGCCAACCTGACCTGCTGCCTGAAAAGCTTTTCCCTCCAGGGAAGATAAAAAGTCTACACAGCTTGAAAGGAAATAATAGCTTTTCAGGAAGGATGATGTCCCAGAAGAGAGATAGCCTGGAAGCGTTTCTTCTATCTGGGTGTCATCATATAACTCCGCGTTTCTACCTCAATTATATTTAAATAAATAAATAAGTTGATGGCAGGAAAACACGGGATGAATACAGCTTAATCCATGAAAGGGTTAACTTATATGGAGATTGCTAAGAAAAGGGGAGGGAGTGTCGTTGAGGCTCCGCCCCCGGCCACCCGACAGAACCTGCCGTCTATGTTTTTTTTTTTATTATTATTTTTAAGTGCTTAGAGCCTATTACCATCTCCGCGGAAGCAAGAGAGGATGTTTATCCTTGCCCATTCACAAGAAGCGCGGCGCGCGCTTGCGAGCGGACAGAGGGATTTCCCGATCCGATGAGAACGCGAAAGAAAGGAGTTTTAAATCCGTCTCTCACTGCTCTGCCGGATGCACGAGTTTAAGCCCCAGGAATGCGCGGCGGCTCGAAGATTCTCAAGGAATGCGAGGCGCGCGCGTAGCACTTAATCGAAGCAGTAAAGTGTAGAGATCGCCCTCCGATATGGATTAAACACACGGAGGGACATCTCGTTTAAACTCTGCCATTATCGGTAAGTTAAACACTTATTTTTGCTGGTTAGACACACACGCTCACAACTAGGTGAAGACAAGAATCTAAGGAATGTTTCCGGTTCACTCCTATTTATAACCTGCAGGTGCGTCCTATCAGATGACGTCACCTGACCGAGGTTATAAAAGCCAAAAATTTGACGTGTTTGGTACACAAATGCTTCACAACCGGCAACATGACAAGATGTTCCCATAGCGTTTTCACGCAGCATCGAGTGTAGCCTTTGAAAGGAACTCTGTGGTTGTATTTAAATTATTACTGGATTGGTTATATATGTTTTTTTTTCCCTTATCTGAGGAACTGTATACCAAATTACATACCTAAACCTAAATTATGATCATTAGTCTGCATGACCAAATTAACAATTTAAAGAGACTCATCTTTTAACAAAGAAAAAATGTACAAACCTTATCACGACTGTTGAGAAACTGGAAAACCGAGCAAAATAAGAGCGTCAGAAAAATAAAAAAATCATGCGTAGGTGGCACATTCTGTTTTCATAATACATGCATTATCTTAATAAAAAAAACATTTTTATTCTTAAGGTTAGTTCAATGGGCTATTATAATGTCAGATACATGTTAGTGCCACATCATCATTCAGTGTTATGCAGTACAGTAAATTTAAATCCAATCAAAGTGGTGGAGATTTATCATTAAGGACATGGGAAGAAAGTTATTACAGACATTATCCAGTTAAACAAGTCCCATCTGTATAGAGCTTGTCATTAATTCCCTTTTCCAGTGCTTATTGTAGTTTGTGATGAAACAGGTGCTGATTTCTTGTCATGTGCTTTTGTTTATGTTTGCTCTATTGTGTTTATCCGTTCTGTGTTAAATCCTTAAGGATTTTCGATGTCTCAAATCTGAGGTTTCCTACTTTCTAAAAGTAATTGTTGCCCAGTCTCTGTAAACAAGATCTTTCCCATCTTCTGAATTTGTTTTTTTTTTTGCCTTGGTCTTTAGGATTTAGCATCCTTTGTATGTTTTTAAAAAGTATTTTCTACTTTCAGGAGTCAATTATTATTATTCTTTTACCTAGAATGCAGGTTCTGGTGTTTTGCAGGCCATTCAAAATAAGCCACAACCTCAACCACCTTTGTTCTTGTTATAGTATGTGCATACAAATTGTGTGTCACCGATGAGCTACCACATTGCCCTAAGCCTCCCCCACTGCCAGCAAGAAACCAATCAGGGAATGAGAATTCTATTGAGATTTGAAAAGATCTATTGATGGCCCACTGAGCCAGGGCTAAGATCATCTCTTCCAGCTCCACATGGAAAGATCAATTTGATGATGCTCCCAATACTGTAGGGCAACAGTCTCAATGGTAAACGATGAAATGGTGCATGTTTCACACTAGGTAGTCTAAATGGAAATGCATACTGATAGCTGAGCAAAGAGATCCCATTCATGAAGACAGAAGAAATGTTGTTAGAGATAAATCAATCACATATCTATTTGGAAATTCCAAATCAGTGTTCTCAAAGTGACGGCTTAGTGGTTAGCACTGCTACAGTAGGTTTTGGGGTTCGAATCTCACCTCTGCCAATGTATGCAAAGAGGTTGTATGTTCTCCCTGTGCTTTGTAGGTTTCCTGTGGGTACTCAGTTTCTTTCACAGGCCAAATACATAATTGTCCAGGTAAATTTCCAAATTGCCTGTCATGTGTGAAGGTGGGTGTACCCCACCTTATTCTCCACATTCCCTGGAATAGGCTTCATGCTCCATGTGAACACACAAAATAAGCCATGTAGAGAATGAATGCCTCACAGACCCTTCTTAACAGTTTGTGATGCATAATCCCAGACCTCAGAATAAATGAGCTTTAAATTTAGAATACAGGCAAATATTATTTAACAAATTTACCTACTGGTAATGAATGAGTTTTGTATTTAGGTTCTGTGGAAAATCCATTATAGTAAAAGCTCAATGTAAGGGCAAACTCCTTCAAGGTAGAAAATTGGCACTATTGCTTTCACCAAGAACAGTGCCTGAATAAAGATCCTGTACTAATCTACAAACCAAACGGGATTATAGGAGCTAAAGCCAAACGGGAGTTGTAACATTTAATGCACTTATGACACAAGTACAGCCAACATGCTTTAGGGGTGATTAAAGTGCTCTAATTACTGCTTGCCAGAATGCTAGGATGCTAGACTAGGATAGTCCTGTCTTCTATCTGGTTTGGCAGCATAACCTTAAGTTTGAGTAGGAGTAATACTTCTTCTATGCATATTCAACATCTTGCCGGCTAGTCTATAAATTCTTTGAATAAATTCTGAACCTACAGGATCAAGTTGTTGCACCAGCTTGGGTTGATAACTCAAGTGCTTGGCTGAGGATTTGCACCTGAAAGGAAGCAGACATGTCATGTCACTAAAGACCTTAATGAAAAAATTGCTTCAACTTCAAAGTATGCCTATTTTGTTTACATTCAACTAAAAATATTTTTTATTCATTTTACTTTTAAACATATCTGTTTTATTTAACTTTGTGTGTATTTTTTATTTTTAGATTTATACATTATAGGAAAATTATTACCCAAGATGAATGAGGAACTATATCTTTCCAGGACACTCACTGAAATGCTTGTATATTAGCCTCTAGCCCAATCTGCATGTCTTTGGACTGTAGGAGGAAACCCACAAAGCACAGGGAGACCATGCAAACTCCATGCACACAGAGATGGGAATTGAACCCAAACTCAGGAGGTGCAAAGCGGCAGGTGCAAGGCCACTACACCATGATGCCGCCTATTTACATGTTGGTTACTTTTTGTGACTTTTATTTCAAAATGTTTCACTGTTGTCATGCTTATGTTGCAAATCAAGGTCCATAAAGTTACCATATATGGTAATAGTTTTTCCATAAAGAGAAATACACTATGAAAACAATATAAATAAAAAGTAATATCTGTATGAATATGAAGTTTAGATTTAAAATTAGAGTGAATTCTGATATACTTAAACAGTATTGACAATTAACAGTGTGGGCCACTATGTAATATTTAAAGATATTTTTTGCTTCTTAAATTTTATTTCAAATTCTTACTTCAAGATTACCTCAGTTTATCAGGAAGTACTAGAATTCTATTCCCCTATTTGAAATGCATTTCTCACAATTTTAAAGTGAACCTGTAAAAAATAAAAGCCTGTCTAAAGCTTATTTTCTGCTTGTGTGGGGGGAAAAAGCTGCTTATGTACACTATGATGATAACACTTTAGAGTCCAACCTAAGCTTACAGTACAGCGGACTACGAGATCGGCAACAACTTCATCACAGGTTTACGCCAGATGCCTACGACAATGAGGCAGCCACCGACCTTTGAACCCAGATCCTCAGATCCACAAACCAAAATCCAAGTACATTAACTGCCTGAACCACCACTCCCCCTATAACACCTTAAAGGTCCTACACATCCCATTATTCATTAAATGTTAATATGATCTTTAGGGTCCTAATGAAAAGTTTGTATTATACGTTAATTAAAAATTCAAAAGGATTGTGTAAAAAAAACACTACTTTTACCTGTTAAAAACTAGCTCTGTTCTCAGCAACCTGTTTCAGTACATGCTAATTTAAATGCTCATGACCTCTGCTGAGCCCGCCCCCCCCAGTTCTGTGGGGCGTGTCTTCACAACACCCGTGGGGTATAGCCACGGAAGTGTAGTCCAGTGCGGGCAATGCTTTGGACTGCATTACCCACAAAGCATTTCCCACAACGCAGTGCTTTGTGGGTAATGCAGTCCAAACTGGAAAACGCTGTATTATGGAGCCCGAGCCTGTTTTCTTCAGTCGTTTTTGGTTTGATTTAAGTACGGAACCTACGTGGAAGTTTGTAATATCGCCTGACAACGCAGAAATTAAAAGAATGGACATGATCGACTCGATTTGTCTTTGTCATCACTGCATGGGCATGAATTAACGGGCTGTTGCGCTGCCGCGAGCAACAACAAAAAGCGGAGAAACTTACTGAGAGAGATACAGACGCGATGTGTTTACTGATGTGTTTACATGACTTCTTAATCTCCGACAGACACCGTTATAAACCATCTAACGTAACAAAGGTAAGCATAATATAGTTTTCCGACTACGTACACAGTTTGCAACTAGACAATCACCTTAATGCATTGTTTATTATAAACGGGCGATTAGGGATTATATAGAGACGGATGTACACAGAGAAGAAGCCATAACCATGTTCTATGAGAGTATAAGTTAACTTACACTTCACATTCATCGTGATTATTAGAAAAGGCGATCTGTAAAGAGTCATAGTAAAAGGAATTACACTCACTGAGCCTGGTGAAGATGAAGCAGGAACACGAAGCGTTAGTACAGATCCGATTTTCAGGAGCAGCTTCCTAGTAAAACCTGCTTTATATTGACCCTCGTTTATAAAGCAGTCTGGTGAAAAATGATTATCGCAAACATGAACGCATTTAGGTAAATTGGCGGGGACGTTAGCTTCAAAAACTAAATTCAGCCACTGCGTCCTCAGTGGCTCATATACCTAACCCTAGGTAGGTACCCTAGATCACTCACCCTAGGTAGTGAATGACAACTGCTGTGTTCACTATTACACCCAACAACTGTACACAAGACTCGCTTAGGCGTAATTTTGCTCCAGCGGCGAAAAACAATGGCCGACAGCTTCTTCTCACTCGGGGCGGGTCTTTGCTAAAACACCAGTGTCAATCAACTAGTGTAGGAGCAGCCTCTTGTGGTGTGGCGTCACATCGACAGGCATTTGTGATTGGCCTGATTTCAGAAGGGGCATGTTATTGTAATAAATGAAAAGAAAACCACTGGGCGGCTCTTTATCATCGTAGAGTGGTTGTGTACGCACTCTCCTAACACACAGTTCAGTTCAAACAGCTTAAAAAAGTGCATGTAGGCCTGTTTGACCCCTTTAAAGTCTCACAGACCAAATACCGTATGTACAGATTCTCCAGCACTGCTTAACTGGTCCCACCATCTTTTAGGATCGGGGAAGACATGCATCTAGACTGCTAGAACTGCTAGAACTCCCAGATCCCCCCCCACACACACACACAGTATTTTTATATTTTTTAAAGTTTGATTGATGTACTAATAGATACTAACCTAACCGGTGAATGAAAGGATGTATCTAGTGACGTAAACCTCAAAGCAGTGTAAGTCGCTCTGAATAAGATGTCTGCCAAATGCCTAAATGTATGTGTAAATGTGATATATTCCCTAGCACTTAAAATACATCTGACCTACATGACTACTGGGTTCTTACTGTGTCCTTGAGCAAGAGAAATTAAGTCAGATGGGCAACCAGTTTTCATCCATGTAGTCTGTGCTGCTTGGCACACAGAGTTTTGGACAGCTGTTAAAAAATATAAGGCAGATGGAATAATGTCTAATTCTTTCCATAATTTTAAGTAATACAGTACTTTCATTATAAATTGCATAAATGTCATGCCAACATATGTATGTTGGCTAGATCTCAGTGTAGCTTAGGGCTTATTACAACAGCATTCAATGTACTATTAAAATGATAACCATGATGATAACCAGTTTTAACTTTATTAAAATGTTTTCTTATGACTTGTGTTTATGAATATATAGGACATGTATGTCAATTTTCATAACCTCTACAGAGTTTTAAAAAAATTTCCACAGTCTCAAGCTACTTTTCTAACCATCTATATGCTTATATGTGGTGTGGTCGTGTTAGAAACATGGTAATTTGGGCAAAGAATCAGAGGACAATGCTTAACCTGCAATTTTAGATAAAAAAAAATTAAATCAGTATCTTCAATCTACTGTTTGACACCCTATCTAGGTAATTGTTATTCATTCTCTGCCACCAATAGTCCAGAGTCTCCATCTGCATCTAAACATCTGCATTCCAGTCTTCTAAACAAAGTGTCCCCTAGTATAACCCCTAGTCTACAGTGTGATTATGTGGTTTCTGAAATTTTATCATTTCTTAGTCTTGCTTTAAAGTAATTTTCAGTATCTGATAGCAAGCTATCCCAATCTCTAAATTAATTTTAGTTTCACTAGTCCTTAGGAGGCTCATATTGTCCTAGTATCTGGAATCTGGTGTTTTGCAGGCCATCGAATGTAAGCCATACATAAGATCATCTTTTCTCTGGGCATTCAAAATGTGTTTGGTCACAGATGAACTACCACATTTCCCCTGAGGCAGCTCTGAGAAAACCACTGGGGAATAAGAATTCTATTGAGACTTGAAAAGATCTATAGATACCCAGCTGAGCCAGGGCCAAGATCCACTCCTCTAGCTCCACATAGAAAGATCAACTAGATGATGGGAGGCTTTTAAAACAGTAGGGCCACAGTATCAACAGTGAAGGCTGAAATCCTGCATGTTTCACACAGGGTAGTCTAAATGGAAATTCATATTCATAGCTGAAGCAAAAAGACGACAAAGACAGAGAAGACAAAGAAAAATGGTGAGATAGACAAACCACATCTCCATTTGGGATTTTGAAATGCACTTTGCTGGTCGCCACAGTAGTAACTCCTGCACTATTTCCACAATGTGTTAGTCGTGACTTATTTGAGGCTTATTTTAAAATCAGTTCTAACTGATGCTATATTGAGGTAGAGTTGGCATCATTGATTACTACAATTATGATAAAAACTATTGCTAACCACACTATATAAAAAGTCTTGTTAGTCTTCTGGATTGAACCTACACTTGCCACCACGGCAGTTTGTGCTTATGATTAATTTAAGTCAAAAAGTCTTGATGTTTTAACTTTACATTTATGATTCTCCGTTCATGGTGGTATGTTCTTGTACCACTAACACTGACCTATACTACAGTATTTCTCACAGGAAACTAATGACTCATTACATTTTCTCAAGTGAGGTTTTTAAGTAGTGTTTGGATATAGATAAATGGGTTGGAGAAAACAGTTGACAGTTGATTCAGGGCGCTGAAAAAGCCAGTGGACTCCAAAACCTTGCCCTTTAAAAAGGATACCGCCCGGTCCTTGGTGTACCCCACTGAATACACATGAATCCAGCAGGATTGTTGGAGATATTCTGCTTGGGGACTGTAATATCATGCATTGTGGGAATGTGATCAAAGGAACAAGTGTCTGAGTAGAATCCAAATGCTGCTTTGCATTATGATGTATTTTGCTTATATTGGATTATGGTAAGTGAACTAGTTCCATAGTTTCACGAATACTTAAAAAGATTTTTTTTTCCTAAACCTGAGCAGCTTGAAGCTGTGATTGCTCAGCATTTAAAATTTCTTTAGATTTTTTTCCTACTGAACAGAAAGTTGCAAATTAAAATCTTGGACTGCTGGAGAGCTACGGGTGGGCATTGGAGCTAGACCTGCAACCCAATAGCTTTCTGTTTAAATTAGATTCAACTTCACTTGGCTAAATTAAAATGTTCACTTGTTACGACAACCTGAAACAGGTGCAATTCAGATCCTGAAAGTGCCCCAAAAGTATAATACTGTAAGTAAATCCACTACACCTATTGTCAGTGATGGCTAGTCTTAATATTAAATGGTCGAATAAAAACTAATTTCCATCAAAAGTTCTGCACTGGAAGAAATGCAACTGTGTTTATAATTGTTTTGAGTCTGAAGGCAGAAAAGTAAAGGCACTTTGGTTAAAAAAATAAAAAAGGGTTTGTCCCCATCCTATTTTGTGTAAACTGTTTGGACAATGTTCGATAAGTCTGTTTTTCCTCCAATTTTAAAATTCGATCTCGCCTCCGAGTGGCGCAGTGGTAAAACGCTCGCCCTATCATCCGGAGATCGCTGGTTCGAACCCCGGGTGATGCTGTTTTCCTCTCACAGCCGGAGGCACAGAGAGAGCTGATTGGCCGAGCTCTCTCAGGGGGGAGGGATGAGAGGTACTTGTGCTCCCACATTAGTCACGGCTCTACAGCCAATCAGGGGCGTCTGTGAGCTCGCGCACACGGAAGGAGCGGCTAGCGCTTTCCTCCGAGTGTGTTACTCCGCCCCTAACGGTGCGTGAGCGAGCAGTTCGAAAAGATGCGGTCGGCTCGCGTCACGTGGTTCGGAGGAAACACGGGATAGCTTTCGTCCTCCCGACTGAGTGGTTGTAGTAGCCTTGATGTGTGTGGGAGCCTCCTAGTGACGGGGAGTAATTGGCCACGACTAGATTGGGGAGAAAATCGGGAAAAAGAATTGGACAGGACTAAATTTATAAAAAAAAAAAAAATTAAAAAAAATTCGATTTATTGATAACCATTATGTAATGTTAAGTGGTTTATTCCTTTTTTAGCACAGTATTAAGCAATAATAAGATAATACTCTATCCAATTATTTTTATATTTACATTAATCCCAGATTGCAGAAGTCTCCAAACCAGATCTATCATAGATGTTATGTGGATCTGTCAGAACAAAGCAGATCCAAGTCGGATCCGGATCAGAGTCGTCCTTTATCTGGGATCACAGTTATGCAACACAGGTTTGTACTGTGCTTATGACCTTTATTGCTGGTACTGCATCAAATGACAAAACTTCATAATTAATTTTATTTAATGTAACTCCATATAGTCTCTTCTGCACAATGTCCCTGCGCAAAGCACAGATGGAAACTTCATCTGGAAACTTTTGCTTGTCACAACCTCAAAAAGAAGAGACATTGTGTAATCATTAAAAAGTCAAATCTCTATTGTGGAACATATGCCTGTTTCATCTGGTACTGATTTACTCACTTAAACTTGATAGGCAATTTTCCTCTGAACAGTGATGCTTTTTATCACATTTCACCCTGATCTCCTGAGAAATGTATATGAATTTTATGAACAATGATCAGATTGAATGGATCGATGCCATGTGTCTAGGTGGGACAAAAATACATTTAAAACTGTACTGTATACTCCACAAATGTTTATTATGATAAAATAAATACTATTATTATTTTATCATATTATAGTCATTCATACATTATAGGGGTAGGACCAATGTTCAATTAGTCCTATGCATCATATCATCAGTGTATCTACTGATTGATTTGCTAAAATATTGAATTTTACTAATGAATAATACAGACACTATTTTATTTGCCACAATGTAACAAAAACTTGTTCCCATTTAGCCATAAAACAATTGTCATCTCCTTGACAATAATTCTTTTACACAACATAAATTGTAAACAATAGCATTCAATTTATGAATGTGAAAATGGGTTGATCTTAAGCAATCATTAGTTTTCTCATTTTTCTACATACAAGTACAGTCAAAAGTGGTGACATTTTTTTGCTTATTTTAAGCCCAAGAACATTTAAACTTCTTTTAACTGATCCACCCTGCACAGATTTCAGCTACAGTATTTTCCCTATTTATAAATGTAATGACCAACTGTATATAATCAGTGTGTTGGCCATATGTGTAGCATAACCCTGGGCTAATGTAGACCACAGGCCACCCCAGACCTGATGATGATGCAAAATTAAAGCGATAACAGCCTGGGCTGGATAGACATCCCTTATTCAGCATTTTCTTAATCGTGAGGATCAAGTAATTTGGGAACATCTGTTCCTGAGAAAGTAAGGCTCCGACTTAGTTTGGATATTGCTCTGGCATCTGGACTGTGCCATAAATATAAAAGTGATAAATTACAGGATAGTGTATTAATGAATACACAAGTAAGTAGAAGTAGTTTATATGCAATTATTGAAATTATTGCTTTGGTATTGCCTAAGTGTTGCTCGTTTTCAAACTTATAAAAAAAATTGCATCACATAATCAAATTTAGAATATTATATGATGTTAAAAGAAATACAATGACTGGATCATTTATTTCATAGATTAAAGAGTACTATTAGAGTAATACTATTGGTCAACTGATCATAATTAAGACTATAAAAAATCTTGTCTGCTTGCATGCATTCTGCTTCTGAATGGCTTACAGATTGCTGTTAGATGCTTTGGGTATCCAGGGCTTACACAGATGGATGAATTGATGCTGAGCTGTTTCACATTGCCATGAACACTCTGAAACACATAATTATAAAAATCACTATCCAGTTCAAATGTTATAAAAGAGAACTTATAAAGCTTTCTAAAACTCTAACATTGGTGACAGAGGTTATGCACTCACTCCATTTGCCTGGAAACCATTTTTTTTTTCTTTAACTGTGCTCTCCTTGACTGACAGCATTTACAGCATCACTGTAAATATTTTGCCATTTATTTCTTTGTTCCACAAAGATCACATTTCATTTTTTTTTTATTGATTACAAAGTACTTCTCCAATTTTAGCACCCGATTTGCATGTAGCACAACATGTACCTGTCCGTTTATATTGTTTAGGGGTGTTACTGTACACAGTGTATCATAATTACATACTAACACTATGCACCCCCAGTGTAAGATCAAGTGGGTTTTATCATTTCCCTTCCTGAGTAAAAGCAGACTAGGATGGTTAAGAATGTTTGGTGCATCTGGTATTACCTTTTTTTTCCTTCTCAAAACTGAAAATTAAGGCAAAAATGTAAGAGAAAAATAGGAAATGCTGGATTCTGCATGAGGCCTAATGAGAAAAAAAGAAGACAGCAGAACTATTCAACAGGAGTTTAGTAGGTTTTTATTTATTCATTTGTGTGATTACTTTTTTGTTCATTTTATATTCAAATGTGTCCAACCTTTCTCTTACCATGTTTTATATCACATTTCTGGGAACTCAGTACAGCAAACTGTAACTCACAAATATAGGCATCTATCTGCCCAGAAAGTAGTGCATGATACTATTACTGAGCCATTAGGGAAAAAAATGCATTCCTCAACCCAAACAGTCTCATCATCAAGCTATTAACTGGTGCTAATTTTAGCCCTCTTCTAATATCACTAGCAGCCATTACTGATGCCACTGTCGTGACTTTTGGGACATCACTTTCTTCATGGACTTGTAGCCTGCCCTTGCAACATATCTGAAAAGTGATTGAGCATATATTTTTGAGCAACTGAAGCATGTTGGACTGTCCATCCAGAACACACTACTGACTTTAAATTTGTGTCCCATGAGACCATGGTGAAACTGACTTTTCCTTAGACATTGAAGGCTCTTCCACACAGACATCCTTGGCACTTTTGTAAGGACTGGGGCCAGAAATGTTTTCAAAATCCCTGTATTGCAGTATTGAAGTGGTGTTGCAAAGTTGCATGTTTCTGGTGCACCATGATGTGAAGTGACTCACCTCCCTTCTGTGCACTGTCTTGGCACTACGTATAATTAGGCCCACAGGGATAGTATCATCTGGAATCTCTGAAATGTTGGTATATAGCGAAGAATATACATATCCTTCTGCTGAGGCCGTCAGCCAGGCATGCTGTTTCCTGTTTTGGAAACGTAGTCATGCTGTACTTGTAGTCGTGTCTGCTCCAATGCTTGGATTGTATTGTGGCATGCTTCTAAATCTCTTTTGGATAAAAATCAACTACTGGATGAATAATTACAAAAGCAAGTTGTAGATTCCAATTAAAGATACAACTATACAAAAAAGGTTGGAGTGTTTTTTTTTTTAGATAATACTTGTGATAAAATGTACAAACAAGAATCTTTTAGAAAAATAGTGTGATACACTTTCCTAACTAAATACTCAAAGCATTGACAGGTAATATATAATCTGATTTAGGTGTATTAAATTATATGTAGCGTTTTAACGTTATAATGACAATGAAAAGCTGCCGGCATTCTCCACCATAATACTGTGTATAGGTAGAGTTTTAACATAATAATGACCATGAATAGTTTCCGGCATTCTTCATCATTAATACGTAGGGTTTACATAATCAAGACAACGAATGACGGTTGCATTGTCCACCAATAAATATAGACATTTTAATGTGAACACAATGCCAACGCATCCGTCATCATTAATAAGTAATTTTTAGCTCTGGGTCAGAGTTGTATCGAATCTTTAGCGATTCGGTTTAATTTGATTAATTGAATCAAAATTTATAACGTACACTATATTGACTACCCGTTCAGCGTTTAGCACAATTTAGTGTATCTTACTAGTTCTGGTTATCACATGGCCAACAGCTATAACACAAAATCTAGTATTAAGCAATTTATGAGCAAGGTAACACGATCTGGGCAAATGTTTAGACTTTAAAATACATGACCAAGACAACAGTACTTTATAAAGAAACGAGAATTTATTTGACTAATCTACGATACATGAAACTACACTACTTGAACGCACGCGCACACACACACACACATACACGCAAACAATTTGGCAAGTGAAAATGAATGAAGTTATTCTAGTACTGGTTACTAGATCAACGAAAGTCACAAGAGCAGAGTCTTGGGTTCAATCTTACGGTTTAGTTATGAAACGAGCACCAACTTCAGCAAGGTATGCAGCATTGTTTGTTTACTTGCGTTACGTTTCGTTCTCATCCTTTGGTTCACCTCCAACGAAGGGAATCACAGCGTTGCTGATTGGTTGGTGCGCTGTTGTAGAGATGACGTCAGTCGGAAAAGCCCTTCGGTGAGGCGTTGGTTGCCTGGTTACCGATGGCTGCGCTCTGGAACTTCTCCTGAGGTTTCCTTCGTTGCTGGGCTTTGGAGTTCTGGCATGAAGTCTCGTTGAGAGTTCTTGAAGAGCGGATGACGCCAGCAGCGGCGGCGCAGCGCCCGCAAGGGCGGAAGCCCGAGCTGCTTGGAAGATGTTGTAGGTTGCAGTTGTGATGATAACTTCTCTTCTTCTTCTTCTTGTGGACTTCCTGAGGGTTTTTGTCCCTTGGGGGTCAGGTCGTCCCACAGGTGATTCATCCAATCGGATGTGATTGCAGGGCTTAGCCACACCTCACGTGGTTCCTCCTTCTGTGCATAAATTAGCCAGGTGTTTCGGCAGTCACGTGTGACCCATCCGGTTGGAGTTTTTAATACTTTATAAAAAGTAATTTTGCATGAGCTCTGTTCATGCTACCAATTACCCATGTTCACCAACATTCTTGAAATAAAGCCAGCTTGAGATTGACACCAAACATTACATATCTTACCCACTCATTCCTTCCTTTATCTAATAAAAAGGTTTGTAAATGCTGATTACACCTTGAACGTTATGCAGATTAATCAAACATGTACACAGGAATAAAAGGAACTGAGTAAATATATGTAAATACGTTTTGCCCTACTGGCACACTTTAAAGATGTTTAAAATAGTGTCCATGCCGTATGCCTTTGTTCATGGAAAGGCATGTCTTCCAGAGGTCAAGAGACTGTCCAGGTGTGATGAGGCCTCTTCCTCCCCAGCTTGGGGTGGAGCTGTAAAACTGTCTTCTTTGTTTACCGGATCGCCGATTTACACCCTCGGTTTCGGGGTCTACTTCAAAGCATCTGGCCTTGTGGAGTTTCTTAGTTTTACAGACGTCCCCCTTAAGATAGCAAACCAGATAAGGTTATCAGGATGGTGCCATGCATGCTGGAAGAGGGTGTTCAGGAATGTGATCCATTGACTGTTCTCTCTATGGGAGCCCTGTTATTCGCTACATATCCCCCTTTTTGCTCGGTGAAGTTCCATTCGTGAACATCAGCGGGCACTGGAAGTAGAAACATAGAGAGAGAGAACAGGCACACACAAGACACAAACAACACCTCCATAACCAACTGAACCATGGTGCATAACCTAGTTACCTCGTATGGTCTGGTTACGAACACTTAAAACGACATGGGGTGCTTTTGACTAGGCTTTATCCCAAATCGGGTTGTTTCGATTGGCTGACAACGATTTACTTTCAATTTGGGTGGAAAGAGTCAACCTAATTTTTGGGAGCTGTACTCAAGCTTGGTTAAGATATTTCCCTCAAAGAAAGAGAAAACGCAGGGGAAAAAAAAATTAGACAAACACAAAGAGAAAGGGCCACAAGGACACAAATAGGTTGAGGAAACTAAACTAGTGTCGCATGTGTGGAGCAACTCCTCTCTACCAGAGGTTGGGCCTAGCAGTGCAGACAGAGGAGGGTGATTAGGTGTTTGTTTACAAAAGTGAATAAAATATCTGTATGTACCTTCCTAGAAGGACCAAAGTATGTTACTGTGGTGAAAGGTATACGACAGTTGATCTGTGTCAGTGGTCTGTTCTTCCCCCCTTTTCAGTTTGGAACAACTCTTTAATCATCCTTCTCATCAGTTCTTAGAAGTCTTGACATTGGTGATGTCTTCAGCTCATTTGTGGCTTGGGCTTGAGCTGGATTAGCTTAGGCTTTTGAGTTTCTCCGTCGAATCATTGTTCTGATTCAAGGTCAGCAAATTCTTTGATGAGAGCTTCCCGGAGCAGATGGTAGTCAGTCTTTGGGTGAGCTGCACACTTTAGGTAGCTGCACACTTTGGTAGCTGCAATCTTTAGGGCTGGATGTTGTTTGAAGCCAGAGTTTACCTTGGTCAGTGATGTGGAGTCTCTTTCCTAGATGGAGATCACTTTTTATACATAAATCTGGAAATCTTGGCTGCCTGGCCGATGTGGCATAAATTTATCAAGGTGCCTGGCGAGTGGTCAAGGTCTGCGCCGTGCGATGCTCTGTGGCTGGAGGGAGCAGGTTCCCGGTGTTCTGCCATGAGGTAGGGTTCTTTGGAGGGAGCTGGGGGATGCGTCGCCCCGCCCGTCACTTCTTCCACTACGTATCGGTCCAAGAACAGGGGACCTGGTCCTGCTCAACAGGGGTAAGATGCGTGCACGTCGTTACCTTGACGGATCGTGGCACCATTCACAGGCGGGCTTGAGTTCCTCAGTGACGCTGTAGGACTCTTCTTTGCTATGGTCCAGCTGTCGCATGAGGTAGCTGATCTCGTTCCTTGCTTGTCCAGGTGAGTTTTGAGGGCTTTAATTCTGCCATTTTTCTCCCTGGGGTCAGACGTGGCCTTTCCTAGTAGCTCTTCTGCATACTGCAGCCTGTCGGGGAGATCAGCGTGGTTTGCCTTGCCTTGTTCACTTTCATGTGTTGTAGTTGCCAGAATTTCTTGCAGCACGGTGATTTCCACTTTGTCCTGCTCTACCTCGTCACCCCCTTTCCGTCGCTCCTGAGCTTCCAGTTCCAGTTGCTTGATGCGTTGTTGCACACGCCAGCTCCTGCTGTAGATAGGCGGCGTGCCTGTTGTTCAGCTTGAGGGCGACGATGAGTGTGTGACGTAAGGAGCCGGTGATGTTGGACAGTTCATTCGGACTGTAGCACTGACTCGGGTCTTGTCTCATACGGCTCGTTAAGTTGTCGTCTAGCTGGTCTGGCGTCTGGTACTTCAGTGTTTCGGCAGCCTTAGTTAGGAAGCTGTCGGTTGCAACACTTGGCCATGTCTTCAGATCTTTTCAGCGACTGACAGGTCTGTGGTGCGAGACATGTTTTGCTGGGGTTCTAGAACCACGACTGACACAGATGTGAGAGAAAGAAACAAAATAGAAAAAGACAACAAACACAGCAAACAGATGTGTAAGTTTGGGCTACTGCCGAGTGTGGTTCTCTGTGACTGTGGTCCTCTGGTGGGCGTGCTACTAACTGGGAGTTTCTGTGGGAAGAGCTAGTGAACACACAGTTAGCATGGCTAGAGAACCGATGCAGAAAAGAACAACAACACAGAGCAAGGGATAGAGTAGTAATGGTAATTTTCTACTTTGCTATAAGAGGAGGTTCCTTTTTTTTGTATGGAAAGGTTAGAGCTAATGTTAAGCTGAGGAAAAACAAAGCGCCTTTCTGTGGCAGAATAGGTTTAATGCCAAATTTTGTTTTTCCCTCCCCCTTTTGTTTTTATTAAGTTTGATTTGGAAGGGTGCTCCTAAGTAAAAGGGGTTTCAAGGTGGGGATTTCTCAGTATGTGATTGTTATTTAAGATTTTCTCTAGGCGAAAGAAACAATAACAATGACAGTATTGGTTAACTCAGCATTAGGGTTGACAACCATACACAGATTGAAACACTTTTAAACACGTCTTCAAAATTTTATGGACGGTTTCCTAGTTGACCTGCTTTAACCTTGGCTAGGTAGGATCCCAGCACGAAAAGGGAAGGTACGGTGAGAGTCGGGAGCTTTTAAACTTAAGAATTCACGCTTCAACAATATGTAACGTTTCTACCGTTCTCTGCTTTTGTGACTTTCACAGGTACAATCCTAGAATAGCAGCAGTAGTCAAACCAGGAGAAAAACTGAGTTAAAGAGAAAAAGAAAGTGTGGGGTTTCCTACTAATGTGAGGACACTTAACAGGGTTGACCAAGTTAGTTAAAACTGGGTGACAAAAGCCCTGGTGGATAATGCGAGAACTTTCAAATTTGAATTTCAAATTATGAATTATAGCTAATTATTGAGCATTAATTAGCACTAGAATTGGTAGGAGCAATTTGTTATTAACTCCATTGATCATCTATCATTAAATTAGAGACACGACTTCTAATTTATTACTTAATTTTAAAAAATTTCAAACTAATAATGATAGTCGATGATGAATTTTAAAAGATGTTTATCATCAAAATCATATAAATAGTTACAGTTACAGTGTACGATGAACACCGAATCTGTAATAATTTATGAAATTGAATTTAAGTTTTAGATTAAAACAATTAGACAATGATCAACATTTCATGATGTCATCAAAATCAATGAAAGTAATTTTGCTTAATCCATTACGTATAGGTAAAGTAATAAAGAGGGGGTCAGAAGAGAAAAAGGAAAAAGACCCACTGGTGTGAATTAAAGTTGGGTGTAACGAGGTTAGGTCACTAACAACTTTCGAACAGTGCATTCACAACTGAAAGATGCTATGTGCTAACCGCTAGCCTTAAATGCTACTAGCACAGATGCTACATGCACACAGGCTACATGGTAAACGCGCTAGGTTTGCTAACTGACGTAGCTCATGCTAGACTTTGTTTACAACTGGTATTAGATAGCGCGGGCGGAATGCGTTACGTCGCTATGGTTACGTACACTTAAACGAGCGTGCTAGTTCAACACTTATGGGTGATCAGTGACAATGGCAGCGCATTTAACAATGAACAACCCGAACAACACTAGTTAGCTCTTTATAGCTGCACGACCTCGACTCCACTCGTTAGAGTGGGGCACACAACTTAGTTGTTACTACATTTAAGACAACAATGTTGCTGAGATCTCGGCGTATCTCAGCCCTTTGTCAGACAAACATACCGACATTAAACACAAAAACAAACGTGGCTTTTAACCGCACATTTTACTTGAGTGAATTTGCAAGTGGAACATCGCACAGGCAGATTCACCATTGAGACAAATTAGCACAAAGGTGTGTGTGGCAGGGTTTCTTCGCTGCATACACACTAAGAATTACAAACAGGGTTTCTTCGCTGTTTGTTACACACTAATTTGACTTAAGGGTTTGCGCAAATTAGCTGCACAAAGATGCGTGGCAGGGTTTCTTCGCTGCCTACACACTTACAAATAAAAACAGGGTTTCTTCGCTGTTTTTATGATAATATAAGGCCTTTAAAAGATGATAAGAGGAACATCGCTCAAATCAATCTTTATCGCGGTGAAGGAAGATTTCTTCGTTCCAACAGGCGATTTTGATAATATTAAAATGTAAAGAGATTTCTTCGTCTTTACAGTACAAGTTTAATATTATAAGCTGCAGTTTAATTTAACATATAGCTAAGCTTGAAAATGGAACAAGCATCTCGCGCTCGCTATGAAGGCCTTTTAAAAGATGATAGGAGGAACATCGCTCCAATCAATCTTTATCGCGGTGAAGGAAGATTTCTTCGTTCCAACAGGCGATCTTTATAGTATTAAAATGTAAAGAGATTTCTTCGTCTTTACAAGTTTACTTTAACCATTAACCATGACTAAATGTCGGACAAATAGTGGCTGTTAAAGTACAATACCAAAGGTGGTTTTGAACCATCCAATCACGAAAGTAAGTTCGTGTTGCATTTCATTCATTTACTCAGTGGTGTGCCGCGAGACAAGGACGTATACAGTATCGCAAAAATCTGTTTCTCCGCCTCTAATCTATTTCTGGACAATAGAAGAGATACAGTTAACGGTCTTGGTTTTATGGATTTTTAAGTCAAACAATGCCCGCATTCTCCACCATTATATATGTAGCGTTTTAACGTTATAATGACAATGAAAAGCTGCCGGCATTCTCCACCATAATACTGTGTATAGGTAGAGTTTTAACATAATAATGACCATGAATAGTTTCCGGCATTCTTCATCATTAATACGTAGGGTTTACATAATCAAGACAACGAATGACGGTTGCATTGTCCACCAATAAATATAGACATTTTAATGTGAACACAATGCCAACGCATCCGTCATCATTAATAAGTAATTTTTAGCTCTGGGTCAGAGTTGTATCGAATCTTTAGCGATTCGGTTTAATTTGATTAATTGAATCAAAATTTATAACGTACACTATATTGACTACCCGTTCAGCGTTTAGCACAATTTAGTGTATCTTACTAGTTCTGGTTATCACATGGCCAACAGCTATAACACAAAATCTAGTATTAAGCAATTTATGAGCAAGGTAACACGATCTGGGCAAATGTTTAGACTTTAAAATACATGACCAAGACAACAGTACTTTATAAAGAAACGAGAATTTATTTGACTAATCTACGATACATGAAACTACACTACTTGAACGCACGCGCACACACACACACACATACACGCAAACAATTTGGCAAGTGAAAATGAATGAAGTTATTCTAGTACTGGTTACTAGATCAACGAAAGTCACAAGAGCAGAGTCTTGGGTTCAATCTTACGGTTTAGTTATGAAACGAGCACCAACTTCAGCAAGGTATGCAGCATTGTTTGTTTACTTGCGTTACGTTTCGTTCTCATCCTTTGGTTCACCTCCAACGAAGGGAATCACAGCGTTGCTGATTGGTTGGTGCGCTGTTGTAGAGATGACGTCAGTCGGAAAAGCCCTTCGGTGAGGCGTTGGTTGCCTGGTTACCGATGGCTGCGCTCTGGAACTTCTCCTGAGGTTTCCTTCGTTGCTGGGCTTTGGAGTTCTGGCATGAAGTCTCGTTGAGAGTTCTTGAAGAGCGGATGACGCCAGCAGCGGCGGCGCAGCGCCCGCAAGGGCGGAAGCCCGAGCTGCTTGGAAGATGTTGTAGGTTGCAGTTGTGATGATAACTTCTCTTCTTCTTCTTCTTGTGGACTTCCTGAGGGTTTTTGTCCCTTGGGGGTCAGGTCGTCCCACAGGTGATTCATCCAATCGGATGTGATTGCAGGGCTTAGCCACACCTCACGTGGTTCCTCCTTCTGTGCATAAATTAGCCAGGTGTTTCGGCAGTCACGTGTGACCCATCCGGTTGGAGTTTTTAATACTTTATAAAAAGTAATTTTGCATGAGCTCTGTTCATGCTACCAATTACCCATGTTCACCAACATTCTTGAAATAAAGCCAGCTTGAGATTGACACCAAACATTACATATCTTACCCACTCATTCCTTCCTTTATCTAATAAAAAGGTTTGTAAATGCTGATTACACCTTGAACGTTATGCAGATTAATCAAACATGTACACAGGAATAAAAGGAACTGAGTAAATATATGTAAATACGTTTTGCCCTACTGGCACACTTTAAAGATGTTTAAAATAGTGTCCATGCCGTATGCCTTTGTTCATGGAAAGGCATGTCTTCCAGAGGTCAAGAGACTGTCCAGGTGTGATGAGGCCTCTTCCTCCCCAGCTTGGGGTGGAGCTGTAAAACTGTCTTCTTTGTTTACCGGATCGCCGATTTACACCCTCGGTTTCGGGGTCTACTTCAAAGCATCTGGCCTTGTGGAGTTTCTTAGTTTTACAGACGTCCCCCTTAAGATAGCAAACCAGATAAGGTTATCAGGATGGTGCCATGCATGCTGGAAGAGGGTGTTCAGGAATGTGATCCATTGACTGTTCTCTCTATGGGAGCCCTGTTATTCGCTACATATAAGTTAGAAAAAAATGTTTATCACAGTCCGAAGTTGTTGTTATTCATATTTAATTCCTATCCAGAATACACCTTTATTACAGTTTGACTAAAAGTTATACTTTTCTTTGCATCACTTTATATTGTAAATGTTCGGTCCACAGAAGTTCCTCTCAAAGTTTCTCTCATTCCTTATCAGAAAGAATTGCTCAACTATGTCTAGACTCAAAATTCTGTAAAGCAGCTTCTGATTGACCTGGGACAGATAAACACCAGACAATGTTGCAAAAGAAGTAATGTTCACACTGAGTGCAAGTGGTATACTGTATTTGTACTCTCTTTTTTAGATGGGAACGTCCAAATAAATATACACATACAAAGAGAGTTAACTACTGTAAACAAAGACAATTAAAATATAACAGGAACATAAAAACCTTGGTGATTAAATAATTGAATGTAATGATTAAATACACTTTCAATAAGAAACAATGTAAACATGTTAACAAGTGCCATAACACATACAGTAATATTATAATTATTATTATATTACATCTTTATTTAATAAAATAACATTATGATACTTTTCTAAGGAATCAGACCAGCAAGTTTTTTCTAAGGAATTGTGGCCCCAATCATCTATTATGGGAAAAGGACCAAGTAAAAAACTTTAATACTACCAAACAAATGAAGGGTTTGGACCACAAAGCAACCTTGGATTACGAGCATAATTCATTCCGCACACACACACAAACATTAACGGAATCTGAAAAATTAGCTAATGACACTCGTGTGAGCGCAAACTAACAGAATCACTGCTGTAAAGTAAAAACAAACTAACAAATGAACCTGCCCTTAACCACAGAAAAGAAATCGCTACAGAGCAGTGTTTGTGTGTGGAGCAGAGTGTCTGTGTGTATGTGTGAAGCAGAGAGGTGGTGCTTCGCACACACACAAACACACACTAAAGGCGAGAGAGAGTGTGTGTGTCAAATTAGGCACACGCAAACACATCTAATAAGGGGGAGAAAATGGATTTTTAACCTCTAACGAGACTTTCTTTTGCTTTACTCGTGTGCACACACGTGTGTTTATAAGAAACAGTACACATGCGCTGTACACACGCAATTTCAAACCCAAAATAAAATATGTTTTATGCGCACACACATGGTCACAGTGTTATAGTAAAGAGTACACGCGTGCACGGATGTTGATTATACCAGTGAGAGTCACACACCAAGACCCAGCAGGGGAGATGATTACCCACAATTCCCCAGCACAAGAGAGAGAAAAACCATTGGCTCAGTTGTGATTACATGACGCTCGGCATCAAAACAAGAAGGGCATGCGTGATACATGATACTCGGTACTCATAAACCAAGACTTGTTCGTTTTTTAAGTCAAAGTTTATTAAAAATCTTTGCTCGTCTTGAACACTCGCAAACCACGTTACTCGCAATCCTAGGTTTCACTGTAACTAACCCCTTCATAAAATGGACATAAAAATGGTCTTTAAAATTTCGATTCAAGTCTATGAGAGTTAAAAATGGATGGGTTCAGGAAAAAAACACACTATTTCTATTACTCTTTTAAAAACCTTTTCCGTGCCCCTTTTCCTGATGCATGTTAAATTTTGCAATCATCCCCTTAACCCCCAATTGGAAAAATTGGTCCAATTGTTTGAGAGTTATGAAGTTTGTGATCTGACAAAAAATGGATTTTGCCATATATGAATTTTTTCTGAGGAGATCCTATTTCAAAATTCTTCGAAAAAATATTATTATTACTGGTGCTTGCAAAGCATCACTATTGTTATCTTGCAGGCTTATTATTTTTTTTATTATAATTTTTATTCTTCTTCCGTACAAAAGTTCGGCTAGTCCCGCACCGTTTGTCGTAGACCCCTGAGTGAGGTGTCAAATCGTGCGGCCTATACGGGAATGGCGTGCTATGACTTTTCTAAGGGGTGGGACTTTCCTAAAAATCCCATTGACTTAACATTGAGACCAACTTTGACGGATTGTAGCGCAGAGAGTGATTTTTGTAAAGACGTCAAATTTACCACATTTGCAGAGGTTTGCAACCTGTGTCAGAAGATACCCCGCACAGGGGGATACGTTCGACCCCCGGGGCAAGAGAGGTCCCCAAAGGTGCATTTTATGGAAGGAAGGCAGATCACTTTATTATGTATAATAGTCAGCTTATGGCAATATTGCCACTTCAAATGCTACACACCACCATGGTAATATAATTCAATACCATGTGGAAATAGTGGTGGAGTAGAAAGTACTTTTTTTATGTTTACTCCACTTTTTTTATGTTTACTCCAGTGAAAGTAAAAAATGCACTAATAAAACTACTCAAGTAAATTAAATACAGCTAAACCTTGAATTGCAAGCATAATTTTGTTTCAGAAGTGTGCTTGTATATTAAAGCACTCATATATCAAAGTCAATTTTTCCCAAGAAATGATAGAAACTGTGTGGGATGACTTTCACACACACTAGTTTACCAATAGAGATACCCACTCACACAAGCGCCAACACACACATACACACACACATTCACAATATGAGCAATATTGCTCGTATTTCAAGACCTCGCTTGTATACCAAGTTAAAATTTATTTTAAATTTTTGCTTGTCTGGTCAAAACAGTTACAGTCTAAGGTAGTTGCAATACAAGGTTCCACTGTATACAGTATGTGAAAACTTTACTGTACATTTACTTAATTACTGTATTTAAGTTACCTTTCACCCCTGACTGGAAGCAAAGCTCCAAAAAATTTTACAATTAAGAAGTAATGCGTCAATTCCCAGAAAGTTTCCACACAACCAACATATTTCAGAGGGGTTTTGTGTTCATGAATGTGCATATTTATAGTCTATAAATTCAAATTCAAATTTTATTTGTCACATACACAATCATAGAGTACAATATGCAGTGAAATGATTTTGTGCGACCACAGAGTCGCGATGGCAGCCACCTAACCGGCGCCATCATAGAAAATAAGGAATAAGATACATTAGGATAACGAGGGTAAAAAATCCCCTCCCAGACTGTCCTTCGAAAAGGGCAGTGTGCGATCAGGGGTACAAAAAATACCTCAGCAACAAGCACAGAAAAACATGTAAACGCAAGACATAAACATTGCAACGATGAGGGTACAGGGGATAGGAAATGTCCAATGTAGGCAAACAGCTCCAGTCCCTGCAGCTAGAGAGCGCTGGTCCCGATTCCGCCTACCCACACTGAAGGGAATAAGCACACGAAGGCGTTGGATATGGGGAAGGTAGAGTGTCTATCTGTAGCTGTTCTATGAGTGCGTGAGTGCGTGCGTGTCAGTTGTAAGCCTGTAACATCCCATAATAGTCTGCGCCAGGTGTCCTTGAAGGAGGGAGGAGTAGGATTCCAGAGCGTCTCGTTATCTTGGTCTTCGGGGAGTTAGTTATGTCTCCAGCCACGGCCTTGAAATGCAGTAGCTGGAAAGAAAGGGGGCAGCCCAAAAAGAAAAACATATTTTCCAGGTTTTGATCAATATCTGCCACTTTCACAGATATTTAATGTCCATCACTGGTCTCCAGGTCTATCCAAATCACGTTGCATAGCTGCTAGTCTCACCAAGATGTTATCCAATTTGCGGTCCAGTACCACAGTCTGATTACTGACAGCTCTCGTCACCACTATTTCCCAGCCAGCCAGTCTCTTGGGGTTGAGACTGACTGCTTTTAAAATTTTACGATATCCAAGTATCCCACCTAATCCAATCAGCAGAATCCCTGTTATCAGAGTTCCGAATAGGTAGATATCTTCAACATCCTCCAGAGACAGTGCAGCCAGGCACACAATGCGCCACTTCTCCCAACCGTCCATCGTGTATCCAGCAGCAAACGTCTCAGCAGGACAAGTAGGTTCCCCAGAACCCACATTTCTCGTAGAGAAGATCGTGTCAATTGCATTCAGAGACCACTTGATCAAATCCATATTCCTTTTTATTTTCAAGAGCAAGACGAAGAGAGTCTCTGAATAGTATTCACAAGACAGACAGAGAAGCAAGCGGGGAGAAATAAGGGAGGGAGAGCAGATGCGACCGCCTTCGTCGAGAGCCAAGAGGGAAGCTCTGGTACCAAAAAGTACCTAAGCTTAATAAACTGGCTGATTTACTGGACACACGATAACAATGATTGCTTCACATCTTATGAATCTGGTCCTGAAAAGCAACTTCACCATGGTTCATGCTGTGAGGAGGAAGAAGCTCTAATTGCACAGGCGATGTCATCTTTCCTCTACACCAGTTACAGCAGGACTTGTTAGTGCAGTGCAATGCTAACAGAAGTCGGAAGTCAGAAGTCCAACACTTAGCTGACACAACGATAAAATAGAAAAAAAGAGAAATAATGGTGAACTTCTGTTGAACAAAATGGACTGCAAATCAAACACCACTTTAAAACAAGCAAGTGTGGAAAGTGGCTGCATATTTAATTCCTCATCCTAATATCTGCAAATCTTTTTTATAATAATAATAATAATAATTATTATTATTTAGTTATTGATTCTGCAAGGGGAGGCACGCTTGTTTAGTGGTTAGCACTGTCTCTTGTTCAGGTTCGATTCCTGCCTTAGGTCTGTGTGCATAAAGTTTGCATGTTCTTCCTGTGCTTGGTGGCTTTCCTCCCCTCTCCTGGTGCGTGCGTGTGTGCGTGTCGCCCTGCATTGGATTGGCCTCCTGTCCTGGGTGTACCAAACCTTGGCCCTTAGTCTTCTGGGATAGGCTCCAGGCCTCCCGTGACCCTGTATACAAAATAAAGGGGCACAAACGATGAGTAAGTGACTGATGAGAGCAATTGGCAAACATAGTTATTGGCCAAGTCAGGTGATGTACCAATCAAGAAGTTTGATTTGTTTTGTTTTTCAGTATAGCAATCCCAAGTCTGACTTGATAAGATTCAAACTGCGACACAATTTGAGCAAAATTACAATATTCTGGCTCAACTTGAGACAGTAGATCTAGTCTATTATTAGTCTTTTCACTAGTCTTTTTTTTAGGTGATTTTTGCTCAGCTATAAAACACTTATGGCAGCACTGTGGCTTAGGGGTTAGCACTGTTGCCTTCCACCTCCAGGTCCTGCGTTTGAGTCCCACATTGGGTCTGTGTGCATATTCTTCCTGTGCTTGGTGGGTTTCCTTCGGGTACTTCAGTTTCCTCTCACAGTCAAATGGGAATAAATACAATGGTCACCATTGGACTGCAGAGGCTACTAGATGGATGGATGTATAAAATACTTTTATTTATTTTTGTTTTTACCTTTGAAACTCATACATTATGTGTGGCATTCTAAAACACTTTACTCTGCTCATTCAAGTGAGAGCTAAGTGTAAATGTCATGCTTTCATTAAACTTTTGGACAAAATATATATTATCCCTTTCAAGGCATGATACATTCTCAAGCATAGCATGTGCTGCACTGTTTTGTTTTACATCATTTATATTATTGACTCTTGTTTTTTCTCCACTTCTGTCCTGTCACTGTATGCTGTATTTTTCCCTTGTATGCCCTTATGTCTTTTATTATTTTTTGTCTCTGCCCAGGATTTTATTTCATATCCTTGTTAAATATGGACCTGTGACCCCTGCTTAAAGAACTTTCCTTACATATCTATGCCTTGGAAACAACATGCTGATTTTACATTGCCACATATAATGCTGATGTTTAGATACAAATTTTTTTTCATAACTAATCAAAACAATGATTTTTTTGGTGCTCACTTAATGGGGACTCAACAAAGAGCTGGTGTCTGAGTGCCTGAGAGCCCCATTATATATACTGTAGCGTTTTACCGCCGGAAGGATCTTGGAGAGACAAGTGCAAACAACAAACAACTGCAAACAACACAGTACAGTCACCGTATAGCATGAGCAGCACATTCACACGAGACCCAGACCCAGTTTAGCCTTAGCATGAACTGGAGCACATTCAACAGATCACACACACACTTAACACACAACCACGGTTGAAGCCACCAACCTAAATAAACTTTCCCAAAAGGGTAACACACACAAACCTCTGCCGCAAGGCATGATGGTCGTCAGCCGCCGCCCGGCCTACGCCACACTGCCCCACCTGAGCTGTGACCGTCCCCGGTCACCATGACTCTCAGCGGTCGGCGCTGGCGCTGCGAATGCTGGGGTCCTTTTGAGGGGGAGGAAGGAGCGCAAACATTGTCCTGAGGCAATCCGGCCTCCACAGAGTTTGATGTTTTGCCGGCATGTGGCTGGTAGGGAGCAAAACGGTCTCAGTGGAGCACCACCACTCGCGCCCGCCCCGCCAACCACACCCAGTAGATGACATCGGAGAGCTGAGCAATTACTGTACAGGGGCCCACCCAGTGGGACACAAGTTTGGCCTAGAGCCCCCTCTTCCTTCTGGGGAAATACACCCATACCTGCTCTCCAGTAGCAAAGTCTTGCCCCCGGCTGTGAGTGTCCATGCTCATTGGTGCCCCCACCGAAAGTCCGGAAGCGGTTCCCGCGGTAGAGTAACCCCTCATGCAACACTAGGTGAGTAAACTGGGAGCGGAGAGCTTTTACCTCTCGTCCTAGATGAGCGACTGCGGTGTAATCCGTTCTCAGGCCCACTTTAACCCAACCCAGTACCTTATGCAGGACCGGATCCTTCTCCTGCTCGGCAATGGGTTGATCATGGTCTAGCTGTGGCACAGGCGAAACGACTAAGGTTGGCGCTCTAGGTGACGCAATAACTCGGCTGCACACTGGCTGATCACCGCCGGAGAGCTCGGAGGACTGCACGGAGATAATGAGTCGAGGGTTCTACGTTGCAACCGCACATGCGCTCGTCAACTCGTTAGCAGTAATAACCACACGCTTTGCTGCCCGGCCGTCGGGATAAAGCGCCGGCATTAGCGTGTAGTTTTCCCGGTCGGTTTGCTACAAGATGTTTACATGGCATGATTACCGGAAGTTCTGCCTCCCCGGGTGTGTGCTACTAACATGTCCGGCTGTGGTTTGGGTATTAGCAACCTGGCTAACCCGAAGTTACCACGCAGAGTTTCCCCATTTATGTTTAACACCGCACCTCATTTTTCCAAAATGTCCAACACCAAATTGCAATCCTTCTCGATATTCCCCACAAAGAGTTCATGTAAATGAATCTGCTCACCTATTTTTACTCGGACCGTGCAACAAGCCCGTACCTTCACGTAGCTCCCAGAAACGATGAGTAAGTTGTTGGTGCGAATATTGAAGGCTGGATCAGGCAGTCTGCAAACACGCTCGCTTTGTCCCATTAGTCCACAGCGCAACAGCGAAACAGTGGAACCAGTGTCCACAAGTGCCCGTAGTAAGACATCGTCCAGAACACAGTTTACAAAAATTTCTGCGCGATTCCCTAAATGTTCCGACCGGAAGTTGAATCCACTAGTTGGGGGAACATGAACGGTTGCGGGAGGCGGCTTTCCCTTAGCGCCCCCTGGAGCTAGTTTAATGACTGCTGGGGTACGCAGTCCCTCAGGCCGGAGAACGTTGCAACGGTAGTCCCAAGGTCCCGTGCCTCGGCATCGTCACGAAACCTCAGACACTTGTATGTTGTCTAACCGTGATGGGTAGCCCTGTCCCCGGGGTATCTAGTTGGGGTAGTCCCGAGGCACGGGACCTCAGGACTACCCAGGCTAGATTCACCTACCGAGCGCCCCCGAGCTGCGTTTAGGCAATCGCGCGGTGGATTACTGTGCCAAAGCGAGCGCGTTCGCAGACTGCCTGATCCAGCCTTCAAAATTCGCACCGTTTCTGGGAGCAACGAGAAGGTACGTGTCGCACGGTCCAAGTAAAAATAGGTGAGTGGATTCAGTCACATGAACTCTTTGTGGGGAATATCGAGAAGGATTGCATTTTGGGGTTGGACATTTTAGAAAGATGGGGTGCGGTGCTAGACTTAAATAACGGAACTCTGCATGGTAACTTCGGGTTCAGTTTACTTACTATAGTTGCATGAATGGTTACTCTACCGCCGCTGGAACCGGCTGCTCGGCGCGGGCGAATGCTTTTAGCTGCTGGTGCTGGGGGCTTTGCGGACGTGTGTGCTGGGTTTAGTGCATGGGCATTCCGGTTCGGGACACTTCGGGGTAAATAAAACTCTGCGGCGGTTGCGCGCTCATTTCTGCTGGCCGGGCTGTCATGCCGACAGTAAACTCTTTGTTCACCGATGCGACCTCTGCATGGCAAAGAAGGGCCATGGCAAAGAAAGAGCACCGCTGCAGGACTTTCGTGTGGGGGCACCTATGGGCGTGGACACACGCCGGCGAAACGTTGAACTATGCGGAGGCCAGATCGCCTCAGGACAATGTTTGCGCTCCTCCCTCCCCCACAAAAGGACCCCGGCGTTCACAGCGCCAGCGCTGACCGCCTTTACGCCTCCAGGACGGAGAGAAACATGGTGACCAGGGACGGTCACAGCTCGGGTGGGGGCAGTGTGGCGTAGACAGGACGGTGGCTGACGACCATCATGCCTTGCGCGGGTTGTCAGTGTGTTCACTCTGTTGGGAAAGAATGTTTGGGGTAGTGGCTTCGGCCATGTTTGTGTGTGGAGTGTGTGTGACCTGTTAAATGTGCTCTGGTTTATACTTAGGCTGAATTGGGTCTAGGTTCTCGTGTGAATGTGTTGCTCATGCTATACAGTGCTGTGTGAAATAAAGTACTCCCAGCCTTTACATTGGGAGCAATTAAGCTCACTCATCTCTCCACCATCCTTTCCGACGGTAAAACGCTACAATAGAAATAACTGGGAAAATAGACCTTCAGAATAAACCATTAAAATAACAAAAATATACACTTCTATCTTTGGTATACTATGGTTATAGTATAATATATTGCGGCTGTGTGACTCACCATGTACTCTGCGTTCCAGACTCTTTGGTGGAAGTTGTTGATGTTTATTTTATTTATTTATTTTTGTCTTGGATTGTTGTTAACTAAAAGAAGCAGTGTCTTCCCACCTAGGAAGGATTGATTGACATAAGTCCTCATCGGTTACATTTCTGGTGACAACATTTTTTTTAGCAAACACCTAATCAATAATATTTTTTAAGAGTTTGATCCGGCATTATAATTTTCCTCTTTAATTTCCTACATAGTCTAATCAGCGCTCAACCGCACGCATAAAGTTTTCAAGAGCGTGGAGGAATTTTGTTGTACTAAATAATATTTATGCAGTATAATCAGGGCCTTTTTCTATTTACTTTCATTTGTTGTTCTTGCAGTGTTGCTGTGTGTGCTTTGCAATGTCAGACACATTCAACTGCAAATAATACACCCTCCTCAGGTGTGAATCGGCTGTTCTCACCTTTACACTCGAAAAAACTAAAATGCACCCCTCTTCACTGCGCATGGTTTCAGCATACCTGGGAGGATCTTGGATCTTGTTTCAGGCCTCTTCTTAAATTTGTGCAAATTTAAAATCTTTTAAATTCTACATTCTAAAATTGACTTTGTTACCGTTTTTAATCCCTGGAATAAGATTTTTTCTTATCATAACATGTATTGTTATTAATCATTCTACACTGTTTTTAATTACTTTACAATGTTTTAATCCTAAATTTTGTTTAAAAATAAATAAATAAACCAAATAAAAAGTATTCCATTTGGATTTACCCTTGTAAAATAGCATTTAAAAAGGTAGGTTGTGTATCGAGCGATTAAAAACAATCCTGTTTCAGCCTTTGTTTGTATTTTGGCATGAGAAAGATGGCGGCGTGGTCGGATTTACCAAACGGTGGACAAGATTGTGCCTTGTAGCCGTCCTTGACAGTTGTATAGCAGTGGTCCAGTGTCCTTTCGCCCCTCGCAGCTCGCATAAGGCAGTGTCCATGTCCGCTTGTGGTGGAATATAAACGGCACTGATTAAGACCGATGTGAACTCCCGAGGTAGATAAAAAGGACAACACATGATGGACAGTAGTTCCAGATTTGGTGTGCAGGAGCGTGTAAGAGGAACAACGCTCGCACTGTTGCACCAGCTGCTGTTCACCATTAAACACACGCCGCCTCCCCTTGACTTCCCCGAGTCCCGTGTCCTGTCCATGCGGTGAACCAAGAAGAACCCGGCCGGCTGGATGGCGTGGTCCGGCACCGCTGGGTTCAGCCATTTCTCGGTGAAGCAGAGGAGATTGCAGTCCCGAATGTCTCTCTGGAACTTTATCCTGGCCCTGAGGTCATCGAGCTTGTTTTCCAGTGACTGGACGTTGGCGAGCAGGATGCTAGGCAGAGGTGTGCGGTGTGCACGGGCGCCGTGTGTTCCTGACGCCGGCTCGTTTCCCTCGAGGCCGCCGCTTCGCGTCGCATCCATTGTTGTCCCTCAGGATCTCACTCGACCAGCTCGGATCCGGAGTTAAAAACGTCGAATTGTGAGTACATTGTACACCAATAGAAACAAGAGTGTCTCTATCATAACTAATGTACTCCATGGTGGTAATT
This sequence comes from Clarias gariepinus, assembly GCF_024256425.1. Classification (NCBI taxonomy): domain Eukaryota; kingdom Metazoa; phylum Chordata; class Actinopteri; order Siluriformes; family Clariidae; genus Clarias; species Clarias gariepinus. The sequence continues at coordinate 10,068,488 of NC_071122.1, forward strand.
TTGCCGGTTTTAAAACGCTGTAAACTAACTTAAAGAACAAAAACAAAGAAAAGGTGGTCCGAGCAGTCATGACGGCAGCCGACCTCACCGGCGCCATCTTGGATTTACTCACTGAATCCAACGCAACAGCACACAGAATCTCTGGGCTTTGCCTGTTCTTTCTCCATTCATTAGTACTGTAGTACTGTAGTTTGCCTGTTCTTTCTCCATTCATTAGTACTGTAGTATATATATATATAAATATATATAAAATGAAAATATGTATAAAGAAAATATAATTTTAATTATAAAATATAATCCAACTTAAAATATAAAGTTTAATTAAATTCCTAACGATCTCTCCGTGGAGATACACCATGCAGAACTGAACAACAAGTCTTCACTACGTAAAACACCTGGCAATAAATACAAATGAATATTTAGGCCTAAAAAGATGCTTTAAAATTCATCTAAAAGACCTTCATTGGCGTGTATAAACCCGCAGCCTAAACAAAAGGCAGCATTTCGATCAAAAGGATGATAAATGCGTACGGAAAAATGCAGACGTAAAGGACTATACTCAACATGAATATAGAGAATAAGAATTATTTTTATAATAAGATAATCAATTAAATTATAAAATTGTATCAAATAAGAACTTTATCTAAAAGCCAGACCAACCAAATTTCTCATTTACTGCTGAAGTAGTTAAATATGCTTATACTGTAGATACATAAGTTACATTTAAAAAGTACAATCGCAAAATAAATTACAAACGGCATGTAATGTTGTAAAATATAAATAAAACAGTATTAGACACAAATATATGATATGGTAGTATATATGCAATGAAAAATCTAATTACACATGAGTGCTCAAATGTAAAGCAAATGCAATTATTAATGTATTGTGTATATTTAACTTCATTCAGCTGTTTAAGTTATACTGTATTAAAAAAAAAGGTTCCTACCAGCATACTATTTTCTGATTCCCACGCGTGTGCAAAAAGATGAAGTACAACAAAAATACAAAAGTGAATAATCTTTAATAAAGTTAGCTAAATAACACATTAGCTAAATAACACAATATTGTTCCAATGCTGAAGCAAACATGATTTTGTTTTAGTCTATTCTCTGAATACAACGTGACAGCGTGCTCCGAGGTGACACCCACAGAAACCCTGTTACTGTAATCCCCCTTCTCATCTTTCATTCACGATAGGTGTGAAGTTATCAAACAGGTTTCGCTGCTGGGGGAATTCGCAGAATTGGGGGTTTTAAAACAAATTAACAAGACCGAGCAGACGTCTAAAATGTATTTCGCCAGCAAATCATAAACATAAGTAGAAAAATAAACATAAGTAGATATTAAATGTTTAATGGTAACAATTAAATCAGACTTCATATTTAAATTTGATTCTTTGAGTGTAATTCATAAATTTTGCATAGTAAAAGTACCCTAGCATGAGTTAATATATACGAAATCAAATAAAATTTCATATTATACACACACACACACACACAATTATATATATATATATATATATATATATATATATATATATATATAGAGAGAGAGAGAGAGAATTTAAGAATTTAATTAAACACAAATATACGATTTATATATATATATATATATATCGTATATTTGTGTTCAATTAAATTCTTAAATTCTCAAGGTAAACATTTGTGGTATTTAATAGCATTCACTGGTTTTAATAATATATAGTAGTTATTCAGTTACCAATTTTTCTACTGACTTTATCCGACAGTGACTTTATTTGACTGTGTTCAAATAAATAGAGTCACTGCATTATGTTTCAAGACATCCTTAATTTACATTTTTCTCCTAATTATATGTCCACAAATACTTTGACAACATACACTTATCAACAAGTATCAAGAATGTCCTTTTGATCAAAACACTGCCTTTTGTGAAGTGAAAGTACGGGTTTCCGCACGGCAAAGAACAGCTTTATTTCAGTCATAAATTCACCATCACATTTCAGCTTTTATTCCCAACTGTGGTCAAATAATGGATGAAAAAATTATTCCATGCTGAACACAAACAGCAAAAAACATGATGAAAAGCCCGAAGCACTATGTGTTCATAAAATAATATTTACTTAATAGGATATATATATATATATATATATATATATATATACACACACATTTAAAATAAGATATGTTGGCATATTCATGAATCACGCATGGTTAACACTATCAGATAATAAGTTAGCCTACTATCAGGTAATTAAATTAATTTAGAACATTTAAACCCGAGACAATGCCATGTCTTTTATAAAGTCCTTCCATGTGCCATCTGTCGGATAGTCATTGAAGCACAACACATTTATTTAAATTCCCAAATGTTGCTTGCAGCAAATTGCGGCATCGAGAGAAAAAACAGGCGGAGTCTTAATGGCGACATCTGTATGTCTAGTTCCTTGTGTGTTTGGATACTTGTATGTGTAGCCACTTAAGTGTTTAGCCGCTAGTAGGATTAGCCTCCAGTAGGCTTAGCCTCTAGTCGGATTGGCCGCTAGTGGCTTTGGATTAGCCAGTGTGCTTAGCCTTTTGTGTGTTCGTTTTCCACATGTAGGTTCAGGTACTAACCCATTTAGATACTAATACTCGTAGATACTAACAACATCCATGTCTACAATAACCAGATTAACTACTAACCCGTTCAGTCATTAGTCTCGTCCCATCTCTAGTCTCGTCATGTCCCTAGCCTCGTCTTGTCTTGTTCAGGTTCAGCTCCATGTGTGTTTTGTCCCGCTCTTAGCCTTTGTTCCACCCTTCAGCATTGGTTACGCCAAAGAGCCTATCTTGCGCTAAAGAGCCTATGGTTAGCTCTAGATCCTGTTTATAGTTTGAGTTCTTTGTTTGTTTTTGTTTAGTTATTATGATTATGTTAAATGACTTGTATTTACCATCACACCCTCTGCGCCTATGCCTGCCCTTTTAGCCCATGGCAGTAACTACAGCCAGTGTACCACAGATTCATGACATGATGCATAAATTAGTATGCAACAAATATAATTTTTTTATTTGTATTAAATCTGTAAAGCTGCTTTGCGGCTATGATCATTGTTAAAAGTCCTATATTATTAAAAAATGAATTTATTTGATTAAGATTTGGATAAAAAAAAAGAACAAGTAGTATTTTTTTTTTTTCAAATGACTGTAATAATTTGAAATATATTTTTAAAGAGTTATGAGGGGAAAAAACTATATTATGGGTTACTGCCTAAAGATCTCATTAGTGTGCTCTGTTTCTGCTACACTAACTTGCATGCTTCTTGAGGGCACTTGATATATGTTGTGCCTGTGTATGACTTTTCCCAAAATGCTATATTACCCAAAATTAAAAAAGTCATTACCACTACCTTTAGCCAAAATCGTTATGGACATTCTGATGATAGAGTAGCATGAATCATTTATATCCAGCTTGATCCTTCGATGTTGAGGCTATTAAAGTTCACATGAATGATTCTTAGAATTTGTCATGGCCACACATGGTCACAGTCCATATAATAGTCACTTGCAGCTTTCCACAGGTTCTGGTATTTTCATTGTTTTTAATATTAAAATATGTCTCTCTATAGCTGTATTACACTTGCTCTCCACAACTGCTGTTTGTATTTTGTTGGAAAAATGGACCATATTCATTTTGGTCATGAGTACATTATGAATTCATATCCAAGGTCAATTTCAAGTGGCAGTAAATTTCTGTGGCTGGACGAAGAGAGTATACAAAACAAAAGAGAAAACTCTGCTGTCTTACTCTGTAGTTTATGTACATATATGTACTTGTTGCTGGGATGGTACCTTTTAAATCTTTACCTGGAAATCTGGACATTATGAGCATAGAAATACACATAAATAAAGAATGCAATCACCATTTGGATAAACTATTTGCACAAATTCTGAGTGATTCTAGGTGAACATATTTCTGTTGCGTCACTTGAGAACGTCATGTGGATATTACTTTGACATGTACCACCTACCTAAACAAGGTTGCAGACTAAGTACACCCTTTTATGGAAATGTTATTGCCTGAAGGCAGTGACACATTTCAGCAGGATAACGTGCACTGCCGCACTGTAAAATTGTTCAGGAACGTCACAAAGATTACAAAGTGTTGTATTTGGGGCCTTCAAATCTCCCAGATCTCAATCCAATGCAGGATCTGTGTGATGTGCTGGACAAACTTTTCCAGCACATCACACATTGATTCTTTTTGGTGTAGATTCTTTTCTACACCAACTGTATTTTGCCACAGTTTTAGGCAGGTGCTGTAAATGGTATAGCTACAGTAACTTGTTTTATGTAGTTTATTGTCAGTATTGTGATACGTTGTGTATTGTGATATTGTAAACAACACATTACTTTTTTTTCTTTCTTTCTGTCTTTTTTAACACCATACCAGCTTCTACAGCGAGAGTCAGTTTTAGTTGTTCAATATTAAAACTAGATAAGATGGTTAAAATATTTTTTTTTCTAAAAAACTTTAAAACTAAAATTAATTTAAAAATACTTTTTTTTTTTAATGTCAGAATAAAACAAGTTTCTTACTGGAGTAAAAGAATAACAGTCACCACATTAACACATTACTATTGATTCTCAATTACAAACCAGTAAACTGGTGACAGGATCATGGGCACCCAAGGCTCACTCATGCCTGTGGGGACCAAATACCAGTCCCTCCAGTCCCCAAATCCCAATCCGAACAAGTAACACAGCCCTATTCATAGAAAACTCACCCTGAGACCCACAGCACACAAAGGATCTGCTGCCAGTGTCCTGAGGCCAGACACCACAGAACCAACCCATCATTGTGAGGAGTCCTGAACCAAGGGGTCAGAGCTGCCCAAGCAACACAAGGGGAACCTACAACAAACTGAGCATAATATCTTACGTTACAATGCTATGTGGTGTGGTGGTTAGCACTGTCCCCTTGCACCTTTAGGTTTGATTCTCATCTCTGTGTGCATGCTCTCCCCTGTGCTTAGTGAGTTTCCTGTGGTTACTCTATTTTCCTCCCATAATAGGCTAATAGGCATTGCCTATAGTGTATGAATGTGTGTGCTCTGCGATTGATTGGCACCCTGTCCAGGGTTGCGCCTTGTGCCCGAAGTCTTCTGGGATAGGCCCCAGGCCCCCGCTAGCTTCAATTACCATTGAAATGGAGAGAATGAGGCCAGGCAAGCTGAAAAATCTATTCCCTCATGGATTTCACTCTCCATGATCACCTAAGATTATCAGCTGTTACTGATAAAGATATAAAATCGTGGTCAAAAGTTTTGAGAATGACACTTCAGTGTTTTTAGATATTTTTGTTGGATGCTTCTATGTTATAATAAAGTATAGTTAAAAGCATTTAGTAAGTGCCAAATGGTTTTATTGACAATTAAATTAAGTTGACCTTTCTTTTTTTAAGACCTCTACAATCTGCCCTGGCATGCTGTCAATCAACTTCTTGGCCACATCCTGACTGATAGTTTATGGCGAGAGTCATGGCATCCTATTCTTACATAATCAATGCTTAGAGCTTGTTAGAATTTTTTTTTTCAGGATTAAGGACAAATTCTAAATAGGATTGGGTCTAGTCATGGACCCAAGATTTCAATATTTTGTTGCATTTTTGCTTAATGGCAAGGTGCTCCATCATGCTGGGAAATACATCATTCATCACCAAACTTTTCTTGAATGGTGGGGAGAAGTTGCTCTCTAAGGATGTTTACATTGCGGTTAAAAAGTATTTCCCAAGATGGCGCCGGTGAGGTCGGCTGCCGTCACGACTGCTCCGACCACCTTTTCTTTGTTTTTGTTCTTTAAGTTAGTTTACAGCGTTTTAAAACCGGCAAAATCACCACCATGGGGTACATTAGTTATGATAGAGACACTCTTGTTTCTATTGGTATACAATGTACTCACAATTCGACGTTTTTAACTCCGGATCCGAGCTGGCCGAGTGAGATCCTGAGGGACAACAAAGGACGCGACGCGAAGCGGCGGCCTCGAGGGAAACGAGCCGGCGTCAGGAACAGGCTGAGAGCCCGTGCACACCGCACACCTCTGCCTAGCATCCTGCTCGCCAACGTCCAGTCACTGGAAAACAAGCTCGATGACCTCAGGGCCAGGGTAAAGTTCCAGAGAGACATACGGGACTGCAATCTCCTCTGCTTCACCGAGACATGGCTGAACCCAGCGGTGCCGGACCACGCCATCCAGCCGGCCGAGTTCTTCTCGGTTCACCGCATGGACAGGACGCGGGACTCGGGGAAGTCAAGGGGAGGCGGCGTGTGTTTAATGGTGAACAGCAGCTGGTGCAACAGCGCGAGCGTTGTTCCTCTCACACGCTCCTGCACACCAAACCTGGAACTACTGTCCATCATGTGTCGTCCTTTTTACCTTCCTCGGGAGTTTACATCGGTCATAATCAGCGCCGTTTATATTCCACCACAAGCGGACACGGACACTGCCTTATGCGAGCTGCATGAGGCACTCACACAGCAACAAACACAACACCGGGACGCTGCGCTTATTGTGGCGGGGGACTTTAATAGTGCCAACCTCAAACGTGCAGCGCCAAACTTTTATCAGCACATCACTTGCCCCACCAGGGGCGAAAGGACACTGGACCACTGCTATACAACGGTCAAGGACGGCTACAAGGCACAATCTTGTCCACCGTTTGGTAAATCCGACCACGCCGCCATCTTCCTCATGCCAAAATACAAACAAAGGCTGAAACAGGAAGTTCCGGTTCAGAGGGAGGTCGCGCGCTGGACGGACCAATCGGTGGCCGCGTTACAGGACGCACTCGATGACGCAGACTGGGACATGTTCAGAAACAGCTCCGATGGTGACGTCAGCGTGTTTACGGAAGCGGTTGTGGGATTCATCGGGAAATTAGCGGACGATACCGTAGAAAAAAAGACTATTAAAACGTTTCCCAACCAGAAGCCGTGGGTGGATAAAACCATCCGCGACGCTCTGAGATCTCGCACCGCTGCCTACAACACGGGACTCGCGTCGGGGGACATGGAACCATACAAGGCTGCGTCATACAGCGTCCGGAAGGCGGTGAAAGAGGCGAAGCAGCGCTACGGGAGAAAACTAGAGTCACAACTCCAACAGAGTGACTCTAGGAGCCTGTGGCAGGGATTGAGAACAATAACGGATTATAAAGCACCAACATCCGGTATGATAAACGCAGACGTGTCTCTGGCAGATGAGCTGAACACTTTCTATGCTCGCTTCGAGGCTGCAGCTAAGGACGCTAGCGATGCTAATGCTAGCGGCGCTAACGGCTGCAGACAGGAAGTCACTGCCAGCACCGGAAGCGCGTTCATCATCACCGAGCATGACGTGAGGAGAGCCTTCAAGAGAGTGAACACCAGGAAAGCAGCAGGACCAGACGGCATCTCAGGCCGTCTCCTCAGAGCCTGCGCAGACCAGCTAGCACCTGTGTTCACTGAGATATTCAACATCTCTTTATCTCAGTCGGTGATCCCCACATGCTTCAAAGAGTCCATCATTGTTCCTGTCCCAAAGAAACCTCATCCTGCTTCACTCAATGACTATCGCCCTGTAGCCCTCACTTCAGTAGTGATGAAGTGCTTTGAACGCCTGGTCAGAGACTTCATCATCTCTTCACTACCAGACACACTCGACCCACTACAGTTTGCTTATCGTCCAAACCGTTCCACGGACGATGCAATCTCTCATCTCCTCCATACATCTCTCACTCACCTGGACACTCGGAGGGGGAATTATGTGAAAATGCTCTTCATCGACTACAGTTCTGCATTTAATACCATAATTCCCTCCACACTTACCACCAAGCTGGAGCACCTGGGACTCAGCTCATCTATGTGTCAGTGGATCTCCAACTTCCTAACTGGCAGACCACAGGCAGTAAGGATGGGCGGACATGTCTCAGCCCCTCTCACTCTCAGCACTGGAGCCCCCCAGGGTTGTGTTCTGAGCCCCCTGCTGTACTCTCTGTACACCCACGACTGCGTGGCCACTACCAGCTCCACCACCATCATCAAGTTTGCTGACGACACTGTTGTGGTGGGCCTGATCACGAACAATGATGAGACGGCCTACCTGGAGGAGGTTGGAAATCTGGAGAACTGGTGCCAGAGGAACAATCTCCTCCTGAACGTCAGTAAGACAAAGGAGCTGATAGTGGACTTTAGTACAAAGCAGGTGAGGAACTACCAGACCCCCGTCATCAACAGGAGCCCAGTGGAGAGAGTGGACAGCTTCAGATACCTCGGTGTTCACATCACGCAGGACCTGGCATGGTCCTGTCACATCAACACCGTGGTAAAAAAGGCCCGGCAGCGTCTCTACCACCTCAGACGCTTGAGAGACTTTAGACTGCCCTCCAAGGTGCTCAGGAATTTCTACTCCTGCACCATCGAGAGCATCCTGACGGGAAATATCACGACCTGGTTCGGGAACAGCACCATGCAGGACAGACGAGCTCTACAGAGGGTGGTGCGATCAGCTGAGCGCATCATCCGCATCGAGCTCCCTGACCTGCACTCGATCTACAACAAGCGGTGCTTGACCAAGGCCAGGAAGATCGTGAAGGACCTCAGCCACCCCAATAACGGACTGTTTACTCTGTTGCGGTCTGGGAAGCGATTCCGCTCCTTGAAGGCCAACACAGAGAGACTGAGGAGGAGCTTCTTCCCGCAGGCGATAAGGTCTCTCAACCACAACCACACCACTATGCAGAACTACACAATATTTTCATAATTGGTCAAATCCATCAATCATCTTACATCCATGAACACTATGGACAATTACACGCTCACCATCCTTCATATATACACTACATGTCGTACGTTACATCCTGGACCATTGCACAAAGACACTTTAATAACTTTGCACACCTACCTTCACAACTACACTACATTTTACAGTTTTACGTTTACATCCTGGACCAGTGCACAAAGACACTTTAATAACCTCTGCACTAAGACACTTTGTTCCATGCATATTTGCACACACCGTAAAGTATATTTCAATTTGCACTGTATATTTCTATTTTGTACATCCTATTTCTATTTTTATTTTTAGTTCTATTTTTTCATAGCACATTTCTATTTTTATTTTTAGTTCTATTTTTCCTAGTTTAATTTAATTTTGTAATTTAATTTCTATCGTATTTCTTTTATTCATATTTATTTCTTATTTGTAAAATTTAACTCTCTTTTAGGGTCAATGGCAGTCGTATAATACATTTCACTACATTTCGTACTGTGTATGTTTGTGTATGTGACAAATAAAATTTGAATTTGATTTGAATTTGATATTTAGTCAGCCACAAATCGTGCAAGTTCTCCCACTTAAAAAGATAAGAGAGGCCTATAATTTTCATCATAGGTATACCTTAACCTCTTAAAGAAGTTGTTACAGGTCCGTGAGAGCCAGAAATCTTGCTTGTTTGTAGGTGACTTAATACTTATTTTCTACCATAATTTGCAAATAAATTCTTAAAAAATCCTACAATGTGATTTTCTAAAAAACAATTCTAAATTTTGTTTTTCATAGTTAAGGTATACCTATGATGAAAATTACAGGCACATTTTTAGGTGGGAGAACTTGCAAAATTGGTGGCTGACTAAATACTTTTTTGCCCCACTGTAAATTAGCCTCAGCCTTTATACCATTCTGCATATGATTGTAAAGCTGTTGATGGTGCTGCTGTGCTTTTAGCCACCATTTACCCTAAAGCATTTGTTAACAGTTATGTAAAAAGCATTCTGGGATATGACATGCTCTCTGAGCACAATTTCTATGTGTAAATTGAAAGAAATGTTTACAGACAGTCGATGTTTCCTCAACATGAGCCTGGAGACACAGATAAAGACAAATCCCTCTCAGTTTAAATGAGCTGTCTGTACAGTTGAATGTAAATCATTTGGACTTCAGCCAATTTCATGTAACGCATGTAATCCTGAAACCCTACGTGAAAATGTCTTGAAACACATCAAATAAATACGGGGGTGTAGTGGTAGATTATTATATAACATTACTGCAAATGTGTCCTCTACAAATACTTGTAAAAAAAGTTTTGTGAAAAAAGTTGTGTCCAAGTTTACTTCTGTAATAGTTGCTTACTGTTTATCTGGTCAGACAGGAAGCACAATGTGTTATAGGAGTTAGGACATTTTTATACATCATGGCATGTCAAGAGCAATAGAATTTACACCTCTAAGAACCCTGACAGGCATAAAAAGGCATAAAAGATCCTACAAGAAACTCATAACATATTTGTAACATTTCTTTCTTGAAATTTATATATAAAATGCCAGTTAATACCATTGGTTAAATGGTATTAACTAAATTAAATGAACATGTACACAACTTTTATGTACACAACAATTTATTTTGGTATTATATTCCTGGAGTTTACTATAAGGTTCAAGCCTAGAGAATATATATATTGTGCGGCGGCGGCTGACAACCAGCATGCCTTGCGGGGGGTTCTGTGTGTTCACCCTGTTTTGGAAGGGTGTTTGGGGTAGTGGCTTCGGCCATGTTGTGTGTGTGTGGGTGTGTGTGACGTGTTGAATGTGCTCCGATTTATGCTTAGGCTAAATTGGATGTGGTTCTTGTGTGAATATGCTGCTCATGTTATACATGCTGCGTGTAAAATAAAATACTCCCAGCCATTGCATTGGGCAGCAAGTAAGCACACTAATCTCTCCAACATCCTTTCCGGCGGTAAAATGCTACTCTCTCTCTCTCTCTCTCTCTCTCTATATATATATATATATATATATATATATATATATATATAAAATCCAAAGCTGATCCTAAGAAACCTGTGCATGAACATGTTGGACATCTTTCTTTCAACACACTGAATTAGGATGTGTTCATTATCTGCCTGAAGTGACTCTATTAGGAATTTTTATAGTTACATGTGACACAGATCTGATTTTTTCAGGATGTCTGAATGCACTATTCTGATGTTTTTTTCCGATCAGGTCTGAGTCACTTTCATATGTGGTCCGAGTTTAGATACATATCTGATAGGCAGTCATATGACATAACTGAGAATAAACATGCAACGTTTTACTCCTGTGCATGTCTAGGGTGCTTAATGTCAAATTAAAATTCTTTGTTACATACACAGTCATACACAGTACGATATGCAGTGAAATGCTTGTACGACCGCCAGTGACCTTTAAAAAAAGAAAATAAAGGCTATATATTAATAAAAATAAATATGAAAAAAATAAATTTAACTAGTAAAATAAACTGTACAAATTATAGAAATATTCTCTCCACTGGGCTCCTGTTGATGATGGGGGTCTGGTAGTTCCTCTCCTGCTTTGTACTAAAGTCCACTATCAGCTCCTTTGTCTTGCTGACGTTCTCCAGATTTACAATCTCCTTTAGGTAGGCCGTCTCATCATTGTTGGTGATCAGGCCCACCACGACAGTGTCGTCAGCAAACTTAATGATGGCAGTGGAGTTGGTAGTGGCCACGCAGTCGAGGGTGTATAAAGAGTACGGCAGGAGGCTCAGAACACAACCCTGGGGGGCTCCAGTGCTGAGAGTGAGTGAGGCTGAGACATGTTCACCCATCCTTACTGCCTGTGGTCTGCCAGTCAGAAAATTGGAGATCCACTGACACATTGATGAGCTAAGTCCCAGGTGCTCGAACTTGGTGGTGAGTGTGGAGGGAATTATGGTATTAAATGCAGAGCTGTAGTCGATGAAGAGCATTTTAACATAATTCCCTTTCCTAGTGTCCAGGTGAGTGAGCGATGTGTGGAGGAGATGTAAGATTGCATTGTCTGTGGAACGGTTCTGGCGGTATGCAAACTGTAGTGGGTCGAGTGTGTCTGGTAGTGAAGAAATGATGAAGTCTCTGACCAGGCGTTCCAAGCACTTCAGCACTACTGAGCTGAGGGCTACAGGGCGATAGTCGTTGAGAGAAGCAGGATGAGGTTTCTTTGGGACAGGAACAATGATGGACTCTTTGAAGCATGTGGGGATCACCGACTGAGATAAAGAGATGTTGAATATCTCTGAACACAGGTGCTAGCTGGTTTGCACAGGCTCTGAGGATACGGCCTGAGATGCCGTCTGTTGCTGCTACTTTTCTGGTGTTCACTCTCTTGAAGGCTCTTCTCACGTGATGCTCAGAAATGATGAATGCATTTCCGGTGCTGGCAGTGTCTTCCTGTCTGCAGCCGTTAGCGCCGCTAGCATTAGCGTCACTAGCATCTTTAGCTGCAGCTTCGAAGCGAGCATAGAAGGTGTTCAGCTCGTCTGCCAGAGTCACATTCGCGTTCATCTTACCAGTTGTTGGTGTTTTATAGTCCGTAATTCTCCTTAGTCCTTAATCCTAGACTCTAGTTTTCTCCAGAAGTGCTGCTTCGCCTCTTTCATCGCCTTCCGGACGCTATACGACGCAGCCTTGTATGGTTTCATGTCCCCCGACGCTAGTCCCGTGTTGTAGGCAGTGGTGCGAGATTTCAGAGCGTTGCGGATGGTTTTATCCACCCACGGCTTCTGGTTGGGAAACGTTCTGATTCTGGTCTTTTTCTCCACTGTATCATCTGCTAGTTTCCCAAAGAATTCCACAACCGCTTCGGTAAACACGCTGACGTCATCATCGGAGCTGTTTCTGAACATGTCCCAGTCTGCGTTATCAAGTGTGTCCTGTAACGCGGCCACCGATTGGTCCGTCCAGCGCGCGACCTCCCTCTGAACCGGAACTTCCTGTTTCAGCCTTTGTTTGTATTTTGGCATGAGGAAGATGTCGGCATGGTCGGATTTACCAAACAGAGGGAAAGATTGTGCCTTGTAGCCGTCCTTGACTGTTGTATAGCAGTGGTCCAGTGTCCTTTCGCCCCCAGTGGGGCAGGTGATGTGCTGATAAAAGTTCGGTGCTGCGCGTTTGAGGTTGGCACTATTAAAGTCCCCCGCCACAATAAGCGCAGCGTCCCAGTGTTGTGTCTGGTGCTGTGCATGTGTGTGTGGTCCTGTCCATGTGGTGAACCGAGAAGAACTTGGCTGGCTGGATGGCGTTGTCCGGCACCACTGGGTTCAGCCATGTCTCGGTGAAGCAGAGGAGATTGCAGTCCTGAATGTCTCTCTGGAACTTTATCCTGGCCCTTAGGTCATCGAGCTTGTTTTCCAGTGACTGGACGTTGGCGACAAGGATGCTAGGCAGAGGTGTGCGGTGTGCACGGGCTCTCAGCCTGTTCCTGACGCCGACTCGTTTCCCTCGTGGCCGCCGCTTCGCGTTGCGTCCTTTGTTCTCCCTCAGGATCTCACTCGGCCAGCTCGGATCCGGAGTTAAAAACGTCGAATTGTAAGTACATTGTACACCAATAGAAATCATACCTAATGTACTCAATGGTAATGATTTTGCCGATTTTGAAACACTGAAAACTAACTTAAAAAACAAAGAAAAGGTGGTCGGAGCAGTTGTGACGGCAGCCGATCTCACCGGCGCCATCTTGGGAAAAGATGTCATCACTGGAAGCGATGAATTTTTTTTTAGCAGTTTTAGCAACAGCTGCTAAAATGGATAAAGCAAGGTGTCTGGCTTTCTTTTTTCTTCTAGGCCTCAACAAATTCAGCCAACTAAATGCTTGCCATCCTCCAGAGCAAAATCTCAAGGACATTTCTGATGAAATCGCATCCATTGTTTGAAATGAATAAGCGCTGGCATGAACTCATGATGTGTTTTAGTCCAGATGATTTGAGCAAAGAAAGATCGATGTACAGTATGCATGCATGCCATTGCAGAGGACAGATGCGTCATTTGTAATTATAAATATGTACTGTCAAGACATACAAATCCCTGACAAAAAAAAAATATATAATATACAGTATATATATATATATATATATATATATATATATATATATATATATATATTGTACAACGTGGCTTGTAATGTTAACGTAGGCTCACATACACATCCATTCATATCTAGAGACAATTAACCTTCTGGAATTTTGTTGGGAGGTGGGATCCCAGAGAAGCTGGGTGAAATTCACATTTCCATGATTTTAAATAACAAAACAGCAATAAATAAATAAAATAATAAATGAATTAAAAAAAACTTGGAAATGGAAAAATAGAAAAAGGGGAACACTTACAAATACACAGTTTTTCCGAACTGAAATTTTCCTTTGTGCAGTCAGATGTTTCAAGGCTCATCGTACTGTTAACAGGTTTGAGAGGTGTGTTACGCAGCTAAGTTTTATCTTTTACCAGTAGAAAAAGTGTCTTAAGGAAGATAGATGGTTCTCAGCAGGGTGTATCTATTGTCGTGTCTGTTCTTTTTCACTCCTGAGTGAGGGTGTGCAGTCAGCGTAATGCCTGTCCTAGCCAGCGTAGTGCTTTGGAAAAGACTTGGCTTCTAATCTGGCCATGTGTGTGTAGTCCACGAGTGCTCTGAGATGGTATGTACTGATGGTTAATTGTTCTGCTTTCTCTGAAAACACTTCCTTCAGCAAGATATGTTTATATTGTGATGTATCATGGTCCAAATGGGACTTTAATTACGGCTATGTTAATAATTACCCAGATTTATGTCCAAATCTACTCCTTCTTGGCCACTTATTACTCTGTCATGCATTTTGCATTATTAAACTCTGGTTGAACTTTTTTTTTTTTTTTTTAATTAAGCTAAACTTAAATAAAACTGTTCACATCCAGGCTGAGATTTCTGAAAACACTGAATCAGAATTATTATTGTGCAATAGTTTGTGCAAGCTGAGCAGATTGGACTGAGACCTGGTTATCGGAAATAAATGTAAAGCTGAAGGAAAGGTTACATTCATGCACTACTTATCCAATCATTCAATCAATCATAAAAGCAATCAACTGCACCATCTCACAGATTTAAAAAATCGATCCCAATGACCTTGACTGTGGAATAATTGTTAGTCCCAGAAGGGCTCACTTTGGTATTTCAGAAATTGTTTTCCTTCTGGGATTTTCACACACTTCTTCTACACGAAATGGTGTACAGGTCTGCAGGTGAAAATATCTTGTTGATGAAAGAAGTCAGCCAGAAAGTTTAGATCTGAGGATGCTAAGGATGGCCCCATATGGTCAGCTTGGGATGTGTGTGGTGACTGAGGATGGTTCCAGTCAATAATCATGAAGATAACCTTCGACTCATCTGATGCTGCTCATTTGTTGTTGTTGTTTTTTTTTTCCACAAAATTTCCACATACAAATGTGGAATGTGTGAACTTGAACACTTTTCCTATTGTATTTAACTTTAAGTCTTATAGTACACAGACATAACAGGGACTGATTTATGGTCATACTGTCTGATGATATCACCAAAATGAGGATTCCCTGTTGAGTCTGGTTCCTCTTCCTATTGTCATCTCAGGGAGATTTTCTTTGTCACTGTTGCCCTCATTTGCTTATCAGGAAAAAAAACTAAAAATCATCATTTATACATATTTCCTTATTTTTTTCTAATTTATTTAATTTTCTTTGTAAAGCTGCTTTGTAATAAAGACCATTGTTAAAAGCACTTCTTTTAAATAAACTTACATTTAACTGAATAGATCTAACAAGAAAACTGCAAAAATTTAAATAATCACTGTACAAACGGATTGTGCAAATAGAAAAATATGATGATAATAATAATAATAAACATCTCAGAATGCTAGCTGTGTCAAAGTTTGAGGTCGATAAGCCATTAGAGTTTCATTCCTGTCAGATAATAAAAAAAGTAGCTCAAGGGAAAAACTAATTCATTTCATAAAGTTTTAACCTAAATGGATGATGACTTAAACTCTCTCTCTTTACTACTCTCCTTAATGTTACATCTGCAAAGGTCCGGAATGCTGTATAGTAATTTGTGCAGTTTAAACTCAGCTCTTTATTTAAATACTGTTTGCTTTTGGTTTTTCCAAAGACACTTTTTAAGTGTTGTTTTTCTCCCTTTGATTTTTTTTTTTCAATTCTCAGCAGGCGATGTTTGTGCTAATTGCACCTTTTGTTAAAACATGAGCATCACTTAGCCTGGTTAATAGAACGTGTTATTTTGCTACTGGATCAAATTGTGGTTATATTAAGTTAATTGCTTCCTCATGGATTTTACTTCAATGAATAACAAATGATTCAAGCATTAGATTAGACATTTAAAGATGTACATTTCTTTAATTCCAAGGCTCTAAACATGGACTGCATAACCATCATTTAAGATATGCTATAATACTGGGGATTAATGACAAATATTTAAGTAAGTACATTGATTATTGATATTTAGATAAAACTAAACCTAGAATTAGGAAGAATAATGTTTTAATAATAAGGAGTATAAGTATGGAACCATCCAATATTTCTTGGAATGCAAAAGGTTAAGAATTTGTAAAATATTAATTTATATTCTAATATGCTAACAGCCAGGCTCTGAGGCTTAGCACTTTAACAAAATACAGAACAACAGCTACATTTAGAAAGCAGCATTTGCTTGTTTTTAAAAAAGATGAGAAGCAGTCAACAAGGTGGTACAGTATGTACTGTACATTGATCAGCCTTAACATTAAAAGCACTGACATTAAAACCACCAAGGATTTAAGTGCCCTTTGTGGCACTAGCTCTGGTCAGCTCTGGTTCCTTGGGTCATGGCTCTGCAGGGCCTTTGTCTGGCACCAGGATGTTGGCAGCAGATCTTTTGGGTGATGTGGGTCCCTGTGGATCAGACTTGTTTGTCCGGCATATCCCATAGATGCTCGATTATGTTAGGAACTGGGAGGCCGAGTATGCTTTTACATATTGGTGTTTTTGTATATATAAAATGGACATGAGCTTCCTTGCTGCTCACTGTCACTTCCAGGGTCAATTATTTTGGCTGAAATGCCAGCACATCCACATGTGCACAATGTAACTATAATAACAGGTGTGATAGTGTAATAAACAGATTAATTATTCTACACCTATTAAACTCAAATATGAATATAAAAGATATGTAGCATGGCAGTCTTAAAATGATTGGTTCAATTCACCACCTAGTAAGAGGCAAGTCAGACACCTCGAACAAGGGTGTGCCAGCTCTGCTAGCATAATTTGTTCTTACGTGATCTTAACTGGCCTTGTGCCACCCGATCCGTGTGGGCATTGCTGTGTGACTGAGCCAAGATGCAACTGATCACATCCATCTGTTATTGAGGTGCAACAGCTTGGACAACATCAGACTGGAAATGTTTTCACTCCTGACCTGAGATGAATTCCTAAGTAGTCTTTCCAGCCTCCACTGTATTAGAGTATATGACAAATTCATCTCCAGTTGCCATGACTACATGAAGCAAGAAAAGGATGAGAACCCAATATACTATATATATATATATATATATATATATATATATATATACATACACACACACACACACACACACACACACACACACACACACATACAATGTGTAAGCATATAGACTGAGCTCAAACAGTATGTGTGGCACAGAAAACCCTTACACATGGTGAGATTTTGTATATAGTTCTGAACCTAGGGACATCTTTTTTTTTGCAGAAATTACCAGAAGCCATTTTAAAATGCTTGGTTAGTCTCGAAAGTAGGGAAAAAGAAAGAAAATTACATTTAAAGATTTTGTTCTGGCTAACACACAGGAGCATCAGACAATTTGACTGTCGTTATCTAATTTTTAACAGAATTGGTTAGGCTTTTTTTCTGTTTTGAGGCAGCAAATAGCTATCTAACAACTCGATCAAAGTGTGAAATTTACTTTGTGAGAAAATCACTCTAAGCAAGCATAGTTTTAGAGAGACTATTCTGCTTTGTTTTTTAAACTGACTCATACCCAATATAATCTTTGCAGGATGATAGATTACAAGAGTGAAAAGTAAATAAAACTACTAGCACATTGTTTGGTGAAGTGGCAAAGTATGTTATTCAGCACAAATACTTTTGATTAGTTAACCAGAATTCGTCCACATTAACATACAATTTTATTTTATTTTTTTCAATCAAATTGACACCTTCTTGCATGTGACGCCAGAACTGATCCACTATTTTGACTGGTGATCTTTCTGCAGTGTTGCTTTGCAGGACAGTGGTTATGGATAAATATGGTTAAGTGAAAGGTTAGTCTAATTTTCAAAGTATACTTATTTAAACTTGTTTTTCAATGTATTTTTGGTATATTTTTAAAATATATGCTCAAAATAATCATTCAAATGTACAGAAAGTATACATTAGAATACAATTTTTAATATTTAGTATATTATCAGTTAAATTAAAATCTACTTATTCATATGTACTTGTATTTAGTGCGCTACTCTCTCGTGCGTGCGCGCTGTTAGACTTGTTTTTGCACGCTGAAAATCACTTTTGCCCGTTCAAGATCATTTATGTTTATCCGAGTTACCCTCTCACTTTTCTATGCGCTCATTGTCACAAAGCGACACTTGCACAAACTGCAGCAGCGTTATCACTCTGCAACTATTCCAGCCAACCAGAGACTGGAATCGGGCTACACCAGCCAATCAGACATTGGAGGTTAAAAAATGACCAACACTATGTAATAGCCGACAGCCACCCAAGAGATGTTAACAGTTTAAAAATGTCTATTTTATTTCTGAGCTCTTAGTGTTGTAAGTGGAATATCAGTCAAAGCTTTTATGCTGCAATTTTCTTGTCAAACTTTCTAAACGCTTTGCATTTGAAACTTTCTGTAGTATGAAACAAGGTCAGTAACAACAACCAGAATAATTTTAGCTACATTTTGTACATCCCATGAAAATTACAATAAAAGTTGATGATTACTATTTGCATGATGAAACTAAAACTAATGAGCTCCCCAGTGAAACAGATGCTGTTGTACATTTTTTTCCTTCTATACACAGTACAAGACTTGTTACTTGGGTAAGGTTTTAGATCAACCTCTCTATGCTATAACTTACTGACTATAATTTTTACTAGAGCCGTTAGTCTTCTTTAATAATTGGTGTGAGTCCAGCATGCTGTAAAAGCGTAATCAATATTTATGTGACTTGTATTTCTTTGACAGTCAATATTTAGCAGCAGGAGAGGTGTTGTATCTGTCCACATTCTGCACCAGTAGAAAGCAGGCCACTGGGAAGGCGAAAGTCTAGCAGAAGTCTAGCTGAAATGTTGTAATTTTTGTGCTTTGTTTATTATCGTAACTTTACACTCCAACCCATTTGTTCATATGACACTTTAATTTATTTTCAGGTTATAAGGTAATAAACCTGGCATTTTAGATCAAAAATTTCCAAACAAGTTCAGTTTTGGGTTGTGCCAGGACTGAATTTCACTAAATAAAAGATCGCCTTCAGACATAAATTACTGATTTACCAGCATATAACTTCTGATTTTTTTTTTTTTTTTTTATGGAGCCATTTCACCATGAGATGTACAGAAAACTCTTAGCACTATATTGATTTTCACATTGTTTTGAAGAATGAGCCCCAGTAATCACCAGAAAGTGTTGTAGTTAACAAGTGCACATAAAAAGGTTTATTATTTGTGTGTTATGTCCCAGTCATTTTGTAAAGTAGGACAATCATCTGCAATTATGACCCATTTGAAGTTTGTGTAAAAAGCTGGAGTAATTTTGCTTTTTGAACTTGAAGAAAACTGACTTGGCGTGTGACTCAAATCAATTGGGCAAATTACTTAATCATTAAGAACTCATTTTATAAATAAAGGTAGTGCAAAAATAAACCGCACATCCAAATGGAAAACAAAAGAAAGAATCGTTCTTAAGACTTTTCAGCAATCAAATATAAAATCTTCTGGAAAATGACTAAATTACCAAAATTATGCCTGTTGTTACTGAATGAATTAGGAGGCTTCTCCTCTTTAGCCTCTAAATAAAAGCTTTTATTCTCCACCAAGTCACAGAATTATTATTTTTCAATAGAAAGCATAAAGCGAGTTCATTTTAAGAATACTGTTAAACAGTGAATAAATGAATTTGAATAGTTACACAAATGTTTGAGCAAGAAGATTACAGTGAAGTCTTGGTATAAGAGTCAATGGATTTATTTTATTCATGCTTTTTTTTCTAAAAGAAAAATGGCTGGCTACTAAAAATTAGTTCTCAGATGTTCGTGTTCTTGATTGAGCGCAGTTATAGGATATTACTTGTGCAGAATAATTCAATAAAATCATTTTAATAAGCCCTTCAGGCAACAGTGGCAGTTATTTCCCAAACCATATAACTCATTCTGCCTACTGTTCCCACATATGTATTGCTATTGCTGCACAAGATATTTTAAGGATATGTTAGAATGCTAAGTCGTCACTGTACTAATGTTCTGTCCTGAATTTGTATCAGGTATCCATACGATAAAGTGCTAATTTATTCATACACACAATGCACTCACACCTGCATACAATACCATATGATATAAACCCGCAATACATTACAGTACTACCAAAAAGCTGACATGTAATAAGACTAGACTAGACATAGTTTATAATGAATTAATGACTTATTGATAGCTATACTGCAAGGGCTAATGGTAAATGGTACATATCAGAGTGAAAACAAAGCCAATAAGTCAAGAGAATTATCTGTGCAAGACAGGATTGCGTCAAGACACAGATCTAGGGAAGGATAGGAGAAAGCGCCCAGCAGAATGATAGCCTCCATCATTCTCTAATAGGAGAAATTTGGAACAACCAACAGACTTCCCAGATCTGACCATCCAGACATACTGAGTAATCATAGACATAGGTAACCAGGAACCCAAGGGTCACTATAAATGAGCTCCCTTGTGGAGATGGGAGAGTCTTGCAGAAGGACAATCATCACTGCAGCACTCCACCAATCAGACCTCTATGGTAGAATGGCCAGATAGATGCTATTCCTCACTAAAAGGCACATGACAGCCTGCTGGGAGTTTGCCAAAAAGCACCTGAAGGATTCTCAGACCATAAGAAGAAAAATCCTTATTTAATAGAATTCCTATCGCAATTCATGGAGGAAACCGGCAGTACGCAATCACCTTATTAAAATCATCCCTACAGGCAAATAACATCGTGCTGAAGGGATGTTCGTCTGCAACTGGGACTGGAAGACAGAATAGAGGGGGAAAATGAATGCAGAAATATACAGAGGTATCCTGAGTAAACACCTTATCCAGAGTGCTCAGGATCTCAGGCTCGGGCAACAGTTTACAACGAATCAATGACCTGAAGAATACCACTGACAAAACACAGAAGTAGCTTCAGAACAACTCTGAAAGACCTCAAGTGTGAAGCTAAACCGAATAGAGCATCTTAAACCTGAAAATGGCTGTTCACCGATGCTGTCCATCCAAACTGGTGGTGCTTGATTTGATTCTGCCAAGAAGAATGAAAGAAACTTTAAAAAGAAAGGTGTGTGCCAAGCTTGTACCATCAATCACAAGCAGACTTGAGGCCATCATTACTGCTGAGGTGCTAACCAAGTTGTGAGTGATATCTATGTATACTTAATATTTCAGTCGTTATATTGGTTTTTTTTTTTCTGGCCAAAAGACCCTTGTTACAGCAACACTCACTCATTTTATGTTCTAGCAGAAATCAAGACTGATTATACAGTATATTCATTCAATTTATATATATATATATATATATATATATATATATATATTGTAGCGTTTTTACACGTTTTTCACTCGAATGCTGGAGAGACGAGTGAGCTTATTTGCTGCCCAATGCAATGGCTGGGAGTACTTTATTTAGCACACAGCAGGTATGGCATGAGCAGCACCTTCACTCAGGAGCCTACATCCAATTCAGCACTAGCTTGAACTAGAGCACATTTTACACGTCACACCCCCCTCACACAAACAGGGCCGAAGCCACCAACCCAAACACCTTTCCCCAATATGGTGAACACACCGACATTCCCGCAAGGCATGCTGGTCGTCAGCCGCCGCCCCGCCCACGCCACAATATATATATATATATATATATATATATATATATATATATATATATATATATAGAGAGAGAGAGAGAGAGAGAGATTAAATACTTAAAACATTCAGTCAATATTCAATCTTTTAGCCCTAGCCTTAAAAACTGTGTTATAAAGTTATATAATATTTAAAAGTAATGTATCTGTTGAAAATCAGCAGTTGTAAATGGACCTTATGATATAATGAAAATCGTTATATTGTATTTGAATTGCAGGAGGTACAGAGGTGATAGTTCTATTCCAGATTGTCTAGTTATCTTTAAAATATGAGCTAAAATACCCATTGTTCTTTTAACCCATTTATACTTATATTTAGTCTTAACTCCTAAAAAAAAACTTTTCAATTGTCATATTTTAGAATATATTTCATATTACAGAAATGAATCACAAATTGATTGTTACATACTCAACAGCATTGCTTAATAACTATGAAAAAATAAATATCAAGTAAACAACCCTGATAGGAACCCTTCGTTAATGAGCAGTCAAGGTTTTTCAGAGTTCTGTTAGGATGATCAGGGCGAATGTGATGCAGAACCTAAGTAAAGCTGATTTTTACCTAGGGTACCTAAATTACAAAAAAAAAAAAAAAAGGGGGTGGAAAGTACTACAGGACAGAATGAAAGAAAGTGTAACCTTCAGTAAACAGGGCTGGTCATGCTCCTAAATCAGTACAGGGTAAAAAGAAAGCAGGAGGCTTTTTGATTAAAACTTCTCTCACAGTGCCCCCTGGTGGGTTGCTTTTACCTGCATCAAGTAAATGTTTGAAGAGCTAAACTGTTGTTAAAGGGATTTTGAACTCCTGCACAGCTTCAGTTATTAAATTACAGGCCCTGTGCTAAAAGCCACCCATGTCTCGGTTGAAATGAAGTGTCCTTAGGTCCCATATAAAATGATCTGCAGAGTGATTCTTATATTTGTGCAAATGTTTCGAACCTTTTCATAAATAAAATTTTTGTATGTAGATTAGTTCTTTAAAATTATACACAATAATTTAAAGATACAACTTTTCATTGCATTGGTAAACTATAGGACATCCCACTATGGCACTTCAGTGGGTACAGTGGTAGTATTATGGTATGTCCCACTGTACTTTGTTGAATAGTGGTAGTTACTGTCACATATCACCATGTAAATACTGTGAGCTAATACCTTGATGTTTACTGGATAACGAAGTTTAGCTGGTATCAAATATGGCATGTTTATACATATTGTACCATATTAGATGTTAATACATACTTCTGGTGTAGCACAGTACAGTCAGTACCCTTCTGTTGTTTCAACATACACTATGTAATTTAATAAATGTTACATAGATACAGTTGTACCATACTATATAAACACCATTATGTAACATTAATATGTATTAAACTATTTTTGATAGGATCTTGGTGGGTGTTCCATAGTTCTATACTAAAGTACATAGTGTGGTACATGTACTATATTAGCAAATAAGTACCATAATACTGTTAACAAAACCATGGTACTACAGTATATACCATGGGACAAATAACATTGGACCATCATAGCTTGGAAGATATATTTCAGGACTCTAAATACATCCTCCATGGGCCATTTCTCATCTGAATAGGCTCATTGATGGACAATAGAGATGGTGGGTATAAGGGGTTGTCATTAAGATGTGATGGTCACACATTTTATACTCTCTTGTGAACCTGGGTTGTTAGGTCTGGCCCCCCTGGTGGATGTGTAAAGTGTTCCTAATTCTCCTGGATGAAAGGGTAGAATGAAAAATGGTTGTGACTGAGGCCTCCATTTTTGCGTATCCATTATATATCCATTATCCATTACAGGTGCATTTCAGTAAATTAGATAATCAAAAAGTTGATTTATTGTTGATTATTATTTTACAGAGTGCTGTATCCAAGCACCATTATGTAATATTGAATATATGGATATATGGAATATTGAATGGAAGGAAAAAATTATGGCAGAAAAAGGTGAACAAGCAACACGGATAAACACAGCCTTGAGAGGATTGTGAAACAAAGCCAATTCAACAATTTTGGGGAAATTTACAAGCCATATCCTGCAGCTGGAGTCAGTGCTTTAAGAGCCACCACACACAGATGTATCCAGGGCACGGGCTACAACTGTCGCATTCCTCGTGCCATTAAAGCCACTCTTTAACCAGAGACAATGAAGTTTGCACAGTGGTGAGTGGTGGTTTGGGGAGACATATCATCTGCTGATGTTGGTCCACTGTGTTTTATCAGGTCCAAGATCAGCGCAGGCATCTACCAGGAAGTTTTGGAGCACTTCATGCTTCCCTCTGCTGACCAGCTTTATGGAGAAGCTGATTTCATTTTCCAGAAGGACTTGACACCTGGCCACACTGCATAAAGTACTAATACCTGGTTTAAGGGCCATGGTATCCCTGTGCTTGATTGGCCAGCAAGATTTCCCAAACTAAACCCCACAGAAAATCAGTGGGATATTGTGAAAAGTAAGATGTGAAACACCAGACCCAACAATGCAGGAGCAACCATAACACCACGGCAGTGCCACAGACTGATCGCTTCCATGCCACACCGCATTGCTGCAGTAATGAATGCAAAGCGAGCCCCACCAAGTATTGAGTGCAGTACATGTTCATAATTTTTAGTAGTCCAACATTTCTGTGTTAAAAATCTCTCTTTTTTTTTATTGATCTTAGGTAATATTCAAATTTCTGAGATACTGAATTTGGTTTTTTTTTTATTAGCTGTATGCCATAATCTTTAAAATTACATTTTAAATAAATCATTCTGTGTCTAATAAATCTTTCTGATTTAAATTTCTACAATAAATCAACTTTTTAATGATTATATAATTTATTGAGATGCACCTGTATATCATGCCATCTACCTTCTGTTCAAAATGTGCACATTGTTGTCCTCAGATGTGTGTCATTCTTCTTTTAACTGCAGGTACATTAATAAATGAGATTTAAAGGCTGTATGGTTGGAACAGCCGAAAGACAAAGAAGAAGGTGTTGAGCTCTGAACACTCTTCGATGTACTGGGCTTGCCAGTCCTTTGGGTAAACCGGTCTCTGCCTCACTTTGTTAGTGGGTTTAAAATAAACAGGTATCCATTGTTTTCCAAAGATCCCCTAGAGCTTGTCAGATATACACAATGTAAGAACTTACACGGTTCTTTCATTGACTCTGGGTCTCAGCTCTGTTCATCATTCCTTTGCTAGAATTGGTCAGTGATTTGACAAATGCCCTCTTAGGATATCCACAAGCCTTCAGAGTTGTTCTCAGGTGCCTGTCTTTCTTTTCCTTGGATTCCAAACATGTGGGATTTGTTTTCTTGCAAACACATTTTCACCAGGGACAATTTAGAGTCTTCAGTCCATCTACTAGCATGCTTTTGGAAGATGTGAGGAAATCAACTTGGGCACCTGCAACAGGAGAACACACAAAACTTGGGCACATACACAGGATAACATACAAAAACAGCAAACTCCAAGTGCTAACAGGCTAATGCATTGAACAAGTGGTAGGTCATTAAGAGGCACATGACTGTGGGCCACAACTACCAATATCTATAAATTGCAAACCAATAGTAAGCTCATGGGTAACCTCATCTCTGAATAACAGCCACATAAACCATCACAGTCATCTGTTAGCTTATGTATAGATCCAATAAGCTTCAGCTGTCACATGAACATACAGTAGTAGTCTTTACACTGATCAGCCATACTGTAACACTACCGTCAAAAATATTATGCCCAATATTGCTTATCTTACCCTTGTGCCACCTCGGATGTGCTGTGGTATCTGGCACTGGGATCTTGTTTATAGACTTCTATCAGATCTATTGGGTGATGTGGGTTTCAGGATGGGGCCTTAGTGGATCGGACTTGTTTGTCTGGTGCATCCCATTGGTGCTCAATCCAGGAAGTGTGGAGGCTGGATTGGGCTCTTTGCCTAATGGGCCCAGAATGTAGTGTTCTGGTGCCTTCCCATCATCATCAATGCTGGCATGTTTTAGCAATTTATACTGCATTGGCTTTTCTTTTGGACTGCACCTGAAGGATAGGCCTTTGGTCACCATGGACATGTGTAAGCCTTTGGGGACCATGATCTTGTCATCAATTTACAGGTATATAATTGATGATCAGTGTTATGGTAATGTTTTGGCTGATCAGTGTCCACATTCCATGCCTTCATCAGTTAAAGCAGTAATAGAAATGCACCCTAACCTAACTGGGAGAAAGATTTTTTTTTTTTTTTTTTTTAATAAATGGAATGGGGTTTGACAACCAGCTTTTAACTTTATACTTTTCAGCCCAAATGCCAATCATGGGTGATTTCCTATAATCATGGCAATCACCTGACATAACTGTCACAGATAGGCTGTATGTACACTGTCCCGAACAGCATCTTCTTAATTTATTTATTTTGTTGCAGTGGCCAAGATCTTGTTAGGGCAAATTTTAAAAGGAGCTCTTTTATCACAGTGGGAAGCCAGAAACAACATTTGGTAGGCATGCTGTGATGGTATTCTTTTAAAGTTCTTTATTTACGTGTGCTGCTTGATTGCCTTTAAGAATTATAAATCACCCCCAGTCCTGTATCACAGCAACAGCCTGATGCAGAGAGGGGGTGTTAAATTATGCATCACTTCCTGCATTTAAACTCATAATCAAAGGCCAGCCTGGCCTGGCCATATTTCAGCAATCTAGCTGCAATATGTATACATGGTTCAGGTTTGCATCCTGATCATTCCATTTTCTTTCTTCGTTGAAAATAAGCAAAAATAATTTATATGAATATAAATTATGAATTTCAAATTTACTTATATACTGATTAAAATGAATGGTTATGACAACGCCAGTTATTAGAAGTAAATATAAAGTAACATCTCAACAACTAAAACAAAGACCAGACCCAATAGCAGACTCTGGCCAGTCAAATGAGTGAAGTGACATTATTGTTTATTTAAGATTGAACCTAGTTCTTCCACTTTCAAAGCAGAGTTCTCTGAGCCACCAGGCATTGTTAATAGATGATGTGGCACCAGTGCAAGAGAACCAGGCAGATAGGAGAACTGATAGAATAAAGCAAATTAGAGTGTACTCGCTAGCAGGAATTAAACAAAGATCCTTCCAGGCAGAGTCATGCGCTCTGCTTCATGAGCTATGGGGGTAGGACAACAGCTGGAACACAGAATTGTACAAAAATCAATAAGAAGATGAAAGCAAAGGCGTGGTAACAATAAGCCACAGAAAGCCAAATTAAATCGAGAGGGAGAAACTGAGAGTGCGAGACAGCCAAATACTCAATCCACCAAATATATATTTCTGTTGTTGTTGTATTTCTGTTCTTGTTGACCTCTGCAATTACACAAACAGGAAATACACAGTTACTGGACCTTGTCTACACAGAAGAATCAGTGTCTGAGAGTTTTCTTCATGCACTTAAATAGTGAAGTCCCAGGTGCTATCGGTTGCAATTATGATTGCAAGATGGTAAATGTATTTCTCATAGGACTAAACTATTATTGGAAAGACATTTGTGATAATAAAAAAGGATAATTCAGTGCATTAATACCAATTAATATGCATAATTGAAGGTGCGCTCTCATCATCTTATCACATTTTGAATTGGAATTTGAGAATGATGGTCAGGTTTAAGACCTGAGTGGTTCCCTGGAATTTCATGCTCAAGGTCAAAAGATTATTTTGGATAGGACATACACTTGGACTATAAAAGACATGACTAATATTCTCCAAACCCTGGCGGCATGTCTAGCTCATTTTTAAGAACTTGTAATTTTTAAGGAGTGTAATTCAAACTTTGGACAACAATATATATGAAAGTTGGGGGTAAAATTGATTTCTACAGTGCCTTTAAGTAGACATTAAAGTAAGGTTATGTACCGAATCCAACTGTAGAAGACTATAGACCTAAAGAGAAAGAGAGGAGGGTGAGAACATCGCTCTTGGTTATTTGCCTGATATGCTTCACTGGCTTGCAATCAATGCTCTATTGAATATTTCAAATCCAGTCCCTTGTTACAAAGCTGCAGTAATGTAAATGGCTTTGCTTCAAGTAAATAAGAAGCCAAAACCTTTTTTTTTATATATTCTTTGGCTGAAAAATACTTACAGTAATAGCTATATTAAGCAATAATACACTAATAGCAAAGCTATACTAAGAAAGTAGTTGTTGTAACTAAACATGATGTCATGGCCTCATGGATAATGTGGTGTAGCAGCTGCCAAACTTGACATAAGTTTTATTACCCAAATGGCCAATAAGGATGTTTATTACTTAAAGTTTTTGTTACTTTTTAAAAAGTTTTACTGTAATTGCAGTTACCACAGCTTTAAAAACCTTCACCACTTACTATATTTTATGAAACATGACATTATTCTATTTGAATGTTGTGTGAATATCATACTATATAACAAAGCTATGAGGGATACAGTAGTGTGTGTAGTGTTTTTCATTTCAAATTTTATACTTGTCTTTCTTATTTTCTATCTGCTATCACTAGCACTGGTTTTGCTGCATAGTGGAGACGTGATGCAGTTATGGGACCTTATCCCATTGAGCACGCTAAATTGCATGCTCAAATTACCACAAACGCAACTGCAAGCTGATTTATCCACTGTGACAAAACTGTAGCAGTCGATTTGTAGCATTTTGCAAAATCATACAGTAATACAACCAAAAATAACTTCCATATTTCCCACCCTTCAAAGAAAATACTTCAAAGTATAACTGTCAATACTTATTGCTTCATTAAAAAAATAAAAAATAAACAAAAAACATTTCTTTTTCAAAGCAGCAAAAATTGAGTTTCCATTTTGTTGTTTCACTGTTTATGTACAATCTTACAGCAGAAGGTTTTCCAGAAGCATATATGTCATTCATACATGTTATTCAGACCTAATAAATCATATATAGGTCATGCTTATAAACTTCTATCAGATGTATAGACTTTTGATGTTAGTGCTGTCATATCACTATGTGACGATTAGTTCATTAGTTCATTCATTTAGTAACTATTGTTACTAACCCTTGTATACTAACTATTGTATTCTGTACAACCTCACAGACATGAAAAGAAAAAGAAAATCTGTAAAATAAATAAATAAAAAAAAGTACACAGTGCTTCAAAAATGAGTATTATAAATTTTCTGTAACCACAAGCCCTGATCACCCTATTGTACATCCTTCTTATGACATTCAAACTTTATCACTTATCACTTAATGTTATAAAAAAACAAGCAGAAGTAGCAATGTAGCATTCCTGGGTAAAAAAGACCAAAGTTGCACAAATATGCTTCATTTAATTTAGGTATTCGAATGTCATTTCCAGTAACATTTTAACATAATAGCATACAAAATCCATTGATTCATTTTTTTTTTTTTAAGTAAAGATAAAAAAATAAAAATGAATTTAGGGGTGTTTAAGTCAAACCGGGACATTTTGTGCAGAGGAACAGTAACAGCTTCAAGCAATTTCCATAGGTTTGGGCCAATGGAACCTAACAAACCTTCACCTTGATGGTATCCAAGCACTCGAGAAATGCTTGAATAAGTATATATAGTACTTATATAGCAGGGAATTATATAAAGTAAGAAAGAGTTTTACTCTAATATCTTTGTAAATATTTCAAAGTCCTGACTTGATTTGCACACCAAGTGTTGTGCTTTTATGGTTTCTACACAATTACTACAGAATTTGACCAACCCAAAACCACCAGAAAGTCTTTATCAGTCTGTTTAGTATGGTGTGCAGACTATGGTGGTCCCTGGACCCATTATCTGTCTGAGAGAAGCAACAAGCATTTAATGGTCCATTAGTCAATAGCATTTATCCTGCAAAGGGTAGAATGAATTAAGTCCTTGTCTCAGTTCTACAGGCACACGTATGTGTGTTTTTGTGTACATTTGGGCATGTGTGTGTATTATTATTATTATTATTATTATTATTGTGTTATGTGTGTGCTCTCCATGCTCATTACTTTGTAATGTCTTGTACATGCCCTTTTGGCAAACTTACCATATTTGCATAATTGTGTGTTTGTAAATGAGTAGCTTCTAAAAGACGAAATGAAGGGCAGACAAAAAAAAAAAAAAAAAAAAGGATGAAATACTACCATTCATCTAGGCACAGTTCAAGATATTATTACCATGATATTTTCGGTATTTGTAATGTGATCTGGCCTTTGAGCAAGTGCTTTTAGACATTAAAATCATCCTTGGACATCCTTCCTCAGTCAGAAATTGAAGACCTCCTTACCACTCAATATAAACGACAAGCCTTGTGTGTTGTTACAATTAAAAAAGTAGCCAATGCACCGACATCAATTACAAAATCAATGAAGTGCGATCAATTCACATTACCTCCTCCCTGAAGCACAAGCTCACAAACTCTTGTGCATGAAAAAAAGATTTCCAGGCCAATTGCTAATGCCACTTCAGTTAAACAATCTGTCATAAAGGCATAAAAAAAAATCCTCAACAAGCAGACCATGGCACAGTTACATTATCTTACGTTAAGGAACATGTTTAAGGCTATGCAAGATGGTTAATTACAAAATAATTGTAATTAAACCTATACTGTATATGGAGAGAGAGAGAGAAAGAAAGAGAGAGAGAAAGAGATGTGGATATCTGGAGCAAATAAAGTCAGCTCTACAGTATGTGAAATATTGCATGATAAAAGTGTTGGTTTTAAAGTATGTCTTAAAGTCCTTACAGCTCATAGCAGGACATACGATACACATCTAGCTTGTATGACAAACTTGAGTCAAAATGGGCATGAATCATACACAAGTGTTATTCAGCAAACAATAGTTTGACTGATCTTGAAGCCACCTTCTTTTACTGCGTTAAACCCATATTATATATATATAGTAGAAAAATCGTGACATGCTTATTGTTACACTATATAATAGTGTACCAATGTGCCTGCAGTTAAAACCTTGTAGAACAGTCTGCAAGCGGTATGAAATAATTCCATTAATTTAAGGAAAGTCTTTTAAAGTTTTATACTGTATACAAGCTTGGTTTGCAGTTCATTTTCAACTCTTAATAGTTCCTCCATCAGGTCCAAGGGAATTTTCCTCTAAATGCCCCCATGCACCATTCTGAAACTAAAATCAATTAAATTGCAGTCTCTTAATTAGGTGAGCACAAAGCATGCAGTACTCGATTCTGCCCTAATTACCGGGACTGGTCACTGTTCAACCTGCAGCAGTGTGTTACACAGCATGGGAATGATTCATGATGTGATCATGATCTTTGCAAAAAGTTTTTAATGATTGGGAGTCAGAAACTTCCTCTACCTACGCAAAGAAGGCATTTTCATAAATGTTTATTGAATTAACATAAAGTGACATGATTCTACAGGTTTAAAAGAAAGAATTTGGCCTTAGTCACAGCATTACTTGTTATGTGCAATAGTACAGAGCTTGTTTTCCTGTCTATTACTTTCATATAATGATTTCCATCAGATCTTGGAGAGTTCAATTCGCATGGACAATTCGCATGCATTAAACTACAATATAGTGTGTATTTGATAACATGCATATTAGTGAGCTTGGATAAGAACTGCGATGCTGCTGCATGGACAGCAGGAGTCTACGGGTTAAATTAAAATTATTTGGTTTAAATGTAAAATGTAGTTTGCTGATTACACCAGTGGATAAACCACAATTAAAAAGAACAACCTCTTTACCAGTTCTTTAAACAAGGACTGGTCAAAAACTAAAGTTAAAAAGATTAAAATACATTTAACATACATGTTTCACAAAAGTGAGTACACCCCTCACATTTCAGCAACCACTTTATTGTATGTTCTCAAGGGACAATACTATAGAAATGAAACTTGGATGTACTTTAGAGTGGCCAATGTGCAGCTTGTGCAACAGTATAGATGAACTGTCCTCTGAAAATAACATACAGCACTTAGGGTCAAAATAGCTGCTAACAAACATGAAACAAAGTGAACATGCCAAAACTGTGTCCAAAGTGTCAATATTTTATGCGAGCACCATTGTTATTTACTGTAGCACAGCCTTAATCCTCCTGGGCATGGAATTCATCAGAGTTGCACATGTTGTTGCTAGGATCTTTTTCCACTCCTCCAAAGTGATACAGTATCACAGAGCTGCTGGATGTTAGACACATGGCGCTTCGCCACCTTCCACTTGAGGATGTCCCACAGGTGCTCAATAGGGTTCAGGTCTGGAGACATACTTGGCCACTGACAAACACATGAACATGATAATAGGACATGTGACTTTGTATGGTTAACGATGTAAAGCTGTTATCATTCAGTACTCACTCTTGTTAGCAGCTATTTTGACAATAATGGCTGTTTGCTAAGTTGTTTTCAGAGGACAGTAAATCTATACAGTTATTCAATCAGCACATTGACTACTCTAAAATATATCCAAGTTTCGTTGTCCTTTGAGAAGATACTAAAATGTTTGCTGAAATTAGAGAGGTGTACTTACTTTTGTGAGTGGGTGTAAATAACCTCTTAATCATAAAAATCAATAACTATTAAAATTTCAACCGAAAAAAACACAGGGAAAAGAGTGAAGAGGATGAAACAAAAAACAAACAAAAAAATCCCCCACAAAGGACACCACGCCTTCGACTTCAATCTAAGAGGCACGCAGTTTCCTCAGCCCAGCTCCTGGCAAACCCATGGCACCACAGCAACCCCGGCACAGAAAGAGATGGAGGAATCAATAACTTTAGGCTAATAGTCATAGACTACACACACACACACACACACACACACACACACACAGACATGCATATGCTGACAACAACCCAGCACACTATAATTGATTGGGAGATACTCAAACATTTATGGGCAGAGAACCTCACCTCTGTCCTAAAAACTTGAACTAGCATTGTGTTCTGTACAGATGGGTTTCACTCCTGGTGTCTCCTTCCAGGTTGCTACCGCTGGGTCTTCACTTCATTAATGTCAAATCTTCTACAATCCACAGCACTAAGTCCCTCGTCACAGGACTCCTTCACCCCAAGCCTCTTCTTATTTTCCACTTCATGCCTCTCTTGTGTGTCCTGATACAGCCAACGTTGCGCTACAGCCGCCCCCCTTTAGTGTTGCTCCACCAGTCTCCCTTATAGCCACACTATCAACTGCCCAATTCCACTCAGTCACAGATGTGTTCAACAAATCATCAAAAACCCAGCATGCATCAAACTCAGCATGCAAGAAACCATTGTCAAAATAAAATCATTAAAATGTTCAATAACAGAATCACAATAAAAAACACAAAACATGAACTTTGAAATATAAACAAAGTCATTATCCTAAAAAAGATAGCATCAAAAGTCACTATCTACCTTGTGACATCCCCCGCACACACACACTTTATCTTTGGCAGTCCCTGCTATACATACATTAAGTCCCGATATTGTGCTTGTAGTAGAAAATCCTGTAGAGTGATGCAAAGTTGAATTTGTACCACAAACACAGGTTCAGAGCATACCTAAGCGTCTCTAGCCAATGTTTGTTTTGGTTCCTTAGTAATGTCTGCTTGTGACCACCCTTCTGGTCACATCCTATACACCACCTGTTCCAAAACAACATACTGTATGGTTCCAAATCCCACCAGGTACACAACATGGTATGTCTGGCTCCCCCAGTTTCTATCATGGACCCATACTCTCTCCTTGGGGCAGTGGTAAGGCTTTGGCTCTCTTGTAAAATTGGTGCTTATGTTGAAAAGCTGCTTTACCTACTTTCCGACTAGCCATTTGATGAACTAGAAACTTAATTTCTAACAAGTTTGCTGGAGGCCCACTCTCAAAACTGTGTCTACTGGGAGTCAAAAATGCCATCTGAACATCAAAAAAGTGGGGTCATGGACCAATTCCGAAAAATACTCAGGCCAACAATTCCATTTGGTGGTTTTAAGAGAGCGAAGTACACTTAACAGGGTCTGGTTAAAACATTCTACGCTACCATTTCCTGGAGGATGATAGGTGGTTATGCGACTCTTTGTAATCCCATAGGTTTCATTAACACGGACTCAAAATTAGGTCCTTGGTCAGAATTAAATCGAGCAGGGCCTCTAAATGACATGCAACCATAATGCTTTGACTGTTGTTTCAGTCTGGTCACGAATTCCTCCCCATCGGAAATGTGTATGGTCAGTTGCCACCAATATGTACAGTACTTATATGTGTCTGTGGGTCAGTCTTTGGTCAAAACGTCTAAGCTTAACACTTTTTGGGAGTATGATACAATAGGGTGAAGGGGGACTTAGGGGGCCTCACTCAGGAGGCTATAAGAAACACAACCCCTGTTCTCTTATTGTTTCATTGTTCCACCACCCCCAGGTGAGCTGTCTGCAGATGGGTAACAGGATTATTACCTGTGTATGCAATGTCTTTGGCATCAGCAAGATGGTCTTTGAACTTTTCCACAATAGCCCTTTTAAGGGCTAAATGCTTCAGTTTAAATGAGCTGTAGTTTGCATAATTTCTTTCAGTTGGATGTAAGCTTTGGCTGGCATAAGCACATGCTCTTTGTTTATACTTAGGCCAAAACTGCACCAAGGCCCTGGTTGCTAGTATCCATGTAGATTATCAAGGGCACAGAATAAATACATGTGCTTCTGTCAATTCAGCCAAATGATGTTTGACACTCGATTTTACAAGTTTTTGACTTTTTATTAATTGAAATACCTGGTAGCAACATATTCAGATGACGTGGTATTGCAGCAAGACCAGGGACAAAGCATTAATAGCTAACCAGCTAGTCCTAGAAAAGCCCTGATATTGCAGTAGTTGGGGATGGCCAGTCCAAACCTGCTGCAACCTTTTTAGGATTAGGTCATATTTCTTCCTGGTCCACCATCTCCTTCTTTAATGGCAATTCTTACTGAATCACTGTTTCCTTAGTTCTCCACCCCTCATGGCCAAGCTTCTCCACTTATTCCACTTCATGCCCCGCTTGTGTGTCCCGCATTATATTGCTGACTCTTGCTGTGCAGTCAACCACCATTAGTGTTGCTCTACCAGCCATTTTATCCTGAAGGACGTTTTTGGCTCACACCTTTGGTTTGATGCTAAATGCTGTGTGGTTAAGACTGACAAGGTTGCTTTCTAGGTTCTTACATACACAGACATTTTTAAAATTGTATCTTTGCAGTCTGCCACAGTAAAACATCTGTTCCAATTTCTTTAATTAAATCTAAATAATTTCATTAAATTGAATGTAAAGAATTCAGTGGTGGCTCAGTACTTTATACAGTCCTGTATATACTACTGTGTATAAACAGCCACCAAACTTGTAGCATATGTGCAGAAACATACACAAAATAAGGGTACATTATATACATGAATTTATATTTAAAATATTCATATTAATTTTTTTCCTTGAGAAACATTATAACTATTAAGGACATAATCAGCTCATAAGGTTTTACATTGTAAAAAAAAAAAAATGCCAGTATTACTACTACTAACGAAAAGTTACAGGATCGTGGGCACCAGAGGCTCTGTTCCTGTGGGGAGAAAAGCCTAGTCCGTCCGGTCCAGTCCAATTCCACAGAAAAGCCAACGTAGCACAAATTGCTGAAAAACGTAAATGCTGGCCACAATAGAAAGGTATCAGAACACCCAGTGAATCACAGCTTGCTGTAAAATAGGGCTTAGCAGGCAAAGATTTCAAATTTGTTCTCAGATCTCAATCTGATTGAACATCCGTGGGATGCCCTGAACGAACAGAAGCAGCCCCATTCCACAGCCTACAGTATTTAAGGGATCTGTCAACGTCTTTGTGACAAACACCCAACTTCCCAAATATACTACATAAATAAAAATATTTGCCCAAACCTGTTGAATTCAGGTGTTTCAATCAGGCCTCTCATTCCCAGTGAGGGGCAAACTTAATGCTGCATTATACCAAGACATCTTATACAATGGTATGCTTCCAACTTTATGGCAACAGATGGCCCCTTGTCTATTCCAACATGACTTTGCTCCAGTGCACATTGCAAGGATTATAAAGACATGGTTTAATGAAATTAATGTGAAAGAACTTGACTGGCATGCACAGAGCCCTGACCTCAATCACCTTCAGGATGAACTGAGAGAGAAGACGAGCAAGCTGAGGAGGCAGATGCGCTGGAACCCTAGCAACCTAGTAACCTTATTCTAGGTGGAATGAGAGCAGAGAGACTTTCAGGCATCGAACAAGAAGCTATTCTCTTAAGGGCACACGGTCTGTAAGCCCATCGCCACACTTATTAAATGCTCTACAGAATGAATGGGCACGAATTCCCACAGAAACACTCAAATCTTGTAAACAGCTTTCCAAGAGAAGTGGCAGCTGCAGAAGGGGGACCAACTATATATTGAAGTAAATGAATTTGGATACAATGTTACTGCAGCATTGGCCAAATACTTTTAGTGTACTGTAGCATAGTCCAGGGCAGAGGTGTGGACTCGAGTCATGAATTTGATGACTTTAGACTCGACTTGACAAAATATAAAACGACTTGCAACTCGACTTGGACTTTAACATAAATAACTCGGACTTTCACTTGGACTTGCGCCTATTGATTTGTAAAGACTTGTAACTTCCAATAAAAAGCCCAAAGATAAAAAGTATGTTAACACGGTCCGCTCTATCTCTGTTTATGTGTCTGTGCGCGTGTGTGTGACAGAGAGCACGCGCACATTCGGCACGACATCCAATCAAAGTACCGTAGATTCTTTTGATTCGACAGCGTCCAATGTGACAACAACGTGAACGCGCCAGTTCGCGAAATGATACCGAAGGTAGCTTCGTTTGGCTATAAAACATTGGCTATATGCGCGGACCACTGAGCTACTACAGAACGCAGTAAAGGCCAAAAAGGAAATTGTTAGCGTTTTTTAATCCCCTGACGAACTCTAGCCATCAGGATGTGTTTTCCTTGTTATCTTGGACATATTTAGAATGATGAACCTCGGCTGAGTCACTTGTAGGCTGTAAACATGTCAGTACATGCGTTGTATTGTTTATATTTAATCACTGGTATACACTACCCATGATTTGTTTATGCTATTTTATCAAGGGATTTTTTTTAAATACAGTATATATTTAATATAAAGAAATGGACCACTACGAGTGCTGATTTCTTTCATATGCAGTTTGGGTTTATTCAAATAATGTGACCTAGTGAATTGACATCACGCGGATAAAATGCTAATTATCTCGCATAATAATAATATTTATTATTATCAATTTATATATAATAATTATTATTATTACTATTATTATTATTAATGTCTTGAGACTGTATCTGACGGGTCTCTATTTTGGCATTATGGTTTTGCTGAAAAGGCATATTTGATATGAAATATCAGACAAAATACTGACATGTTTACAGCCTACAAGTGCCTTAGCCGAGGTTCATCATTCTAAATATGTCCAAGATAACAAGGGAAACACATCCTGTTGGCTAGAGTTCGTCAGGGATTAAAAAACACTAACTGTCCTTTTTATTCTTTGCCGCACTCCGTAGAATCTCAGTGGTCCGTGCATAACCCTTCGCGGGCGAGCCTTCTCCTAAATGCGCGTTCCGTTTTACATTGCTACTAGCATTTACTAACATTTGTATTTTTATGTACCTGAGCAATGTTCTTTCATCAAAAAAGGTTTGTTTAATAAATACAGATCTTACAACCATACATAATCTGTATACATTTTATTTTTCTGCTAAAAAGACTTGAAAAGACTCGAAAGTCAAACCGTAGGACTTTGGACTTGACTTGAGACTTGTTGGCCTTTGACTTGGGACTTGACTCGGGACTTGCCTGTCTTGACTCGGGACTTGACTCAAACTTGAGGGCAATGAATTGAGACTTACTTGTGACTTGCCAAACAATGACTTTGTCCCACCTCTGGTCCAGGGTTCAATTTGTGAGAAAGTAGCACATGAGTAATCACTTTCACACACTAACTGGCCACGCATTACATGCTTTAGTCAAAACTAAAGGGGAACAAATAAAATATTGGTGTGTGATTCTTTTTTTTTTGACAATATGTATTTGCTATGATAAAGACTCACAGCATATTTCAGGTGTGATATTTATTCCTTCCTTTTGTTTACTTATTTCCATTCTCTGTGAGCCAGTGTGACACTGAATAAGAAAGTGCTGTATTACTTTACATAGTGTTTGTCTTGTTGTTGTAACACTGATATACTGCTGCTGGCCGCACTCTGCACTGGCTGCTGCTGGCTGCACTCTGTATATAGCCTTGTGTGGACTTGGAAGCCATCTGCTGCTCATCCTGTGTCCCATCCTGTGTCCCATCCTTGTGCTCCTCTTAGCTTTTACAGTGCACAACATTTTGCTTGTACATTCTTTTCCCTGATGACCCTTAAGGCTTCTTCAGAAGAGGAATAGCACGTTACGGCGAAGCTTCTGGATCAATTGTTTTCCATCATCATCATCATCACCCATAGGGGACAGCAGGGAAATGCAGAAAGCAACGAATGAACATTACACACTTTGCAACATGGCTACTATAAGGAAAGACTACACAGAAATACAGTATCAACACAACAGCAATGATATGTTAGTGTCAGGGAGCTAATATCTCCTCATGGTGAATCTGTATCTCTTTTCTCTTATGTTTAAGGAAATTTTAGGTGGTAACTACATTAAATGGCAATGATTACTAAAAGAAAAATTATGCAATTAATTGTTTATCAGACTCAGATTTATTGGCCTTGGCTCATTTTCTGTGAAGAACAAATGAATCAATACATTTTCAGGGACTGCACATTGTGCACCTCCTACACTTTTACATTAAATATGTAGTGTTCGGGTCCTCTGGACCTGGGTGGGAGTGTTTTGTGCTGAAATTGTGTGTGTGTGGTGTGTGTGTGTGTGTGTGTGTGTGTGTGTGTGTGTGTTTTGTCTTGTCTGCATGTGCTGTTGCTGAGGATGACATTGACCATGAACCAGCTCCAAACTGATCCTGTCAGCAGCCAGAAAGATAATGTAAATATGCATCTATTGCAAGAAATACATATGCAACAAACAGTAAAACTCGACCCTCAACAGTCCCCAAACACTAATGTGTTGTACAGAATGACATGAATAGGTTATGTGTTCAGTGGAATTAATGTCTTGTGTAGACTGGCATGGATACTGGATTTGTTCAGACATTTCCTGAATAACAGAATCATGAACACCATACAGGGTCAATATAAAATAATCAACCTCCAAAAAAAAGTCTAAAAAAGTCAAACCCTCAACCCTGGAGGTGAGAAGCTACAGAGATTTGGTTTAGCATAATCCTATATAGTGAAACCTTGGATTGCAAGTACGGTACCTTGATCTTCGAGTGTTGTAGGACAAGCGAAAATTTAAATACATTTTTCGGTCTCAGTGTGCAGTGTGCATCACTCTGTGCATATCTGTGCGCGCGTGTATTGTTTACTATAACACCGTAACCATGTTTGTGCGCATAAAGCATTTTTTATTTTGTGTTTGTACATTGATTTTTTTTTTTTGTAACACGGTTTGCGAGTGTTCCACAAGACGAGCAAAGATTTTTAATAAATTCTGACTCAGAAAACGAACAAGTCTTGGTTTACAAGTACTGAGTATCATGTATCACGCATGCACTTCTTGTTTTGATCACAACTGAGCCAATGGTTTTTCTCTCTCTTGCACTGCGGAGTTGTGGGTAATCGTCTCCCCTGCTGGGTCCTAGCATGCGTCCCTTACTGGTATAATCAACATCCGTGTACTATAACAATGTGACCATGTTTGTGTGTGTAAAACATATTTTATTTTGTTCCTGTATGCATGTGTGTACATCGCGTGTGTAAAGCAAAAGCAAGTCTCATTAGATAGGTTAAAGATCCATTTTCTCTCTCTGCTCAAGGCTCAGCCTGCTCTTTGTGCCTGTGTATGAGCGCGTCATTGGCCCCTCCTACTTTTGGCTTTACAGACATACAGACACACGCACACTTTCTCTCTGCTCTACACAGAAACACTGCTCTGTCACGATTCTTTTCAAAGGTAAGGTTCAGGTTAATTTATTTTATTTTTACTTTACAGCAGTGATTCTGTTAGTGTGTCACTCAATCAAGTGTTATTAAAGAGATTTCTTGTTTATTTTTTCGATAAAACAGTGTTTCCGTTGTGTGCACGTGTGTGTGTGAAAAGAGTGGAGAAAGGGTAACTGTTTAAGACAAGAATACTTTATATTTTGTGTTAATTATTTTTATGTATTTATTTTTTGGGGCTGTTGAATGAATAATTTGAGTTTCCATTATTTCTTATGGAAAAATTCTCTTTTGGTGTACATGTGTTTTGAAATACGAGCCACTTCAAGAACGAATTCTGCTCATAATCCAAGGTTCTATTGTATGTGTGTGTGTATCCAAGGTTCCATTGTATGTGAAAGTGTGTGTGATGTGTGGTGTGCGTTCGCGCTATTTTAAGTAAGAGTCACTGTCTGTAAAGTAATGTGTGAACAAGTAGCCCCTTCACAGTAGCCCCCTTCCTTTTCCTCTCTGCTCTCTGGCTCGCATGTGGTGTGTGTGTGTGTGTGTGTGTGTGTGTGCATTTAAATGGGGATGGGAAGAGATTAGTCCAAGTACTGAAGAAATAATAGGTACTGTATTATAATATAAGTATAATATTAAGTCTTGGATCGTTACTTAAAGGTTGTTTCAAAGGTTGTCAGCTGTACGAACATCTAGGGGAAGTTCATTCCACCACCTAGGTGCCAGAACAGAAAAGAGTCTGGATGAATGTCCTCCTTGATCCCTGAGAGTGCGATCAGTCGAGCAGTGCTAGAGGATCAGAGGAAACGTACTGTATACTGTACTTGCATTTCTATCACTTATAGGTGGAGGTGTGACAAATAAAATGACAACAATTAAACCCAGAACCCCCAAGCTGTTATATGGTCTTAAATTTGAATTAGTGTTTTAAAATTGATGTTCCCTCTCTCTAGAATTTTATTGACATGCTTAACTAGGATAATATTGATTATACCCTCCACCACTACCATCATCATCACCACCACCATAAAAATTCTCCCATTTTATACACTGTGTACTACCAACTACAAGAATTTACTTGCTTCCTCTGAGGCATGTGAACTCACAATATCTTTTTTAACTTGATTTTTGTGTGTGGGAAGAAGCTGAAAACACTTGAAGTAGCATTTAACAGCTTTTTTCTGCATTCTGATCAAATGCTTGGACCATTGCACCACTCTGTATGCTAAGTAGGTGATACTTTGGGATCTCATGACAACCAAGGTATGCAGGTTGTGTTAATCAAATCAGGTCGTAGCGCACCAGATTTCAGACTGTAAATCACTATGTTGGAAATAGAACACTTTATTGCTCTATTGGGTCGATTTTGTCATTATTGTTTCTTTTTTTTTTTTTTTACACCATCAGATACCTGTGCTAAAAAAATATATATATATATATTTATGATTTGTAGAAACACATTGCATAAGAATGCAAAGTGGGTTAAAAAAACATCTATCACTGACAATATAAGGAAGGAAGGGGAGGACAATTTTGATAAATGACAGAAAAAAACCTAAAAAAAAAACATCCTGAATGAAAACGTTGGAGAAATGTCCAAAAATCTCCCAAGACTCTCTTTTGTTTTCCCTAAAACAGGATATGACTTTATAAGAACCTAAGGTAGAGAGGGTAAAAGGTGTTAACACACCAGTATCTCCACTGTAGTTATGTTTTTGTTTGTTTGTTTGTTTGTTTGTTTAGTTCGGGGAAAATATTAACAAGTGCACACTGTATAATAAATATACATGTTCTGGCTTCAGACTGTGTTTTATTGTGTTTGCTCGCTTTAATGAGTTGAAATGCCAGCAATCTATGACTGCATCTTCCTCTCTGTAGTGAGTAATTTAATATTTGAGACAAAGATTTTAATCACAAATGTAAATATGTAACTGCTTTTTGTGTTAAAATCACAAAAAATGTATTTAAATCATTCGGTTATTCACAATAAGCAGGGTTATGAAGAAGGTATTATTATTATTATTATTATTATTATTATGATAATGATGACCATGCAGTTATCATTTAATGTATAACACATCTTTTGAAAAGAGAAAAGGAAATTCGACATGCATCAAATTGTTGTTTCTAATTTCTAGATTATTTATAGCCAGGTGGTTGTTCATTAATTAGGTAACATCCTTAACATTTTTAACTGTCTAAATAAAGGTTGGTATATTTCTTTTCACTGGCTTTGTGAATGAATAAGGCTATAAAGGACATAGGAGGGAGAGATTATCATATTATTATCAACTCATAACAGGATGGAGGGACATTGATGTACTGTAAGAAGACTCATCCATAACTTGTTACTAGAGCATAAAAGCAAGACTTAAATTATTGAATTTTTAGCCCAGTTTAGCATAAGTGTCATTCTAAACCACATGCATGGTTTAGATAATCATGCATATCTATAAATAATGATGATTTTTTTTGTGGTCTTGCAGCTCCTGAGTCGATGGTTCAATTCCCACTTTGAGTCTGTGTGTGAAATGTGCATGCCCTCCTTTATTTATTGGATTTCTCCAGGAACTCTGGTTTTCTCCAGATTCTTTTTTTTTTTTTAATTGCCCATGGTGTGCATGTGTGTGTGTGTGTGTGTGTGTGTGTGTGTGTGTGTGTGTGTGTGTGTGTGTGTGTGTGTGTGTGTGTGTGTTTTCAAATTGCTATACTGTTACCCAGCTTCTCTTAGCAAGCTTGTGTGAGGCTTATAAAAAACCCTGCATTCTGCATTGATTACAAGCATCCACTCTTGTCTATTATTGGTTAGAAACCTACAGTAGAACATGAAGGCAAGTTTAGTTCAAAGACCCAGAAGTATACAAGTTACTACATTTAGCAAGATGTCACAAAAGTTTATTTTGTTTATCATTCTTCTACTATTTTCCCCCTTTATTTTTCTTTTATATCTCTTTAGAGGCTTCATAAATACTTGACATCTCAATAATAAAACTTTTATGGGCAACTAGCCCAGAGTGTATGCATTTATATGGAATTGACAAAATGCAAAGAATTATGATAATTAGTCTAAAGAAATTAATGCATTTTGCAGTAAGCACAAAAACTGGTGGATAAATGATATAACGAACAGTGATACCACCAGCTGAAGAACATTTTAAAGAAAGTCAATGATAGAAAAGCAGCAGCCTCAGATGGGGTGCCCATCAAGCACTGAAATCTTTAAAAAGTAAGTCCATTGGAACATGCTTTCAACCTCTAATTACAATAACTTTATCATCATACCAGTGCCCAGAAAATCAAATGTGAAATGCCTAATTGACCATCACCTGATTGCATTAACACCCTTACTCATAAATTACTCTGGAAAACTCATTCTGACACACATGCTAATGCACACATGCACATGGACTTTAGTCCCTAGTTCCACTTGACCTGGATAACTACCAATTTCTCTACAGGTCAAACCATTCAAAGGATGATGCCATTACTGTCACTGCTTCTTTACACACTGCTGTGATACACATAGAAGAACCAAAAACTCATGTGAGGAGCTTTTGGATTTCATTATTCCTTACAAACTGCTCAGAACCCTGGATAACCTCATACATGTTCTTGGTTCCTCACAAACCAACTACAGCAGGTTATGATTAGAAATCACACCTTCTTCATTTTCATCTTGAATAGAAGTAAGGGGTGAAAGGGTCCATTTATG
Organism: Clarias gariepinus; assembly: GCF_024256425.1. Taxonomy (NCBI): domain Eukaryota; kingdom Metazoa; phylum Chordata; class Actinopteri; order Siluriformes; family Clariidae; genus Clarias; species Clarias gariepinus. The sequence continues at coordinate 10,112,204 of NC_071122.1, forward strand.
TGCCACCCAGCACATCAGGTGAGAGGTGACTCCCCACCATGGAGGTATACCCTTAATTTCTGTGGACCTTACAAGGTCGGGTTGCCAGCTTGACAGATTGTCAGATTGTACCCGTGCACGTGGAGGTGAAGGTCCTTCATCAAGAGTGTCAGGTCTTGAACTGGTGACCTCCTGATCAGCAGACTAACACCTCAACTGCTGAGCTACTGTACCCCTGCCCATTCTCATCTTAAAAGACCCTCACACCTTTTACCCATGATTGACATACTGCATAGTCAAATCTGCCAATGGTTAAACACCTGGAATGAGTGGCATAAAGAAAACAATCATGGTCCTTGACACCTACTGTAAATATAAAACAAAGGAGATCATTATTGACTTCACTGAATATGGACAAAGTAAAGTACTTTGAATACTTTGTGTTAACATTTGACATGGACCTCAACATTTCACAGCTTCTTGAAAAAACAAACAAAAAACACATCCTGGCCACTCCCTGTTTAATCATTTACTATAAAGCAAACGATTTAGGTCAGTGAGATTCTGTACAAATAGTATATGGAAGAACTTCTTTCTCAAAGCTGTGGGCTTCATCACAATCATCTGTACTTATATAAATTCATATGATTATTTACCTTATTCACATATTTGTGCACACTTCACATCTCTTTCCTTCTGAGCCTTTATAAGAAAGAAGCCATGCAAATTTTCACTGAACCTATTTTAATGACAATAAAGACAGTCTTGTCTACCAATATTATATAATAGATTTAGTATCAGCATGTTATTTAAATATGTCCACAATTTTTCAACTTACCATGAATGTGAAGTTATGTACTGTATAATGTAGGTTGCATTTGACATAAACTCTCCCAGTAAAAGGTGGTTTGCTGAAGATGTGACTGCTGGGGGGTGCATCTCGGATTTTGTTCTTTACCTCCTGCTGAAAGGATTTAAAGCCCTGTTGGAAAGAATCTGGAAGGCAGTGACCTTCACCGCAGAGTGAATGACATTCTGCACACTAGTAAAAGAAGTGGAAGCCAAGTGGAACCAGACAGTGATGGAGGTAACAAGGCAAAGCACACATGGGATTGACTTGTTTGACCTTGGTACTATAGAAGAGTTTGTGGGGTAAACATTACCATCTCATTATACGATGGAGGATAGATCCAGGCAGATCAGTTCCACACAGTGCGGTATTTATTTCCAGAAATGTGGCTAGTAAAGCCGCTATAGTACATGTTGAGTTGCAGAGTTATGCATTCTGATTCTGAAGATCTGTTTCTCTTCATATAATCCCCTGCTACACTAATGCACTTATCCCAGTGTTTTATTCGTGCTTGGAAACCATCGAGGTATAAAGTTTTCTCAGAATGTCAATGTTTTGAACAGACTGCCTGCATCTGAAACGCTAGCCTTACAAAAACTCCTCCAACAGCCCAAACATGTGGAAATGGCTTTGAGTGGGGTCAGAACGACATGGGGAGGGGCAATAACTCCCAGCTGATGATGAGTGTACAGTTCCCACAGACAGGTCTCTTCAGCAAGCTGGCAACAATTTATTTGTCGAGTTTTAGGAATTAGACGTTCTACGTGATATAAACTACAATTCCCTGGAGCAACTGCAGTTTTCCATACAAAATATGTAGAATTTCTAAACAGAAACACATCAAACCAACATCCTCAAACCATCAATTCACTTAGCACATTGCGCTAAATCAAGAGAACCATTTGTAACCAAGCTCAGGTAAGTCAATATTTGACTCAGTCAAACAGCTTTGAAAACTTGGCTCACAGACCACTTATAATCTGATAACCTAGTAATCTGGATAACCTGTTATTATTGAACCCAGGGATTCCTTTTAAGATAGGAGTGTACAAGTGGAAATGGAAATTATTTGTACAGAATTTAGCCAAACTTACAACATTGGATAGAAATTGTGCCATTTTCTACCATCAGCAAAGTCTTGCCTAGTGCTTTTAAAGCTAGAGCATGAATAACTGATCATTCATTCATTTATCTATACTGCTTATCCTGTACAGTAACCCATAACAAGTAACCTGATATAAAATCTAGAGTTGATCTTACCCAGTGAGCCGTTGACTTTTGTCCACGAAATGGGAAGCTAATAATATTTGGCTAAATTTATCTGATCTGCAATCTGATTAAAGTCAAATGCAAAACACAGTAAAATTAAAGGTGTTTTCTCTTCACTGCTTTCACTTTTTAATTGTAGTTAAATCACTGAAGATCACAATTAAAACACCAACATTTGCGTATCAATTGAGAATACTTTTACATCACTGCATCCTAATGTACCAACAAAGTAACATTCCTTATCAATTTGTTTCACACAATGTAGCTAAAGCACAGACAAGCCTTATGTGTAAGTACGTACCACCATGGGTTTAATCCCATCAAAAGTACACACAAAATCACCCATGAACCTCTTACTGGCATATTAGCTTTTAATGTAATCTCATTAAAAGCACACATAAAAGTCCCACATGTCACATTGAGAGCTAATATGATAGTAAGTTTGAGCTTTGGTAAGCATTCCTTTGGATGGAAGGTTCATGGGGGCATTTTTCAAACCATAGACTCCAACTTTCATCCTTTACTACAGTCTGTCCACTACTGTATATTAAATGTTGGAGATCAGGTAGACTCCCTCGTCCTGCATATTTAAATGTTTTTAACCCTGAGACTTAAACAGGACTCTATCCAATGTCTCGGTCATGGTTGTCTCAAGTATGTGTGGATTGTCTTTTGATATTTCCACAGGTTTTATTTAAAATCATCAAATATTAGGATTTAGGCAAGGCAGAAAGTGGTCCATGACTATTGTGGAAAGTAAAAAAAAAAAAAAAAAAAAAAAACTTACAATTTCCAATAAAAGGGAAATTCATAGCAAGTTGCCTTCTTGGGTCCACATCAGAATATTGATGGTTATGTAGTCCCATAGCATCTGCATGCCTTAGAAGTCTAAAATACTGCCTCTTTTATTTTTATATATTGGACTTCACCACTGTATGGTGAAAAGCACTAAAGAGGTTCATAAAAATTAGAATGGCAAAATTAATAATGCAGAGGTGCTTCAAGGTTTCTAAGCTGTACAGAAATAAAGAAGTAAAATGGCAACTTTTACAATAGTTTTAGTTTCCCCAACAATTGTTTTTTTTTTTTTTTTTTTTGGGTAACAAAATCTGAAAAGAAAACCAAATCTCATTTTGAACCACCTTCATTGTGAATGCGCGAAAGCACAGATCTCAGATTTATTTTTTAAACTTTATAGCACTGAAGAGATCTCAAACCAATTGTTGTTGACATCAAACTTTAATTAAAGGTGTTCCTAGCTGTTTATTTATTGAAATAATTTCCTAGTTTTTATTATGAGCATATAGTCAAAGAGTATCCTATTATAACTAATCTCTTTGTTCCGTTTCAGTATGTGAAAGCTGTATGGGTGAAAAGCGTTGCCGCGATTTTTACTCACTGCATGTAAGAATAATGCACTAGGATTCATTATGCACATGAAGCATGTCTAACAAAGATTAATAATTCTTGTGACTTCAAAAACCACTAGGTTCAGATCTAAATTAATTCCCTATGGGGCTTTTCACCAAAACAAAATAACTTAGTTTTGTATTAAACAACCACAAAAGATTACTTGTGCACAAAAAAAAAAAAAAAAAAAAATCACAGGGGAAGATGCCAATGATAGGCATACATATGAGACATAAATCATGCATTACATCAACATTGCTGGGCTAAAACATTATAATTAAGGTCACCCTAATATGAACTGTTTGATACTACTGCAGCTTTTAAAGCAAACAGGAATGAGACTTTGACATCCAAATGAAACTTTTTACTGTATAATGGAAGGAATTTTGGCAACATGATTTTTACCATGCTTTTTACCTAAGTATTATATTCAGACCTGTTTCTGATTTATGCCATAGTACTCTATATCAGTTATTAATAATACCAATCATTTTATTTAATTTAATTTATTACATTTTGATTTTGTCTATAATCAAGATTTTATAAAGCTCATTAGGATAAATTGGATTTGATGGAGTTCCCGTTAATAGCCAACTGCAATATTTTACAGTACAGTAATTATACGGTATATGCAGTATTGTGTGTCTGTGTGTATGTTTTCTATATTGAAGGGATGTTTAAGTCAAACTGGGCCTTGATGAAAAATTATTGTAAATGAAACTTTCAAACTATTTGACATTTAAAGAAGATTTTTTTACAGTAGTCACAATAACATTTAAAAGAAAGCTGTATATGAACGACGACACCTGCTGATAGCCCAATGCGGTTGATCTCATGAACTTGTGAAAGAGACACATCTGTCTGGGGGGACTATATACACAATCACAAACACTTGCATATTACAGGAACTCGGATGATGTTTGATGAGTTCCTGAGAGGTCAAGGTTTCAGACATAAAGCAGGCAGTTTGATGATGGCTCTGGCATACTGAAAGATCTTTCTACCTTGATGGTAACCAAGCACTAGTAAAACGAAGTGTTTTTTTACATTGTGCAAATGTGCTCTGCTATTCTGCACAATCAAATGTCAGTTTAAACACTCCTTGTACTAACCACTTACATGAGTCACACATAGGGTGCTTTTGATATTTCCCTTCAGGTCTATTTTTGCTCTCTTCATTTTGTTCCTACAGCCAGTTGATAAAGTAATCACTTTGAGTTATTTATAATCATTATCTATTATTTAGTGCTACACATTCAGGATCCAAGTTAAATGAATAAAAAAAAGATATAAAATGTTTCATAGCAATAAACAAGTTGTCTAAAAGAGCAAATCAGTGGGGAAAAATGTCCAGAAAGAGCATCGAGTCCTCTTTGTGACTAAACTTTTATTAATATACACCAAAAGAAGCAGCAAGGTCATTTGCTGCTGTTTCCTTTTCTCACTTTGGTGTTCATAATACAAATGGACTTAAAAGGGGTTCACTTTTTTTTCTGAACATTTCAGCATTGATGAGCTGTCAGACCACTTGTTTATAGCATACCTTCTTTAGAACTCAAACCCTTGCTGTGTAACTATGGATAGCAGAGTGCAATTCAAAATGGTTACTTTTTACAAATGCTATCATTTGGCTGTGGGTGAAAGATAGAGGAAAAAGCAGAAGTCAAGTGAAATACCCGAATGCCGGAGAAAAATGAAAGAAAGCCATGATGGGAGAAATTTTGCTGTAGAATCCGTTATATCAGCTCATGCTTCATGACACAGGCCTACTCGAGTCATTTAACACTCAGCCGATTTCGCCTCAAATTCAGTTTTGTTCTTTGATTTCAGCTCCCAGAAACTGAACAGTAACAGATGAATGTTTATTTTCCACAGTTTACACACACATTTTTCAGATTTTGCCAGACACTTTTATCTAAAGACTCACAAGTATGGCATAAACTACTTCAGGCATATACCGAGCAGTTTTGCATTAAAGGAACTTGAGTTCCCTAGGAACTTCCCCAAACCCTTCAATGGGAAATGCAGAATGGTAGAAAAACCCCTAAAGCGATCCCCATCTTAAAAACACCGCTGTGCTTTACAAAATGAAGGATGCTTATATGACTGAAAGAGGCCTACTTTGCAGCTCTCTATGATATAAATAGTGACATCACACACTTTCCTTTGCTCAGTCCTACTCATAACTGAAAGTAAGAGTGGGAAGCTTCCTAAACAGCTTTTATGTCCTTCTCTAAGTTAGGAAACCTTTTAGTCCTAAGTGAACTTTGAGCCCAATTGCGTGTCATTTCAGAGGAGAGGCACATCATATTCAGGTAAACGTCACTTATGTATTTATGAGATGCAAATCCGATCTGAGCAAACAAATAACCCAAATTTAACAATATGGCTTGTAATGTAAAAGTAGCCTTAAAACCCCATGTTTTCTTGTAGACTATAAAAGTGGTGTATCTGTTTGAGATGCTTGATACTGACATGCACGATCGATAGATAGATGGCAAAAAAGCCCTAGCACACAGGTGGGAGGTGACCAGTGCTTCTATAGGAGCGACCCATGCTTCAACAGAAATTACTAATATAAAACAGTCAAAAAACACATATTTGTAAGACTTTGAGCAGAACAAGCAGGGTAGGGCAGGTCAAATGAATACATTTTGCTTTTTTTATTAACTAAATAATGAAACAAAAAAAACCACCTCATACAAACATGGAGGTAAAGGGTGATGATCTGGGCTTGTTTTACAGCCACAGGCACCATGAACTCTGTATACCAGAGTATTCTAGAGGCAAATTATCTGTCTGACAGCTAGGCTTCGTAAAAATTGGGCCATGCAACAGGACAATTATCCAAAGTACATCAGAATGGCTGAAAAATAACAGGATCAAGGTTTTGGAATGGCCTAGTTAAAGTCCAGACCTCAACCCAATCGAAATGCTGTCGTGTGAACTTAAGAGAGCTTGTGAAATAATGGACCAAAACGCTGTGAGAGAATGATAAAGTCATATAGAAAATTATTATTACTATGCTGCTAAAGGTGGATCTACATGCTATTGAATTGGGAAGGTTACATAATTTTGCCCACAATTTTTTTTGGTTTCTGGATAATTTTTTGTAAAATAAATAATGGCACATTGAAGAAAAGTGATATGTTGTTTTTTTCTGAGACTGTAAAAAATCCACTATCACTTGATTTGTGTGGCATATCTGCTTTTGACGTTCTCTCCCCAGCACACTACTTACCATTCAGAAGCATAAGCACCATCTGGATAATGGCCTTTGCTCACAATTGTTGTGAAGAACGGGGACAACACTTTACCAACATGCTTTTTAAAATATTTTTATTTACTGCTATCATCTTTGTTTCCAACATTCCCTTAAAAAGTTTTACTATAGTGGATGGGTATTACAAACATCCTCCATAGCCCAGGACCTTTTGCTCCAACATCAGCCCAATGTTGGTCCTTCAGCAGTGTGCTATCTGGGATCTAATTAAATTTCCAATTTTCAAACTTGTAATTATTTACTGAACCAACATTGTGCAGCATTGTGTGAATGCTGCTGTTTGTATATATAGTGTGTATACACACACACACACACACACACACACACACATACATATTCTCTCTGAAGGCGTCCAAAAAAAGCATTAATCTCCTTTGAACAGTTAATGGTGAGATGTGTCTGCTACTTATGCTCTGTAAAGACTTCATAACGCCTCTAATCTGAGGTGCTGTTAATTGGTCATTTTTCAGGCTGATAACTCTAAATGAACTTCTTGTCTGCGGCAGAGGTAGGTTTTGGTCTCGCCCTCCTGGGATGGCCTTCATGAGAGCCAGTTTCATTATGGTGCTTGACGGATTTTGCAAATGCACTTGACAATACTGTTCTTGCAAGAACTATTACAGAAAGGCTGAACTCTGTCTTAAAATAACAACTAACTGTTGTTTTTGTTGTTGTTTCATAAATACCTAATTCCATATGTGTTATTTTATATTATAGAATTGTTGTAGAATGTAGAAAATAAATCACTAAACAAAAACAAAGAAATTTGCAAGTGACCCCAAACTTTTGAACGGTAGTGTGTGTGTGTGTGTGCGCGCGCGCGCGTGCGTATTGCTATTCTGTGTAATTGTGTCATTTGCCGGCCCTCTGTGAAATGCTTAACAGCATTGTATGTAGCAGGTGTTTGAAAATATAAGTATTACAGTACGTGTGTCGCGGTATTGAGAGCCGCACCACAAGATGTTTAAAACGATTATAAGAGCCCTGACGCAGGACTTTAGAGACCGCGGGTCAACGAAATAAGAGTTGTGAGAGTGCATATGGCGTGGGATTATTAATTAGGAATTTAAAGGAAATAAAAGATAATTAAAAACACAAAATAAACAGAACTCCGCAGTCTACGCGAGAACGGACGGGGCTCTTGTAACCAAAAACAAATACTAAAGATCCCCTCGGGCCATTCGCCCTTACCGATGATCTATTTCACAGAGAGGGAGAGGCTGTGCTTTTAACTGTTAAACTGAGCGCGCACGCTGGACTGACGCATGCCGCTCTTATTCACTTTCTCTCGCCGGCGTTTTAGACAGACAGACGCTTAGACTTTGTCACCTCTGTCGCTCGACTTTCTGCGCGCTTGTCTTTGTCTTTGGCCCTGATACTTTACCGGTGCTACCTAAATGATCACACGAAGTGGCCGACGTATCAGGACCCTTATATAAACACGCCGCCAGGTGCGGCTCGTTCAGGCTGATTACGGCGTTGCCTGGCAACCGCGTGTCTATAAATGTCCGCGCCTGTGCCTCTTTAGAACTTCACGTGCTAGCAGCCTGCGGAGCTGCCCGTTCCAAACAGTGCAAAGCATTTTTGCGCGGCTCTGCCCCTCGTGCGACCCGCGTCGTTACAATAAGCAAACATGGTTGTGGAGAGGCAGACTTTTACTGCGACAAAAGCTAATGTGAGCTTATATAAAGTCAGTGCTTTTGATATTTTACGTAAATTTGAAGGCGAGTGCTTTTCTACTTCAAGGAAAGTAGAATTGTAAATGAGGGACTTCTGCTTTTTCTCAAGTAAGATTTTTACCTAGTGTGTCTCTACGTAAGCACAGGATTTGTACTGTATACTTTGCCCACCACTGCATGCTGTGGTGTAGTGATGAGCATTTGTGCAACTGCTAAACATCAGTATCTGATGCAGGAGATTAATCTGTTTAGCCAGTGTAACTCCTCGACAGTAAGGTGTTCAGCACCTTTATGCATAGGACATTCCACCCCCTCAAATTATTATGGAACTTTATCCATTTTTTTTTTTACTTAAATGACCTAAACAATAACCACCATATTTGTAGCTGCATCAGTTCATAAAGGAAAATTCAGAAGTCAGAGGCACACCATAATATTTGTGTCTACAGGTCAAATACAGTATGTGTCTACACAATATTATGTCTACTGAGTTGCTAATTACAATATACTCCAATATGGCCTTTTAGCAACAATATTACACAAATGTATTCTGGTTTGATTTCTTTGAGAGAGAGAGACTTTTTTTAAAATTTCACTTAGCTCCTCATCAGTTGTTGTTATTTTGACAGATGAAGGCACAGTCATGCTCTTCAGAGTTTTTTTTTATTATTATTATTTTAACGTACTGTAGCACCACTCCTAATATGATCATTATTTTTTAAAACCTTTTCCACATACACACAAGTCCCTTAGCTTTTCAAACGATGTGCCATTATGTCCATTTACAATGCTAATAGCCACAGCTTGGTCCTTTCAGAATCACTCAAGGGCGAACACTGGAATGATTTGTCCCAGCTTTTTTGTTTCTCACAACAACCGGGGTAAACACAGACAATTAAACATTTTTTTTGGTGTATTGCAGCCACAGACCAAGGCGGTCTGTGTGACAGAAAGTCTCACACACACAAATATAATTAAACTACAAAGTTGAAGTGACTTTTATTAAACAATTTTTGTCCTAAACCAGCAAACCACAAAAATGCTCCAATTACTAAGTAATCAATGGAAACAACTTTATACTTTTTTAAGTACAAACTTCTGATGACTGATGTTACAGAAGCAGAGGGCAGTCTACAACAACAGACCTAAGTGCAGCTGCTAGCTAGAATGTAGATCTCTGCCAAAACATTTTAAAAAGAGAAAATTATAACTTCATGCCATGCATCTGAGGAAAGAAATTAGTTAAGTTTGTATTAAATACAAATTAACTTTGGAAGATACATTCTCAGTTTAGCTCAGTGGGACTATTTGATCAGAAATGAAATCAAACGTTAAATTTTTAATAAACAGACCGCCAGCACATCTATATACAGTATACAAATTCTGGCTATAATTTCTGTATTGAAAATATTACAATGCAGCTAAGGACATATGATAAACAGAATGAGCAGCTCACCTTTCATATCTTCTGGTCCGAATCGTTCATTCTTTTACACTATTAAGTAAGACATAAAACATGAGAGTCACGTGACAAAAGAAAAACAATTCGGACCAGAAGACTCATGAGAAGAACCACTTAATTCTGTTTTCCTGTACTGCACTACAGAGCGTCTACAGTAAAGGAGTCATGTGACAAAAGAACGAACGATTTAGACAAAGACTCGATAAGTAACTTCTCATTTTTGTTTCTTGTACATAAACTATGGAGGTTGCGATGCTATGCGCTTGTGGGCCCAGTAGAAAACAAACAAATCACTCACTGAGGCGACTCGTTCTTCTGAGCCACGTTTAAAAAGAACCAATCGTTCATGAATGATCCATCACTAGTACTAACATGCACCTGAAGTTTGACTTATGACAGACTTGCAAAACTCCAAACTACTAATTTTTTTTTATACAATTCGAAGTGCCTATACTACTTAAACATTTATGACATTGTGCTGGCACATATCCAGAGAATAGTTTTGCAGGGCCAGCTGGAGCCACCAGTGGCCATAACAAAAAAGCCACACACATGAATTACAGGTTTATGCTGATTTCTTTCTTGTCCTTGATATTCATCTCAAGTGATTACCCATACACAAGCACTCCCTAGATTTAGTGTCTATTGGTGCTAACATTTTTAGGCCTGTCTTGCGGCGCTGGTTATCTCGAAGTGCAGCTTTTTTCCGTCTATTAAGAAGAAATATGATTATAAACTTGAAACACTTAAAACGAATAGAAAAAGCATGATACGTGTTGTTTTTGTCTTTCAATATGAATGTGTGCATATGCATACAGTAATTGTTTTATGTCTTACTTATAAGAGGCTGTGCTATAAGACCCAACAATAATTATGTTTACCTCAGTTAATATGTCGTTCAGTGAAAAGAAAATGTGTGCAGTTAAACTGAGGGCGAGAACATCAAATGTGGTGTTACTCATATGCATCACCACATCAATCGTTTCACTCCCATCTTTTATTCTTTTTAACATTTTTCCGCATTTCATTCTATTGGCAGTGCAAAATCAGTTGGCAATGAAGAATTCCCTTCAATGAGTTCATAGTGTTTGTTCCTCAAAAGCAACTAGCATGAATTAAAGTCGTTCAAGAGAGTCAGTCTGCTGACTGGTGATCACACACTTGGAAATTATGGTTGACATCCAGGATGCATCTCTGCTTCCTGAGATTGAATACATGCACTACAAATCTTTTGCTTTCTTTAAAAAAAAAAAAATAATACAAAGTTGTGATTCCTGGTGCTATACAGCTTGGGAAACATCATACTTTCTTGTATAAACAACACAACATGAAATACACCTTAAGGAAAAAAAAAACATACAGCTTACATAAAACAACAGTTCTATTAAAATCACAAATCATTTCCCCCCCTAGCTCAGGCAGTAGTTCTGGCTGTAATTCAAATAAGTTTTACATTAATGAGCTCATCATAATATTGATGAGTATTGTTTCTATTGTAACAGTTCAGCCAGTGACTGCAACATTCGGTGAAGAAAAGAAAAAAAAAAATACGTTGGGCCACTGTCTTCAATCAGATGGTTTTATGCTAAGCGTGTGTACATATTTACATTAGTACTTATCTCCCACCAACTGTTGTGACATGCATATTTGTCACTGTGGTAAAGATGCATTACACAGATTTTTACAGACCTCATACCTTGAAACTTTCTGAAACTTTTTTTTATGTGCCTGATGTTGGTTGCTGAGGACATGCTCAAATTATGCACCAAATGACTGCAGGATACACGATGCCGCTATCATGCATGCATTAATGCGTAGGCAAGTATACTGTATGTCTACTTATAAATACCACAGTGCACAATAGTGATAAGATCAGTAATTGCAGTTGCAGTCAATCTGTGATTAACAGAGAAACAGAGTACAGCAGTGCTTTTCTTAGAAGGGTTTAAAACTGTATCTATAATATACAGTACATCGTACAGTACGTTTACATGGGTGGAAAATTCTTCAAGAAGTTCATTTGAGTACATTTAAGTCAGTGTTATTTTTTGGGAGTTCATAATTTACTTGAGTAATTGAGTGAATTTACTTGAATTTTTGTCACTCAAATGCAATCCAGAAAAAATAAATTACACCATTTTTTTTTTTTTTTTTTTTATTTGGACCTTTAAAACAATCAATGATAAAGCCCTCTTCAACTTCAAAGGCTGGATGCTATACAACTATAGAAATAGCCCTCATGCATTGTATTTATATTTCAGTTTAATGCATCCAATCAGGTTTATCAGGTAGGCAAAAAATAGGGAAAAGAAGAATTGACGAGTTATTAATTGCATGTCAAATTCAAATTCAAATTTTATTTGTCACATACACAAACATACACAGTACGAAATGTAGTGAAATGCATTAAATGTGACCCTCTTATGCTACACAATGCATTAATCCTATAGCGACAATATGTATGTGCATCACAAGATGGATCATCCACCAGATATTTACAATAATGTTATACTTGAGAAAATGTAAATGCCATTTGAGTGCATTCTTGGGCTGTAAATGTCTACTCTGGGTCACTAAGTATGACTTTTAACACATTATTTTTCGACCATTATGAGTGGAATAGGAATTCTTAAAATCTGTGAATATTTGAATAAAAGTGTAAAAAAAGAAAGATAGATTAAGAAAAAACTAACCAATTTTCTTAGCAAAAAAGCTTTAAGAAACTATGTCCTGAACTATTTCCCAAATAATAGAGGTTAAATCCATTCATCCACTCTAATCTATAATAATGATAACATTATTTCTTAGAATATTATCTAAATTTTACATTAAATGATCCAGCACTTATATGACCATGTACTTACAGAATATTTCTTATGTAGGGAAGGAGCACATCAGTACAGCCTGAACACATAAGTTACAGAGATTAGTTTTAGGGTTATTTTACCAAGTATCAGATAATTTAAATATTAAATAGCACTCTAAAAGTAATATTTGGGGGGAGGGGGTAGTGTGTGTTTGTGTGTGTATATTATTATTATTATTATTATTATTATTATTATTATTATTATTATTATTATTATTTTTATTATTATTTTTAACATTTTATTTAATACAATATAATCAATCAGCCATTGTTACTGTTTGAGGCTTGTTTCTTTACTTGTGCCTTGAAGTTACAATGTCACACAGTATGACTTACTGTAATCTGTTATTTGGTCACAGATTTCTCAATGCTGAGATTCTTTACAGAAAAGATCAGCAACAAATCGCTTTATTAAAGATACGGTCTACTGGTGTGCAATATTGCACTGGGTGTCAAAGAAAAAGAAAACAGTCTATCTCTGCTGATGAGGCCAAAAGAATAAGGTTATATTTGGTTCAGATAAACACATTATAGTGTGAAGTACACAAGCTGGGTGATTAGATTAGACCAGATAAGATGTTAGATGCATCTGCAAAGGTAAAAAAGGGGGAGATGTTGCAATCAACAACTTTCAGCAGTTACTCAGTTACATCCTGCTTGAAAACAACATTAAAATAACATACATTGTAGGTAAAAAAAAAAAAATACATTATTCGCACGAAACAGGAAACCCTAAGGATATCGGCAGAACATGCTCAGAAACTTTGTACAGATGTTATTCTGCGCATATAGCCAAACCAGTATATACTGTAACAGAAAGATATTTAATGATGCCATAAATTAAAAAGAATTATTCATGCAGTTGTGCAATAATTTTGTGTTGATGTATTGCTTATGTTAAATTGTTTGGAATGCAAATATTTTAACAGGCATGTCTAATAATAATCATTATGATCAGATGGAGAGCATAGCCATCTGCGAAGAGATAAAGTGAATCTATTTGCTCAAATAGTCTAAAACTATGCTACTAGCTATAATGCATTGTCTGCTTGTATTAGCAGATGCTGCAAAACCAAACAGCAGGCTATTATATCATTTGTTTACAGAAAGGGGAAAAAAAATCATGCTAAAGCAATTGTAGCTTGCTTGAATATTAAGCTCATGCTGTGTAAGAAATAAACTAAGGATATCAATCTGCCTGACTGTGTAGTGTCACCTGAGGAAAAACCCTCATTCATTATTCTCCTCTCAATCAAATAAAGGTACCCCTATTAGTCTGATCGTTACAGCATTTCTTTCTTTTAAACAGGATACAACCCTAATGTCTTGCTGTAAACTGAGTTTTAAATTATAATCTCTGCACTTACTAAAAACCATTATGGTGTGTCAAAGTGAAAATGAGATGAGGCACTGTTTCCATCCCTTTCACTCGATATTTTTTTAAATAACCTGAACTGTAGCCATCCATCACTTAAAATGCAACAGAGGTCTATATTTCATTCATTCCTGTTGTGTTAGTAGAGATCGCAGAAAAGCAAAGTGTAACAAAGTCAGCAGTAGGATTATATTAAGTCTCTGTGTATAAGATGCAAAACCTTCATTAGCATAAAAAAAGATAAGATAGATAAGACAAATTAGAATGGGCTAAACCCAGGGATTTGGCATGGAACAGCTCAAACAATGGTAGACAGAAAAACTTATATACGGAGAATTATAATAAATTTCTTTATACTTACATTTTTATTACTTTTATATAAAAAATGTAATGGTATCGATTGAAATAAAATGAACAAATGTTTTGGTGAAAAAGGTTGCAAATTGGCTAAAGATACAATTAAAAAAATTCTGGCTGGTCATCACTGGTATTCATTGTTTGTTTAGTTTTATATAATTACAAATTATATTATTAGCAACAAGTGATAATATAACAACTTGAGGTTCTTCCGACTTGTTACAATATTAACATTTTAAACTTTAGCTGGCATGCAATTTACACGATTATGTAAAATTTAATAAACCATATAAGGTTAGCTAATACAAAAGAATTCACATAGTATACATGATAAATTTGCCTAAAATACTAATATAGGGATCGTGCAGAAGATTTATTAGATCTAACATTTCTATATCTCATGCTGGTTTACCTGACTTTTTAAATTAATGATTCATTTACTCAATCAATCAAATCAACCCCAGCTTAGAGGGTTTGCGTTTAATGTATTTATTTAATGTATAAATAAATTTAAAAACGGTAAAAAAAAAAAAAAAAAACATTTTTTACAGAGAAATCAGTGGAACTAAAGACATTCCCATTAAACTCTATAACCTGGTTATTCAGCACATTCAGGGTTAGTCCACACGAAGCCGGTGCGTTCCCTATCCGATTTGTTTTTGTGTAAACACGGCGTCGTCTCAAGAAATATCTGCGTACACACGAAACCACTGAAAACGGTGTAGTAAATATGCCAGACCAGTATGGGGCGCTGTAATTCTGCCATAGAGATACACTATACACGGAGAAGAAGACTTTGAGCATGCGCATAACCTTGCGCGCTGTATACGAACCAAGATGGTGTTGTCCATTATCCCTTGTTGCTCATAACAGTTGCATAGAAGCAATAGATTTTGCTGTAATAAAGCTAGTAGGCTTTGTAGCAACACGAACACAATCATCTAGTCCGCCATTATTGTTGTTGCTGTTACGTGTGACGCAGCCGACACATAATGTGATGACATCATCGTTTCACAAAATATACGGATTGGCTGTACACACGAAACCGCAAGGGTGTCGTTTTCAGATTTATTCACTTTGGGACCCGGTTTTAAAAAAATAGCGGTTTCAGTCTCCTAAAACGCCGGATCCGTGTGGACGAAACACCAATACGATAAAAAATGTATACGTATACAGCGAAACGCGGCCCTCAGTTCTTTAGCTGACTTCATTATATTGCCACCAATAAAATGACCAATTAAAGTAACCCCAAACCAAAAAAAACCCTGCTTCCCGAGGCTTGTACAGTGGGCACTATGCATGATGCGTGCATTGCTTCATGTGCTTCCCTTTCTTACCCTGACACCACACCCTGGTATAGGGTCAATCTGGTCAATCTTCTATTGCTCCGAAGCCCAAGCTTTAGGCTCCTAGAAAATTATGCTGTTCAATCTCAGATTTTAAGCATAGTTTTGGCTTAAATGTATAAACATGCTTAAAATATTGTTAAAAATGTAAAACAGCTTGTTATTTTTACAGAGATAGAAGTGGAAGTAAAAATGTTCCTATAATGGAAAACCTACCAAAACAACCTGTGCTTTCAGTGCTGTTCCAGTGCAGTGAACTGTGTAGTGGAAGAAAAACAAGAGAAAGAACGGAGTTCAGTTATTCCTCATCCTGCTGTGTTTTAGGACATTGTGAGATTCCAAGTTTTACATATAGACTCTGCCTTCATACTTATATTTGGAATGTTATACCAGTATTACTGTACATTTATGAAACATATTAAGTACTGGTCAAATGGAACTAACAAAACATTATTTTAAAAACTATATAAACATGACCAGAAAAATAATGCAGAGTGCCCAGATCTACTGAGTTGATTGGTTTCTTTTTATATACTGAACTCTCATATTTCTTTGCCTCATATTACTCATACGTCTTGTCCATTTTTCATGTAAATTCCATTTTCATGTTTTCAGTTAAAGTCCTGTGCCTGTGTTTTATTTATGATAAATTATCACAAACCGCTTGAGGCTGTCTCACTGTGTTTTGACCTGTGTCTGGAATTCTAATTGTGACTTTGCTCGTGCTCATTTTTCACACCCTTGCATCTTACCTCGTGCATTTTTGCTTACATTCCTTAACATTAGAAGTGTGAACTACAGGCAAGTGATCCACATAATCTGAATAAGACGCCCAGGAAGAAGCAGCTATATAACCAAACTGAACTAGGGAGATAAATACGTTTTCTGTTTATATTGACTTTTGAATTTAAAACACTGATCCTGAATGTGGCATTGGCTACTTGATTGAATAGCTAATAACCTGGCCACAGTGTGCATTTTTAAGATACACATACTGTATCATACACTATACTATATTTTATAAATGAATGCTTCATATATATATCTTGAATGCTTCATATATATATATATCTTGTATGTAATTTTAAGCTTGATTTTTCTTCTGGCCCAAGGTATTTCTACCCCAAGTAATTTGTTGCTATGTCAAACCTTGAAAAAAATGCCCATGAATATTTTTTTTGGACTGCCTTTAGCTTTAATTACAGCACAAATTTACCATGGCATTTTTTAACAAACTGATGCAAAGGCATAGCATTTATTTTCTTTCCATTTGTTCATTTTTGGCCAAGATCTTATACTGTTTATGGAAAAGTCGAACTACTCCATAAAGTCTTCTCAAGCACATCCCAAAGATTTTCAATGTCGTTAAGGTCAGGACACTGTATCATCCAATTCATGTGTAAACATGATTTCTCATGCTTCCAGAACCAATTCTCACACTTTGAGTCCTGGAATTTGCCTGTGACATCAGGGAAGGAAAATAACTTTATAGGTGTGATAACCTGTTCATTCTGTACATTTTGGGCATAGCTGACTTCATTTTAATGGCACATAATTTTGCTGAGCCTACACCTGACCAACTGAAATATCCTAGATCACAACACTGCCTCCAGAACCTTGTACAATGGCTACTGTGCATGATGGGTGCATGGCATCATGCACTTCCCCACTTACCCTGGCACACCCATCGCACTAGAATAGGACTTACCGGATCACATCATTTTTTCATTGCTTTTTGCTTCCTACAAAACTGATCTTTTTTTCTTTTTCCAATTAGCCCACAACTTACAACTTTCTTATTTCCACACAGCTCACTTACTCACTCACTCATTGTCTATACCGCTTTTATAACTGTATTCAAGCTTGCGGGGGGCCTGGAGCCTATCCCAGGAGATTTGGGGGTACACCCTGGATAGGGGTACCAATCCATTGCAGAGCACACACGCATACTGTACACTCACTATGGGCATTTTGGGAACGCCAATTAGCCTTATCTTCAGGTCTTTGGACTGTGGGAGGAAGCCACACAGCTGTTTCACCCAAATTATGTGCTGTCTCATTGCATTGTGAGTTCAGAAATTCTCTTGCTTACATATTAAAACATACTGTAGCTGTGAGTTTAAGTGATCTCCAATTATGATCTTGAACCATATGTTTTCCTTCCAAATTTCTTCTGTGATGGTGGAGATTCAGTATTTCTCCAGGTATTAATGTGTTGGATATTCCTTAAACCAGTTCTAGTAATTTCACCTTCTTATTCATTTCCTTTTCTTGATGCAGGCCAGAAATTTTATCATAATTGAGATTATCTCATAATTTTGACTTACTAACTGATAATTATTACTTTATCTCATAATTATGAGATAATGATATCATAATTATGACTTTCTATCTCATAATTATGACTAAGTATCTCATAATTATGAGATCCTGATACTGGGAGATATTATCATTAATATGCCAACACTGCACAGGTATCTAAAGTGCTTAGGATCATTTAGGAGGAAAGCACATTCTGACCTTCTCGAAGTGGCTCTCTTCCTTTAGGAGCAGCTAAATCATCAATGACTGCATCATGGATAAAAAAATCATTAATTTGATAAACGCAAACCATATGGAATATGTATTAATGGCGCAATTTATGGGTTTTCAGAAATGTCCAGTAGTTAATTCACCTAGTGTACAATCAAGCTAAATGATAAAGGATAGGTGCTACATCTCCATGGGTGTGCAAAAGGATGCAGTAACTTTCGTTTTGGATGTCATACACTAAAATGGCCCCTGCCAAAAACTGCTCCCCCTTATCTCATAATTATGAGTAACTAAGTAAATAATTATGAGATACTATCTATACTAAGGTTATAGCCGTCATTTGATTACAAATTAAACACATTTTAAACACTCTAAAGGTGGATTATTTAATTTAGAGAGAGAGAAATTACATTTACTTTTTGCATGCTATTTTACTGATTTTCCCACAATTTAATGAAAAGCATATTTGAATGTGTAAAAACTATAACACAAATTACTTGTGACCTCAAGGAATGCTTGAAACTGCTCCGTTATGTAGATTAACTACTCAGTGACTGATGTTTTTAAATAATTAATAAGGTAACTACTACACTGACGTAGTGGTAAGCACTGTGGACTTGCACCTACAGGGTCGAGGGTTTGATCATGTCTGTGAGTATGGCAGTTAGCATGTTTTCCCAGGACCAGTTTCTGCCACGTGCAAAGTTCAAAGACATGCATATTAGGCTAACTAGCATTCCCAAAATTGTCTGTACTGTGTGTGGGTCCTCTTGCGGTAGATTGGCACCCTGTCCAGAGTGTACCCTGTAAGTCTCTTGCCATCCAAACCCAACGCCACAACCCTGTATAGGAAAAGTGGCATAGAAGATGAATGAATAAATGATAAATGAACATTTAATTAAATGTATTAATTTATAATACTGAACATGAATAAATTTATACATTTTAAATGTTGCATTTGATGATAATCTGTTTGGATCTGTATGTGTTCTAAATACAAGGGGAAAACAGCAAAGAGCAGTAAATCATCAGTCTTTGTTCCTGAGCCGTTGTAACAATTTGCAATACACATGAAAAGTCCCTTTTATCATGTTATAGCAATTGCATTTTTTAATGAGAAGTAAGTGACTGTGTATGTTAATATATATGAAAAACTAATATACATTGAAACAAGTGTATATTAAAACTAATTTATATTTAAACAAGCATTAATATAATTACAGCTAAAACTAAGGTCAAAGCTGCAGAACATTAATCAACACATTATACCCAATCAGAATTTAACATTCCTCAGCATGATTGTATGAACAAATACAGTACTATAATACATAAAATCTCATCCTCACTAATTTAGTGTACATCAAAATGATTTATTATGGTTTTATATTCTCCGGCTGATTTGTGCGGCTCTGATGTTATTTAACACAGGGTGTATTGGTGAGCATCGCTGAAGTGGTAGAAATAAACACCGCTATAATGATGAGGAATATAGTTATTAACTCATGGCTGTGGTTAAGGCAGGCGTGTGAAGCCTATTCCTGGTAGAAGACGAGCTCATGAATGCTAATATGGGCAATCAAGAAACATGACCACCTCAGTAGAATAACCCACTGCGTCTGTCTGTCTGTGACAGCAGATTTAATAAAACACCAATGATAAGACAACTGGGTTAACTGGGTTATTTAAAAAAATAAATAAATAAAGCATCCCCAGTCCAATGCTTTTAATCAGTTTATAAGTAAATAAATAAAATAATAATAATAAAGTATGATCATTTAAAATTGGCTTATTATTGTTAAGCTAGAGCTCTGTGGACTTTTGTTCTGATTTCTGAGTGACGTCTGTGTAACTTTTTCCTTATTTGTGATAACAGAAAAAGTGAAAGAATATTTTTAAAAATGCATATGTGGGCAATGTTATATAGAGCCATGCTGTTTTTGTAAACTTTGCGGTAAATAAATTGGCATTAATTCTCATGAGAAAAAGAGAGAATAATGACTCATATCTAGTGGTGTCATACTTTTTCCATCACACCCCTATCACTTATCTTGTATTGTGGATTTAGGTCAAGGCTTAAATATAAATTTCAGATTTATCTTTATGCCTTGATATTTAAGGTGGATTGCAGTTCCTCTCAAATACTGTACATGTATATGTTAAGGCTATTTGCCGTGCCATGGTGTATCTATCGTCATGGAACTGAAATATTGATTATTATTATTATTATTATTATCATGGCTAAATTTGACCAACCTAGTGGCCAATCTTCATTGATTGCACATCCCATCAGTAAAAGCTGAGTGTGAAGGTTAAATTAGCAGAGTAATAGCACAGTTTTGCTTAAAATATAGCAATAAACACAACATTATGGGTGACATATCAGAGGTCAAAAGAGAACAAACTTTTGGTGCGTGTCTCGCTGGGGCATCTGTAACCAAGACAGCAAGTCTTTGTGATGTATCAAGAGCCATAGTATCCAGGGTAATATCAGCATACCACCATAAAGGACAAACCACATTCAACAGGAGTAACTGTGGACGTGTGTGTGTGTGTGTATATGTATGTGTGTATATATATCTCCAGCGTAAGTACTTGGTAGACAGCTTTAGCTGCAGTCACAGTCTCAATCAGCTTTCCATGTTTTGTCCAATGCATTGGTAAACATGGACTAATTATGTGACTTCTGAAATGATAATTTTGACACATGAGTGCCCACCATCAGACCATTTCTTTCCATTGCTTAATAGTACAATTGTTATGCTTTCTAGCAAATTCAAGCTGTTTTTTAATTATACTCACTAACAAGTGGTTTGCACACAGCTGTTTAGTCGCAATCCTTTGAGTCCTCAGCACTTTGTATGTATATGGAAATGCCCTCACTGTTAAATATATCTCTGCTTTTTATTATGAAATTTTTACCATGCAACTTCACAATCTTTTTAAGTTTTGATAATGTCTTTAAACTTAGTCCTTCTAAAATGGTAACTTTCTTTTGGCCAGGTGTTTATTTATTTTATCCCTCACACACTTACACACAACTTCAATTTTGTGTAGAGACATCACAAAGTCCTAATTCCATTTGTCACCAGGTTGCACCTCTACACACTAGAAGTATTCAAAAAGGGTAAACCCTTACAGTATATAACATAGTGCATCAAGATTAAATATCACACAGTACTGATTGAAGAAATACTGAAATAGCTTTCAAGTGCATACGGGTGGTCAAACAGACTGGTGGACCTTTACAGTGATTAAAAAACCTAATGGCTTTGCCTCCACATCATTACTTAATCTTGGAACGGGGTACTGTTGTTTAATTCAGAAACGAATTGTTTCTTCACAGCTAATCCTCCATCCCAGGGAACTTAATAGCGCATGTCATGACGATATTGAATTCAAATACTGCTTGTCAAGGGGACTTCGTGCTATCCACTCACTCAGTCGTTGAACGAATCTGTCTGTATTCCTGCTCCAATTAAAATCCGACTCGGACCAATTTTCTGCTTCTTAAGGAAAAATGGTCTGCTTGGGCTAGCTTAGGCCATGGCCGACATGACAATTAAGTTCTATTATGAAGGACGTCCCAGCGATGCCAGGCCAAATAAGTCCTTCAGCACATCTGCTCAACGAGGAGGTTAATTTCACCCTGAGTTGGGTAATTTGTCATAGCTGTACATAATATCGATGATGAAAATGTTGAGGAATGTCAGGCACCAAAAGATATCATTAAAATACAGAATGCAGATTGATGATGCCTTAAGCCCAAGACTTCTGTTATTAATGCTATGTTGATTCCTTTGATAAGACAATTTTGCACAACTTTGGGAAAGTTATAGTAAGTTTTTTTTTTTTTTTTTTTTTTTTTTCAGATTGAAGAACATCAGAAAAGAAAAATGCCTGTTTCACTTCCATTGCCATGTGTCATAGCACATTCACAAGGCTATTACTAGTATAAAAATAAAATGAACCCTTAAATCTCAGTCTATATCCATGCACCAATTAAAATTATATTCTGCCGATTTTACGATTCTCAAGAAAAGATGGTGTCTATAAGCCATGGCTAAAACTACAATTAAGACCCAATATGTGGGACTCCCTAGTGATGCTAAGTCAAACGAGTCCTTGAGCCCATCTGCCACAAGAGGAAGTTAATTTCACCCTGAGTTGGATCATTTGTCCTCACTTTACTTTTCACTTTGCTGTCAGAATGGTAGAATATTTCCATTTCAAAAAGTTACCATGTGCATCAGAGTGTTATGCTCGAACGGATGTAATTAAAATACCGACAGGACTTGTAGATCAACCATCTCAATATTAAACACAGGGTTCATTTCTCTGACTAAACTGAAAACTGAGTCACCACTTGGCCGAGCCATTACACAACTCCAAGACACATTCATGTCCATGAGACAGATTTTTTTTTTTTTTTACTGTAATGGCTGTGTAAAAGGAAAGGGAAAATATTAAGGTCAGCTGACTGCAAACTCTGACAAAACATTCAATAAGAATGAGGGCGAAGCAGCTAATATGGACACTCTGAAAATTGCTACTCTGTGTTGATCATAACCCTGATTTATTTAAGTGTTCACCTTTTACCATTTGGTCTGTCAGTTTGAAATGGAAAAAATGTAGCTAACAATATTATCCTGGCAGCCAGACATTCAAAGTTCAGGCTATTAAAATGAAAAACTTCAGCCACTTTCAATAAGTGTTGTGTTGCATATTAGACAGCACTGATGTTAAGATATACACAGTGAAAAAGTCATCAAGCTCAGACAATCTGGCTGACCGAACAGCCTGGCTGACCTTTCCAGTGATTAAACAGCCTAATGGGGTTTGCCTCAAAATAATTACTTAATTTTAAAAGGAAGTAGATTTTTTGAATGTAGACACTGATTACACTGGCTAATTTAATCACTTGTGTTCTTTTGAAAGGAGATTAAAATAGACATATTGCATGGTGGAACTTGTTTTCATTGGCAAATAACTACACTCACAATTTGTGTGGCAGCTTGGTAAAACTGTTCACGTCATCAAGCTTTGACATTTTCTTGTATATTATGTGCACTATATAACTAAACGTTTGGGAACTGAATGAATGACTATCATGCCTACTATAACTGTTTCTTTCTTTCAACCACAGTGAACACTTTAGGGATTAACTGTACCTTTTCACCCAATAACAGTGACCATACAAAATGCTCTTTTTTTTTTTTTTGGTAAAGAGTTAAAATTGATGAGCTTATAAATGGAAATAAAATGCAAAAGTTCAGACACCCTTCTAGACTCAGAATCTAATTAATTCGTTCATTAAGCATTGATTGCCTTGTTATGACTTGTTAGGTAGGTCAAGAACTGTCATTAGAAATAACAATACTGGAGAGTAATAAAATGAGTTTAAAATTTGTGCTAATGGTCACCAAATATGGGAAGCAGCTGAGAAAGGATCTAAAAGCTTCACTGTCTTGCTGTTTCCACCATCGAACCCATAATTAAGAATTCAGTTTAAAGAGCAACGGTGAAAGGCGAGATTAAATCTAAGTTTAAGTACGACAAGTATCTGCTTGTATGTACATGATCTACATGGAAGAGTCATCAGAAGGAACCTCATCACAATAGTTAACATCTAATGTATGTGAAACAACTTCTGAATAATGCAGAAACATTTTGGAAACAGGGGCTGTGAAAGTAAAAATAGATTTTTTTGGCTATAATGACAAAAGGTCAGGAGAAGCATTTTCAAATTCAAATTTTATACACAGTGCGATATGCAGTGAAATGCTTAGACAACTGCCTGTGACCTTAAAATAAAAGACTATAAAATAGAAAATAAATATGGAAAAACAGGGGTAAAGAAAAACAGGAAAAGGAAAACAGAAGGTAAATTTAACTAAGAAAGAATAAAATTAAATGTAGAATTAAAATAAAATAACATAACTGTACAGTACAAAATATGCAATATAGGAGAAATATATGAAAAATATAGAAAAATAAGAGACAGCTGTAGTTTAATTACTATTGTATATTTGGTCCTGTAGTGTACAGGACCAAATATGCAATATAAGAAACATATATAAAAAATATATGAAAAATATGGAAAATAAGAATAGCTGTGTAATATAAAGATAAAGAATTTAGGACTGTATGTGTGGTTATAAGGTTGAATATAAATTAAGTATAAATAGAAATGTCACGGATTTAAAGTGTTTAAAGTGACTGTGCATCCGGGTAGCAGAACGTCCAGGGGGGTGAGCAAATATGCTTGAAAGTGGCATATTTAAAGTGACTTGTGATAATTTAACTAATGTCCATGAATGTGTAGTTGTGCAGTGGCCACTAGTGTAAGTGAATGTCTAGAATGTCCACAGTGAGTGCAAAACCGTGTGTGTGGATGTGCAAATGAATCAGTGGTGTACTGATTAAGAGACTGTATTGCTTGTGGGAAGAAGCTCCTCCTCAGTCTCTCTGTGTTGGTCTTCTTGTTGGGTTGGTGCGCTCGGCTGATCGCACCACCCTCTGTAGAGCACCTCTGTCCTGCATGGTGCTGTTCCCGAACCAGGTTGAGATGTTTCCCGTCAGGATGCTCTCTATGGTGCAGGACTAAAAGTTCCTGAGCACCTTGGAGGACAGTCTGAAGTCTCTCAAGCATTTAATTAAAAATAATACCTGGCCAACTAAGCATGGTAAGATGACAGAGCTATACTTAATTGTGTTGTGTGAAAGCCAACAACACAGTGAATGCTGCAGAGATATATACTGTATAGTATAGAAGTATAGATTCCATATAAAAATCGATAAATCTCAGAAGTAAATGTAACACATGTAAATTGAAGCTGAAAAGATTCTGGCTTTAACAAAAGGATAATTATCCAAAACATACATTTCACATCCACCATAAACTGCCTCAAGAAAGACAAGATGTTGTCATGTTTTTAATATGGCCCTCACATCTGAACATCATTAAAAATATGTAAGTGGATCTTAAACAAGACTGTCCAAAAACATCTAAGAACTAAATGTGTTCTGAAAAAAAACAGAGGGTTAAACATTTATTTAAATTGAAAGATTTCTTAAAAAAAAAAAAACATTTGTGAACTGTGACATGATAGTAACTGTCTAGTACTATCAGATTCCTCAAGGTCTTAATTTGTATTGGTACTTTACACTAATCAGCAGTGTTTAGAGGCTCCTGGATTCTGTTCCTGCAAAAACTGGACAGGGTGCCAATCCATCACAGGGCAAACACACATACACTTACTCACACACACTCATTCCCACACTACAGGCAATATGGGAATGCCACTTAGCCTAATCTGTAGGTCTTTGGACTGTGGGAGAAAACCCACTAAGCATGGGGAGAACATGCAAACTCCATGCAAACAGAGAGACGGGAATCAAGTCTGGCCGGGGATTTAACACTACTACACCACCGGCCACCCTCGGATGCGTTTAATTTAATTAATTATTTTGGACAATTAGTGTTATATACTTACTGTAAGGCCGGTGTGTTTCCACTTCTCAGTAATGTCAGGTGACCTCAGTATAATGATGTGAGCTTAGCCAACATTACACTTCATGTTACTACACTGTGTAGGAGCTAGGGAAATGTTAAATAGTGGCGCTTTAGTAAGTTAAGGGATGTAAAAAAAAAAAAGGAAAAAAACACTAATTCTCATCTACTGTACATCATCCCAAACATGTAGTTACTCCTGAGAATGACCAAGTAAAACCCTTGAAAATATCAAACAGGCTTTTAAACCCTCCACTGTGAAGCTCCACTGTGGAGGATTGGGTCAGAGGGGTGATGGATGGCCTTTTGCAGCTACAGGAGGAGCGTGAACAAGCTGTTAAAGTTGTAGTAGTCCTTGATGGCCTGGGTGACTATGTGGCAGCTGAAGGAGTGGTGTTTGGTCAGGTCTGTGCCCTGAATATCGAATTCCAGAAAGACTAGACGTACACATATGAAGCTATCCATAGAATTTCTATTGGACTTGGAGAGACATGCTCCCATCAGATTCACACGTTGAGAAACAAACTCTTAGCTAGACTCTTTTGTGTCTGATGCATGGGGGGGAAAAGCTGTTCATCTTTGACAGTTAAAAATGTTAATGATATTGTAATATAAAAGAATCAGTAAGAGACTGATACACATCTGGTGTTATCTAGGGATTTTATTGACCTTTAAACAAAATAGAACCTCTATTCTCCTCTTTTATGCAGATTGATGTTTAAACTTTGAAAAAATAAAGTTTTTTATGTAATGTTTGTGTTTTAATTGTTGTGTTATTGTTTGGCCAATTTGTTTTAATAGAAAAACAATTACTACAAGGAAAATAGAAACCCTAACTTTTGGATTAGATAAAAGTTTAGCTAAAAAACCCTAAAGTCAACCCTAAAGAAATATAATTAATTGAGACCACAACCAATACTATTTGAGCTGACTTAAATATTTGAATTACAAGCTAAGTCAACTTAAGATTTTAAACAGGGTACATGTTGTGTCAACTAAACAGCAATATGAAATATTTTCTATGGCCAGCAAATGTCTCTAAAATATCAGTAAACTTAAAGCTGTGCAACTTGTTGCTTTGTACGTTAAGTTTTTTTTCTTTCTTGAAAAGAAAGTGCGTTTGTAACCAATGTCAGTCAAAACAAACATTAAACAACACTGTACAACTTGCACCTATTTTCTTTACATTTTATGTAGAGTATATATAAGAAAACAATTTCAACATAAAAAAAGGCAAGAACTAAGTCCAGCAGCCATTTGGGACATGCGTACAGTAACATTTTATTTAGAATGAAAAACTTCATGAAATAAATAAAAAAAATCATAAAATAAAATTGCGTCCGGTCCTTAATGTAGGATATGATTTATTTACTTAAAATGTTTTATAATAAACAAAAATAAATTAACTTGCTTACAGCATGAGACCCAAAGACTTCATGAAACAAATAAAAAAAATCATAAAATAAAATCTGCGACATTTTACCATATAGACTATAAATAATATGAACTGCATTGTTCTCAGAAAGGCTCCTGCATTTATCAAAATCCAAGTAGGAAGCAGCTTATTTTTAAAGGTCTATTCCCACCTAAACAAACTGTTTTAGTTTATTAGGTGTTTCTTTAAAGAATAACCACACTTTGGATGATCAGGTTAGGATTTTTGGGGTTAAAGTCTCATGTTTTCAAGATGGCGAAAAGATTCTCTGTTCAGAAGACATTGCAGTTAAACTTGGAAGAGAGAAGTTGGGGATGAAAGTTGACCTTACGCATCAGTGCAGCCCTATAACGTTATATAAAGTACAGTAGGAGGTAAAGAAATTACTAGAAACCAGTAATGATTTAGAAACCAGTAATGATCATTACTTATTAGATTTTTATTCATAGGCCTGCTTTTGTAAAATATATTTTCATTTATGTATAAAATATATAGTTTCTTTTTATCTTTTGCTAGCAGACCATCCTAGCATGTTGTGTAAGGGTTTCCTTCTTGACATGGGCTACTTTCATATTGATTCATTCTACATTGTTTTCCTCTTTTTCCCTCATGTAAAAAAAAAATACCCAAAGAAAAAACTGGTTTATCACCAGTTACATGCCCAGCTGTTGCTTCCTTGCTTCTTTCTAAAACTAAAACTTACTTGCACTTGTTCTGTAGCACTTCTATTAAATCTTTGCACAGCCTGATGTTAGGTCTATTTTTGGCTTCATTTCAGATATAAGCTTCTGCTAAAATAACTGTAAAGTCAAGCTGCAGTAAAAGACCTTTTTAAGATCAACCATGTGAAAAAGCAATTCCCTTCCTTAACTTAAAGCCTGTTTGTGTCACCTTTAGCAGTAACATTACAACAACATAAACACTTCTACAAGGGGCATTCAAGTCAAACCATGACTTGGGATAAAATTTCTGGAGAATGAAGGCGTAAAAGCGATTGACATTTAGACAAGGCTTCAAGCACGGTGATGTGACTCTTAGCTGCAGTAAAACATATGGTGCAAAGGTTTTAACCCTTGTGTGGTGTTCATATTTATTTTTGTTACTTAGCCAGTGTTCCTGCTCTGGTGGACCTGCTGCATTTTGTGTTGTAGTTTTTAATTTAACACAATCAATTTTATGGTAAAATAAAATGTTTAATGTATATTATATTTAATTTTTATTTCATCCTGATTACAAGCAATATACACAGGATATACAGTTATTTGCCCTTTACCTTTGTTCGATTACATTTATGAATTAAAGTGCTACTATTTTTTTCCTTTTTAATAAAATTATCAATATGAGTGAAACAAATCAACAGATTTACAAATTAAGCACCTATTGATTTTGATTCATATGAACTTAATTATAAGTTTAACCCTTTCATGTCATTTTACACAACACAAACTGAACCATGTCAGTCTAGCCAACACTGAACACACTGCCTTTTCATACCAGACTATACAACACATAAGCAGCAGAGTTTTACTGTGTACTGTATGTGGTGCATATGTACTTCTTGATGCATGCACATCGTGCTTCTCTGTCCATCTTTGGTCCACACAATTCACAGCACTTTTTTTTGTTGTTGCTGGCCCCAACCTGGAATAATAGGCCCAGGGATGTAAAATAGGGGGAGGCGATGCACCCAGTTGTCAGCTAGCTTGTCTTCTGACATCAAGCTGGTCTGTCTGATCTTGTTTATCAAAGTGAATAATCCTGGAAATTATATGGAATTTTTCCAGGTACATGGAAATGTTCTCTGCCATTTTCTGCATCCTACTGGGATTCTCTGGATTCCCCCTCGGACCTGAAGACTCCAGCAAGGATAAAAGCCCCAAAGTGGGCAAAAAAAGTGGGCGTTCCAAACAACATACCTTCCTTCTAAATAATTGCAATCCAGAATAATTTTCTGGGATTAAATCTGGGATGAGAAGCTTAAAAGAAGACTTAATGTCCAGCACATGAGAACTTGCAATCCCTGTTGGCCCTGGTTGCATTATCACATTGGCAGCCATGCAGGGTGGCAAATTTCTTGGGCAACCATTCAATTTCACCTTTGTTTTTTACATCCATATTTTTTCACTTACTAGCTGCTGACGGGCTTCTGTTTCTAGAGCTGGCTGCTGATGGCCTGGTTCTGCGTCTCGTCATCGTTTTGGAACTAGCTTATGCTTAGTCTCAACCTTTTCTTTCAAAGTCACTGTCAGACTCTGAATTTTTAGAAATGTAATCCTCTTCCTCCCCATCATCAAAAGCATCTCTCTCTTCCAACTTCAACTGCAATGTCTTCTGAACAGAGAATCTTTTCACCATCTTGATAAGTTGTGATAAGAAACCACAAAGCTATATTTATTGCATTCGGTCCTCAATGTAGGATATGAAACATGCAGTAGAATAAGAGCAAATAAAGATTAGTTCCCACAAGACAGAGGGTAAAGTGTGCAGACAGCGTGCTTGAATTTTGCCACAATGTTGTATGACAGTGTTTGCAACCTTGTGCGGAACAACAGGGCCAAAACATAAATAAATAAATAAATAAATAAATAAATAAATAAATCACTCACTCGCACACACGGCCCAGACAGGGGGAGGACAGAGTGAAGGTACACAAGACCTACAATTTTCACACTTTTATTAGCCAATGAACCCAAAAATTCTCTATGTAATATAAATGTGTAGGGATGTGTACAGGGTATGCTAATTGAAAATGAGCCAAGGCCAATAAGTCTAAGTTTAAAAAAAAAAAAAAACGTGTACAGCCATGCAGGGTGGCAAAGTAAGTGGAACACTGGAATAAGTAAGTGGAACACTGGAATAAGTGCATTTTATTATTTAGAGAAATAAAGTTTTTTATTTTCAAATTTTTTACTGTTATTCTGCACAATCA
This sequence comes from Clarias gariepinus, assembly GCF_024256425.1. Classification (NCBI taxonomy): domain Eukaryota; kingdom Metazoa; phylum Chordata; class Actinopteri; order Siluriformes; family Clariidae; genus Clarias; species Clarias gariepinus. The sequence continues at coordinate 10,142,486 of NC_071122.1, forward strand.
AAAGTCCTGGTTTGACTAACATTCCTAATAATAAAAGGAGATCAAATTCATCACCTCGGAAGAATCATAGCCAATTTGTCAACTTCATTTGAGCTTGAGATCACAGAATGATGACAGAGCATTCTCCTTTACTATTTTCTGAAATTAAGCACATTTAATTCATCCAACAGTTATGGCAAGTTGTCCAGGCCCTGGAGCAGCAAAGTATCTTTATGCCATCTCACTGCCATCAGTGTTTTTGAAAGCTGGTATTATGTTAATATTGTGGACTGCTGTGTTAGTTTTATGTCAGATATATTGGTCTTGCAAAATGTTCTGCCAACAGTCAACAAAACATGGCTTACCAAATGCCATAAAGCTTGGGAATCAGTCTTTTTGAATGATAAATGCTAATATTATCTGAGGTAAGTGCAGCTCCTTAGACTTGTTTTGTGGATGCCTGTTAGACTTCTCAGATTAATCAATGATGTGCTCTAGAAGGAATTTTGGTAGGCCAGCCACTTCTGGGATGATGCACTCAAGTTTGTCCACCACGGATATAATGACTCTCAATTACTGATCAGCCACAACACCACCACCAGGTGAACTGAATAATATTATCATTTATAAACTAGTAAACTGGCAACAGGATCATGGACTCCCAAACCTCTCTCACATCTATGGGTCGATCCTACAGAAAACTCAATTTAGCACAGATTACTAAAAAAAAAAAAAAAAAAAAGGCAATGTTTGCCACAGTGTTTAGGCTCAGTAGGCAAAAGGTTCCAAGTTGTTGATCCGCCCTCCAAATTCCGCAGATTTCAGTCTGCCCTGAGCAACGACATGATGTGAACAAGTCTGATCCATAAAGGTTCCAGCCTGCAACCCATTCCACCCAATGGATCCATCACCAGACACCACAGCACACCCACAAAGGTCATTTCCCTAGGGGCCAGTAGCACAAAGAGAACACCACAAAATATTGGGATTAATCTTTTAGTTGTTAATCTTATTTAAATTTCTCATCCATTTTGGTTAATTGTTTGAGTGAGCAAAATAAAGGGGCAATTACCTTTTAACATGGGGACAATAGATGTTTGGAGGTTTTTGTTTATTTATTTTATTATTATTTTTTAAGAATTTTTTTTTTCTTTTTGAAAGGCTGGTTTCAGGTCTTTCAGTCCAGCTGACATGACTCAACTTCCAGGTAATCTTACCTGGATAGCTGAGAATCTTTACAGACAAAGATATAATTGAAAGAGCGAGTTCTGACCAATGTACAGACAAAACCTTTCCTTTATTTATATACTGTAGATGTTCTCGTTCTGTCATTGTTTCTATACATACTGTACAACTTTTACAATTACTGACATGAAAAAGGATTCTTGCCCCCTCCACATGTTTGGTGAGGGTCTCTACTGTCAGCAGTTTTCTTTAACAGTCCAAGGTAAAACTGTAACTTTCCACACAGCAAATTCTTTAGGAGCAAAGAAATCATAGATTTCTTTTTGCCTTATTAACTTCAAGCAAGAGGGAAAAAGGCTGGTAAGGGAATGACTATATTTATAGCTGCTATAATTCAAGTGATTCATTGATGTTCCAAAAACATTAAACTTAATATGAATAGATAAAACTTTGATGTGTCATTATTTAATACATAAAATAGTATGTGTTGGGAAGTTGCTGTAGTATAAATGGAATGAAGCACTTTGTCCTGTATTGGGGGAGAAAAAAAAAAAAAAAAAAAAAAACACTTTGGTGTGAACAGGAACTCTTCATGTTCGACCACATAACGCCAGCCCACTGTTTATTGTTTTCCTATAACATTCCTAAATGTTTTATTCCTTACACAATTCACTACATTATTATCATGCATCCCTGCTTTTTAACCTTCTTGTTAATAATTTAATTTATTGGATTATCACAAGAAAATAGCATGCAAATTTAGCAGCATATAAAATATCACGATTTCAGTATTTTGAATGTAATTCATATTTACATTACACATGTGCACCACTTATCCTGTCAATGTTTTATAACATTCATGCTTTTTGCTCTTAAAAGCATACATCTACTGCCATCTTGTGGAATTTCTTTGTGCAAATGAGAAGAATTTAGAATTAATATTTCCTGCAGATATTAAAATCAATGACATGCATTTTTCTTCTGCTTTGTTATAAACAAATTCAATTCCAATGCATCATAAAGTCATAATTCAATTCAAAGAGCATGAAATCACAAACAGAAAAGTTGTTCTATTTTCATAAAACCACTGAGGCTAAAAGTATGAAAAGTCAAAAGTATGTTTGTATTTTACCACTTGAATAATTCCTATTGCATAATCATGCAAATACAGGCCCATAGATAGATTTGCATGCTAGGATTCCACGCTCATAAATATTAACAAGGTGCCAGTAAGGACACACTAAGATGGTCGTCCTCTCACTGACTGCTGGGAGATTTCGGAGTGGATGCATTCATGTTTGGTTACTCATGTTGCATATCAGATGACATCGCTAATAATGGAAAAGAGAGGCAGATGGAGGTCCACTTGGGTGCCAAGACCTGATTTCCAGTGAACCGGCTGAGTTTTAATAATTGCATTTCAATAATGTTTTAAGATAGAAAAAGATCTCAGGAGATATTGGGACTGCGATATAGAATTAATTGTCTTCCTTCAAGGTTTTATTATTATCATATTATGTATGCTGTGAAGAGCACCTTAGAGTAGGATTAAATGAAGCAGAGATTAACAGACTGATGAAAATGTTAACACTCGGCTTGTCTACGAGGAAGAAGAAAAGATTAACTGATGCAAACTGGAATTTTTTTTGTAAATTAATAAAATCGAGTTTAATTAAAATACTGACTTCCAGGTCATATCACCCATAATTTAAAATCAGAAAATTTAGATTCCGACTCTGAAAAAAAAAAAAAAAAAGGAAAAAAAGCTAAAAAAGCTTTAATATATAATCGGGTCAAGCAATTAGTAACAAAGAATAAACATTCAGCAATTACAGTTCTTTCACACTTCTGGTGTTGCTGAGCTCACCAGTGCATTCCTTCTGTTTAAGCCTTGTGGATTGGGCCAGTCTCAAAGTTTCTGCTACCTCTCTGATAGGTCTGTTTTTTTTTTTTTTTTCTTGTCTTTTTTTATTTTCCAGCCTAAAGATGGCTTGATGACTGGCCTTCACTTAAATCAAAACCTCTTTGGGCTGCATATTGAAAAGTCCCATCATCATTAGGAATCTATTTATTAATTTATACAGACCAAGCTGGCTACCAAACTGCTTATTCTAATATCCAAATACTTAAGCCTGTGAAAATATAGGAATTTTTATATATTTTTTGCATTTTTGTTAAAATATATAAACTGAGAAGTCTATAAAGTAAATTATATTTTTGATTGCTTTATATCAAATCTTTGGGAGGATAACAAAAAAAAAAGAAAAAAATAGAAAAACAGCCTGAATTACCATTGTTAAATATATACGGTTTCTCTCTTGCATGAAGCCTTTCCACTGCAGGGCTTGCGATCAAGCACCCATAACAAGTTATAGGCAATTTGGAATGCCAATTAGTATATTTGCATGTCTTTAGGATATGGAAGGAAAATAAATTATGAATCAATTGTGAATCAGTTAAATAAGTAAAACAAAAGTCACTGCATATGAGCAAACTACTGAATCATAAAAATTATTAACCATTATGCAACAATTTTTTTTAAAAAAATGGGAGGGGGGGGGTGTTGTGTACAGTGTTCAGTACAGATTTATGTATAAAAGGTTGTAGCCATATTTTACTGTTTTGAAGGATATGTAGTGCAGTTTTATTGTTATATTATCCAAAATATAGAGTGAAAAGGCTAATTTTACAGCTGAAAAAGAAAAAAAATTCACCTTTGGGGTTCTATGCATCCAGAAACATAATGTCAATCAACAAAAATAAAATTTTCATTGGTAAAGTACTTACTTTAGCGTTGTTTAAAATACTGTACTTCATACATTAAGATATTTAGCATATTTAATGCAAGTTAATTGGAATTTAAAATTGCTTTCTGTTGCTGTTGCAGAGGCCGTTCTGATAGAGTTTAAAGACGTGAAGTAACATAGTAACTTAGTTTATATTTACTGATGAATGGTATTGTTTGGTTTAAGGGATTACTGATTACAAAGATAGTGTGTAAAAGAAAAAAAAAGCTGTAGTACCACAAAAACCCTTTCCTATTCTATTCCCGTCAGCAAAGAACATAATGCTACAATGAGCACACACTTGCTTCAATGACATGAAATACAGCATGCTGGGATATAATTTATGTAACACTAAATGGTAGTAGCATTTGTTGGTAGTAGCACAATGGTAGTAGCACAGTAGACATGTTAATAATGAAGTACAACACAGTGAAGTGCATAATGTGCATTTGAGATACAGCTGTGCCTGAATACCAGTTTGTTATAAGCTCTACAGCATTCTTGTTGAATTCATGGTCACTTCCTGTTATTTGTATGAAAGAAGGTTGACATCATAGCAGCCATCCACCTGAAAAGGGTGAAAAGAAATGTGAAAAGAGTAAGTCCTGTTTGGTAGGAAGAATATGAAAAATTATTATATCGGGATTAGTATTCGTATGCAAATACACTACATGACCTCACATTTGTAGACACCTAACCATAACACTCACATCTACTTTTTGAACATCCCTTTAACCCTTTGATGTTATAATATCCTTCACTCGTCTGGAGAGGATTTCTACTAATTTTTGGTGCATGGCTATGGGAATCTGTGCTCATTCCTCCACAAGAATATTAGAAAGGTCTGACTGTGATGTTGGGTGAGGAGGCCTAAGGTTCCTTGTATTATTAAAACCAGGAAGTGTTTAGTGGGGGGGGTTTCCAATTGAGTCTTGACAAACTGTCTTGTGACCTTGTTTTGTGCACAGGAACACGTTTAGGTCTCATAGTTCCAGTAAAAGTGTTAAATGTTAGTGCATACAAAGACATTCTTGACAACTGTGTGCTTCCGACTTTGTGGCATCAGGAACACATACACTCACCGTCCACTTCTTTAGGTATACCTTGCTAATACAGGGTTGGACATTTACGACATTTTGGCAGACGCCATTATCCAGAGCAACTTGTGACATCTGTGCAGTATTCACAAATACCTTAACCAGTGACCTAATTTCGCAGCAGAATTCGAGACTAGACAACATTTTATCTTCTAAGTCCAGTTTTCTGTTCTGTTAGCTGACAGTAGAGTGACCCAGCCTGACCTGGTGCGGCCATCGCCTATCTGCTTCAACTTGTTGTGCGTTCAGAGGTGAACTTGGGTATAACCACAAGACATTATTTGAGTTATGTTGCCTTTCTATCAGCTTGAACTAGTGTGGCCATTCTTCTCTGACCTTTCTTCTCTTCTTTTTTAGACCATTCCCTGAAAACCCGAGAGATTTTTATGTGTGGAAAATCCCAATAGGTCAGCAGTTTTGAAAATGCTCTGACCAGCCTTCCTGGAACCAACAACCATTCCACATTCATATATTGTTACTTAAATCATACTGGTGCGAGTTACGAACTAGCAGCAGATCGTCTTGACCATGTGTAAATGCAGTGAGCTGCTGCCATGGGACTGGCTGATTAAATATTTGAGTTAGAACACATATGAACAGGTGTACCTAATAAAGTAGCTGGTGCGTGTATGGTTGTGGGGTTGTGTCCACATTCTGTAAATGCTTCACTATTTATCTCTTTTGCACAATATTCATTACTTTTTGCACTAATTCCTCAATTCTTGCTGCTATGTTTACTACCTCAACACCATATTTTATGTTCTGATATGTCGTTGTCGCACTGTCACTTTGCTGTTGCTCGTTTGCACATTTGCACGTGCACTTTATGTTGTCTGTTGTCTGTAAAACCTGTAGATAGTCTTCCTTAGTTGGTTAGTTAGTTTCAGGTAGTTTTGTTAATTCATGTTGTAATTTATGTTAGGACTATCTGTCTTGTCTCTGCTAGCCAGTTAACTAGGCCTCTTAGGTAGCTAATTTAGCTTCTCTGTTAACTTATGTTGTAAGTTTATGTTGCATGTAGCACCTTGGTCCTGGAGGAACGTTGTTTCGTTTCACTGTGTACTAACTGTATATGGTTGAAGTGACAATAAAGCCTACTTGAACTTGAACTAATTAGCCTTATATATTTTGTAGCATCTGCCATACATGTCCTTAAGACAATCACTTGGACTATAAAAATGATAACCTATTAAAATTTCAATCATCACTTCTGAACCCTAATATTTGCTAAGCGTATGACTGTGAGTCTCTGGATTTCATTGGACTGTTTCGCACTCATCATTCACTGCAAAAGAAGCTAGCACTCACGTCAAAGCGGCCGATGGAGGCGGAGGTCTGGCTTGACTGCATGATTTCGGTCAAAGCCCACATGTGCTGAATACTCGATGACACCGTGTCTGGATCAGGAAGCCCCTGACACAACAAAGATTCGTCTGTTTAATGAGTCTGTAACTCCATGACCCAGAACAATAAATCTCGAAGAAAACACACACTGAATAAGTACTATGTGAGCAACACTGTGTCTTTCAGTGGTTCTATTAACATCTCAGAAAGATAAATGGCAGTAGAAGGCAATGCTACTTCGACCATTAATCACAATAGAGAAGAGGGGCAACCTTAATAGAAACTCATTACCGTGCGGACTGAAGAACAGTCCTTTATGTTGGACGTAAAGTGTAAGTTAGACATGAAAGACAATCTTCTTGGAGTGTCCAGTGATCCTCATGCAACGCAAGACAGTCATAAATGTAATTATCGAGCATTAAATACAGCTCTTCCTGGAATACTAACATTCAAATCAAGAGACTCTTCAGCTGGTGTGATTGTAGATAACCAGGAAGGAACATCTCTTTCTGATTCCTGTAGGAAAAAAATAATAATAATAATAAAAAATGAAGACCTAGGGGTATGATGAAAAAATGTAAAATAGTTATGCAGTAACTATAATATTATGACAAGAAAAAACAGGGGAGAATATTATTATATATTTGCCATGATTTCTAACTGATGATGAACTTTATCTTGAGACTTACTTCATCTACCAATGGGTATATTTTGACTTCCTCTATGTTGAAATTCAGCCAGACTGAGGAAGGCTGTCTTAGTATGAGCCTCACAGTAATAACGTTATCTGGTTCCGTCAGCATCTGTCAGCCAGCAAAACAGAAGAAAAGGCTACGGTAAATACAATGGTGCAGAATTAATGTGACAGGTTTGAGACTTTCAAGGGCAAGCCTGGTCTTTTTAAACCTCCAGCATGCTGCCAGCGTGATGCGGAAAAAGAAAAAAGAAATGTGTACAACATTACATCAGACAAATAAGTAAACTATATGCGGTTGAGAATTGGAAATTAAATCACCGGAGGGAAACGGGAAACAGTTCAATTTGAGGTGTTATTAGCTTTGGAATGTGATTCATCTAAAGCAAAACGAAATGGATATTTGCAGCCCATGGACCTGGAAGTCTGAGGTTTCTTAACTCGCTTGGCAATACAGTATCTCAGACAGGAGTGTATTTGCTTATTTACTTTAACATTATTCCTGGGCGTTTTCTCTCTCAAAATCTCTGCAGGTTTAACTGTCAGTGTCAGCTTTGCTTTTGACTGCAACGGCAAAAAATGGGTTTATAATTGAAAGACCATTAAAAACCACAAAACTCCAAGCTTATTATTAATTTAACCATCTGGACTCGCTAAGGTCCTGGGAGTTTCAAGGGGTTACAAAGTAAAAATAAATGAATATTAAATAATTGTATTGCGACTGATGAGCACAGCACATTGTAATATGGTAATTTGAATATGCCCAATTGTTGAAGTGAGCAACACTATTCTCTCTGGGCTTCTCTACGTTGAAGAATGACTAAAATAATTTGATGTCTCTTGCACATCATATTGTGAAATATGAAGTAGTAGTTGTTGATCACTTACAAACTCCTAAACAGCCAACTAAAATAAAAAAGGAAAGAATTAATAAGAAATACATGTGCCTGCGACATCATTCACATGGAATTTAATTACACACAAACGTGGTTTTAAAAATGTAAAGCACCATCTGTTGAAGTTTGAGAGGAATTAATAGTTTGTCCAAGGGTAATTTTTTTTATAATATAAGGGCGTTTTCCATTAAAATTTCAAATTAGCATAACAAATTCTCTTCTCGTGGGCCGATTGCAAAGAAACAAAGCCTATATGTTACCTTAAGTTCAACCAAATACACCTGTGAAAACCTATTAAAATTTGTTCAATTTGTACTTTTTATGTGACGCATGCACAAACGGACAAAATTTTATCCTAATGTGTTCTATTACTCAACTTATGCCCCCCCAAAATATTTTTCGCAAATATCTTCAATGTACAGACATGCCAATATATATATAATGCAATATATAATGCAACTTAATTCATAACATATGTTTCATGTGCTTTTTCTGGATTTTTGGTTGAAATTCTGTCTCAATCCTTTACCATAAACCTATGATAAAAAATTATAGACCCTTAATTTTTTTGTAAGTGGTCAAACTTAGAAAATCTGTAGGGGATCAAATACTTATTTTCCCCGCTGTATGTGTGTGTGTATGTATATATATATTTTGAGGTCAGGACCAGTCAAGCACTTGGACACCAAACCTGCTAATCCATGTCTTTATGGACCTTGCTTTGTGCACTGGTGCCAAGTCATGTTTAACTAAGAAGGGGTTCTTCTAACTGTTCCCACAAAGTCTTATTATAGTATGCTGAAGCATTAGGAGTACCTTTTACTGGTACTTTTACCTTTTATCATTCCAGAGAACACGTATCCACTGCTCTAGGGTCCAGTGGACTTTTGTAGGTACACATGCACAAAGTCAGGGATTTTGTAGAATTATAGTCAGGTATATGATCAACCAATTATACCAAACAGGTGCTAATGATCATCAATGTCACATGTAGGTTGAAACCCAGTCATGACATGAAACAGAAACAGCTGTGTAGAAGGCTTAAAACTGGTTGAGGGACAGCCAAACTCTGCTACCAAGGTGAGGTTGCGAAAAACAGTTACTGTACATGTCATGGCAAGATTGAGCACAGCAACAAGACTCAAGGTAGTTTGCAGTCAAAAAGCCATACGTCAGACATAAGAACAAGGCCAAGCAACTCAAGTATGCACGAAAACATAGAAACTGGGGTGCAGAAAATGGCAGCAGGTTCTCTGGACTTATGAGTCAAAAATTTAAATATGTGGCTGTAGCAGAAGTTAGTTTTTTCATCGAGGTGTATGATTGGCCCCAAATTTATTCTGCAGCAGGAAAACGACCCCAAACACACAGCCAAAGTCATTGAGAACTATCTTCAGCATGAAGAATAACAAGGAGTACTGAAATTGATGGCATGGCCCCCACAGAGCCCTGATCTTAACAACATCGAGTGTGTCTTGGATCACATGAAGAGACATAAGGATGTGAGAGAGCCAAATCCAAAGAAGATCTGTGGTTAGTTCTCCAAGATGTTTGGAACAACCCACCAGCTGAGTTCCTTCAAAAACTGTGTGCAAGTGTACCTAGAAGAACAGCTGCTGTTTTAAAGGCAAAGGGTGGTTACGCCAAATTTTTATTTTTATTTTTTTATTTGTCTTTTGTTCAATCACTGCATTTTGTTCATTTATGAAAAAATAAATGTTAAATCTTAATATTAAATTAATATTAATATTAATTAATATTAATTAATATTAAAGAGTTAGTAAGTTTATCAAGGAGAGATTCAGCTAGCTGTTAGAGCTGTGAGTTATAAGATTTGATTTTTAGACATTTTGATTTACGATTCAATAGCACTAAAGTTGGTTTAAGAAGCTATATCTTACAGGTTAAAAAATAATATTTATAATAATTATATATATATATATATATATATATATATATATATATATATATATATATACATATACACACTCAAATCTAATAAGCATTTCAAAGGTCATGCAACTCGTGTTGTTAATTGTTCAAATCTCACATCTCATACAAAGTGATGATCTTTTCCTTTCTTTTTTTTTTTTTTCTGTCAATGTGCTCCTCACTCCAGTCCGGTAAGTAGGTGGTGGTATTGTACCAACTGCCCATGAACTCATGCAAGAAGAAGAAGCATTACATGACAGTATTTGTGGAAGATGAAAAGGGTTTCTATTTTTTGCAAAAACAGTTGTACATTTTAAATCAATTGAATCAACCAACAAAAAGTTGATTAAATTGCATAACTGATTAATTCATACAGCTCTACTATCCATACATTTTTTTTTTCCATAACCCTTGTAATTAGGAGGACTGTTAATTCTGGATCTAGACTGCTGGATATTTTAATGCTTTCTGGGATAAACTTTGTCACGTCCAAGCAGCTTCATCTACAGATCTATTCCAAAGGTCTTCTTTATCATTTACTGGTTGCTGTAACATTTGCTGTTAAAGGGGTTGGGTGCTCTGCTGGGTTTTAACGCTGGTTAAAATTAAAGCTGTGAATCATCTCTTCTCATTTCGCACACTGATAATGAGAGCACACTGACATATTAGCATGGAATTAACCAACCTTTAAAACAGGGAGGCTGATCTCATTTAATTAAGAAGATAATTACTATAAAATAAAATAAAAACTCTGGAGATCATGGTCTAGGCAAACAGGGTCCAAAGAGGTGTAGATGAATAACTGCCAGAAAGTTAACAGTTCCAAGCATCCGCTGCCATTTTCTGTCTTTAATTTCTTTTTCTTAAAAAGATTTTTTTTTTTCACGTCTGACTGAAAGAGACAACTCTTTCTAAAGTGAAATGTGTAAGTCTGTATACAGTTATTAGTGGTTCAGAACTGTTTTTAAAGAAGCCCCAGATTATTAACTGAAGGTACCATTGTTTCATAAGTAATGCGTAGCTTATTTGTAGATAATTTAAGGCATGTGACCTCACAAAGTCCAGTGACAAGAACAGTCAACAATTTTATTTCGTAACAGTCAAGAATTATATTTTGTATGATCAAACTAAAAGTTCAACATAGAGATGTTACTTAGACTGACCTGCTGTCTGTAGATAGAAAAGTATTCCTGTGATCCACCTTCAGTGTGTGGACTGGACATAAGGCAGTAGTTTTTCATACAGGTGAACCACATAGCTGGACTCCCGTCGTTCCCTTCCTCATTCTTTAACACTCGCACTGACAGGTAGGCTGTGTAGTAATTCTTGAACGTAATTTCTTGAATCTTTTGGACCAAAAAAAAAAAAAAACCACGAATAAATATATATACAGTGGAACCTCGGATTACGAGCTTAATTCGTTCCGGAAGTGGGCTCGTATTCCAAAACACTCGTAAACCAAATAAAATTTTCCCATAGGAAATAATGGAAACTTAAATTATTCGTTCTACAGCCCCAAAAAAAAAACAAATATAATTAATACAAAATATAAAGTAAAAATAAAACAAATTAACCTGTACTTTACCTTAAAAAAATGTAAAATTAAACCCCGACAGATAAGGGTTTTCGTTTGTGCATGCAGAGTGTATGTGTGTAAAAAGTGCGCGCGCACACACACACACACACACACACACACACACACACACACACACTAACGGATAGACCGTTTTTAAAACCATTTAAAAATTAGCAAGGAACATTCCTAGTCACACTCACATGAGCGCATACTAACAGGATCACTGCTGTAAGTAAAACAACAACAAAAAACAAATTAAACAGCTCCTCACCTTTGAAAACAATCGCGAAAGTTTGTGTGTTTATTTGGCAACCTGAGAGGAGGGGGGTGAAGGGGGGCTCGCTCGCGTTTACGGCCCCCTTCTCTCAGGTTGCCAAACAAACACACAAACTCTCTGCCTTAGACAGACACAAACACACACGCGCACTCAAAAACACTGCAGGAACTAAGACCCAGCAGGGGAGACGATAGGTCTCGGCTTTACAGCTCCCCTTCTCTCAGGTTGCCAAATAAACACACAAACTCTTCTCTGTCGCGACTGTTTTCAAAGGTGAGGAGCTGTTTAATTTTTGTTGTTGTTGCTTTACTTTACAGTAGTAATCCCGTTAGTATGCACTCACGCGAGTGTGACTAGCGATGTTCCTTGCTAATTTTTAAACGGTTTTAAAAACGGTCTCTCCGTTAATGTGTGTGTGTGTGCGCCCAGCAGGAGAGACGATATTCACCCAGCAGGAGAGACGATTACCTACAATTCTGCTGCAAGAGAGAGAAAAACCATGGCTCACTTGTGATGACGTAACGCTCGTTGTTAAAACAAGAAGCGCATGCGTGAAACATGATACTCGGTGCTCGTTAACTAAGACAGTGCTCGTTTTTCAAGTAAAAAATTATTAAAAATTGTTGCTCGTCTTGCAAAACACTCGTAAACCACGTTACTCGTAATCCGAGGTTCCACTATATATATATATATATATATATATATATATATATATATATATATATATATATATATAGCATGCTTGTCACTGTTATTAATTTAAATGCAAATATATTTATAACTGAATGCTGGCTTTATGTGGTCAAGAATGAAGCAAAAAGCTAAACAATGTTAAATTATATTCTCAGATGCAAAAAAATACTTATTTTCAGCCATTTATGCAATAAATGTATAAAGTGGCCTTAAAAGTCAGGAATTAATGCACATTTAAACTTTTAATCCTTTCACATCCTAATGACACCATTGCCATCTGAACACCTATAATTACACCGTAAGTAAACCGTTCACAGAATAAATTGAGCTTAATTAGTTCACCTTAAAGCATGTTAATTTGAAAAAGCACCATATTTATTAACACAGTTCCTAGAACAAATCACTAGAACCTTAACATCAGCCAATTTTAACAATATATCACTTGAGCCCTATTGCAAACTCACAGGAAGCTCTGAATTGAAAAACATTTAACTGGGGCAGCATTCAGAGACCAGACTGTAACTACTTATTGAAGCATTAGGAAATCGGTTAAAGTTATAAAGTAGCAAAACCTGTTAGACTGCAAAGATTTTCAGAAATGAAAATGTAGATTATATATATATTTCACTGAATGGTGATGCACTGCCAAGTTAAACTAATAAATGCACATCTTACTTCAAAACCCTGACGTTTAGGTGAGTTATGCAACACATTTACTTGTATTATTCTAGAAGCAATATGCAGTGATTGGCTATACCATTAACACCACTGCCAGGTGAACTGAATAACAATGATTATCAATTAGGATTTATATCAGTAAACTGGTTACAGGATAACAGCCACCCATGGCTCATTTGTGCCTGTTGGGAGTAGAGGCAAGCTCATCTGGTTTAATCCTGCAGAAATTGCTGCGTAACAACATGCTGTGTATGGGGCTTAGCAGGTAATGAGTTCAAGGCTGTTGATCACTCCTCCAATGCCCCAGATCTCAGTCCGACTGAGCATCCATGGGACAAACAAGTCCAATCCATGGAAGTCGCATCTTGCAACTTAAAAAGCTTAAAGTATTTACCGCTAACATTCCTAAAACAAAATGAATAATCATATTTGTAATTGTCACCAAACACCTTAATTTCTTTAGGTCACATCACACCACAACATGACTGATTACTTTCCTACCGCTCACTCTTAACGGTATTATTTTTTATACATCCATTTTATTTTATATCATTAACTGAGTACCAAACTTACTTAGATGTTTACCTGCTTATCATTCACAGAAGATATTTTTTAAATACTTACATTTACTGGCGTTGAAAGTACAATGTCTGTAATATAGACACCGGGACGGGCTGAATCAGACACGACATCACCCAGCTGTAGGGCCACTGGGGATTTCACTACACAGTCCACTGGATCACTGCGCATAGTGCTGGATCTGAAACTGTACAAAAACAAAAAGGTTCCTTATGATATTCAAGCAAAATTTCCTTGAAAAAATTCAATTCTTCAATCTTAATTAGAACAGTAAATATGTGTGTCCGTCACTATGTGAGCTTAAAAGCGACGCTACAAATCAAGACCGCTACCACATAAAACAATACTAAAATAACACTAAAATAACCCCTCAATACATGACTTCAGAAGACCTCTAAAGGTGTGCTATGGTATCTGGCACCAGGGTATTAGCTGCAGATCCTTTAAGTCATGTAAGCTGCAAGGTGTGGGTCCTCCATGGCTCAAACTTGTTAGTTCAGCACATCCAACAGATGCTCAATCAGACACACAGGGGTCAGCATGGCCATTCTGATCTGTCTGTGACCATGGAGCCCCCATACACAGCAAGCTGTCATGAATTGTGGGTTCTGACACCTCCCTATCGTAGCCAGCATGTTGTACTCCAGTAGCTCTTCTGTGCAATTGGCCCAAACAGGCTAGCCTTTGCTTCCCAATGCAGATCAATTAGCCTTGCACACCATGACTACCATCAGTTCACCGGGTGTCATCTTTACACTACTTTTTGGTAGATACTAACCAGTGCATATTAGCAAACAAAATGGAGAAAAATGGAAGTAATGAACAGTGACAATTTTTTTTGTGCGATTTAGTCCAAAATTAATTTTATAAAAAATTTTTAGAATTTATAATGGATATGCATCGGTCGATTGAAATTGGCTGTTGTTTAGTTTGATCAGCCATGTCCAATCATGTTGGACATAACCGATTCTGTGCAGAGTGCACAAGCTTCTGAATAGTGCAACAGAAACACATTATTAAACGGGGCGCATGTTAAAAAGCCTCCAATCCGCAGTGTTCTCCAAAATCTGCAAATCCAGTCATTACCCACACTTATACCGGTCTCAAAACATCACATGCTCGATACAGGTGTGCTGCACGTGGCAACATGCTCATAACTGCTCAACATGAAAACATCACCATTTGTTTATAATTCACAGGTGGTTCTCTCTAAACTATTCCTACACTGGCATCCCGAGTGGTACAGTAGGGGTGATATATTTATAAAGTAATACTTTTGGTATATGACAGAGATGTGTGTTGATCAGTAAATGTAGAAGTTTATTTAAGTTTAACATTTAACTCTTGTATTTGAAGTTTGTATTGCTTAAATACTACTACTATTATAATGAGTAGGATACATTTTACTACTCATGCTTAATTCAGTTGTGAAGCTGGTAAATTAAGCAAATGACAACTTTAACAAAATAAAAAAATCGTAATATTGAATCAGGATATTTATAAAATCATGCTACTTACAGAGTTGGTATCGTGATAATATTGTATCAGGTAATGACTGGTGATTCCCATCCCTACTAGGAATACCCCATAAGAGCTGCCATTTTGGACATGCTACAACCAGCTTTTTAAAGATCTCGATGTGGCTCTTGTTAAAGGCTCTCATCTTACACATGCCCATTTTTCCTGCTTCTTGAACATCAACTTTAAGCACTGGCTGTTCATTGGCTGTCTAATATATATTATAATGACCCCCATATATCTCAATATAATCAGATAATCAATGGCATTTATTTAATCTGTGCTTTTAATGTTATGGCTGATTGATGTAGTCTGACATAACAGGTGTAGTTTAATATCTTCACTGGATCCTAAATCATCGTCAGGAAATCATGTTAAGTTTCTTTATTAAAGACATAAGTAATTAGCTATTTTATGTTTAGAATTTAAATGGTTTCCTCTACTTCTTTTACATTTCAAAAAATGTTATACCCATCAAAAATGTCTGTAAGAACTTACAGCACAAATTAAATTCATTTGATGTCTCAAAATATCACTTACACCAAAGACATCAGCAGCCATTTTGATATATGCACACACACAATTTATATGCCAGGGGTTCTTGAACATTTTGCAGGCAAGGACCTTCTTAACTATAAAATAAAATGCAGCAGAGATTTATTTTATGAACCAGATTTATTGCACCCATGATGCTTTCTGTTCCTGAGCTATAACTATAAAACAAAGCACATTTGGTAAAAATTTTAATTAATTAAAGACCAAAGACCATTGTTTTACTGATGCTTGGATTAAACTATTATGTTTTAGTGACCATTAAGAAATAAACACAATAGGCTATTTAATAATGTTGGGTTTTTTTTGCCACTGCTACAAATAAATAAATGAAGGGATGAAAGTAATTTTAAATTAAATTAAGTTAAATTTTATTAAATATTATTAGAATTTTTATATTTTGCACTGATAGTAGTTTGGGCTTTTTGTGTGTGGGGGGTGTGTTTGTTTGTCCTATTCCTCACCCTTTACTTGCTCTATCCTGAAGCTTTGGAGCTTTGAAGTGCATGCGAAGAAGGCAGGCCACATTTAAGTAAACCACAATTTGTTCTCAAAAAACCTCATTTGGAGAATGGATGGATAAATGGATGGATGGTATCAGGATTACATACCATATCATTAAGATGTTGTGTGTTTGAATCCTTCCAATGTAATATCTGTATGCGTTTGCATGTCTAAGCAAGAAAAAAATTGCTCATGTACTCTTTTTACTTTTAGACAGTAAACTATTGGGAGTGCATGTATGTGGAAGAGGGTCAATCGCTCCTTTCTCGCTGTGTATTATGCCAGGAGTCTAAGAAGATGTAAAGGGTGGCTTCAGGTGTCTCAAATGGTTTGCATCTCTCATGTAATAGGGAAGACCTGGTCAGCGGATGGGAATTAACACATGACCAGTGAGGGGAGAGAACGGTATAGATAGGGTTAGTTTAGTGAGCTGAAAACTGCATTTGCTTGATGCTTTTATCCAGGGTGATTTACCAATGAGACTGGAAACAAATGAGCAGTTAAAGACTAAGAAGCTTGCTTATGAGAAAAGAAAACGAGAGAATGTTCTTAAAGAGAATCATTACTGGTGGTGAGACATGTATTTATCACTACGAACCTGAGAGTAAACTGCAGCATATGGAATGGAAACATCAATCGCAGACAAAGAAAAAATTCAAAGTCAACCATCAGCCCATCATGAAGGCTTTACAGAGCAGAAGTAAAGTAGCACTTTATGTCAACATCACAACAAGAAGATGATTATTGCATATTTTGGATGCCAGAATCATTTTACAAATGTAGAAAGAAATAAAAATCAGGAGAGACTATTATATTAGAAAGTGTGTCCAAACATTTGACTGGTAGTGTACATGAGTCCCAAAAGTATCCATAGATACAGGTGAAATGTATTTTTTTTTTTTTTTAACAAAATGCAACTTTATTTAACAAAACAGCCCCTAAATTATTAAAATGAAACAGCAAACAAACATGAAGTCATCTCTCCCAATCATGATGAACTCCTATTAATACACCTAGTCTTATGCAGTATTTCTGTAATTGCATTTCAAACACGTTTCTTTAAATAATCTTTGTGTTGTCTTTTTTTCATACACCCCGGCATTCACGTGTCCCCACAGGTAAAATCAAGCAAGCTTAGGTCTGCGGATATTGAAAGCCACTTCATGGGTCAGTCTGACCAATCAAAGAACATGGAACCTATTTTGTACGTGCATGTTATTCACAAGTTCTGACGCGTGTCTTTCTTTTTACACAGTGTCACTCACGACCCCAGACATCCGTTGATTTCTTTCTCTTGTTTTATTTTCAACATCAAAGTACAAAGGTTGTTACAGTTTCTTGCATAAATCCACTGTAGTCACAAGTCGTTTGCTGTGTTCTGTAGCTTCGATAGATTACAGTTACAACAATTTATCTTACTGTATCCTTAAGCTCACAGTATCACGGTCAAAAGCTTGTGTTTCCACACCTTTCTGTATCCTTCCGCGTCTTAACAACTAACGTGCGTGATAGACATGCAGCTACATAACTGTGGGATGATGTCACAGAACAACTCATGAAATGATGTCACAATACAAATTACGAGTATGATACTAAATGCTTAAACTAATAAACTTAATGGACTTAATGTTTAATGCTTAACCAACAGACTTAATACCATGAAATGATGTCACAATACAAATTACGAGTATGATACTAAATGCTTAAACTAATAAACTTAATGGACTTAATGTTTAATGCTTAACCAACAGACTTAATACTTAACGCTTAACTAACAGACTTAATGCTTAATGCTTAACTACTAAATTGAAATAAAATAAACACAACAACAAATCACAAGAATGAAATATGGCCCTTACATGTTGAATTGACATATATTGTGCACACAGATACAGAAGTAGGAGGGGGTGCCCTGTCATACTGTATGTGGCATCACTTTTCCAGCACCTAGCATTTTTGAGGGACTTATTCAAAATTGCAAAAATTGGGAGGAGTAAAGTCAGCATCGCTGTCCTAATTGGTTTACCGTACATTCGCAAAATTCTGACATCCTATTTGGGTCATCAACATAGTAGAACATTAGTATTTTATACGGATGCCATTTAACTATTTTCATTATGAACGGAATTCCATGTCTGCTACCAGCATTTTCTGCAGAAAATAATCTTTTCTAGCACCATGTCAGTTGTACCTTCATAAGTGGATGTTAATGGACACCCACTTCTCTATCAGTGTCCAACACTTCCTTCTGTCTTCTTGAACCCGTTAACAAGTCTGGCAACAGTTTTGTGGCCATGCTTCCTAACACATCACAACCTTGTAACAGCCTACTGATCCAGCCAAAAAATATTTTTAATGCATACTTTAACACTACCTGAAAAAAACAATAAGCAACATAAAGTATGAAAGATTCTGGAAGACATCTCTATATATGGAGGTTTTGGGGACATCCTGTACAGTATATACACAGTGTATGTGTATATATATATATATATATATACAGTACGTATATACTATATACTGTATATGTACTGTATATGCACTGTATGTGCGTGCGTGTAAACGTGTATATACCTTTTCAACCACTAAAGGTCGCTAGTGGGCAAAAAAGCCTCTAGAAACAAACCATTCTAAAAACACAGTGGGTAAAACACTTCAACCTTTTGAAGACCAAACCACTTAATAAAAACGGAAAGTACAAACAGTAAAAACAGTCTAAATAGGTGGCAAACAAGACGTAAATAAAATGTAGCTAAATGGCGCTAGAATTACCCTTGAATGTATTAGCTATATAAACTGCTAGCTTACTTACCGATGTTGGACTATCTTGTGTTAAAGGTAGCTGCTTAACATTTAAAAACAGCAGTCGACTTGTATAGCAAAACTACTTTTATAGCGGGCATGACATTCCGTGCAACTACATTTTCATTTACAAAACACGTTTGCTAAACGGATAACTAGCATGTTTTGTAGGAGCATCTTTCTGGGATACAGGCTACTTCCGGGCTATGCAACCATGGAAACGCGTTTTCTTAAAGGGGCAGCGCAGAAGTTTATCACGGTTTAATTATTATTATTTTTTTTTTGCCTAAACCCCTAATTAAACTGTATTGGATGTACTGTTTTTTTTTGGGGGGGGGGATGTGTGGTTCTTTCCTAAAACACAAGGGGTGTTCAATTTAAACCGAGAAATGAAATTTAGGCGTAAAACCGATTGACTTTTATAGAAGATGTCAAGCACAATACGATGAAGAGAACTAGCAGTAAAACATTTGAATGGTGCTAACTTTTTAAAGAAGGCTGTACGTCCGTGAACGACAGTCCTGCTGAGCTGGCCTGGAATGTCCGAAACTTAATGTCAGCGTTTTAGACGAGATGCAGGCGGTCAGTGTCATGGCTCCAGGGTACTGAAGAAAAAAAAAAATCTACCTTAATGATATCCAAGCACGAGTGAAATGCTGGGATAAGTGCTTTAGTATAGCTGGGGATTATATAAATAAAGGAAGTTTTACTCTCATAACTGTATTCTGTTATTCTGCACAATCAAAACGTCCAGTTTGACATAAACTGCCTTTGTTTTATTCATTTAAAAATACATGAACTTGCCAACAATTACAATTGATTTTATTTTACAGTTACAGTAACTAAAAAAGATTGATCATTGCAAATGTGTCACCAGTGTGTATACATTCTCTCATTTTTTTCAAATGCAAATGTTCCAGATCTACTTCCATAAATATTAGATAAAATTCTCCTTACAGAACATTTAATCATATCACCAACAATTAGT
The DNA here is from genome assembly GCF_024256425.1 of Clarias gariepinus. NCBI lineage: Eukaryota > Metazoa > Chordata > Actinopteri > Siluriformes > Clariidae > Clarias > Clarias gariepinus. The sequence goes on from NC_071122.1 coordinate 10,162,566, forward strand.
GGCCTCAAAATATAAACCAACTCAATATGAATAAATGGAAAATAAACATTCTCATGAAAACGTACATTTAGCCATGTTAACGCCATGAAACGCCTCAACTCGACATAACCTCACCTGGATGACTGAGAATCTTCATAGATTTATATGAAACAGGGTGAATTGTCTACGTAAGCATTTTTAGTCAATGTTTGGTGATGTAATATCTTTCCCCATTCAAAGTGCGTGTACCATTGTGGTGTATGACTTTGAAACACCTATGTCTTATTGTGTAGGTAAGTGATAGGAAAATAGCACAAATGAAACCATCACATACTGTATGCATCACACAAAGATGTTTCAGCTCAAGAACATGTTTCAGAGTGTTTGTGGCAACAGACTGCAGGTAGAGGGCAGGAGTACTCTGTGTTTTTTTTCCCCAGCTCCTAGTCTGTTCAGGAGAACCGGATGACATTGACAACAGTGTGCCTTGAGAACACACTGATTGGTTTTATTGGTTCAATAAATGCCTTTAGGTTATCCCAGCATGCTTTAGTTTTGCACAATATGAGCCCGTTACTGCATGTCCAATAATTATACATCCTTAATTATTCACAAGATGCACATTCGAAGTGTCAAGACCTTGAAAAGTGATGTCGGAAAAGGATGTCGGAATTTTGAAATCACAATGGAGAAGTGATTCTTGGGAATGATGCGCTGCCCCTCTTTATTCCTTTACAATTGTTGATGAATGCATTTCACACATTGTGAAAATTGTAATTCACTTATACTTGAAAAGCATCCATCAACTTAAAAAAAACCCCGGTTCTTTGAATGAAAGTCTTTTGAATGGTAAACATTCAGAATGACTAAGTCATGTCCCCCTCCACACACACACACAAACACACACACACAAACACACAAACACACAAAGTGTTTCATTTTCTTCTTCTGTTTTTTTCATCTGTGGTGAAATGTGGGCTGCTAAGAAGCTGTATGAAGAAATCATAGCTGCATAGTTTAAAGCCTGGTATTACCCACGAACTGTCTGGGGTCTTAATCTTTAAGGCCATTTGGTTTCTTTCACTTTTTTTAATAGAGGGGGGAAAATCACAGATAAGATTCACAAGGCTATATAAGATCCTTTCAACAAATCTATGTTTTTTAAATCATATTCTTTACTTTCCTTCATTAATAATTAAATGCATTTCAGTGCTATAAAATATTTAAATGAAATCAACAAATTTTTAATGTGCACATGTGGTACAAAAAAGCAGCATTATTTGGATTATGTTAAAGAATCTAGGAGGATTTAAAAGATTAATTTAAAAAATATTTAATTTAATAAAAAAAATCTATCAAATTTCATTCGTAAAGTATTTATTTTTGTTTATTCTATTTTTAAAACACACTATCCCCCATATAATTTTTAAAAATGGATCATGTGGAGCGTCTACAGTACAATAATGAGCTGCTTTTTTCCCCCTTAGTCAGCCTTATTAACAGTAATGAATTGATTATCAAACATGTTGATAACTGACACCCTACAGTAGCATTCCATGACAATATGGCAAGCTGTAAATATTCTTTCATAAACAATATTACCTAGATAATGTTAAAGAAAAAGCATACTGTAAATAAACCTGGAAAGCTAATGTTAGCTACTGTAGGTAATCTTGCAGAAAGCATTGAAAGGCTGTTAATGTTTAAGAATCTACCTAAAAAAAAAAAGAACAGTATACAGTACTAAGAAAATACAGTTTACAGGTCAAAATTTACCATTTACATACAGTTACACTCAATATTTGGCTGAATGTACTCTTTAAGCACAATTTAAGTTTACTTGATGCTTTTGGTTGCCATAAACATCTGGAAGAATTCGGGTTGGATATCTTCTCTTGGCAGAATTGCTGGTGTTAAATTCAATTTGTTTGTTTCTTGGCCTGGACCTGACTTTTAAGCACAAATATATTGATAGTCTTCAAACAAAATAGCCTGCCTGATGCATTTCACAACAAGTTTTGACTTGTGTTTGTGGTCATTGTCCAATTGGAACGTTAGCGTTTTTCAAAGACTCAAACTTTCTTTGAAGGCATTTAGGCATTTGTCACGCGCCCTTAACCAGAGCAACTTTCATTTTTATCTCATTACACTGACATCTAGCTCAGTGGTTAAGGCATTGGACTATGGTTCGGAAGGTCCAAGGTTCAAACTCCACATCCACTAGGTTGCCAATGTTGGGCCCTTGAGTAAGGCCCTTAAGTGTTTAGATGTGTAATGAGATAAAAATGTAAGTTGCTCTGGATAAGGGTGTGTGCTAAATGTAAAGTAAATGTTCCATACCCCTGACATCTAGCTCAGTGGTTTTCAACCCTAGTCCTAAAGGAGAAGGATTAAGAAATACTAGCTAGCTAATTAATTTGGGTTATCTTAAAGATATTTCAAGTCAGTCATTCTCCTTTTTCATTCTCCTATATAATCCTATATAGTCTGATGTACCGGTTGACAGCAAAACAGCTTGCATGATGGCTTGCATTCTCAGGGTTGAATGCTTTACCTTTCCTTCTTCAAAAACACCCCCCTGTTTAGAACTTTGATCATGTGATCAGCTAGACACTTAAAGGAGCTTGAAGTACTGTAGTCAGGGCTTCTTTCTGTCTATGATTATGTGAAACTAGTTTAACTAGCACGAACAGTGGCATTGGTGCTCCAGCAGCTTCCAGTTCATGACAGACCTGTGCCTTTATAGTTCCTGACCATCTGAACCTATGTCCTCTCAGAAGAGGGTAATAGTTTAGGTCTCCTTAGTTATTGGCAAAGTACAGTGACTACACCTCCTAAAAACCTGTGCTTAGATACAAGTGACTAAACTGATTTTGCAATTTGCGGTTGTTTAATAAAATGGTTTCAAGAAACATTTCGGACTTGTGTACACATACCATCCTTTTACCAACCTTTTTGGATTTTCCTGTTACGTTAGTCAATCCAATGAGGATTGAGTTAATCAAACCTTTTTTTTTTTTCATGTTAACACAGACATACTCAATCATGATCACCAACAAGCAGACTTTATGTCAGGGGTACAGATTACCCCAGGCCAAGTCAGAGGGGGCCCATTAAAGGGCCTATAATTGACCCTTAAATGGGATAAACAACAATTTACTGAACGACTTACATAATTGACACCAAAAATTACACATGTGCATGATTAAAAAATAATATGGATTAGTTCAAATGTGTTTTTAATTTTTTCATTCAAGGTCCCTGTCCCCCTTGTGTTGTAAAAAAAAAAAAAAAAGTGTGATCAAAATACAATCACATTATCAGTGACAGTGACTAGAGCTGAGCGCACATTCAGCAAAATCAAACTCATTAAAAACTATATGCACACCACAGTGTGCCAGGAGATGCTCTATGGGTTCTTCATCCTCTTTACTGGTTCAAATAAAAAAAAAAATAATAATAAAATAAAAAATGGTCCAAAGCCTGAGCTTCAAGGACATTTAATATTATAGGACTTAGAATAATGTACTTAGAATACTAAAAATCTGTCAAGATGGTCACAAAAAATGAAGCCATGCATGGGTGTAAGATACATTTACATTTCAGATATATACTCTATGCAGTATTTAAATTCTCTAAATAATCTGACCAATACTTAAAATACTAAGAAGCCCTCCAGATAGAATTGATAGATGAGTACAGGAGAACCATGATCCAAACCCGTGATTAAAATCTTTGCAGTAATTTTCTTCATTGTCTATACTGCTTAACCTGTACAGGATCACAGGGTTTAAAGCCTATCCCAGGGGACCTTTGGCACAAGGCGAGGTGCACCCTGGAGAATTAGCCTATCCTGTGTGGAAGGAAATTGGAAAACCCAGAAGAAACCCACCAAGCACGGTAAAAACATGCAAACTGCATGCACACAGACCCAAGGCAGAAAATCAAACCTGGCCCCTGGAGGTACAAAGCCCTAGTGTTAACCAATATGTTACCATGCCGCCCCATTTCTTTAATCAATGTTTGAATTTACTTTCCTCCACTCATTTATTGGAGGACATTTTTTGGCAACAATGACTGCAAAAATGTTGTCCCCCTGTATGTAATTTCTCATTGCGCAGTAAGCTGAGAGCCCTTAAGCTTGACAAATTAAGACATTATAGCACCACTGAATTAATAGTCTATGTAGCTGAATGTATATTTTTTTCCCACTTCATGTATAATTTTGACTCCATTTCGTTTAACATTCCTTCTGATAAAGATGTTGTACAATCAATATGCTCAATGTATATTCATTCATGTTTTTTATGAGGGCATGGACACTTCTGCATGCCTAATCACAAAAACACAAATCCACAAATCTAGCATGAAAATGTCATTGCATATGTATGTAATTGCGAAATAAAAAATGTCACAAAGAATAGTCACACAGCCCTAATCAGACCACAGTCAAATCCAATTTGTTTTACAAATCAGTCAGAATCTTTAGGAATAACTGTCCACACTGTTATTTGACAACGACTGGGTCGAATTTAGCTTTGTTCAGACTGGCAGCCGAAATCTGACATATCGTTGACCTATCTACATTGGTTGCTGTGGTAACGATGCCAGAGGCTCGCATGATATTTTCTCATATATCGCACTGTTTCAGCATATTCCCTCTAGCTTTGCTTGTACTGATGCATCCTCCCAATGTGCCGTTAGACATGTCACTTTGTCCTTAGTCCAGGGACTATTGTTCTCCATTTCCATACTGCAGTTAAACAAGTTGCTCTTCCAGAAAACACAGATAATTTAGCCACATGTATATACACGGCTAATTATGTAAAAGTCACTCCCTTGAACTTTCCATGCCTCTACAGTACTTTAACCATATTTTTTTTTTTCAAGAAAAGTGGCGAGCTTAACTGTAGTATGGAAATGAAATAGTCCCTGGACAGGGGACCAAGTGAAATGTCTGACAGCACTTTGGGAGGATGCATCAGTACAGACAAAGTTTAAGGGAATGTACATAAACATGGCAATATGTGGGGAAACTGCTGTGTGCAAGCCTCTAGTGTCATTACCACAGCAAGCAATAAAGATAGGTCGACAATGTGTCAGAATTGGGCTGCCAGTCTGAACCAAATCCCATTTAATCATTTTGAAATATCATTTTAAATAGTACACAGTCAGTCTTAAAGATCAGATTTGTTAAATAAATAAGATTTGCCTGTAGTCTGAAATAAGGCTTTAGGGTATGGCTGGTCTAGATAAGAACAAGAACCAGAACCAAAACACTTTGGGAAACACGAAAGAAGACCAAATGACAAGCAAAGGGCAAAACTGAACCACAAGCTTTAAATAGACCAACTAATGATAAAACAATTAAAAAGCAGTACCTGTGATAAAGTGCATACTGGGGAATTACATCCATAGCAAGTGTCAACATACAGTACGCATCCCATAAGCACACAAACAAGAAAACTCCAGTGAAAATGATGATGGTATGCCAACAATAACATGAGCTAGCTATAGCATTCATACCATAGATTTAACAGATTCTACAAGCTATACTATTGGGGTACAATTTGATTATGAAATTTTGGTAAATAGGATTATCTTTTGATTGCGTTGATTGACATACCCTGGGAGACACTGAAACTCTTCCACCAAACTTTCTATAATTTTACATAAGAACCAGGAACCTGGACAATACTTGTTTGAAATGACCATGGTGAGTCTTTAAAAAAAAGAATAGATAATTTTTTTAATGTTAGCAATTATTAATTTTCCCTGTATAAACAAATGACAGATATTAACACAAGAGAGTTCATCAGTCACTCGCTCACTCACTCTCCATTTATACCGCTTTATCCTGAAGAGAGTTCATATGAAATGAAAAAGTATTTAATGTAGCCATACAGTGTCTCCCACTCATCATCTTTAATAATGCTCTGAAGGTAGTAACCAGTGTGGAGTCATTATACTAGAGAGTTTAAGGAGATGCAATTGTGTAAAAGCATCATGCTGGGTCACACTTCAATGGAAGAGTCAGACAGACCACTAGCCTTGGCCTTATGCAACTCATGGTTTACAGGGATAACATGAATGGGGACAGATTCTTTGGGCTCTCCACCATAGTTGAGGTGAGGAGAAAGGGAGGAGGAGACATATTAATAAGCCCATTGGGCTGAACATCTTGTGAATTCAATGTCAGGAAGGAGACAGATTTCTGGGGAAGGACATGTTGAACTAAAGCAAAAGTGATAGACCTTGAGTCTGCTTTAAAAATCTTAGAGCTGCTTTAAAGGCAAATATGGTGTAAAAGTATGGTGACTTTTTGTAACAGTGTCTTGGGTCTATGAAATTGATTGCAGCTCCAAAGTACTGTGAAGGAAAAAAAAAGACATTCTGTGCACTTTATCTGAAATTTTTAACATAATAGACTTCAGGTAGAAAAGATCATTGTAGAACTAATGGAGTTGGTGGGGCCCCTCCAGTGGGGTTGATTTGGAGTTTCAGAAAATACATTACAAATCAAACTGTGTAGGGTGGCCACAGTAGAAGTAAAGACTCTCCTTTCTCTGATTCTCTCAATAAGAATTCACTTGGATAAGGTTTTCAGGATACATGTTTACCTGCCCCATTTAGGGGTTTTGCAGTTGCAGATAAGTTGGTTCAGGTGAATGGCAACATCATAAGGGAAAGTTGGTCATCCCAGCAGCTCAGCTCCATAAGCACTTCAGAATTCATCCCCGTTATGATGCAGTTTTGAGTGCTAGCTCCCTCCATCTACTGCCATCTGCCAGAGGGCAAAACTCACAGCCATATTTAGCTGCATTTCTTTTGCCCCTGCATAACAGAGAGAAACAGCCTTGAACACACACATGGACATTTTAGCAAAGCTTCTAGGAAGACACTGACCTAAGTCCAGACCACAGTAACCCAATGTAGAGCTTGATAATGCTTGAAGATTTAGTAACTGGGGTGTTTTTTGCTGCTCAGAGAGCCCTCCAAGCTAGAAAAGTACAATAAGCATTGCAGTAAGAATTCCTTGTAAAGCAATGGTTCTCCAGAGTAATTGTCTGATCATCTAACAAGTGCTCTGGGCATCGTGGATGAGGCTCAGGAGGATACACAGAATTGAATTGCATTGCGAAATATATATATATATATATATATATATATATATATATATATATATATATATATATATATATATATATATATATATATGTGTTATCTACACAACATAAGAGATCAAAACTGGGTAAGTTCAGACCCAAATATACTGAGCATCACTTTGCAAAGTCAATAGTGTTAAAACTCTGTAGGCCTTGGTTTGTTCTAGGAGGTGGATTATGGTGGGGTATCTTGGGGTAAATTCCAGAGATTATGTAACAACAGTTACTATGTTAAACGTACATAAACTGGTAGCTTAACTGTGAAATGCGCTCAAAGGGTCATCATCATAAATCATCATCATCATCATTACCACCACCTCCATCTTCATCATCATCTATATCGCCTTATTATGTTTACAAGGTTGCATACCTATTTATTACCATCTAACAAATATATTCTTGCAAAAATAAAAACTCTGGTGGATGTGATGAGTGATGGACTGTGTAAGGAATGTAAGAAACAAATGTGCAAAAAACTTTTAATTATTAATACAAAGTTTAATTATAAATAAGACCAGGACAATATGTTTACAGTACCTTTGCATGCTAAAGAATGTTTGATTTTAGGACACCCTGGCCATCTAAAGTATACAGTGCAAGACACTAATGTTTAAGGCGTGTGTTTAGGCTTTATACAGCACTTTAAACCATGTACATTTAATCACTGGTATTAGCACAAGGGGGGTGGGGATTTGGTGGGGGTTAAGCGCGCATGAGACACTTTCTTTGCCTTTCACTCACTTTCTTCCCAAAATGCCTCACTCTTGAGGAGCCTCTATTTTGATGAATAATTGATGGGTTTTTGTGTGGAGAGAAAATTTAGCATATTTATCTAGGTCATTTAAGAGCGTGCATTTTAAAGTGCAGCACAGGACCTCAATCGGCTATTTGGCATGAATCCAAATCTCACTTCCTTTTCAGGGGTTTATTCACATTTTCTTCATTTCGGTGCAATCCTTTGACAGCTATTTTTTTTTTAAACAGGCTGTTGAAAAAAGAGACAGTTGATGCATGTTCCAGATGTTATTACCAAGGGCTCCATTAACTGCATTGCTGTGTGAAGAATGGCCTAAAATTGCGCGCGTGTTTATGAGTGCATTGTGAATCAGCATACGCGCTGCAGGAAAATCACCCATAAGTGCCTCTGTGCATTCAGTCAGCTAGGCTGATTGGAATATTGTGCAACATTTCAACAGGAAGGGAAAAAGTCTTTTTTTCTTCTTTGTATTGTTTCTTCCACTTTTAACAATTCAGAGTGGAAATAGTTATGCTAAAATAACATATAGAACATTGTCATCCGGTTGAAGGATATAAAATACTTCAGGACTGGGAGTCATTAGAAAAAGAGCACAGATATGTTCTAGAACAAAAAATATCAATGTCAAGAACTTGTCAATGTCCAACAAGTGGCTACTTGGCTCAAAAGGAAAAAGATCAATCCCTGCTATCTTTTAACCCAAATGAGGATGGGTTCCCTGTTGAGTCTGGTTCCTCTCAAGGTTTCTTCCTATTACCATCTCAGGTAGTTTTTCCTTGCTACTGTCGCCATCGTCCTCAGCTTGCTGATTAGGGACAGTCTTATTATTTTGATTCATACACATGCACATTTCATACAAACTTACTGTAAATAATTATTTTGATTGTGTTTGCTGCTTTGCGACAATCTTAATTGTTAAAAGCACTATACAAATAAAATAAAATTTAATGAAATAGAAACTATATGTAATAGGGGAGTCACCTTTGTCAGCAAGTACCAAGCAAACCTTAGTTAATGAATAATTTGCCTATTGCGATCATTAAACTTGACTGCACCGTTTGAGCTCACAAGATAACCCACATCACAATTTCTAGAGTGTGATTGAGTTACATGTACAGTATGACCTGATCACTAGACACTGGTGTGTGGACACCATACCCAGGCTAGGTTCAAGATTTAGGTTGAGATTAGATCTCTCAACTCTGATATGTTCACCAAGTGTGACCCCATTGGAAGTCTTGTAGTAACATACCTGGGTAGGAATAATGTCTTGAGTAAGAGGTTCACCTGCGGGGTGCTAGGACTTAGTTTCCATAATAAGGTGAAGATCTTGACAATCCAAGAACAACCTGGAATAGAGGAGCCAGATGAGATGATTTGGGCCCTTTAAAAGGATTCCTCTGGTCCTTCCTCAATAGAACTGTTCAGACACATCCCACTGGATGAAGATTTTTTAGGAAATATCCAGAAACCACCAGTGAGATTACAGTTAGCTTGGGAATGTCAAAGGATCTGCCTGGGGGATTGCCCAGATATTAAAACCTGGATTGACCTTCTCGGCTATTCATTCCCCATCAGGAAAAGCAAAAAATGACTGAGTGTTTGAATATTCATAGTTCTATTAGATATAATTACAAGAAACGTCCTGTTAATGTCACATCAGCAAAAAAATTGTGATGTTATTACAAAATACATATGTATACATATTTCCTGTTCATGAAATTGGCATGTTGCATAACTAACATACTGTATCCAGCTGTACTGTACAATACAATAAGTTTTTTTTTAATGACTCATGTTGTAAACTGAGAGGCTTTAGTGATTAATTTACAGACATGTTGATTTAATCTTTAGTATCCAACCAATCCTTTTAGGCAGGGTACACCCTGGACAGAGTGCCAATCCACCACAGGCAATTTGGGAACACAATTTAGCCTAATCTACATGTCTTTGGACTGAGTGAGGAAACCCACCATGCACAGGGAGAACATGAAAACTCCATGCACACAGAGATAGGAATCGAGCCTGGTCGGAAATCGAACCCAGACCCTGGAGGTGCAAGGCAACAGTGCTAACCACTACACCACTGTGCCTTACCTTCTGCCCACTCAAATTAAATTTGAGAGTTTTATGTTAAGTTTTATAAATCTGCACAATTAATACGTCATTTAAATGCCCAGCATAAAATCTTAATGTCTGTTTTAACTTAGAAAACCCGCCCGCACAACACAATTTAGTTTGTAATATTACTACAAACAAATTCAAGAGTATCACTCTTTCAACTTCTTTTTCTTTACCATCATCAATCCTTCATGCATGAAACTTCAGTTGGCCAGAGTCTATCGTGTGAAAACTCATGCACTTTTTTCACCCATAAGGCTTTGCAGCCTGTTCCTGGCTCCCCGGTGGCATCGATCATTTCAATTATGCCCATTATGCCGGCATTAGTTCCTCGATCCACTCCGTCTGGTGGTGGAGATAATGCAGCATTGTGTCAGAGGGATCAGCTGGGTTTCTTTTTATAGCCACTAGGATGAACTGACACAGGTGAGGCATCAGGAGTGAAGGATGCTGGGGCATGCATGCTAGTTTGATATCTGTCACCTGCACATACAGGGCAATAAATCTCTATATAAAAAAAGCAGGTCTTGAGAAATTGCAATAGTGTGCACTTTTTTGATTTTTTTTTTTTTTCTTTTTTACAGTGTGCATTTTTTTTGGTTTTAAAACAGGGAACATATTCAATCCATTAACTAATTTACCTGATGTGTGTTTTTGCTTCATCTGTACAATTGAGGTAATTATACGCTTCTGCCTCTGTAAATGTTCTGCATTCGAGTTTATTTTTTTCATATCAATAGATCACTCAAGCATACGCACTAGGGTATCTGCATGATATCCAGCACAATATGCTCAAATTGCAGTATCAGTATTTCCTGACTGCTTAGGTAGCAGCACTGCTTCGGTGAAGTGTCAGTCAAGTCGATTTAATCCAATTACATCTTGATTAAAACATAATGAACATTTGTACGACCATTTTCATATTCAATTGTCACTTAACAACGAAGTGAACCGTACGCGAGCGGAGATACAACAGCTTATTTGTTTTCCTTTCTAATCAGCCGAACAGTATTCAGACCCCACCGATGCTCAGAGTCAGAGTTATCGTGTGTTTAAAAGTATCACTTCCTTATTCTGTTTTTAATTCCAGGGCTAGCTTGAAAGGATGGGAACTATCAAAGCCCTGTGTAGAGAAATGATCTGGGGCAACGGGTGCTGTCCAATTGTCTAACACTCCGTTACGGTGAGGGGATTTGCTTAAATTTCCCTCCTGGTTCAAAATCTCTCCATCAATCTCCCAACTGCCTGGCAGGGCTAGCTGAAGAGCACGCCATTAGCAGCTAATCTTCTAGCAGGCGCTCACCCTTCCAAACTTCAATGGGATCACATTGATGATGGGCTAATCTAATCTATGGGAAGGAGAAATTGCTGCCTGTCTCCGCTCCCCTGTCAGTGAGCACAAGCAATTTAATGAGAACTTAATTGTTTCCCAACTCCTGCTGTAATTCAATAACACAATCTGCTTGTTCACTTGATGTTTTAAGAGCACACATCTCCCCTTTGTGTGGTTTGTCAGGCAGTAATAGTATCAGGTATTTTTGCAGCATTTGGCAAAATTGAAGGCCTTTTATTAATGTCCCCTTTACATTAGCTGGATGTGCTGTGATTGTGGAGGGGGGGCAGGGTTAAAAAAAAAAAGGTTGCTGTGGAGATCCAGACAGAGACATCAGTCTTCGTTGTCTCATGCTGTGATCAAAAAGAAATGTAATGAGACTGCTGAAAAGAGGTCACCTAGAAGTAATTATTTTTTACAGGGTTTTTATTTTGGCCAAAAGAAACTGTTTTATGCTTCTGTTGATATTTATTGCTAAAAATTGTATATTGTGTATATTTGCATAATGTATGCAAATTGTAACAGGTGTACAAACAAGGACTAATAAGCAGATTAAATGTACATAAAAAAAATTAAAGAGTTATCACAATAATATACTCTATTTTGTAAGTGTATAATAGAAAGAATGGTGGTGTAATGAAGTAGATCAGAAGTGCCTTTCAGTTGATAAGTCCTGACATTAATGCTCCAAAGTAGTAGTTCTCAAACTTGGTCCTGGAGGACTGGCTGTCCTGCACATTTTAGTGTTTCGCCTGCTCTATCACACCCACTTCAATTCTGTAAAGGTTGTTAATTAGCTTGAGTAGTTAAATCAGATTTGCTGGGAGATGAGAAAACACTAAAATGTGCAGGGCAAGGGGTTCATTTAGGATGTGAGTTGAGAACCAGTGTTTAGCAATAATATTCATATCTTATGCCAGTATTTTGAGTGTAATTAATAAATGGTGTGCGCAAATGTATCATATCGTATCCTAGCATGTTATGTTGTCTAAACAGCCACTGCATTTGAGATAGAAATTCACTTAAGCTCTTAATAAAAAGTCACTCCCTCAGTTAGTCAGCACCCTGCAGGGCACACAAGCATACAAACTCATTCACACACTACAGGCAATTTGGAAATGCCAATTTGCCTACCCTGCATGTGTTTGGACTGTGCGAGGAAACCAGAGTCTTCATTTATTTATCTTCTACTGTATACCTGTGTACAGGGTGTACAGATACTATCCCAAAAGAGTACAGGGTGCCAATCCATTGCACAAACTCACACACACCCCAGTCAATTTGAAAGCACCAATTAACCTAATCTGCAGGTCTTTAGACTGTGGGAGAACACCAGAGTACCCGGGGTAATCTCTCCAAGCACAGGAAAAACAACTTTACGCCACAGACACTAATTGAACCCCTGACCGTGGAGGTGCAAGGTCACAATGCTATTCACTATGCCACCGTGCCGCTGAATCAAGTTACTTATTGTTTTATTTTAACAACTTGCAATATTTAAATTATTAAGATGAATGAAAATAATGAATTATTTACCAGAGTGTTACAAATTGTTCAGGCAAAAGCTAAATTGTTAAATTATAGCTAGCACTAATTGTCAGGATTTCAGGCAAATACAGAAGAAAGTGCAGGTTATCTTTATTACACATCATAATATATAAATGAACACAAAACACTAAAAGAATTAGGATCACCAGTAAACCAGTTCTAACTAACCAAGCTGTTTGCTATTTATTTTGATTACCTTAACTAAAGACATAAAGATACTCAAGCTTAAATACACTAAAAAAATACAGCACACTACATTAAAGGTACAGTGGTGTGAAAAACTATTTGCCCCCTTCCCGATTTCTTATTCTTTTGCGTGTTTGTTACACAAAATGTTTCTGATCATCAAACACATTTAACTATTAGTCAAAGATAACACAAGTAAACACAAAATGCAGTTTTTAAATGATGGTTTTTATTATTTAGGGAGAGAAAAAATCCAAACCTACATGGCCCTGTGTGAAAAAGTAATTGCCCCCTGAACCTTATAACTGGTTGGGCCACCCTTAGCAGCAATAACTGCAATCAAGCATTTGCGATAACTTGCAATGAGTCTTTTACAGCGCTCTGGAGGAATTTTGGCCCACTCATCTTTGCAGAATTGTTGTAATTCAGCTTTATTTGAGGGTTTTCTAGCATGAACCGCCTTTTTAAGGTCATGCCACAAAATCTCAATAGGATTCAGGTCAGGACTTTGACTAGGCCACTCCAAAGTCTTCATTTTGTTTTTCTTCAGCCATTCAGAGGTGGATTTGCTGGTGTGTTTTGGGTCATTGTCCTGCTGCAGCACCCAAGATCGCTTCAGCTTGAGTTGACGAACAGATGGCCGGACATTCTCCTTCAGGATTTTTTGGTAGACAGTAGAATTCATGGTTCCATCTATCACAGCAAGCCTTCCAGGTCCTGAAGCAGCAAAACAACCCCAGACCATCACCCTACCACCACCATATTTTACTGTTGGTATGATGTTTTTTTTCTGAAATGCTGTGCTACTTTTACGCCAGATGTAACGGGACACGCACCTTCCAAAAAGTTCAACTTTTGTTTCGTCTGTCCACAAGGTATTTTCCCAAAAGTCTTGGCAATCATTGAGATGTTTTTTAGCAAAACAGAGACGAGCCTTAATGTTCTTTTTGCTTAAGTGGTTTGCGCCTTGGAAATCTGCCATGCAGGCCGTTTTTGCCCAGTCTCTTTCTTATGGTGGAGTCGTGAACACTGACCTTAATTGAGGCAAGTGAGGCCTGCAGTTCTTTAGATGTTGTCCTGGGGTCTTTTGTGGCCTCTCGGATGAGTTGTCTCTGCGCTCTTGGGGTAATTTTGGTCGGCCACTCCTGGGAAGGTTCACCACTGTTCCATGTTTTTGCCATTTGTGGATAATGGCTCTCACTGTGGTTCGCTGGAGTCCCAAAGCTTTAGAAATGGCTTTATAACCTTTACAGACTGATAGATCTCAATTACTTTTGTTCTCATTTGTTCCTGAATTTCTTTGGATCTTGGCATGATGTCTAGCTTTTAAGGTGCTTTTGGTCTACTTCTCTGTGTCAGGTAGCTCCTATTTAAGTGATTTCTTGATTGAAACAGGTGTGGCAGTAATCAGGCCTGGGGGTGACTACAGAAATTGAACCCAGGTGTGATAAACCACAGTTAAGTTATTTTTTAACAAGGGGGGCAATCACTTTTTCACAGGGCCATGTAGATTTGTTTTTTTTTCTCCCTTAATAACGTAAACCTTCATTTAAAAACTGCATTTTGTGTTCAATTATGTTATCTTTGACTAATAGTTAATGGTTTTTGATGAGCAGAAACATTTAAGTGTGACAAACATGCAAAAGAATAAGAAATCAGGAAGGGGGCAAATAGTTTTTCACACCACTGTATATGACTAGCACAGGCTGTTGCAAAATGCCCCAATTACCTGCCAATTCCTTGACATAGCTATCGCTGAAAGGGGAAGTTCTTGATGCACCAAACAATGCCAGTAGGAGGTCCTGCAGAGTCCATGGAAACAGGTGCACCAGTTACAGCAAAGCCACAGGAGGAGGGGTGTCCTATATGAAGCAAAGAGGGAAGTGAAATTCTTTGTATTGTGAGTGTAAGGAGTGGTAGGGTGGAAATAGAAGGCAGGCTGTGTGGGGTGTCATTGTAAAGTTCTAAGCAGGGCAGGGTGGCATAGCAACATTCTTAGGGGCAGGATGGCATGGGAAATCATAAGAACCTGAAACTTAAATACACCACAATAGCAAGACACATGCCATTAGTGCCATGTGACTAACAGTGGTGACTGGAAAAGTATAGTCCAGTGCAATCCTAGCACTTCCATCACTAACACTAGGTGCATTTCAGAAACCATGCTGATCTATTGTCCTGAGTGAGAACGGTCTCTAAATGGCTTTACTGTACCCTGCTTGACTTAACAAGTATCAGAATTATAGCTAAACTAACATCACATAAACATGACAGTCAATTTACGTCTTGCTCCTTTATGAAAGAATCATTAGTGTAATCAAGGCACATGCACAAGTTTATTTAGAAATACTTTTTTTTTTATGAAGTATAATATTGTGAATTGTTTAACATGCTAGAAAGCTTTAGGTTTAAACTGATGAACATTACATAGTATCTCATAGTATTTATATATACTGTATTTATATATTGTCTGTGCCTATCTATTTTATCTAAGGCAAAAGTTTAAGAGAATTTTAGTTGATGGACTGCATAAAAAAAAAAAAAAACAATTTGGTGCATCTGAAATACTCCAGAGCCCAAAACATCACTGTTCTGCTTCAGCTATTTGGCTTGATAAATGAAACAAATTAGCATCAATACCGCGATACTGCGCCCAAGGGTGCACAGCACATGCTTAAAGTGTTCAGTTCTAATCTTTCAACTAAAGTACAGAAGATTTGGTGTCTTCCACTAGCAAGCCTCCCCCTGGTGGGGATTTCTGATTTATTCTTTTTCCCCTGCATAAAATCTTATACAAATCAAAAATTCATCACATACTACTTAGCCTGTCTCATTTTCCAATACTGAGAGATAAAAGCTAAAGCTAAGATGCTTCTTTCACTTGAACTGAGATCATTTAGGCTTACTTAGCTGAGAATTTAGCATTTATCCAAAGTGATTTACAAGCAAACAGGTGCATGAGAACTAAGTTGTGAAAAAACGTGATGAAGAAAAATTTGCAAACAAATCTTTGCTCCGATACAGAAAAGTCAAGGATGTCCCAAATCAAAAATATGAGGCACGAGGTGGGGTACACCCCGGAGGGGGTGCCAATCCATTGCAGGGCACACACATGCTCATTTATACACTATGGGCAATCAGTATAATCTGCATGTCTTTAGATTGTGGAAGGAAACCGGAGTAACCAGAGCTTCCTACACAGAGCATGAAGTCTATAAATGTTAGGTGAAATTGAGTAAACAAGTGAGTGTTTCTATTAGGGACGCACCAATTGTGATACCAGTGTTTATAGTAATAATTTGGCGGATTACCAAAGTAGATTTTACTTAACATTTACAGTTTTGTTTATCCGCTGTTTTGTGCCAGAGAAACAATATTATATGAAAATTTGCACACACACACACACACACACACACACACACACACACACACACACACCACATCCATGCTCACACAAAATTATGCCTGTTCGAGAGGGATAGCACCACCTATTGGCTTTTTCTTGAAACTGCATTTGGGTGGACTACTGTTGTTTAAGTTAGAGCGCTAATAACTGACCACGGTTAACCAGCGGAAAACTGATAGGACAAAACAGATAATCACGCAGTTATCAAATTTTCTGACAAAGCAAATATGGCCGTAAGATAAATTAGTGTAAAGGAAATTTGTCCCTACTGGTGGCAACTTGGCAACACGATACATCCAACAATAGATTTAGCGTGAAAATCTAAAAAGATCAGCTATTAAACAAACAAAAAAAAATGCTAACTATTATGCAGTGTTGTGTAGATTTCCTTTGTCCCACCGGGGCATTGCTCCACAGGGCCTCTGGGTGTGTGCTGTCTTGTCTGTCACAAGGACATTACCAGCAGATCCTTTGAGTCCTGTGGGTTGCAGGGTGGTACCTCTACGGTTTGGACTTGTTTGTTCAGTGTCAGATTAAAATCTAGAGAATTTGCCAAATCAACAACCCTGATCTCATACACACCAAGCTGTGATGCACTCTGTGTTCTGATCCTTTTCTTTCCTTGACTTTTTTTTTTTTTTTAGCAATTTGTGCTATTTTAGCTTTTCTGTAGAATTGGACCAGACAGGCTGGTATTTGGTCCCCACAGGCATATATGAGCCTTGAGTGCCCATGATCCTGTCACCTACTTTTAGAGGAGACAAATACATAATTTTTCGACATAATCTCCTTGCTTTTCAATACACTTTCTCCACCTGCCAACAAGCTTTTGAACTCCTTAAAAAAAAAAAAGTTTTAGGCTGAGCTATGAGCCACAAATGCATTGTGGTCTTTACTTCTTCATCAGAAGTGAACATTCGTCCTTGTAGGAGGCTGTCCAAAGAGGTGAAAGTCAGATGGAGCAAAATCAGGACTATAGTATGGGGAGGATGCTTTAACCCCTCCAAACAATGTTTTCCGAGTGTCGACAGTGTGGGCCGAAGTGTGCTGATGTGCATTGTCATGCAAGATCACAACGCCGTAATCTGAAGTTTAGAGTTCAACTCTTCAATAAGCATCTTACTGTAACGAACACTGTTGATTGTTGAACGTTTTTCTTGAAAATGTTCCAATATGGGCTCATGAGAGTCCCAGAAAAATGTAAGCATCAATTTTCTAGCTGATGGGTGACTTTTGAACTTTTCTTGATAGACGATTGAGGATGTTTCGATTCCATACTCTGCTATTTATTCTTGTAGTAATGTATCTGTGTCCCATCACCAGTAATGATTTTCCTTAAGAAAATTTCACCTGCCTTAGAGAAAATTCTAAACTAAATTTTGTTTGCACATATCTGCTTCTGTTTATGCTTTTCTGTAATTTGTTTCGGCACCAGATACAGCCTCAGACCACAAAAAATAATTTCTGCACGCTGCTCTTCTTTCGTGCAAATCACAAGTGGGGCGTCCGTTTTTGCTCGCATTGATGTAACATGTTCTCCTGCACAGGAGTGACTGGGAGGACAGTAGCCTTGAATAGAAACCGCTAAATAGAGTGTAGCCAAACAGAAATTTTAATATAATTCTGTTAGAACAGTTATAATGTAACTCAAGCTTAGGACTAGACTGGGATTTCTGAAGATGACATGGCAAGACTACCTATTACACTGTTGAGCCTTGATGCACCAGTTTGACGATGAGGTGCATAAAATTTGACGTAACTATCCTGCAATGTGAGTTATGGAAATGTTAGTCATTCTCACACAGTTGGAGACAACCTCCATGCTCTACTCAAAGCAACACAATTGATTTTCCAACAGCAATGATAATGCCAAGGGCATATGCTCTCCAGCTGTAGAAGAGCATATGCCCTTGGAGAAGAAAAAAAAACTTGCACACTAGAATGATCAAAAGGGTCATACTTATGTTTATTTACATTTATAATTTTTTATACCTTTTTTTGTGTCAGTCTTTCATACTGCATTGTGGAAAGGAGTTTTTTTAAAGGTAAAACAAACATAAAAAGATCCTTGTGTTAAAATCTATGTGTGATCTGTAATGCCCCAAGAGCACTTCACATCCTTGAGGGTTCTCAGTTAGAATCTGGCAAAATCCGACAGTGTATCATAAAGCGGTGGGATGTTTTTTGTGAAGATCTTACAGACTACACCTGCAAAGGTGATGATTTTTATGTCTAAATCAATCCAGACATCCTGAATATGTTGTAATATTTATGTATAAGTCTCTAGGAAGCATTGTGTTCAATACCACAGTGCTGCTGAATTCTCAGACGTGATTGGTCAAAATGTTTTGATTAATTTCCTATAACCGTAGCTCTGACAGCAGTTCCAACTGCAAGGTTTGTATTAACGTGCTTGTGTCAGCACTTTAACAGTCCAAGGTAAAAGTGTAACTTAAAGTTTTTCACCCTTGAGGATTGTGTACTTTTTGGTTTCTCTGGAACATGACATGCTTGTTAACTTAAGAGAGGGTAAAAAAGCTAGTGGCTAATAAAGAAAAAAACAATTATAACGGCTATAGTGTAAAATTAGCTAATTGTGTTGTTCTTTGATTAGCCACAAAACATTAACACCACTGCAAATAAACTGAATTCAATTTAATTTTATAAGGCTTTTAACAATAATTATTCTCAAAACAGCTTCACAAAAATGAAAAGGAAATTCATGGAAGTAATGGTTTATAAATTACTGTATATACCAGTAAACTAGTGATAGGATCATGGGCACACAAGAGTCATCTTTGTGCAGACCAAAAATCTAGCCTGTCTGGTCCGATCTCACAAAAAGAAATAAAAAGTCAATAAACAAAGAAATGAATGAATAAATAATAATACTGATAATAATAATAATACAATGTTTTACACAGCTAGTCCCCAACTTGCAAACATCCAAATTACCAAATTTCCGCAGATACGACTGGCCCTCAGTTATACAAACATTCGTTGATGTGAACAAATCCCAACAGTAGGTCACGTGTCCAGATAACAGTATTTACAAATATATACTATATATTTAAGAAATAAATCAGCCTCATCAGTTTCAATGAATCAGTCCAGAAGCATGATGGTAGTAAATTGCTGTCCTGATTATGAATAATACTAATTTACTAAAATCCTCAACAAAATAGAGTCAAGTCCATTACAGTGGAAAACAGCTCTGAAAATCGCATTACAAGGATTCCCCTTGTAATTTAAAGGTGCAGAGACAACACTGTTACATTTCACATACCAGTAAAACTAAATTTTTAGTTTTTTTTTTTAGGATTGCAAGTAAACAAAAATTTTTAATACATGTTAACTTGATTAACAAGTGAGGTTTTGCACTATAAGCAGTCTGTATAGATGATGATTAGGATAGACGATGACATACATACTGTTACGTGCGAGCGGATCGTGGGCTGTAAAGATGGACCCAGGTGGAGTTGCGGGTCGTGAGCCTTTTGGTTCTTCTGTGGTGCCGCTGTAGTGAGAGCGGAGGTGTTGGAGCCAAGATGCGAGGTCTGTAGTGTTGCATCGGCACCGGGACGTGAGATAGAGCCGTGGTCGTGAAGGCGGAAGCGTTAGATCAGAGCCATGAAGTCCGTCCGCGATGTCGTCGTGCCAAAAACGTGAAGCTAAGCCGTAGTCGAGGAAGTAAGAGCGAGAGTTTAAAGCCGTGTGATCTGTCAGCGAGAGCGCCGAGCCAAAACAAACGCGAAACAGAGCTGTGGTCGAGAAACGAAAGTTCAAAGCCGTTATATCCAAGCGAGGTGACAAATCCGAATCATGAGATAAGGGGCAAAAAAACAAGAAACAAAGCAAAATCAGCAACGTGAAAAACCATGAACAGAAACGCGAGAAAACTGCGGCGAAACAACACATAATAATCCAGCGGCAAGAGAGCGCTGCGCTTACCTATAGCCGGAAGAAATCAGTGACAGATAAGAAACCGGTGTGCCAGCGGGGTGCTCCCGGAGGAGCGATGACAGCGTGGGAAAACATGACCGCGTGATGAGAGCCTGACAGTGTGGGAAAGGAAATGTCAAGAGTCTTTGATCAGCGCGAAGGCACTGGGAGCGTGACACATACAGTACGCTATTTCCAGCGAGCCAATGATCTGAGCCAATGGGATAATTCTTATGGGTTATTTGCTCTAAGACAAAATGGCGTCTGGGATTCCCCTTGTGGTGTAAAGGCACAGAGACAACAGATCAGAGTGTGAGATTCATTTCCTTAGTCATGGTTTAGTTTTTTGGACACATAATGGCACTGTGTGGAAAGGGGACAGAGTCAAATAGATTGGTATGCTTTATTCATGTCAAAAGCGTACAAGACTCACTTTGTCGGATTTAAGAACAAATTGAACTTAAGAACAAAATAGACTTACGAATGTGCTCCTGGAACAAAATCTGTTTACATGTTGTTATACTGTTTAGAGGAAAATTATAGCATTACCTTGTTTGCTAACCAATTTCAGGTCATGTTAAAAGGTTGCCTATGGTTCTGTAGGTACAGTAGTTAGCAATTTATGAGAAGTCATAATTTAAGCATGGTCATTCTGCATTTTAATGTTAGGTGCTTAACAGGGTTAAAAGCCTTTTGCACTAATACTATGTAAGCTATAGTGCATACATTGATCTTATTTTTTATTGTTAAACAACTTGATTGTTTACTTTGTATCATGCCTAATTTCTTTATTACCTCTAATCTTTTTAACAATTGATAATTACTTATTGTGTCCTGTTTCTGTTTATTGTAGACTACACACACTGTGTAATGTGTTGTAGTGTAATGTGTTACTGTATTCTAATTACTTTTTCTGGTAATGCAATGAATGTAACACATTACATTTTAAATGCATGTAATTTGATTACAGTTACCAATGTCAATAACATTACCTTACTAGCGTTACAAATGTAGTGTTAAAGAATTACTCAAAATGCATTGAAAAAATCACATTTTGCACGGCAGCATCATTTAACGAGCATGCGATTTAATCAATCATTGGAGAGCTTTGTAGCTTTTTACATTGGATGTTGTAAAGGGTTTACTCTTTTTAAATGAGTGGCATTACAGACACACAGACACGAGGCGAGGTCTTACAGGAAAAGGGGTCATTTTGTTTGGAAAAAACGGTGAAGGGGAAGGTTAAAGAAGGGAAGAAGGGAAAAAACAAAAGGATTTTTAACGCAATAAAAGCCTGAAATCCATTAACATTAATTATCCCTATACAGCCCGACCTGGCGGCCCCGCCCCTTCGCGCACTGGCAGAAGGGGGAACGCCTATGCAGGGAACCTACAGAGTGATTGAGGAGTGACAACGGGTTGAGGCGCACGCCCATCACAGGTGCACGCCGTGACAGATGTATATAAAGTAACTTGAAAGTAAAGTAATTCATAATTTTATTTCTTTTTACATGTAATCCGTAATATAATCAAATTATAATTTTCAAGTAATTAGGGATTTGTGGTAGATTACTTTAAGCAACTTACCCGATCCTGCAACCAACTACTGTCAAATGCCCCATGCATGCAGAAATAACCCAAATAAACCCTTCAGCTGGAACAACCTGTTTCGCCTTCAGTTTCTCTAACTGGAAACTCCTACCACCATTTTCACAAGTACTCTTTACAAACCCTTGAGCTGTCCAGAATATCGTCATGTCAATGCTTTAAGTGTGTACACAGACACTCTGATGCTGTAGTTCAACAAACTACTTGTCTCTTAACTTTTGTTTACATTTCTTCATCATTGCTATTGGCATATTTCTAAATCTCCTGGGCATTTTCTCTAATCACATGCCACCCGTCTGGACTTCAGACGAATGTCTCCACAACGCTTACACTCTGGGATTTTTTTTTTTTAATGATGACACTACCAGAACTTTGTCATCATCTATCTTTGCACAAACTTTAACTCTTAACCAAATATCTTTTGATCATGCCTCTAACATCATAACCAGGTTAATTATCACACAGCATTAACTCGGATTTAGGACAAAGTCTAAAATCATTAATCCTGATGTTTCAATCATAAGTACAGAACTCCCCTTACCTCTTTAGTCTGGTAGAGCCTTTAAATATTTAATGTGGTTCGCCCAGCCATTTTCACAAATCTCGATTTTTTTTTTGTCAACCTTAGGCACAAGGAAATATGTAGACATGAGAATTCTTTGCTTTATACAGTATCTTGGCTCACTGGTTGTGACTTTGCATGATAGTGTTCATTTACATTTAAAAATTTTGAACATATTCTCCACTATATACTGTAGTATTGAGCAAAGGGTTTAGGCACTCAAATCATTATTAAATAAAGTATTATCAAAAATAGAGATTTTGGATATTTATTCTATATGACAGCATTACTGCCTTATTAAAAATAAAAAAGATAAAAATCTAAAAATATATATCTTAAAAGTTTGTTTATTAGTAAAGTAGGTAAAATAAAACACATGGGTTAGGGGGAAAAATAAAAAGGTTGGACTACAGTGGATTTAACAACTGTACATCCAGATCAGTTAAGTAGTGTCATTGCTAGACAATTTCTAAAATTACATTGACAATATTGTTGATCCTTTATTTCCCTCTTTTTTAAAATAATTCTTTTGGGGGGTTAATTTTGGCCATTGTCACCTGAGTGGTAGGTTTCTCACTTGCCATCTGAGACCCAGGTTCAATAACCATACAGGATGCAGGGCATTCTTAGTGACGAGCCCTAAGTCCAGATAAAATGAAAGAGTTGCATCAGAAATAGCATCTGCCACAAAACCTGTGCCAAGTTTTAAGTGGATCAGATGGTCTGCTGTGGTGGAGCCGTTGACAGGACCAGCCAAAAGAACTATGTTCATTTATTTTTTTCTGTAATCCAAATTTTAGAAAAAAATTTTCATCACTCTGTTAGCAAGCTTACCTTATATTTGTGATGTTAGCTTCCCATTTCTCCTGACACGTGCTACATGCTGCGTTACTATGAGTATTCAAGATTTTGGTCTCATTTGTGATTGGTTAGATCTTCACTAAGAATGAAATGTGAAGCAATCCTGGAGCACATAGGCACAGCTTAAACTTAGTGTTGATTACAGTTTCTCTAATGCTGCTTCATAATAGATAGATGGATGAATAAATAGATAAAAAGGTGGTTATTAATGGCTTATCTTGCTGGTGTAACTGCTTGTCTAGTGATTAAAGAATGACTCAAATGTATATGAATTGCTTGAGTAATGATATCTCACCTGTCTATTTATATAACATCCTCACCCCTGTGCAAAAGAAATAAAAGAAAGTCCTCACTAGAAGGTATTACTTTGTTACTGAGACCCTAAAAGGACATCAATAGGGGGAAAGGGGGAAAAAAAGTCTGTTAAAGAGGGGAAAAAACAAGTCACAGGAAAAAAAAGAAATATGAAGAATTCTATATGCGCTGTATTTTGGTCATTGTCTTGCTGACATAACATTAGAGCTGTCCACTGGCAGCGAAGGAGGGGTACTTTCCTGAAATCAACAACTGCCTTATATGAAAATCTAAAAAAATTGTATATAAAACTGAAATGTTTGTAGACTAAACTGAATCCAATTTTCCCATGCCTGTTTATCAATGTTCTTGTTACACAAATCTGTACATTCTATTGCCCATTTGCTGCTTCTACCCTTTTTTACGCAGATGGTAGTCAGCATTTAGGTGCATTACTGCACCTGCTGGACTAAATTAGTAATGCTGGATGGTTAAGTTTGAGAGATCTTGCAAAAAAAAAAAAAAAATGTTTCTTTATAAATAAATAAATGTGCATTTATGTCCTCCAATGTTTTTTTTACCAACCCATATCCCATTAGGCTTTTTTTTCTTTGCAAAAAATATATACGTACTGTATATATACAGTATTTTTTTTTCAAATGTAAATGTTTTCTTCCCCCAATATTCTCTCCATGCATGTCCTTTTACAGGCCAGCAGCATTGTGAACCTCACCCCTGACTGATCATAAAAGTTTATATGGCGTAAAGCTTTTCACACATGAATAACTAGTATATATTTAGCCTTTTTTTTTCATTTTTATTTATTAAACTGGCTGCTTACCTAATGTAGAATTATAGTGGTGGGAAAATGGCCAGGGGAGGCTTAGAATGTTTTCTTATAGTAAGGATGTCAAAATATATTATGGGGAAAACAAGGTAATTTATCTGCTTTCACATCTATCAAAAAGTTTGCCATTTTTCTACCACTTATCTCAGAAATTATTTATCTATTTATTTATTTACTTATTTATTTATTAAAGTCACGTGGGTGGATGCAACCTGTACTTTGCACTCTTACTAAACATTGCTGTATTACAAAATCTGATTTGGAAAGATGCCAGTTTTGTTAACACATCACTGTGAACAATATGTAATGCCTGTGATCTGCTATGTGCTTGAGTTTGGATGGTGGCCATTACACCAGAAAGAAGCTTCACCCAGCATCCCTTCACAGCCTGCATATCTGCAGGTCTCTCCTTTTTTTCGTTGCAGGTCTAAATCCTTCCAAGTGCTTGCTGGGTACTTACTAAATCTGTTTTAACTGCATCTAATAACGCAGCAAGCCAGCCAGATGGGTCAGTAGGTGGGGCTTGGGTTACCTCTGTGGGTCCTTCTGAAGGAGGAGGCTCTGTGGTTTGGGATTTTGTGGCATCTGGTTTAGAGCAGTTCTGAGGAGAATGGTTTCTTAGGATTCTTTGGAAAAGGGCCTTTAAAAGAACCAATAAAAAAAACAACAACATATAAATGATATACAAAATAGAAAACTACAGCTTAGCCAAAGATAGAAAGCCACCTAATAATAATTAAGAAATCTGTGATTTTAGGAATGACTCAAAGTCAGCCATAATCTACCAATCTATAAAATGAGGGCTGTTGGGTGTGTATACACTACAGACTGTATAAAAACTCCAGGGTACACCCTGGATTGGTACACACACACACACACACACACACACACACACACACACACACACACACACACACATATATAATTAACATATAACTATAATTTTAACTCATGATTGAAAATTTTCCCTTATACAGTTTTCATAAATGGGAAATCTAACTATGGAGACTAAAACTAGGTTTTGTACCGGGTTGCAAACGTTTATTTGTGTTGTAAATTTGGCAATATTACTATGGCTATACTATATTATTTCTGCACATATTACATCCTCTATACTTAGTGCATCAAACTGCAATACCTTCTTGGATACTCATGAATATACAGTACATGTATCTTTTGTATGTAATAATATATATTGTATACATCTTTTCTTCTTTTTTATCTTTTATAAAAATAACTTGTTACAGTATGTGTAAATCTCTTTTTAAATGGAATTCAGGGGACCAGCATGCTGTGAATATGTTCATAAAGTGTAATCCATGAAGGCACGGTTTCCCAAAGCTACAGTCAAATAAATTAAATACCT
Source organism: Clarias gariepinus (assembly GCF_024256425.1). Classification (NCBI taxonomy): domain Eukaryota; kingdom Metazoa; phylum Chordata; class Actinopteri; order Siluriformes; family Clariidae; genus Clarias; species Clarias gariepinus. Next base: position 10,188,542 of record NC_071122.1, read on the forward strand.
CAGGCCTCCTTACACAATCTCTATTGTTAGTCTATTGGCTCAATTGGCAAATCACAACAGCCACATTTCTAAATCTGGTAAAATGTCTTTCCAGAAGATAGCATTACTTATCCCCTTTATTCTATCGGTCCAGTATCATGTTCGGCTAAAAGTAAACAGCATTTTAGCAGAAACACCTCATACCCTCTGTCAACCAAGGAGGTAGAGGGGTAATGGGTTTGGTCTTATATTGCAGTCACTGGACCTGGGCACCTTGCAGTCATTGAATTTACCATGAAATTCTTTGTGTACCAGTATTCTAGAAATAAATGTGAGGCCATCTGTCCAACAGTTAAAGCTTGGTGGAAATTACAACTAAGGACAAGATCAGAAGCACACCAGTAAATCTACATCAGAATAGCTGAAAAAAAACAAGGTTTTGGAATGGTGTAATCAAAGTCCAGACCTTAACCCAACTGAACCGCTGCGGAAAAGCTGTGCATATGCAAATGCCCAAAAACCTCAATGAACTGAAGCAATGTTGCAGAGAAGAATGTGCCAGAATTCCTCCACAATAATGTGAGAGACTAATAGTCATAAAGGAAACAATTCCTTCAAGGTATTGCTACTAAAAGGTTATTGCTACAGTACTACAGGCTATTATTAAGTGCTATGTAAGTTATGTTGTTCATCTAAGGTTGCAGGATTTTTATTTTGTTTTTACAAAAACAGAGTTAAAAGAGGGGATACTAACTTTTGAACAGGACTGTACATTACATCCCATACCATTAATGGAAGACATACCATCCCAATTGTGCAATCACTTAGTCTTGTTTTATCACACACCAATTTTTATCTGCATAGTGAGAGACAGACACCAACTAAGGCTCTTGCATCGTATTCTTCTCCACAATTTCTGTGGTTTGCATATAAATGAACTGAATAATTAAGTGAAAGGTCTTCTATAAGCATTTAAAGAAACTGAACTGTATGTATTCCATGTAATCCCCCCCCCCCCCAAAAAAAAAAAAAAAAAAAAAAAAAAAAACAGAAAAAATAAAGTATACCAAGTGTTGTGTTCTAAATCTTTTGAGGAAAAAAGCCTGGTTTAACAAATATGCATCTTGTGCATTCTTGAGTATAAACTGAACTACACACTGTTCCTGACAGGGTGAGGATTCTTTCTTTCCATCTTAATGCTCCTTTCGATCCCAGAGAGAAATTCACCGTGGCATGTCTTCCCTTTGAAATAATGCATTGTAAAGGCATGCCTGGAACAATTGGCTCTCATCAAAGAAACCAGCTGGCAGGAACAGTGCTTAAACTTTTATTTTTGGGGGCTTTTAACTTTGGTGAAGTTGTTTACTCAGGCAAAATTGGAAAGAAAACAAAAAGAATGAAACAAGCTTAAAGCGACTGACTTATAAATTAAAAATGACAACAAAACAGTGCAACAATATTTACTTATTTGTTTGTGTCACAAGATCCTGGCTATCATTCTATATGGTGTTTATTTATTTATTTCTTGTTTTGATAAAAAAAATAATCTGGTATTAAAAAGGGGTCTGAAAACAAAGAACCTCCCTCAGAGCAATGTTAAATATTTACTGATAATTTAAGTATGACTTGTGTAAGAAAGCAACAGAATGGAAAAGTGACAAGTCTTAAAAGAGGATTTAAAATCAAGTGCAGTAATGAGAAGCATTTTGGTCGGTATTCATGGCTCTTTTATTTACAAAAACATCCTGTAGCATTGGGTGAAGAATAAGAGTCTTTTACCTAGTGATTATTATTGATAATCAATATAACTATATTTGGCAGCAATGATGAGTGGGCCCAAGCACCTGTGCCATCGCCACCCAGGCACATCACAAAAAGCCACTCAATATCATGTCACTCGGGAAGTTATTATTCAGTTTCCGGCACAAGTTTTACACAATGATGTCGCCCATATTGAGCTTCTTGAGGTTACCATTATAAATATAATATATAATTATATATGACTAAGGAAGTTATTAGCTTTTTGTCAAAAGTTTAAGTTGGCTGAACCATCTGAGCTATCAAAAATCAATCCCCTTTTTTTTTTTTTTTTACAAAATTTGATACAAAATTTTGCATCTTCAATATCTTGAGATCATATGGGCCTGGTTTGATGCCGATCGTATAAATGTCCTAGAAGTATTTTCAAATCCCTTGGGTGCATTTTGCAAATAACTGAAATGTTTTTCATCTTAATGATAACTAGAAGTATACCGAGTTTCACTTGCATTTGTGCAAGTGTGAGCTATACAGGAAAATGTTCTGTGAAGGTCCTGGGCATAGCCCTTTTATATTCATGATTGCTGCAGATGACTTTTAAATAGATGTGTCTGGAAAAAATCAGATCTAGGCTCTTTTTGGAAACATGAGACACCAAATGTCACTAACATCACCAACTGCATGAATCAGCAGTCTGGGCTAGAAGAAAAAAATAAAATAAAATCAGCCCTAGCATCACTTTAGGTGATAATTTATTGGTACTTATGAGCACTATAAGTACCAATAAACCGTACTGCATTAAGTGCTTTAATCCACTTGCATAAGTAAATAATCTGATACCAAAAGTCTAAGACAATGGGCTTGTCTATTTCTACCAACTAGCTCTGATATCTGGGATCATTTATAAAAGAAAGAAAAGGCACTAAAAGAAAATGTGTGTCTTAGAGGAAGAAAAAAAAAAGCACTAAAAACTATTTAGTACATTATGCCCTACATGTATGTATTACACTGCCTGCCCAGAAGTTTTCAACAGAATATTAAGTCTGGGAGGATAGTGCTGAACCTTGCCTAAGAGGGGAAACTAAATCATAGCTATTTTTTTTAAAATAGTGAAAGTAAGGCATTTTCATACATACAATGTGACAAGAACTCAAAGAAATAGAACTACAGTAAACAGCTATTGAACTTTGGAGAAAGGAAGGAAGGTCATGTGGTCTGATGAGTTCATATTGGCCCTATTCCATAGTTATGGGCCCATCAGGGTAAGAAGGGAAGCGCATGAAGCAATGCCCAGTGTACAAGCCTCTGGAGGCACTGCAATAAAATTAAGTTAGCCGTTAATATACTAAATGGCCAGGTTCTCATTAATAGAGATTTTTTTTTCATTGATTAATTGGTCACCACATTGCATGCCACAATCAAAGCTGATGTGTATCGTTGATGTAGATTGACTGACTGCATTTGAATTGCGAGATTTCAGTGTATTTCATATAGAAATCTGTCCCTGACAATTGGGTCATATTATCAAAATCTGATGCAGTAATGCTGAACATTATGCCATGATCAGATGTGATGTGGTAACTGAATATGACTGAATGAATGACGTTCCTCAGTAAAGCTTGCTTTTCACCCTGTCCCAGATCTGTCCTACAGAGTCCGGTTTACATACAACACTTGCTGTTCTTTATACAAGTGAAGTATATTTCTGGGTCACACAAACTTATTGAGTTTTGTCAACTTTTGTTGCTGCTGTGCACTTGCAAACTTTTTCCTGAAATCGAAGCACAACTATACAAGCACTTCTGTTTAATAATAGTCTGGGTAAACTGATTTTACACTGAAGATCATTGCAACAAAGGTGATATTGCTCCCTGAAGATGTTGTGTCTAGATTTTTACCCATGTCCTATGCAGTGTGTACCATGACATCAAGTGAGTGATAGCCTAGTGCTGGCCCACACTTACCACTGTCATCTGGCCCACATACCACTGTGAAGTGACGGCAATAAATGCATCTAAACCTGGGTGCCAGAATACTGCCATAACTCATCTTTGAGGGCATTTCTCAGGGATGACATGGACTAGAACATGAATCAGCTTATGGCCCAAAATTGAAATACTGTACAAAGTTTGGAGCTTGAAGCAATAGTTAAACCAAAACATTAGAGAAAGGCTATTACACATTAAATGGTAAAGGATTTGGGGCCATTTTGGGATAGTTTCGTCTGAACAAGTGTTAAGTCTGGCCCGGAGACAACAATGGGGTCACTTGTGTTACCCATACACTGTGGGTGGGGAAAATACCCATTTTGTTTCAAATATGCCAATCAGTATCTGTTTATAAATTTAAATCAGCAGTAGATGTGGACCACTTTTTCTTTCTATAAAATCTACTACATGCTGAACCATGCCCCACCAGAGAGCAGCAGAGGTGAGCATCAAGGACATAGTGCCTACCTTATATAAGGTCTAAATGTGGGGGGGGGATGAATCCCACAGTATTGCAGTCTCACACCTCTAGCTTTATCTTTATTTGACTTGTATTTGTCTATGTTTGAACATCTTGTCTGTCTACACCAATCAGCCATAACATTACGACACAAAATATTGTACCAATATTGTGTAGTTTCCCCTTGGGCAGTTCTGCACCAGGATGTTGGCAGCAGATCATTTGGGTTGCGGGGTAGGGCCTGCATTGATCTGACTTGTTTGTCCAGCACATCCCAAGTGTGCTTGATCAGATTGGATCTGGGGAGATTGGAGGATAGTTGGTGGCCTTTGGCTCTTTGTTTACCAAGCAATATATAGCAGGCTGTGGTGTGCTGGGTGTTTTGATGCTTTTCTATTATGCCAGTTTCACGGCGTTCACTTCAATCTTTTGGTCACCCCTCGCTCACTTTGTAGGTTGCCTCTCTTTCTGTAGTTGTGCGATGGGACGGGGCAGGTGGAAACCAGGCACAGGTGGGAAATATTTTTTTTTTTGTTTTGGGTGATCTTTTCCCCAGATTTTCTCCCTATTTTTAGTCATGTCCAATTCCTCCCCATCACTAGGAGCTCCCACATTAAGCTATCACACCTCAGCCTGAACGGCCGAAGACTATCACCTTTTTTTCTTCGAACCACGTAACGTTACTGAGCGCTTTTTTTAAACTGCTCGCTCACATAGCAGTTCTTGGCAGTGTTAAATTCAACCTTTTCAACCAGTAGGCCAGTGTCCTTAAACAGTAAGGTAGCAATGTCCAGTATCAGCATCAAATGTGAATGCTTGCATTTAGGCTATTTTTTATATTTACCAAAAAACATGGTGGTGCACACAGTTAGGCCACAATATAGTGTTTGTTGCACGTAAAGCATTAATTTGCCTAAATGCAGCTTTATTCCAACACCACCTGGAGCACTCCTGGAGCAGGTAGTGTTAAGAGCCTTGGTCAAAGTGCTCAATAGTGGCAGCTTGGTGGTGTTGGGACTTGAACCCCCGACCTGCCAATTAGTAACTTAGAGCACTTAGCTTGTTCTGCTTACCTTTAAATGTTCCCCTCTTCCACTGTCTAGCTACACATGTTTAGCTACTGAGCTGCCAGTGACTCAGATCTGCCTAATCCTGGTTCCCAGCTTCTGGTTGGATATCCCATCACATGGAGGCTCCATGTGGTCTGCTTGTCATGTATGTGATGACTGGGAATGGTTCGACTTTACCATGAAGATGGTCATGGACTCACCTGATGCACGACATGCATGACAGCTGTTCGCTTATAACTTGTGCCTGCAGTTGCTTTATAGCTTAGAATTGAAATTTCCACAAACAGTTGTACCTGAGCCTCTAATAACTGAAGTGGACTTTATACTAACTTAAACCTTACCTGCTATCATTTCAGTTCAGCATTATTTCACTATGCACTTTGTGGTTTATTCCTTTTGTTATCTCAGGGTGTTTTATCTTGCCATTGTTGCCCTTGGCTTGCTTCTCAGAAACAATCCTATAGTTATGGTTTATACATATTTCCTGATATTTTTTTTATTCTATGAAGCTGCTTTGCAACAATGATTATTGTTAAAAGCACTATAAAAATAAAACTGAATTGAATTGAGCCACCAATGCCCAAACTTGTTTGTTTGTTATGCAGAAGGGGGGGAAACTGTATGGTTCAAGTAGACTGTCAAATAGAACTGAGTTATCAGCTGATACGGAATTTAATTAAATGTGTTAGACCCAAGAGTCCGTTGATCCACCAGTTGCTGAGACAGATTTCATTACTACTATATTTGCTTAAAACCCCGAAGAAATCTATCTGAGTCCCAAGTAACCATTCACAGAAAAGAATAAAATTATTTAATACTCAAGTCATTGCATCCGGCTCTTTCATTTGTCATCTAGAAATTAAGAGCCTATTAAGAATCTCCCCTAACAGATATGTGAGTAGTTACAGTGGAAAAGATGACCTTTTATATTAGCCTTCTCCTGTCAAATTCACCCTCTCTCATCTGCTCCATCTCTCTCTTTTTCTGTCTCTCCCTCCCTGGCTTCCGTCTGGGACTCCCTGGCCATATTAAGAAAGCAAATTGTCCATTACAAAAAGTCATTAGACACTGAGAATACATTAGGACTTTGTTATGGTGTGGAATATTGTTTTTTTTCGTTTTAATCAATCTGTTATCACATTAGCACAAATCAAGGACAGTGCTAGCATCATCTGCTGGAGCCTCGCAGTTTGTCCTATAGTTAGTTGAATTGATTCAAACAAGGAATAAGAGCCCAAAGTTCCTTCTAAAGTGGTAGTTTTTAAAAACGTAGTCCTTTTCACATACTTTTCAAAAGCTCCACCTGCTAATAATAACAATTTATTATTGATCCATCATCTGATAATTTAACTTATGAGGAAACAACTGGGTAAAACGGAATGTGAAATGGAATATTTCAGATTCCAACCTCTTTATGGAATGTATATTATTCCCTTGACATTTATTTTGTACATTACATATGGTACAGGACAGGCATGGAAAATGATACATTTGGGTGTCATATGGCATGGGATGAGCCATCTGTTTTAAAATGCTCACACCCAGATTGCATACCATCCCATGCCAAATATGGTCAGGGTTAGGCACAAAAAAAGGCACTGGCAAGTGTTTCATTGCCAAATGTAAAACTTTAGAAAAATTTTGGGGTTTTATGGCATTTGGATTCTAGATAAAAAAACAGTCCAAATTCAACAGACTATCTGTCATAGTTGTGGGCATTTAAATTTTGGCAACAGCTTTTTGGCAAAGTGTTTAATGCACTGGCCTTGCATTTCCAGGGTGTAGGTTTGCATGTTCTTCCCATGCTTGGTATGCTTCCTTCCAAAACTCAAAGACATGCAGATTAGACTAATCAGCATTTTCAAATTGTCCATTGTAAGTAAGTGAGTGTGTCCATGCTTGTGCCTTGCATGGGGCTGATAACATATACAAGGTTTACCCCGCCTAGTGTCCTGAGTCCCCTGGGATTGGCTCCCGTTTCTCCTATACCTGGGTAATATAGAGAATAAGTGAAATTTCAATTTTGGGCAAAACAGAAATTGGGCAAACTGTAAATCTCGGTCCATATCCTGTCTCAAAATAAAGTTTTTCTACCAGTCAGGGTCAGATGAGTCCAGAATAATTCCACTAGGTATTACGTGGTCCAGATGAGTAAGGAGGGTTCAGAATTGGGCCAGAGCAGTTAGTGATAAATTGGCCTATATATCTTGGCAATATCTTGCTGACTACTGCAAGAAAAATGCTACATTAAATGTAGTTTTGCATTAAAAGAATTGTTGTGCCACATAATATTGCCCAACCAAATCAATAGCACTATCTATGGGGAAAGGGTTCACCAAGAGTATTTTGTTTTTGTGGTTAATGGTTCTAGTTTTCTAAAGCAATTTTACTTCAAAATGTACTCAAAGAAATCTCTGCTATAGGATGTGACTAATACAGTACTTTTCTTCCAATCCTAGTCCAATTTGAAAACATGCCAATTGCCACATTCAGAGGAAAGTACAGTCCTGTGTTCGTACTTACTGATGCCCCCGTTGGCAAGTGCAGATGTGATTGATAGAAAAGCAGCCAGAAAGCAAGAATAATTTTGCACCCATAACTCGTCGTGACCCCTTGCTGGGAGCAGCCAAAAGACCAACAAACAACCCCTGAGCCACAGCTGGTTAGGACATCATTGGAATTTGAAATGGTGATCTTTGTACAATATGGCAAATGACTTTTGTTGGACCAATGTTTAGACCTAAATGGATCTCTGAATCTCATTCTCTGTAAAATAAGTTAAATAACTGAAACTGTCAAATGATAGAGGCTCAGATATAGAATCAAGCCTTGAGTTGGACTGGGAAATAAACAAACCTGTAGGTAAACCTATAAACACACACTGTGGGAGTTCAAGTTATAGATTAAAAAAGGCAAGCGTCACTGCAGGGATTTTACTCTTACTGTGAGATAAGCAAGCAGAGACTGGGCCTTGTGAGTACTTGTGTAAAGGAAACTCCGCTGGATCTTGTTTACACAAACATTTCCGGTGCATATCGGGCAGAGCGCCGCCCCCCACCTTGGCTACTCAGACCATGCTAATGCTAATGTTATGCTAATTCCAGCATACAGACCACTTGTCTGGCATTCAAAACCGGTTCTAAAGCAGGAGTCATCTCTGCTTTTCAGGACTGTTTCGAGAACACTGACTGAAACATGTTTAAGAAGGCTGCGACTTACAGTGACTTCACTGACCTGGAGGAGTACACGTCATCAGTGGGGCCAGGGGTAGCTCAGTGGTTAAGGCATTGGACTACGGTTCGGAAGATCCCAGGTTCAAACCCCACAACCACCAAGTTGCCGCTGTTGGGCCCTTGAGCGCGGCCCTTAACCCTCAACTGCTCAGATGTGTAATGAGATAAAAATGTAAGTCGCTCTGGATAAGAGCGTCTGCCAAATGCCTAAATGTAAATGTAAATGCAGTGACCAGCTACATCAACTAGTGCACCGATGACGTCACTGTCTCCAAGAGCATCATCTCACGACCCAACCAGAAACCGTGGATTACTGTGAAGGTGCGTACACTTCTGAAGACCTGAGACTGCTTCTACACATGGTTTGACATGCAGATCGACGTGGCGGTGAGAAAGACCACCCCTTTTTCGAACGACCAGATACTGTGTCTCACAATGGCTGATGTGAGGAAAACACTACACAATGTAAACCCATGTTAAGCTGCTGGACCAGACAACATCCCAGGCAGAGTGCTCAGACAATGTACAGAATAGCTGGCAGATGTTCTCACCGACATCTTCAACATCTCTCTGAGCAAGTCTCTTTTAAGTCTACCACCATTGTCCCCGTGCCGTTCGACTGACGATGCCATCTCCACCACACTCAACTTGGCACTGACACACCTTGACAAGAAGGACACCTACGTCAGAATGCTGTACATAGATTTTAGTTCGTCATTCAATACAATCATCCCCCAGCATCTGATCGGAGGCTGAGCGCACTGGGCCTGAACACCTTCCTCTGTAACTGGATTCTAGACTTTCTGACGGAAAGACTTCAGGCAGTGCGGATCGGAAATGATATCTCCAGCACCAACACACTGAGCACTGAGGCCCCCCAGGGCTGTGTGGTCAGTCCCCTGCTGTTCACCCTGCTGATTCATAATTGTGTAGCGACACACAGCTGAAATCATCCAAGGTAGGTCTCATCAGCAAGAATGATGAGTCAGCGTATAGAGAGGAAATGCAGAGGCTGGTGTAAAGACAACAACCTGTCTCTGAAAGTCGACAAGACAGAAGAAATGGTTGTTGACTTCAGTGACTTCTGGGGAAACCGTCAAGAGCACAAAACTCCTGGGTGTCCACCTTAAGGAGAACCTCACCTGGGCCTTCAACACCAGCTCTCTGCACAAGAAAGCCCCACAAGGTCTTTTCTTCCTGAGAAGGCTGAGGAAGGCCCAGCTTCCATCACCAATCCTTACCGCCCTCTATAGAGGAACTATCGAGAGCATCACTATCTGGTTTGGGAGTTGTGCCATATCAGACCGCAAGACCCTACAGCGGATAGTAAGGACAGTTGAAAAGATCATCAGGGTCTCTATTAAAGACATCTACACCATACGCTGTATCCGCAAAGCCACCAGCATTGTGGCTGACCGGACACACCTCTCACACTCTTTCACCCTCCTGCCTGAACTGATGAACACACACATGCACAATCACCCTGATCTACAACCATCTCACAATTGTTCATACCTACCGACTTGAACTGCTCTTTGCAATAGATACACAATATTTTTATTTTACTTGCTGTTTGCGCACAATATTTTTTAAAATCATTGCTGCTACTTTAGAAATGTCAAATGCTTACTGTTTACTGTTTCTCTTCTCACTACCTCAACTCATACCTCATCACTAAAAAAAGGACTGTAACATGTTACGTTGTCGGAATGACAATAAAAGCCTACTTGACTTGACTCCTGCTTTCTTTCCAAATATGTTGGCTCTTAATCTCGAACTTTTTTTTCTCAGATATCCTTTATTTCTTTTCTGTTTCTTTTCTCAGATTAAATTTTTTATTTACTTAGATTTTTTTCCCTTCATCAGATATCTTTTTTCTCCGATGTCTTTTCTTTTTTTCCTTTTTTTAGATATATTTTCTCTTTTTCCCAGATTTTTATTTTCTTAGATATCTTTTTTCTCACACATTGCTTTTTCTTTTCTTACTTTCCTTCCTAAAAAACATTTTCTTTTTTTGCCTCAGACATCATTATTTACTTTTCCAATACCGGAGCATGAGGGCGCTTTCACACCTGACACTGAGCCAATGTCCGCACGTGAAGTGCAGCCACCGAGCAGTTTATAAAGTCTCAAACAGGTGCAGCGTGTTCCTCTTGATTGCCTGCAAGAGGTCGTCGCCTAGCGACCGTAATTGTAGTTGACCCCGGGGCTGCCTGAAGAGAATTCTACGAAGTTACAACTTAAGTCAGTAGTTAAGGGACTTTTAACATAAATCTGTATCAGATCATATGTCGCAACTTAACCAACCATATGTATTTGTGTAAAATAGTCAGGGCCTGGGAGTGCAAATTACCCTTGTGCTGTATGCCCCATGTATGCGGCATCGGTTGCCTGTGCGCAGCAATGCTTAGTGTGCAGTCCCTAATTAAATAAACTAATTTAAAAAAAAGGCAAAAGTCAGAAAGTCAAAGACCTATTTTAATTTAATTTCATTGATTTTATTTACTTAAACACTTTTATAGATTTTTACATATTATTCACACATTCTGGTCTGATCAACTGTTACCATGCCAACTGTCACCTTTCTGCCATGTTAGTTGCTTATCCAGACATTGCATTTTATGCAACATGGCCTTTATACATTTTTAGATGAATACTCTTGTTCTGGCATCTCTAATGATTTTTCCTTACATTAGAGAATAAATAATTTTTGTTGATGATTGTTGGCATTTTTTTAATTGCTAATAGTGTACTTTTTTCATTATCCATATTTTCTCTATTAGAAGGACTTCATCATTATTATTACATAATTGTGGAGGCATTTCACCGCCTATTTAAAGTGCTTAATTAAACCTAAGAAATGTCTCTGAGGAATATCACCTAGACTTATTACTAGGTTACCTGTCCCTTGGGTTGTTCTATTGGAGGAAACAAAGTTTTCATGTCACTTTGTACAGTACATCATATGATGGTGGCCAACCTTGCAAGGATCCTGAGGCATCCAGAGAAGGACCAGCTCCAGCTGGATTCTGCTTTATGATGGTCGGAGCTACACATGCTGCTCCTGTCCTAAACTGGACTTCATGTTAATTTTAAATAACTTCTGTTATATTAAACTTTCAGCTGCATAACACACATGTTATATAATTTATATCCGCTATCACCCAAATAAGGATGGGTTCCCTGATTGGTCTGGGTCTTTTCAAGGTTTCTTCCTATTGCCATCTCAGGGAGTTTTTTCTCACCACCGTCGCCATCACCCTCAACATTTCATTCATTATTCATTCATTCATCTCATTGTTATCTAGACACATTTTTCTTACACATACACTTAAACTTGAAGCTGCTTCAAGACAATGACAAATGTTAAAAGTGCTACATAAATAAACTTTAATTGAATTACAGTGGGAATTAAATACAGGGATCACGCCATTAGCAATCCAGAAAACCATTTAGGAAATTTTTTTAAATCTTAAAAATATGTAATAAATTGTCTTCTTTCTTTGTTCTGATAGTGACAGTAAGGACGATAAAGAAAGACTTTTATGTAGTCTAGCTTAATGTAGACACTGTAGCATTTAGCTGTAATGAAAGACTTACATCAATTAGAACATTACAATTCATCTTAATTGACGATTAACAGCTGAAATAGAGAAGAAAAAGATCAATTCACTTATAAAATACTAACAAAAGGTTTATTTTATTTACTAGTATTGAGCATGGAGATGAGATAGAAGATGGATGTAGAGTACATCCTGGAATCCAAAAACTGTATAAAAGTATTAGATGTTACGTTAATTCTGCTGTCCTCAACAGTTTTAGCTTTATTTCAAGGCTTCATCTTTGCATGTAATATCTTGTTTCCGAAAGGAATCAGCAAGCCATGGATTTAGATAAAACCAAATGAGTATTCCTTCTTGGCTGCCCCAGTCAAATTGTAATCAGTAAAACTGTAGCAGTCACTTTTCTAGACTTCTAAACTCCAAAGACATACATAATTAAAACAATATCTGCAGTAACAAACTGTGAAAGCATTCACCATATGTTGTCCATATGCTTTATATTTTGATCAAGCTAAATATATTGATAATAATATGGCAAGGACATGGACATTTCTGGCCGGCTTCTTAAAAATGCTTAAATATGTACTTTCAGATATATATATATATATATATATATATATATATATATATATATATATATATATATATATATATATATATATGTGTGTGTGTTAAAGGCCACTGATCTTAAGAAAAACAACTAATTAATAATTATCCAGCTCTAAGGTACCAGAATAAATTCCATGAAATTTACCACGCACACCATCCATGATGTCGATGTCATCTCATGCAACCATAATCTATGAACAGTCCACTGATGACACTGAATAAAATCCCATGCTTTGGTAATGAAACTACACATGATGAAATTATTTAATGCTAAAGTGAGCCATTATCGGCCTAGTTCCATAATTAAATAGTGTATAAAGAATTTCAAATGTAGTAGTCCATATGAGAGAGCCATATATTCTGCATAAAGTCATACTACTGTGCCAGGAAAGTATGAAATAGTTGAATTTGCACTACTGTCCAAAAAAACAAGGTCATAAAATGTCTATATATGTCAAATTTTAGGACTGAATCAGTGCAGCATGGTTGGAGGTTCATGGCAAGGTACAGTAAGGAATTGACAGGATATTGGCATTTATTCATTTGCAACCGAACCTAGGAAACTGAAGACAAAATAGCAGAGCTGAACAGTTGAGGTTCAGAGGCATCGTGAATTGCCTATCAGTGACGTTCTGTCCACAGATCTTAATTCCAAATGTTGTAAAATAACTGTAAGGTTTTCTGATATTGTGTGACCTTTCCATGCCCATCAAACAAACCCTTTATTGTGCTTCGTCATTCCTCACTGGAATCATTTTGTCTAACCGGAAAGTGCTAATGTGCTTCCTATTGTCTGTCTGTCTCTGGGTCTCCATATGACTCACATGATAATGACTTTTGTTCTGTTGATGTACAGGATGTACGTGACACACAGCAGAAGGCCAAAAGGCATAAATATGCTCATTTGCTGATGATAAACAGAGAACTTCAGACACATTATGTGCTTGTGGGTTTGTCCCTCTTTCCCAGTTTGGGGTCTAGACAGTAAGCATATTGAGATACGGTGGATATACAGTACACTATATTGCCAACAGTATTCGCTTGTCTGCCTTCATGTTTATATAAACTGGAGTAACATCCAATTCTTAATTACACACAATTTAATCCAATTTCCCAAAACATCTTTGGGATGAATTAGATTACTGCGAGCCCGGCGAGCCTCCTTCAACATCAGTGTCTGACCTCACCACAAATGCGCTTTTATCTAAAATATATATATATATATATTTAAATAGAAACTAAAAGACTTGAGCCAATATTTTATTCAGAATAGAATATAGAGGGGAAAAAATTAACTAAGAAATTTGTAAAATTTCATATGCAAAATGAGCTCTTTTTAAATTTGATGTCTGTAGCATAATTTTCAATGCTGTAGCACCTCCTCTTCTTTTAAAAACAGTTAGAAGACATCTGGGCATTGGGGTTATAACTTTCTGGAGTTTGAGTATTGGAATTTGGTTTCATTCTTGCCTGATACAGGTTAAAAGTGTAAAATTTCTCTGTTTAAACATTTATGTTCTCAATGTTCGATTGTGAATAAAATATTGGCTCATGTGATTTGAAAGTCTTTAGGTTTTCATTTTATTCAAATGTACCATCATGCGGCTGTGATGGGCATGCGCCTCAATCTGTTATCACCTTTCACTCTGTAGGCTTACTGGGTAGGTAGGTGGGCTTCCCTTCTGTGGGTGCGCAAAGGGGTAAGGCCACTGGAAATCGGGTGCACTGTAAAAAATAAACCATAAATTTAACGGTAAAAAAAAGGCAGTTGTGGTTGCCAGAATTTTGCCATAAAAAATACGGTAGCAATGTTTTTGGTTGTACGATATTGCACTCATTGTACTGTATATTTTACGGATTTTAATTGTTTTTTATGGTTTATAACTGTATAATTAACATGTTTATGTGGTTATAAAAACAGTTTATTCTCGTCAAATTCCAGGGTTAACATTGTAACAAATTGTCATGATTTCGAGAAGGACAAATACGGATAATAACGATGTTTTTTAAATCGTAGAACTGCATAATTTAAAGATTTATGTTGTAATAATAATGGTTTATTTCCATTTTTTTTACAGCTCAGAACTCACTCAATCTCACTCACTCATTGTCTATACCTCTTTATCGTGTATTCAGGGTTGCAGGGACCTGGAGCCTATCCCAGGAGACTTAGGGCACGAGGCAGGGTACACCCTGGACAGGGTGCCAATACATCGCAGTGAACTGAAATTTATGCAAGACTTGGACATCAGCATGGTCCCATGTATTTTTAAATAAAGACAGCAAAACAATATTTAAATTCTCAAATTCAAATATACAAATGTCAGGGTGGACATTTTTAAGCGTTTTGGGCATACAGTACAATCTAAGTACATAGGGTTAGGTGTCTCTAAACCTCGCATGCCAGCTGGGCACTGCCACTAGAACTGCACGTGCACACCTCCTTCACATTCTTTTCTTTGCTTTTTTTTCAGCCTCCCTCCTTAAACCCTTTTCCTTCCCTATACAGTCCATGTGTCAAGCCTATTTACTATATCCCTGTTTACAGTAAACTGTATCCGGACACCATTAAATTGGACACCATTAAATATAAAGTGGAATTGTCCTGCATGTATGATTGTGATTATCTCTCTCTGTTTCTCTATCATGAGCATGCATAATTCTGTATTACTCATGTTCGTTAACTTTTGAGTGTTTTTATGAATACAAAACGTGCTACATAATTAAAGTCAAACAAACATTTTAAAGTCACTATAAATACTGACATGTACTTCTCTCTTTGTATAATACTGTCACTGCCCTCAGTCAGTTTTTTACAGTATGTAAATTTTTTACTTTTGCGTGTGATTGATGCAGCTGTAATTGTGTGTTAATTTCCATTCTGATTACACCAATATTATTTCTCTTTATTTAAAGAGAAAAAAAAGGGTCAGAGCCTCAAATAATGATTTGACATTAATATAAAAAGCATTTATCGCTTACTCATCAGAAAGAGGCTGGACTTCAGTGATTTCTTTTTTTGCGTCTTCCACAGAAGTAGTTTTGTTTTTTTGCTTCCATACACTCTGTCTATAACCAGAACACTATCGAGCTGATTGGCCTGCACACTGTTAAGTAACGTGTAAAGCCATGCCCATATCGAGGGGGGAAAAGCACTAGATTAATAGTATATTAATTATCTCATTTATTCAATTATTCTCATTTTCATGCGGGTTACTTATATATATATTGTAGCGTTTTTACGCCTGAAGAAATGCTGGAGAGACGAGCGAGCTTATTTGCTGCCCAATGCAATGGCTGGGAGTACTTTATTCAGCATACAGCCGGTATGGCATGAGCAGCACCTTCACTCAGGAGCCTACATCTAATTCAGCGTTAGCCTGAACTAGAGCACCTTTCACACGTCACACACACACACACACCCTGGCCGAAGCCACTACCCCAAACACCTTTCCCCAACATGGTGAACACATCATAACCCCTCCCGCAAAGCATGATGGTCGTCTGTCAAACCCCACCCACGCCACAATATATATATATATATATATATGACTGGAAGAACAATCCTGATAGGTAATGAGCACTAATTTAATACGATTTAAATAAAAATTAAAATAATGAAATAAAATTGGCTGATTATATAATGAAAACTAATTTATCTAAATAAAAAGTCACTACAGATATCCGTAATGTGGTGCACACCAGAAATATCCTTAAATTCAATTTTTAATGGTTCATAGTTCTTAGTCGAGCATGTATTTTTCATATGTTTTGCTAAATCAGCCAAAGTCAACCTGCCACATCCCACGCTGTGACAGAACATCAGGCTGAATGGACAGTCCCCAAAATGGACTGAAAACAGAAGGACGGACACAGTGCTCCACCTGTTCCGCATCCAGAACACCAGGTGTTGCTAGGAAACTGCAGTCTTGTTTGGTGGACATGTCATCAACGACAGGTAATTTGAAGTAGGGAAAGATGGATGGAAAAGTGACATTTTGGAAGTTTTAGGGGTTGGCAATTAGCAGGGCTGTGGGCTGGAGGAGCCAAGGTGTGCATATGTACCTAAAAAGTAATGTGGTATGTTAGATTTGTAGCTCTAACAATTTCCCCTTTATAAAAGTATGCAGAGAGGAGACATGTAAAACACAGTATCTACAGTAGTTAAATGAATGTGTGAATCACAGCAATAAGCCCAATTAGCAATTAGGTGATTACTTATTGAATTTAACAGTTGGTTAAGGGTACAAAATGTTTTGGCTTTTTTTTATTATTGGGCTGAAGGAAATGATGCTGCTCAAGTTGCTAATGCACACAGCTGTTTTGGCTTTAGCAACATTAACCAAAACCACAAACAACTGAAATAATAAAACTGCATAGAAACCACAAAATAATCAGCAGACTAAGTTAATTCTTAACCACAGCCCATAGTGTTTTTCATTAGTCAGTAGGAGCTGCATTAAGAGTCTGAGCCTCTGTTTTAAGGTCACTGAAATATTTAGCTGCAGTTTAATAATTATCTCTCAGGGCAAAGATTAACAGCATTAACTGAAGAAAAAAAAAGACATCACAATGGCGAAAATAACCACCATTATGACTTACAAATCTGTTGTCATTTAAAATTTATATCATACAGTATATGCACATTAAGTTTATCTAAAATAAATTCTCATACACATGTGGGTGAAAATGCTTTGGTATCGTAATGTTATCTTTGGTAACATCCTTAGTAAGTGCTTTTGAGTCATCCCAAATTCCCTCTAAGCTGTCCATTTTATGATTTTCATTACTGCTAGCTTGCAGGTTTATGATTCATCTATCCGCATTGTTCTCAGCTAACGTAAGCAACAAAGCTAACTACAGTAGCTTCTAACATAAGGCTAAATCTCAAACCTCTCACTAATCCTTAAACAAGTGCATTGGTGTATGGAACAAAGGAATTGTGACAAAATGAACAAAGTGCAATAGTAATCCAATTTTTCAGTATTTGGGATTCAACTCCACAAGGCTCAATTAGCCGAAACAGAACAAGTGTAAATATAAAGAGAAACTTAAGAGATTTACAGAAGAGTCCACCACTTTAATGATTTATTCTCATCACCTTTTTGCTACATTGTACTGGAAAGAATTTAAAACTATATAGGAAAAAATGTCAAAATTTAACCACATAAACATTTTCCAGAGCAACTACACACACATTTGTACAAATTAAATAGTACCTACATTGGGGCAGTGTAACTCTGCAAGACTGCTCAAACAGTCAAGGCTCTGGGTTATTGGTCAGATGGTTGCAGGTTCAAGTCCCAGCCCTAAGGTCTTAAACCTATATGCTCCAGGGGGCACTGTATCCTGGCTGACATTCTGACCCCAGCCCTCTAACTGGGATATGCATGATAATAATAATAATAATAATAATAATAATAATAATAATAATAATAATAATAATAATTAAAATAAATCACTGTACTATAAGCCACATGTGACAAATAGTTTAGTCTAATTGAATTTAAGTGGTATCTACACTTGGTGGAGGTGTTTAGGTGCAAGGTCAATGTACTTTATTATTATTATTATTATTATTATTATTATTATTAGATGCTGCAGCCATTTAACATGCCCTTGCAAAAGTATAATTTCCTATGAATTGGTTAGTCTAATATTATATAGTATTGTATATAATGTAATATTATATTTTAATACTGTAATATTTTTTCTCCTATTTATTAAAGCTTTAAAGATTTCCTTATTCTCAACTTTAGGCTTGAGTTTACTTTTTATGCTTGCGCGCCCAAATATAAGAGATTTCATAATATTGTTTTTGACCCTATAGGGTTTCCTTTGGACCCTGAGAACCATTTAGAACCACTGCATTAGAGGATCTTTATCATATAATCTGACATGGACAACACATCATCATAGAGTCTGATATATAATTCAGCCAAGGTTTTATTAGGATCATCTTGTCTAGAGTGACAAGTAATAATCATAAAACACAGGTGAAATTTAAAACATGCAAACCACAGCCTTGAAGATTCTGTAGCTACATGGAAAAGGTGTTATGGTAAGATAAGAATAAAATTAAAATTAAATATGATTGTATTAATATCATTTAAAATTACATACTGCTTCTAGGTCCCTATTAAAATGTACGCAAGTGTGTAATATTGAGCATGATAACTGTCTTATACTTACAGTATGATCAGATTTTCTTCATATCTAATCTTTTCTGTTAAAGCATGTGTTCAGATCTACAGTAAGATCATGAGATTTAAAACAGACTTGTGGAGTCCATGCTAGCTCAAGTGCACACTGTCATTAACTCAAAAATTGGATGTACCAAAAACTAAAAGCTAATAAATGTATAAATATTTTAAAAATTCTACTTTTCACTTAACTTACTGTCAATACTCTAATTTGTAATGCAAACTTTTGTATTAAATGAGACAGTAATGGAAAATAGAGGATTGGAAAATGTTTTTAAGAATTATTTAGAATTAAGAAAAATGACTGAATTCATTTATGTATCTATTTATATGTTGTTCTTTTGCAAAACTGGTTTTCCACATGAAGGGTTACAGTGGGAACGCAATACGCACTGTATACTTTCCACTCCAAACTGGGACTTGCAAAAGCAAGATTAACCTACAAAGAAAGCCACCATGGAAGTTCCCTAGGGCTTTAAACTTTAGGGGGAAAAAACACTGTCTTGACCTTGGGTACAACATGTCACAAATCATTAGCTACTCAATAAAGAGACAACAGCAAATAGCCCTGGCTGGAAACCAAGCTAAAATAGGGGTTACATGAGTTAAGAGAATGTGGCCTGGAATGGAAATAGTGTTTGGAATGAAGTAAGAGTTCACACTCCATGGAGTGAGTGAGCGACATACCATGAAGTAGGAGTGTATGGTGAAGAATGGAAATAAGTCTGTGCTAGGAGTTCATGGTCCACTGAGTGAATGAGTGAGTGAGTGCATGTTGAGGTCAGCAACTCAACAAATAGCAGCACAGTGTGGTACTGTGTATATGGTAAGTCTCAGAAACAGAAGCATAACATTTAAAAATTTTCATGTCCAAAGAGGATATGAAACGCTAATGCAAGTGTTTTTTATTTAATTCAGCTATATAGATATTGATCTTTTTCAGACGCCTGATTACCATGAGAACAATCACAACAGTGGATGGACATTATATATTACATTATGTGGATGGATTTTCATTGATATTTATGTCCAAGGTGTATTCCTAAGATTGTGTCATGATTACCCTATGTTTTTTCACACAGATAAAAGAGTAACCTAGCAATTGATAGCTTCTGTCCTGCTGATTATTTTCCTATACCGTATGTTGTGTTGGACTTTGCAGGGTATGCAAAAGAGAAACAAGTGTGTAAAATGTTTACAGAAGGTAATAAGGATATAAATTTGCAGAACTTTGATTTGTTATGATAATGTGATTAACTTAAACAGTGTAAAAATGTCATTTTTTCCTGCATTTAGTAGTATTTGGTAGTGTTAACTCATTTAGTGTTGCAAATGAAAAGATGCTATGGAATATACTGTGCTCACTATTTAGGGTGTATAATCCATTGTTCCACCCTTTAAATAAAGTTGAGTTCTTTATATTGAAGAATATATTCTGCTGAAAAAATGTCACTCATTGCACAATCCTGACTCATATACAGTATATTTATTAAAACATGCAAAGAATGGCTAAAAATTCTTTTGAATTGAGGGCTAGGGTTCTCTAACAAACACTGCCATTTACACTAAAGAGTGATTAGTACTTTTTTATATACTTCATCTTACTCTTCACATACGGGTAGATAAAGAGGAGGGTTAGTGGGTTGGATCTCTGAAATGAAGATATGTAAATATGTAGGTTGGTAACAACTAAAATCAATTACAAAATTGCTTTGTAACTGATGTTTTATTTTGTTTATTTAAATCATTTAAGACCAAACCTAATTTTAATTATACATTTATGACTAAATGTTAAAAAAAAAAAATCATCACCCCAATTAAGCCAACAGTACATATAGATTCTAATAAAAGACATAATTTCCCACAATTTCTTCCACACATGCTCCAAGCCTGCAAATGTTTAAGTGGCCAGTGTGTTTGAGAAATGTGCAGCGCATCGCCAGGCCTCGGTGTCAAGTAAAAAAATCACAACACTTTATTTATCTTTCATCCAGACCTTTAGGTTTAAACGAGAGGAGAAAGTTTTAATGTGTAAGATGAGGAGGGGGAGACAGGAGGGGCTGAAAGCAAGAGTCTCCACTTACTCTAGCCTCACACACATACACAAATACACACGCACGCACACACATACCCAGCGCCTGCGTGCACAAAGGGAAACACTTATCTGCCAGGATTTATTTTTTACTTTTTTGAAAGGTAAAGTGCAGGTTAATTTTTTTATTTTTACTTAATATTTTGTATTCATTATTTTTAGGTATTTATTTTTTGGGGCTGTAAAACGAATAATTTAAGTTCCCATTATTTCTTATGGGAAAATTTAATTTGGAATACGAGCCCACTTCCGGAACGAATTTTGCTCGTAATCCAAGGTTCCACTGTATATATATGTGTGTGTGTGTATGTATATATGTGTATATATATATATATATATATATATATATATTTTTTTTTTTTTTTTTTTTTTTTTACAAATGGAATTGTAAAAAATCATAGAAAATGGCACCACCAACATAAACAAAGGGAAGTAAAATGTTCTGTAATGTTGCTAATAAATACTGAAATAGTAATAAAATACTAACAACTAATCTGTTATCAGCAGCATTTTAGGATGGAAGCATGGGGAAAAAATATATATAAAAATTCAACCCTGAGCTGCTTGAGTGATGTGCTGTCATATGCAGCTGCAAAAAAATTTTCATAAAAGAAATGAAGGACATATACAGAAAGCCTGACTCAAATAAATAAGCTGACTCTACTAAACTCTAACAAGCCAGGAGAAGGACATCAGCCATGACAATGTAAAACTTGAACCTTACATTTCTGACTTTTGATTATTTCAGCATTGGTGTTTCTTTGTAAGAAGTTCTCCAGTTATATAATAGTTTTCTAGTTGAAATTTTAGGCAACTAAGGAGAGCAAGAAGAAGAAAAAGTGAAAGAGATATACACGCCCTGAAAGCAGTCAGCACAAGAATGGAGCATTGCTGAAGTAATTAAGGTCTACCTAATCAGTTTGTCTAGCTCAGCTTTAATAGACCCGATGATCCAGGGCAGAAAGAAAGCACTGACCCTGCAAAGCAACAGGAAATGAAGTCCATGCAAAAAAACACAATAGAGTGACAGTTCACGACCTCGGATAAAGGGGGCGAGGGGGATTTAAAGGGGAATAGCTGCCTCCTAGTTTAAAAAAAAAAGAAAATGCCACAATGGGGTGGTAGCCTGGAACCACAGTGTTGTAAAAGCTTCCCATTGTGGTTATTCACTTTAGCTTATTAAGGGACTTTTGGTTTTGAGGACAGAGCCATGAAGGCTGGGAAATAATGGGGCTTAATCTCCAGCCATGAAAGGCTTGGAGAAGAAATGACTCTGTACAAACAGGAATAATATATTTTCTTCAAGCCTATGCATGCAATAGTTTTGTGTACAAAAGCTTGTTAATGTCCTCTTTATGACTTAAAAAATATGCAGTACCAAATGAGTGCATACATAAATCTTTAGAATGTCCTTCACAGAACCCATAACCATAGAAAATCTTCTCAAATGTAATACATTTATTTTATGCCTCTTCAGCTTGGACAGTTTAGGTAGCAGCTTTTCACTTCAAGTTTTGCTGACAACAGAGATCCACACTCGAGTGATGTTTGCCATAGCAGGGAGGTTTATGCTTCTTGGTTTAGCCATTAATTCTATCTGTTCATCCATCCCTTAACCCGTCCATCCGTCTATCCATCAAAGCATTCACAAATCAGACATGAGACATTTTCACATGGTGAGTAAATACTGCCATGCACTAATCCATCTCTTTTGCATTACTTTCAGATTGCGTCGGTTTTCATGACGTCAACCCCTTCGAGCTTGAAACACACTTGACATGAAGGAAAAGGACCATCTGTGATCTTGAAATATTAATGCCTTTTTCAGATCAATAATCCAAGACCTGCAATGTCAAAACAGAGGACTTATAGGAGAGCCAAGACATCTCAGGAACCAAGAGCTTCCCTAGCCAGGTCCAGCACTGGAAGTAATTTTGGAATAAAACCAGGCTGCTAGGTCAGCACCGAAGAGATGCTAATAAATGAATAAGTAAACAAAAAGAACAAATAAATATTTATAAAACATCTGCCATGTTTCAAAACTTGAATCTACAAAGCACAATCTTCCCACTTCCAGACAACAATTAAATAATTGCTGGCCAGCCGAAGGTATTTATGTTCGACTACCGGGTAATCATCTTCAGTATGCAGGGCCTAATTA
The DNA here is from genome assembly GCF_024256425.1 of Clarias gariepinus. Classification (NCBI taxonomy): domain Eukaryota; kingdom Metazoa; phylum Chordata; class Actinopteri; order Siluriformes; family Clariidae; genus Clarias; species Clarias gariepinus. Next base: position 10,211,658 of record NC_071122.1, read on the forward strand.
AAAGTTAACAGCCGACCTCAATTTTTGGAATTTATGTTTGGATTGCAGTTACGTCAGGAAACCCTAGCATCTAGGTGGCTTTTTGAAAAAAATAAATAAATAAATAAATGCTTATCAATTAGCAGCATAAGCAAGCACAGTCTAGACAACATTAAATAAATAAAAATATATACAGGTATATATGATTCATAAACAGATAAGGGGAAAAAGTTGTTTTAGGGGAACATAGGAAAAGTTTTCAAGATTGCATTGCAAATTTACAAGCATAGAAAAAGATCACTTTAAAATAATCACATTTTTTCTGCCTGAATTAACGACAGGCATAATTTTGTTTATCCAGCTACATGGACTTAGTGCAAGTTTTAACATCCAAGTGAAAGATATGGCACCATGCCAAAACAAAGCCTTTCAAATTCGATCAGCTGTGGTCATTTTGATTAGCTTTTCAATCCATGTTAGTGCAACTGAAGCAAACAATAAATTTTTTATGGATACAAAAAAATTGGATACAAAATGGATAGAGATGGATACAAAAAAAATTCAACAACTTTATTACTGCTTAGAAGCATAGTGAAGTCTATTATTAAGAAGTGGAACGATGAGGGGCCTACAGCAACTCTGAAGCAGTTACAGGAATTTATGACAAAGAGTGGTCATTATGTGCATTTGACAATATCACAAATTCTCCACAAATGTGGCATGTATGGGAGCGTTGCAAGAAGAAAGCCTGAGTGATCAAGCTTTGCAAAAAAACACACCTTGAAGATTCTGTAGCTACATGGAAAAGGTGTTATGGTAAGATAAGAATAAAATTAAAATTAAATATGATTGTATTAATATCATTTAAAATTACATACTGCTTCTAGGTCCCTATTAAAATGTACGCAAGTGTGTAATATTGAGCATGATAACTGTCTTATACTTACAGTATGATCAGATTTTCTTCATATCTAATCTTTTCTGTTAAAGCATGTGTTCAGATCTACAGTAAGATCATGAGATTTAAAACAGACTTGTGGAGTCCATGCTAGCTCAAGTGCACACTGTCATTAACTCAAAAATTGGATGTACCAAAAACTAAAAGCTAATAAATGTATAAATATTTTAAAAATTCTACTTTTCACTTAACTTACTGTCAATACTCTAATTTGTAATGCAAACTTTTGTATTAAATGAGACAGTAATGGAAAATAGAGGATTGGAAAATGTTTTTAAGAATTATTTAGAATTAAGAAAAATGACTGAATTCATTTATGTATCTATTTATATGTTGTTCTTTTTCTTTTTGGCATAAGCATTCACAAAATCCTTCTTTTGTCTGGATTCCATGAAAATCAAATTATTAAAATCTTAATCCAATCATAAAAATGACAAAATCCATTCATAACAAGACTAACTAATGTGAAACCTAACTGATGGGTTTCAATTTTACTGTATATTCGGATTTATATTAAATAGCTCATTATTTCCATAAAACATACAATTTGAATGAAAATTTTGTAAATCCCTCTTATTTCACTTCAAGGAATTAAAACATTCTAAAATAGATTTAGAAACAAAATAATAAAAGTACTGAACAAATGATATTTAATAAGACAAGATATACCTGCTGCGCTCATGAGGTGCTCTTTCATGATTTAGTCATTTAGCTATTTTCATCTCTGTGTGAACTTTTGTTGCTTAGTTTAGTTTTTATCCTGGTGATTGCCATTTATTAAGCAAATAGCCTTTACTAAAACTTGAGACTTGAAACTTGTTAAACATTTGTAAAAATGTACTGAAAGAATAATAAACGAGATCCAATGTATTTTGAAATATTGATTAAAGTATTGCAACAACATTGAGGGAAAGCAAGATCCTAGAAAGGTAACTTTTCTCATGTATTTTATACTGCCCCACGAATGGAGTTACTCTTCCATGATATGGAATGTACCACCGACACCTAGCAGAGGTGACTGATGAGAAAATCCTGCTAGTGACTAAAAAAAAACACAGCCATACTAATCACAACAGACACTTTAGCTCAATCAGTGGTGTATCATTTTAGATAAGACCTAAGTTGTATTCTAACACAGTCCAGAGAATAGCAGTGCTGTGTGAAACACAAGCAAGAATAGCATCCAGTAATGCTATGTTTACGCAGTCATATTTTGGTTTACCAATTAGGAAGAAGAAAACTTTATCAAAGCCACTGCCATGTGCATAAAGTACCTACTATGTACATACAATAAGAATTTAAAACAAGGGCTAAAGTATTATTGATGGTATGCAGGAACATCTCCAAGGATCCATGGTATCTCCATGGTAGAGTGCATGAGTGATCAATATGACAATGGAACTAATTGAAATGTAAAGTTCTAAATTCAAGGTTTCCATTTGACAAGAACTTGGCCTGGTGACCTCTAGCATGGACAAATGGATCCTTTACACATCAGAATTAAAAATTTCAATCTCAGTATGGAAGAGTGCAATCCTAGTAAAAGCAAGATCCTTAATTATTATTAATGCAAGGGTAGACAAATTACTTGTCCAATAACACAGGGCAAAAAGATTACAGATACAGGCTGTTCATGCTGATAAGAAAGGTCAGTGGGTTAGCAGTCATTACTTATTTTCCTTTCATTCGGCCACCAGAAAAAAAGAAAACATTTCACTCATTACTGCCTTCAAAAGAAAGTATTGAGACAAAATTAAATTCAATGTTTAAATAATATTTGAAATATTTTAAAACCAATATTCACTGTATTCAGTATGAAGTCCTTTATTCTTTAAAACCTACTGCCTTCTTCATTCTACAACAGTTTTCGGTTGGGTTTAGGTCTGGAGATGACCCAGGCCATGCCTCCAGAGGTAAATACTGTTGTTACATTGCCAGGTTTTCAGTTAATGAGCACAATTCTTTAGCCAGATAGGATAAAACTAGTGGGTATGTTTAAGAAATTGTTTTTTGCACAGTTAGACACATACAGTACATGGCATCTGTTGGCTTTATACGTTTGGCCTCCACTGTATATTTAAGCATAAGCAGATCCACTGTAACTTACCACACATGCTAAATGGATGCAGTAAGGGTAATTAGCATGCATGTCATTTAATATTTTCAGGATCAGGAATATGTTGTTATTTGGAACACTGCGAAAGCAGAAAAAATATGTTGCTTAAACTTGTAATACTGTACAACTCTTTTAAATCATTCCGTTTTCTTTATGCTTTGTTTGGAGAATTTCTTCATGTAGATGGGTTATTATCACTCACTCTCTCACTCATTCTCTATACACCTTATCCCAGGGGACTTGGGTCACCTGGTGAGACACAACCTGGATGCCGTAACAGGTCTCAAAAACTCACACTATGGGGAATTTGAAAATGTCAATTAACTTGTATTTGGACTATGGAAGGGAAACTTGAGTACCCACAGGAAACCCACCAAACAGAGAGAGAACATGCAAACTCCATGCACACACACAGAGTTTGCTTAAGTGCCTTACAAACTGTGCTGGACAGGACTGGAGTTTAACAACCCTGGTTTTAATGGTCACTTCACATGGATACAAGTTTATGCAACAAGATTGAAATGTTTGAGACTACTTAAAATGCTTGTATTTTTATTATTATTATTTTTTAAATCTAATATAACACATTTAATTCCAAGTTATATCACTGACAACAGGTTAAGTAAAAAGAGGTTCTCAGTATTCGGTATGTTCTTTTTTACTTTAATGCTTTAGTGTGCACTCCAGCTGGCATGAACTTCACAAGTCTGTCTAAATCATCATGATCCATTTCAAATCAAATCCAATGAAGAATTTCAGATTGAATTTTAATAGCCAATTACGAAAAATAAATACAAACTGTTGCAACAACAGCACATTGAGATGTTTTTTTTTTTTATTTGATCTGAGGTTGTGTACTGGCATTTTATGGTCCTTTAAAAATGTTGCCAAAAAGTGGCCCGAATCACTTAGTTTCACTTTGTTTATCAAACCATTTTTGCAGAAATTGAAAATTTGATACAGTTCTTTAAAAAAAATTAATTTGATATATCAGGACCATCTTGTAACATGTTATAAAGTAACGCGTTAAAGTACTTGGATTACTTTTTTGATGTAACGAGTAATCTAACGCGTTAGGTCCGCCATTTAAGTACTGAGTTATTAAGTTCTTTTTTCAAAAATGTAATCCGTTAGTCAGACAATTTATGTAATCTGTGAGCCAGACAGCAGTCTTTTCTAATCCGTTAGTGTGGGTCTGTGTGTGAAAGTCGTCCTATAAGCCCCGCCCAAGATAAACTGCCCCCGCCCCCTCTGTTATTCCTGCTGTAATACTCGTATCTCACCTATGTGCTTTGACTCTGCGAGGACCAACGTGTGGAAAGATGGAAACCTAATCACAGCGCCAAAACTCGCGGTGAACCGTACTCACGGCCACGGCGCGAATCCACGTAGGTGAGATAGGGATATTAGTAGTTAACAGATTATGGGCCAAAATTCGCTGAGTGATGATGATAGAATAATTATAAAGGTATTGACTAAAACAACATGCATGAGAAATTTTGTAATGTAATTAGTTACTTTAAAAAGTAACCTCCCCGAACACTGTATAGGACACATATTCGAATAAAAAAAGCAAATAAATCTTCAATCTACTCAATCATTATGTATTATGTGACAATATCACATTGGCTCTTCCTTCAGAATGAAATGTCTGCTTACATAAAATTATTATTATTTTTTTTTAATTTACAGAGGTCGTAGACAATCTAGACAATGCAAAATATACTGTACTATATAGGATGCATCACTAAATATTTAACATAACACTCCATTTAGATCTTTGCTTGCAGGCTTAATTAGAACTTGAATTAGATTCTGACACCCCCTTCAAAAAATAATAATAAATAAATGAATAAATTCTAAGAATTAATAGGTATGAAAATTACTTTCTCAATCATTTTGCATTTTAAAACCATAATGGCAAGTGTTGCAGTGGGAATCTTTATGGTGCTACGAGAAACAAAATCTGCTCTCAAACCAAGGCGCTGTCAGCAGTGTTGATTGGTTAGGATGATCAAGGCTGAGCCTGTCTCTCTCAATGCGGGTGGTGGATTTGTTCATGGAATCACAAAGAGGGCCACCATCTGTGCTGATCAATCCACAAGGTGGTCTCTTGTGACTGCAACATGGGGGGCCTTAAGTTCGTCCCTGCTGAGGCAAGTGTAGATGACCACTTAATTGTACACTATGGTTCAGAAGTCTAGAACTAAGACATTTTTGTTATAAAGTCATCATGAAATAGGAAATATAAGCCTTATTGCTCAAGAATAGCTCATTAAACTCTTGTAATGTTTTTAGAGCTTTGATAAAATCTTTTCATATGACAGTTATTTTAAGTTATATTGATGCCATATCATGAAAAGAGTGAGGAATGAAACAGTACTGGGTGTGCAGTTATAAGAACGTGATTTTCACCAAAGTACAAAATTTCCTGAAAAAGGATGAACTGTTTTATTCCTTGTATACCCCATAAATTTGCCATTTATAGTTAAATTTACTGCTGTGAAATTTCAATGTTAGCTTATTAGGTTGTGTTATCTTTACAGTTATAAGCTGTCTTTTCCCCACCAGACTTGCATTGCTTCTTTCCTTTTAAAGAAATTATAAAAAAGAAAAAACTGAAAAGTGCAAACTGCTCTTTCCTGATGACTTTCCCATAACCTCTGCACCGTTACAATAAAACTCCATTAATAAACATTAAATAAAGTAAGTTCTTTGTTAGATCTAAACACATTTCCTAATTCATTTAGGTTTCGATTATGTACAGTGTCTAGCATACAAATGCATGTGAATGAGTTTCTACTGTCTGGTAGAAACTCATTCACATGCATTTGTATGCTGGACTTCTGTTATATGTAGACTATTAATATCATAGGCAATCAATTTAATCATGGAGTACAACCATGGTGTGAAATAACATTTAATATTTACACTTTATGGATTTAACAAATAAAATTAATCACCATTTGGGTTTAACTCAAAGTGCCCAAACCCAATTGACCTTCCAGGGAAATTATGAGGGACATATGGTAACACATTTTGAAAGACATCCCATGCCATTTTCCCAGACAAATTTACAATAGGGTTAAAAGCCCTATGTGGCAGTGTTATAGCGATATTTTCTTTATTTGTTTCATATCAATTTGTTAAAGAAATACAGCCAGAATAGATGAAATATAAAACATATTCCAATTCAATTAGTGAAAAAGTCATTATTGAATCATGAGGAATCATTTCAACACATGAATTAGCCACTACACAGTCTTGATCAAGTCTTTGGAATATTCCGGAGAAAACATAAGAGGACTAGTCATCTTAGCAAACAATAAATGCAGAACTTGATGGAAATAAATGCGGTAATATTGCATTTGTTGAAATAATGCCATATGAGTCAACGCTAAAGGTGGGCCAACAAACTATTGTGCAAAATGTATTTACTCATTAATTTATTTTAGTCAGAAGTGTAAATATAAACCATGTGTTATTGTATTATTGCATTATTAAGTAGTAGATCATTAAGTAGTTTGTTTAAAAAGCATAATTTTAGAAAACTATTAGGTTTTTATAAATGTTTAAACAAAGAAGTCAAATGCAGATGTTTGGACGCCTCTATGGTTTTGTATTGTATTTATGGGTGGAGATTAATTATTAATAAATGAAGAACATACAAATACAGGTGTTTTTCTTTCAGATGAATAAAAAAGAACATACACCTTACAATTATATTCATCTAAATTATTAACTTGTTTCTGTCTGGCTTCAGCAACCGTGACCAATTTAAGCATTGCCGCTGGCAATTTTTTTTTACATCATCTCTTTACTTAAAAGCCTTCAGAACATCTCCAATCCCATTGAGCACTGCCTACCATATAAATTGCACAGTAAAGGCACAATTTCTAGCTATCCTGTTAATTGATCAAAATAGGTAAAAATTTTCTATTTTTTAAGCAAAGCTTTCTTTTCTCCTTTTCCAACTTGGTCAACAAAAATAAAAAAAATATATAAAATAGGGGCATAAAAATGGCTGATGGAACTGTGGCCTAGATGATTCATGACAAATTTGTGCAACAGAAAGTCCCACAAAGGTGCAGGAGGCGATAATAGGACAAGAGGTGAAGAAAAGGAGAGAGTGACCTTGCCTTATCAGTGACTTTATTACTTTTCTCTCTCTGCAGAAGGGGGGTGGAAGTAGGCAGATATTTCAAGCGGTGAAGCAGGTTCAATTTGATCTACACCCCAGTCCGACCCTTGCAGTGCATCAAAACGTGATTCTAACAGGCGACAAAGTACAGGCACTTTCCTGCACTCCAGGGAGGATTTGAATTAATGCTGCAGGTCATCCACATTCAGACTGTAAGATGGTTGAAAATGGAAAAGCCATGGTCAGACGTTGCCTTGGTTTGATAACTGCTGTTGCAAGCCTGTGGGAGCCGAAGCAATGATAAGGTTTTCCTTACAGGAACACTCGAGTGAGCCGGTAATAATAAAAAAAATAGCTGTGCTCCAACTGAGGGTAAGTATTTTAGGTTAAATTAAGCTTTTAAATGTCTTGTTTAGTAAAACTCTTTAAAAACCTGGTGTCTTTTTTTTTTCTTTGTCTGAGAGTAACCCAAAGACCATTTGATCATTTAATGATTTAATGCCAAAAGCACATCCTAACCATACGAAAACATGCGAGAACACTTTGACACAAGATTGCCAAGATTGTACTGAATGAAATCTTTATACATATAATTCATTTACTATTCATTTTGAATTGCTTTTAAGTGGTACACAATAAAATAAACATGAAGAATCAACAATAAATAAATAAATTAATAAATACATGATTGGTGTTTAGCTAAATCCATGCTCATTATAATGAAAAAGTTAAAATTCATATATTCTAAATAATAAAAATATTTGATATGACATTGCTTGCTTTTTGGGTTGGTTTAATAATGTAGAGTGTGAAAAAACCTAATAGCAAGTAAACCAAAGGTAGCAATTCTGCTCTGATATGATGAAAGTAACACAGAGATCAAAGTTTAATCCGCTCTCCAGTTATGCAACAAAAACGACCTGCAAATTACATTAAACAGAAAAAGATCTCTCCACTGCTATTAACAATTTGGCCGTTTTTACTGATGAAGGTGTTTTTCATAACTGAATATTGACAATGTCTGTCTTTACATGGAGCCTAATATTCCACTAATAATCAGAAATAATAGGGCAGTCAAAAGGAAAATCCAGCATGTGAGCAAATCAATCGGACAGTCTGACCCGATCAATGGAGTGTCGTAAACATTTAATAATCCTTTCAATATTAAAATATAAGAACATCTAACTGGTTGATGTTAAACCTGTTAACTGTTGAAAGTACAAAAGCCGCAGCCCCACTCTAAGCCTAACCAACAAAAACTACACACTACTCAGGATGAAAGTACCTTTGTAGTCTTTTGGGAATGGATGTTTCTCAGATATTTACAAACTTAGAGCAAAAGGGGGAAAAAAAGCATCTATCTGACTTTGTGCTAATAAGCCCCATTGTATCAAGTGGCAAATCTTCTTAGTGCAATTCCTGGGGTTCTGAGCTATATCATGTGATTAGCATAATCAGTCAATCCTATCTCCTGTGTTGTTTTTAGGAGGTGAGGGGTGGGACATGGGCTTTTGATAAAGAAAGATAAGTATGTTTGTGTACAATTATAGGCAGTCAAAGGAAGGTCAAATGTGAATATGCTTGTGGAAATGTGGCCGCTTCAGGTTTATTTTCCCTCTCACAATAAGAGAACTGTTTGGTTTTTAAATGCCCAGATGAGTCTCTGTAAATGGGTGACTGAGAGCAAAGCTAAGCAACCAATCAGGTGTTTACTTAAACCTGTTACCTAAACCGAAGCTTTTCGATTTGCAACAATTTCACAGGGTTATTGTTCAAATGCATGTTAGTGCCCCAGTCAGTGTCCCTTGTTTTGCCTTTTATCTATATTTACCTAGAGTTAAATAAGGTTTAAGCAGTTGGATTAAGTGTATGAGAAAAAAGGAAATATTTAGGGGCATCATAAGAATTTGTGGTCAAATTGAAAATGAAATTTTCAAAGTATGTGATGAGGAAATTACTCATCTTAATTTTAATTATTGATTAAAAATTAGAGCCTGGAATTAAAAAAAAAAAAAATTGGCCATAATATTGTGTATTAGAAGTAACCTGTAATGCATGGAATTAGTCTGTGCCAAATAATAACAGACATTACATTTTAATTATTAAAGGAATAAAAAAAAAATTCAAGGCATTCCGATAGCAAAAACATTGGTCCAAATTTAAATTCCTAAAATAATAAAAAGGTTTATTATTTTCCCAATATAGCTTATAAGCAAAGTGCTTTATTATACAACATCAATTCAGGTTTTGTACTCGTGCACTTTAAACATTTCAATTTCAGATTATTATTATTTTTTTTTTTACATTCACAGCATCTGGTGTTATTTCATTAGCCTGCCATATTTTTTCAGATTCACTAGGACATTCATATCTTACATTAGGTTCCCTTATTTCTTTTAACCACAACTTTTGTATCAAGACAGGCAGAATCCAATTTTTATAATTTTGTTAGTCGTGGTCTGTATCCTTGTATTCTTTTATCCATTTCAAATTTGTCAATAGAACTGAGTTGCACCTAATGGGCAACTGTGATTCCAACCTGTTTACTTAAAAATGTCACGCATTGGTTTGTGTATTATTGTGTTCTTCGGTACAAAGAACAATCTAATAGTAGCAACCTCTGTTTCCCTGAAAATGAATCAATCTCTATAGACCTTGCATGTTAAAATGTCCAACTTTAAAACAGAAATAAAGATGTTTCCAGCCTGGTACATCATAATAATAATAATAATAATAATAATAATAATAATAATAATAATAATAATCATAATAATAATAATAATCATAATAATAATAATAATAATAATCATAGTGTTACCTCGGCATACCACAAATTTCCGCCTTAAGAATTACAATTTTCCCTGGAATACAAAACATTTTTGACAGACAAGTAAACAAAGTTGCGCGTACATCCAGGAGCTGTTTAATACTTTTTTGTGAGTTTTTTGCATTTTGTCAAAGTTAAGTAAAAACAAAGCACTATGGGTCCCAAGTATGGTATCAAGGATGGTAGCAAGAAGAAAACTGAGTCACTATTACCTTTGTTTTTTTAAGCAGTGCCAAGAGGAATCATAAATTAAGGTTAAGTACGGTTAAATGTCTATTATTTTCATATCTTACTTCATTTACATGTCTTTTCTAAATGTTGATTGTTTTTCATATTTAAAAATATTGGTAGTATTTTTAACTTTGGGAAACTTTGTGTCATAATATGAATTTTAGCCTAAAAAACTTATCTCTGGTTACGGTACGAGACGGACTCGTGAACTTTCCTTAGTCAGCTAGTGTTTTAATCAAAACATCTTAGCTGGGACTACTGTCAAAGCTGCTGTTACAGACAAATAATCAACATCTTTTTACAAATAATAATCAAGCAATAGTCAAAAAAGTATTAGTATCATTTTATTCAGTTAATTACACTGACAATTTGAAAATTAATAACACTTTGTTCATTTGCCCATTTTTAGAATGATGTTCACTTTAGTCTTATTAGGACTGAACCAGAGATTTGGGGTGCAAGCACTGACTTGAGCGCAGGGAAGTTTCCTATGGTTTTCTGAACCTATTGAAACACCATTTCCACCACACTCACCTCCCTTTGACCTTCTTCACAGCAAGCCCAGGAGCTAACATCCATGGATGCACTATTTAGGTCATTGCAGTTGCTGTGTAACCGTTAAACTCATGCTGAGAACTGAGCTATGCCAACATGAGCATTCAAGTAAAAGGCTCTGCCCAAAAGCACATCTGTTAAAGGATACATGGTAAACATATTCCATGATCACACCCGTGAACATTTAACATGTAAGTATTTTATAAATACAATTTCATTAGGAATAAAAGCACTTAATGTGCATAATGTGCATTTTATTAAGGAAATAAAAGTACAATTTTAATGTTACACATCAACAATTTGATAGCAAAACAAGCTAAATGACCCTTTTGGTCTCAAATTATTATATTATCCACAGGAACATGGATGTCTATAACAAAACATTTGATTAAACCTTATTGCACACTACAAAAATTGATACAAAATTGCATGTTGCACAATTGTTGATTTAAAAAAAAAATTATCAAATTCACATTGATACAAAAATAAAAAATAAAAGGTAAAAAAAAAAATAGTGGGCATTTGTGCTTTCCCCTAATAATATTTTTGCTTTTATAGAAAAATATCCATTTTAGCTCATTCTGCTGTGAAACTGTTTAGATATAGTGATGATCAAGGTCTTGTAAAAAACAGAATGCACTTAACAACTGACTAAAGCTTTGTCCTTTCTCAAATCAAAGTAATCAGTGTACTTAATGCTGTGAATGTTATTAATGCAAGAACTTTTTCTGATTGTTTGAGCTGGCCTGGTCAGACATTCTAATGTAGTCAGTGCATTGTTTTTCTGTAAAAAAAAACAAACAAACAAAAAAACAAAAGAGTATAAGCACATTTATCATAGTATTAATCTTTTAAATGTGCCTGGTGAAAGATGATACCATGAATAAGGGAATAAGCAGACAAAGCCTAGTGATATTTATTATATCAAAACGGTCAAATAATAGGCATTAATCAGAACCCATAACGGTGTATGCATGACACCACTTTGGGGTTGAATGAAGAAAAAACAAAGTGGAAATAAGGATTGGATAGTCTCAGTAAACAATCCTCAAAAAGTCAAAAGTCAAAGATATTTGTAGGTCCAAGGTGCTCATAGCAAACTAGTTTGATAAGTGCCATAAATTCCGCTTCTTAGTATGATTGGGAGATGGCTCTTGTGTTGGTTTGTTTTCAAGGACACTCCATGTGAACAATTTGACTGCAAAAATGAGATCTCTATTCTGTCATTTTTTAGGATCACTCCTTTTTTTTTTTTTTTTTTAAAGCAAGCAGTCTTACAAACTATTTGAAAATATTTTTTGGATAGAATGAAAAATGTGATAAACAGCACAAATTCCCAAACTGTAAAAATATTGTCCAAATTATTTATTATAATATATAAGAGTATATATGTACATACACTGTATATAAGTTTGGATCCACCTTATAATTCTATATTTTCTTTCTACATTGGACAAATATGCAATAATCTCTGAGAGATTTATATTAAAAACTTTATTTTTAATTGTCATTTTTTTGTGAGTCACTGTCAGACTTTGGTTGGTTGTCATGTCTTTCATTCACACTCTCTAATTAATTTTCTTCTGGAAATATTCTCAAAAAGTGCATCATGGCTTCCAAACCATATGTGTCTAATAAAGTAAAGTGTTAAAATTAGTGAGAGTCTGGAAGTTGTGTTTACTGTATTTTGCAGTCAAATTCTTCATCTGATTTTATTATGGCATTTGCTTCGTTTGGTTTTGGTCATTGTGTTTGTGACCTGACACTGGTCGATTATCCTATCATTTCCTCCTGTTCATTGTCGTACCTTGATTTGTTTGGTTATTTCCAGCCTGTTGTTTCTTATTCCTTAAATCTTATTCTGCATTCATGTTGTCAAGTCATCATTTTTTTTTTTTTCCCACGATTTCAATTTACACAAATTTTTTTCTTTGATTCAGGTTGCTTGTTCTTTTTCCATGACATGATTACTGGATTCACCCCAATAAAACACACGCTGAGTGTACGCACTTGAGTCCTGCCCTCACTCACCAGATGTTACAGAAAGATTGCTTTTTGTGAGTGCTTGATGGCTGCTTCATCACTTCCCACATCCAGCTAGTATAAAAAGGCTATACTACACATTAGATTAGGTTAAAGGGATTAGCACTTCTAGTTTAAACTGAGCTTTAGTGCCCTACCATTTAACTGCCTACTATAACATGGACAGCACTGCAGAAAGTACAGGCTAATTAATTAACCAGAGCCCTGCCCTTTATAGGAGTACATGTAGATGTAGGACGTCTGCTGAAGACTGCAATTATCCATCCAGAATTCAGCCACTCTGCCAATTCCTATTTTCTTTGCAGATAAAAAAAAAAAAGTAGACATACTCACCATGTAAACAACTGGGGGCTAAAACATGTGTTGCTAATATGTTAAAAATGCTACCTACAGTATCATAGCAGTTTGGATTTTGATTACTCAGGAACATTGAAGCTTGATTTCTGTGGTTTGCAGTTTTCTTTGGTGTAACTGATTTGTTCATGATATTACCTGCTTGCCAAATAGTCCTGAATAAAAAGAAAAAAAAACTTTTAAAATAATGTAGCTTTTCAGAAAATATATAATGATCTGCCATAACATTAATACCATCACAAGGTGAAGTAAAAAAAACAATGATTGATGATTATCAATTATATACCAGTAAACTGGTGACCATGGGAACCCAAGGCTTATTTATGTCTGTGGGGAGCAAAGAAGAGAGAGCCTAACTGGTTCAGGTAACACACAAAACTTACTCACTCTCTATACTGCATTCAGGGTCACAGGGACCTGGAGCCTATCCCAGGAGGCTTAGGGCACAACCAGGGTACACCCTGGACAGGGTGCCAATCCATCACAGGGCACATACATACACCACGGGCAATTTGGGAACGTCAATTAGCCCAACCTGCATCAAGCCTGGCCGGGAATCAAACCTGGACCCTGGAGGTGCAAGGCAATAGTGCTAACCACTACACCACCATGCCGCCACACAAAAAGCTAATAAAGCACAAATTGCAGACAAATATTAGTGCTGGCCATGATAGCAAGGTATCAGCACACTAAGTACATTACGATCTGCTGTGTACAGTATATGGGTGGCATGGTGGTGTAGTGGTTAGCACTGTTGCCTTGCACCTCCAGGGTCTCAGTTTGATTCCTGTCCAAACACAGTCCAAATGTATGCAGTTGCCCGTAGTGTGTGTGTGTGTGTGTGTGACCTGCGATGGATTGGCATCCTGTCCAGGGTGTACCCTGCCGTGCCCTAAGCCTCCTGGCATAGTCATGAGTAAAGAATGTATTTATTAAATCTATTAAACATATATTAAAACAAAAATAATTTTATTTATATAATAATATTAAGTGTGATTTCATGGACAGCTGCAGTCATGTTTTCCATGCCGTTTCATGTTGTTGTTTTTTTTTCCTCCTTTGTTCGCTATTTGACACTTCTGTGTCAATTCTACATGCATGCGATTTCAGGGTAATCATGTGTGTAAGTATGCCAGCGTAATGGTTTGTTGTCAGCCTGTGTGCATGCCTGCGTGTTGATTCATGTCTACCTTTTTCTATTCAGTCCACTGGTTTGTGGCTAAAAAATGTGTCACATCATCCTTTCTCAAATTGACAGATAAATTGAAATGCTTTATTGTTGAACACCTTGCATTGTTCACACCTCAGCTGCAATGCGCTGTAGCTTACCACTGCATATACAGATTAAAAACCTGCCAAATGTATGATTTATTCACTCATGGATATCAAATGCTAAGAAAAATAACACTCTTCAAACTTTAAGGCTTCTGATTCCCTGCTGTAACATTATGACATCCACAGACCAGATCAGTTAATGGTGAAAATGTGCAATATACAGGAAGCCATGTCTGTGTAAAATCGAATCAACTAGCTGCTACGGACCAATGTTGAGGACTCTGTGCTCTTCATGTAATCTTCTGAAGTAGACCTAATCGATCTGAAATGTGCCAAGCGAGCTGGCCAACATTTTTAAGCAACACAAATTCTCAGAGTTGAATAGTGTTATAAATTGCAAAAAACATTTTAAACATCCATACTCATACTGTTGCACCAACAAATTCCTCTCACTGGTGGAGATTGAATGCAATTCTTTTCTTTTCAACCAGGATCCTTTTAACTATATAATTATGTCCACATATTTCGGAGCAAAGCTTTATGAAAAAAATATTTCAACATATAAAAGTCCCCCCCAAAAAATTCTGGCCATACATCAGAGGAATACAGCTTTTTGTTCATCACCTTATCAAGTGAATACACTGGGTCGAAGCTGACATTATTTATTTTCCAAAAAAAGAGAAAAAGAAAGAAAGAATATAAGAAAGAAAAGCATGGACCCCACGCTATGCTTCATTGACCTGACCTTGAGAAACACTGATCAAGATGCCATCCTTCATCCCTGTTGGCCACCAAGAAAGGGAAGTTCTAACACATGCCTCATCCAAACAGGTGAAGCTACTCCACAACATTACGGGCCAGCTGAACATGCTTGGAGGAGAGCACTAACTACCCTTTTCTGCATTCATGTACTGACAGACACCTGTGGTTTAACACTGTGTGGGTGGTAGACAGTAAACTATGCTGTCGTCATGACAACTGGGAACTCACTATTTTCCAACTCGTAATGTTGACACAACTGCTGCTGTTTAAGGTTAAAAGACAGACACTTGTCTGACTGGTGCTGGTTTGGCTACTGTGTAAATACAGAACCTGATGTATTGTCATTAAAGTGGTTTAAAATACCCTATTAATAGTATGCTATTTGATCTTGGACAAAACATATTAACCCTTAAAACAGAACCCTTTTAAGCAGCATAGATCCTCGCCAGCAACACGCTTCATACATCAAACTGTGCATTAGGGTTAATTCATTTTTCACATATTTCACATACAATAAAAGTTATCATTACTTTTAAAAGATACTACTGGAATATGGGAATGAATGGGGATAAAGTCAAACTTACTGAATGCTTGTTTTAATATTGTCATTGGTCATATAAACAATTAAAAACTATAAAACATAGGATTATATGTATGTGTGCTATTTCTCTGGATTATTTGCTTAGACATGTTTGTCTACTTGGCTAAAAATGAAATAAAATTTTGTTAATCATATTGCCTGAATTGTGCATCTGTCTTGATCCCAATATACAGATAGTAATGCAAAAAAAAAAAAAAGTTTTTTTTTAATGCTCTGGGTTTTAAGTGCTATTCAAATATGCTACTATCATCTTGTGATTTTTATTTGTTTATTATTATTATTATTATTATTACTATTATTATTATTATTATTACATGCATGGCTTAAATTTTGAAATTCTAATGAAACAAGCTTTAAATGCTACAGTTCCTGTTAATTTGCTGTACAGGTGACACTACTAAATTATTGAAAATTTCAGCTCTTAAAGTCTGTGCTCTTGAGAAATTTGACTTTCTAAGCAGGAATTTGGAATGCCAATTGAAATGATTTTTCATTAATAAACTTCCAAATCAGAAACTTTTAAACTAATTCTTGTAATTAGAGAACATATAAAAAATCCATAAAAAAAACTGACTATATGAATATAAAAACTGAAAAGGCCCAAACCTGCACAGAATCAATCCCTGCTTTGGGTAAACTTGTTCTGTCTGTTCTATATTTTAAACAAGAACATATATACATTTACTATATGCATATATTCTTGGGGAAAATATTAGGATGCTACTTTGTCACCTGAAACTTTTGATTTTACAGAATACCAGGACACATTATTATTATTATTATTATTATTATTATTATTATAGCATATAATAATAGCAAGTTAAAAAAAATGAAAAAAATATGTTTATTTCTCTATATAATCCCCTGCTACACTATTCTATGTATCCCAGCATTTCACTAGTACTTGGATACTATTAAGGTAGAAACTTTTCTCAGTACACTGGAGCCATGATTGGACTGCCTGCTCCATGTCTGGTCTCCCAGGAACTCCTTTAATGGCCCAACAATTGTCAACAAGTTACCTGTGATCCTTTCTGGGATCAGTACTGTGCTTGAAGTCTGTAAATGTCGATCGGGTTTATGCCCTGATAGATGAGAAATTTCATCACAAGTTCTGGTTGGACTTGAATCCCCGACAAGGCAAAATAAAGGGCTCTGTACAAACATTGGTTTTCCTTTTTTGAAATAGTTTCAAGTTGGTATGTTACTAATGCTAATGCTGCAAATAATAAAAAAGTAATAGTTAGCTTTGTGTTAAATTATCATTTATATCATTAAATTATCATTTATATCACCATTAGTTGATTTTGGGTTTTTGTAAGATTCTTAAAAACCATGTAATTGAGAAATTCCTTCATTTATATTTTTCTTTTAGGAAAACAGTATTGCATTCCACATGCTTTTACTACTTATTACTGATTTTTTAGGCTTCCATGTTTGTAAAGCTAACACTGAATACTACAACGTTAAGATGTAAATTCAACACCAATTATGAACTATTGCTATACATGTCCAAATCTACACCATCTTCCATGTCTAAAGTAAAAACAGGACCACCAGAAACCAACAGCATCATTTCTAGAGAAAGAAGAAAAACATGAGTATAAGCTTGTGAATAAACATCTGAAGGGAAAAAAAAACTTTAATGCTGTACAATCTCCAGGGAGTAAGATGCTATCAGAAGCCAGAGGCTTCCATGGGAAGAGATCAGGACAGCTGAAAAAAGGGGTGAAAAATGAGAATCCACCAGAAGCTAAACTAGTGAAAAAATGCTGGTTCATGTAATAGGGGCCATTTTCTGACAAGAAAGTGCCCGATTTTTCCAGACAGCTGGGATACACATGCCATATGCCAATCAGGAACCATGGAGAGGATGGTGCAACGAGGGAGGGATCAACATGCGGAATGAAATGACTCGTCAGCAGGGGAATGCAAGTTGTTGAGAAATCTCCCTGAGCCATGAAACTTAATTAAAGATTTTCATGACAAAAGTCTGGCGAGATGCAAGAGGGAAAATAATCGGGAGAGGCGGGTGGATGGGCAGCGTGCCCAAGGAGATAAGGAAAGAAGTGAGGGCAGAAAAGTCGATGAGATGGAAAGAGCAAGAGGGAGAGGAGGAGGAGACAATTGTGCCAGTAAGTCATTAGTCAAATAAAACAAGTTTCCACTCAACCCCGGCGCATATAATACACCGAAAAGATTACGCTCATATCGCAGCTTGACGCAAACGTTTTTTAATTAATGCGTCTTCTCTTGATGTGTCAGCAGAGATAGAGTAGTGGGTTACACTATGAAATGAAAAACACCCCTCCATCTATTTGTAATTTGTTCCTGTTTATCACCTCATCTGACCTTCTATTAACATTTACATGAATATATATCGGTATCTAAACTCCAGAAGTATAGCTTCATGAATAACGCAGATTTGTTTCAAGATTTTCATAGGGTTTGGTCAGGTTATTTAGACGATAACAACTACTTTCAAGCTGGGTTTCTGTCCTTGAATGATGGCTTATTGTGATTACTGAATGTCTTGCATGATTTCCAGCCAAAGCATACAGGAAATGACTGAACATTTTAAAATCTATTCAAAAGAATAAATTTGCCACATTCTATTTTCTGTCTATAATGTTGCCCAAGGGCAGTGGTGACTCAATGTTAATTCATCAGGTTACTGATCAGAAGGTCAGGGGTTCAAACCCCTAAGCCAAGCTGTCAGTGTTGGGCACTTGAGCAAGGACCTTAACCCCTCTCTGCTCCAAGGGAGCTGTATTGCAGCTCACCCTGTGCTCTGACCTCAGGTTCCTAACAAGCTGGGATATGCTAATGAAAGAATTTTGCAGTGCTATAGTGTACGTAGGACAAATAAAGGCTTCTTCTTCAGAGGATGTCTGTATTAATTATCATTGATTTGCATGGGATAAGCATGCAAGCAAGCTTAAGGGGTGTTCTAATAAAGAAAAGACACAGAATACTGTATCCACACTCCATCAAAAAAATATTGACATAACAGATTCGGTCAGGACTATAACTACATTTACATGGACAATATTTCTTCAGTGGAATTGATGTCACCCCAATTAGAGAGTCCAGCTTGTTTACATGGATTCTGTTCAGATAAGATAGGGTCTATTTTTGTTTAGTCATTTATTTTCTAATTTCTACAACAATACATGGGATGAAATAACACATATGGAATAAGGTAATTATGTAACAGCAACAACAACAACAGTCAGTTGTTATTTTAAGCCAAGTGCATTTGCAAAACTCATCAAGCACAATGATGAAACTGGCTCTCATGAAAACCTTCCCTGAAAAGAAGACAAAACGTAACTCTGCAGCAAAGGAGTTCATTTGGAGTTACCAGATTTAAAAATCACCACTTAACAGCACTTGGATTAGAGCTGTTATGAAGGCTTTACATATCATGAGTAGCAGATACTGTACATCTCAACATTACATGTTCAAATGTGATTATTGCATATTTTGAGTGCATTCAGTATAATGAAAAGTGATGCCAAACCTTTGAGTAGTAGTATATATGCCAGAATTATAACAAAAAGAAAAGTATCTTTAGGTTATCTTTTACAATAAAAACCCACCTTCGATTACAATAATTCATCTACATTCATCTCATATACAATTGGTTCAATGCTTTACTGTGTGTAAAATGCAGTGCTTCTTTCACAACCAGAGACCCAGAGAATGAAAGTAATGACTGGTGGGAGAGTTGTTCTTATGGGGTTTACCAATCAGAAATGGAAGCAGTATTTCCCTCCTGGAGACTTCACATCACCTAAAGTTACCCCTTCGAAGGGCAAACATGCATAGAAGGGAATAACATGTATCCCAACAAGAGAGAAACAATCAAGTCAACTGTTTCCATGGCTTATACTGTATTTAGCTATTGAATAGCTTGTCAATGGCTTACACTCAGAGCTGGACGTAACCTTCCTGGAGCCCAAAATTCTTCTACCTGTTCCGTGAGCTTTTTTTTTTACTCACACAGTAACACCTGACAACCCAGTGCTCCCACTACAATTTTCCCATCTATAAAACAGCTTGCTCCATCTGTTAATGAATAAATACACCAATACTACTCAGAATACAATATTTTTGAACTAACAATAAATTAGCATGTACGTATCAAACAAACAGTGTCCATTGATTAATCTATATTTCACAGTATAACACGTTGGTCCCTCCACAACATGGGCATTTTTAACATAAACATACGAACCATGTGCAGTTAAAATATGCATAACTTTACATGCTGATAACAGTAATTTCCTTTTAAAAAGCATGAAAAGGATTTTTTTAAAGTTATATGTGTCTGCACACTCTCACAAACTTGTTGTTGCCTAGCAACGATATGACACCAGAGATACAATGTTTTATTGTAATACTGTGCAGTAAGCTGCACGGCATGGTTCAAGCAGTAAATATTCTTACTGAAGAAAACCTTAGTCTTTACTTCCACTCTGCTACATAAGTAAACTTTAAATGAGAAGCAAATAAAGCAGGCTTTTTTTATTGTGTTGATTTAAAATGATGTGTGGATATCAGGAGTGTCGTCACATACATATTGTCTGCACTGATTTAGAGGTTGCTGTTGACAACACATTTAGTTTTCAGGCGAATATGAAGGTGACAGTATTCACATAAATGTTTATCTCTTTTGAGCTGCAAACTCAATATCATTTTAAAATAGTTGTGCTTCACTATAAGTTTGTCAAGCACAATGTTTGGCTAAGGCCGACAAGCTATGTGACAGGACACAGACAGACCAAGAGGAAACTACCCAGCTAGGTTAGCAACTGAGAAATGTGTGTATCTGTTCTTCCTGCCATTACACCTTTTTAGTGTAACTTTACCAAACTGCTTTTCTTTTTTTCCCCCATGTCCCAATTGCTTTTTTTCCACCGACAGTCATTTGACACGAATGGTAGGGGCTTAATAATTTTGTGGGACCTTTAGCAAATTCTGTGTAGTGAATGTAGGAATGTCCATCTAGGTTTAACCCACCCTTCTCATTCCAGTTTCTGCATGAATCTCTAATCATGCATTTTTATCCTGATTGGTCTATTATCCCCATTCCTGGTTCAATATTAATATTTACAGATATGCACTGCACTGATCCAGAGGTTTTACAATTACATTACAACACCCCTGTAAAAAAAACAAACAAAAAAAAAAAAAAACAAGTCTTTACATACAAATTCCTAATGGTATTTCCTGAGCACATCTAGAAACAACCGACAACAAAATATCTAATCCGGTATGTGGAGCACATATTGCCCACTTGAGGACTATAAAGAGCAAGAATGACAAGTGAAAAGGAATGAATCTGGATTGGGCAGAATTCTATATGCCATCTGTTTCAATCAAAACCAATTTGTGTGCTCAGTGGAGTGATTTTAAATGGCTTTGGGCAAAGAGAACCTTGGAAATTGGACAGAGGGATGTAATGCAAACATTACAACTTAAGGATTATCCCCATAGACAACATCCAAATGGATTAAATTGAAATGATTGGCAGGTTTCCTTATTAAAATGTATACTTTTTAATAATTAATATTTATAGGCATTATATACCGCATTTGACCACTTCATAATATAGTTTCTCAAAGTTTTCCCTTAAATTTAAACTATTTTTAAGACTTCAATGAAACTTATATTATTATCTGAATCTGCACTATAAAACCACATGATACTTGTCATACTTATGCTAATGTATAAGGCTAAGTCTGAACAAAAAGATAATGAAACAAATGCAAGAACCAGGGCACTAATGATGAGCATTTGCACTGACACATGCCAGCTAGGGTTGATTAGCTGCCACCAACTCTTAATACAGTGACCACTGACATTTCTCAGGGCAAAGGTAGAAACGAGATCGAGCCCCAGAACATTCAGCAAAGCTGGTACTGAGCAAATGATGGCTAATTAGTCTCTCCCACTGCCTCCACTCATTAAACAAGATGAAGGACATATCCTCCTGACAGTCAAATTACCTCAGGCATAGCTAGCATCGCCTTTTAAAACTGAATAGTCAGGGACACACAAGGCCACATTTTTTACACAACATACACGTGTGCTTTCGTGATTAGCCTCATGAGTGATTACTAGCAAGAGGATATTAGCGCACAAACCATGGCAATTACCTGTTCATAAATGAGTCCTGAGGGACATGTTAAGCTGGATAGTGCTATAAATAATTAGGCGTACAAATAAATTGATGTATATGGTGGTTGGAGAGGGGGATTTTAGCTTACTAGTGCATGACATTATGCTTTTAGCAAGCCTAGATTTGTTAGCATCGCATCTGAAGAGAACACAGCAGTAACCTAAAATGGTGGCTATTGCTGTCCTTATAAATTCTGTGCAAAGATTTAGATGTGAAAATCCCTTTATTAACTGTTTTTAACTTTTTTTTAAACTATTTTGTATAATTATTATTATTACGATTTATTTAACAGGGCTTCTATAATCATCAGATTTGTATGCACAACCTGTAAAAGATGATCTGACACGTTTGATTGCTAACATGGAGACTTTTACACTAAATGATGCAGAGTCTATGCTCATATTACAAAGCTGATTGTAATTTTTTTATTATATTTTATGTGTAGTCTGATTAGAAAGCTTGTGTTTCTTCCTTACACAAATTGCAAAAACAACTATTCATCTTTCTTTTTCTTTTCTTTCTGTTTCAGCTTCTTGTCCAAATCAAGAGGGTTTGATGCTCTTTTCTAAGCAATACAAATTTGTAATAAATGTTGGTGTATATAATTTGGGGATCTTGAAATGATCTTAATTCGTTTGTCAACCGTAAATTTTGTTTTTTAGTCTAGGCTGACAGGAATAATGTGCTCCTGCTGTCAACTAATAGATGTGACCATGCTGTTATGGCTAATTTGTTTCAAGGTTGATGCTTTTCCGCTTATAATGTTTCTAAAGAGTGATTATTTTCTGCCAACTTGTACCAGTCTTCAGGCAGAAGTGCCAATAGCTGGATCCCCCCCATACCAATCCTTGTATATATTTTTAAAAAATATATATATAAAAAGCCATTGTGTGTGAAAATCCCAGGAAATCAGTTTCCAAGTCAGGGCTAATTAAAGTATCCTGATTGTCTTGCCTTTACATTGCTTATAGAAAGGTTGTCAGAAAAAACTAAAAATTTAGTGATTTAATTCTATTACCCTATAATCTACCATTTTATTCATCATTCGTCACTTAAAAGTATTTCTGGCATTCTTTCTGGCACAGAAGGAGTCTGACAATGATGCTGAAAAGGCTTTCATGGTTCTATCATCCTTTGAAAAGCTGAGAATCTGCCCTCCGTAAAGTTACCTTTCATGTCGCTTTTGCTCGCATGCTTTCATTTGTGTTCATCCTTGTTTTATTTGTTTTTGTGTTTAGACAGAACATCTCTCTGTGCCCTTGAGACTAGTTCACTTGAGGTTAGGAAGTGATTATGCTACAAACTCTGTCTCCAAAGTTAAAGCCAGGAATAACATTTAGCCATAACTGTAACTGGCTGAAATGAGAGAAACCTGTCTGGTAATGAAAATTAACTATAAAAACATTTAGAGATTAGATCAAATCACAAGCTTGTGTATTTTACAGCCATACACCTGCTTTCTCTCTTATCTTTAGTGTCTCTTTTTGGCGTAGGTCACAGCTTATCACTTTGGAACATTCATTTACATGATATGTATGTAAGCTTAGAAAGTAAATCAGTAATGCTTTACTAATAGACAGTCTTCATACGCCATGTGTGTGAAAAATCAAAGAAATCCAACATTAAGTTACTGTATATGAACAAAATCCAGAACTGAGATGTAACAATGAAATACAGCATTGGACTGTCTGAATAAAGTCTAGCTTTGGGTTGTCTAAATTATGTACACCATTGGGCTAGATAAACAAAATCCAGCAGTTGGTTATACGGAGAAAAATCCAAAATTGGGCTGTAAGAACATTATTAAGCACTGGGCTGTATTAACAAATTCCAATGTTGGGGTGAAGTCCAGCATTAGGCTGTGTGAACAAAATCCAACATTGGGCTTATATTTTTTAAACCCCATACGTTGTCATGTTTTTCCCTAGGTTTTTTCCATAGTTTTCCATAAAAGAATGATAGAAATAATAATATTAAACTCACTGTCCAGAAACATAATTTATTTATTCATTCATCTTTTATATCATTTATCCTGTGTACTTATTGTGTGGGTCCTGGATCCTATCCCAGGAGACTTAAGACACGAGGCAGGGTACACCCTGGATGGGGTGGCAATCCTTCTCAGGGCACACACATAAACACACAACGGGCAATTTGGGAACACCAATTACCCACACGTAATTTACAGGTTTGTGATTAAATCTTATGGCTGGTGTGTGTTTCCGTGTATGCAAGCGCGTGTATGTGTAATGTTGCCTATACTTATAAAAGTTTCCCAGGCAAAGACAATAGAAAGGCACACTGAAGGCCCCCATCAATAGGCTTATGTGTCTCAAGCATCACTCCTCTGGCAGACAGAAACAAATAGGATTCAGATAAATCAATGTCTTTCTGCTTCATGCTATGGCCTGCCACCACTTTCCTCCAACCTGTGACAGTGACCAATTGAATGTTAAAATGCCAAACCATCCTTAAGCAAGCAGATTGGATCTTTCAGCTATTGATAGACTTCCCTCAATTGTTCAGAGACGTATTCCACTAGACGAGCATCACAATGTCCTTATCTGTGAATTTGTGCTTGTAAATTGCTCTGGTCTTCTCTTTGGGAAAAGATGACCAATTAAACTTCACCCAAATACAAAAAAAAATATCTAATGGCTTAATTGGGCTAATGCTTGTAAATGAGTGTCCCTCTAGTTTAGAGGTTTATGTGATGCCATATATCAACTCTAGTTTGTTCTAAAACAGTGGCTATATTCTCCTGATTTTTTCAAATAATGTAGGAGGCTCAGTAGTTAGGCTCATTAGTTTGCTTGCAATGTTGAAAACAGGGCTTTTTAACCCAAACATCCTGTTTTTCTGGAAACTTTGATTATTGCACATAATGTTCACTACATCCACAATAATTACTAATGAACACTAAAGCTACTCACCGTTGTTACTGTTTCCCCTGTGTGGCATGCAGGCATGGGTTTTTATTTTGAAACTATTGGGTTTCATTGTTTCTTATTTCAATTCTTTGTTTATTGGCCATAGGTGTCTTTCATTTTGCTATAATTACAGTTACTGTTTAAGCCGTATGTTTTTTAACCTTGATGAACTGTAGTGTAGCTAATCATATTTTTGTGAATGCTTGTCAGTAAAGCCTCATATTTATCTTTTTTCTAAGTCTTTAGTTGCTTTATTTACAGTACTTTGCAAAAGTATTGTGCACATGCAAAAAATTGCTGTGAAGCAAGGAGACCATCAAAAGAAGAAAAAAAAAACTATAAAAGCCAGTTAACATTACGGAACATTACAAAAGACTTCAAAGTTTTCCATGTAGCCGCAGTGACTAGTACATGGTACATAGTCCTAGTACACCTCTGTTTGTTAACGTACTGTGCGAGAATGCACGTGTACTGTATGTACATGCATTTAAAAAGTCCAGTTGCAACGTTACCACAGTAGCTAGTTTACGTAAGTCCGCCATTGCACAAAATATCCTCATAAACAAAGTTGACATCAATCAAGAAGAATGGCCAATCAGCATCTAACTGCCATCTGCTAAGATGACCTAAATTCTTAACTAATCTGACAGAATCATGGCATATTTCCATAATCTTTCATATACTTCACTGCTAAAGCAAGCTGAATAGCTAAAATTAAGTACCCTGGCAGGAATTTTTGTAATATTCGCATCAATTCATCATTTTGACTGCTAATGGTAGCTGAACTATACAGTAGTTGATATTTTACAAAGCTTATGTGACAGGTGTTGTAAAAAGAATGTTTAAGTCATAAAATGTTTATCGTCTTTATGATTAATGCTAGCAACTTGGCTAATATAAAATAATTTAACAGGATACTTTAGAAAATCATATAAAAAATATTATACCATTGGTATTCCAAAATCTTTCAAATCTGACAGTTGAAAATGCCTGCAAGAGTGCAGCGAACGCATTTCTAAACTATAAAGTATCATCTTCCCCTAAATAACTTGTCCTCAATTGTCCTCAATGGCCGTTGACCACAGTTCTGACAGATTCATTGGTTTTGGCGTGGCTTAGAGACTTTTGTTATGGACAAATTGGCTTTGGGCATGGCATGTAGTTTGAACAGTAATAGCCTGTTCTGCTCCGGAGCAATCAAGCGATAATACTACTTTTTATGATATATGTGCTTGATTCATTTCTCATTTCCCTTGTGGATAAAAAGCCCTGAACAAGCTGCCAGCAACATCAGATCAGATTTTTAATGCAAAACCCTAACGCTTCTCTGCTCCTTTCAAAGCTCATAAACTAATCACACTGCCACAGAACTTCCATGTAACTCTATTATGGTGTATATCTTTACTGTAGTTTCCGTAATCCCAGCAGAATTGTGTATTATAATTCACATACAATTGGCCGCCAAGGTATTACATCCACAGTATTTTAACGTAGCAATCTTAATGGGGTCCAATTTAACACAGCAGTCATTGTGTTTTTTTTCCCTTATTCGCTCACATTTTTAGTTCCTCTTTCACAGCTCAACTCATAGCACCATGATGCTTGCCTGCGAAACTCATCAGCACTAATTAGTTCAGAACTGACATGTTAAAGGTAGCAATTATCCTGACGTTCTTTATCCAGACTGACAATCAGGATGAAATTATTTGAAGAACTGCATTAACTGTTTTTCCACATTGTAAAGAGAATGCATACATTTATTAATGCATCTCTGAAACTCTATTTTATTATTGCTTAATATTATACTGACAAAAGTATGTATGCTTTACCCTAACAAAGTGTCATATTGTTCCAGACTGGGTATTTTTTTTTGACCTTGCAAATATAAACAAGACATACTTAATAACCACCTTGATCAAAGAGGCTTTTCATGCCATTTCATATATCTGTGATGTGGCATCAAGAAACACTAAAGTTTGAAAATGAAAACAAGACAACTCTATCAGTGTGAATAAGCAACAATTTCAGAAACATCATAAAACAATTCATTACAATATGTTCATTTTGAGAAATAATTGTAATCATTCCACCTAATAAACATACTGTAATGTATAATAATTATCCATTCCCGAGGAGGGAATTGAACCCTGGCGATGCAAGGCGACAGTGCTAACCACTAAGCCTCTGTGGGGCCATAAATAACCCCAATAATAAATGCTATAAATAACCCATACAAAATGTTACCATGTGATAAATACTCATGATTTATTTATTTATTTATTTATTTATATTGTATCTCTGTAGATTATCATACTGAATAAAGTGGAACCTTGGATTGTGAGTAACTTGGTATGCAAGCATTTTGCAAGACGAGCAAAATTTGTGGAACCTTCATGGAAACATTAAAAGTTCTATAATGCCTGCCATGGTGATGTTTGTATCTTGATAATACTATATTATGGTATGTACTTCTTTTTATCATAGCACTTTGGTAAAGTGCATATATATAAAGTGCAAAAAAAAATTTTTTTTTACATATTCATGTAGTAAATTGATCATTTATATTCACCTGTAAATAATCAGGTAATCTTGTTTGTGCTGTATGTAACAATTCCTGAAAGGCCAAAATCTGGAGTCAAAGTACATGAAAAATTAATTATGTACTGTATTATATTATATTATATTATATTATATTATATTATATTATATTATATTATATTATATTATATTACACTTCAACATGAATGAATAATTATCTACTTCATTCAGATGATCTCTGACATCACAAAGAAAAATCTTAATAACCCTCAGACTCATCCGCTGCCCTCTCTTAAATGTCATGTTAGAAAAACAGAAGGATGCATCCACACAAAGCAAAGAGTCTGCAGGGCAGATGCAGGGAGAATACAACACGCTGCAGCCTTGAGACATACCAGATCATACACTTATCAGTCACTGTGCAGCCTTTAATGAAGTTTTGATGAGCAAATGGAACATACTTAAAACCTCCTTGAACCTTTCCCCCTTTCATACAGTACCTTTTATGGTCTTACTTGTCATTCATTTGTATTTTTAATATTTTCTTATTTATTGCCACTAATATAAAATGGCTTTATTCATTCATAAAAGGTTTCATTAAGTTTGGGGATGTAACAAAAAATACAAGCTATGTAATCTTGACTACATTGTCTGTGTTAAATTGACTAAATTGACAATGTTATGGACATTGGGAAAATGCCTGTATTAGTTTGCTAGGTTGTTAAGTTAGAATTACTTTAATGAAATGTTGTCAGAATAACGAAAGCTACACGACAATGGGATAACAAGTGCTCCTAACACAAAATGAATTTAAAAAAAGTCCAAATTAATATCAAAACATAGGCCTTGCAGGACTCCAGTTGCTGAGGTGGAAGCAGATAAATTCATATTACCAGACCCCAAAAGAACATGCTGTTTTAAATTTACTATAATTAACATCCAGTTTCACATTTGCACAGTATTTGACCACATCCATGGTTCCTGTTTTTAACAGGGTTTAGAATTCTGATCGAAGATCGGGATGAACACAACTGTTTCCTGCACACTGCGTTCAACATTATCTCAAAGTCATCTTACCATTTGAAAGTCATTCCAATTTTTAAACAAGATTCACCGGACGATGGACGTCATCACAACATAGCCAAATTATAAAGGTCATCTAATGTTCCTGCTGGGGTAACTCATCACAATTTGTAAGATTTTGGAAATAATGAATCGGTCAAGGTTTCTCACGGTACTTGCTAGACTATTGCATACATTTACACTCATTCAGGAGCATGTGTCAACGCAAACTTTTTTTCCCGAACGTTTCAGGATTTTCATGAATACCAAATTTAAGCTACCCATTAATGTACTGTATATACTGAGCTGTATATCCAGCTTTACAAATAAGGTCATGAAGTGGCTGTTTAATATGCTACAACAGGGCGGCCAAAGCCTTGCATCTAACTTTAGGTAAGTTAAAAAGTAAAATTTTTTCTTCTGCAGCTTCGTGATTTGGGATAAGACTGACATTAAGCATTGTTGCTTGTGTAATGCCACTGTAAAAATATTGAAGCATAGATATGGAATGAGAACAGATTCGTATTTTTCATCATTGTTGTCTTCTTAAACTAACTAAATAAAATAAAGCTACTGATAAAACATCAAGTGTGTGTGTGTGGGGGGGGGGGGGTATAAAAACAGAAGACTCAAAAAAAAAAAAAAAAAAAAAAAGCAGTGTATTAAAGTCTTATGCTAAGGTGTGAAGAAGCAAATCCCCTAAGGCCAGCCCCAGCCAGGCACAAACAAATTCAAGTATAAATTGTTCTGTTTCATTCGTAAATGCCAAAAGGACAGCAATTACAAATATGGACAGGTACCACAGTCCAACATTTTATCAACACACAAATGAAAAGCATGTGATATTTCCAACATTTCGTGTAATATCATCTTGGAATACTAATCAAGGCAGACATGTGCAGAGGAGTTTTCACTCAATCAATCTTTGATGCTGCGGCAAAGCCGTGGATAGCGAGAGAAGGGGATCGAATCAGAAAGAAAAACAATGATCAAAGTGAAAGAGCAGCCGAGTCAAATGTAATCTGTAAGTACACCGCTGTCTCAATCACGAACAGGCTCTGCTTTCTTTCTGAACAATTTAGTTTTGTTAGGACGTTACAGACTGAAATTAGATGCCGTGAGTTTTCGCACGGCTGCCTCTTGTAAAATTTGGATGCATTATAAATTCTGTCTTTTTCAAGTGGAAAATTGGTTCATCATCAGCTTCGGCTGATTTAATAAAGTTGAACATATGAAGACAAGATGCACAGTTAATCATAATTTTTATCTAAAATCATTTTTACATACTGTAGGAATGTAAAAATTGAAAGGAAAATGATTTTTTTTCTAGTCTTAATCCTTATAACGTGCTCTTTAAAAAAGAAATCAATTCATACAATTTCCCTTAAACAAAAATGTAGTTAATCAGTTACTGTTTTCTAACTGTTAATTGTAATCTGTGAATAGACTTTTATCCAGTAAAGATGCATAAATGCTGTGTCACAGTAGTTTAAAATACTTGTGTGTGCGCAAAAATAAGGCTGGCAACAATAAGTTTAAGGTAGCTGTATAATATACATTATATTCTATTACAGTGTGAAACAGCATTTTTATACATAGCACAAGATATAGGATGAAAATAAAGAAAAATATGATTCTTCTTCTGAAAGTGCTCATTATTTTAGGTGAGAAATTTGAGAGACACAGCCTTTAAACAATCTTGTACAGCCACAGGAAGAGAAAACACCTCATCTCTTCAGGTGAAATATAATCCCTGGCTTTTCACTAAAGTTCTGATAACGTAATAACATGTGTTCTGTCCTTTATCACACTGATCACCAGCACTCGTCCTTAAGATAGACCTGACAAATTTAGCCTTGACCCTAATCGAACTCACTCCACATCATCAGTCTGCTTGATTAGGCGGATCAGCTCTGCAGGACTCGGGCTCGAGCTGAGCTCTCCAGGAACAGGCTGAGTGATCACTTCTTTATTAGTTCTTACCATCAGGTAGAAAAAAAATATTGCGTTGAGCTTGAAGAATATTGTCGTGGTGCCTTGGAGGTATATCAGCCTTTAAAAGTCATTATATTTGCTATCTCATTTAGTGCCCCGTGCAAAACTATGGAATTTCTAAGCAAGCAGAAAAAAAACAGAAAAAAATCACCAACAAATGCTTTTTCATTTTAAATCACCATGATAAATGTATACCAGACTGTTTAAAGTAGAATTTTCCGTTAAACATATCATCTCTGTAAGAAGGAAGCCCAGGAGCAATATTACACTGCTGTGTCTCTCCTGATTACCACCCCAGATGTGCCTCATAAACATAGCAAAATGCCTAATTGTGCCTTCTTGAGTGCACGCTAGCATAAAAATAAAGAGTGCTCACAAGAGTGTGAGGAGAAGTGTTTATTACACATAAACCAGCCAGCTGTGGGCTGCGAATAGTTCCAGGTGGTGCAGGATTACAAGGACGCAGGTATATTGCAATGAAAATACAGTATTTCAAATTGTACAGTACATAACCCGGCGTGCTTTTTCCCTATAGTGTGAATCGGGGGAAAAGATATATCTTGTACGAAATATATTTATATCACAGCTTTTTATTTTTTAAGGAGGATGCCCTTCCTGATTTAGCTCTCTGGGCATAGAGCCAGCACTGGGTGGGTACTGACTTGTGCTTCTCCCACAGGGTTCACCATTGGTCAATCAAATCCCAGAAAATTCCCAGTGTAGTAGTGGGACATCTAGTCAGAGATAGCAATATTTTGTTTTTAGTGTTTTTAGGAAAATAAAAGTATCCCAGACATGTTATAAATGCATCTCAAAACTCTTCTTTTGACTCATCAGTCACAACAGTGCCAGTGCACTTTAATGTCCCAATCAGCCAATCATGTGGAAACAACAAAAAAGTCAGTCTTCCATAGAGGAATCAGGCTTTACAACTGTGGTGAGCAGAAAAGCATGTCAAGCCTTAAGAGCAGGTTTCTGTAGCTATAGTGGGAACAAGCTCATGGACATTTATGAAACTAACTGTAACAAAAAACCTACTAATGGACAAAAATAAACTTATTATCTCAAGCTCATTTTGAAGAACACTTCTATTTCCTGCATGAGCCCAGATTAATGATGAAGGTATTATGTGAAAACTTTCTTTAGTCACGGGTCTATCAATAAAGGATCTTCATCGGATTATCCGAAATAGGGAACACATTGTCTCAGAGTTTATTCAGTCTATCTTACATATAGTGTGACAAACGGTAGTCCTATTAATAGCAAATGTTATCAGAAATACCACTTGGTTTGCTGTATAAAACTGCAAAACCACCTTTAAACCATCATAACCATATTTAATTTTACAGAAATGCGGCAATATAAATTATATAATCATCAGTCAACAGTCTAGCATAACAAATCTATAATAGAGAGACAGTGTCAAATTATCAAAAACACAATCATCTTTCATTATTTATATATAATCTGAGCGGTCGTCTTGGCAGAGCTGTAGAATCAGTCATCTGTAATGTAATACAAGAATATGTCAAAATATAACAGCTGAGTGTTGATGCAGATGGCAGCCACATGATACACATCAAGACACAGCAACGTCGCCTAACCAAAGCTGCAGGGGAAAAAAGAAAGAAAGAAAGAAACAGGCCAGCATTTTCATCTCTCTCAGCCTTTCTAATTTCCCACTGACCAAATGCTTAAGAAGAGAGAGAAGCATGGAGCTCATATTTCCTTGCCTGGATAGGCCTGGTAGTGAAATCCTCCTTTCAAATTACCTGTTCGAGAGAGAAAGAGGCAGAATGATGACTGACTGAGGAGCCACATGCTTGTCCTTCGTAAATTCCAAGGTGAAATACTGACAGTGAGAGAGGTGTCAGACAGGGAGATGGAAAGTGGAAGGCATATATGACAGTGTCGAAGAAGCTTGCCTTTCTGAAGTGTTGCGCGCCACATCAAGCTCTGACATGTGTGTCTCCTTAATGTCGGCCGTGAGGATGATGCATGATACTCCATAGCGGTCATGGGTGCAATAAGAACATATTTTGGGCACATTGCTTTTAACATGTAGCACAATGTGTACAACGGAGGCCAGAAGTAGTAAGACAACCTGTATTATTGGTCTCTCTGTGGACAAAACAGGTAATTTCACTAATTAGTTCTAGCCAGTCTGAAGAGTTCAATCAGTCTGAAGAGTTGTGCTAATTAACTGAGAAACTAGTTGAAAAAATGGCTATGTGACAATGGTATTTAGTTTCTGGAGCCATAACCTGGGTGATCTCTAGACCTGAAACCCAATAGGAAAAAGTATTTTGTTAATGATCTTCACGATGCAATCAAACAGGCATGAAGTGAGCAAGTGACACCAGATGTCTATTTGATTCTATGCCCAGCCGGATCCAGCAGGTTTCGAAGAATAAAGGACATCATGGTAAATATTGATTGTTATAAAGCAAAAAAAAAAAAAAATATCTGAAATTGTCATTAAAACAGTACGTTTAATTTTCGTCTCAATACTTTTGGCCACCTCTATTTAGTGGTGGACAAATAATAACTATATTAGCTCGCGCACAGGACAAGCTTCAGTATAGAGGCTTAATTAGCTAGACTGAGTTTAAGATATACGTAGAATACATTACAGTAATTATGTGCATGGATATAGACAATATTATAAGAGGATACATGCAACATCATTATCCAACCCTGATGATGGTTTCTCTGATGAAGCAATGTTTGCCAACCTTGGGAAAAAATCTTTAAAAGATGTAATCTTTGGATTTATTTTGGCTAAGAGCTATGAATGTTCTTGCCTCACCAGCATCTAGCAATTTTCCAGATACAGTACAAGGTTATTTCAAAATAGACAAATGGATATTTGAACAGAATAATTACTGTAGATTATAAACACTTTTTATTTAGTTAATGTGTGGATTGCAGCAGGTAGTAAGAGTTTTTTAAAAGTTGTATGTGCAACAGCAAAGAGTTGCTTCACACCACTGAGAAATACTGTAGCTGAACATCACATCCATATGTATGTTGCCACAAAGCTACAAACACTTTATTGTATAGGATGTAGTATGTTGTATACTGTAGCGGTACATTATTCCTTCCGTTCAACTACTTGGCTCAAACATTTAGGCATGACAACACCATTGTGTAGGAAGTAAACTCCATGAAGACTTGGTTTGCCAGTGCTGAAGAGCTCACATCCCGCTATTAAAGACAGTGAACTCAAAGCCTCCTCACTCAACATCAGTGACTGATCTCAGTAATGCTCTGAAATTAAGTGTTTAAAGTCTTTCAAAATGAATGAAATGGTGGAATAACTCTGTGACATTTTGAAAGATGATTGAAACAGGTACACAGAGGAAGGCTGGTTAGTTAGCATTAATATTGAATTGTTTAATGATTCGGGCGACAGCCTGCATTCAACAATTTGTTTAGATAATTAGAAACATTAAGCCCTGTGACATAGCAAATCTGTTACCATGACTGATACACTTTCCAT
This sequence comes from Clarias gariepinus, assembly GCF_024256425.1. Lineage (NCBI taxonomy): Eukaryota > Metazoa > Chordata > Actinopteri > Siluriformes > Clariidae > Clarias > Clarias gariepinus. Next base: position 10,245,714 of record NC_071122.1, read on the forward strand.
TCAGGCGGACCCGCTTATGATTTAGGAGGCTTTTCCCCAGAGTTTGAATTTTCCCTTCAATCACCACACTGCAGTTGGCCCAAACCAAACAAACTGTCCAAGTATTTACATAAAAGGCTTCATTAGAAGAGAATAACATTTGGAGGGCTTTTGTGAGCGTCTGTCAAGAGCGTGCAAGGATTTATGAGGCCGGGTAATGAAAAAGATAGCATGAGTGTCATCCAGTCCGCGATGAGCCAATAACACAGTATGAGTTAAGCAGCCCGACGGAAAGCTGCTTCTAATAGCCATGATCGCACTGAAGGGCCATTATGGGGTTATCGACACTGCATTAATTCCCCACATGGCCGATGAGATTTATGCTCATCCACAAGAGCAGTGTCTGGTTCTTTTCCTGAGTTGAAACATTTGGATGACGATGAATTAGCTAGCTCTTCATGGTTTGGATCAGTTTGGAGAGGACACAATATTTTGTGATTGATTTTTATTTTTTTTTCCTCATACATTTTTAAGATGTCGATGGTAGCCAGTTCTTAAACTTGTCTTCGCATTTCCAATCAACAGGACTGTACTACCGGCAAAACTGCAGCGAAAGGCACATTGATGGTCACAGAACAATCCCTTATACTTAAGCAATGGGCTGGAAATAACAGCATGCACTCAACAAGTACAATAATAATGAGATCCAGCTAGCTGGTGACACGAAAGAGAGACAGAGTCACATACCAAACAGAGAGAAAGAAAGATTGTGGCAAAGACAAAGAAATGCAATGAAAGTTGCAACCATGTGGAAAGAAAGAGGTAGATGAAGACAAAGCAAGAGACAGACAGAAAGAGACAGAAGAAAGTGATCAACAGAGAGAAAGAGAATGCAAAGGACTGAGACAAAGGCAGACAGGGAGGAAGACGGAGAAGCAAGAAACAGAAAGAGAGTAAGATGGAGCAAGATGCATAAGAAAAGCAGGGAGACGGGTAAAGCAAGAAGGAAAGCGAGAGAGAAACACAAATCAAGATTTTTTTTTCTCCTGTGCTGTTGATCATATCAGGCAACGGGTTCCATCGTTTCTATAGCAATGGCAGTTTTTACAAGACTGGGTTGCTATCCAGATGCCCAACCCTCCTACTTTTGGGCATCTGTGACAGAGCGATTTTTGTATGGGCGTTGACTTAAGGGCCTTGTCCAAGAGCCCAACAGTGGCAACCTGGTGGTGTTGGGGCTCGAACCCCTGACCATCTGATTAGCAACCCTGAGCCCCCCAACTGCCTGAGCCACCACTGCCCCATAGCACAAAAAAGGGGGAGATGAATAAAAAAGGAAGTTAAAACAGAGCAAGGGACAAAGCAAGCAGCAGAATGACAGGGAGACAATGAAATGAAAGAAAAAGCAAGAAATTGAGAGACAGTGACAATGACACAAAGGGAGCACAGAGAAACAGACAAAGCAAGGAATAGAGCAGGACAGGTAAATGAGGAGCAGAGACAAAATGTGAATGAGACAAATAAAGCAGCAGAGAGACAGACAAAACAAAAAGCAGAGAGAGAGAGATAAAGCAAGCAATCGTTGAAGAGAAAAAATAGAAAAAAACTTGTTCGATTTTTTTTTTGTCATTTGAATCAGTGGCTATACTGTTGGCCTGTGCACTTTGTACTGTACATACAAAGTTACAAACTGTAGCTCCTCTATTCTTTCCTCCAATACAAAGAGACATTGGACATTGACGCAGTCATGTGTCATTAACATGTGTAAGGTTTCTGCACTGGTGCATCAGTTGTAGCCATTTTAGTGGGAATCGCCAAAAGGAAATCTTTAGCCAGCAGGTTAGTGATTATACTTTATCTTACATTCATTTATAGAAGGTCCAACAAACCTGCACAATCTAGTGTGACATTCGGTTGATCAACCGAAGCAGAACAATCTTGTGATACACACATACACTCTCTTTTCTGATTGGATCTCCATTTTCCACCCAGTCAGCTGCAGCTTTCTGAACACCTGCTCATTCTACGTGATAGAAAATGGTAAAAGACATGGTGCTATCTGCCCTCTTCAGCACACATGATTTCACAGATGCCTACAAATGGCTAGTGTCTTTGTGATTGACTGGGAAAGAACAGAGAGAGAAAGGTAAAGAAAAGCCAGGGGTTTTGGACTCATAGCCACGAATGGCTGTCATCATCATCAATCTCATCAGACAAAACATCAAACTCATAATCTACACTTGGCAGGGCAAATCCTTTTCATTGTGTCGTGTTGTAGCCCCTACTATTTCTTCCATGCATTCTTTGATTTTCTTTCTGCTTTTCTGACATATTCCTACAGAATTAAGCTCTTTTTGGACATTAGCAAGCTACCTGTAAGGTATACTAATGGGTACTGGAGGTACTTCCCAGTCGGACATACCTAAAACAGCTTTTAGGAGGAGCCGACCAGGGGGGCGTCCTCGTAAGATGTCCAAACCTTCTCAATTGATTTCTTTTCATTAAAAGGATCACCAGCTCTACTTTGAGCCTTTGCCAGATCATTGATTTCCATCCATCCATCCATCCATCCATTACACATACAAATTATCCTGTGTAGGGTCACAGGGACTTGCAGTCTATCCCAGGGCACAAACAGGAATAGACCCTGAATAGAGTGCCAAAACAGCATATGTCACAAGCCCACACAATCAAGAATTATGGGTAAATTGGAAATATCAGTAAGCCCACTGTCTTTAGAAGTGGAACTGTAGAAGAAAAATCCTACCACATCCATGGAAAAAATCCACCAAGAATGGGAGAATATGCAAAATCCATACACACACAGATCAGAGGTGTGATTAAAGCCTATAACCCTAGGGGTGTGAGGCAATGGCTTGGCACCCTGACCGGGTTGTGTCCTGCCTTGTGCACTAGGTTCCCTGGTATAGGCTCTAAGCCTGTCTTGGGGCAAGCTATCTTGCGGCTAGAAATGTTGGACCCCTTGATGTAAATCGTAACAGCATTATTATTATGAAATGTGGACAAAATTAAGCATTTTCCTCTTGTGTTAAATTGAATGCAAACTCAAATTGTCCTCTATAGTTTCTATTTATTTTACCTTTCATAGAAAACACCTCTATGCTAAGTGAATTTACATCTATTTTAGCTATGTAAGTAATGAATGTTCACTTTAAACAAATGGATCTAAACTGGGTCAGACAGAAGTATTTTACGCTTTACATGTTACAAAAAAAATCCTTAATCATAAAACATGCTTTACTTAAACTTGAAAAAACAAACAAACACATCCTGCCATCTGTCGAGTTAGTATAGAAACACAATCTTTTCTGGTCGTGCAAGACGTTTGTCTCAAATGTCATTGACATCAAACCCAGCAAGACTAGAAGAATGTATTCCCTGTTCTTATGTCTTTCAACTCAGAACTGTAGGCCTAAAAACAGGCTTGTTGTCTCAGGATGTGGTTATCTTAGACAGAAGATGGACAGGTTTGGCTTTCTTCAAAATGTCAAACCCCAGGGCGGGAAAACGCAGGTCTTCTTTATTCATCTCCTGAGGAAGAAAAAAATCAAGGCCAAGTACTCTTTCACAAGCAGCCGCAATTTAAGGGGAGAGCTGAAAGCAATTCATGGCCATTAAAAAAAGCCGTACTCAGTTTGAATCCACATTATCAAAAGAGAACAGTAAAGCTGACAACAGGAGAGCAAAACTTAATTTGTTTCTAAATCAGTGCATTACTTTCCTCTTTATATGTTAAGGGCCTTCACGAGAGTGTGCTCTTAAATCAACCAGCATCAGCTGCTATATGCAACAGTAGATTGGATTAGCATTCCTTAAAAAAATAAAAAAAAAAAAAAAACTACATTCTTTTTTCATTTTTATCTGGTCTGTGTGTATGTGGTTCTCCCTTTGTGAGTTTCCTTTAAATACTTCCCACTGGTCCCAAACAATCAGGTGACAGCTGAAGTGAATACAATTACCTTATCACAATGGCACCTGGAAAAGGGTGAAATATATATTAGGCAGCAGGTGAAGATTCAGTTCTAAGTTGATATGTTGTAAAGATCTGGATCTGAGTGATCTTGACACAGGCCAAATTGTTATAGCTGCAGATTGGGTCAGAGCATCTCTAAAATAACAAGTCTTATGGTGTCTTCCCAATATGCAGTGGTTACAGTGGTCAAGAAAGTACATATGGTAACATGGTGACAGAATCATGAGTAATTAATGCACTTGGGAGCAATGACTAGCCCATCTGGTCCAAACCTACAAAAGAGCTACTGTAGCACAAATTTGTGAAAAGGCTAATGCTGGTTATGTAAAAAAAAGAGAGAGAGAGAGCAGGGATACCTTGCTGGTTAAAGTGTTGAAATTTGGATCAGGATTTTCCTGGTTCCAGCTCCAGTACTACTGTACTGCCACTGTAAGCCTCAACTTCTCAGATACAATCAGGTGTCAAGCTATTAAAGTATCCCTTTAAGAAACTTAAAAAAATTGTCACCTAATTTGTCTGATGGAAATGGACAGACCCTTAATCTCAATTATTTTGGCCCTGTGGCCTCACACCTCCAGGATCGAGGGTAGAAGGGTCCTCTAGTATCGAGGGTAGAAGGGTCCTCTAGTATCGAGGGTAGAAGGGTCCTCCAGGATCGAGGGTAGAAGGGTCCTCCAGGATCGAGGGTCCTGCTATTGGGCCTATGTGCATGGGGTTTGACTGTTCTTAGTCACGTTCCTCTGGGTACTCCGGTTTCCCTCCACAGTCCAATGACATGCAGATTAGGCTAATGGGCTTATTCAAATTGTCAGTAATGGGTGTACTTCTGGTCTGGTGCCGAGTCCCCTGGGATAGGCTCCAGGGCTCCCGCAACCTAGTTCAACGTAACTAGTATGTGTGAGTGAGTGAGATGATCGAAAGGTCTCACAACACACAGTTCATTACAGCCTGATACTGTACTTATGGGACTGCACAGCCATCACAGGTTCTATGCTAAGCCCTGTCTACTGCCAATAACACCTACAGTGGGCAAAGGAGCTTTATACCCAGAGCAGTAGAAGAAGTCCTGGTCTAATGAATCATTTTTTATACATCATGTGAATGGCTAGGTGTTACTTACTTGGGGAAGAGATGCCTTTATGGTGCACTATGGGAAGTATGCGAGCTGGCATTTGTTACTTTGACTTGTACTATATACATAAACATTGTTGTTTCATGTTAACAGTATTCCTTAAAAGCAATGGCCTCTATTAGTAGAATAAAGACGCTGTCACACTCTCATGTTCCTCCAATCATTTCTACACAATTTTTACATGGTGCTAATTTGGCCTCTGAAATGTCCGGATTTCGATCCACTTGTGCTGGACAAACAATTCTTGTGAAGACCATGCCGTGATGGGTCAGAGTTGTTTAGGTGGCAAAAGAGGAAACCTGGATACAATACAATATTAGGTAGGTGGCTTTAAATGTTATGGCTGATCGGTGTATAAAAAAAACAAAAACATGTTCATTATGAACTAGAACTACAGCATTATCTAAATATTATCTAAATATATCAGTAAAACAATCACATCATATCAATTTCCACATTCTTTCTTTTCCTGTTAAAAAGCATAAAGAGAGTGTATACTATATATGACAACAGTCGTATGAGCTGTATGATTATTGCAACTTTATTAGGACTAGCTAGTCTAAGTTCTGCGTATTCGAAACGTTATCACAGTTATTTGCACATTGCAGCCACGTATTCATTATAAATTCCATGGAACGGAGACCAGCACAGATGGCCTACAGATCCTACTTCTCTACTGTAGGAGCTGCAGCACATGTGGAGACGTGTCTCATCCAATATCACATGCACAATGTCAGCGAAAGTAAGGGAAATGAGGTCAGAGCCCAGACCATGACTTTCTGGAACAGTGATGAAATCCTGTCTCCATCGCTGTATGGAACCAAAGATGCTTCTGTGGTGATGTTGACAGCTGGGCACACAAGAGCTCTACGCAGCACACATTTAAAGCTCACATTATTTAAGTTTAATCTATATACAGTAGGAACAAAAAGTGTGGAGGAAAAGTAATTGTTTGGTGCTGATGGAGTATAGAGCTGTAGCTGAACAGCACATGAATGCATTATTGACATCATGTGTTCTAAACACATATAGGAGAAAAAAATAATAATAAAAAATAAAAAACTTGACAAAAAGGTTCAGGTTGTTAATACTAGGGGAGTGCACTGGGATTGGAATTTCAGCAGGACGAAATCAAAATTGTCTGAGACAATAAAAAGTGAAAATAAATGTGAACGTGCATCACCACATGATGTATGAACAGCATTCATTTATTCATTATTAGCAACTACCTGTTAAGCATCACTGATTTTAAACTACGCTACACGATTTAAAGTCACACCGCATGCTGAGGGTACCACCACCGTTTTACCCTTTAGGTTTATTTTCCCCCAGTGTTCATATTATCCCTGAGGGGAAAACAAAACTTTCTAATTTAGGCCACACCCACTTAGGGGTTAAAACATATACAGATGCATTACAGAGGAACAGTTGCATTTCTATTACACCCCTAACACAACAGTATTAAAAGGACAGAGTTATTTCGTGTACATTTTGGAGACTAAGATAAATAAACTAAGAGAAATCACAAAAGTTTAGTTCATCACCTCGTCAAACCATTTAAAATTACTTATGTATTTTCAAGTAGTGTCAAATACATTAATATTTATTCACCTAAGGAGCAAGATTGAACAATAACTGATTTTTTTTTATTGCCACTATATTTATCATGTACACAACCATACACAGTATGATATGTAGTGAAATGCTTATTGGACTGTTCAGAAGGATAGAACAAAAAGAAATATTTCACTACAATAAAAAAAAATTATTAGTAGAATACAATTAAACTAAAGAAAGAATTTCCAATTTAAAAAAATAATAAAAAGATAAATCTACAGATCTACTAAGTTTATCATTGGGGATGAAAATTGAATACAACCTGGACCTAAACAAACTAAAAATAGTCCTGTGCGCAAAATGAAAACATGGCTTGAAATGATTGGAGTAAAAATCTCAAGTTTTCTTGGGAAGCTTTGATCTTAACCCCACCCAAGACCTTTGTGCTTTAACTAGAAGACTGACTTCACCCCAGGACTCCGGATCAAATCATCTATGCCTGATCTCACTAATGGTTTCGTGGCTGAATGATCACAAATCCCCAGAGCCATGCTCCAAAATCTAGTCTACAACCATTCCAGAAGAGTGGAGGTCAAAAAGCATGAGTGTCATGGTCAGGTGACCAAAAACCTTTGGGAATATGATGTTTTTGGGTGGTAGGAGGAAACATCACATATACAGGTGTTTTTCTTTGCCACAGTCGCCCTTGGCTTGCTTATCATTATGATTCATATACACATTTTTACAAACTTTCATTTTTTTTTTTTTTTTTGTGTAAAGGTGCTTTCCTACAATGACAATTGTTAAAAGTGCTATACAAATAAAATTAAACTGAATTGAATACGGTAACCAGGAAAAGAAGAAGAAGAAAAAAACGAACTGGTATGCTGGTGCTACCCCTAAACACTACTGTGTAGAAATATGTTATAACATGAAGACAGTTATCCTTCGGTTAAGAATCTGTATAAGTGACCAAAGGGCTCAAAGATTAGACCCTTATCCAAGCACAGATTAAGTTCACCCATGTCTTGCAAAGTCAATATTTTAAGTAGGAATAAGGACACAACTTTTGGTGAGAACAATTTTAATACATGAGTCCAGCATACAGTGTCTAGTGACAAATTAAATCAGCGCTATTAAACACAGAAAGAAACAAATCGTCTCTGCACTCAGGCATTTTTTACACCCCTTAGTCTCGAATATAAAATTTAGTAAATTAGCCAGGTTTCAGAAAGTGTGAGCAATCTTCCTTAATTCTGCTTAACTTATTGTTAGCTATTCAAGCCTTGATTCAAGGCTCTCATATACCAAGTCCCAAGTCTCATGTGTTTCAATTAAATTTTTAGGAAAAAATGAATGAAATAAATCACGCTTATTAGGACAGGCCAAAAAACGAGTGTCACAGCAAAAAACTGCAGCTTATGTAACACACCCAGGACAAAGGAAAAGTATAAAAAGCAGGAGGGAGAAATAAATATACAGCTAGACTTTTCCACTAGATGCACTTTGTCTAAGGATACGGGTTAGAAGTTGTTGATTTTGAGCGCTAATCAGCAAGCGCAAGGTTTTTCTAATGCAGGACAATATTACTAAGGTAAAAACAAAATAAAAATGAACAAGACAATTTCTTATGTACTGTATTTAGGAGCTTGGACTTGGTACATGAAAACAATCAAAAATGCTGATAAATACAATCAAAATAAATGTCAGATAATTAGGCATAATTAGGACTGACAATATGCTTAAACATTTGCTTCTTTGGTTTTGAAGAATTTTGACCAGTGAGGTTACGTTTTATGTGAATGGAAAACCAGAAAGGCTAAAACACAAGACTAAACAATAAATTGTTAATAATTACTACAATTTTAAATTCCCCTTAGCTTAAAAACAAACCACAAAAAAAAAAAACCTTCACACAGCTTAATCTTAAATGCTTTAAAAGTTATTAGGTTAACTTAATTAGCATCTTTCCATTGTTGCTTAATACATGTGTAAAGTGTAAATCATAAATATGTTGTCTTAAATGTGCAAAATCTGAATAAGAATCGCAATTTGGTGTCATGATTAAAGTAAACATGCAAAAAATCTAAGAAATCTCATACTTCAGCAGGACGTGCTGGTAAGTCTTCGCAAAAAAAAAAAAAAAACACGTTAAACAGGTAATACAAACAAGTTAAATATATGATTATTTAAAAAAAATTAAAAATTTATAAAACCTAGCGTATGTAGGCATACAAGGGGTTTTACGAGAAATCAATACTGTGGTACCTGATCCTGCAATCTCCAAACAGATATATGATCAGATATGATCATTTTAAAGATGATTAAAAAAAAAGTACTGTTTTGTGAACAAAATCACTACAGAAATGTTTATTTGGTAATTTGATTATATACTTACCCCTTTTCTACAAAAAATTTGAACAAGCATTTTTTCCCCATTGCATCTGCCATATCTGATGTACACACCTCTGGACTATGAAAACAGTTCTATCCGAAGGCAAAGGATTATTTACAAAAGACGACTGCTGCATTACTGCCAAGGCAAAATATATAATATATATTAAAAATATATAAAAAATAATATACAAAATAAAACCCTGACATTCAGCTGCAAATACAGTATCATAGTTACATTTAATAAATGATGCCATTGTTTAGAGAATGATTCTTTATTAAAATATTCAGTCTTTATTTTCAGTTATTTTGAATCAAGGCATACACTCGATAATCATTATTGAAAAGTAAAAAAAAAGAAAGAAAAAAAAAAAAGACCAAAAACCATAAAACATGATCAAATCATTTGAAAACATATACTATGCTGTGAGTCTTTCAAATCATTTAATCAAAATCATGACGGTGACTTTTAAACCTTTGAAGGGGGAAACAAGTAGCGGATGCCTTCTGTGAGATGTAGGCATTATGATTTTGGCCATTTATGTGTCCTTGAAAGGGCAGCAGCTACATCATGCCGTATATCCTTACTATAAACCATGACGGACATAAAAACTGAATAATGTCAGAGTTTTGAGCATAAAAAAGATCAAAATCAGTATGACATAATAATACCTCCATGTCTAGGTCTGGCATGAATCTCTATAGATACTGAAACACTTCCTTGAAACTATCTCAAGAACATATCCATAGCCTCTTAACTCATTTCCATTACGTAGGGATACAAAAAGTTGTTCGGTTTTTCTTTGACGTCCACCGAATAAAAAGAAAAACAAGAGAAAGAAAAAGAACTCTATCAACCCTCAAATATACAGTGGATTAAACAAACAAACAAACAAACAATCAAACAAAAAAGTTCTATCCCTCTCAAGGTTTTTGGCTACCTCTTATGCTCATCTTGACTAGACATGTGAATAAGGGTAAAAACATTACAATTAATGTTAAAAGGCAAACCTTATTGAATTAAACAAGCCCATAATTGTTTGCACAACTGTACCTCTAGAATCATGTTTTTTTCTTTCTTATTTGTAGAATGTCACTATGAAACATTTGCACCTGCAGTCACTTTACTTATTGTCTTTATGTACTGTATTATTCAAAGAGTTCAGAAGATAAAAAGAGTGCTGTTAGGCAAGTAGTTTGATTTTGAAATAGGTCAAAAAGAAATATAAATGATGAACAAAAAACAAAATAAATCAAAACAGCCCATCTAGACACAAAAGCGCTAGGATCGAGGGTGCATCTTACAACTCATCTGCAGCCAGACAGCCAGAGGCTGAGGTTGTTGTTGCTGTCTTTGAGGATTATATAATTACACCCCTGCCATCACCACTCCAAAACAAAAAAACAAACAAACAAAAAGTCCAGTTTTACCAAAATCCACCCAACCCTACCAATTCAATGTCTTGAATTGTAATGCCCCTCCGTTTTTCCAAAAAATGCAAAGAGACAACACTGGTGTTGGAACTACACAGGTTCCCTGTCCTCCACACTGGAGGGATCTATAAACATTAGGGTGGAACGTATGGGGGTGGTGATCTGTAGGGGGTCATGTTCTTGGGACGGGACCCTTTACCCTCCATCGGAACGGAAAACGGGGGTGGAGGTTGGTAAGGAGGTGCGTTAGGGTCCTCATCTTGTAGGCCTGAATACTCTCCCAAAATGTCTTGGTTCAGCGGTGTTGTCTCTGGACTAGCCATGTTGGGATACTCGGGGGGTGGCAGAGGAGGTTTTTCCTCTTGAAGGATAAGGGGCATGCTAGACGACGGAGGCGGCTTAGAGTCGTCAAGTTCATCAGCAAAAATGATTGGGACTCCTTTTTTAATGAAGGTTGCCTGGTCTTCGATGGTAAGCTTGCCCTTGCGTTTCTTGCGGTAGCAAATCATAGCAATGATTCCTGCAATCAAGAGGATTGCTGCAACCACTACAGCTGGTATGACTGTGTGAAGATACACATCATCGTTGCTCTGTCGTCCTGCTCCCACAGCTGGTGTAACAGCAGGAGGAATGGGGTCCGGGATCTCAGCTGGTGGTACAAACATGTAGTTGCGGCAGCTGGCGGTTCCTTTGACTGTGATATTTATGGGTTTGAACTCGGGTTCCATGGCGTTGTTGAAGAATGGCGAAGGTTTACCTTCAGCATCAGAGATCCTTCGACTCATGGCCTGAATTTGCTCCTTGGGACATGGATGTTGTTGAAGGCTACTGTTGGTCCACTCAATTACAATGGATCCCTTAGTAATGTTTTTCAGGGTGATTGAACTCGAATTGCGATCACCGAAGGAATATGCCAATTTCTTAACCAGAAGGATTTTCTTATGGATATCGTTTGTAACAGAACGAGGGTCCCCATGGAATCGAGCAGCAAACAGGACTGGATGCTTAACGTTGTTTCCAAAGCGGCTTACACGAACCTCAAAGGCATCGGTCGTGTAAAGGCCACCTTTGTCAGTTGCCTGCATAAAGTATTCATGCTTGCCCTCGTGCTGCCAGTCTGGTAATCCATAAAGCAACTGGCTGGTGCTATTGAACTGAATCCAGGAGTCTTCTCCTACAATGTCGTTATCCTTTCTCAAAGTAAGTCTTAACTTGTCCGTTGTACCATCTTCTCGATCAAAGAACGTGTCAGATGGGATTTTCACCTCAAAGTATGTGCCGATGAATGACTTGACTTGGTCAATTGGGTTGCGTAGCTCTGGTTTCGTATTGCCATCAGGTAAAACAACTGAGGGTGTAGTACGCCTGGGTGGCTTGGTAGTGGTTGTCTTAGGTTCCTTCGGGACTGGGGTGGTCTTGGGTTTCTTGGGCCTTTTTGTTGGTTTCTTGGTGGTTGGTGTCGGGGGTGTTACAGAAGGCCCAACATACACTGGCCTTGTCATGGTGGGCTGTATTGTAATAGTGCTGGTAGTGTCCATAATTTTTGTGGGCTGAGGGGGTCCTATTGTGGGAGTATGAGCAATTGGATCTCTTGTGCGAATAGTCGGTTTCACAGGCAGAGGTACAGGGCCCCGCACAGGTTGCGAGGAACTGTCTGATGTTGGTCCAATGACTCGGGACGTTGGTGTGGGCACAATGCGGCTTGATGGCTCAGGGTATGTTGTTGGAGGAAGCAAGGAGGGCACAGGGGTAGGGGTATTAATCTGCCGCCGTACTCGTTTAGGTACATGTGGCTTTTTGTTAGCAATGTACCATCCCACCACCGGATATCCCAAATGGGCTGACATTGTCCCTTCCTTTGCTGGAACTTGAACACTGCTAATGTTGGGAATGTTGCTTTGATCCAGGGCACAGCCAAGTTTCCAAGACAATAAAGCACCATTTTCTACAACCTTTTTGGCATTTCCTGGCCCAGCCATAAAAGCAGACATATCAAACAAGCGATTGTTGACAACAGGCAGCACCTTCATATGCTGAAGCCCTACTCCTGAGAATTTCTTCATGCTGGACAAAAGCTCTACTCTCTGTTTGGAGCTCATCTTAGTGAGATCTGCATCCAGAATTACCGTTAGCACAGTAACTGGCTCTTCATTGCTACAGACAAAATGTTGAGAATCATTGTCTGTTAACTGGACTGCCAACTGCACAGGATCTGTGTCAGCATGTTCCTCCGGGTGGACCTCAATGGAAAATACTTCAGGATTCTGGGACATGTTGCTTTCAGTGGAATTAGAGACAGATATGTAGTGGACACCCTTGTCTATCTCCAAAGGAAGGCCTCGAAGGGTGCTGCTCAATGGATCCCAGTGCAACCATGATGGCAGTTTATCTTTGCCTGTCTCTGTAATCTAAAAAAAAAACAAAAAAAAAACAAAAAAAGATTAAAAAACATGTTCATTACTCCTGATTGGAGTGAAGGTACACTGAAATCACACATCTAATCATACATAAATACATAAACAACAGAAAAGGCTAGATCATGCAGCAATTAAATGTGTGATGTTAGGGCATGAATTTATAAGTCCATAAAATAAAGAACAAAACTTTTTATTTCACATTTCTATTTTGTAAAATAATGTTGAAAAACAGCAGATACTGTAAAAACAATTAAAATGTATATAAAATATACAAAGCATATGGCTTGAAACCCTAAACAGTTTAGCCGGCACAAAACCACGGACTATGATTAGGCTGTAGTAAGGCATCACCAACACATAACATGTTACGCATGCTATTCAACTGACAGACTAGTGGACTGCAATTGTTTACTGCGGCAGAAAGGTGCAACAATTTGACATTTAAACAAACGAATGTTTGTTTAAGTGTTTGTTTAAAGGTCCTTTGCCATACCTTTTCTAATTACTAGAGCAAATCGACTTGATACGATACAAGTTTTGAATTAATACAATTTACTAATGTTATTAAATAAGCATTTAAAATGCTATGTACCATGGTTTGGTTTAAATGTCGTGTTTGATACAAAACAATTATCTTTTTCCTGACAAAACGTCAACCCCCGACTCCAGTTCAATAGGTGGCGGCAAAGCACCAACTGGTCATAAACTCCAAAAAAGAAAACAAGTGATTATCTTGCAAAGCAGTTCATATTTTCTACAGATGGTATGTTCTATTTTTTAGGGTTAAATTTTAGACCATTTAACCTGTGCAAGTTTATGAAAAAAAAGCGTGAATCTAAACTAACAAAAGATTGATTTAAATTGCATAACAGATTAAATCGCACAGCTCTGCTAATTACAGTTAATCCATAACCCCATTTGGGAATTTTGTGAGCTTAAAACATCAACCCTGCTGCATTCAAAAAGGCTGGTGTCAAGTACAAACGTTGTGGCACATAACATGCTGTATGTAGAAAAAATAATTTCAGCTGATCAAACGATTTCTAAAATGGTATGGCGCTGAGATCAGTTTTACAGTTGCAAATCACAGGCCATATTTGTGGGAAAAGTTATAAGATGAATGATGACAACTTGAATAACTACCTCTAACATTTGTGTGTCTCCAGTATCTGTGCATGGTAACAGTCATAGGTAAAGTTGTAAGATCTGAACAGAAAACTTTTGAGGGTCGAGGGCTACAAACATTCCTCCCTCACCAGGGTCTTTTTTTCTCCTTATAATAAAAAAAAAACATTCGCGGCAAACCTCTGTGGTCTAAGATGAGCAAAATACTATAAAGAATAAAGTTACTGTAAAGGAGAAAACTGCAGAGTGGGGTGGTAAAAATAGCTTTATTGTGTATAAAATGACATCTGGCCACCTTTTCATTGGTTATTTTCCTACAACAGCATGGCTGGTCATTACATACTTTCAGTATTTAATATGGTAGGATTACAAAGTGTTATTGCTTCTTAGAGATGGTAATCATCGGGGACCTCCTGATACAATATCAACACAATACCTAGGTATTGCGATTCCGGCAGTATCGAACTTTTATAAATGTTCCGATTAATTTCTTTTTGTTGATTGTGTTACAATTTTAAACTAAATTTGCAAAAAAAAATCCTTGTACCACACAAGTGGTGTGCCGCGTCAATAGTTTAAAGCACACCACCTGTAGTATAATAGAGAAATGGCAACACTTTACCACATCAAATGTAAACGTAAATAAATTTTAAAAGTTTGATTGTGGAGACAGTGTGATGTATGAATTGCCACACAAAATAATCATGATACATAACTAAACAGATTATCCCCCCCCCCCCTTCTCTTTTGCTCATGGTGTTTTACAAAGTATTAAAATAGTAATTGTCAGAATTTGTATAAATTCAGTGATATTTGGTTTGGGCAAGATAAATAATACTAAGATTACTTTCAAGAGTATGAAACATTGCAAGTTCAATATGTTTTCAGGTATAAAAAGGTTTGGAATTGACTCACTGTATCTCTTAAATACAAAATATTGGCAACAAAACCAGAGCCCAAACCACAAACCCACTAACATTTAGGCTACCACAGTTTCCAAACTGATGATTCATGCAAGCCGCAAGAAGTCATTGCCAAAAAGCGAGTATTTTTGAATCAAAAGGGGCAAGAAAAAAAAATGTGAGAGGAGAGAAACATGTCCATATAACATAAACATATGGGTTCCCCTACACTATCACATTTTTGTGCTTAGCACCAGGGACTTAAAGATGCTGTGTTGACGAAGAAGGTAATGTATACACACGTTAATGACAAGTCTGTGATCTCCTGAGACAACTCTAAGTGAAGGCAGAGGAAAAAAAAAATACTCTAGTTGCCCTGACATGAAGGAATTAAAAGGAAAGAAATGAAAACTCAGCAGTCAAAGATGAAGAAAGGGGTCTATTGTTAGAATGCACGTGTGGGGGAGCTGCAGGGGGAAAAAAATACAGGGCTCCATTGTTATGGTGTGAAGACAGCTGAAAAGATAAGATTCATAGTTTTGAAGGAGTAGGCTATGGCATGTCTTTGAGATATGAGGGTGAAATGGAGACTGCGAAGGCACAGGGGGAATTGGCGGAGCGAAGGCTTTTCACCGGAAAATTTCAGGAGGCGGAACCTTTTGCTGTCAGCCGAGTAAATGTTTTAAAGGAGCCGAATCTAAATTTTATGTTAAACATTCACTCAGTATGAAGTTACAAAAAAGAGATAAACATAACATGCTCTTAGAGTGAACTACACATTATTCTGTGCAAGTGCCTTTTTCTGTATCAAATAATATAAAGGTAAATAAAACGTCCTTGAATCCTTTACTGAAAAATTCATCAAGAAGGCTGTGAAGCGCTGAAGAAGTAGTGACATTTATATTCCGTTAAAATATTAAATTAGTAATACTTTTGCTGCTAAAATTAGGACTCGAATATGATAGTAAAATATTAAATTACATTAAATTATTAAATTCCTTAAGGGAGGAATGTCATCCTTTCTTCCAAGTTGCGAAGTGAGGTTAAAGTTGAGGAAAAGAAAGCATAAGCGAAAAAGGACACACAAAACACATACCCTGGCTGCAGCGGGAGGGAAAGCTGAACAAAGTGCACTTAACCTATTAACTAATGCAGAATTTACACACCTTATATATCAAAAGGACAAGGACTAGAAGACTAGATGCCATTAAAGTCTTACATCATCCCAAATAGCTCACAATTGTACTGGGGGGGGAGTAAAAAAAGGAGCGATAGGGTTTTAGCTATAGAACTATTTAAAAGAAAGAGCAGCCAGTGAACACTGTAGTGAAGCCTGTTTTAATCTGTAAACTCTCGGCAGTGCACTCTTGTGGACACAAAGAATAATGGAGCAAATAAGCTGGCAGGCTCACATGCACACTGCAAGTTATTTTCCTCTTCCCTTGCCATTTCAAGACAAGCAAGACTAAAAGGCTGTGTGTGAATTAAATCAGTTCTAAAAACGACCATTCTGGTTTACTGAAATACTCTTCAAAGGCCACTGTAACATGACTGTAATCCTACGCTTTCATACAACACCGCACCGCAAAGCTGGTTGCTATGCGAAAGACATCACAACAAAAACACAAGGCATAACCCCTTGATACAAATGGTCTGACTTGGCAAGATTTGTATTTAACCATAAACATGGAATGAGTCACATTCCCAAGGCTTTTTTTTTTTTTTTTTTGTTAATGTGGTAGCTGCTGGAATACAAAGCTTTCTGCTACTGCACAGCCAAGGCTAATTAGATTTCAGTGCCAGTCTTTGTGTGGAAAAAAGGAGGGGCTAGGGAAAGTAGGATCCTGGTGTCGCAGGCGAATACGACAGTGCTGTAGAGAGTAGAGTATAGATGCAAAGAAATGTGCAAGAAAAGCGTAAAAAAATTCAGTATTTCAAAACGTGATAAACAGGGCAATGACAAAAACAACAAAAGCATCTGTTAATATTTATCATGTCCCAAGAGATTAAGGCACTTGTCAACTGACATGCTGTTTGGTTTTTATTTGAAATATGTGTGAAAATACAAACAGGGCTTTTCTAGCGTTTCTAGTGTTTATATGCTCTGTTTCACTCAGTCAAGGTGTTTATTTCAATCCTGGAAATCAATCAGGTGCATTTAGAGACTCGAACAGCTCAGTTCGCTCAGATTTTTTTTAACCCTTTTATGCTAGGAAACAAATAGTTTTGGCGTAAACAGTTGCACACTTAGTTCACTTAAGACAACAGAAATAAAACGATGCAAGGGTGGACAAATTATAACAATTCAATGCATTAATGCAGATTAAAATAAGGCAATAAATATATGGTCATATTAACTGGTTAATGACTGGTCCATAAACACTAGACACAAAATCTGAAGCCATACCAACACCAAAACATGCACGTGGATTTTTACATGTTCTCCCTGTGCCTGTAGTGTGTATATGTGTGTGCCCTGCGATGTATTGTCATCCTATCCAGGGTGTACCCCACCTCGTTCCCAAAGTCTCCTGGGATAGGCTCCAGGCCCCCACAACCTTACAGGATAAGCGGTATAAAAGATGAATTAATGTTTGCATTTGAAGTGGTAAATGTTGCCGTTCCTTTATAATCCTGTTGGCGGTGTGCTTTAAACTCTTGAAATATATTGGCAGACAGCACAACATCCTGTGTAGTATGAGAATTTTCTTTGGATATTGAGATATATTAGAAAACGCTGATGCTTATAGAATCGCAATCCAGATCAGATCGGAAGCTAAGTGTCGTGATATCATCGTATCGGGTGTGTGCATAATTGCTTGCGTATCTTATTACATAACACTGGACAGCACATCAGAGTCAGGACATCTCTGTACGTCTGGTTTCTATAGTGACCTGTAATGTTTGGTGATTTCACTTAACATCCTTTTTTCTTTTTTCCCCTAGCCGATACTTTAAACCGATGCGTTACTTATAGTTCTGTTCACCACCAAATTTATTTTAACAAGGTGAGGGTGGAGAAACGAGCCAGTCTCTCGGTTAAGGTGGCAGACTGAAAACAACAGCTGTACCCAACACAAACTGTTGAGTCGTAACATTCTTCAGTGCAGCTGTCAGGGGAGGTTTTTAAAACGTGCAACAAAAGTACTTGAGGTTCCAAACTTTAAAAATGCTCTTGACTGGGACAAATTATCCTATGAATATAGGATTACAACACATTCCATGGGAAAAGTTTATATGGGACAGGGAAACACAATGACATGTTATTTGCTGGGGGTCACGGTTTTACAGGAAGTGACACGGAACCAGGGAGCAGGGGGTGGGAGTGCCACCTGTTGGGTGGCAGCTAGGAAAATAAAACGACAGTATGAGCTGGATACAGAATGATTGTAATGACTGCTACGTAACCTTATGTTTAAAAATTGCAGCTAGCCATATTGTAGCCCTGATTATTATATCTATTTTAAAGCAAAAAGAACAGCACGTCCTTTCACCAGCCTAAACAGCATTTGCACATGGTACATGAGCTATAAAAAGGAGATGGAGCTGGTATTACCAAGACTGATCAGCATGCAGGGTGTGTGCATCCTCTGAATTCTGAGAGAGCGCTGGGCCTTAATGTGTGATGCACTCATGGGGTTCATAAGTTGTGTTCTGTTATTAGAGCGATTGCTGCCTTTTATGGGTCGCTACTCAGAAGGGAAGCATGGAATAAGTTTTCGAGAAGCGACGCTAGAGGCAATGTCACTTCTCCCGCTGACTAAGTTTACTGGTTGAATGATGAATACAAACGTGTCAGATATGCAAAATACGGAACAGCTGATGAAAGGCGCGGATAAATGATCTGGCTCACCTTAACTGCGCTCCCAGAATCCTTGGCTTTTGTGAGAATATGCATCTGGAACATCCTTCCCACTACTGCAGAGGAATCTGGGAAGCCGCTTGGTTGCGCCGCAGCAGACACTACGGCTTGCGCCTCCTGGAGGTCAGAGAGCACTGACGAGTGCATGGAGGCTTCCAGTTGTGCCATGTCCCCCAGGACCTCCAGTGTCCCCTGGGGTGATGAAGCCCGAGCTTCTGTCAGCAGCATAAGTGTCAGCAGGAGCAGCGTTATAGTCCTGCTCCCCAGCATCAGCTTGCAGCGACAGCCTGCGTCCCGGAACTTGGTCAGTTTATTGCGCATACTTGCTTTTGTTGTCTCGCTCTGGCACAAAGAAGAATGTCCAGTTGAGGGGGCAGCATGCACACCCCCCTGCAGAGCCCCAAAGAACTGATCCTTTTCTTTTTTTTTTTCTTCTTTTTTTTTTTTAAGAAGCCTCCCCAGCTCCCTGGCAAGCCTCTTCTTTTGTTCTCGCTGCTTTCCCCTCTTCCCGTGTCTTTTGTCAGAATCTCTTCAGTACTCCTCAAATCCCATTGTTAAAGGTTGCCTCTGAGACCTGGTGAAAGAGAAGAGAATTCATTAGCATGCATTTCAATACCAAAGAAGACACAGTGATGTCTAGTTAAGAAATCTAAAGCACGGACAAAAATAATGCGCTCCCACCCCCCAAACCCCACCTCAACATTATAACCAATTCTCAGTATGATGCTTCTTTTCCACCTCACATTCCTTTGGCTCCATAGATGCACAGTGCTCACACAGGTGGATAAGTCTAATCTTATTAACATTCACAGCTTTCTCTATCCTGGCACAGAAAACTC
This sequence comes from Clarias gariepinus, assembly GCF_024256425.1. Classification (NCBI taxonomy): domain Eukaryota; kingdom Metazoa; phylum Chordata; class Actinopteri; order Siluriformes; family Clariidae; genus Clarias; species Clarias gariepinus. Next base: position 10,265,349 of record NC_071122.1, read on the forward strand.
GCTCAGCCATTACCAAACATGTCTCTGAAAAACACTCAGCATCAAGCAGGTTGTGGAAAAAAAAAAAAAAAAAAAAAAAACGCGTTAAGACGGGGGGTCAGTCTACTGACCAACCAACCCAAGAATTTCTGTGGGGGAGGCAGGATAAATGCATGGCTTTTCCCCTATTGTTGGATGGGAAGGGAAAGACAAAACAACTGAACTCTGGGGGTTTATTATTCATACCGGTCTTTTCATTTTTAGCTCACAGCAAGAGAACAAGTGGTCTAACGGAAGGCGGTGGGCATCGGGGTTTATACGTTTGAAGAGGGGGTTGCAATTTTAAACAATACAAATGATTTCCCCAGAGGCCCTCTTCTCTCTTAGTGCCACTCTGGCCAGGATTCAGGGTACGAGGGGAGAAGTGCTAGAAGAGCCGGCTCTCACGCTCTCGAGTCATCCGGGCCCCAGCGAGAACAAACCAGAGCTCCTTTAGTACATTCATTAAAAAAAAAAAAATCCAATAAATAAATAAAAATAAATAAAACAAAACATATGGCCTTGTACAGTGATAGCTTGTAGGATTTTTTTCCCCTCTCAAGCCCTTCATGTAACCAAGACAAAAATAATCAATTTGTCTGTTTTTGAAGTCTGGTTCGTGTTAGCCAGCAGACACCTGCATCGTGGAATCAAAGAGATATAAACAGAAAAATACAGATTTACTACTGGGAATCTGTACTGAATAACATCAGTGTTTTTCAGGTTAGGATCCCCTTTGTGAATCCAGACTAAGAGACGGTGGAACATGATTGAAGCGATGTAACAGCCATCGGAGCCAAGAACCGTCCGGCCGGTCATCATCGACTACCCCTGCAGCTTGTTCCTGTTAGGATTTTAAATAAACTTACTGCTTGCCAAACCGTTTGTTTCCATGTCAGTCAACACAGACTCAATTATCGTTGGTGAATAACTAGCACTCTCTACTCATTGTCTATCAACAAGGTTTATCATTGTGATACTAGACAGACTCAGTGTGCAGCATGCCAGTTATTTCTAGATAAATAAAATCATCATCCGCGATTAATGAGGAAATCTGTGTCAAAAAAAAAAAAAAAAAAAAGGATTTCTAAAAACAATGTGCGGTTACAACAACAGATCAAAGTGACAGGACATATAGCTGGGGTTCATTCTTTTTTTCAAAACAAGCAGCTAAAAGCAATAAAACATGATATCAACTGTACCGCATGGACAGAGTTATTATCCTGGAGCTCTGATCGAGAGGCTTGGCAGTGGAAAATAGAACATTAGAGTCAAAAACACCCCACACCAAAGAAAACAAGACAGTCCAGGCAGCTTGTAAAAGCTGCAAACACTTTTCTCCAGTCACTTTAAATGCCTGAGGGTGCTTGACTGAAAAACAGCCTGCTAAAGCTATTGATTAACAAATAACACACTTAATTCAGGCACTACAGATGGTGGTAGTAGCAGTTGAAGGCGGGCTCGTCTGATAAACCTGAAAACTCAACTTTCTATCTTTTCATGCTCCGTCGTGAAATCTGCCAAATGCAAATTCTTGAAGAGCATCGCTGTGATGGACAAGGATGGGTCATGGTTTAGTTTTCCTGCCTCTTCAGGCTGATGAAATTATGGGCACATGAAAGAAAGGGTTTTAAACCCATCTCCAGTTGCAGATAAAGATTTCCTTTCAATGTGAAGGTATATATATATATTATATATGTAAAAAATTATAATGCACCACTAAATTCCTTAGAACAAATGCCTATAGTCAGTCAGCTGAGCAGAGTGGAAAGGAGTGGAGTGGACAAGTCTCACTCACATATTTTGGCAGTAAAAACAAACCTGATACCTGCTCGCTCCAACTCCATCTTCACCTTCAATGAAACATTAGGATAAGTTAACGTTACCACAGAGGACAAGCCACTGATGGTCAAAAGGTTTTTAAGGTCTATAAAAGCTGCTTAAAAACAGAAGTATTGGAAGCCGGTGAGTGCTTTCCCTCTGGCACCGTGGCAACACCCTTTGTGCACAACGCTTACGGGGCTCGGGGTATTTGATAGGATTATAAAGGCAGTGAGTCACTCTCTGTCTGCAAGCGCATTCCATTCACACAGGGCCACTGAACCAGGGAAGCTCATAGCCTTAGTTTCTGTAAAATCAGTGCAAAACAACGAATGCCTTGTTGAACAAATCTGCATCAACTTTAACCTTATTGTGGTACTAAAAAAAAAAAAAAAAAAAAAAAAAGTGCTCCACCTCTTTATTTGTCATTATTTCAAAATCTGCTTAAGCACACAGAAGCCCTAGTACTGGGTAATTAGAGAAGAACAATAGCGATTTTGTTACTGCAATATAGCAGTGTGTAAAGAGGTTAATTCAGTCCTAAGCAAGGTGGTGGTCGGGGGGAGAAGGGGGGGGGCATAGTGGTGGGTATGTGTGTCATGGGACAAAACCATTTTAATCACTTGTTTAGAAACCATCTGACCTTCTAAAGTGTATGCAAAATATGAACCTTAAAGTTGTAACAAGACAGCACTGAGTGCAAGCAGTTTAATCTCAATACCACTGAAATCAAAGTATATGATACAAAAAAAAAAAAAAAACTGATAAACTGTATTCACAAATGATGAGAACCGACCCTGATTTTCACCCACTCCCTTAATTTATAATAAAATTGCTGTAAAATGCTAAAGAAGTGAAAATGATTGCAGGCATGGGTCCACTTAACACCTAATGACATTATGTTGACCAAAATCAACGGGTCGAAAGAATCTCAATGCAACATTTCTTTACAAAAATACGTAACTAAACTACTACTTGATAGAACAAGGAAACTGTGGAGTAACTTGGAATAAATGTCAGCTTAAGATACAAATCAGTAGTTACAGTGCATACAAAGGTTCCTAGGAGGGAACTGATATGATCTGGCATTTAAGTTCTGGCGGAAATGCGTGTCTATAAAATATGCGCCATGTTTATTCCTAGCCGTGGATCTCGAGGCCATGATGCAGTCTAAAGTGATAAACCTGAGCCACTTCAGGTTGGTTTAGAGGTACCATGTCTCTTGCTTAGGGGCATGGTGCCATGAGCCATCATGTGGTTTTGAACCTTTAAAGGTCTTGAGTGATACCCAACTGTTAATGCACTAGCAGAATCCAGAAAGAGAGGAGGGAAAAAACAAACAAACAAACAAACAAACAAACAAACAAAAAAAAAAAAAAAACAACACACACCACCAGATGAATGAGGGTTTTCTCCGTTTTTAAATGGACCAGTATGGAGACAAATGCAGCCTAATTTTTTCGTGGGAGGATTTTAAAAAAGATCAAATAATATAAAAAATTCTTAGCCCACAGCTTACAAAGCTGGCTGCCAAGTTTTCAGCAGAATGTTGCTAGTACAACTCAAGTACTGTACAACACATTTCTGCTGCTGTTTGGTTTACATGGAGATTTTGGACAGATAGCTAAACTGTAGTCCTCTTGAAACAACACCCCTTATTCATTCATTTTTAGAAGAAAAAAACTAAAAAAGGAAAGAAAAAAAAAAGGGGAAAGGAAATTGTAATAGCAATAGAGAAAAGAAAAGAGAAAGGAAATTAAAACGGGAACGGAAAGGAAGGAAATGGAAAGAAAGAAAAAAAGAAAGAAGGTAATACATGGAAAGGGGAATAAAAAAGAAGAAATTTAAAGAAAAGGAAAAATAGAATGGTATAGAAAAAAATGGGGAAAAAATAAAAATTGAAAGCAGAATTATATGAAATATAAGGCAAAAGAAATAGAGATAAATTAAAAGGGAAAGAAAAGATAAAAAGAAAGAATAAAAAAGCAAAAAGAAAAAAAAACAAAAAAAGAGCTGAAAGAAAAAAAGGACATGCAAAAAGTGAGAGAAAAGGGGAAAGAAAGGGGGGGGGGGTGCAAACAAAAAAGGGAAAAATGCTGCTAAAGGAAACACCAGGAACACAGAAAGACAGGAACATTAAGCAAACTGTTGCGTTCCCTAACTGACCTTTTCTTACCCAGTGTGTGGTCTATACCCTGAGTGAGGACGGGGGTGAGCATGAAGATGAGCAGCTCTTTTACTGAAATTAGGCTTGCCAGTCAGTTTAAAAATGCAATATGCAATAAAAGTATAATTTCTATCGATAGAAATCCATCTTCTAATTAGAATGACAAGACATGAACACTAAAAAAAACAGGACTACTAGCATTAAAATCAGATGATCTCCAGCAACGACTTCTCACAGACTTCATGCTTCAAATTCATGAACTTCATGCTTTAGATTCGTATTTCAATGCAGAGCATGCGGGCACGGACAGAAGCACGTCATGTTCGAGCAAATCCTGAAGCGGACCGCATCTTGTAATTTCTGAAAAGGAAACTGAACTGTACATGAATCCCCAACACTTACGATGAAAGAACTGATAGAAAAATATGAGAGACAGCAGTGTGGGGCGGAAAAGTCGCACCCAGTCTGTTTTTAAATTGAAAGTGCCCTTGCAAACACACGGGTCCCCACATGCCTGCAGAGCAAACATGAACTAGGTGGCCTGGCAGTAATGGTGATACTTGAGTAAGGGGTGCGGCAGCCATCTTGACTCAGTACACATTCTTGCAACAATGGGAAGCTTTTACTCTCCCATGGTACATTACAAAAGACTCCTACGGTCTTGTGTTTCACCGGCCACCTGTGGGCTGAGGAAAATATTTTATAGATAGATAGATATAGATAGATAGATATATAGATATAGATATAAAAGCTTATCTACAAACAGATTACATTGCACTTTCTTTAGCAAATTCCTTCACTGCATTAATCAGCACAAAGATCGTCAATAACCTCTAATCAGGAATTAACTAAGTTTGCTGCTCATATCCTGCGCTTGGGAAATCACCTGATCCTGTCAAACATGTTTTAGAAGGTTATAGAAGCCCGTCAGACCCCACACATGCATTTTTAATTTGAGGCAAAGCTAAATGAACCATGGGAACTAGAAAACGTTTAAACGCAGCAGAAAATGTGTACACAATGATAAGCTCGAGGAGAGTTACAGCTTATACAGGGATTTACCATCTTCCTCCGTCAAGGCTCCTTAGATCTTTGGAATTACATCAGGGCAAAACCGTGGTATGGGCAGACACGTGAATTAAACCAGAGCTGAAGTAAACCTTATTATTATAACTGTAAACCCCTCTGAAATCTGTAGGTATCTCGTATAATTACATTTGAGAAAAATGAGAATGCTGTAGGTTTCAATCCTGACGTGGCACTCCGGGGAACTTATTAAAGATGAGCTGCTACCAAGACTAACATCTGGCCTAGATTAGGATGTAAAAATCGTTTCAAGCAGAGCAGAGCTTGAAAATTAGATTTTAACCTGCGGACAGGAACGGCTACTTCCAGGCAATAGCTTAAGCTTAGGAAACATGATAGCTAAACAGCTTTGCCAATCATCCGAATGCTTCCTGAAATAACTAAACTGTTGCCGTGGGGAATATGGAGATCAAATAATATTCCTAATTGTTTCTGAAAATTGAACTTTATTGACCTTTCTGGGTAACGGGATGTCCAAGAGACGAAAATATTTCGACTGCTCACTTTAAGATCCTCCCCTCGACAACTTGTCAAAATAAATTCTATTTGCCTCTAAGCACATCTCCTCAGACGATGAACAAGATGCGCGTTGTGACCTTTTAAATTATGTCTGAGCTGCATTCGAGGTGCGTTAATCCAGAAATAGCCTGTAATCAAAGTGGTAATGGCCGCTCTGTCTGCACGCCTCTTTTTAGAACCGTTACGAGTGCATGCTGACGAGCATGCTGGGATAAACGCTAAAGATGTTTATTTCACTTGTCGTATTTGGGATCTTGCATGTCATGTGAAGACCACCGTCAGCTCCGTGGTGCAGAAAAACAGGTGGCGGGAGTGACAGTTGGCACAATAGACTCCTGACAAATCACCGCTTCAGACCCAAAGTCTGGGCAACGTGACGCCCTTAAAGTGGGCTTGGTGTGCCTCTTGTAGATTTCCAAGGTCGACCTGAGTGTTAAAACAGCTCGAAGAGAATAACCTGTTAATCAAGGGATTTCCAGAAATCTTCCAAAACAGGTGGGGATGCATGGTCTGCGCAGATACAAACACCAAAGACATTCCCAGGGGTGGTGTTGCCAAAGCTCCATCATGCTTTTTTATCACTGAGGAGTATATAAACAGCCTTGCCAGCCCTCGCCTACGCCACCCTCAAACCACAGCGCTTTCTGCTCCTTGTAATGAGACAAAAATAGCCTCAGCAAGGTCAAGGCAAAAAGTCTAGACAGCGAGCGACACCTTATCTACACCACCTCGAACCAATGATCAACAGCAAATACGTCTACAGCCCCATAAGTCTGTTACAGTGTGTGTGTGTCCGTGTGTGTGTTTTATTAAACAACAACAAAAAAAAAAAAACTACAACTTGCTTTAGGCAGGCATTCAAGGACAAAAAATGAGTCAATCGCACTCTCAAATCAGCAGCAATGGAAAATCTCAGGCTGCGGGCTTCCTTGGCTTTAATCGCAAGATGGACGCCGTCTTCCTCAAATATACATGTTGGAGCTGCACCAAGTGGCTGCAGAGAGAAAGAGTGAGAGAGAGAGAGAGAGAGAGAGAGAGAATCCCTGATCCTGTGAATGAGCAGTTCAGCTCGCACTGAGGCGATGCTGGCGTGTTAAAGCAGGATTGACTAAACGCTGCCGCTTCCTCACTTTCACTGATCTAGGATGACACCGCTTAGGATGCCTGAGGAAAGAGTGAGAGAGAGTGGACTTGCTGTTGAGTAGAGACGACAGCGGTGGGGGGGTTGAGAAAGAAAGGGGTTTGTCACGTTTCCTTAACCAAGGGGATGACAACGGTATTCAGAGTGTGTTCTACAACTAGGCATAGAGTCCTCTTGGGAATTGGAAAAAAACACCACCACCACTGTCACACTACCTTATCCTTCATGTCTTCACTCTCTGTCTTTCCCTGTGTGCATGCGTGCATGTGCGTATCAGGGAGGGCGTTAAGAGGACACGACGCTACAGTGCTGAACGACTCTGGGCTGAAAGACAGCTCTTCAAAGATGATCGATGTTTGCTCAGAACAAACCGCAGCGCTGTGCTGTGGAAGGAAGCGGATCTCTTTCCACCCTCTGTGTGTTTGACACGCATGTATCAAAGCCGCGATACTCGGGGTGCAAGAACGGCGCTGCGCTTCTGAAGGTGCGTTTCGAGTGCCGAAAGCAGCGTGACGCGAACCCCTCCTCTCTCCCCACGCGCTCCGCAAACTCCTTGGGGAGAAGCAGATGGCTTCGCTGAGGCACTCAAAGTTGTGCGACGTAACCTGCTGAAAAGAAACACATCTGCCGAGCCCATCTTGGATTAAAGACTCGGGCCAATAAATAGTTCAAACACGCACAGTAGATGTCAACAAAGCTGACGCTAGTGTAAACTTCGAGCGCACGGTTTAAGATGTTTGAACAATAATGGCACCTGTTTCGACAGAAGGGAACCTGTGGTTGATTATGAAGGAGGCAAAAACGTGGCCCGAAGATATGAGAACCAGCACATGGAAGAAGGGAAACTGTTACCGTGTGTTGATACTAAATACAAAAAAAAAAAAAAAAAAAAAAACATTTGAGAAGGTTGTTCCTAAAGAAGACTGCCTTTCTGGTTTGGTTTCTCTCAAAACCTCAGAAAACTGAGTTTTATTCCTGGACAAATTTTAGACAAAATCAAAGATCTGTGGGCATAAGAAAGGACAGGGCCAGACAGGGTTTGCAAATGCAGGTAAAGACGTAAAAAAAAAAAAAAAGATACAGATCTAACCTGGTAATCTAAATTGACCGTGATGCGAAAAAATTTCAACTAACGTCACCAGACGTGAAGACACAAAATATGTTGCATGTGAGGTATTTTCTGCCTGTGACCACCCTGGGACAAAATTACAGCTTCCTTTGTAGAAAACAAGCAGGTGATGCCACCTGCTTTGAGCCTACAGTACTATACTGTAACTACAAGTCTCTGTGTCTCCACTATGGAGTTAAAAGCTTCAGCAAAATACATACAGTGTAGCAAACACCTGACAAATTGTAGCTTGCACAGGGATGTGTATCCACATCAGTGCCTGTAAATACTAATAATAGGGGATTGCATGATGTGAAAAAAAAAAAAAAAAAGAAAAAAAAAGATGTTGAAATTCTCAAATTCAATCCGGTAAATTAAGTAGTATTGTTTCTATCGCAAAAGCTCACACATATGGACTTGGAAGAGCTACAGTACATAACTTTAGGATAGTAACAAACTGACCATAACTTCAATAATGTATAAGAGAAAGGAAAAACATGTGCTCTTATTGTAAAATACCAAATAATCTGTCAAACCATTCTGTCCTTGTTCTAATATTGCTTCTTACCTGTGTACAGTCTACTCCAAGAAATCCAGCGTTTCCTTAAACTTGTGTGGTGTTAAAAAGGCCATGATGTACCTTTCAAACTTTCCAAGCATGACCATACTTCCTGTATCTGTAACCTTCTCTAGATGTTTAAATCTACTCTCAAATCATGAGGTTGTATGACATTGAAACAGAGGCTCACACTAGATCCATAGCATGTGTCTGCAGAAAAGCCTCTTACAAAAAAAACGTGTACACAGGTCAGGTCACTGTGAGCTGCTCGTGAACAACTATGAGCAGAACATCTCCGAAAGCAGGAACAAAGTCGCCAGTTCAGAAGCCAAGCCGTTATTCGGTGTGAAAAGCGGACTTTGGTGTTTAACTGCGAGAAGTAACATGGGTTTGCTTCATGATGTCAACATCCCAGGCTGTGTTTACTGGGTCAGCACTGCCAGAGAGTCGAGGGCCAGGTGGAAGATTTCACGGTTTGGTTCTGTCAGGCATACAAACATACAACCTCGTTTTGTCTCTGGAGGGTGAATCCTTTCACCGGTGGACTGCGTGGCGCCTGCGCGCTCTCCATCCAGGAAAGATCTGGATGTTGAAGTTGTTTAACATTTTGAGGGTTGCCATAGTAGATAATACGATGCAGGAGTTAAAAAAATTCTTTAGACAACAGCTGGATGTTTCAGTGTGAAAAGAATGTTGTTTAACTTTTCACTACGGTCTAAAAGTGTGTGGAATGCCTATGGAGGGGAGGTTGTTTGCACTCGAGAGGAAATTTTATAATCCAGAATGTAATAAATAACTACAAGCAGAAAGACTGGACTTGTACAGTTAAATACAATTCCATTTCTTAGTCCATAAGACCAATGCTTCTGTAAAAATTCAAAAGGTGGTTAAGATTGTTTTCACTGTTCAATGTTATAAAAGCTTTAACTGGGATGCAGAATAATTTCTTTAGCAACATTCAATCATGCATTGAGCCTTAAGTCTCTGCTGATCATCACTGTTGCGTTCTCACCGACTTTGGGGATCTCCAGGAAAACAGAATTTTAAACTTCAATCTCTCAACATGGATTCTCGTGCTTAACGGTAATAAAGCACCTCATCAAAAGTCACCACCTACACAGTAGATATTGAAGTCATATTTCCAACAAACACATGGTTGACGGCGCCACTTCAAAAGCGGGATCTTGACTTTAGCGGTATTCATTGATCTCTTTCCAGGTAAGACGTTTTTCGAGGAGTCTGGTTTCCCAACAGATATGCGTCAAGGACACAGCGTTTAAAGGATATCAGAGTGCAATCAGGTCAAGCGGTTTGCGCAGGAATAAACAGTTTTTATCTGTGAAGATAAGACCCAGCGTTTTTTCCCCCATTTACACAGTCATCCATAAAAAAATAAAAATAAAAAGACGGAAGAATAAGCTATTACATTTGGAATAAACATACTTCATTCAACCTCCAAAGCTTGCTTTGTAAGCGCTGGTATTCGCACGTAGGGAGAAAAAGAAAACGTGACGCCTAATCTTAGGCGTGTTAATGGGTTATCAATTAACCTAAGCACTTGGCAAATTCCTCGCTCTAAGGTAAATGATTGCGAAAAAGTCGGTGTAAACGCAGGCGCCATTCATGTGACTGAGTCTTTTGTTAGAGAACAGGTGGGGATGAACAAGCAGCTCCGAATCTGAATGACGTCCCCTCCTCTGAATAAGCACGCTCACTTTCTCTGCTGTTCCCTAGACTAATCTGTTAAGAAATCGCAGGTGGTCCTTTTCTTTTTGGGCTTCCAGTTTAGAGAAATGTGACTGCGCTGGCTCCGGGGGTTTGCTGGTTCACTGAGCTCGGTACAGTCGACTCGACAATTACCCTCTTCCTCACTCACTAACTCACTCACTTGCTACGGCTAGATCACAGTGAACACTCTCTTACTTCGGAAAAAAAAACCCGGATAATTTGCAGAGGGGTCAGAGTGCACCACAAAGTCACCGGGCTAGGGAGCTAAAGAAGAGCACTTCCTTCTGCTCTTATTCAATTCATGAAGCCACTGAACAAAAACTGGTTATGGGAAGAACAGCAGGTTAACTCTTTTTAATCAGATCACTCTGTGTTGGCATATGGAAATACAGAAGTAGCTAGTCAGGTAGCGATGTTGTATAATCCGGATTGACACTCCAACTATTTTAAAGTGTCCACAATAATTTTACAGTGAATGTACAACTATTTCTTTATACAGTTTCAAGTTTAACTTAAAATCTGCCAAAAAACACTCCAAGTCAATGAATTTCTCAGTATCTCTAAAAAATAAAAAAAAACTTTCTGAAATTCTATTAAATTAAGAAAGAGAGAGAGAGAGAAAGAAAGATGACACCACAGCAATCTTTCCTGCACCGAGTCCAACATACTGGCTATTGAAAGGCAGGTTTATCACAGAGCTGTGAGAACACGCTGCAAAGGCAAAGCTGCAAGGTCGTGTGTCTATTCGTGGCTGTTTTTCTTTAAAAAAAAAAAAAAAAATCGTCAAAGCTGAGGTTTTGGACAAAAGCGAGGCGGTTTCTGACGCAGCATAAAGTCTTAAATGTGCCTGAATGGAGAGCCGCACTGCTGCTTGAAGTTGATGATACAGGTTCACAGATTACTCAGACCTTGTCAAGGCTGAGTGAGTTAGGACTGATTAGGAATTTTTAAAAGTGCCACAAATTAATGAAACGTTGAAGAAACCTGTTATCGTCACCTTTTGCAACCAAATAAATAAAGTGTGATAAAAAATAAAAATTAAATAAAAAAAATAGTCCCTGGTGTTCACTGAAAATTAGCTTTTAGTTAAGACTAACAATTCCCGAAGTGTGATTAATTTTAGGACTTGGTTTATAAGCTGTTTTCTGATAAAGCAAACCATCTGCAAATTTCAACGCTTAAGCCGAAATAATGGAAACCTCTGAGACTCGGTTATAAGAACAGCAATAACAAGATGGTAATTGCTGTTGCAGGCTTTGACCCATTTCTAGTAGAGACCATATTTTAACATCAACTCAAACATGGAAGATGCCATGAAAGTGTCTTTTGGTTTTCTTCTATTCTGCTTAGATTGCGAACAGTTTAGAGATTGGAGGGGGGATAAATAAATAAAAAGAGAGAAGAGAGAGAGAGAGAGAGAGAGAGAGAGAGAGACACTTAACAGATTGTATAAAACGTTCATGATTTCGTGTCTTTGTATTTTTTTGTTTGTTTGTTTGTTTGTTTGTTTTTTTACCCCAGTGACTATCAGAAGATTTTATACACACTAAACTACAATCATAAGCCTTTACTTGGAACTGGGGCAACGCAAGTTCGTTTGTAGATTAAAGTCTCTATTCAGGCCTATTTGCTGAAAGAATTAGCGTTTGATATGTGATTTTCTTGTCTAGAGTAGTGCTGAGTGATTTTTATGATTGATTCTGTCCATATTAAAACTTTTTTTTTTATGTTCTAATCAAGATTGGTCTTTTTATATATAACCAAATGATCAAAACACAGTCTTCTTATATTTATAAATGTTTTAGATTTAAAAAAATAACAAAAATCAATCAATAAATAATAATAATAAAAAACAACAAACAGCATGTCGCCAAGAACTGAGCTTGTACCAAAGAAAGGTTTAAATATCACTTTAGAGGTACAGAATTGGTCCATGTTTGAAAAGTCAAATGGAAAAGTATAAAAATATAATGCTGAATTACATCAAAAGCAATAATTCGCTGCACTGTTTTTATCCTTCGCATGTTTAGCTATTGATGAAAAGATGTATATTTTCTCTCTTGAATAGTTGTGGTTTAAATTTCACAAATGAATACATCTGGATTTTGGTTAATCAAAAGCTAATACTTGTATATACAGTATAACCAGGACGTTTTACGTTGTTTATTTCTGATGTTGGGCGCAGCCATGTTGATTTGACGTCATTCTCTGAACAGCGATAGAATCCAGATTTGACAATCAACCACATGCTGTGGTATTTCACGTCTAGAAAAACATGTTCCTTATTTACTCTTTTGAAAAAGAAGAGTTAACAGAATGAAAGAATAGGAATAACGCAATTTCCAAGAAAAAAGGCAAAGAGTTTTTAATTTACTTTTCTTTTAAAAATTTACTTAAAATAATACTTATTATTATTAGAACTATTTGCTATAGATGGTGCAGTTACAGAATTTTAAAGTTATTTCTGAAAAACAAATAAACTGAATAAATTGTGTAATTTCTGTGCATTAAGTAAGAACCAAAAAAAACCTAAATAACCATCTATAATAATAATAATAATTATTATTATTATTATTATTATTATTATTATTATTAACAGAAACAACAAGCAGAACCAAGCCATGGATTAATGAAGCAATTAATGCACAAACTGCTAAAGTGCTCACACAATTTTTGGACATAACAAGCATAATTTATCATTAGAGACCAGCACTTAAAGTAGTAATTTAAAATCAAAATGATTCAGGAAAGCACTGATTCTTTAATAACTGACAAAAATAGGTAATTATTAAACAGCAGCACATCTCTAACAAACTGAGATTTGCTCACGTTCACCTATGTTACCTTCTTTAACTCTTTCAACAAGCAACAAATTGAAGCTTTAGTATATTACATGTACTTTGGCTCCTATGATAAAATGCTTCTTGCTTCAAATCTTGTCTTGACAGTGCAGTGTTATACAGTGAAACTGTACACGGAACGAGACGCATCCTCGCTCTGAAACTGAACCCCTGGTTATTTACAAGCGCCACTACAGAAATCTAGGTTAGTCTGCGGATTGAACCATGAGCCGCTGCGCGTTGCTGTGCTGCAGCGCCCGGAGCCTCAAAAGGATGGAGCGGCACGCGGGAAAACAAACAGGAGCTGTGTGTGCTTGAAGAAAGAGCTCCTTATGCTGTGAGTGCGGGTTCGCCCAGCCACGCCATCTTTCAATTAGGTTTCAAATCTGATCGTGACTCTGCCTTACGTGTCACGTTATAAAACACGACTCTAAAACACATTAACTTCCTGGCTGTTCTATTTCAAAGGCCTTTGGCGTACATACTGTATAGAAGAGACGGGATAGTCGGAGCTGCAGACCTGTCAGGCAAGCACATATGTATGTCTGATGTACAAAATGGCTGGTAGTCACTACCACCCTCTCCGTCCCACCCCAGCACACCCCGGTTTTCTATTTTTAAAACCAAGTGGGGCAAAGTTACATGGATAAATTTAGCACTCTACTGGAAAGGAGGTCGCAAGTCGCATTCTTGTACTGTTTTATATGAACTCAAATTATACGCCTAAAATAATAACAGTAAACGCTACAATACGAGATTTTTTATCACAGCACTGTTGGATTGGAAATTTGCTGTAGTATAGAAGGATTAAACCACTGTTATAATAAAATAATAAATTTCAGCCCATCTTTAATCAAACTTTATTTAATAGAAATTTCACAACACACTACATATACATGGGCACACCCATGGGCCCACCTTTCACTGCCTCATGTGTTGTATATACAGCCACCTCTAGCCATTTCAGGAAAACCAGAAACCCCTGGACATTAGTACTCATTTACGTTAAGCTTCTTTGCTTTGAAGCAAAAGGTCTACACTTGATCCCCAACAATTATCTCTTTGGGGTCCATGTCTCCCAATATTCTAGAAACTGAAGTATGCTTCAGATGCCATATAATCACTACTAAAGATGAAGAATCAAGCGGTTTGCTGTGCATGCCCAGGACAACCTGGAAACATGAGCACCTCCTGTTCCCCTCGTAAAAAAGAGAAAATTAGAACTAGAGGTGTGTTCATCGTCAGCATCGTGAAACAAGAATGCACATGATAGCTGATCAGCAGCAAACAGGCTCTTAAACTGCACAATATCGCAGTGACGGATAACTAAATAATACTTTCAGTCACTAAAGAAAAACTGTCTGAGAACAAGAATGCACTCCAGGATACAAAGTTCATAAAAAGCCTGCTGAGGTCTGGCACTTACAGACAGATGAGAGAAAGATTCACCTGTACCAGGGTGACACAATGATAAAAGTCTGGAGAAGGAGAGGGGGAAAAAAAGGACTGAAAAATCTGTAGCACTGCCTCATCGGTTGAAATCTTATTTTTATTGATAATGACTCTGTCAAAGGCAGAGGGGGCAGGATGAATTCTGGCACATCTAAATTTCTCAGATCCAAGTAAGCACCCTGAAACATGGAACATGCAGTTTTTTTCCTCCTGGGGTCAATGTGATGTTTAATGTTGTTTCTTAGTAAAAAGACAATTAGCTGTTCTGAACACTGAGCTGCAGATCATGATCTGAAGTCAAAGCCAAAAGAAGAGGAAACGGAAACAAAAAATAAATAAATAAGAAAAAAAAAAAAAAACACAAATAAACCAGGCAAAGCATTACAAGGGATGATGTGCAGCATCTGGTGATGTCTACAGGTCACAGCCTTCAGGCAGCCATTACAGCCACTGGATGGATTTGCTACTGAGTATTAACATGACATTATTTACTGTTATGTTAATCTGTCTAATTACTTGGAAAATAAGGACCAAGAACAAACGATGGCTCTGACTCCCATATGGTTCACCTACCACCCAGCTGCTTGTTTATTAATTATTAGATTTGTATTTTTCAAAAGTAAAAAAAAAAAAAACACCAACAACAAAAATCAGATTTTTTTTTTTCTATATGAAGAAAGCTGTTATGTCACATAATTAGGCTTACTTTTTATATAACCGTATACAGAAATACCAACAAGAAAGCCACAAACAAGTGCAATTACAGAGCCAAGAGAGCTGTTTTCAGGACGGACCTAATCAATATGGCTGGCTATCAGCTTCACTACATAACACCGAAGGTGATCGAGGAGCCTCGGGGACCGCAGCAATACCTACTATCGCAATTATACTCAGGACTCTGGTGGAAAATTAGACTCATTTACTATCCACAACAGCTGGCTGCACCATTTCGGGAAACAATCTGGACACAAACTTTGCAGGGCACTGGATGTCACAGAGAATATAAAGAAAGTATTCCACCCATGAGCTGGGAAAAAAATATATATAATAATACATTCGGAAATGTACGCCTGTCTTCTAATTTTATCCCACCTCCTCTAGTTCTTCCCCAGAGGCCGAAAAGGGAGTTGGCAGAACATGGCTCAGCCTACATGCCAAGGCAGAGATACCGCTCCAAACCAACAGCACGTACACACACTACTATATATACACGCATAAGCATGTATATACTAGTTCGAACACAACTATATACACTAATATAAAGAGGAAAAAAAGTCAACCCACTGCAGGGTAGCTAGAGTATCTTGAGGCCAAAAAACATGCTGATTATCTTAATGTTATGTATTAAATATGTGCATGATGTCCTGCAATGTCTAAAATAAATCCAGACGTAATTATACAGACAGACATGGACAGCTGAGGAGGGACTTTGGTTTCACTCCCATAATACTTGCAACAAATGTACAAAGTAATAGCTGACAGATTAATGTATCAAATATATGTCACAATCAGGCCCGTTTCTATACATAAACCTTTAAAGAGTAAGTGATGTGATTTTTCTCGAATTGAAAAGTGTGATCAAAATAGCTCAGCATGTCAACCACATTATCTGTCGATTAAGTTTGTGCAATACGGAAAAGTGTTCCAAGCTTTAATCAATTTAGCATTTTACATTATATTTATACTTTTCTACACTTTTAAGATTTGGTTATTTGAGACATGAAAATATGTGTAGTCTTGTGCATTAAGACTTGAGCAATCTGTCATAACTACACACTAAACACTTTATTACACATTCATCATTCTTGCTCACATGCATATCTCAATCAAAACGTGACAATGCCATGTCATCGATGAAGATGATCACATTGATATGTGCTTAAAACAGATCACATGAGTGTCTATATCTTTTTTTTTTTTTAAGTAACAAGCTCTCAGCCCCAATGCGTTTAGCAAGCTCTAGACACAGACTGCAGGAGATCGCAAGACAAATAACGCCTCCTGGAGCCGACAAAAAGGTGGCAAACATCTCAATACACACACAAAACGTGATGTACGTGATTGAACCAGACACACGCACCAACACACACGCGAATAATACACCGAAATGAGAAACGCGCTTGCGGTTACTGCGGTCACTCTTACATGTATCTTTACACACACACACACACACACACACCTAATCAACGATTACCTACCTGAGCTGTATTTACACACCAGTGCTGTGTTTAAGCTTGATCTTTATCTCTAAACAATTGTAATTTGTTTCCACTGATCTCTCATTCTCTTGCTCTCTCACACACTTTCTCTCTCTCCCACACACACACACACACAGCCAGTGATCTGACCGCAATGTCTCGAAATGTCAAAGCCCAAATCGGTAAAGGGCGCTGCTGCACCCTCTGTAAACATTCGACCTACGTCAACGAAAAAGTCGACTTGTCGTAGGAGTCGTTTACAAGAAATAGAGGTGAAAAAAATAATAAAACAACATACACTGGCTCCTAACACCAGCAAATCTAATGTAGCAGCATCTATAACCAAATTTACACCGCATTTTAACGTTACTGTATATTATTTGAACCTCACCAGCCACCTTGCTAACTCCCACAGTCAGAACAAACCAAAACTCGAAATTAAACACGCTTTTAAAACAATATTTGTTTGTTTTCCACTAAAAAAGCTAGCTTGCTAATTAATAACACCCGACCATTTCAAGTCATCCTGTAACCTATTTCACCCCTCTCTAACCTCACCACAAACCTCAAACCAGTCCGAGTCGTTAAAATTACCCAACTAACCTAATCTAGTTAACGTTTAGTGGAAATTCGAGCAAAATGTTTTAGCAAGCTAATTTCTTCGTTAAAGTCGTGCCACGCAAATGACGTTAGCCAGTAGGCTAAGCGTTACACATAACCTGACGCCTAATACTTAGCCTTCGAGTGTGTGTGTGTGTGCGTGTGTGTATTTGATAGAACATAAAAATATGTATTAAATTAGCACGGTTGTGCTAAGATAACGTGATGCTAACAAGCTAACACCTGTTCGCCAGGGAGAAGGGCTAACGTTATACACAGCTAGCTAGCGTCCAAACACCGGGCTAACGTTATGTACATACGTATCCACAAACATCGTAGAGGTTTCAAAGATAAAAGAAATGAGTTCAAATAGATTAATATGACACAATAATTTTGTTCAGGGGTCTTTTATCTCGTTGATGTACGACGCTAATGTGTACATTAAAGGTGGAACATAATTTCTATAGATAATTATATTATTATTGTTGTTGTAAATGTATTTACTGTATCTAGCGTACACACACATGTATATGAAGCGAAAGCAGAGCTCATTGTGTTTTCTTTTCGTAAAACCAATCCGCAAAGTCGGCCACTTTTGGCACAAGCCAGTCCTCAAAACATTGACTAGGATTTCGGAGAGATAGAGAGAGACTGAAATTCCCTTGCAATCATTAACACATACTGTAAATAGCAAAACCAGGAAAGACTAACCGTTTCCAAAGCTTGAGCCAAATCCCTTCGGTGTATATCTTCGCTGCGAAAGCAAAATAGCACACACCACACACACACACCACAAATGTCCCAGTAATGTCGTGATGGTTATTCAGGTTATTCTTGTCCCAGCTTTCAGCAACACAAACTCCCTGCACGTCCTTTTCTTTTCTCCTCACTCCTTCCTTCACATACTGTATCTCAAAGCAAAATCCACCATTAAAAAAATCACAGGCTTTTCACTTTGTCTGTGCAGAAATACCACTGGGTTGGAAAAAATAAAATAAAAAAACCTATACTAAAAACTCTTGGGAAAGGAAAATCACATGACAGAGGGGTCTCTGAGAGCCCTCTGTCCAAGCACTGCGTCTTCTTCGGACCCAAGCACCAGAGAGAATCAGTATTCCTCAGCTTTTCCCCAGCTCCTCCGCAGACGAGCTGTGTAATGGCAAGTAAAAGCAGCCAGGTTTGGATATACGAGTACTCTTTAAGTCCCCACCTCTGTGTGAGAGAGAGGAGGAGGAGGAGGAGGAGGATAGCGCGCCTTCACTCCTCCCCTTCAAACACTGGGGCTTCTGTGTGTTTTCCACATATACAGTA
Organism: Clarias gariepinus; assembly: GCF_024256425.1. NCBI lineage: Eukaryota > Metazoa > Chordata > Actinopteri > Siluriformes > Clariidae > Clarias > Clarias gariepinus. The sequence goes on from NC_071122.1 coordinate 10,283,897, forward strand.
GTACAAGTCATGCCTTCACTCAAAGCATACTGATAAAGAGCTATGATTGTGCAATCTATCTATCTATTTATCTAGCTAGCTATCTGACATCCTGGTGGCTTCATATAAAATTAATTGTGGTGGTGTACAAAGTAAAAAACAAAACATCAACGTAATCACTATACAAATACTTATGGATCAGGCTGTATCTTTTTTTTTTTTTTCAAATTTTTTTTAACAGTATTATTTTTATGTCTTCTACCAAATTAAGTAGTAAAATTAGTATTAAGTAGTACAAGTCATGAGTTTGCTCAAAACATCTATCTATCTATCTATCTATCTATCTATCTATCTATCTATCTATCTATCTATCTATCTATCTATCTATCTATCACATCCAAAGTCTTCATTTTGAATCCATTATGAGGGTGTATGGAGACAAAAAAAAACACAGTCCAAATACTTATTTATATATATAGTCTTACAGCATATCTCTTAAATCACAAAGGTATCTGGTCTATGTATGTATGTACAGGTATGTATGTATGTATGTATCTATCTGCTTGTCTGTCTGTTTATCTATCAATAACATCCACTGTTGTTATTGATTGGATTGTGGCTAATCCATTATAATGGACAAGAACATAAACACACATCACTGTCCAAATACTTATGGACCTCACAGTATATATATTTTACTTTTGTTGCAGTAAGTATTTTTGCTGTTTTATTTTCATCAGTTTTTATATATACAATCATACACAATGTGTCTTAAACCATGCAGGTGCATGTATGTATCTGCTAAATCTATGTATCGATCTATCAATCTATCTATGGTTTGTGGTGGTGGACAAAGTAAAAAAAAAAAATCACTGTTCAGATACTTATGAACCAGATTATATCTTTTTTTTTAGTTTTTGTTACAGTCAAAATGTGTGCTAATTTAATTCAGTTTTCTATAATAAAATAGTCATACTAAGAGGGACTATCTTACAATTTGATTCATGCATACTTATATTCCATACAAACTTAAATAATCCTTCAATTGTGTAAAGCTGCTTTGCGACAATGACAATTGCTAAAAGCGCTATACAAATAAAATTGAACTGAAATGAAAATTCCCAGTCTACCAAGGTATCTATCTATCTATCTATCTAAGGATAAACACAGACTCAAAAGTAACTGAAGAAATTGCCAATCGTACAGTATAAGTATTTAAAAAAAAAAAAAAAAAAAAAAAAAAAAAATATATATATATATATATATATATATATATATATATATATATATATATATATATATATATATATTTGCTACTTACAGTATTTGTGGGTTTTTCTGTCTTTAGTTTAGACTTCAGTAAATAAAAAGCAGCTCAATTGGGTTAAGATTAGGTGAATGACTTGGCCCTTTAACAGTATTCTATTTCTTTGACTTGGATTGCTTTTGTGTTGTGATTTTGGGCCATTATGCATCTGTATTGTAAAATGCTGTCCTTCTACTTTTGCTGCAATCGATTGAATCAAAGCAGGAAGTATAGACCTAGTGTACATTCTGATACCTCTATCTGCAGTCACATCATCAATAAACACCAGTGATTCAGCTCCATTAGCAGCCATACATAACCATACCATCACACTGTCTCTACCATGTTTGACAAATGTTTAATGTGGTTTGCTTTGGATCATGATACCATTCCTTTCTGTTCCTAAATGTTACCAGTGGCTTGCATATTGAAGCAAATTGACTTTTTTTACATTAATGAAGGCATCTCTTGATTGTAGACTTTACCAATAACACACACACATACCCCCTCCAGAGTTGCATGTTTAATATCATAACATACCATCTCGATCAGTCCAGACTTTGACTAGGCCATTTTAGTGAAAGTACTTACCAATAAAAGAATTTAGCTTACATCATTGCAGTTTGCTATCACTTTATTTGTCTTCTGTGGCTTTTTGCTGTTGCTGATTATTATTTTTTTTTTTAGCATTATGATATCTTTCGACTGTATATTGTGAGTTCACATGTACCGCTACTATATTCAAATTCAACACTTGGAATCAACTCCAGGCTATTTATCAAGGTAATTTGAGAATAAAATAACTAAGAAACAGGATGCAACTGGCCATCAAACTTCTGTCCACAAGTAAAAAATTGATGGACTTTTTAAAAATGGATGTATGGTCAATGCAACTTTTTCTTGTTAACCTACTTGAAGTAAGGCTGAATGTCTACACCGTATTCACATCTTGACAGACTTCATGTCTGTCAGTTAAAAGTATAACCACTGTTTTATCATTAAAACAAAGGTTAGACAAGGAACATGTCTTTAGAGGTGCACTGTTTGACTAAAAATCTATTAGATCAATTTAAACCAAATTAATAAAAACAAAAACAAATAAATTCCAATACAATTTAAGCAATACCACCGCACACAACCACATCTGCTCATTTACACAGTTATGTAATCAGCCAATCATGTGTCAGCAATGAAATGCATACAAACATCCAGATATGTGTCAAAAGCTAGAAAGCATCTTAGCATGCACACAAAAAAATAAGAATTGAGGATTTGCTTCAACAAAAAAAGATCACATGTTCCTTACACAAACAGTAAACTTGTAAAATACAATTGAACGTAATTGGCTGTGCAAAGGTAGTAATATGGTATCTTTGGAACCGAATATTAGAATCGAGCAAAATAATAACGCAAGTACACATACAGCCCCATGCAAAAGTCTTGAGCCAACTCTCATTTCTTCATACTACTTAACTTTCTTTCAACTGCTCTCATCAAAAGGGCCACCAAAGCGAACCCTCCAATCCACATACACCTTAGCACAGGGTTTTTGCCCGATGTCCTTCCTGACGCAAACCCTCCGATTTTCCTATTTAACAGCAATCCATGCAGTGGCTGGGTGGTACAGGGTGTGGCAACCCACCAAGGGCGGGGCTAGAACCCTGCTCCTCAGATACCAAAATCAACATTTTAGCAGCTTAACCACCTAATTCAATGACCTTAATGTGCTGTAAATTAAATAAAAGAAAGAAAAACAAAAATGTTTTACTGTGACAGGCTGGAAATGCATAAAGATACAATATAAAAAATATAAAAAATAATAAGCTTGTTTATGTAACAGCCTTAGCAGCAACCTCATTACCCCTCTTGTCTGTTCCAACCACTCAGTATTCAGCATCACTAGTATACTAATCACAGGCCTGATTATCTCTCACTTGTCATCACCTGCACCTGGTTCTCACTGGTTCATACCTAAAGTTAGGTGTTTTTTTCATGCTTCATTGATTTATAGGTCACTGTAGGGCACTTTCCTCTGAAACTGGTCAGTTACAGGGACAGGACTGAAAATGAGTCTGAAAAGGAGCCAAAAAAAAGTCCTTTAGGAAGCCTGGAGAACTGTACATTAAAAATACAAGAAGGTCTGGCTCTTTGGAGGCAAAATATAAAGAAATGAAGGGTGGACTCAAGACCTTTGCACTGTACTATATCTTATAAAAATAAATGTACACATATAAAAATACCCGTTCTGCAAGTGACCCTTAATGCTTTCTGAGAAACGATCTGAGAAATTTCATTTGATCGCCAGTTTTAGTGTGATGAAGAAGACAAATGCTTTGTAAGAGGTTTTGTATCTGTAGCTAAAAAGTATAAACAAGGTCCTCTACGATGAGAAACAGAAGAAAACAGCAGTAGATCAGCACAGCCTGAAAAGTGGCAAAATTGGTTAGCGTAGAAGTGCCATACAACACAAACACGTCAATCAACTCAAGTATCTGAAACCCTGTTTCTACAGATAAAGCACTCACTCTCACTCTCCAACATGCAGGTCGATTCCCAAGACTCCTATCTTAGCGATCGATATTGCTGGGTATGAAACTGGCCATCTTAAAGAAAGCCCTGGTGACGATAGGTCAATAAGGATACCCTTTAATAAGGTCAACTTTCCTCAACTGTTCATAAGATCCTAGTTACAAGATATATTATCTCAAAATGTAGACAGTTGATTGATATAGGATTCCTGAAGCAGCTATAAGATGAAAAACGACACAAGTGAAAAATCTAAGGCTGAATGCTAAGACTGGACCTGAGATGTTTTTTTGAACATGCTTGCTGCCTGTAACCTGGATGATGGTATTTAATGGGCAGCAGCGATCAATAATTCAGTGATTTTCCACTCAGCAATTTTATACTTTTATACTCATTTGCAAGGCACTTTTATCAAATACAAGCAGGTAAATGTTTGTCAGAGATATAAGTATCAAATGCAAAAAAGTAGGTTGATGTGTCGGATGAGACTAATATTAAATAGATTTTCAAAAGTATAATCATTGATATGGTCTGTAAGCAGTAAATAAGTTTACATCAATGGGCAAGTTGTCAAGACAGATAAGATGTGCTTGCTGGTAAAATAACAGGCTGTGATTATTTTTTTGCCTCAAGAAAATAAAAGGGTGGTGAGGGAATGGCTGTTTATAGCTGTCAAAACATAATTTTGCGGGTGAAAATTATGTTTAATTTGCATAAAACATGAGCAATAGTCACACTGTAAGGCTTAAAAGCATAAACATGAACAATGGGTTAATGACAAAAACATTCACAGACTAAAGGGAAACATTTGACAACAACCGACAAAGTAAGACAAAAGCTAGGAAATGAGAGCTGTACAAGACATGCTAAGAGGGGTGTTCAAGTCAAACTAGGACTTTTGATCACGCACGATAACAGAACAGTTACGAGAGTTAAAACTACCTTAATGTTTCATATATAATTCCCTGCTACACTAATGCACTTATCGCAGCCTTTTACTATAGTGCTTGGTTAACATCAAGGTAGATGATGAGACTGATGATCAGACTGCCTGCTTCACATCTGAAACACTAGCCTCCCAGGAAATGATTTAATAGCCCAGTGTGGAGGTCAGGACTGCACGAGGAATGTGGCGAGGGATGTGTAATGTGCAAGTGGTGTTTATAAATGATTGTGTGCACTGTTCCCACAGATGATTTTCAAGGATCAGGCACTTGCTAAATGTTTACAGGAACAGCTGTAATGAGTTCTGAACCACCTCAGCTGGAATCGTCATTAATGGACCTATGACCTTTTTTAAAACGTTTGCACCAATCAAATATTTTACTGCATTTGAGAGTCTCATCAATGTACTTTTTTTTTTTAAGTCTTCTGTAAATGTCAAACGCCTTCATTCACAAGAAATTGTCACATTTCCTAATTTGGCTTGAATGCCCCTTATATAAATACTAGTGCTCATTAACAAAAACATGACTCAGGTGCAAGCAATCATGTTAGGTTAAGTGTTCGATGGGAAGTGAAGTCAAGCAGCGGTGTAAAAAAATGAATAGGCAATTTAAAAATAACAATTCAAATGGGTTTGCATGTTCTCCCCATGGTTGGTGGTTTTCATCTGGGTACTCTGGTTTCCTCCCGCAGTCAAAAGACATGCAGATTAGGCATTCCCACATTGCTCACAGTGTGTAAATGACCTTATAATGTTTTCTGTACATGTCTGTGCCCTGGAATGGATTGGCATCCAATCTAGGGTGTGTAGTGTCTAGTCTAGACGAAGGGTCTACTGCCCAAAGTCTCCTGAGATAGGCTCCAGGCCCCCCACGACCCTGGAAACAGGATGAGGAGGGATAGACAATGAGTGAGTGAGTGAGTGAGTACATAAATGATGTGTAAAATTATGCTTTCATAATAAGCTTACAAGTTAATGTCGTCTATCTGTTTCTGTCAACATTTAAGGGATTTAAAGTCAGAACTTTGCAGTCACTGGTACAGAACTACAGATGTTGGCCTGGTTGATTTAGATTACTAAACATTGATTCATGAGATGAGAGGTAGCCTATATGTCATGCGGCTCAGTACTGTTACAGGTTGGAGAAAATTCACTGAAGTGTGTTTAATTTAAAAGGACAAAGCAATGTCCCCAAGAGCCTCAGTGTTCACGGGGCTTCAAATCCTATTTGTTTTTGCACTTAAGGTATTAAAATGATGAAAATGGCTGAAAAGCAACAGCATTGCAAGCTCCTTGGGATTCTACTCAAGAGACTGCATAGTTTATAGGCGTCCAGATTGGGAATAAAGACGATCTGCTGTCAAGTTGAAGAATGATGTTAAAGCAGAAAGAAAATGAAGTTATTTGGGGATGCCATTTGGTTCTCACTGATAAGATGTTTTACAAATATTTATGTAAAGTCAAGGTAGATACGTTTTAAACACAGGTCAATAAAAGTGTCCTTTAAAACAACCTACTGTATATGCACTGATCAGATAGGTAAATAAAAATCTTACAATATAAACGTGTAAATCCATTTATCATGTTATGAATGAACCATGCATTTTCATGAGTATCCTATTATACTATAGGTCTTGTAAAATGTAAATTTTAGTTTGCCACTATATTCCCCAGTTTAACAAGAAATTGCATCACCCGGAATTCCTGCAGATCACTGGGAGAGGAAAAGCTGATTCTCTGATTTTTGTTTCTTTATTTATGCTGACATTAACTTGAGGTTATTATTAAAATTCAGCCCTGATATACAAATTAGAGATGGATAGTAAAAATGTATTTATGTCATTATATATAATAGAGTGGCCTTACACCATTTACATGGATTCTACTTAACCACGGAGTATACAGTATCCTAGGGGATTCAGGGCACTAGGCGGAGTTCATCCTGGATGAGGTGCCAATTCATCATACTGATGCCAAATCAAGCACACACTCACCCAATACTCACTAATGCCATCTAGACTATGTCTTTGGACCTTGTAAGGAAACTGGAGTACCCAGAGGAGACCTACCAAGCACAGGGAGAACATGCAAACTCCATCCACATAGACTAGTTGTGGGACTCAATCTCAACCCTGGGGCCAGAGGTAGCTCAGTGGTTAAGGCATTGGACGATCCCAGGTTCAAACCCCACGACCACCAAGTTGCCACTGTTGGGCCCTTGAGCAAGGCCCTTAACCCTCAACTGCTCAGATGTGTAATGAGATAAAAATGTAAGTCACTCTGGATAAGAGCGTCTGCCAAATGCCTAAATGTAATGTAAATGTAAACCCTGGAAGTGCAAAGCCCACTATAAAAAACCTCTAACCTCTAACCTCTATTCCAACATGGGAATCTCCTTAATCATATTATGTGTGTTTGATCATCTATGCATTGTCTATAGCACTGTCTATCACAGAAAAACTTGTAAACAAACATACACAAAAACACTTACCTGCCCAAACATACACTCCAGAGCAATTTGGAAACACCAATCAGCATACATGTCACTGCACTGAGGAAGGAGGTGCTCAAAGACTGGAGCTCAGACCAAAGACCAAAGCGAGGTGACACTGCTAACCACTTAGCCACCATGTCACAAGTGTTTAATCATTTTGAATAAAAAAAAAATAAAATAAAATAATCAACCCTCATTAAAGAAAACAATAAAAAAAAGTAAAAATAAATAAATAAATAAAATAGACTGTTACCATGTTTTTTAATTGTTGTAATCAGGGGTATTGGAAGACTCATTTTTTATAGTATGCATAAGGACCGCATTTGATATATAGCTTTATTGTCGCACATACCACTGCTCATCGAGCAAGAGCGATACACATTCATTCAGGTTTCTTACATGTGTCTGATGTGTTAGAACAACACCATAAAACTCTGATTACTCTACCTCATACATTTCAAAGGCCAGACCGTGTGCTACTTTTGCTTATGGCAGAATCTCCAGTGCATACACCAGGTCACTTTCTATCTTAAAAAGCTTTAAAAATAGTCTGTTGTTTTCTGGGCTACTTATTTACCTGCTATCACACAAGACAAGCTAAATGCGAACAAGTTAGAAAGGGGCACTGACCACCAGGCGCCAGTGACATAAAAACTGACCAAAATTATTTAAAAACACGCATGCACAGTGGGTACAGCATCACTGCCGCTGGTGCCCCTTGTTGTGATGCTTTGTTTTTGTTCCTTTTAAGTCAACTGTGAAAAATTGCACGAAATAATGAAAGAACATGTGGCAACTCATAAGTGTGTGCACATGCTCCACCAACAGCAGGAACATTTTTAGGAAATATTAATGAATTGAAACATGTAGGAAACATTTCAGTTAATACTAATGAATACCCCCTCTGTTTAAGGTGCAATATATGTATATTTGTATATTAAGATAATAATTGTGTCATGCTGTCAGTGTGTAATATGTGAACTGTGTTGAATCAATCATATTCTGTACAAACACCACAAAAAAAGGAAAGATTTCTAATGCATGGAAATGTCCTGTATATAGGTAATAAGATTATGGATTATGATTCTGATAATGCCAATATTTGTTCCTCTCACTTCTCAGTAAACATATGTAGTTAACTGCTCATTGTAATATACTGTATTCTGGATTCTGGATTCTTTACTCAAAAACTTGAACTCCGTCCAAGACAGACAGAATAACCAGATTACGCTATATGAGACGTGATCACTTCTTCAGCTGTTCTATCTTCAGCGGTCCATATGGAATTACGTCTAGTTATTATTTCTGCACTGTGGGAGGACTCACACACATACACACACAGTGTGAGGTAAAAATACAAATCCAAGACTCTCACAGTTAGAACTTGCTTCCAGCCATCCACGTTTTATTAGTTTCAGGACACAGAAGTCACTCGTTTCATTATATACAAAGTAAGTATTTTATTAATATTATTTGTGAAAATATTTTAATATATTTCTAAGCATAAATTCGGTTAAGGCTTTTTGCTATTTGTTTTCTGTAAGTAAGCTCGCAAAAAACAATCAATGAGACAAAAGTCTAAGCAATCAATAAGATTACACTATGCATTCAGTTTGACCTTCTGGACTGTTCAAGTTGTTCAATAATCTCATGGGCGCATTAGAATTACCACTTATTATCAGCGATCTTATCAACATGCATTACTTCGCAGTTTCGTGCAACTTTTCCGACGATGTTATGCATGGAATCTTTTCGGTTTCGTAACGCTCCCTGTGCGTTTCCTGAAATGAAGTTAAATTTATGCATTACAACCCTTTTTTTTTAAAATATAGATAAGCCATTCAAGGTCAAATGTTATTTGAGTTTGTTTTTTTATATAAATGATGTAAACTTACATAAGTTACTTTGCAGAAAGCTGTAAGTCAGTTTGTGGAGAATGAGTGAGAAGTGAAAAGAAGTTTGCAACTGAATGCAAATGTTTGTGTCCTTATGATACCTATATGATTACATAATTACAGTTGTTTTTGTTCATTGTGGTAATTTTTTCTGTCAAGATGGCAATAAATAAAATGTAATCTAAATTGTATATAAAGTGTTCACACATGCAATAAGTGGAATGGACAATGGATGGATTAATATACTATAAAACAAAATAATATACAATGCCTGGCTAAAATAACATAAAAAAGTGTCACACACTATAATATCAACTTTGACCTTTAGCTTTGAAAAATATTCCTCATGATTGCTGAACCACTTTTTCACAGTTTAAGTCCTGAAATATGCCTGTGACATCATACTGTAGCTCCATAGCTGTAAAACCCTGGTCATTCGGTATAATTCAGGTCATCAGCTGACTTTATTTTATTGCCACATAATGTTGCTGAGCCTGGACTTAACCAACTGAAGCAACCACAGACAATAACACTGCCTACAGAGGCTTGTACAGTGGCCACTCTGCATTATGGGTGCATCGCGGCATGTGCTTCCTTACTTACCCTGACGTGCCCATTGCACTGGAATAGGGTCTGAATTCAGCAGACCACATGAACGTTTTTCATTGTTTCAAAGTTTTTTTCAATTTTTATGCTCCTTTAAAAACCCTAAATCTTTTCCCCTGATTTTTTAAGTTACTAAGTTTTTTTTTCCTAATCATACTTATTCTGTGAAGTTGATGGCTGAGCATTATCCTTCAAAGTTTAATTATATGTTAGGCAATTCTTAAACCAATTCTAATGTTTCCTTTTTCGCTTTTCTTGATGCAGATCCATAATTTGACCCTCTTTAAAAGGCGTTTTTTTTTTGCTTTTTAAAGTTCTTGTATAAAATTTGTTCACTGTTTGTTAAACACTAGCCTATGATTGCTTAAAAACTTTACAGAGTTCATTTTAAAACCATGGTTTGTGCATGTTCAAGTAAATGTAGGCACAACTATATATACAGTATTTGGGATTATTATTTTTTTGTCTTTTTGGAAAGAATCTTTTGTTTTGTATGTAAGGATTTAATTATATCAACTCAAACACTTTTCACAATCTGTTTTCCAGAATGTAGCGCAGTTTACAAACATGAACACAATGGACGCAATGATCTCCCTACCAACATGCTCAAGTTCACCTTACTACTGATTCACACATCTGAACTCTATTACAAATGCATTCACAGAGATGCTACTTAAGGACTCACTGATTGTAAAGTCTACACCTGGTTTTCTTTTGAAGCAGTCAATATCAAGCACTATTTGCGATCACTGAATTTCTGATTTTGTGATTCCAGAGCCATCCATCCATATACAGTACCCGCAATTGCATCCTATCTTCTCATGTCTGACATTCTGCACAAAAATTTGCTCGTATAGCCCAAATTCGACACATTCTTAAACTATATGCTTTGGTTGCTCTGGTAATGCCATGAATTTCTCTGGTAATGCCATGTTTGTCTAAATACCCTTTCTTGCATTTAATGCAATATTTCCTCATATATCACCCTGCTCTTCTATACATTCCCTCTATCTTTGAATGTACTAATGCTTCCCCCAAAGTGCCATCAGACATTTCACTTTATCCTCTGTCCAGGAACTGCTGTTCTCCATTTCCACACCATTTCTTCCATTGCCTCCTGTTTATTTTTCAACCATAGACCCATGTCCATACCACGTGATCGCGAGGACTCTTCATGAGGAATTCTCCATCGTGTAGCGAATGACCTAATGGATGGTTTAAAATCGGATTTTTAGAGGGTAGAGCATAAAGACTGAGACACATCTTTAAGAAAGCAACAAAAGCAATTTGATTCCAATCTGAATATGCTAAAAATCTGATTGGGGCTGGCAGTCTCAACAAGGATAAAGAGTAATTTTTGGATAAATTTGGAGCCTCTTGTGCTGGTTTGTGAAATTGGAATTCAAAACATAATTTGAGAAATGAAGAGTATTGTTTTATTGGAGCTGTGGTGGCTCAAACAGTTAAAGCTCTGGGTTACTGTTCAGTAGGTCGGGGTTTTAAAAGCCAGCACCGCCAAACTACCACTGTTGAGCCTTTGAGCAAGACCCTTCAACCCTATCTGCTCAAGGGGCGCTGTATTCTGGCTGTGCTTTGACCCCAGCTTCCTAACTGTGATATGTGAAAAAAATGATTTCACCACGCTGTAAAGTACTTGTGACACATAATTGAATCTTAAATGTCATGAATCAGCAGAGGGGATCTAAAGGCTACAACCATAACTGTAGAGAGAAAAGCACAAATGTGTAAACAACACTTGATTGAAATGGTACTGGTGACTTCAGCACTGTCTACTGTGTCTAAGGATGTCATTCTTTTATGGGGTTATTTTAATACATTTTTATTTATTCTTGTTATAACATAAACACAATTTCTTTCTGTATATCCAACAAGATTTGATCGTATACTGTCAAAACCCTAAAATCAAACTTCAAGCTCGTATCCAAACTCAAGATCAAACCTTGAATATTTTTTTAATAATCGCATAAAAGTGGTTTCATGAGGTGCTGCACTTATAACTAACTTTTTGAAATGTAATATTCTATTCTATACCATGATGTATGATTTTTAAACAATATATTAACAGTATGTTGAGGTAGGTGGTTTTCTTTTTCTTGCTTTCTTGGTGTTGCATCAGAAAATCATATGCAGCACATTTATTAACATATTTCTCATATCACGGTGGGTAGTCGATCATATGCAGCTTTTTCAAGCAAATGAGATCCTAAAGCACTCAGATGAGATCCCAGACAAGTCAAGAGTAGTCTACAGGCCATAAGAAACAATTAACAGCAGGAGACCAGGTTAATTCTGCATAATTATCATCATATATTATATATGGAGTGGCATAATTCGGGTCTAATATTACACTTGAAATGAGGTTCTAATATTCAGATTTTGAATCACTAACTCATTGTCTATACTGCTTATTCTTTATAGGGTTGTGGGGGGCCTGGAGCCTATGCCAGGAAAGGGTGCCAGTTCATTGCAAGGCACACACACACACACACACACACACACTGGGTAATTTGGAAATGCCAATTATCCTCATCTGCATATGTTGGGACTGTGGGAGGAAACCCAAAAAAGCATGGGGAGAACACGCAAACCCCCTACACAGACACACAGGCAGGAATCTAACCAATGACTCAGTGACAGTGCCAACACCAGAGCTACACCACCATGCTGCCTATTTTTAAACTTGTATGCATGATTTTACTAGATAAAATACCATGGATTATTGATATCAAGGACACCATGGACAGGATTCCATCCACCATAGTTCACCATAGCCCATTGGTATCTCTAAAGGCATTTGGTATATACATTTTATTTTAAAGGGACAAAAAAAAAGAGAAATCAAGAAAGTAAAAAGAAATTAATTGAAATTTAGAATCAAATGCTGGCCCCTTGAGTTAAGCAGCAACAGTCAGACTTAGCTAGGCAGGGGACACCCTGGATGGGGTGCTTGTCCAAGCACACATGCACTTACTCACACACTACAGGCATTGTGGAAACACCAATTAGGCTAATCTGCATGTCTTTGGACTGTGGGAGAAAAACAAAGTACCTGGAGGAAACCCAGAAAGCATGGCGGAAACATACAAAATCCACACACACGCAGATCAAAAAGCAAGACACAAACCCTCGACTCTGGAGGTGCAAAGCAACAGTGCTAAACACTACTGCCCGTGCAACTATTAACAGTAACAATACCAGTGTAATATTGCATAAGATTGTTAAACAAACAAACAAACAAAATAAATAAATAAATAAATAAATAAAAGCAATTTCTATAGATACAACAAATTATTTTTTGAAAATAATCCGAATTGCGGCAAAAAAAAAATCACCATTTAATATCATAACCATACACCAATAGTTTCTTTAGTCCATAATGGATGCATAGGATAAACATATGATAGCAATATTTTGTGGCAATATTACCAAGATTGGTTTCAGCATTTTGGTTTTATTCTTACATGAATCAGTAACTAGTATGTGCTTGGAGTGTAATAAACTCATATAAAGCTCTGAAAAAAAAAAAGAGAGATCGCTGCGGTTTACTCCAGAAAACTTTGGGAATGTCATCAAGAGGAAGATGGACGGTCACAAACCAAGCAAAGCTGAGGATTTTTGCATAAAGAGAGGCATAAAGTTACCCAACAACCATGTGAAAAACCGGTGGAGACACATTAAAGCTGTTAAAACAAATTAAAGCTGTAATTGCAAATTGAGGTTATTCCACCAAATACTGATTTGTTTTTATTATGTTTTTTAGACAAAGCATTAACACAATTTGCTTTCAAATTATTTGCATTTTGTTTTATTTGAGTTATTAAAACTCTGCAAATACTTTATGATCTTTGGGTTATTTTGATGTGTTGTGATGTTATTTCCTTTAACTATGCACTCAATATAACAATAGTTATATTTTGAATTTAGGAGAAATATTGTCAGCAGTTTACAAAAAAAGAAATGAAACTGTTTATCTCACCAATACATGCAACAGAAAGATAAAAACATAAGCAACTGATTATTTTGCAGTGGTCTCTTATTGTTTTCCAGAGCCATGTATATAAACTCATTATTCAAATTAAACAGATAATGCTTCCTATACAGATATGAGCAGTGGGTAAAGTATTCCTGCGTGAGTCCACTATTTGGGGTTTACAATTATAAATATAAAGTGTCCTTCACAACAATCTATTGTTCGAGATTATTGTAGGCTCGAGATTAACATGAATGTTGCAGCCCACCATAAGTACACCTTTTTATATAACCACTACAAAATTTAATTTATTTATTTATTCATTTATTATCTTTACAATTTTTGCATTAGTGTGTAAACCCACTTAACACCTTATGCTCGAAACATCCTTTTCCGTTAGTCACCCATTATAGACTATTAAAAAAACCCTTGCACATTTTACATTACGCTCCCACGCCATTTACTCAACCCTGTTGAACACCTCAACCTTTATAACATATAGATTATTCTCATTCAGTGGGAATGTGGAATCATCATAATTTCCTGAAGATTACAAATGGCGTTCTCTCATTCATTTGTCTTCATTTTCTTTTTTTTTTCATATTCAAGAACAGCATAATATATATTTAAAGTAATAAATAAATCCTTAAAAAAATCTCAAATTTATTTATAGATCAATAAATTACACCTATATCCATCTATGTAATTATTTACAAAATAATCTACATAAAATATCTACAGAAGAATAATTAATATAAATTTTGTAGTTTTTAACTTTTTTCCTTTAAAAAAAAAAAAAAAAAACAGCAAAATTAGGGCTTTGGTAGATTAATACATTTTAAAATTTTAGTTTATTGTAAGGTTTTTTTTTTTTTTAGAGTAAATTTTTATAAATGAAATAAGAAATTTATTTCTATTTAAAGCCCAAGTATAAAGGTCAGCGTGATCATGGAATCATCCACGTACTTTTACTAAAATCTGAGTGACCTGTACTCACTGTAAACTGTTTCAAAAGCCAACTTTACAACTAATAGTTACTGAAATTTCTTTTTCTTTTTTTTAACCCATTGACTGTCTTGTAGCAAAAAAAAGCTAATTATTTTGTCTAAATGCTTAAAAGTTTGTTGCAGTGCATTGCACAGAATAACATACGGTTATGGCCAATTAGTCACAAGTCCAACCGTCAAGATTGTAAAACAGAGTATATAAAGATTTCGGACATGCTGTAAGTTCTGAGCTGTGGGTGGAACACCTGTGACAGACTAGGTCAACATTATATCAGGCTATAAGTTAGAACTGTAGACCAGCACTTTGAGAAGTTGCAAAAGTCAAAGGAACCACTTTGAGGCAGCACCAACTGAGATGGTTATTGAAAAGCAGCCCAGGAAGCAGGTGGGTAAACAGCAGGGAAACAATGGCCACTAATCTGCCTGATTACTTCTGTAACACATGCTACCTCATGCACACACACACACACACACACACACCTCATTTACCTTGTATCTATCATCACATCACATCCTGAACACACAATAAAGGATAGCTGTCCTCAGGTGCAGGGCAGACAGTACTATGATGTCATTCATCGCTAACTACGACGAGTCACTTGGTGAACATATGGACTGGCCAGACATATATTTGTATAAGGGAAAAGCACAATTTTAATTAAAATAACCTCATGTTAAGCCCGTGTTCTAAAAGAAACACGTTTTGTACAGTCTTTTAACCAAAGCAAAATGGTAATGCATCACATTACGTATTGTCACCACCTCGAAGCTCCAGCGTCGAAGCTTTGATCCTTAATTAGAATCAACATCTGTGTTATATTACTATTTACTTCAAACCTGCGTTTTTTTTTTATTTTTTATTTTGCTCTCCTACTTACAGTAAAACCTGATGGAAAGCCTTCCGCCTAGTGATTAGTACTGTACTAATAAGTATGCAAAAATTGCTTGTGGATGGACACTGGATTTACTGCAACCCTGACCAGGTTAAAATGCTTCCTGACAACAAGAGATCACGGTTAGTATTACTGGATTACGGCAATTACTGTTGTCACCTTACAGTACAGCTCCAAGAGGTGGCTTGTATATAGATATACTATACATACTTTATACTAATATAATATAATCTATATATAATTAATACTGTAGTAGACTGGCATTCCGTTCAGGGTGTATTCCAACCTTGCACCACTGTTTCCAGCATAAGCTCTGGATCCAATGTAAACCTAACCAGGATTAACTGGTTACTGTAGACAAATAAATGACTGAATTGAGCGTTTTGGCCCAAGAACAAAAATAGCCTTAGAAAGCCTTGACCAAGATTTGAATGGATTAAGCACTGGGCCTTTACAAGATCAAGGCACTTAGGAACTCCACCTATTTCATGTCCTCTGTGATCTTTCTCAATCTGCATTCAAATTCATTAGTGTCATTTGCAGCGTAAACAGCCGTTTGGCAGCGCTGGGGTCCTCGGTCACCTCTTTCACCTCAGGCTGTGGGAAAGTTGCCAGGAATCCCACTGACCCCTCCCATCAGTCTTACTCAGTCTTTCTCCCTTACATGCCCTCTGGGCGAAAGGATGGGTCACTACAGCCAGTGAATGGGTGACGTGCAAATTCCTGTCACTGATCTTTTGTGCTGGAGGCTAGTCTAACAACACAGCCCCGAAAGCTAAACTTTCCATCTACCCAGTGGAATTCCAGGATCACCAGAGGCCACCTGCAACTGTCTTCTACTACAGAGAGCATTTGAGTCTGGATTCCAAGACAGTCTCAACTTGCTGATCTCTCATTCTTTCACAATGAGCCTTGTTTAGCCCAAAACAAACTACCACTGCCTGCCAGAATACATAGAAAGGCAAAGCTGTACTATGAGGAACCACAGAACCAAAACAAGTTTGAAAGTGCAGTCCCTAAGGCCAGAGGCCATGGAGGCATTCCGAAAGTAATTTCAGCTGGGGGGAAGTGCCGTCACCTCTCACTGAGAATTATCAGCACTGGGCTTTATATCAGGATGACTCATTATTGACCACAGAAAGTTACTGCTTCTGCGCACCCGAGCGCGTTGCAGTAGAGGTGGCCTTGCAACTCTGCTATGCTATACAATACTTCTGCCTTTTGAAAAGAGGAGAAGCAATCCTGCTGGGATGCTCTGGCGTTTGCTGTGAGTTAAATGAGCCATAAAGTAAACAGTAAGTAAATTGGCTGCAGTGAACCGTTTATGGGAGTTCCTGGCACTAAAAGCAATGTCAAGAACAACGTTGAGGTAGTTACTACACAAGTAAGCAAGTAGAACCATGCGAAAATGACATTATAATCATAACCTTCGTGTTGGGAATACCGCTGTAGACATGAGTAAAACTTCATCATCATATTCCCAAGTTTGCCTTTTTATGCCTCAAAATAAATATCAAGTTTATGTTACCTTTACATAAACATACGGTTAAACCCTCACTTCCAGTTCCACCACTTCCCCTAATTTCACCAAGGTATCATTAGCACATCCATTCTTCAGCATTCAGAAGTCAGCTGAAGCTAGGGGTATTAAAAAAAGAAAAAAAAAATATCCTCTTCTTTCTTAGATCACATTATCTCTCCTGATGACATTTCCTCTACGCAGCATGCTGCTTGTTCGCATCACTTTTCTGATCAGTTCGCAGATCATTGGGCTTCCACCCTGGGAGAGGGCTTATTACTCGACTGCTAATGCTGTAGGATGGATCAGCCCCGTCTACAGATGCATTAGAGCTCTGAGGCCAGAGCATGACGCAAAGCTCTGAAAGGGAGAACATCAAGCTCACACAGACTGAAAGAGTGTCTGGTAAACAAGCTCCGGATGAACAAGGCTCCAGAAATTGCTATTATACTGTAATAATTATATAAGACATCTGAAGCCTGCACACAGCCAGCTGGCATTGATCGTTTTATTGCAAACATGAGTAATATGAAGAGGGGTGTCGCAAGTAACAAAGAATCAATGTTAGATCAATAATTTTTATTAGTTTGATGTAACATGCACATTGGGGTATCAGGATCTTGGGTATTAATATATTTGTTGATTCTATGTGATGAAAAACAGTAACTAAATGGTATATAAATTTAAATCAAAGAAATGTTATATTCTTGAGTATTTCATTGTTAATTGATGTTAACTTTCATAAGAACCACATCTCTAACAAACTATGTTCTTTGCAATATGTCAATAACTGTGACAGGAACTTGTATGGTGAATATTTAATAAAGAATTTTTTATTTTTTTTTATTAAAATGCATGTTTATTGATATGATGAAGCATTCGATAGACAGATATACAGGTATGTTTATTATTACTTTTGGAAGGATTAATTCCTTGCTACTACTACAACACAATAGGAATGCATCTATAAGTAATTATAAATATGACAATATGGGTAAAGTACAGCTAAATCTTAAAAAAAAAAAAAAGTATTATTGCATCTTTTGCAAGTGTCAATCTACATTCTTCCTAGCCAAATGTTTTCTGTTCTGTTTGGTCTATGACCTGATCTCTTATTTATACCATTACTGAGGATGATCACGCTTTTTCTATTTTCCCTGCACAGTTCAATACTGATTCTTTAAGCTTCCCTGGTCCATTACCTCTCGCACCCTCAATGCATCATACAAATCGATATTACAGCCTCTGTGCTGAAGTTTGTGGCTGCAAGACTTAATTGAATGAAACTAAAGTCTCAAAATCATTTGCAGTGCTAAATGCGTGACCCCACCAAGAGTTGCACATTCAACTGAGAATAGGCATGGGAAGATGAAACGGTTAAATACGGGACGTGTTACTAGGCAACTTACGCTGATCAGCCTTAATATTAAAACCATTGACCGATGAAGTGTATAACATTGATTCTATTGTTACATTGGCACCTGTCAAGAGGAAGGATATATTAGACAGCAAATGAACAGTAAGCGCTTGACGTTTGATATGTGAAGTGTGAAAAATGGGGAGGCGTAAGGATCTGAGTGGCAGGAGCCAATTTGTAATGGGTAACACACTAGGTCAAATGTTCTCCAAAACAACTCTTGTAGTTTGTTCCTGGTATGCACTGGCTAGTACATACCAAAATTGGCTGAACATTTCAACTGATGAACTGGTAATAAGGCCCACAAGGCTCACTGATGCTGAATTGCCAAGCAAGTTAATGCTGGCTATGATAAAAAGGTATCAGAACACACATTGCTTCACAGCTTGCAGTGTATAAGGCTGCAAGGACCCACGCTGACCCCAGTCTATCACAAATAATGACTATAATGGGCAGGTGAGCATCAGAACTGGACCATGGATCTATGAAAGAAGGTGGAATGATATAATAAAATGTGATTTCCTTTAAATAATGTGCACAATTGTAAGAAGGCAAGCTCTGGAACGCAGTGTGATATTCTGGGCAATGTTCAGCTGGGAAACTTTTGTGTAGATGTTACTTCAGCATGATCCCATGATGGAATATCTGTAGGATCTATAGGATGCTAGACAAACAAGTCCGAACCACTGGAAGTCTAAACTAAGCCCCAGTTACTTAATTGTGATTTTGTACCTTAATGTAAGACAAATCTGTTTTTCCGGGCTGTATGAATGCACAAATGCAATGTTTTTCAGATCAGACCTAAATCACTATGAAGTCCCAAGAACAGCTACATATTCAATATGCAGTCATATGACTTGAAAGAGAATGGGTAGATTGGAATTCATGTGACATTTTTGCCCCTGCATGCGTAGGGGACTTGTTGATGTCAGTCAGCACTGGCAGCACAGGGACTTCATAGCAGTGCTATCACTATGTGCTTAAATGTGTGTTAACCCAGATTGCATGAGCAAAGACATAATGGTGTGTGCATGAGAGACTTCATTTTAGAAGTCAGATAAAATTAATTTGTAATCACGAATGTGAACTGTCATGACATGCAAATCCGATCTAAACAAAAAAATGAAATAAAAAAAACGGAATTGAACAATACTGTAGTTATGTAGTAAATTTGTAGATTTCCCAAAAAAAAATTTAAACAAAAATTGTTTTTTTTTTTTTCATTTTTTCTTTTTTGAAAATTCCATCTTTAGTTCAACTACATTATTCTAGTGCACTTTTTCTTTTATTGTAGTGAAATCTTTTTATTTTATTTCATCTTTCCATTTTAGGTCATGGACAGTTGTACAAGTATTTCACTGCATATCATACAATGTATGTGACAAAAAATTTAATTTCTCCTTACATTTGTCTTATTTATTTCCATATAATTCTGTGACAATGACCACTTTTAAAAGCATTACACAAATAAAAATTAATTGAATTGAACAATACGGATTGTAATGTAATTATCATTAGATGTTACATCTTGCTGCTAGATCCCTTAAGGGGGATCTACAAAATATTATGCAGATGATTTTAATGTTATGGCCTGATTGGTGCATAAGCCCCTTCACTTATCTTCCATTCGTGTCATTATTTAAAATAAGGCTCATTATGAATGTTTTTGGTGAGAATGGAGATGGCGCTACATTAGCGCAAAAAGTATATCGACTTTCACAGAGGGGTCAAACCAACTGTGTAAAGACAAAGTAAGCTTAGTGTGACATCAAAATGACAATAATGGTTTTTATCCAGCTGAAAACATGTGCATCACCTTTTTTTTTTTTTTTTTTTTTAAAGAGAGCCATTTCATCTTCTATTAAATCTGAGATTTTTTCTTTAAACATGAGTTAATTTATTATGCCCTTATCTGGTTTTTCTTTTATCCCTGAGCCCCGCATTTATGAATAAAAAATGGACAATTATGGAGAATTACTATTCCATAAAGTCTTTTTTTAACTTTCCATGCCTCCTTCTCCCTCCCCATCCTTCCTGCAAATGTTAAAGTAGCACATGCAGGCCTAATTTTACATTTCAGCAATTAATCTTTTTTTTTTTTTTTTTTTTTTTTATTGACCAAGAGTTAATTCATCAGGACTACATTTACTCCATGTGTGTGTTCTGAAGATAGGGAGGAAAAAAAATGTTTAGCTCAGCACAATAATTGGCTGTCTTCAGAACAAGCTAGCTCTCCTTACGTACTGTGGAGTAAACTTTCAACTCAAGAAGCTGGGCACTTAGCACTTTGTGCTTCATGCAGCTATTTATTATTTTTACATATGAATTGAGAATAATTGGCTTGTAGTCGCCTCGGAAGCATGTGTCCTTGGAGCTACTTTCAGCTGAACTATGGAATTTGTTCGCCAGCTGGGCACACTGCAATAAGAATACAAATTAATGCCTATAGGGAAACTGATGCAATTCCACCTCCAGGATTGTCAGTGAAATTAATGAAGTTTCAAAAATATCGGTGCAATGTGCAGTTTTGTGAGCTGCTACAGTTACTTTCGTTTCTGCCGTTAGGTGTTTTATGTTGTTTTTGAACAGAGACAGGACTAGCAACAACTGCAGAATTCCACTATGGAATGTCAGGCTATATGTCATAGGGCATAAAATGACGAAGCCATTCATTTATTTAGACACACACAACATGTGTGCTTTGTAATTTATCTAGCCTACTTTCTTGCATGCAAGAGATGAAATACTAAAACTAAAATTTGCTTACTTTAACAGTTTCAAGTTTTTGGAAAAGAAAAAGGAAACATTTCCAAATTAAAAATCACCCTGTACCCTAGTACTAAGACACTCCTGGCTGTTCATTGAAGTTGCTTGGGTGAGAGGCATAGCCAAACATATGTGGCTCGTGTATGAGGAAAAGGGTTGATTTCACTTGGACGACTTCCCAAGTCTCAGAGGACACACAATAAGCGATACCAAATTTGCCTAAAAAAAATATAAGGGAAATATTTACAGCTGGCATCAAATGTTGAACCCTGATCTCAGACCAGGGAGGGACCAATACTACCATTCTATGACCCAAGACTGCTCACTCACTTCCATCTAATCTATAGTTGGCTTTCATGCCTGCGGTCATCAATAGCATGGGACAGAGGAACAAAAAAAAAAACATGGAGGGTTCCAACATTCCAGTCTTTCTTTTCCTCCAGCCCCAAGAGTCTTCCCAAACTGAATCCATGACGTTTGGCCAGGCTGACGAAGATCAATGGCGATTATCCGAAGCCTGGAGCTCTTTGAAATTGCAATGTGAGGAGAGATTGGCTGAATGCCACCAGGTCCAAGCCTTTATTGGGTGGTTATTGTTATTTAGATGTGCTGACAGGTCTGCATTTCCCTGGCCTTTTATGTCACGGTTCCTGATTATGTCTCTGCGCCCAAGTAAATGCCTCTCCTCCCTTCCCTCCCATTCATTTTTTTTTCCGGAACAATACAGTCTGTCTAGCAAGTCCTACAAATCAGCACTTGTCTGGGCTACTTCTTTAATGCTTGTTACACACTGGAGCACTCGGCAGTAAATTCTCCATCCGGACAAAGTGCACTGTAAGCTCAAAGAGAGAAGTATGTACATCTCCTAAAGAAAGAATGAGTCCAGCCTTAAATCCGACCATGTCACTTCGGAGCCAAGCAGACTGCTGTCCTAATCTGACGCCTTTCTTTGACAAGTCTGGAGTGAATGTTTAGCCAACAGGAGGAGATTCCCACTGGCAACCCTAACCAAGAATTATACTTACCTTTTTCACCTCAGGCTGTTTATTCTTCTGTGGCTCAAAATGTGGTGTAAAAAGGCGTAAATTGGTTTAACCTGACCAATAACAAGCACACAACTTCACATAATGTAAATGCATGACGGAGCTATAGTTCTGACTCAGACAACAAGCCCACAGTATCGATTTCCAAGAATGAATCCTGCATTGTTGCTCTCATGTTTGGTCTCCTTATTTTTTATGAGTCATCTGTAGCCCATAAAGTCTATCCAGTCAAAAATGAATGCTCTCAATACTCGGCTGACTATACAGTTGAAAAAAAATTATTAAGCGGCTAAAATAAGCAGGTGTAGAGTTGAAGGTCATCCAATTAATTGACTGTAGTATTTAAAAAATTATTACAGCAAACACCTTAAGAATAGCATTAAAAGCATACATAATAAATGAAAAAGAAGCTGGAAAACACCATTGTGAACCAAGTCTTGAACTACTCCTTTATGATACTCTTGAAAGTAAAGTGTTCAGCTGGGTCTTACCTTAATTTTCCTTCTGCAGTATGGGTTGTACCACTAGATTGAAATAAAGCCCTAGATATGCATTTATTTTAGGACTGCAGATGATAAATATATCTGACTTGATGAGTGATAAGGGGCAAAACCATATTAGTAGCAAAGTTTTCATTGACCGAACTCTGACAAAGACTAAAGTATGCACCAAGAACAGGGTCAAAATGTAAAAATGTGAATTTATGAAAAAGTAAATACCACATCCTAGCCACACCCCTGTCGGGTTCTCAATGCGTCCATCATGTTGTCATTAATTTCCTATCACGCATATGTTTTATATGCTCTACCACATGCTCTCCAGTCTATTGAGATCGAACAGAGTTATTACTTTCTTTGATTTGATTGTGCTTATCATGCTATCATGCTGTCATTGTGTCTGGCGGGTCAGTACAAATATCGTGACAAGTGCAGTGTTTTTCATCATGAAGGAATTGCATCCAGTATTTATAATACATTCTCTGAACATTGACGTGCCTATACCCTGCTGCATGTACGTCATATATGTGGTAAGCATCAGAAAAACATTATATGAACTTACCATGGTCTTCTACAATGTACATACCATGGTCATAGCAGAGGCCTAGCAACAATGCAGTGACATCCCAATGAGAACTTACTCAGAACTGTCCCATCTGTGCCATGCTTCGTTGTTACTACACCCTTATTAAGAATCACCAGGCGTTTTTTTTTTTTAATCATGTTTGAAAAAATCATGGTGCTTCATTTCAATGGAGACAATGCTACGTCCTTACCGGTTTCTGCTTTATCCATCTTTATTCTCAGGATAATTACTGTTTTAGACTTGCTTAGTATTAGCGCCTTTGTTCACTAATAGAAAATTTGTCCAAGAAAACTCCAGGATGACTTCACACACATTGTAAGAGCTAATTTGCTCATCTGGATTTTCTGTGTAACCTGCTTGAGTAAATATGCAAATACAAGCCTACAGACTGGATTCGAAAAACGGGTATCTTTTACAATAGATATCCTTATTCCATCTCATCCTCCATTCGAGTCCAGAGCCAGTCTCTGTAAAATCAACACTCGCGTATTTGCCGCGGAAAAATAAAAATCCAGCAAGATGGACACTAATGGCAAATCAATCGAGCTGAGCATTTGCAGAGCTAGCGATGCCATGTTCAGATTTGTGTTTACCAAAAGAAGGACGGCTCACTGATGCATGCACCGGCAGCTCTCAATGTCACGGGGAGCAGGCATTCGCATGAGTCTGAATGAAAAAAGGCCATTGATTCAGCAGTAAACCAACACACGATGATTCTCTGCCGGAGTTAGCTTTCACATTCCATTATCTTTGGGTCTAAACATGATGATAATAAAAAAAATAATAATAATAAAAAAAGGAAAGGAAAAAGAAAAAAAGAGATTGTTGCAAATGGTACAAATGGCAGTGTTGCTTATTGCTACCACTGGAGACACGGTCAAGGTCAGAGTATAATCTTGCTGTCATCTGGCTGGAAAATAATGCAGCTGAACTTTTAGCATTAAGTAGATTTCTGCTCTCGAGAGGTAATAACTCTCAGTCATCATCTGGATGGCTCACAATTTATTGGTGAAGTCACTGACCCTCAAAACATCAATAAGACGTTGGTAATAATACAATTCCTAGTACATCATCGGCTTTTTCTTTATTTTTACATATTACTGGCTGCAGTAGGTCAATGTGGAGAACAGTGCAGAATGCTAATGCGGTTCACATTTGAATACACTCAGAACTCCACTTCTCAAAACATACCATAGCCTACAAACATGACCATGGACTATGATCCTCACTGGCACTGAAAACTCATCATGCACATCTTTCACAAATCATACTCACACCCTTTTATACACACACTCCTATCACAATACTCTTTGTGAAGTGTGAAATGACCGGAACATTGAACTGACCCCCTTGATCTCATAATTCTAGCCCCTTTCTTCATGATTTCGGATTTGAATTTGATAATCTTTTTTGACCTTTGTTTTTTTTATTTGGTCATCCATTTTCGATCTGTTAACTTATGCTATTTTGATCAAAACTCTTACCTGCAGTGTCTCAGCCCCTCTTTTATTACTGATGCATATTACAGATGAAGGTTCACTATTCTTTTAGTTTTAAAGAATCTGGGGTTTTCTAATGAACGTACAGCACTGTTCAAAAGTCCTGAGTCACCTCTTATTTCAACATATTAAGTTAAAACCAAATATGTAGACTAAATTAAAGAAATGGGAACAATTGTTTTACTGTGACAGGCTGCAAAGTGCCTAAAGATTTAAAAATGTAAAAACTGTCTGTTTATGTAACAACCTCAGCAGCAACCTCATTTTCCCTCTCGTCTAGCATCACCAGTAGACTTATCATCTGTCATCATCTGCACCTGTTTCTCACTGGTTCATGCCTTAATTATTATTATTATTATATATTTAAAAAAAATAATAATTTCTAGATTGCCGTGTGACTTAAACAAAAAAAGAAATGAACATTTTTCTAAAACTGGTCAGGTACAGGGACTGGACTAAAAATGTCTATTTCTCAAGACTACATTAAAAATACAAGAAAGTCTGGCTCTGTGGAAGCAAAATATAAAGAAATGAGAAGTGGCTCAAGACTTTTGCCCAGAAATGTACATTTTGAAACTTTTGCATGGTGTATTGCAAATTGTGAGCCACAAATGTCAGGAATTTAAATCATAACTTACAATATGACACACTTTTAAGGTTTTCATTACGAATTCATTAAGGTTCACCCTCATATTCATTAAGTAAACTTTTAAATAAGGAAAGTAGCTTGATTTGGATTACATCCATGGGTGATTATATTTGTATTTTTTTTACCACATGACTATAATCAGTTTTTCTCCTGACATGTGTCCTGGAACATGTGATTAGAAGGCAAGGCACGTGTTTAAAAAATCAATGTATTTGTTTTAGAGGGAATTCAAAGAGTCATAGGGTCATGAAACATAGCAAGTGACAAGATACAAGCTGAAAGGCTAATTAAAGATATATCCATTATCAGGGATCATCCATCATCAGGAAGTAATGCAGGCCTGGGTCTACACATGGAAGCAAACCTGGAAACAAAGACCAGGGACGACAGAAATGCAGAGATCGGTAGAGCAAACTGCAAAGAGACAAAAGGACTTTGCTAAGAGACAAAAGGAACATGAGCATGTATGCGGACTAACTAATAGGATAAAATAATTCATGGATGAACCCAGACCAGGTGCAGGCATTAGATAACAGAGCAGTAATGGGACCAGTGCAGAGAAAGGACCAAATCACAGGCACAAGGCAATGAAGAAAGGGTTGTTTTTTTATGAACCCCAGCTGTACTTGTTACTTCTCTTCTGGTAAAAAGCTTACGCCACTTCAAGTTTATACCAAAAAAGAGGTTTTCACGGGTCCCCTCAGTTCTGATGACATGTAATCTTCATTAGGTTAGGTCTAAATACTGATCAGTCTACATAGGTTAGCTCAGGTCTTGTTTTACTGCTTCAGGTCTCTGGTTCCTGTGTCAAAATGTCCAGTACCTGAGTGAATCCAAATGAACCTGAGTCTGTGCTGGATCTACTGCTTCTGATGGTGCATGCCACCCAATTAAAAGCAAAGTCTCTCTCGTTCTCTCTGTTTGGATCAATCATATTTTGGACCAGCTCCATGTATTCTCAGGACAAATCGGGTCAGGTGTGGCAGTGAGTCCCTCTTAGATTATGCTGCCCTGTTTTTCTAGGATTAACCTCAGGTTCGGGTAGGAGTTCCACGGGTCTGTTTCAGTTCCAAGGTTTTTGACCCCTGAAGACCTCTGTATGCAAATACACATGCAGTTATTTGAAACACTAAACACATACAGATCACATTATCAGCCTAAAGTGACTCAATTAGATTTTTTCTTACCCTAATATGAAACAGGACTGATTTTTTTAGGGGTGTTTGAATGTTTTTCACATCAGATCGAAGTCACTTTCATGGTCCTAGATCATTTACATATGCGATACGCGGTCATGTGACTTAAATGAGAACATCATATTTAATATTAAGGGATTTAATAGTTGCAACAACTGCTACAGTAGCTGGAGCTGTCTTCCTTTTTTCTCAACAGTCAACTATGCTTGCCGTTCTCATCGCAAAACTCCAAGCACATTTTTTTGTTGAATGCATTGTTTCAAATTAATGAGTGGTCGCACAAACTCAGGATGTGTTTTAAACCCAGATGGTGCTAGCAAAGATGGATTGATGTACTGTATTTCAGAGGACAGTTACATCCACGTTAGAGTCAGATAAAAGTCACTTATAATTATGAATGTGAACCTGACATTACGAGCAATGTGGCTCGTAATGTGAACGTACCCATCATGCCATCACATTACATTCTTAGTACATATTGTATGGAATTTTTCTTTTCATGTTCAGATGGTTGTTGAGTGAGTGTTGGGCACTCTCTGGTTCTCTGATCTGTGTCTGTCAAGTACAAGTCTCTTCTGCCAGCTTGCATCTTTTTTAACTTGGTCTGACTTTTGGCCTGCATAACCATGATGATCCTTTTTACTCTTTTCAAGAGTGGCTTAAATTCTGCATGCAGCAGCTTCAATAACGAGAGCATGAAGATTGAAGGTTTTTGTTCCTTACCTTTCAGACCTCCCACTTCCCTCAGGGGCCAATTGTGGCGTGTTTCCTTTGATTTTCTTCAAGATGAACAACAGACGATGAGGAAAATGAGGAAATTTGCCTCCAAGCACCAGAAGGCGTTATTACACTCCTACAGGGGGTCATTAGTAACAGCTGTTTCAGTAGGAGCATAGCCAAATCAGTAAATCACTTGACTGTAGGAAAGTCACAAAAATACAAGAAAAGTAATCTCATCAAACAAGTTTTAAAAATGCTCAAATGTAGTTAACGGTAACCCAAAAAGTTGGTTCCACACCAAATTTTTAGCAAGTAAGGCTCTTTTGAAAATCTTTCATTAGGAATTTCATAAACAGTTTCTCTCTCTCTTTCTCTCCCTCTCTCTCTCCCTCTCTCTCTCTCTCTGTATTCTTATGAATGAAACAAAGTTAGCATGAAATCAAGCTACTTTCTTTCTATTTATTGGTTTAAACTGTTCAAAGTATTCCCTTATTCAGTTTTTGGTTGGGGGATGGGGAGAAGAAACTAGGCTGCAATAATACCGGGGTGTATGTTGGCTATATTTTTTAATGCATGGCTAAAAATCAGCTTTCTTCACAGGTGATTTGAGGTTAAGCCCTGCTGAGCCCACCAGAGCAATCTTCATGAAATAACTACAAAGCAGCTGCTGGCTAGATAAGGAACCCTATATATTTGAAAAAAAAAAAAAAAAAAAAGCAAGTGGGAACCGATTCGACCTCCGAGCTGCTTCTCTTTCCTTTGCCTCTTACTAATCTTAAAAAGAAGCAAACCTGGAATTATTAATATCCTCGGTACGGTAATCTCTCCAGCGAGGTGCAATTAATCACAGGGTTACAGCCTGGGCATGGCTGATGTCTGGCAGTGTGATTCAAAACAGAGGTGCGCAAAAGGCAAGGTGATGTGTATCTTCCTTTCATACACACCAGGACCTTCTGAGAATCAGAGTAATGCTCAATTATGTGCAGCAGCCAAAGGAGCGTATCTTTTTGACATTAAATTATGATTAATTGTAGAGTCCTAGGGAAAGGGGAACATGTGAAAAAAATGTCAGGGGAAACATTTAATTATGATTTTTACACTGCTTTAAGAATATTTTAAGTCCTTCAGGGTTAAGCCAGGAATATTCAGTTTAAATTGCTTGCAGCGGATAGAAAAAAAAAGAAAGAAAGAAAGAAAAAAAAGAAATGGTTAGTAGATTTATACTGTCTGGAATGTCTTTTCATGCCCCTCGCCTTTCTAGAGCTCTTCTCTCAAGAGTAGATTGTTTATATGAAGCATTGGGTGTGCATTCATACAACATCACACCCCACTCCAGATTTCTTATTCACTTGTCTCAATCTGTTTTATGCCTTGGGACACAAATACATTTTTGATGAGGAGGAGAAACAGGTCCGGCATATACCCGAGAATATTCTTTGGCAGGCTAATTGCGACTGATATAGTGAGACAGTAGATTCTAACAGGAGCCTGACTATCAGGCTGTTGCCATCAACTATTTACTCTTTGACTGCTAACAGCTACTGATCGCCTTCTGGGCTCCCCTGGCACTTTTCTGCCATAGATGTGCTACAGATGAGCAATCATCAGGCATGTTATTTACGAAAGCAAGAAAAACTCTTGTGCACTCTGAAGAATTCATAGAATTGCCTCTGAATAAAGCCTAAACCATGGCGAAGTACAGAGAGAATGAGGTACTTTGCCAAGATGCTTAAATTACAACAAATAATTTGATTCTTTATACCATGGTAATGTTAAATAATAATTTATTTTTAATGTTGCTAGATTTTAAAATTAACATACTCAAAACCTTTGAAAGGAAATGTTTACTGAATAATGATGGAAGGAGTTCCCAGTATCTGGGAAAGGGAACTGTGCAGTTCCAGGGTTTCTCTGTTCGATGACAAGCTAATTATTTGAGCCCTAGAAGAGTAAAAAGAGAGGACACGAAGGAAACAACAGTTTATAGCTGGTGTAACGTCAGAAATTAAAGGACCCATGGTCTTGTGGATGTTTCTGGGGTGTTGTCAATTAACGTATGAAATCACTGCAGGGCAAATAAAAGATTTTGAGGTGCACTGTTGTTTGATAGTAATCGTCTCCAGGCCTTCATATGACACCACTACAGAAAAAAACAGCACATCATAAAGTGTTTTATTTCTTACATGGCACTGCTATGAAACTTTTCCAGTCAGTGCCATAATGCAGCACCCATGGTGCTTGAATAGTCAGTAAAAGTGCTGCCCTTTTCTCAGATGGATCTGGATGAAGCGTGGTTTGTTTGCCTTGAGTTGAGTCCAGGAGAGTTACCTGCGGGAAGGTCGATGGGAGGAAAAGCAGGAATCCGGAACAGTGGAGTCAGGCTGATTTGAAAGAGCGAGCGAGATGCACAGGGGTGTTCTGCTCCACTAGTCTGAGCAAATAGTCGAGATAATATAGCAAAGGGGAATACCTGTCACTCCATGCACTGCTAAACCAGATGGTCCAAATTAGTTGCAAATTAAGCCATGGATTGATCCCTCTCCATTTTCTTTTTCCACACAAGCTAATTGGGTCATCCTTAGGTAAATTGTATTTGACTAGTTTGTACTCAGTCACCTAGGCTCGAAGAGTGTATGACTGAGAAAGACGAGTGCCTCGGTGACTGAGATGTTCTCCTGCCCTCTTAATTTGGACGCAGGAAAGCAACTTGATATGCAAGCATCGCGTGGCGAATCGGCATTTTGCTTCCAGCTCGCTTTGCTTGCGCGCTCTTCCCTCAGTCTGCTCCCCCTTCTCTTTTTCTTCCTCTCACTCTTTCATTCACAGAGCTCTCTGCGGTGTGACCTTGAAGTCCCTCCAAGATTCATTGTCAGTGCGGCATTCAGGATCCGGCTCAGCCCGCACGCCTCCGCTCTGCCATTGCTTACACATAGACATGGAAACACTGAATGTGTTTCTCAAACCCCCGACCCATTCCTCCATCCTTCTCTTCAAACAAACCCCTCCTCCCAAGGGTGTATTTTTTGCTGATTCTCCCATATTGGAAATAAATATTTATTTTGCATCACCATTTCATTATGGTGCATCTGCTTTGGACTCATTAATCAATGCACGTGTAGAGATCTCAGCACACACAAACACATTTCCTCACTGATTAGTGGCATTCTCTATACATATTGATAGACAATCCATAAGGCAGAATTGTAAATACAGCTATCTAGGCCTATCGTCGTGAAGGAATCCTTAAGACACACACACCTGTCTTAGCCAAGAGAGTTAGCAAACAGTTACCGTGTTGGATTCTGTCCACATGAGATAGCCAATGACGCAGGCTTGTCGAGTCAATAGAAAATACAGGATGAGTCATGCTCATGTCTCACACACGCTCACTCACATAGGCACGCACACACACACACAAACCTCAGTGCCATGCACAGAGAAGCTATTCAGCAATGCCAGAGCAATATTCTCCACCTCAACCCACCAGCAACACATACAGTGACAGCATCGCATGGCTGCATATCTAAGAAGGAAATTAAGCAAGCTCCACAGTGCATTTAGGATATTAAAGTAAGCCAAGCATGCCGCCTCGGAGAATATTTCCGTTATAATATCTAAAGAAGCCGGCCAGCTTTATTCAAAGGGTCAGGTTTCTTTAAGGACTTTCCATACCAAGGCAGTTTTCAATACAAGTCGTTTGGATCTTAACAGTGCTGTTCAGCCATCATAACGGCTTTGCTGTAGAATACATTTCAGCAAATCCAATCCATGAAAAATCCCTTCTTCTTATTATTAGCATTCAGTGTTTGATGGTTTTGAAGCCCTTATGCTAAAACCAAATGGCGGCACATTTTTTAATTAACAATAACTAGAAATGTATGGCACTCTGAGAAAGGCCAGAATTGTCCTATAAGCATCAGGCAGATTGACTATTTTCACCACAACAGACAGCCAATGCAAAATTACAGAACAGCCTAGATAACACATTAGAATGTTGTTTTTAGCCAAAAAAATAAAAAAATCACCATTTAAGAATGGTCAAATTATTGGGCTGTGTCAAGAAAAGGAACATCGTGAAATCATGAAAAGATATCATTTAAACAGTTCAAGTAAAAGTTGCATGGAAAAATAAATAAATAAATAAATAAATAAATAAACAGTAAAAACCATAGCTATGTTTAATAGTTAAATCATTTTTCACATTGTGATAAGAACTCATAGGATTGGGACTGAAAAGCTGCTTGGCTATAAGAAAACTACATGTTATTTAAGCTAATAAAAAAAATACTTCAAATTGCAAGAAAGTATAAAGATTGAACTTTGGTGCAATGGGAAAAGAAAGGTAAAAAGTGCATGACATGATGCAAACCGTCATATATTGTGGCCACTGTACAAGCCCGTGAAAGCGGTGTTATGATCTAAAGTTGCTTCAGTTATGTTGCAAGAAAATAAAGTCAGCTGATGACCTGAATGTATTGAATGACCAGGTTATCACATCTTTGGAACTTTTCTTCTCTGATATCATAGGGATATTCCAAGAATCAAATTGTGCAAGAGTGGTTCTGGGAGCATGAGGAGTTCTTTTCACACATGAACTGTAATCAGAATTAAAGGTGAGAACTGAATGAGAACTTAGTGTGTGCAACTTTTTCTTTGGCCTGGCACTGCCTGGTTTTTATATTTGTAGTTTTTGCCTGACTTTAGCCACAGGGATAGCACAAACCCTGCTCAGGCCTGTCTTGCAATTTAAGTCTGTTGAAAGGGTGTAACATGAATGAGTCATGCTTTAGTTGATGGGTGTTTTTCCAACTTATAACTACCCATTTGCAATTACAGGATATATTTTCTCAATCATGGCTCATCAATCCAGATTGGTCTTGATGTGTCTGCTTTTTACTCTGCTTGCATTACACCAAAAGGCCATTTTGGTATTCGTCAAAAATACCCCTTTTAGTATTGACTGAACTAGGTGCCATTTGTGAATAGGACACTTCATCCTTTTAAAAAAAGTTCACCTATCGTGTTGAGTACTCAGACATATTCACCCAGCGGGCAATACACATTGTTGTTGGTGCTTCCATCTTTCACATTAATGCTGAGCGAGATTGAGGAGAAACCATTCACAGTTTTCAGCTTACATCCTGAGCGGAATCATCCAGTGCTAAAAATCAATAAGGCTATCTGATAGCAAGCTTCATCTCGGCGCATTATTGGGCTTGCTAACATGATAATGACACTACAACTAGCTATGATGAAATAGCAAAAAAAAAAAAAAAACCTGGCAAAGTCTTGTTTCAAAGGTTTTGTAAAAGTGATCATTTCCCTTCAGAATAAGTGTTTAAAATATAATAAAAATATATCACACCTAAAACTACTGTTTTCTGTGTATATTTCAACTGGCTAGTCATTTCTGCTCTCGCCTGTGAGGCAAAAAAAATCTATGAATTAATACTTTTTGTATATTTCTTGTCAGAGATGAGGAAGGACATGTAGTTGTATGGAGCTTTATTTTAA
Source organism: Clarias gariepinus (assembly GCF_024256425.1). Taxonomy (NCBI): domain Eukaryota; kingdom Metazoa; phylum Chordata; class Actinopteri; order Siluriformes; family Clariidae; genus Clarias; species Clarias gariepinus. Next base: position 10,316,946 of record NC_071122.1, read on the forward strand.
CTTCCTTTAATTAATCTCACTGACTCCCAAATTTCTTTTATTTTTTTTATTCAATTTGATTTTTAAAAGTTCATTTAATTTAATAAAATGTCAGAGTTCATTTATAATCCTACAGGGGATACGCTTTAAACTACTTACACATTGTCAAGCTAATTATTTACAATTTTAAAGTATTGACCTAAGCTTCATTTGTCCATAATATTATGTTATTTAGCCATTAAACTGTTTTTCTTCTGTCTTATTTATCTGAATAATTTTCAGATATATATTCAAAAATATCAGTTCCTAGATTAATGATTAATGATTCAATGAGGGGCATTAAAATCAAACCAGGACTTTGGCTTGTGCAAAATAACAGAGCATAACTAAGAGAGATTTCTCCATATAATCCCCTGCTACAGTAATGTACTTATGTTAGTAATCAGACTGCCTGCTTTACATCTATATTGCTTTACAGTACATGTTGGCCTCCCTTGGGAATTCCTTTAACTGCCCAAACATAGAAATGTCTTGAGCCAAGGTCAGTACTATCCAGAGTGGCAATAACTTTTAGCTGAGTTCTTGTAATGTGCAAGTGGTGTTGGTGAATGATTATGTGTACAGTTCCCACAAGTTATACATAAATTTTTAAAGATAAGATGTTCCACTTAATGAATGTTAACAGGAATGACTGCAGTGGGCTCCGACCTCACGGATGTACGGCCACCATTTAAATGTTTTATTGTGGCTAAGAGTCTCATCACTGCATTGTGCTTTAAGTCTTTTGTAAATGTCAATTAGTTTTGGCCATTGTTTTTCTCGCCATGAGACAACAAGTCCCAGTTAGACTTGAGCACCCCTTGTGTAAAATTTTACAAATTGATGTCCCTAATTAGGAGGATATTACAAAGTAATCTTTAAAAAAAGTTAGTTATGGCTGACATTACATTATATTTTATAATTGTGTGTATAAGTATGTTTGGGAGTAAACAAAAAAGAAACATCCTCAAGCAAACATTTAAATAAAAGTCTTTCCCTTGAGAGCATCTTCACAGAGAAAAATATTATACTTTTAACCACATCAAAAGTTTTTGGGTTATGAAATATATGTTATATGCTATGCTATATTTTGGTAAATATGTTGTTATATGTATTTTTTTATATTTTATATGCACTTTATAGGCGGCACGGTGGTGTAGTGGTTACCACTGTCCCCTTGCACCTCCAGGGTCCGGGTTTGATTCCTGGACAGGATCGATTCCCGCCTCTGTGTGGATGAAGTTTTTATGGTCTCACTGTGCACTACTACAGTCCAAAGACCTGCAGATTAAGCTAACTGGTGTTCCCAAATTGCCCATAGTGTGAGTGTGTAAGCCCTGCAATAGATTATGACCCTGTCCAGGGTGTACCCTGCCTTGTGCCCTAAGTCTCCTATAGGCCCCAGGCCACCCGTGACCCTGAATACAGGATAAAGTGATATGATGAGTGATTTGTAATTTATATGTCTACAGTATAACAACAGCTTCACACATTTAATCATCCATGTCTGAATGTATGTGTGATGATATACATTTTTTTTTGCCACATGAAAAACAAAGAACTCCACCCAAATATAATAAACTATGCAGCTTTTATGGATACGAGTTTAAAAAATGCTTGCAAAACTTCTTTGTGCATGTACATTTTACATATCCAACATCCCTGGAAAGACCCGGTCCCCAGAAAACTGATTTAATTTCCACAACACCAAAGGTCAGAAGGCATGTTATAGAGCATGCATGTGGTTACATCACATTTTGACATGGAAACAAATTTCAAGATGGATGCTTGATTATTTCACTGGTTGAAAAGTTTAGCCCACTTTCAGAACCGCACAAATGACTGGTATATTAAAAGAACACCAAGTCAAATATCTAGCTTTTGCTTTAAGCGATTGCACAAATCAAGAATGACATGCCAGTGGAACGAAGCATCACAGATGAAGGGGGGAAAAAAAGCCCAGCATGTTGACAGTATCACAGAGCTGCATACCTTTCAAGGACTTTGTGCCGAATGGATTGCTTGTTGCTATCAAAGGCTGAAGAAGCCATCAAATGATGTAGCTTGTGCAGTCCAGCCGATCCTCTACTCAAGTGTGTACTTTTCTCAGCGAGGCGAGTTAGAATGATTGTGATTTGTGACAAGGCGGCAAAAGCGCGCTGAAGAGTGAGACAAGAGTGTGTGTGAAGATTGAAGAGAGATACTCGATTGAAGGGTGGAGTGGCCCAGATGTTGCTTGCGTACTCCTGACTAACGCTACAGTACTTCAACCTCACTTTCAGGAGCATAAGACCTCTCTGTCTGGGTTTGGAGTTTCCAAGGGGTCCTCATCTTGTTGCAAATGTTAAAACACAATTACATTTTTAATTCCCTCTTTATCTGTTCCCGCTTTATATCCTACATACTTCTTTTATCTTTTTATTTTTGTTTGTTTATTACTAATTTTAGTCAGTTAGTTAGTTGACTATCCTTTCATCCATGCATAATTTAAAGGGGGGGGGGGGGGGGGGGGGGCATATCAGCCTGGTCTAAGAGCCTTCCACAATTTTTAATCTTATTTTTGATTGATAAAGTCTTTGAAGTTTTATTGTGTTAACTACATGGGGTCCCCTGGGGACCTGCCACTGACTGATTAAAACAAGGACTCAAACAAGCACTGTATATAACTACTACTACTACTACTACTACTACTACTACTAATAATAATAATAACAACAAAAACAAAAAAAAGCTACTGTGGCAGTTAGTTGCCAAATCTCTAGATTCGGGACAGAGAGAACAAATACACTACAAAATCAAAAGATTAAAGTGTGAGTAAAAAATTATTCGCACTCTGGTTATATTAAGGCTTTTGTTATATTAAAGCTATCTTATCAGCTCATTCCATTCAAGGCTAATGCCTCCCCAGTCACTGGGCAGGTGTGAATGTGTTACATCAGTTCATTTGTAACTACGGTGTGTGCAAAAATAGATGCCCTACTTCTAAATTACTGTACACAAGTATAGTTGTTGCCAAAACGTCTCGGTTTACTTTGCTGTAACCCTGTTCCCTGAAAAAGCGAGTGCCTGGACCACCAAGGTTGTGTTGCGTGTGCGCACAATAGTCAAGGAGGTCACAGACCTAGCTCTGGGAGGCTGACTTAAGGACTGTGAGCCCGGAGTAGCATGAACATCCAAACTATAGAATCTGACAAATGTGTGCGGAGAGGACCAACCTGCCGCATCACACACTTGCTGCAAGGGAACACCTTTTGCCAGCGCAATAGATGAGGCAACCCCCCTGGTTGAATAAGCCCTGATTCCTAGAGGCGAAGTGTGACCACACGCCTTGTAGGTTAGGGCAATAGCATCTCTCACCCGATGTGACAGCGCTTGGCATAAAAAGGCTGCTCTGACTTACGCCCCTGGCTAGTGCGGTGGACGTAAATCTGAAGAGCGCATACTGAACACAGTAAGTGAAACCTTTCCTGCTCCGGAGCTGTAAAAGGCAGAGGACAAAAGGCTTTGAGGAGAACTGGGTGCATGGTTGAAAATGGAACTTCCGGAAGATAGTTTGGGAGAGGATGCAAATAGCTTTGACTAGCCCAGGGGCAGGATGGGGAGACTGACAAAGCCTGCAGATCTTTAATTCTCTTGAAAGAAGTAACTATAAGAAAAACCAGCTTAAGGGTCAGAAGCCCGACAGGCGCTGACTTAGGTGGTTTGAAAAGGGTGTCAACCAGACCTTCGAGCATAATCGCTAAGTCCCAAGAATGGGCCATCACTCTAGTGGGACGGCCTCAACTGTTTAGCTCCACAAATAAACGGGCAACTAAAGAGTGCTTTCTCACAGAAACCCCATCAGTCAGAACATGACAAGCGAAATAGCGGGTACGTACATTCTGAGGGTACTAGGGCATAAGCCTTTTCTTGTAGAAGCCTTTTTTTCGTGAAGGTTTCAGAGCTCCCAACTTCATATGCCCTGGAATGTAAATCGCCCTGAGGGACAGGGACTCATCCTGTGCCCCAAGCAGAACCTGGTGCACTAGCTTATTTAAGCGGCGCGAGCACAGTCCGCCCTGGCGATTATGTACGAGACTACCCGAGGTGTTGTCCACCTGCACTAGGACATGGTAGCCCCTCAACTGGCCTAGCTTGATTTCCTTCAGGGTGTTGGAAATAGATTGGACACGCGCCGGAGACATCTGTGCCTTTGTGATCAAATCCTACGTGGCACCCAAATATGTTGTGTTCTGAGCAGGAAAGAGAATGCTTTTTATGGTGTTGAGTCTCAATCCTAAAAAAATCAAGCGCAGAAGCTAGCTTCTGAGCCAGAATCAGCCAGTCGTCTATGTCATTCACAGCTGTCTGTACTTTTTCAGATCGCGGTTCAGCCCAGGAAGATCGGACGCAGCCCCCTGTTTTTCTTGGGAACCAAGAAATACCGACTGTAGTAGCTTGACTCTCTGTCTGGTAGGGGAACATATTCTATGGCCCCTTTTCCCAGCAACGTCTAAAATTCTAGAGTTAGCAGGTGCGCCCTTTCCGGTTTCACGGAAGTGGAGACCACGCCGTTTAAACGCAGAGGGCGATGTGCAAACTAAATCCTGTAGCCTCTCTCTGCTTAGTACCCAAAGAGATATACCTGGCAGTAGGCTCATAACACTCTCTTTCTAGGCTTCACGCCTCGCGAGAGTCAGACCTGGTTGGGACTGGGTGGCCGACAGTCTCGACTCTTGAGCACGGCGGAGAAGGAATTTCCCGAAGGCTTGTTCATATAATTTCACCTGCCAAAACCTAGTGGCGACGGAGTTAACGGCATCGCCAAACAGGCCGGAGGGTGAGATAGGGGCTTCAAGGAGGAACGCACAATCCTTATCCTTGATGCCCATGAGATTTAGGTGCCTCTCCGTGGAAACCATTGCATCCATAAAACAGGCAGCACGGGCTATCTGCTTTGTTGCACGAAGAGACAGGTCTGTGGCTCGGTGTAGTTCCAGGAACCCCCTATGATGAACAGCCCTGCCAGTGCTTAAGTCTTTCAGCAGGTCAGCCTGGTAAGCCTCAAAAACCGCCATAGTGTGCAGTGGAGCACCAGCCTGATCCGGTGCCTGAAAGCCTTTCCCCACCAGGGAAGATGTCAGTCTACGCGGCTTGGTGGGGAGTGTGTGCTTCTTCAGGGAGAATGATGTCCCAGGAGAGAGATAGCCCGCAAGTGTTTCTTCTATCTGGGGCATCATCATATAACCCTGCGCCTTCGCATCAACAATATTCGAATAAATCGAAGTTGATGGCATGAAAACCACGGGATAAATAAGGCCTATTCCATTAAAGAGTCAACTCGTCATGAAGATTGCCAAAAAAAAAGGGGGGAGAGAGAGAGAGTGTTGCTGAGACCACCCGACAGAAACCTGTCATCTAAATTTTTCTTTCTTTCTTTCTTTCTTTCTTTATTTATTTATTCATTTATTTATATTATTATTTTTTTGAACGCTTGGGGAAATCCCGCTTCTGTGGCCAGACGATATGCAATCGCTTGATTGCATGCATTAGTTACCTGCAGTAACTCCTCCATACCCGCCGAAGCGAGAGTAGGTCTATCCTGTCCATTCACAAGAAGTGCAGAGGCGCGTGCGGTGAGAGCGCGATCCGGTGAGAGCGCGAGAGAAAAGGGAAATTCCGTCTCGTGCGCATCTGCCAGATTGCACTGTTTAAACCCAGGAATGCACCGGGGCTCGCGGTTTCTCTTTAAAGAATGTGAGCCGCGCGCGAAGCACTCAAAACAAAGGTGTGGAGATCACGCTCAGAAAGAGATCTATCACGCGGCGGTATGGATCTCCTAACAATCTCCATCATATCGGTGAGTAAACACTTTTAAAGTCGCTTGCACACACACAAGCGAACACAATGCAGTCCTGAAGACAAAAAGAATGTTGAGGAATGTTTCCGATTCACTCCTATTCATAACCTGAAGGTGCACTTCATCAGATGACATCACCTGACCGAGGTTACATAAGCCAAAAATTTGGTGTGTTTGATACACACATGCTTCACCACCGGCAACACAAAAAGATGTTCCCATAGTTTCCACGCAGCATCGAGTGTAGCTTTTGAAAGGGAACAACTTACAGAAGGACATAAACAGAAGTGTTTGGTTATTTGGAAACAAAATTTGGACCAATACCACCCTGAGGAAGGTGAAAGTTTCTTAAAGAGAATCACTATTGGTGACGAGACATGGATTCAACGCTATGAGTCTGAGAGTAAACGGCAAAGTATGGAATGGAAACACCCTCAATCGCCAACTGAGAAAAATTTCAAAAAAGTCAACAATCAGCTAGAAAATTGTTGCTTACAAATTTCTGGAATTCACATGGGCCAGTACTGTACCATATCTGGAAAAAAGGTTCAACAATCAAAGGAGCTTATTACAGTGAGATGCTTATTGTAGAGGACTGCTATCCAACAGCATTGTGATCTTGCATGATGATGCATCTCTGCACACTTCTCCCCACATGCCCACATGCTGCAAAAAAGTTAGTTTTGCTGGGGTGTTAAAGGATCCTCCGTACAGTCCTGATTTTGCTCCACCTGTTTGGTCCCCTGAAAGCAGCCCTACAAGAATGAAGATTCACTTCTGATGAAGAAGTAAAGACAGCGGTGGATTTAATGAAGGAATTTGCAAGCTTCTCTACAGATGGAAGTCTAAGGAAAAGCAAGGAGATTATGTCAAAACATGATGTACTTGTCTTTTCTACAAATTTATTTTAATAAATCCTACAGCCAGAGTATATATATATATATATATACAGTGGTGTGAAAAACTATTTGATACCTGATTTCTTATTCTTTTGCATGTTTGTCACACAAAATGTTTCTGATCATCAAACACATTTAACTATTAGTCAAAGATAACACAAGTAAACACAAAATGCAGTTTTTAAATGATGGTTTTTATTATTTAGGAAGAAAAAAAAATCCAAACCTACATGGCCCTGTGTGAAAAAGTAATTGCCCCCTGAACCTAATAACTGATTGGGCCACCCTTAGCAGCAATAACTGCAATCAAGCATTTGCGATAACTTGCAACGAGTCTTTTACAGCGCTCTGGAGGAATTTTGGCCCACTCATCTTTGCAGAATTGTTGTAATTCAGCTTTATTTGAGGGTTTTCTAGCATGAATCGCCTTTTTAAGGTCATGCCACAACATCTCAATAGGATTCAGGTCAGGACTTTGACTAGGCCACTCCAAAGTCTTCATTTTGTTTTTCTTCAGCCATTCAGAGGTGGATTTGCTGGTGTGTTTTGGGTCATTGTCCTGCTGCAGCGCCCAAGATCGCTTCAGCTTGAGTTGACGAACAGACGGCCGGACATTCTCCTTCAGGATTTTTTGGTAGACAGTAGAATTCATGGTTCCATCTATCACAGCAAGCCTTTCAGGTCCTGAAGCAGCAAAACAACCCCAGACCATCACACTACCACCACCATATTTTACTGTTGGTATGATGTTCTTTTTCTGAAATGCTGTGTTACTTTTACGCCAGATGTAACGGGACTCGCACCTTCCAAAAAGTTCAACTTTTGTCTCGTCGGTCCACAAGGTATTTTCCCAAAAGTCTTGGCAATCATTGAGATGTTTTTTAGCAAAATTGAGACGAGCCTTAATGTTCTTTTTGCTTAAGTGGTTTGCGCCTTGGAAATCTGCCATGCAGGCCGTTTTTGCCCAGTCTCTTTCTTATGGTGGAGTCATGAACACTGACCTTAATTGAGGCAAGTGAGGCCTGCAGTTCTTTAGATGTTGTCCTGGGGTCTTTTGTGGCCTCTCGGATGAGTTGTCTCTGCGCTCTTGGGTTAATTTTGGTCGGCCGGCCACTCCTGGGAAGGTTCACCACTGTTCCATGTTTTTGCCATTTGTGGATAATGGCTCTCACTGTGGTTCGCTGGAGTCCCAAAGCTTTAGAAATGGCTTTATAACCTTTACCAGACTGTTAGATCTCAATTACGTTTGTTCTCATTTGTTCCTGAATTTCCTTGAATCTTGGCATAATGTCTAGCTTTTGAGGTGCTTTTGGTCTACTTCTCTGTGTCAGGTAGCTTCTATTTAAGTGATTTCTTGATTGAAACAGGTGTGGCAGTAATCAGGCCTGGGGGTGACTACAGAAATTGAACTCGGGTGTGATAAACCACAGTTAAGTTATTTTTTAACAAGGGGGGCAATCACTTTTTCACACAGGGCCATGTAGGTTTGGATTTTTTTTCTCCCTAAATAATAAAAACCCTCATTTAAAAACTGCATTTTGTGTTCAATTATGTTATCTTTGACTAATAGTTAAATGTGTTTGATGATCAGAAACATTTTGTGTGACAAACATGCAAAAGAATAAGAAATCAGTAAGGGGGCAAATAGTTTTTCACACCACTGTATATATATATATATCTCTGATCTGATCCCTGTCCCTTTTAAAATGCTGTTCTGGTTTGCCTCATCCAAAGCATAAAAAGTATCCGTACTTGGGCTGCTTGCTGGGTAATGTGATTGGTTCAACAAGTCACATTCCTTACTTTTATAGTATAATGAAACCACCTAAAACTTGGGTCATTATGGTTATTGATATATAAAAGCAAACTTTTGTAGCACTGAAGCATGGAAAAAAAAAATCTTGTGCTGGCTTGCATACAGGATCAGCTCCTCGTTTGCAGGTATTCTGTACGATGACATGCTCTGCATTCAAAAACACTGCTTAAGTATTTGGTATTACAGCAAAATCATGCCATGGTTCAGTATGTGAAAACGAACCTGCGATTATGAGCCTCGCCCCAAAACAAGCACAGAATCAGTCCTGAGTACGGCCTATGTGTAAAAACGACCTTATTAGTAGCTATTCAGAAAGTTTAGTTTCTGCCACCACCCTTCTGCTGCCAAAGATAGTCCACCATCTTGAACATCTTAGACCATGCCAAATTGTTTTAGGGATTTCAAGTCAGGCGTGTTCTTGTGCTATGCTAAAAAATTAATGAAGGACAGTTAGCATTCTTTCACCAGGGCCTTATTTCAGGCTGCTATATTCCTAAACTCAAACTCAAATGTGCTAAAGGGAAAAAAAAGAAAATTAAATCAAGGAATTAATCATAATTTTCATCATGTGTAAGTATGGGTGGATGGATTGCAAGACGGAACAAATCTGTTCGTTTTTTTTTCCCCTGCTACAGCCAAGGACCTCATCACTACATCATCACTGAGGTCGACTGGGTTCAACACACACTTACCATCTACAGCTCATCCCAAGTCTTCGCATTCGGTTAGCATAAATGCATATTCATTTGCCGTGTAAATACGCCACTATCTTCTGCTGTTTTACTTCCTGCCAATAATGGCATCTTGCCAAGGCTGGCCAAGGCAGCAAAACATTTTCCTCTCTCTCTCTCTTCTCTCTGCCTTTGCAAAGATCCATTTCAGCTCTAATGCTTTAGCTTGTTTTGCTTAACATTAAGCCTTCACTGTACCTATTTTAAGAATACGATGCAGCTGCTGGCATTTTGTCAGAAATATACAAAGAAGGAGAAAATATATACTGAATACCAGTTTATGGAGGACAGATGGCAAGTTCAAGACACCCGAATTGGATTAAAACGTCAAATCTACGTTAGTCATAAGTTATACAAACAAGTGCAATCTTGAATCGTCTGGTTAGAGAATGTCCAGGTAAAACTATTTTCAATATCCGGCCTGTGCTTGGTGTATTCCTCTACAGCATGGGCGCTTTGTTTGGATTTGCACGTGTAATCCTCTTTACGGCTTAGAATACCACTAAGTCAGAACACCTTTAAGTCTTTGAACGCCTGGTAACGAGAAAAAGAGGGGAACAGATAGCTGGGATATTATCCTGTCTCTCAGTAATATCTCACACACTCGTTTCAACACCAACCTCCTGGCTATCAATTAATAATGGACAAAGAGCGTGGGCGAGCCTGCAGTCATATGGTTTTAGCACTTTTGACATGTGAGGTAGCTTACATTAGTCCATGGAAAGGAGGGCCTGAACCCTGAACATAAAATACAAGCAGCACCTGTGGTGTGAACAATATTGCCTTTGGTCTAATGTTAGCTTAGGGAGTCAGGCGCTGTGTTGGTTCCAGCATTAAATAAAGACATGTTGCCATGTGCACTAATACTGTCAAAGGGCTTATGCTGGAGTGTTTTTAAACATATGGTCATCTCGGTCCTCATAGCTCAGGAGGGATTTTTTTTAATTATGTGGTGAAAATTGAGTTGTCTTGAAAACTAACCATTCTGAAATTACTATATAATATCTAGAGCACTGTGCAAAAGTCTTGAGTCCCCCCACATTTTTTTTTTTTTTTTTACATCAAATCAAATTAAATTCTGAAGATTAAATTAAAGAAATGGGAGATGGATGTTTTACTGTGTTGGGCTGCAAAGTGCCAAAATGTACAAATTTAATTTTTAGTTGTTTATGTAAGAACCTCACCAGAAACCTCATTTCCCCTCTCGTCTGTAGCATTCAGCATCACCTGTATACTGTACTTATTGCATCACTGGCCAGATCATCTGACATCATCTGCACCTGTTTCTCACTGGTTCCTGCCTTAAGTTAAATAATTAATAGATCACTGTGTGGCTTAAAAACAAACAAACAAACAAAAAAAACATTCCTCTGAAACTGGTCAGATTCAGGAACTAGACTGAAAATGAGAAGCAAACTTGAGAAGAAAATGAGAAGAAAACTAGTCCTCAAATATTAAAGTAATGCCAAAAAATGTCTGTTTTTTTGGAAAAAAATATGAAGAAATAGAACATTGCTCAGGACTTTTAAAAGGTACGGTAGGCGAAAAATAAAACATGATAATACTTGGATAAAAATGTCAATATGGTAACATTTAGATTTTTTAAATTTCCCTCTGGACACTAGTATTATTATTATTATTTTTTTTTTAAGAAGTAATCCAGATGTAAGTACAGTAAGTGGAAAACTAACTGATAAGCAGTTTTACGGCCTGTTTCTTACTGCTTTTAGTAGCTTTTCATATGGGCCCAAAGATGTGCCAATGCAAATGAAGGATCATAAAAAAAAACAACCATTACAGATATAGCATAAAACATTTAGGAGTGGCTAAATCAACAATTTAGTACTTTATTATAAAGAGGGATTGCACCATTGAGGAGGTCAACAACACCTTAACAACATCTAACCAAGTTAGAAGAAGGTACAATCTGGAGGAGGTAGGCATATCATTGTCAAAGTCTATATTTAAGCGACGCCTTCTAGACTGTAAATACAGTGGTTTTACTTTAAGATGCAAACCACTGGTTACACTCAAGTACAAAAAGTCTGGACTAGGCTCTAAATCAACCTGCCAGACAGATAAAACTAAGATTACTTACAATTGAATGATAGGAAAGGAAAAAAACGGTTTATTATCCCGTGCTGTCAAACATGGTGTACGTAATGTTATGGCATGTACAGTATGGCTGCCAATGAAAGTGGCTGTCCATTGGTGGCTGTCAAAAGTCACATGATGAAAATTTAAGTGTGTTTTTACATAAAATACTTTGCTTTTTATGTAATATTGTTGTAGTACACACATTTTAATCCATGTGTGATGTATTCAGATTGCTTACTTTCGAAGTCATGTAAAAATGTCTAGAATTTGGTGGGTGGGCTGATGCTTGAACATCTAAAATAAGAAGCGTTGAAATGGAAAATGAAAAAACTCTTTACAAAAGGTGGATTTGGGCTTTTGCTAGGACCTAAATAAATTACAGATATGCTCATTGAATATAAACCTAACAGACTGCTCAGTTCGTCAGGATCGAGTCAGTTAGTAATACCAAAAGTTCACACAAAACAAAGGGGGTCAGCTTTCAGCTACTATGCTGCCCGCAGTTGGAACCAGCTTCCAGAAGAGATCAGATGTGCTAAAACATTAGTCACAGTTAAATCTAGACTTAAAACTCATCTGTTTAGCTATGCATTTATTGAATGAGCACTGTGCTATGTCTGAACCGACTGCATTATTTTATGTTTACCTAATATTTTAAACTGTTCTATTTTTATTTTAAATTCATTTTTATTCATTTTTTTGTTTTCTATCTTTATTTTAAATCTTTTTTTATTATTTTAAAAGTTTCATTCTATTTTAAATGAAATTTTAAATTTTCTTTAAAGGTTTTAATTGCCATATTTTCTATTTCATTTTATGATTATTTTCTTTTCTTTTATGTAAAGCACTTTGAATAACCATTGTGTATAAAATGTGCTATACAAATAAACTTGCCTTGCCTTGCCTTTTTACATAAGTGGCTTTGCAATGGTAGTTTACAATATATATATATATATATATATATATATATATATATATATATATATATATATATATATATATATATATATATCAAATATTGTACCATGTACTACAGGTATAGGCTGATTGATGTTGCAGTTTTCATAATACAATCATGTGGCATTCTTTTTGCTTTCAGTACATTCAAATAAAAATCTTGATTGTTACCAGGTTGTAAAACAAAATTCCTAAAAAAAAAAATAAAAAAAAATAAAAACTTTAATACAATGAAAATGTTCTACTGGGCATATTTTATTCAATTGCTTTTCCTGTGAAATTGGAGCCACTGTTAAAAAAGGGCTGAAATTCTTAAATGTTAATGCAATATTTTTGGTAAACCCCTTAAATTACGATTATTAGGTCACATCTTGATTGCTTCATTTGCAACTGTGTCAGTGTCCAAGTATATATATATATATATATATATATATATATATATATATATATATATATATAGTTCTAAAAACTAGCTTGAAATTGAAATGAACTATGTTTATATTTTGGATGTACAGTAACTTTACCACAAACCTACGGAAACCAATAATGAAAGATTTCACTCTAGCCTCTCGCATATACACCCTATCCACCACTACATTTTCAACCAAATTTACTCCATGATATTAACTGTGTAAAAAAAAAAAATAATACATTTGGCTAGTCTTTTAGCAGACTGTCTGTTTGTACCACTGCATTTGTTAAAATGGCTTTGTATCAAAGATGATGCTGCCAAGGCAAGGTGAACATTTCATTCCCTCTCAGTTGGTGTTTTACAGAAAGCACTGTCTAACACATTGGTTCACCAGTGAAATCCTTTCCAGTTTAAATTAATTTCAGTATTCATAATCAACAGTGTTTTGGTTAAGTCTCATAGATCTTTTGTGTATAAGGAACGGGCTATTTCTGGGATATTATATTATGACCGAGCTGTCTAAGAACCCAGCTATCTTAATACGCAAGATATCAATGAGGGCATTAACAAACACATTGATGGTTTAACCTAGAATTGGACCAAGGTCAGTGGCTGTAACCTGTAAACTTTGACTAACATAGAAGTTACCAACCAGCTTTTTACTAGATCTGAAATGATTTCTGTTAACCTGATGTGCTTTTTAATTTATTTTTGTACAAATCACTAAAATTACATTTGTCATAAAAAAGGTACCAGGATTTCTTTGCAATACAGATTTGGGCCAGATCTTTAATGGTGGTACCACTTATTTAGTGGATTGCAATTTTGTTGGAGTTATGTCAAGGCCAGTTTTGAAAACTCAAGCAAACTGTAAATTGGATTCTTTCATCTTTACTTTTCCAAGGTATTTCTGGAAATTGAGATTTTTTTTATTCTTCTAAGGGGACAAATATTGAAGAAAATTGAGCTTTCAACAAGAGGAAAGAAGAAAATTGAATAATGAAACCTTCTGAGACAAACACAGACATATGTACAAAAATGTGCCTTTAAGGCCAACTGAGAACAAATACAAACAGCCAGAAAGCCAGCTCATTGCTAAAGCAGTTAACGATTGGTGTCAAAGCAAACACAACTCCAACACATGCCACAAGTGTGGAGAATCTGACAGTTTGTGCCTCTCCATATGTTCCTGAGCTCTGGCTGCTATGTTAAAAGTGTCTCAAGTCTCTACAAGCGTCTGGACATTTCAGATCAGGTGGATAAATGCCTTTCTCCTCCTTCTGATTACTATCAGTACACTCTGGGTCTGTCTCCAGCAGGCTAGCCTTCTCTGATGTCCCCTTTTGATTAGAGAAACTATGCTAGTAAGAGCCAGGAATGAACTGCCTGGTTTCATGCCTCAACTTGCTTCAGGCAGACATGGCTTGGGAATGTAAATCTTGGGGTCAAGCCTCCCTGCTGCCAGTGGCATCTTAATTTCATCATTTCAATTACAGCAGCCCCCCTTTCAGTCCTCCATGGTGATAAAAGACACCCATTGACCATGTAATTTAGCCCAGGACAACACACTGAATAAAAAAAATAACCCCCACTGATAATCTTGGCTCCAGTAAGCAAAAAAAGAAGATGGTGTAAGTCATGTTAAACAATAGTGGCTGCTATTTGTACGCTTTTAGGGCTCTGCACCAGCTAGCTAACACAGAAACCATTTTATTAAGCATTGTTCATATTTCTATAAGTTTGTTTTTTTATTTTTTCTACCAAAAACAATTGATTATGATAACAAGGTTTGCTTGTTTGCAGTTTGAATAAGGAACTGAAGTAGGTGTTGTTAAACCCTTTATCCTGGGGACCCTATGTGATCCTTGTGATGGTTGCACCTAATGAATACACATATTGTATTTCCCAAAGTATAAAAATTGAGGCATGATACCACAATAAGACAAAAGTAAGTTTTTTTTTTTTTTTAATTTCAATGATTTTATTTCAACTGAAGCCTTATTGAATTCTGTAATTGGGCATAAGAAAGTGTTTCAGTTCGTATAGCATATTAGAATATTCCATACATAGAACAGATATTTAAATAAATAAAAAAAAGTAAAAAAATGAGTGATTTAAAAAAAAAAAAATTTGAGTAAGGGGTGAGGTGAGTGTGGGGTTGTCCCAGTGGAGCTTTAAATCTACAGTAGCAATGCCTCTGGGAAACGGGTAGCCTAGCATCCCAAATCCTTTACTAAACCCCCATGTTTTGGAGATCCAGATGTTTCTTCCCTTTTGTTTTTTTTTTCTTTTTCACACTTACTATGGACTCTAAAGAAAGAGTGATTTGAGTTTTAATTATAATTTGCTTTGATTTAATTACACTTCTACTACTACTTTTGCTACTACTAAAATAATAATAATAATAATAATAATAATAATAATAATAATAATAATACAGAGTTCAGTAGTGATATGAAAAAAGCCTCCAGTTGAGATGGACTATATTTTTTCGAACAATCAATAAGATAAACCAGAGCAAAAGCACAGAGTGTTTTATGTAAACAACATAAATCTGGTCTGTAATTTGCTTCAACACATCTTAATCTCATATTATGAAATCTCATATAAACGTTGCTCTGTTTAGTGTGTGATCTGTTCATTTCAAGCCCATTATTTAGCACATTTGTTTAGGGCTATGTAAAATAGACAGGGTTGAACTTCAGGTCAAACAGCTGGGCTAAAAGCACTCAAGAAAAAGCCACTGGCAGCTCTTCACACTCTCTTTTATGATTTTATTAGCTTGCATTTAGCCACGTCTTTTACACTTCACCCAGCAGGGAACTTAGCATCTGTCAGGTCTTGAAGCTCCATTAAAGAGGCCTTACACACCTTTTAGCTCTGATTAATTTATGAGTGCTGGTTGCTTGGTAACCTACATTCAAATTTTGATTTTCTGATAATAGAATTATCAGAGAGCATCAACATTTCGCATAAGAGAAGGGAGTTCTTAAAACTTATGCAGCCAGAGAACTTGAAAAATGAATTCTATTTTTTTTTTCAATAAATGGTCTCCAATGAAAGATTTATTTCATAGTTGTCTATTTATAGGAGACAGTGGGTCCTAAATAAAATTACTAATTGCTTTTAAGTTACTTCGGTTTGAATTAATTATAGTCTATGTTGTGGAGCATATTTAAAAAGCAGCTTTACAGAAATCATTTAATTCAAGGGATCAGGCAAATAACTTTAGGAATAAATAAACTATGCATTATAACGGTAGATTGTGATTTCCATATGTGGAAATATATAAAATTATATTTCCAATAATAAAAAAATAACAAAACTTTGGCTATGTTTCAATGGCATTGTGTCTTCGTGGCTAGCATCAGGTTTGGAGGTTTAAATCTTGTGCTGTACGGTGCAGGAGTTTGCATATTCTCCCTGTGCTTTATCAGTTTTCTCCAGGAACTTCAGTTTTCTTTCACAGTTTAAAGACTTTTCAAAATTGTTCATATTGTTCACTATCCCAGATGTACCCTGACTTGTGTTCATGATAATAGAGGAACGCTTTTATGGTGTTTGGTGGACATACATGTGTACACACAATGAGTACTAACAAACAACACTCAACTTAAGCGATTTTTAACCTGTCTGTCATGTGACTTTGCTGTTTGTTGTTTTTCTAAAAAAAAAAAAAAAAAAGAAAATCTAATTGTTGATGAAATAATTGTTGCAAAATGAGAGCAGCTGGGACTGTTTGTTCTATAAAGAGAATATGAGAAAAAGTGTTAAAAGGAATCTATTTTTATACCGTGTGCTGCTAGGAATCTTTTTTCCTGTTCCTAAGAACCATCTGAGTATGACATGCCACTTACCTTCTCATAGAAACAATAGTGTTTGAATGGAGGATAACCTGGATTCAGAGATCTGCTGCGCATGACAGCCGATTCATTTGATTTCCTCTTGGTCTCTTACTGACTCTGTCCTACTGCTGTACTTTGTACTTGTCACAGAGGGGTTCACCCAAGATGATTTATTACAGAGATAAATCAAACATACTTAAAAATAGCCATTCAGGAAAATCACCAGAGTGAGAAAAAGGTGTCACTGAACCATGCACGCTACACAGGCAGTTGCCGCAGGAATACACAGCAAGTAGCTGCCAAGCTCTAGGGCATA
This sequence comes from Clarias gariepinus, assembly GCF_024256425.1. NCBI lineage: Eukaryota > Metazoa > Chordata > Actinopteri > Siluriformes > Clariidae > Clarias > Clarias gariepinus. Next base: position 10,333,876 of record NC_071122.1, read on the forward strand.
TGGCTCTCTTGGGTCACTGCAGAAATAGCACTTGCTGTCATCAAGAAATGGCAAGTTAGAAACTTGATGATGTTAATGCTGCAGCCATTTGTGGCCAGAAATCAAGGAAGCAAAACTGCGACATACTTCCGTTCATAGGTACGATTTCTTCTATATTTGATTTGTTACATGCTCGAACAAACTATATTGTTCCTGAGACCACCTTTTCCAGCAAATTTGGGAAGTGTTCACAAGCGCAGGATGATTGTGTTCTCAGTGATCAAAATAAACCGGAATTTAGGTTCAAGCGTTCTCGGAAACGATCTCAGGATCCTAATGTGAATGCGCCCTGGAAAGGTGGTCTTGGGAATGATACGGTGTACTCAGGTGTAGATTGAATAAAAATATGAAAGCTGTCGTTCCTGAAAAATGACGTTGATTGCAGTTTAGATGCACAAAGACCAATGTGAACTCTGGCAAGCAAGGGAGTGGGAAAGGAGGAGCAATCTTTCCTAAGCATGGTACAAATCAATTGTACATAATGTGAAAACGCTTGGCAAGATTAGCAACGCAGTTTTTGGCACCGCAATAAAGGTAGGGAACCATGTGATAACCAAGATCAGATAAGTAGCAAACCTTCAGTGAGAATTCACATTAGATAACCATGTTCTCCTTTTCCTTAGAGCCATGATAACCCATGATAATGACCTGGACATTGGGTGAAGGTCTGTGAACAGCCCTGCAGCCCTGTCAAAAGTGTAACTAGGCTCTATTCATATTTCATAGCCATTGCTAAAACCTGTCCAAGCCAGAGATGATTAATCCAAAAATCCTTTTATTGAGTAATGAAAAATGCATGAGGACTTACTAAATGACTCGGTTCAACTCATGGGCAGATGGGCAGTTTAATGTCTCCAGCTTTAATTCAAAACATGCTCAGTGCTGATGCCAGTGCATTGGTCTGAGACGTCATGATTGATTCACATGCATTTCTAATCAGGAGATAAAAGCAAAGCAATAAAGAGCAATACCAGTTCCCAAATCTTATAGTATTGGCAATTTCCCAATGTGGTTGTTTATTCTTATAAGCAATGTTGTATTGGATTTTTTTTTAAATAGCCTTCACATAAAGAAGGGAATGTTTGTCAGGAATGTGACACTTTGTTTTCCTCACCACTTACATCTCTAAAACATTTCATGCCTGTTCGCCTCTAAATCAACCCTAGCTCTTGGTTAACTCCCAATATTTCCAATAGCTTTCCATCATGAAGTCCAAACCTTGTTAAAATCTGCTGTGTTATTGCCTTTGTGGAAATACATGAAGGTTCCCCTGGAGAGCCTCCTTGGTTTTAGAGCTGGATTCCCCACACCCACAACCCCACCTCAAAAACCTGTTCTTTAGATGTCCAGGAGGTAATGGATTTCTCATCAGGGAACAAGAGTGATAACTTTTAACTCCTGCCTTCTCAGCACACACAAAGACACACAACAAAATGTAGTTATTTCACCCCCTCTATAGTTTTATGGAGCCAGCGCTATCTAGCAGATGAGATGCTTTCCAAATGACTTCAAGCTGTTTAATCGAGCAGCTCCTGGCTTTTTTTGTGCCATCTTTTTTTCCTCTCGACTAATACGGATCCCTGAGATGACGCATAATCTGGAAATATTACAGATGTTTTTTTCCACTATAAATGTGCAAATTTTTGGATGATTTGATTCAGTTCCAGCAATAAAACCCTGCTGGTATACACCCTTGCACTACTAACGGCAATGACGTAGAGATTAGAGAGCTTCAGTGTTATTATAGTCACACACAAATATGCAGATGAAAGGAATAGCATTCTCTTAGTGCGTCGCACAATATATGTTGAAATCAGAGGCATCGTGTGTTAAATTTTGGCACAATTCCATGGCAGTGGCATATAGAATTGGAATTGTTCATGCTAATTTATTTGCAACCTAGATTAAATCTACAGAATAGTATGTGTCTTTGTGTTCCATTTTCATTATTGTTCTGGATCTGTTTCAGTGCTATAGTGTTCATTTTATTAAACAAATAAAATACCTTAATGATAGCAAATGACAACAAAATCATATCAACACTAATGCCAATTGTTTAAGTTAATCACTGGTGCTAAAGGCACATTACAAACAGAAATTCTGAAGATATTAGTAATTTACACATTTATGTAAAGTTATATGTGGTCATGTCGTGAGCTGAAATGGGTTATTCGTACCTCACATTGCAATAAGCATGACTGCAGTTGTGTATCAGCTCATAATCTCTCTGTTTGGCTCCTACAGACGTATGTCGTCTCCATTTGGAATGAACCAAATATCTGTGTCTGTGTGCACTATTCAAACTTTAAAAATGTGCTACTGTATAAACATACAGAGAAGGACCTTTGGTTATGAAAACAGAATTTAACAGTATCCACAGGAAATGTAATCTGGGCATGTGCTCCCTGAAGTTAAATAGGTACATTACCTCTGGTTGAAATAATGAATGATATCCTGGTATAAGAACACTGTTGGTGGAACAACAACTGGTAGAACAATGGCATACAATTTAACAACGCTAGCCACCCAAACTATTGCGTATATATGCATCCCTCTAGAAACCTCTGACGTCCAACTAAGGACTGTGGAGGCCAATGGTGATTACCATTGTTTTTATTCCCATTTTACGATCATGGTAGGACCTTCTATCAACATTCACACATGCATTCAAACCCTACGGGCAATTTGCAAATGCCAGATCTGCATGTCTTTGGACTGTGGGAAGAAACCAGAGTACCTGGAGTAAACCCACCAAGCATGAGGAGAACATGCAAACTTCATGCACATAGACCCCGAGGCAGGAACTGAACCTGGACCCTGGAGGTAAAAGGCAAAAGTGCTAACCATTATGCCACCCAAGTTATTGTATATCATAGAGTAATTGGCATAAAATTGACATGATGTTTAAGAAACAAAAGGCACAATGAAATATTACAGCATTTGCATTCTGTAGATGTTGTGCCTGCTCCTGTTATCATAAACACTGTGCTGTACTCATTCACAATACTATCATACTATATTTTTAGATATATATATTTTTTTATTTTAGTCTGTTCCACTCAAGGTTTCTTTTTCTTCAACCTATTTTATTGGTTATCGCAAGAAAAAAATTAACCTCCTAAAAGCAGAATAAATAGTTAACATAATGTCATATTCTTAAAACTTCAAACAAATCAATTTCCATCTATTTGTGACTGTGAATCTTTCTTTTATTTAAGAATGACATTTTGTTTATATAGTTGTAATTACAATATCACCACATGTATAAATCACATATATAAGTGTATAAATGTACATACAAATGTATGTATCACAGCACAATTGCAGATTAGAATAAACCACAGGGGAAAATTAATGAATAATCCTAAGAAAAACTTACATGATAATATACTGTATTAATCATAAGGAAAAGAAACATAAAAATAAACTCAAAAGTAAAAAGTCAATCAATGAATAATATGAATTAGCAAAAAAAAAAAAATCTGAAACCACCTTAATTGTTTGTGTATCGAGGCACATTAAAAAATCCTGACATTAGTATTATTGGATAAGATTATATATTCTATTCTTTAGGCAAGAGTTTAAACTTTTCATTCTTGGGTATTATTTATACACACTGTATTAGGAAACTCCTACATCTAATTATGTAATAATTTTCCTTTTAAAACCAGTGGAAATGCAAACTGATATTAAAAAAAGCTTCCTGCACCGCCTCCAGCACTGCCACTGTGTTGGTGGAAATGGGGCTATGCCATCCAGATTTGCCTGAACCAAAAGTTGTAAGCGGGAAACTACTAAAATAAGTGTCTGTACTTTAGGATTGCCAATGGAACGGAAGCGGACAAGAGTTTCGCAAATTTTGGCAAGCACAGTCTCATGTACCTAACTTTGTTATTCATAATAGCGGAGCCAAATAACTATGAGTCAGGGTAAAATCAATTCTTAAACGCTTCTCCACAGATCTATTTCATGCTGCTTTTTCTTTTTTTTTATTAGACTTGACTATTTATGGATCGACTTAGGAATTAGATACGTCAATGGTAGCATTCTGCTGAAACCCACAGCAGCCACACACGCATACACACAAAAACATTCTTGTACAATGAGATGAAAAAAATGAATGTGGACTGTGTGGCGCAATATGAGCTTCTTCATATGGCCAAAGGTTAAAAATCCATGAAGCCCAATGGATTAACCATACACGAACCAGGACCTAAAGGTAGTTCTTTTATAATGAGAAGTGAATATTTCTTATACATGGCACGAAAATATGAGATTTAAGTGCAATGGTGCAAATTCTGTGATTATACAGTATTTTGTTATTCTAGGCTAGAAAAAAAAAGCATGGAAATAAGAAGACAGACAGAGCAAGAGAAAGAGAGAGAAAGAAAGTGTGCTCCTGTGGTTCATAGCAGTTGGGACATTAAAAGTGTAGGACAGAGCACATTCATAACAGTACGTAGAACTGCCAGTCACATTAATCAGGCGCTCGCAGAGCGAAGCAGACAGCCAACACAGTCCCTGAGCCCCTAGAGCTCTTTATGTGGAGGTCAGCTCAGTTAGAGAGACATAAAGAAGAGAGTAAAGACTGAGACACAGGCCTACATGACTTTGTAATCTCTGTTCTTATCTAACTTATCAAGTCAGCAACATGGATTTCTTTTTAACCTAGAGAAGAGTATAAGTAACAAATATCTTAACCTTGTATTGGAAATACTTTTCTTTTTTATCATTGGCGAGAGCTTGTGATTGTTTCTCTGTCCTTGGGTCATGTGATTATTGTAGTCATTTATGTAGTTAAAATTCTTCTTTATCAATCTATTTGTAAAGTTATGTGCAAACATTTGTCAAATCAAACAATATATTTCTAACAGATTTAAAAAAAGTTTTATAAGCACTGATACCTGTATACTCGGAACCGGTGTGTATGCCACAGGTGATTTGCTCTCATCTCTCATACTGCTTTATTCTGTATTCAGGATCGCAGGAGGGCCTGGGGCCAATCCCAGGGGACTTACAGTAGGGCACAAGGCAGGGCACAAGGCCAATCCATCACAGGGCACACACATACACACACTCACACACACTACAGGCAATTTGAAAATACCAGTTAGCCTAAGCTGCAGGTCCTTGAACTGTGGGAGAAAACCCGGAGTACCTGGAAGAAACCCACCAAGCACGGGGAGAAAATGCAAACTACATACACACACACACACACAGACAGACAGGAATCGAACCTGGAGCTTTGAGGTGCAAGGCGAGACTGCTAACCACTACACCACCATGAGAGCGAGTGCTGCTGTACTGAATATGGACACTGCTGTGATGTAAGCACGAGGCCATAGCCCTGTTATACAAATGGAACTTCTTATCAACAGGATATGATTTGTTTGTTTATTTAATCAGTTATCTTGCTCTGCCAACACGTTTTCTTCTGCGACTAGCGGAAGTAGTGTTGAGCTGGCAAATGGCAGCTAGAATTTGACTTTTAGTGTAATTACTTACTCACTCTCACTCACTCATCGTCTATACCTCTTAATCCTGTATTCAGAGCCATGGGGGCCTGGAGTCTGTCCCAGGAGACTTATCCTCTGGACAGGGTGCCAATCCATCGCAGGACACACACTCACATACACACACTCACATATTTATTCACACACTATGGGCAATTTGGAAATGCCAATGAACCTAATCTGCAAGTTTTTGGACTGTGGGAGGAAACCGGAGTACCTGGGGGAAACACGAGGAAAACATGAAAACTCCATGCACACAGAGACGGGAATCGAACCTGGCCAGGAATCGAACCCGAACCTTGGAGGTGCAAGGCGATTACACTAATAAATTAGTGTAATTAACTGTGGTGGAAATAGTTTTAAATTCTTACTCGTACTATGTAGCCAAAGGGTGAGGAGAATAAACCATGGAGGTGATAGACAGGCCCGAGGAATGTACAAGAAGTACAGTATTTTATATTCCCACTCATTCCAAAAATTAGTGTGCTAGAGTGTATAATTTCGTATTCCACACACCAAGTAGTGCACTTCATCAGGGGTTAGAGAGGGATTTGGGATGCAGACTTGTGTTAGCAGCTTTGTAGTTGTTTTGTCTTTTTAGTCTTGAACAAACATGCGCGGTTCAGAGACAATTTCGAACGACTTAGAAATTACTAAGGAGAAAATGTGTTGTTCATAACCTCATATGACTGGTTCTGAATGTGGCATGAGAAAATACAAGAAAATCTGGTTCTTCTGGAATCATTATAATAAGAAATTAGGGCAGCTCGAAATGTTTCTCAATACTGTATGTCTGTGTAAAACTTTTAAAATGCATACAATAATAAAGCAGTGATAGCTCAGTGCTTAATACTTTGGAATAATCAAAAGGTTATGAGCTCATGTCAGGGTACTCCTATGTCCTTGAGAAAGGATGTTAACATTTACATTTTCAGGATTTGGGAGATGCCTTTATCCAGGGCAACTCACATTTATATCATTACACATATGAGAAGTTGAGGGTTAAGGGCATTGCTCAAGGGCAGCATGGTGGTGCAGGGGTTTAAAGCTGGGACCTTCCAATCAGTACTCTTTAACCACTGAGTTGTTAATTATGCCATCCTGCTTAGTTGCATTTGACTGAAATAATAGCAATAAGTCTTTCTGGATGAGAGTATCTGCTAAATTTGATGAATGTAAACATGTACAGTATATACTGTAAGAAAATACTTATACAGCAGCAATACTGTATGTCATCACCCTCTTATGATTGACATGGAAGGCCTTTCCTCTAGGTGATTTTTTCCTCCAAATTATACTGCTTGTGTCTGCTGCTTTAGCTGACAAAGCAAAAAAAAAGCAAAAAGCATATCATAATACTAAAGAGTCAAAGGAACCTAACCACAACAGCAAAACTTTCAATATTGGAACCTCTGCATTGTGTGTCAAAAATAACGCTGATTCAAGGTGGTGAGCTGCATCAAAAATGCTCAAAACTCCATATAAACAAAACATAAGTGCTGATGTGAAATTTATGTAAAAGAAAAAAAAATTCTATAGGCTCTTTAAACATCCTTCACACTGGAGGTGGAAGTGCGAATGTGCCGCACGATCTAATATGTACGTACTATTCTTGTCGTTTCAACACATTTTCTCCTGTTGTTTATATAATGAGAAATAATTTAAAGAAACTTTAATAAATGCACATTTATGTTATTCTTTAAATCGGTTGCTGCAAATATTAAAAATCTTTTCCAGGCCACTTTTAGGTATAAACATGTGCACAAAAATGTATTACTTCAAGATTCAGGAATTTTATGTCACATACTGTACATGATTGTACAAGTACAACAGTAGTGAAAAACAATTGCAACAAACTCCAGACTGTGCAGGTTTTTAGGAAGTAAAAAAAAAAAAAACCTACTAAAATAAAAGAATAGTTATGTACAAAATAAAAATAAGACAAAGGAGACTATGATAAAAATTATATACAATATATTAAAAATATAAATTATACAGAATTATATGTTGCTTATTTAAAAGATAAAATCCGCTGTTTGGTTTATTAAGGTATAAGACATGCCCTGTAGCATGCCTGTACTAGTTGGTACATATTCTTAAGTGTAAACACGAATTGAGCAAACACCGGTCATGTCAATCACACGCAACTCTTTCATAAACAATACTTTGCCCCTGCTGTGTGGCTAAGGATCTGTCATAAGTGTTGTAGATTAGAGCCAGGCTCAATCAGTCCAAAGCACCTTAAGTGTGCAATTGCAAAGCACTTGCAGAATCCTTGATTATATGTCTACTTCAGAGCCAAAGGTCCAAAGATCAGCAGTGGGCTGGATAAACACTCTTATCAAGCAGGCTAGCCTTGGAGTGGGACAGTTTCTCATTTAATTCGACTTATTTTTCTACAACAAACTCGACAAGAATCAACGTAATTACGCTGTTAATAGTGTGTTAATGAACAACACGCATTTAAATGAATGTCACGAAAGCAGGGTAATGTTGCACATTTTGGCCAAAGTGACTTACTTACAAGTCTAGCTGCTGCTGTAAATTAAATAAGAAGAGCACTATTTTCATGTGGCAAGACTTAAATACAAAATCCCAGCTGTTTAAACACTTTTTGATTTCCCCCTTCACCTCAGGACATCTGATGAATTTCCATTTCTTTTTATTGCATTGAAATGAATATTTTTCCTGACAATTCCTCCTTTTTTATTTGTTTCACACATAGCTAGTTACAACAGTAAGGTTAAATGCTCAATATTCATCACAAGCTACAGTATACCCTGCATGCCTGTATAGTTACCCAGTGGGAACCCTAACATTGGATGACATTGTCATTTATTTTTAATTAGGTTGCAACGTTGTTCACCCAAAACACATCATCAGGATAAAAGTTGTTTTGAATAACTTTGATTAAAAGACATTGGGATAACGTTGAATAATGAAAAACCCAAGAACAAGAGTGCAAATACAACCTTAATAGAACATTTACTTATAATGTTTATACCCTTTAATGTCCTTTTACAAAACATCCACCCACATAGCCATCTGTTGTCTCTTAAGTTTATAAGAGTTCAGAAATCCCTACAGGACGTGATTGTGCATCTTGTGTCTCCTGTACATACTGAGCTTACAGTATGCATCTCGTGAGTGTTGTAGTGTTATCGCTTTGCTTAATGATTCTTCAAATCAATGAAGGCTGTTCAAGTCAAATTCGGACTTGTGATGAAATTATTCATAAATGAAGGCAAAAAAAAAAAAGACATTTACAGAAATTTCAAGTTCAGTATATTAAAGAAGTCACGTCCATTAATGAAGATCTCGGCCAAGATTGTTTGGAGCCCACTGCAGTCCTTTCTGTGAACTTTCAGCAAGTGGAACAACTGATCCTTGAAAATCCATGGATAACTTTTCATCAGCTTGTGCAGACGCATCTGTCTGTGGGAACTTTACACATGAGTCAATCATAAACAACATTTGTACATTACAGGAACTCCATTCCAAGTTATTTTTACATGTTTGGGCCTTTAAAGGAGTTCCTGGGAGTCCAGCAGTTCAGGCGTGATAAAAAATCCTTTCTCCCTTGATGGTATTTAAGCACTAGTGAAATTCTGGGACTTATCATTAGTGTATTAAGGGATTATATAGAGAAATAAAGTTTTTTTTTTAGTTTTATGATTGTGACCATAACTGAAGACCCCTTAAATTATTAAATATTAATTATATTAAATAACACAAAAGTAAATGATGATGATTTATGCTCAAGATTTATGCATGCCACATGTGTATACTTCAGCTACACTGTTATGTCTCATACAGTTTTCGTAACACCTGCTTTCGAAGAACTGAACTTGGATGCTAAGATTTCTTTAATTTCTTTTTGGCTGGTTCCTAATTTAGTGGTTTGGAAGTTTGCAGTTGTCTAGTATTTTTTTTTTAACTAGAAGAAGAATTCATTACAGGTTCCTTGGTGGACCAGCGGTTAACACTCAGTTCACTTATTGCTGAGACTAGGGGTCGAGTCCTGCTCAAGGTATCGATTGCTGACTGAAGGGGAAAAAAAACTACAGTAGGAAGGCTGAGATTTTCATGAATGTTTTTAAGTAAGGAGATAAAAATAGATGCTGTCTTGAAGTCATATTTGCAACATTGTGTCATTATCCCAAGGTCATATAGTCAAAGATGGTCTGATGTGCCATAGCATCTGTAATTTTGCCAAATTAACATTTTTGATGTTTTGACAACCAACAATTCATGTTGGGTAATGTCCTAGCTCTTTATTTGCTTGTTGGCCAATATTAATACCCAGTGTTTATTTGATCATACATCTTTTATTACTGCTTAACCTGTACAGGGTCGCGGGGGGCCTGGAGCTTAACTGTGTACCCTGGACAGGATACAAATCCACAAACAAACACTACAGCCAAATTGGGAACACCTTTGGACAGTGGGAGAAAAGCAGAGTACTTGGAGGAAACCCACCATTCACAGGGAGAACATGGACACTCTATGCACACAGAGACAGGAATCGAGCCTGGCCGGAAAACAAAATGTTCTTTCATATCCTACTTTATCTAAAATCTCTCATTTTCAGAGCTGTAACCTTTAATTTAATAAACAAACAGCAAAATGTGCACTTATTAAGTACATCACAGAAAAAATAAATTTATATATATACAGTATATATATATATATATATATATATATATATATATATATATATATATATATATATATATAAGTATTCAATTCATACTTTAGTTCCTCTATTAGCTCCCTATACCTTACTTTTTAGCTATATTTGGTTCACAGCACTCGTAAAAGAACAAAAGAAGGAAACATTAGACAGCAAATATGGCCTGACTGATTGATTGCATTTGGGGTAGATGGAAAAGTGCTTTGCTTGGTTATAATCATGTTTCGACTTAATTGACTAGAGCTAGCAGAAATATGCTAAAGGCCCCCAAGAGAATCTGGTCAATAAATCAGTCAGGAATCAATGCAAATGCCTTCAAGTCTTTATTCAAGCGATAAAATGGAAAGTGACAGGCTGCTGATCGTGTAGTTACTAAGACGGGACTGTTCTCCAAATAATTTATGATAATGAGCATTCCATCCTTATGCAAACATATAGACATTTTATAGACTCGGTTATTATCAGCTCCACATAGCTTCCGCTGCTTCACACTACCACTGTATTGGTTTTTAAATCACAGTGCCAGTAAATGCCCTGTGGTTGACAACATCTGTGCAATGTTTCCTTTTCTCTTGCACATTATTGAGCTTACAGGCAACATATTTGCATATTCAGCCCACCAACCTCCAAAAATAGCCAGGAAACATTTTCATTGCATAACATTGTGGTTGATTATTAAGTTGCCTCTTGGGCAGGAAAGCAGCAAGCTTTAAAAAGCTATCGGAAAACAATGGAAGGTTGGCTTTCCTCGTCAATTGGCTGAATAGTGAGGGGGCAAACTAATGACTGTTATTACAAGATGTCCCTTTCAGAGCAGACTCCTAATTGGGTCTTCTGCATCGCAATACCAAGTCAGTATACTATAATTCAGGTGGAATATTTAGTGAAAGACTTATTTCATGATTTCCAGCTTTTTCTCTCCGGTACAATGTTGATTTTCTTTTATGTTTAGCTTTTTGTATTCAGATTAAACATGTGGAAAAAAAGTATGAAAACCCACATCTGTCAGAGATCCTCGGTAAGACTAAAAGAGCAACCTTTTAACCCTGAACTACTCAAGTACATGCTTGGGTTATAGTCTGTTGTAATATTTTGCCATACTGCATAAAAGCATATGTAAAATGCGAACTTATACCATATACCCAGGTTCATGCCAGTTAATTTTTTTTATTCTTATTTATTCTTATTTTTTTTTAATCCAGTACTTTTATACAGTACTTTTCCTACATTAGACATTGAAAAAAATGTTCAACATCTCCATCTGACATACTCTGTTGATTTTCAAGAATCACATCTTAAAAGAATCACAGGGAAAAAAAGGAAATCCTGACATTCAGCCAAGACTTTGGTAAAATCTTCAGTGTTACAGTCATAGCCTCAAAGTATTGGAATGCACAGCTAAATACTTTTGTTTTTCAAGCTAAAAAAAAAAATAAAATTAATAAAATAAAGTTGCCGTAGATCATAGGTAAAGACAAAACAGCTTTGATGCTTTCAAAAGAACTTTGTTCCGAAGCAGACTTATTCCTATTACTGATTCCACAACGAGTGGCCTACTTATTTTTAACCAATTGTGCATTTTTAACACTGCAATGAGCTACTGTACTAGTAATTAACTTCTTGTGCTGAGTTTTATGTTTAAGCTGAGCATGAGGTTAGCTAAGTAGAGTGAGCAGAGCAATATAAGAGAGTATGGTTATTTAAAAAAAATGTCTGACCTGACCTGTGCGAACAGAACAATATCACTGAGTGTGGTTCTTAATAATGAGACCAGATGCTGTATAGTTCTCAGCTTAAAAGAAAAATGGGAAACATGTCTATTAGTGCTTAGTGCTCGCAGAAGTGAAGTGTTCTCAGGTGGAACAGTTTCTCCTGCCAGCTGCCCTTATGTGCTCTTTTTAAGATACTGCTTAAGCACAAGAATGCATATTATATCTTTTAATATGATGAGCTATTGGGTGTTGGTATTAGAAACTCTTTACAATTATAGTATACGTAAATTTGCATTCTACCCAAAAAAGCCCATCAGCCACATGGCTTTTGTATGAACGAATTCCTGTCCTAATCTGTAGGCCATGTTGTCTGATAAAGGGGTTAAGAGTCTTATTAAATAAAAAAGACTACAAGCATAACCTCTGCTCTGGCGAAAAGTATGTATGAGTATTTTTGCAGGCTAAGCACATTAAAAACTTTGCCAGGCTGCCTGATTGGGGAAGGAATATTTTGTGTCCTGATTTTGGACAACCTTGCTGTAACCAAGAGAACTGCATATAAGACAATTTCAGGGACTCTAGCCAAACCCATTAGAGCAAAGTTATTTTAAATTATTTAAAGTTCCATATGTACTTAAAATTTTTTGCCTTGGGTCCAGGGTCTGTGTCTCATGCTCAATGTCTTTAGGCCCCTGTGTACAGGATAAAGCGGTATTGACGATGGGAGACATTATTTCACTCACTCACTCATTGTCTATATCACTTTATCCGGTATTCAGGTCACAAGGTGGGATACAACCTGGACAGAGGGCCAATCAATCACAGGGCACACGTAGATAGACACTAACACACTCATTCACACACTATGGGCAATTTGGAAATGCCAGTAAGCCTAATCTGCAGGTCTTTGGTTGTGGGAGGAAACCGGAGTACCCAAAAGAAACCCACCAAGCAAGGGGAGAACATATAAACTCCCCTTTTGGGAGATGGGAATCGAACCCAGACCCTGGAGGTGCAAGCGACAGTGCTAACCACTATACCACCATGTGCCACAATCACCATAAGAACTTTTTGGCCATAAGAACTTACCCACAGACGGATTCAATCCGTATGCTAAAGCACCACTGTATAAAGCCCAAAGAAACTACTCTCAAAATAATTTACTACCTATGGGAGCCCAAGGCTTATTGATGTAGATGGGGAGTTTTAAGTCTTTTTTTTTTTACCAGTTAAAGTCCTAGAGCACATGCAACACATTAACATTTTTCTGGGAAGAGTTCCTACAAATGCTGAAAGGTTATATAAGCTTATAGCATAGTGAATGCTGACAGCCCAGTGTTCATGACTGCTCTGTACTTCTTTTCTCCCCTTAGCACATGTATTATCCGAACAGAAATAGGAGCATGACAAATCTCCTCCATTAAACTGGAGGTTTCTGCTGACCCAGGTGTCGCCTTGAGTTCTACCTCCAACGGCTGTAAGTGCGTATCCACTTTTCTGAGGTCAGCCATCGATCACTGTCTGCTTTCTGAACCTCTGATTGAGTATGACACTTAAAATATCAGAACCAGCCATCTGCAAAAAATGCGATTGAGTTAAAGTCTTAGAAAGAAGTTTTAAAAATATTAGGTTATGTATAGTGGATACAAAATTACTGTTTACTATACTGTAGTGTGAAGTTTCTAGATAGGTATTGTTTAAAATGTGATGTAGGATGTTTGTCACTATATCACGTCTTTAGTTTGTACTATTCAGTACCACTCATGATGTTTTAGAACTTTTAGAGTAAGAATGTACTGCAACTGAACGCAGCAGTAAAGTACAGAAACATCTCAGCTCAGCATCTTAAAGTATCTCAAAAGTGTGTGACTGTGTGTGTGTGTCTGTGTGTGTGAGAGAGAGAGAGAGAGAGAGAGAGAGAGAGAGAGAGAGAGAGTGTGTGTGAGAGAGTGTGCATTTTATTTGGTCAGCTGGATCTGCAACAGTAGTTTCACTCACCTCATGTTAATAGCGCCATTGAGTCGCTCAATAAACCTTGATCTGCGCAATTAAGCATCTCACAAGGGATTGATTACACCTTACAGATAGAACAAACAACATTTACAGACACAGATAAAAATGTCAAGAGAGATGCTTTAAGTGTTAAATATGAATATGGAAATAAATCAATGAGGGAAGTACAATTAATTGTGAAACAAGGTAGAGTGTTTTTGTAGGGCATGGGTAGATACAGTATACAGCAAATACAGCAGATACACAGTATACAGCAGATACAGCAAATGTAAATGTGTTTTAAATGGATACAAATCCTGATATGAATTGAAATTTTGCAGACACCTGATTACCATGACATCACTCACCACAGCGGAAGGTGGAAGTACTATTAAGTATAGTTATACATAATTATGTTTGAGGTGTATTTCGAACAAGAAAAATACCAAAAAAGATGACCTGATGATTACCTGATTACCTACCAGATCACTTGATGCTTTGTCATCAGACAAAAGAGTAACCTAGCGATTAATACCTTCTGTTCTGATGCTTCCTTTTTTTATGTACGGTATGTTGTTGTGGACTTTGCAAATTATTTAAAAGAGAAACAAGAAATGGATGAAGATAGATGAAGAAGGTAATGAAGATATTTAATTTGCAGACATATTATTTGTTATCATAATGTGATTACCTTAGATGGTATACAAATATGTGATTCCTCCTGGATTTGGTGGTGTTTGCTGGAGTTAGCATTAACTAATTTAATATTTCTGTTGCAAATAAGAAGATGCTATGGAATATGCCTTTGCTTTACGCTTTTTAAAATGATGTGCAGGTAATGTTAACTAATGCTGACATTTCAATCTTTATAATTAACTTCTTGGTTTGAATCCCTAATAGCATAAAAAAGAAAGATAGCGCATTTTGTGGGTTGTTGAATCCCTTGTTCCACACACCAAGTAGTGCATTTGATCTGGAGTTAAAACGGGATTTGCAATTTTTATTACGGAAAATGATTCACGTTTTAAATTCCTAAATAAGTGCTGGACAAAAGCATTTGAGCCATAGTCAATCCTTTGCCATCGTTTAATTTAGGTCCAAATCACTGCAGTGCACTTTGGACCAACGTCTCAGTATTTATGAGTCAGGCTCCCTGCCTTCTCTGAACATTCTCACCTCTATTTATTTTTATGGCCACTTTTTAAGCGGGACGTAATTGGAGCCGAGGGACAGCTGCATGTGGCGTCCACTTTGCCCAAATATGTCAGCAAGCGCAGGAGTGATTAAAATTAGCCGGAGCCTTGCTGAAGCCATCGTTACACCGGTTTGCCCTGAGATCTGATCAGAGATCAGCCTTACAAACAAAACGCGCTTGTCAGAGAGGGATTTAAAATAAGCAGGAACAAGAGATAGTCTAGTCGTGTGGCTCTGTGTCCAGACCACACACATACAAACACACTAGGCATCCAACATGTAGGGCACCTCGGGTCACTTTCCACCTTCTGCCACTTTCCACACTTACACACAATAGCACATGGAGAGACGCATACCATGCACCACAGGGGACGCATAGCTGATACCATATAGGGTAGGATCTTATGCTCTCCCGCTCTTTTTTAACACCTACTTTACTTTTTACACTCAACCATCAGTTTGCAAGGTCAGACTGAATGTCACTTCTCTGCAATACAATCTGAGTTAAAATAGAATGTAGAAGCTGGCGATTATAAGGAGAATAGAACAGACTTTCCTCAACAATCATAACAACATACACATACAGCCCGGCCATATCCCTGTAATTATATATATATATATATATATATATATATATATATATATATATATATATATATATTCTTATTTTTATTATTTTAGGGGAAAAAGTCTACTTGGTGGCTGCTACTCCTGTCTGGATTACATTTGACAGTTTGACAGTTGATACTCACCTCACCTCAGATGACATCAGGAAATATTTTTAAATCTTTATGCAAAACAAAAAGCAGCTAACCACAGTTGGGAGAACCATTTAAAAAAATAAGTGTGGATCGCATAATTTTGAATACACCTAAATGCAATCAATAATTTATTCCACTACAATACACTGCCCTAGCCCTAGGCACACCCTATAATTTAATACTCTAAAGTTTGTAAATCTGACCTGTAATAAATGCAGTAAGAAATAATATTATTTAATGCTGTCTACACTCTCTTGCCAGAAAAAAAACAAAAAACATCACAGTTTAATATTTTATTTTGATTAAATAGTGCAAAATGGTAGCCAATTTGTGTGTAAAAATGATTCCTCATATTTCCAGAACCACTCTTTTACAGTTTGAGTCCTGGAATATGGCTGTGCCATCAGGGAAGAAAAACTCTAAAGATGTGATAACCTGATTCAGTACATTCAAGTGGTCAGATAACTTCATTTTACTGCCACATAATGTTGCTGAGGCTAGACCTGACCAACTGAAGCCACCCCAGATCATAACACTGTCTTCAGAAGCGTGTACAATAGTAACTATGCCTTCTGGGTGCATTGCTTCATGTGCATCCCTTCTGATTGCTGCTAAGATATCAATTAATCAATTAATTAATGCTAATCATTAGCCCTTAATTAATTAATCATTAACAGGTGTGCAGACCTCTAAAAAAGCAGACGTTTTAGCAGTTTGCTTGATTGAAGACTTCTGCTGTGTGTTTACCCAAACCCAAGAAGGGAACACATAAGCCATGATGTTAGAGAAATAACTGTTGCTGCACAATAATCTGGAAAGGGTTATAAAACCAATTTGAAGTTCAACATTCTACAGTCAGACAGATTATTCAAAAGTGAAAAGTATTTAAGACAATTGCAAATCTTCCCAGGATTAGACCTCTCAGCACATTCAGCGCAAGGTCAGACTGTGCATTGCTCAGAAAAATACTGAAGTAGAGTTTATTTTGAAGTACAGTTTGTTTGGAATGGTTGCCAGGAGATGGCCATTTTTGGAAAAATAAAAGCATAAAAGCCTGACTGAGGTTTGCAAAATTGCATCTGAGCAAACCACAAGATTTCTGGAACTTCCTATAGGCAAATGACATCAAAGTGGAGTTGTTTGGCCTAAATGCCAATATCCATGTTTGGCAAAACCAAACATAGCATTTTAACAGAAACACCTTATACCCACTGTTAAGCATGGCAGTGGAGGGGTGATTATTTTTGGCTTGTTTTGCAGACACATGACCTTGGCAAACTGTAGTCACTATTATGACCATAACCTTCCTGGATACCAGACTATTCTAGAGGCAAATGTGAGACCATCTATCTGACAGCTAAAGCTTGTGCAAAATTGAGTCATGCAACTGGACAATGGTCTGAAGCACACCAGTAATTCTACATCCGATTGGCTAAAAATAAAAATAAAAGTTTTGAAATGGCCTAGTCAAAGTGCAATCCAATTGAAATTCTGAAGCAGGAACTTAGGATGGCTGTGCATGAGCGAATGCCCCAAAACCTCTATGAAATTAAGTAATGCTGTAACGAAGAATGGGCCAAACTTCTGTCACAATAATGTAAGTGGCTAAAACATCATGAAGAAATCAATTTCTTCAAGTTATTTCTACTAAAGGTAAACTTACAGGCCATTGAATCATGAGGGTTACTTTTTATTAACCAAAGTTACTTTTACTTTGTATTTTTATTTATTTATATTTCTTTGGCTTTATTTTTGTAAAATAAAGAATAGCATGGTGAATAAGTCATCTGAGGTGGTACAGTATTTGCCTAATATCTTCTATTATTAGATGATTTTTCATTATGTCTTTATTGAAAAAATCAAAAGAGACTGAGGAGGATTTTCCAACCACATTTCCTCTGTGAAATTCATGGTCCAGCATTTTTTAAAGGTTTGTTTGAAGGTTTTTTTTTTTTTAAACCCAATTCCAATACTTTTAAATCTCCCTAGTTGTTTTCTTTGCTTTGCAGGCAAAAATTGGAACTTTCTACAATTAAACCTTTTTTTTAAAGACCAGAAAAAGGCAAAACATTTACTGATCTAATTAGGTAATTGTAGCACACTTTACTTAATGTTTGTTTTACAGCTTATATTACAGTGAGCCTTGCATGGATCAAGCATGACTGTGCACTACTTGAGAGCGTGCTGAGTCTATCCATTTTGTTCAGATGAGAAAGGATTGCAGACAAAATATATAACTTACCATTTATTCCAGTATACAAATTACTTATCTTTGAATATATGTAATAATAATAAATGATTAAATAGATAAATATAATAAATTCTAGTATATATATATATATATATATATATATATATATATATATATATATATATATATATATATATTACTAATTGATGTGTAAAAACATATTTGGAATAGTGCCAGGTTTCATTTTATCTATTATCTCCTTAGCAGTGCAGTACTAACTACAAACACTAGACACCAATGATCTGTGATACTTGTCAATTTAAATTTTTCTCCCTCATGTCTCTATACACAGCTAACACGAGCATAAAGTGAGTCTATGGTTTTATTGTCCTCTTCTATAGGAACATTGCAGAGGAACCAATTTGGGAAGATGGGAACTAAATTTTTGGATAAGATAATAAAAATGTACTGTACTGTATCATACTGTTGCTCTGAGTTTTCATTTAAGACAGTGGTTTGGGTTTGTCACTGTACCCCAAGTAGATGAGGTAAAATGTGGTGGGAAATCTTACCTCAGATTGCTTGTTGCTTGTTGTGATTTTGTTGCCCGCTTGTGTTGCTGAAATCATAGATTTCCTGGCCCTTAAGAAACTTTACTCGGGTAAATAATAGTATATACCATAATAGACCATAGTATTAACATGTTATTTTGTTCTGGGTTGCCCCAGTATAAATTTATAGCGTACCGGGGTACAGTAAGTACTATGGTAGGTACCACAGCAATATAGTATATCTAATATAGTATGTTAGTACATAATGTACAATATTAGATATGTTAGTACATGTGACATGGTATAGCAGGGGCAGTATCATATTGCTGTATGTAATATTAGGAGATTCAACATACATTATGATAATTAATTAATGTTACATACCTACAATGGAACCATACTATATAAATATTACCATTAAGGTACATAAACTAAAAAGGTACATTTATAACATAATTGTAACAGGATTCTAGTATGTGTTCCATTATTATAATCAATAATAAATAAGTTACATAGAAAATAGGTCTAGATGCTAAAACTGGATTTAATCCTAATTAAGGAGCTAAAAAATAAACTTAAACTGAGACTTTGGAATAAGTAATTCATCAAACCAGATCACCAGTTTGCCACTGTCCATGGAAAACTTTAATATTTTAATTATTTACTGATCCATTGCTAAATAGCAAACAGGTGTACACATAAAGTAACAGACAGAACTTAAAAACAAAATAAATGTCACATGTACTAAATGCAGTACTTATAACTCAGACTATGTGAACTAATGCTCTATGTTTCGTAAAGATGTAATTTTCTTTATATTCAGCAAATGGTCTGGGGTATTTTTATGATCTATGAAAATAATAGGGATTATAGTATAATAAAGCATAGGAAATTCCAGATGTTTGACAGAGGCTGTGTACACAAAAACTTCCTTATTCAGAATACATTTAGAACATATCTTTAACTGCTGAATCATCATTATGAAATTTTAAATGTACACACTCTTCCATAGTGTTGGACTTTTAAAATAACTGAACTTTATTTTTTGCTTATGGAGGGCAAATATGGAAATACCTTTCACGCTTTGCATAGAATAATTAACATGAATAAACTGGAAATATAAGAAAGACCAAACTACATATTAGTAGTGACTAATATGAATTAGCTATATATTAAAATACACAGATGGTAAAGAATATGCTTATTATCCTACATGAATTTGCTTTTCAAAATTGAATAAAATGAGATATTTTATGCATGAGGCAATATGCACTTATTGTTTAGTTAAATTATTTACACATTGTAACATTCAGCAATCGTCATCAAACTCATCACTGTAACCAATGGTGCACAAAAAGAGCATTAAAGCAAAAATTATATTCCTAACTGGTAAAAAAATATGTGTAAATAAATAAATAAATAAATATTAAATTCTGTTACAACTCTGTGATTATCATAATGCTTCATTTAATATAAATGAAGCAGGGAGAGTGTAAATACAAATACTTGTAGTTAGCCATACTGTGTACTGCAGTGGTATGTTCTAATTGGTCAGAAGGTGTGAGGAAGCTCTGGAGGTGGTTTAACATGAAAGGCTTATATTAATGTGTGTGTTTCCATGCAACAACGTTCACAGTAAATCTTACACATACAGTAGTAACGGATTGTTTTTTAGAAGTAGTCTCCAGAATCAGTTCT
The DNA here is from genome assembly GCF_024256425.1 of Clarias gariepinus. Classification (NCBI taxonomy): domain Eukaryota; kingdom Metazoa; phylum Chordata; class Actinopteri; order Siluriformes; family Clariidae; genus Clarias; species Clarias gariepinus. The sequence goes on from NC_071122.1 coordinate 10,354,220, forward strand.
TTGTTAAGGGATGAAGCAAGCTAAATTTAACTTAGATAAAAAGAGGCTGGTCAATTATAAATGAAAAAATAATAATTTATTGGTATCAAATTGCTGTGATTTATAAGGAACTACAGAGAATTCTTGGAGAAATTGTGAAGGAGGGGTGCACAGGTGCATCACTTTTCCTGGGCAAATAGTAAAAATCGTTTCTTTCTAGGCCATAGGGTTCCTAAGATATGACCATTCATCTATCCTGGGTGTGTGAGAATATGTGATTGGAAGGAGTGTGGTTTAGCATGGTTGTCTTAGCACTGGCTCTTGCTGCAAGACTGACTAACCCAGAGTAATGTAACCTGATTTCTTGCATTGACTTAAATAGGACAGTGATTTCTGGTTCTTGGACAGATATTATGGGAACATGGCTGAGGGTTTTATGTAGGTTTGTGGTAGTATGTGCAAATTAAGCAAGATTTGGCAAAAGAGGAATGGAGGTAGTGTTTTTGCTGGAATCTTACTGATTTTGAAAGAGCATTGATCATAATGTATTGGGATATTTTTAAACGGGTTAATTATTTTTGATTGACATACACTTTTGTAACATAATAGAGATTTCCAAAAATAAGTAAACTAATGCTGCAGGAGCAAAGGGCTTTGGTATTTTCTTCTACTTAATGTTTTTTTTTTTTACCTTTAATACTTTTCTTTCTTTAATACAGTCATAAACCAAGGACTACTTTATTTTCCTTTCTTCAGAATTTTATTGGTTCTATCATTTTTCATCTGGTTAAATTTTTCTATAGTTCTATTCTAATTTTTAACCTCCTGAAAATATTCTCCAAAGATCACCTAAGATTTTTCTGTTCTGCTGTAAATTGAAAATACTCCTTCCACCTGTATGCCAATGCTGTCCAGAAATACTACCAAAAAAAAAAAAAAGCTGTGGTATCCTTCAATAGCCGCAACATGCACACACCTCACCGTCTTTAATAAATAGCTTGTCAGTCATGGCCAAAATATGAGCCTGCCATTTCTCTCACAGATGGAGAATCCTGCCGGCAAGCCAGCCTCTCACAATTATTTGTTTAATAATACCTATTGCCACCTTGCTGCTTATTCTTCGCTATTTACGTAGGCCGAGGCGTTAACGAGAAATAGATCTGTCACGTCGCTGGTGATGTTTTGAAGCCTAGTAAAAATGGAAATGCGCTGTGAAGTTAACGAGCTCTGCAACCCTGTTGAGAGTCCTCGTAATCTCTTCTACTTTTCACAGACAAATGCACACCACGGCACGGGAATGCTTTGGTGGAAAATATACATATAGCATCATGATCAGATTTATTTTTATATTTACTGAGCACCAGTTCCATAATACAGTACAGCCATGCATTTAAAAATAGGCCAAAACTATTCATACTGTATGTAATATAAAGCTCATGTTATGTGTTTTGCAAAAGATGTTTTTTTAACTGCAAACAAGTACAAATCCTAACATCCCATTCAAAGCAATAATGGATCATTCTGTTTGGTCACATCCTGGAATCTTTCATTCACCCTTTAATAAAAACACATCTTGGCCATATAAAGGGTGCCTGATTGTCCTTCATTTCACTTACAGTTCAATCTGGCTGCTCTTATTAGTGTGCACAAAGGCGAAACGCACAACGCCATCAAGTCCAAACTCTCAAGATGCTTGGAGTGTACCCAAGCCTCCATTCCTAAAATCCACGCCAAGCGAGAGAGGGACAAACACTCAAGGCTGCTGCCAAATTGAAAGCCTGCATAAAGGCAAAAGAAAAAAAATGCCCTAGCTTCCAGCTGCCATGATAGAGAGACTGTTTGTCATGAGCCAAAGCTGCTATGGCTTCCAGCTTTGAGACACTGTTGGTTCCTCAAGGGAAGCTGATAGCAAAATTCCAAAACTAGGCTACGTATGAAACTGGGTTTGACGGGCAAAATCACACCCGACTTTCAGCTAAATGCTAAGCTGCCAGAACAGCACAAACCTGGAACCAGGATTGGAGAGCCTGAAGGAGAACCAACAAGAACACCAGAGAGATAAAACAGCTGCAGCTCTGTTTCAGTAGCTTATTTGATTTTGTCTCCTGGCATGACATATCATTCATGACCACAATTTGCTTGCCTTTGGTGGCTGAGCAGGAAACAGTGGATTTTGAAGAAATGTGCCTTTGTCCTGGGCTTGTTTGTTCTCTTTAGAGCCCTGTATTCAACTTCCATTATTCTATGGAGGAAATTTGGGGTAACCCAAATTCTATGGAACATTTATGACTTGTTTGGAACTAACTACTGGCAGCTGCTAAAGTCTATATGTCCTGAGACTATATTTAAAAATAAATCTCAGTTATGTAACTTTTTTTTTTACATGAGGGTTATGCATAAGTCATCCCCAAGTCCCTTGGGAAGAAATGGTTCTTTTTCAAAATCCCTAAAGGAATGTTATCTAATCCAGAAGTCAGCCACATATGAGTCCTGTGTAAAATGGATGTCTTTCTCCTCTGGCACAGGTGGAGGGCTTGGTGGATTTCAATTAATATGCACGGCAGGATGTCTCGCTCTAAGCACATGCTCTCAAGAACACCCTCTTTCCATTGCGTCAAACAAGTCACCTTATTTGCTTATCTTACAATCTGTTACCATTCAGGGAGCTGGAAGGAGGGTGCCTCTGTCGTGACTGTGCTGAAGCAAGCAGTGTCATGGAGCATGTGTCAAACTTACACCAAGTGTACACAATACTGCTTTAAATTTTATGCTGTTTTTTATATTGACCAGACCCAATTTTAGATAAGCAATTAACTGCTGTCCATGACCTTCAAAAGTTCAGCAGTTCATGGCTAAACATATTCCTTGAGCTTAGTAACTGAGAGATGCTTTCCTTTTGGACATGTTTGTCTGCATGGATTTCCCCTGGGTTCTCAGATTTCCTCTTGTCCCTTAAAACATGACCATAATAGTAACCATCCATCTATCTAGTAACCTTTGTAGTCCCACTAGGGACCATGGAGGCCAATGGTGACCATTGTATTTAGTTCCATTTTGTACAACTGTGGTAGGACCTCCAGTCAACATTTACACGCACATGCATACATTACAGGCAATTTGGGAACACCAATTAGCCTAATCTGCATGTCTTTGAACTGTGGATGGAAACCAGAGAACCCAGAGAAATCCACCAAGCACAGGGAGACAAACGCCATGCACACAGACCCGACGCAGGAATTGACCTCTAGGACTGGAGGTGCAAGGCAACAGTACTAACCACTAAGCCACTATGCTGCTTTAAAACATGTCAGGACATACTAAATTTATCCTAGGTATGACTCTATGTGGCTGAAGACGCACTAGGATGCCAACTAGGGTGTATTCCATCTACTTACACTGTTTTATCGAAGTTGACCCTGACCAGGATGAATTAGTTACTGATGCTGAATAAACAAACACACCAGTAAATTTACATAATGCTATTAAACAACTCTCAGAAAAATTTGTTAGAAGTTACTAGAACTATAAAAAATGGGTGCAAAAAATAAAGAAAATAAAGTATTCTGTTTTTTTTTATTATATTTTTACAGCATTTTTAATAATCTTTAAAAATAGCCTTTATACCAACTGAATTTAAAAGGTTATGTATTAACCATAAGATTTTCAAACAGTGTTGCCAACTATTTTCAATGGAAAGTAGCTAAAGTCTGCTCGAAAAGTCGCCAAATGTCGCTAGATGACGTCATGCGTATATTTGCATATTGATGAGGTAATTTTGCACATGCGCAGCTTATTCACATCTATGTCAGCTGCCATGCGGTCACAGGAATATGCTGCTCCTTTTAGCCGGAGCTCGCATTTACTGATCAGAGCGGACACACAGGGAAATGAGTAACTGTACCGGGAAAGCAAGACCTCGCGCTTACAGGACAGTACTGGCGACATTGTAAAGTTGCAAAGGTTTGTCCACAAGTCGCTAGATTTATCGCTAGGCGCTTTTAAAAAAAAAAGTCGTCAAGGGGGTCTGAAAAGTCGCTAAATCTAGCGACAAAGTCGCTAAGGTGGCAACACTGTTTTCAAAAACATTTATTTAAGGTGAGATAAGGTTACATGAGAACAGAGTGATTTAGTTTCCTTTAAAAAATTTAAGATAACAATCATTCTTGAAATTTGTGGTTCTTTATTCACACTGGCTTTTTTTTTTTTTTTGGCAAATGTGACTCAGATCTATTTTTTATGCTAGTGTGAACAGCCCAAACCACATGGAAACTGATCTTTCCTGATCAATTCTTATTTGGGCCAGTTTCATATGTGGTCCTAAATCGGGGGGGGGGGGAATTATATGTTCTTACATATAATTGTTATTTACTTATATCAATAAACCATGACATTCACCACTATTTTGCAGTAGATAAGATGGAAAATGACAATGAATGAGGATTTCAGTGCAATGCTTCACCCAATCTTTTTGATAATATTTACACAATAAGATTGAAATTTATTTATATACATTTATGTAAGCAACCAAAAATCCAAACATAAGGCTACTGTAGCAAAGCTCATGTCATACAAGAGAACCAATAAAATAAAACAAAATTGTTAATTAAACTTTAAGAAATTTTGAATGAATTCAACGTCAAATTCTACCTTTAAAATTGCCAGAAGGATTTCAGGAGCAAAATTGCTAATTTTAAGCAGAAAATTTATTTAAGTTATTTGAAATTGATAAAAAGATAACTCTAAGTGTCAGGAAAAGAATAAAGCATGTGTTAGGGATTTTTAAAGCTTTAAACTGAGCTCTGGTGCTTAAATGGCATTGCATCTAACTGTATAAGTAACATTTAGGGTGATATTGCTGTAAAACCAAAAGTTAGAAATCATACAGTATATAGCTACTCTGGGATTAAGATTAATAAAAATCTGAAAAAAAAAAGGCAAAATGCAGCTGTAGGCGACCCTGACTGTAGTGGCATGTAGGAAAGCTAAATGTTTAAAAAGCATGACCGAAAAAAAAAACTAAAGATGTTAGCCAAAGAGATTGTCAGCTGATTTTTTACGCTGTGCTTGAAGATGTCATGTGACATGTTATTCCTGTGTGAGGGTCAGATTAGGAGCATGAATTGTAATAGTATAAATCTAATATCAGATACAGGTCATATTAAAAACATAATATGTATATGCAGTCTAACGAAAAAAATTGTGTTTAGTCAGGAAGTTAGATATAGGTTTTTGCAAGCTTAACAAGCTTATCGTTCATCTACAACATAATGTGCCAAGGGGGAGGAGCTTAGGCCAAGCAATGGGTTGAAATGTCACATATTTCAGTGGTCAGAAAAAGTGTCATAATTTTTTGCTGAGTTTCGATACTACAGATTAAAATTTGATGTTTCATAGAGACTATGTGTTACAGTTATTTAAAAAACTTTCATATAAGCTAAATTGTCATGTCTTCTTTTCTTTAACTATAAGGTTACATAATACATGTATTTATTTGCATTTACAATTTTCCAGATCTTAAAATCTTGGTTATAGTTTTAATGTTTTGTGTTAATTACATTTAAAAAAAGATTTTGAACAGTTTTGTTAAGCATGTTATTATACAGTAAGCAGACCTTTTTATTCCATTCGAAGCAAGCTTTTGATTTGCACAAATTCTGGTTATGTATAAGGTGAACATCAAAGCTACTTGTTACTTCAGTGAAATGAAAATGTAAACGGATTGGATGCATTTATCACATAAGACAAATGAAAGCTGAACTGAAGAGCTAATGTTAATCTGTTAGTCACTCCATGAGTAATAGCAAGTGATAGAAACTCATGAAAATTTTAGAGATCCCTCAGGGGAACATTTATGGTCCTATCTTACTTCAGTAGAGATGCATTTAGACACCATTGGAGAATGGCTATAGCTTTTTATGGTCTTAAATATGTCTAAAATAATAATAATAATAATAATAATAATAATAATAATAATAAGCTAAATGTAACTTGTGAAGTTAATAAATAAAGACAACAAATTCATGAAGTTAAACTTTTAAATTGGATTTTAACATGACGTATGCAGTTTGTACATAAATGTTTCTTTTTTTCTTTTTTTTACAATTGGATAACAGAGAAGGTGTAAAGAATGTGTAAAGCAGTGAAACTCAGTCTACTTGGAACCTTTAGGAAAGTTCCACTTTAAAGCTTGCCAAAAAGTTTTCAAAATGTTCAAAATGTACATTGACTGAATGTAAGAAAGGTGCTATAAATGCTCATTCTAGTTGGAGTGCCAACCCATTGCAGGGCACAAGCACAGTAACACACACAAATTGGAAATTGCAAATGCCAATCAACCTACACTACATGTCATGTGACTGTGAGAGGAAACAAGAGTACAGTACCTGGATGAAACATGCAAACTCTACACAATTAGATTGGAGAGATTTGAGCCCCCAATGCTGGAGGTGTGAGGCAACAATGCTAAGCACTAGGCCACAGTGCAAACTTCTTATAAGTAAAAGAAAATCTTTCTGAGTTTACAGTTAACTTTTTCCTAATACTCACACTTGTGAGTGGTGTAATTAACAGAATATAGGGTCTAAAACTACTCAATTATATATATATATATATATATATATATATATATATATATATATATATATATATATATATATATATATATAAATCTGACAACAATGACATGCTATACTATATTCTATAATAAAGTGCAACTTGCTTCAACAGGCTTGTTTAAAAAAAATACATCCTTACCTCCATACAATGTATACTGCATTGCTTTACCACTCCCACACATTTATGAAGTTCTTCGTACAAATAAAAAACTTAATTTTTTTAACAACCCTGCGAGGCAGAAATTTTTTACTGCAGCACCAGGCCAAAGCATAAGAGTAATGTTCCCTAGCTGAGAAGGCAAAATCTCTCTGCCTATGGAACGCAGATCGTCCTGAAATATGGGAACTCCCTCAGGCTTGAGCTAGCGTAGCATGGTGGGAGGTTGAGGGATGGGAATTACAGCAATGGCTTTCTCCCGGGTGACTTTATAGCTTAACTAAAGGGGTCGAAGCATAAAAACCTCCCAGCATGCTGCCTCGAGTCAAAGAGCTGAGACGAAGCACAGCCACGAGTTCGGTGTGGAAGTCAAAGTAGCTGAAGCCAGAGCCAATGAAGCGAAGGTTCATTTTCTTATTTACATTACATGCTACATTTCTTAGAGGATATCTCAAAGGGATACATGAGGAGATGATATAACTGGCACAAAAATATTAAAATTGGCAAAGAAAAAAAAGGTTAAAAAACACTTAAGAAGTTAAGAAAAATGTTTCTTTAAATCACATTACCACACCTAAAAAAGCTAATGGCTAACCATGACTGACCTGCCGAATGCTATTTTGCCCAGAATTAGGTTTCATTGGTTACCAAGCGTGTCAAGCATTTTAGGTTTTTTTTTTTTTTTTTTACTTTTGGTGTTTTTTCTGTTTGTGAATTTTTCCAAGCCATTTTTAAGCCCAAGAACGGTCTAGAGAACAATTCGATGGGTCTTTGGTTCTGGGTTAATATCCACTAAACCATGGTTCAGGAGCTATGCATGTGATTCTCTTGTCAGGTTATTTCCTGTTTCAAATTTTATGGTGCTAAGAGAAGGGTTGTTATGCTTAATGGAGGAGATAGAATCTGTTATTGATATGTGAAACCAGATTTTCATAGGACTGGAGTAGCTCCAGTTCACCAATGTTATATCATGAAAAAATGCACATCTTATACCAGATTTCATGGCTGAAACTTAATTTATACAAGACTGGCTCTTTTGCATCATGCACACAAGTGATATACGTGGAATTTGTTAACCAGTCCATGTTTCAGAAGGAATTCTTTGTGAATGTGAACCGACCGATTTAAGCCCCACCTCCAAATGCAGCCGGAATCAGTCCTCTGTGCAAACTCAATTATTCTGGCCATTTGTGAAAACCCTCTAATTTAGGAGTATAAAAAGAAGTTCATTAACTCTTTTAATTTGCAGTATCTGATCTCTGGGATTATCAAATGCATGCCACATCTCACTCGAACAAATTCTACCAGTGTTCAATACTCATTTGATGTCCATTACCAGACTTTAATATCTCGCTTTAAGTTTTCATTTAGTTTTCTGGTATCACCTTCTCCTTTCAAACCTTTCTACAATTTCCTTCTATGAGGATAAGCTTTCTTGATTTTAGACTGGGTTTGTGTAGATTAATGGAGATTGTGTAATATTTTCTCATGTATGAACACCTACTTAATTGATGCCTTCTGTTTTATTAATGCTTTCACAAAAAACTATTGCTGCCAATTTTGAATTATTTGTGAAACAAAAATGTCTTTCTTTTATAAATAAGGTCAGGTGAATACCTATGTAGATGTCTATTTATTGGAAATAATTAACATGTGATGAGTATATTATAAATACTTTACTTTGTAATTTTAATACTTTTATTCTAAATACTTTTACTATATAGTCCTATGGGTCCTATGCCCTATGCTTCACTTTCATTGTCAAGCTGTTGAAATACAGTCTAGCATTATCTGTCAGAATCCTCATGTCACGTAGGGCACCTGAATGGGTACCAAAGCTTATTGGGGTCACTTAAGAGGTTGAAAGCCCAAAAGAAAACCAATCGAAGCCATGAAGCTTGGTAATGAAACTGTACTAGCACTACCAATGCCTGGATCTCCTCTCGGTCCCTGTCCTGCCATCCCAGCATTGTCAGGTTTATCCATGCGAGCCGGGAAACGGCCCCAGCAGCTCCTTAATTACTTCATTAATTTTAATCAGATCCAATTAATTACTTTTTCTCCTGCCCAGTGGAAGTCCTGGTCCTACTGACCATGGTAGGGGACCTTGTGAGTCTTTTGATGCGTAAAAACTTCCAACTCCATAAAAAAATCAATTATTCCTATGAGGCAAACAGAGACTTTTGTTATTCAGTAATTATTCACTGCTGGCTGCGCGTCCAATTTAGTGCTCCAGCAGCAATTAAAGTGATATTTCACACTAAAGCATCACACTTGGTAACTAGAGCTCCAGGCGAGAAAAAAAATAGAGATGATGGCGATTTCCTTGACATCCAAGGAGCTGTCACGTCAAATCGCATCGATAACTCCTGACACCCCGACTGCGGCTTTACTCATATGGAGATAGTCTAATCAGGAAATTGCTATCATCTATAATTTTGTCTGGTGCTGGAGGTACTGAGTCATATTTTGGTTCGGAAAGTACCTCCTTGAACTTGTCACGTCTTGTCTCTTGGAAATGATGCAAAACTTTCTCAAGAAAACTGCAGTTCATATGAACACCAGTGAGATATAGTCTGAGATTTATTTTATTATTATTATTTTATCTTATTTTAGGGTCTACTGGGACTTTTGCTTGCACACATTGACAGAAAACATTATGAGAGGAAAAACTCCCTTTATGTCTCTATATAATTCCATTGATACATTAATGCACTTACTGTATCCCAGCATTTCACTAGTGCTTGAATACATTTAATGTACAGTAGAAAGTTTTTTTTTATTATGCTGGAGAATTGATTGGATTACCTACTTCTCGTCTAAAATGCTGGCCTCCCAGGAACTCCGTTAATGGTCCAAAAATGTGAATTTGAGGTCAATACTGGGGATGCGGCAATAACTCCTGGCATTTGTTAATCATTATGTGTACAGTTCCCATAGACAGATGCATCTCTTCAGCAAGTCCTTGATGTTATCCATCAGTTTTCAAGGATCAGGTATTCCACTTACTGATTGTCATTCACGGACTTATAGCCTTCATTAAAAAGTTTGCACCATTCAAATGTTTTACTGCGGCTAAGAATCTTATCACAGGACTGCTCTTGAAGTCTTCTGTAAATGTCAATCGGTTTTATGCCTTTATTCATGAGAAATTTCATCACAATTACTGGTTTGGCTTAAACGCCCCCTCATAACATCTGGGTGCCAGATACCACAGCACACCTTTAGAGGTTTTGTGGAGTTCATGCCTTGAGGTACATTTAAACAATATTAAGTAGGTGGTTTTGTAGTGACAAAGAAATATATTACCTTTGTGATATACATTTCTGTAAGGATATATTTATCTAACATCCATTAAATGATTCCCCACTGTCAGTAAGTTCTCTGGATGAATGTAATTTTCAGTTTCTCGATAGCATGACGATATCATCTTTTTTTCTTCTTTTTTTTTTTTTTACTTGTTATCGATCATGAAAAAGCAAAGCTGGTAAGAAAATCACTGATGCACTTAGAATGTGAAGGATACCAGGAACTTATGTCCCTAGGACATTTTACACACTACATTAAATGTGTAAATAAACAGCTTAAAAACACATTGTCTTTCACTGATAAATTTAAATTAGTAACAGGTCACTAGATGATGTTATGGGAACCCCCTCCCTCCCCCTAAACTGAAGGCACCATTGCACCACACCATCATGGATTATTTTTGTGCAAAATGTGCTTTATTCCTTACATGTCCTTATGGAGTCAAGGCAAGAAAATAGCAAAGTGGGTTCAAGGATATAATTAGGCTCTGTTTTGTGAAGCCTGTAGTGTAGTAGAGATTTGTTTCATGAAGGAATGATGCTGATCTTATGCCTTGTCCCAGTTTCTGACTGTAGAAAACATGTAACTTCCTAGATGCTTGAGATATGTGGTATAACTCTAATGAGCATAAATGCACCAGGGATCCATCTTGAGAATAAATTAATCTGTATGTTATTTATTCTGCCATGCAGTGCATGATAGGGTCTAGGAAAAGGGTCTACAGCAAGATTATTGAGCTATGGAGCTGACTTTGTATATTTGCTTGCGTACATACATACATACAGCACAGGAAATGGCTAGATACTTATATATCCATACACAATATGATATGACCTACATACAATACTTACCTTGGTGCATAAACAGCTGCATAAATAACACACATTGTTATAAAAAAAAATGAAACGTGTTAAAGCTACAATTGGAATGCGAGCTGATATTTTTAGGGCTGTACAGAAACATACAGATTAATTAAGTTCTTAAGAAATGAAACCATTTTTAACACGCATGGATAAATATGATGCAACTGATTAAGCATTTACATCTAACAATGCCATCCCCTAATTCGCTGTTTAACTCTTATGAATTATTGTCTGCTCAAGCATCATAACCCAGGAGCTCTGTCTTGCACAAACTCATGCCAAATGATCAAGGCTGCAGTAATTTATTGTCCCTTTTTAACGTGCCTAGTCTCGAGTGCTATATCTGCTCTTGGCTGCAGGTAATAGGCAAAAGTCTCATTTCAAAAGGTAAACAAGCCAGTTAAAAAAAGCCTCCTGTAATGAATTGCAAGAGACTTAACCATCCTCATCTCAATAATGTGCAGCCAAATGTAATTAAATGCCTACTTCATTACAAAGACTGCATAAAATGCATGATGCAATCGGTTTGCTGGTTTATCTCTCAGTGCCCAGAGGTAACCAAATATATTTTTACATTTGACAAACACTGGATCATTAAAGATCCGAGATTAGATTTTCTGAAAGAGCATCACTGTGTCTTACAGCGGGCGTCTTTATTAGGGCTCTGTGTGATTTTTCTCAGGTTGTACCATCACTGATTTGAATTCGTGAATCTGATCAGTGTTCATTAGTTTTCTCTCACAGCTCTAACATCAGTCAAATCACAGATTAATATTAATGTATTCATTCTAGTTCGCTGCTATTTAATAAAAGTTAATAATAATACACAGTATTTTATTCAGTATTTCATGTTTATTTAGCATTGGTGGAAGGAGTCTCCATTTTCAGTGCCTTGATACAATTTTTAACCAGAAAACAGTTTTTAGGAAAGAATGCACATGAATTCTAACATTGGATGCGCCTTGTAATATAGTTTTAAATGATGTTGCAATGACAATTACAGTCGGGCCAATGTTTTTTTTGTAAGTTAGAATTAATTTGACGAAATGGCTTTAAGATAACACTGATGGGTGGCCATAACAGAGAATCACAAATACAACCACACAACAACAACAACAACAACATTTTAACCTATATTTGGATTGTTCATATGTTAATATGTCAAAGGTTGAAACTGGCTCTTATAAAGACCTTCTCAGGAAGGCAAGACCAAAACGTACTTTTGCTGTCTGATCATACACTGTAGACAATTTGGAAACACCATTCAACCTACTTTCTTTGGACTATTGGAGAACATGATTAAAACCCCCAACCCTGGAGGTACAGTACAAGGTGACAGTGCTAAACACTAAGCCATCATCTCCATATGTAATGTGAGTTACCAGAAGTCATTCTCTGGTAAAAATTTAATAACATGATAAATACCACCAATGAATGGCAATACCATACTAATGACTAATTGACAATTGACATTGCTACATCATAATTGAGCTAGGTATCTTATTAATAACACGTACACTACTTTAAAGTGGACAGTACAGTAAGTTGTTTCAAAACAAGAAAAAACATCTCCTGCTACTTTAATGTCCATAGGGCGGAAATAAACCATGGACATGATGCCAGTCCATGTGCAAAAACATACCTTTTTTTTTTTTTCCTTTTTGGGGGGAGAAGCCAGCCCCCCTACAGGGGTGAGAACTAAAGGTTGGATGAATCCAGTGCACCTGGAGGAAACTGACTCAGGAAGAACTGAACCCTTGAGCAGTGAGTGTACTGAAAGCTGGACCGTTAAAAAAGCTGGCTAATTAGACAGGTCCCTATAAAAAGGATGCTGCTTCTAAACACCCACATGAAAAATAAATCAAGAAAACTTTAAGTTTGTTCACCAAGCACCCAAACACCTATTTTAATAAAACGTGGCAGTCCCTAAGAAGGGTTTTCAATACAAAGTAGTCGAAGCAGTGCTATTCGTTTGCAAGTCAACCTGCTTCTCTTGGGACTTACATTCCCAATTAGTCTTTATCGTGCTCTCCACAGTGTAATGCAAAAGCAAAACTGGTTTTCCAACCCAAGCTGCCAAATGTTGTCATTAGATGCTTCTAAATTGCAAATTGAAGATAAGCAGGATTCACTTTAAAGTAGTGTACGTGTGTTAATACAGTGAGCCAGGGCCAGGGTGTTTTAGCTGCAAAGTCAGTGGAATGGAGAGAGTTTGCTGTTATCTTTTGCCAAGCAAAATGGAGCTCAATACTGCAGCACGCTAATGTCTTTTTCATTTGCACCTTATGGTTTATAACTGCTTAGGCTTATGCTTAATTTAAAATAAATTGTCATTTGAATGAAGTTCGTTAAAAGTGACTGCAGAAAGTGCTTTCATGCTAATCAGGTGTATCAAAACTGCAGACGCTCAGCAGGGTCAACCTTTCCGTTATTTGGGACTCGGGTTATATATACAAGGGACGTTCTTGTCAAATTGGGACTTTTTTTAAACTGGCACAAAATTTCTTGTGAATGCGATTGACATTTACAGAAGACCTCAATACACTGATGAGGCTCCTAACATTGAAAAAAATGAATCTGAGATGTTGTAAATGTAGCATAATTAAATCTGTGTATTCAACAATAAATAATCAAGTTTGTACGTTTACATAAATATATCTAAGTTAGAACTTAATCTGCATTTGTTAAGAATACAAGACAATGTGCATTTTTTCCTTAACATATATTTTTTACGTAATCCCTGACAATCTTTTTAAGTGGACACACACAACAAGCAATAATCTTGTTCATTTTACTCTGTTTAAATAAAACTGCCTCCCCATGGAAAAAGCATGGGAAACCCCGTATCAAATTAGTGTACCAAAGCCTTATTGCGGTAGGAAACAACTCTTTGGAGCGTTATGTTCACCTCGTGTGTAAAAAGTTTTAACGGGTTGTTTTTTCTACCCAAACGCTGGGTTGCCGCTCTTGGGTCATTTTTCTGGGTTATTTACAGAGAGTTGGGTGGTTTTTGTGTAACCCAGATGCTGGGTTGAAGTTTGCTTGGCTCCCCCCCAAAGTTCACCGGTGGATTCAGCGGCTGTCAGTCAGAGCTTCGTGTCTCTCTTGAGCTCCCACACCGCTGATGACGGTTCATCCTCCTCGGGCATTTAAGGGAAAATGGCGTTAAATACAAGGTCTGTATACACATGTTTACTCACCTAAGTCACATATGACTGAAAAATTATTACTATATGTGACATTTATTACTGTCACCGTGTTACGGTTACACTTAAACTTTCAGGCTGGTCTGAGGTAAGATAATTTAGCTGACAATAGCTGCTATAGTTAGCCAATAACAGGCCAATAAAAGGCCAACCCTGCGAGGTTTCCAAGGCATCTTGAGAAGGACCTGCTCCAGCTAGATTCTGCTTTATGATGGCTGGAGCTACACATCCTGCTCCTGTGCTTCCAGTGATCTGACCCCATCTGCCCTCTGCACCTACTGCTGAACTGAATCTACACAACTTCTGGTATATTGAACTTTCACCTGCACAACACACTTGATGTTATTTCTATCTGTTATCACCCAGATGAGGATGGGTTCCCTGTTGAGTCTGGTTCCTCTCAAGGTTTCTTCCTATTGCCATCTCAGGGAGTTTTTCCTTGCCACTGTCGCCGTCACCCTTGGCTTGCTCATCAGAGACATTTCATTCATCATTCATTCATTTCATTATTACAGTATCTAGACACATTTTTCTCACACATACACACTTCCAAATATTTTCTTTTCTTTTCTTTTCTTTTCTAAAAAAAAAAAAATCTTTAATTTTTTTTTTGTGAAGCTGCTTTGGGACAATTACCATTGTTAAAAGCGCTATATAAATAAAATTGAATTGAATTGAATTGCTAATACATGATCTGTTTTATAGTACAACTATAACAGGACCTGTAGCAGTGAATATGGATGTGGATATAACACATTAAACAATGTTTATAATTGTTTATATGATGAAGTAAGGAGTCTCCAGTGTCAGAGCTTTGTAACAATGTTTATTTGAAACTTAAAGTTATTTGGCATTAGAATTTTTTGTACTTTCTTTGTAAAAGGGCAGTCTGAAGTAAAAGTCTAAAGAATCTTCCACAACATGACTATACATGGATGAAAATTTTGTCCTTCATTTATTTATTTCATTTCTTTTTATTTTTCACTTTTATTTAGCCTTGTTGTGGCATGAAAGAAATAAAACACACCAGCACAGGCTGTTATAGGAAAGTAATTAGTCTTGGGCCACTCCAACATTCATTACTTAACTATAACAGGATGCCTCAAAGGTCATCACTCCTATTAATGCCTATCTGGGAGAATATAAGGGTGAATGTTTAGGAAGTCTGTCACTTCAGGTTACTAGTTTCTCAGGTCTTCTGCTGTAAATTAATGCAACACGTACTGTACATCTATCCCGAAATGGTTAGCCTTCTACACCTAAATTAAATAGGAGGTCATGAATTTCTAATAATTTCACAGTGTATTTTAAAATACTGCTAGGTTCTAGCCTAGCAGGACTTTCAGCTTGCCATAAAAACGATCATTTTTTTAATCTTTCCCAGTAGTGACATTAAAACATAGGAGCTGGCTTCAACATCAGGATCTTTTAGGCCTACAAAGAAGGCCTGCAAATTTCTGGGAAGTAACAATCTTAAACATATTTGTCTGTACTTTGTAGTCAATTTTTTCATTTAAAGGAAACTTATTATGCAAAATTTAATTGAACCATCAGATGTTATTTTTAATATGCAAATAATCTCTTTTTGATAAATGTTGAAACAGCAAAACAAAATGATTAATGCATTTGTTTTGGATTAATACAAACAGTCAGCTTGGATTGTACAGAAGGTATAACATGACAACATAGAGTATGCGCAACCAAGTGTATTGTAAGTTCCTATGGTACTTCTGCACTTTGTTAGATAAATCGTCATCCCAGGCTTCTGAAGGTCGAAATATATCTGACCATCAGCGCTAAACTGACAATAAGCTTCCCTTGAGTTATGCAATAGCACATTCTATTGAATGATTCATTCTTTTATCCTTATCCTGGGCTGGGTTGCCATGGATTTGGAGCTTACAGTATGGACAAAAGGTGTGAATATACCCTGGATGGGACACTAACTGTTCACACACAATTTAGGGCAATTTAGCATAGTAAATTCACCGCTCTGATTTTTTTTTTCTGTATGTGGAAGGAAACTGTGAGATAACATGTAAAACATATCAACAGTTACTCAAGCTCAATTTAAAATTTCCTTAGCAACATTTAAAGGTACTAAACTCCTGATGAACCACTATAGAAAATGTTTTTTATTGAGTGCATAGTTGAAGCTTCTAGCTTTCTAAAGGTAAACCTTTTGTGATTTGTTGCATAGAATCTAAAGGACAGATTGAAGAAGCATTTAGTGTATCTTTCTATTTTCAACTGGTTCATTCCCATTTTCAACCTTAAAGTCTTTCTTGAGGAGAGTAGCAAAAGGTCAGCAAAACCTGCAAAGAAATGTGGCCATCAGGATTATACGAGAAGAAAGATTTTCAACTGAACATTTACCATATGATGTCAAAATACTTGTGAGCAGACAGCAAAAAAAAAAAAAAAAAAAAAAAAAAGGCTATAATGATAGCTGGTAGCTACTAGATGTAACAGTTTAAATGTTAAATATGAAATCCCCCCCCCCCCCCCATTAGCTGATTAAAAGAAATTTAACCAAAAGAAATGGACTGATTCTAATTCTTTTTGCTTTTAAATCTTAAATGATCTACCTCATTATTTGGCTGTTTTGGCCTGAGGGGTATAATGTGAATTGATTTCATGAGCTTTCTCATTGCCTGTTCTCTCTTTTATGTTACCTTTATTTTACTACAAGGATGAGCTTCCTAAATTAAAATAAGGAAGTTAAGCTGCTGGAATGTGTTTGAAAATCAGATCAAAGATGTGGGTAATAATTCCAGAATGCTATGATCAAAAGTTTTTTAGCTGAGTTCAGACTTTTCAGTCTATAAATTTACAATATGGCAAATTGCACCGCCAGGTCCCCTACCTGCTGTGAGATTCCCTGGCCTTAATAATGGTTTCTCATGCAGATTATTATAGACATAAGTGATAATGACTGTTGATTTTATATCTATATCTCAGAGGGTAATAATCATAAAAAGAAACCAGAATATAAACATCTTTCTCTCTCTCTCTCTCTCTCTCTCACTCTCACTCTCTCTCTCTCTCTCACACACACTCTCACACACACACACACACACACACACACACATACACACACACACAGCCATATGAATATACACACAAAAATGGCGCCTGTCCACCTTCAAAAATAATTACATCACACTGAGCATGGTCCACCTTCTGGTAATATAGGTACTACTATTAGATGGCTAATTTGGAATTAGTTCTGGATTACTGCTTCTCTATGTTATTAAACTCATAAATCATAGCTATGCCTTTGGAAAAAGAAAGTGTGGAAAGGCCTCCTGAGACCTGTATGTCTGGACTCACACAGAGTAGACAGATCGATTTTCTCTTTTTCTATGACAATCATTTAATGTCATCATTAAATAATAATGTGGGGGATTTAAGAAAATATGTTTATGGGTCATTGCAAAGTCAGAAATGTATAGAAATATCTGTGAATTACAAAAAAAGAAATATAAAATAATGCTGCTCTCTCAATGGTGAGTGTAATAAAATTTTTTTACATGATTGCTCAGCTAAAAAAAAATCCTATTATCTCAAATCCTATTACCTTTAATGTAGTCTTGTTTATTTCTATACTAGCTGCAAGGTTAATGTTATAATAATAATAATAATAATAATAATAATAATAATACATTATTATTATTATTATTATTATTATTATTATTATTATTATATTTTCCAGTATTTTTTCCCTAATGAACTTTAGGGTCTTCAAGGAAAACAGATGTATTTATATTGATATCATATGACACTTTCATTGAACACTGACTCTAATCAAATAACTGTGCATGTATTAATACAGTTCATCGATTTGTTTATGCCTAAAAAGTTCCACACACTTGGTTTTTCCCACCCTTAGACAGAATTTGCTGACAAATTGACAAGACATATTTTTTTGGTTAAAGTTACATGACAGCCATCTTAAAACCAGGGTTGCTTTATTTTACAGATTATAATTTGGACTAACACCAGACCAGAGCAAAGGATTGAGATAGATAATAACTATATAATTTCTATATCATCGGCTTTGGTTACAGTATTTAATGTTGTGGCCAATTCATGTGTGAAAATAATTCCTTATGCTCCCAAATCCACCTTTTAACAGTTTGAGTCCTGGAATATGCCTGTGCCATTTAGGAAAAAAAAAAAAAAAAAAAACTCCATAGATGTGATAACCTGAACATTCAGTCCATTCAGGTCGTCAGCTGACTTTATTTTATTGCCACATAACATTGCTAAGTCTAGACTTGGGCAACTGAAGCAACCCCA
The DNA here is from genome assembly GCF_024256425.1 of Clarias gariepinus. Taxonomy (NCBI): domain Eukaryota; kingdom Metazoa; phylum Chordata; class Actinopteri; order Siluriformes; family Clariidae; genus Clarias; species Clarias gariepinus. The sequence goes on from NC_071122.1 coordinate 10,372,650, forward strand.
GATCATATCACTGCCTCCAGAGGCTTGTTCAGTGGCAACTATGCATGATTGTGGTGCATTGCTTCATGTACTTCCACTCTGGTATAAGGTCAATCTGAAATTTCATCAGACCACACCCCCTTTTCCCATTGCTCCAAAGCCAATTGCTCCATCTTTCTGCTCCTATGCTTTTTCTGATTAGTCTTACTGAAAACTGTTTTTTTTTTTTTGTTTTTTTTTTTTAATGGAGACATAGCTGTTCAGTAACAAACCTGTGAGTTCTTATTACATTGTGTGTGTGGAAATGTTCATCCTTTCACTGTTAAACATACAGTAGATGTAATTCATGTAATTACAACCTCACCAAACACATTTTGATTCATAATTTCTTTCTGACAATATTTCTTTAATGAAATTTTGAAAATGCATTGGGCTGATGTTAACCCAATTCTAGTCCCCCCTCTGGTCTGGTGTTTTGTTCATTAGGGATTTCAGCCATCTCCTTAGCTGTTTTGTTTGCTTGATGCAGGCTAATAATTTGACCTTTCTGAAACATGACTTTTTTGTCCTTTGTTGTTTTTAACATGAAGTTATTATGCTAGCTTATTTAGCTATACAAATGTTTCTTAATGCCAGTGTGTGATGCCCAAACTCTTCTACAGTATTAGCCTTATCACATAATGCAAAAAAAAAAAAAAAAAAATCCAGACATTATTGGTACAAATACTAAAAATAAGCCATCAGAGCTCACACAGCAAAGAGCTTAATTTTATTGTAAAATCTTGACAAATTAAAGAAAGCAAGAAAGACTCATTTTCTCTGACAATGGGCAAAGTAAGAGTCGTTTGAGCCTTATACACTCATTGAGTCCTGATGCTCACATAAAAAGGGTGGGTTGGTTTCCTGCATTCCCTTTCCCCGCTTTTTGCAAAGCCTTAATTAGAACTGACTGTCATTAATTGTTTGGTTGATATGAATGGCAAAGGAAGGCTTGATTCATGATTGGAAGGCGACAATTTGAGGGCTGCTGAGAGATAAGGAGCGGAGTAATTACAAGAGAAAAAAAAATACTTCCAAAGAAAAGTAATGATGCAAGTGTCTAAGAATCACTTAAAAGAAAAAGGGGGTAAAATATGTATACTGCATAGGTCCTCTGATGATTATAGGATTCTTTGGTCATAATGCATAAAATGGCTGCCACAGCTACACCAGCAGGAGTCTATGACATCTATATTTAGTTTTGAGGGGGAAAACAGAGGTTAAGCTTTTATCCACAAAACAAGCAATGTTTGAGATTTTTTGGTCAGAGCAGATTTGCATATAAGAAGCCAGATGCCTTGATTTAGCTGTTTTAGCAGCTATTGCTAGCACTGCAATGAAATCCCCACCATGCCGGTGCTGATAATGTCAATGAGTGCCATACATATGCTCAGAGGCAAAAAGCTGCATGCCTTCAGATATCACTGTTATCAAAAGTGGTGGCATAGTGGTTAGCACTGTCGTCTTGCACCTTCAGGGTGAAGGGTTGGATTCCTGCTTTGGGTCTGTGTGCATGAAGTTTGCATGTTTTCCCTGTGCTTGGTGGGTTTCCTTTGGGAGCCCTGGTTTCCTCCTACAGTCCAAAGACATGCGGATTAGGCTAATTGGCATTTCCAAATTGCCTGTGTGTGTGAATGAGTGTTTGTGTGCATAATTGTGTGTGTGTGCCCTGTGATGGGTGCACCCTGCCCCATGCACTAAGATTTCTGGGATAGACTTCAGGTCCCCCCGAACCTGTATAAAGAATAAAGCAGTATAGATGATGAGTGAGCTCTCAAAAGTCACATGACTTTATCGGATATATATCTAATTTAGGATCACATACAAAAGTGACTTAGATCTGATCTTCTGCATTTAGGCAACCCTAAAAAAATAAATCTGTGTCACAATAACTTAACATTAGGGTAAGAAACTCTGAAGTAATTCACTTTAAACAAAGTTTAAGACTGTAGACTGTACTGTTTAAAAAATCTGAACTTCATCATCATCCCCAAAAGTGCACTAGAGACACTACAAGAACTAAAGCATATTGAGATAAGAGAAATATTCTCTTTTATCAGGAAAAAATTCCAATGACAAGTCAGGACATCTCGACAGGATGGAATGTACTCGTAACTTATTTGTTCGCACATATCCTTATTACTATCTAACCCCAAACCCTGAACCTTATCAGACCAAAGTGAGGCCAAAGTATTTCTAAGTATTTTGCGAAACTACTAAGCAGGAACCTTCAAAAACCTTCAAAAATTGACCTAAATTAATAAATGCAAAAAGAATAGCTCGTCTTAAGAAAACAGATGGGAACCATTTTCCAAGAAAATCATGTGAACGGAAAGCTATTAGACCTAAAGAGTACCTATTGTTTTGTGGATTATCTAAGCAGCTCCATGCATCAGTCATCTTGTAAGGCTCTCTGCAACTCTGCATAAGCATGAAGTACTGATTCTGCATTGGTCATGATTTTGCAAGGTTTGTGTCATAGATAGGGAATAAAACATGACATTTTCCTAAAACAGCAAAAGTTATTTATTAGTAGTGGTTTGCTAAAGTCAATACTTTCTTTGTTCACTAACAAATAATGCATCACACACACCTTAATTTTGCGTAATAGCCATGAGACAAGCTCCTCTTATCACTTATTTTATAACGGTTATAAAAAATGTTCTTTGTTTTTTTTTCTCTCTCCCAAAAACAAAAACATAGCATGACATTATTGCAACCTTCTCTGCCTCAAATGGCAAAAAGCTTACTGACACTCACGAAGTGCTGACACTGGAGACTCCTTCCATAAACAATAAATAAACATCTTTTTACAATTAAAAAAAAAAATATGTAGTTCATCTGCCATATTATGATGACAACAGTAATACATTACACACTTGTAATGGCTTGGTCAATAATACAGTAATAGGGTATCATGGGGGATTTAAATATAGCAAAAGTATCCCTTTAATGATTTTAATTAAATAAACAGCAAAAACAACACACAGCAATTTGCATTATTACTGAGTATACAGACATATACAGTACAATATACAGTAAGAGCAGTTTTCTAGTCATTCGGAATGCAGGAATAGGACTTTCCTTAAAACTGTGCATGGGATTATAGCTGGAGGAGGAGCTAAGCTAGTAGTTCCCTCCTCTTTTTGTCTTCTTGCTTGGAATTGTGTTTTTTTAAATTTTTACACCAGATGCTCTTCTTGGTGGTTGGGTTGTATAGGGCATAGGGTTAAAGGTTGTGCTTAAGGCTACCCGGCAGTAGTGAGGCCTATACCTTCAATCCTCTAAAAAGCAATCCCAAGCCTCAACCGCCTGATCCACCACTGATTTCATACAAAACAGCAAACCTGAATATTTTTTCAAGCTCATTTATCAAAAAAATGGAAAATAAATACAAGAGAAATGGAACAGGCCTTATTTTATTCCTATGTACACACACAAGACCCTTGTGAATGTCTAAAACTGAATAAAAAGTGATAAAGTTTTGCAATAGATCCACTGAGCCGGAATACCTGACGGGCTGTCCGTGAAGACACAGGCCGATCCTCGACCCAAATTAAGGCCCTTACTGATGCTGACTTTATCTCTTATAACCATAAGAGAGCATCTGCCAGAGAAGGGCTTAAAGAACAAAAAAGTCTTTAAAAGCCACTTGTCCTCCCACACCACAAACTTGCCCATTTGGAATTTGCAAGAGAGCACCAAACATGGGACATTGAAACATGGAAGAAAGTTTTATTCTCGGACAAGAAAATAAATTTCTGGATGGTCCTGATGGCTTCCAATGATACAGGCATGACAAGGAGATCCCTCTAGAGATGTTTTTTACATGGCACAGTGGTGGAGGCTTCTTTATGATCTGTTGGGGTGCTTTTTCTTCAGTGGAATAAATGGCGCTTCAGGTAGTGCAGGGGGGTCAAACAACATCTGGCTATGTGGACATGTTGGGGCAATCTGTGTGGTAATGACTGGGTCTTTCAACAGAACAAAGCTGCAGTTCACAATCCCCACCTCTTCTTCCAGGACAATAACGTTGCACTTCTGGACCATCCTGCATGTTCCCCTGATCTAAAGCCCCTTGAGAATGTTTGGGGATGAATAGCAAGGGAAGTTTACACAAACAGATGTCAGTTCCAGTCTGTGGATGCCCTTCGTGAAGCCATCTTCACCACATGAAGCAGTTGCATAAAGCATGTCAGAAACAGTGTTTAAAGTTATCAAAAGTAATGATTTACTGTTGCTACTGGCGCTACTTACTATTGAGTCCTTTTTTGACACTTTTAGTTCTGTTGTGGGTATTTTGGGGCTATGGTCTTAAACTTTTGATCAGCTGATGAACAGCCTGTTTGAGTTTAAATACAGTTTTCAATAAATTTCCAATCTCTGTTTTTTTTCTGCTTTTGACATTTTGAAGCAGTTTTTACAACCTGGTTATGATCCACCAGCATGAAATGGGAAAACTTGAAATGTTTCCTCCAGTGTTAAGATTTTGTTCAGGAGTGTATAGTGAAGTACAGTATCATGAGTGTCAATTATTCTTTTGAAATCTCTCAACATTCTAAAACATATAACCTAAGGATTAGGATTATCTGTATGCAGCATGTGTTGAACATTAGGGAGTGAAATGAACAGATCAGGCATCTCTTTTAATCCTGTTCCTTCAGCTGTACTGGGTGATTTGCTGAGCATATACTCGCTCACCTCATCCGAGACAATCTCTCAGAAGCCAAATCCCATATTACCTTTGTTATTCATGTTCAGTGAAAAGCTGCTATGCTTGTGTTTGATGTTCTCCATGGATGCTGCGCGGCTCTTCTTGGATAATGAGGACAGACTGAAACATCCAGCTACAGGCGCAGTCCATTTAGTCCATTAAATCACAAGAGAACCGATGTTCTTTCCAGCCCAATTGAAACCTCACACACACATAAGACACACAAGACACGCATACACGCTATCCTAAGAAGGTGTAACCAACCTTAACGAAAGAAAAGAACAGATGGTGTGCCACACAATGCACAACTAAAGGGGCAATGAGTTTTTTTTTTCTCTCAAGAGAGATTTGCTCAAACATAATTTCCTTGACAGACTTGAGATAGTCCTGAATCTTCTTATTAAACATTTATATAAACACTTGCCTCTATTTCTTTTATACTAGGGGTCAGGAAATGGTGGACCAGATGTGGATGCACCAAAGCCATCCATCTTGTCAGAACTATGGCACCTAGTCAAAAGGGACCCCTTGAATTGTCTTATTCATAGCCATAAACTAATTGTCTATGGTTGACCATTAACTATAGGGGACATTCAAGCCAGTCTTTTGAAATCGTAAAAAGTGCAAAAACCATTTAAAAGCCTTCATGGAGAGACCTTCATCGTTAAAAACAACATAGCTTGGAAACTAGGCATCATGAAAAACTTTCCATTTGGATTCGACTTCTCAAAAAAAAGTAAGTTCCGTTCTGGTTTTCAGACTGCTTAGGATGCTCCCAGATGTTCATCGGGATCTCAAAGCTTAATGGGGTGTGCATGGGCTGCCTGTTAGGATTACTCCACCTTGAGTGCCCATTATTCCCCATATAGAAGTCTCGGATTGCGGAGTTTCCTAACTGAGGCTTTGGAAGCTTTGTTTAGAGCCATCAAAGGTTTGGAACGCACTCCACCTACGCAGCCACTTTTTGTGTGCCTCGCAGACTCCTACGCATGTATAGACACACACACACACACACACACACACACACACATGCACACACACACTCCCACACTGCCCATTACTCTGGTGAGGAAAACAGCTTCATCAGAATTCTTCCCCATCTCCTAGCCCCAAGAGCCTCTCGGTTAGGCTGGGATTGGACAAGGTTCATTACCCCTCTTTGATGTGTTTCTTCTTTCAATTTCTACAGCCCTGCACCTTTTCCCTAGTCAGGATCAACCCTTAGTACAGATAAAGACCAAGACTTCACATAGCTGTTATGGGGGGAAAAAGCTGCTTTCTCCTCAGGCCTCAGTTTTATTTTACCCAAACCAAAAAGATCATGTGACTGCAGGTGCCTGCTTTGGCTTATGTTTCAAAATTACATGGTCAGTGGTGCAGAAATGCTTCACAGGTCCATATTTATGGCCTGATTTTACCCCAAAAACCTATGTGGCAGATTCATTTATTAACCAGATGAGCATCTATGTAAAGTGAATTAATGCAAAACAGAGTAAGCTCAAGTAAGGAATGGCTTATCACAAGGAAATAGACTGGAAATTAACTATTTTAAGGAGGAATTTTAGGTCATTTAAACATTTTTGTGATGTTACTTTGGCAGCAAACGAATGGATGTTGGAACAATCAACCTCATGCCATTTCGAGTCTTTTAATAAGCATGTTATTATGAACGCTGCCTAAAATTAATGGTAACTCTACAGCAAGAATGTCAAGTTTTGATCCCCCACAAAAATGTCAAAGGCAGTATCTGGCCTCCCTTCTAACAAGGTTGAACTGTTTGGGCTGAAGACGAAGGAAAATGAATTTGTGTCTTGTCTTTGAAGGTTGCCTTTTAATTTTGCAGGCCTTGCCTCAACCATCTCCCTTTTGCAAGAGGGAGGATGAGATGTGGCCTGATGAGGTCACATCCACCGCTGTTGCCTCAGCAACATCTAATTGCTTTGCCCTGTAAAAATGCCGCTGTTTTGTTTATCTCTCTGTCCACCTCCCCTTTCCTTCCATGGCTCAAATACATTCAATCTAATTTCAGTGTGTTAACTAATCCTTTTGTAAGGCCCATAATCATGTGGTTTCATTTGCTGTGTCAGAACATCATGAAATGGACAACAGAGAACCCACTTACCCATGTTCTTGTTATCAAAATGTCATCTTTTACAGTATTCCTTTTTTGTTTCTTTGGCTTTTACTTTCAAGCTTCAGCACACTATTGTCTATTTATCCAATCCTTAAAACAGAGACAAAGAGAGAATTAAAATAAAAGAAAGAAAAGGAAGATAAAAGTATACACTGATCAGCTATAGCATTACAATGCAAAACGATGTGCGTTATATCGTGTAGTTTCCCCTTGGGCAGCTCAGATCCCTTCGAATCATGACTCTACACAAACTCTAGGGTGTGTTATGGTGTCTGGTACCAAGATATTGGCAATGAATCCTTTGGGTGCTGTAGGTTGTGGGGTGGGGTCTCCGTAAAATAGACTTGTTTGTCCGTCACATTCCATAGGTGCTTACTTGGATTAGGATCTGGGAATCTTGGAGGTTGGGTGGGCAGCTTTGTGCTCTTTGATTGTTGGGCCCTGTGTGCACAGCTGTGGTACACTTGGTGTTCTGGTGCCTTTCTAACATGGGCAGCATTGACTTTTTTTCAGCCTTTAAAAACGCACGGTTTGAGAAAAGGGATCCCGCGACTTGCCGCTGCTGCGCGTGGCAAGCTGTAAAGATACCCTTCATTACCTGTAGGGGGCAGTCGTGTTTCAGTCTGAAGTATTGTGTGTCTACTGAAGCCGAAAATGTGTTGTGTCTCTTAGGCGCCCATTGACAGCAAGCGTCAAAACTCATAAACGTGTCAAGCTCAAACTGATATGTATTTATTCTTCATTTTCTTCTCTCCTTGAATTATGGTACTTCTTTGACTGTGTTTTCTCTATTCAGAATTATTTTATTAATTCATCTATTAATAGTAGTATTTCTACGAATTATTTATTATTATTATTATTATTATTATTATTATTGTAACGCACCCGCGCGTGTGCAAAAGGACTACAAAGCCTTTGATATGTTAGCCCATAACATTATTCGTTTATTGTTTTTACTGTACATTGGCTTTTTGTGGGCTTGCAACAGATGGGGTGCCTTTTGATCCCCGGCGACATGGGTGAGCTTTTGGTGCCCAGAGTCTATTCCAGAAACACTACAAACAAGATGTGTATAATTCCCTGATGGGATGTCAGTCTATTACAGGATATGAAGTACCCCTTCAGAAGCAATTTAGCCATTTAGATCTACTGATATGTTTTTAGAAATTGGGAGGAAACTCAAAAGGACCCAGGGAGAACATTAACTTAATACTGACTGGGTGTCTTGGAGCTTTGAAGTGGGTCCTTATTATTTACTTATAATGTTACTGTTTAGCAGTAGGAAAGTTCAGCTTGACTATCATTTAACAACTGTTTGTATCAAAAGTTTAGATTTAACCACTTAAATAAACTCCACCATTTTTTTTCAGTCGGAGTGCACGTTTTCATTATGCACATGGGTTTGCTTGAGAGTTGCCCCAGAAGAACTGAATGACTATGGCCTTTTGTTTACCAAGGGTAACAAAGGACACAGCAGACATACGGGTATGGCTTTGGATTTCATTTCTCTATGAAATGAACTTTGTCTGTGGCCTTTACTGCAGCCATGGCTCTTCAGTGCCAAGAGGAGGGTGTCAAGTATGCCAGCCTCAGAGGAATGCATGAGAACAAGCAAAGAGAGGCTCTCCTCCCCCGCCAATACTCTATCTGGGAAAACAGTAAGGCAGCTGCATTGGCACTTTTCACCAAAGGAACAATGAGATCTCATGACGGCAAATGCTTCTAAACGAGCACAGACTTTAGCTAAATAGGAAAGCATTGAAAATTTGAGGTTAGGGATGAAGTAAGGTTATTTTATATTCACACAAATGTGTATATATTCACACATATACACATATACATACACACCTCAGGAGGATTAGCAATAGAAGCATGTTTTATTCTTATTGACTTAACTCCCCCGGAAGTTTCTTCAAAATCAATTCTAAAGGGATGACTGAAAGGCAACCAAGTGAAAGATTTCATCAAGCATAATCTAGTGAATAGATACATGAAGCAGCCATTCCTAATGATCGTATAGCTGAAGCGTAGCTTCATCAACATGAAGAGCAAAGAATCATCAACAGCAGCGACATTCATCAACAATCTTTATGTAATTGAGCCAAAATGTCCAAGTGATATCATCAAAACTCACACCTACACATCTGTATTAATACAGACATTTATCTTCTCAAGCATGGAGTTATTTAAAATATATTTTTATGTATTAGCAACTAGAGTGAGCAGTCTTATGCAATATGAAAAACACTGATAGTTTAATGTAACCACAAAATGGCACTTTTATAGCTTGGGCTATAAATACATTCAAAAAGTGGACTTCAACTTGACCATTTGGGTCAAATATTAAATACATGAGTGCTAGACTATGAATTAATTAGGAAGCCATAAATACGACGGTAAGTAAAAAAAATATATATATCCATACTTATACAAAAGCTTCTGTTGGCCTTTTCTTGAGGACTGAACTTACAGATACAGCAACTTACTAGATACAGCATTTCATTAACCTAAAGGTAACTGTAAGTGTAGTGGATTTGCTTGATGTGTGCACAATCTGTTTATTATTTTTTATTTAGGCCCTGTCTTTTTACTGCAGCATTATCATTCCGTCTGACGCTTGTTTCGACAAGACCCGAAAGCCACATCACTGAACTGAAAAGTATAAAAAGACTCAATGACATCAGCCACTGCTTATCCAATTCAACGAATTCAAAACCGTGCTGCACAGATGCTTTGTTCCAACACGCTAACAGCTGAGGGGGAAGTCTGAGGAACATAATGCTCGTCTGCTGGCTGCGGTAAGTGGCACAAGTTGGCTGATGGATTTATAGTCCTCTGGATTTGTGTAAGGGCCCAGGAATGTGTTCCAATTTCAGCTCCGCCAATCAGACCTAGCTAATGTAATAGCCCCATCTCCCCTGGATGCACACTGCCCCCCGAACGCCGTCACCATGCACCTCCCCATCTCCTACATGCCCACACACACACACATCCAGGCAAGATCAGTAGGAGTCAGTTCAGCAGAGCGCAGGTGTCCGCTCAGCTGTACCTATCTATTTCAGCCAGTGCATCACCAAGTGGGTGCTGGATGAAATCGGGGGCACAGCGGTGACTCCCATAAACATTTTACAAGGATGATTACTTACTGGTTAGCCTGGAGGAGCCGCCAACCACACCAGAATCAATCTACTGCACATCCCCACTCCCCCCGTCACAAATCAGCAGCCTCTGTTTTGCCTCTTTAATGTGTTCATTAGTGTTTTATGGTGCTCCACGCTCCAGATTGTATGCAAATGCCGAAGCTTTAACTTGGGCCGGTTTCATCTCAAGCCGTGAGCTGCAGATGCCGATTTGGCTCTACAGTCTGGAATGACTAAATGTTTTATCTCTAACTTCTAACCATCCTCTTTTTAGCCCTGCCAAAGATATCAATCTAGCAAGACCTAGTCAGGTTTAAAAGGGATCCGTTGCAGCCCAAAAGAGGTCTGAGACCATATTGAAAATGTGGGATTGATACATATATATAAAATAAAAAGGTTTTAGAATTTTAAATTAAATAAAACTAAGAAAAATAAATATTCAATATTGTGAATATATACTATTAATATAATTAGTTTCCTATTTAAATGTAATCAAATAAAGTGTGGTATGTTAACCACTTTATACAAAAGGTCAGATTTCCCTTATGTTTTATCTCTTCTATTGAGAGTTTTCAGTGGTCAGTGAAAGATTGTGTTTTGAGATGACACATCATATTATTTGATCAAAAATAGATCATAAGGTTTAGCAACAAGCTTCTGGAATCAGTGTTAACTCAAGTCCACACTATCATTAAAGCAAAAACTTGGACATGCCAAATACTAAGAAACTTCAAATCTCTAAACCCTGGAACTGAAATTCATCAAAAACATAATTTCCAATAAATTCTGTTGCCTTCATTTAGAAAAGAATGCCAAGTAGAAGAATTTCAACTATTATTGTCAGACTTCTGGACCCCACAATATGTGCATCTGGTATTAACTAAAAAAATGTGAAGTCTGATTTGCTTTAAACATTTGGATTAAAGGGATTAGACATTATTCATGATGGTGATTTAACTTGGCTGGAATATTTCCTATGGAAATATAATATGGGCCAAATATCTATTATATCAACATGTCATTTTGGATTGGAAAATTAACAAAAAAAGTAATATAAACTCGTTCAGATATAGTGTAAATCCCTACAGTATATACAGTTACTTAAGGTTATTTTTACAATATATAAAATGTACACCACCTCTAAGCCACAGCAATCCTGATTTTATTCTATTTAGTGTATATTATTCTAAAGTATGGAATAATCTTCTTTAAACTCACATATACTAACACCCGCATGAGGTTTTAAGCCTAAAATGTTTTTTTTTAAGTAATTGTTTAGTGGTAACGTCATTATACCATTTTTAATAGCTATGCCTTTAGACCAGTTTACTTATTAATATGTTTTTATTAATAATGCATTAATTTGCATGTCTAAACATTTAAAAATCCTGATATGCTTAATATTAATTTCTGCATGAAAAGCTTCAATTATATTTTTTACTGACTAGGTGTACACGTGCCAAAAAAAAAAAAATGATTATCTCATCACTGACAATGTGAAAAATGTATTAATACAACATATTGTTGCATTGTCCCGCTTTTATTTTCATGATTTTATTTCCTTACCATTTTCTCTTTTTGGCTTAAATATGATCTGTTCAGTCCAAGTCATAAAGCAGTGAAAATGAAAAGCTGATAAATATGTAATTATGGCAAGAAGCAGGCTCAGTTTGCCTATTATAAAAACTCATTGGTACCCATGAGAAATAATAAATCAAAAGAGGAATAATAAACTGCCACAGACAGTTCAGCAGGACCTCCTGGCTCTATATCTGTAAAGAGAGAGGGAGAGAGAGAGAGAGAGAGAGAGAGAGAGAGTCCTCTGGGACTGGGCCGAGGTTGAATGTGTCATAGACAGTAGGTGACATTAAATTTATGATGCAGCAATGCTCCAGGCTCACAGCTCCCTGACAGGTGAGCTGAAATTATGAATGAGCTGTGCATGGTGATACCACTGCAAGTATGTGAAAACTAGATTTAAAATAAAAAAGATAATAGTGAATTAGTGAATTATTTATAGCACAGAAAAAGGAGGAACAGAGTTGGCTGAAAATCGCAAGTCTGAGTGACCTTTAACCCAAAATACTATACATACATGAGTTTGTCTAAGACTGGGACATCCAGCAACACTTCCTCAAGTCACTTTAAAATGTACGTTGTGACCTTTATTTAAAACTCTAAAACAACATGGGCCACCCACTATCCCTGGAAACAAAATTACTGATGTATACTGCCTAGCCAAAAAAAAGTTGTACTTTCAGTAAAACTCGCATCAGTAAAAGTAAACAGCTTAGGAGATTGCGGAATTGGGTTTAGAACTGTCCAGTGCATTTAAATCTAAAAGGATAATGTGAACAATTAACTTCATGGAAAAAATGTGGTAAAAAAAAATCGTAAATTGCAGGGCAAAAAATCACAGGAAAAAAATAGAGTTTTGTTTAATAGTATAAGTAAGAACATTTCCACACGTACAATGTGATGAACTAAACAGCTGTTAATGAAACAAATAATCAGGACAAAACGCTTCAGCTTGCTAGGCAGCATAAAGACTGCACTTTGGAGAAATGGAAAAAAGGTCATGGACAGTAGTTGTCATGTAGTCAGTATTCCAGAGCAATGGGTTTGGTTGGTCAGGTCAAGACTCAACAACGTTAAGTGGCAATAAAATAAAGTCAGCTGATGATCTGATATAGGCCAGCCTTTGCTCCCCATGTGCATCAGTGAGCCTTGGTTGCTTATGTCATGTTTTCACCAGGGTTCCTTTCTTGGAGCACTTTAAGTAGTTCTGACCCCTGCAGATCAGGAACATCACACTGCCGTTTTGAAATCACTGTGACCCAGTCATCTAGCCTTACAATTTGTCCCTTCAAAGTATCTCATATCCTTATGCATACCCATTTTTTTCTGCTTCCAAAACATCAATTCCAGAAAAAGCTTCACTTGCTGCCTAATATTGTACATCCCACCCACTTTCAGGGGCCATTGTAATGAGATAATGTAACTGTAGCTATGCCAAAGGCCAAATTGTCTGCATGACATCCTGCCCCTTTGTATGCAAAATTTAAGGGATGCTAATCAGTGACAGCATTATAACTATGTATATCTCTATTTGGATTTAAAGCCAAAGTAAATGTGACCTAAAACCTCTATATCACTAAACATTTTTCCTACACAGTAAATATGAAGCATACCACTACTGTATGCCATCAGTAACATAAAAAAACAAAACCCACTAATGATAGACATGCCAGCATGGTCCGTTGATTTTGGGTCTGCCAGTTCCTCAGAAATGTGCAAGATTTTTTTTTTTTGGAAATCCTGTTCGCACAGTATTTTTGTTCACACCCAACAGCAATACTTTACAAAAAATTTCATCAGTTCTATATCCCAAAATATAAACAAACCAGTAGCCTAATTTAAACCTCCACGATCCTATATCTTACCTGCTTGGGTGACTTTTACTGCATCCCACAGGATCCCAGTCCCAATGCACAACCTCAGTCTCAATCAGATGCCTTGTGAGTATTTCTGTCTAAAAAAAAAAAAAGTGTGCATCCCTATTATTTTCTATCTATTTGTATATATTAAGAATAATGCAAAGTTTTCCTATTAGGTAACATGCCTACAAACTTTCTGAAATTAAATAAAACTGAAAACATAGAGAGTGAGAAAAGAAGATGTTGCCCTTTTATATTTCAACAGTAACATGACAATTAACCCTTATGTTTGAGAGATTACATTTTTTTCCTATTAAACTTTATTTTAACTGCACTAGCGATATGCCAGTGGCACTGCAGAAAAGATAATCATGATTGGGGAAATGTGTTTGTGCAATATGTGAGTTCAACATCATTACACGATTTGTACAAAACCCATCTTTTTTTTAATGAAACATAGCTTTTCAGCAGCAAAATAAGTGTCCACTCATACTATCAGCAAAAAAACCCACTTGAAACACAGTAACACATTTTCTGACACACTGAGCACTGTTTCATTTTGAAGTAGTCACCTACAGCAGTCAATTTTCCACTTTGATGAACTGAAGCATTTTGGGAGTGATTAGTTCTAGTAGCGAGTTGTACATTTCTATCAGCTTGGCTAACACTGACGAACTCTAAGTGTGGAGTCTGCCAGAGATTTAATTAAACCTGCATATTTCTACAAAAGAAAGCAATTCAAATCACATAGAATCATATTTAACGTGCATACATACAGTACAGTAATAGTTTATAGTTGTCTTTGAGCTCTAGGTTTGAAGCCTTATAAAAAACAAAAAGTCAAGTTCAAAATAGACATACATGTACTGTATTGTATGCCTTGATATGGCAGATAATTAAATATAAGATCAAGTAAGTAAGTACTCCAGTTTCCTCCCACAGTCCAAAGACATGCCGATAATGCTGATTAGTGTTCCCAAATTGCCTGTAGTATGTGAGTGTGCGTGCCCTGCTATGGATTGACACCCTGTCCAGGGTGTACCTGACCTAGTATCCAAGTCTCCTGGGATAGGCTCCAGGCCCCTGCAACCCTGTATACAGAATAAAACAATAATTTGATTCTCCAAAGCCAATTTAAAATGTTTAATTTAGCATGATAATAACTGAAAGCACAGGAAGTACCATATTATGGTATGTAATATTAAGATTTTTTTTTTTTTGTAAATGACACCAAAATGTAAGATTATCAATCACTCGCTAGCATACTCATTCACTCATTCATTGTCTACACCACTTTATCCTGTATACCGAGTCGTGGAGGCCTGGAGCCTGCCCCATGGGGTGCCAATCCTTTATATGGTACACACCTACATGCTCATTCACACACTATGTGCAAATTGGGAACGCCAATTAGCCTAATCTGCATGTCTTTGGACTGTAGACTAAAATCCGCGGACCTGGAAGAAGATTATAAATCATTACTTTCTTTTTACAATTCCTCCAAAAGAGCAGAACGTGTGTAAAAAATATAAAGGCAAAATACCAATAAACCAGTAAACTACTATACATTTTATATATATATATATATATATATATATATATATATATATATATATATAATGTATATTTTAAACATTAAGTTTAAAATAACTTAGTAATAAAGTACTTTTTTACTTCCCACCTCTGCTCAGGCCTGGTGAGATATTCATTTTCGAGACCTTTGAAGCTCTTTTCCAAGTCACTTTGACCTCATGGTTCAGTGTTCTCCACTGTGTTCAGTGTTTTGTGTTTTGAAATACTCTGCTATTACTCAGGCTTTGTCTCAATGTTGTTATCCATTTTCTCATATGTGCACTTGGCTATAAAAAGTACACCATCTGCTTTTTAATTCTGCAGCTTCCATGAATCTGAGAAACACTGAGCTCACATTTGATAAAATGACAATAATTAAGGGAAGCTTCAATAAGTGTTCAAGAAAGCTGTGACAAAAATGTTGAAGCAGAATAAATTCGTCTCATTTAGTGAATGGCAAAGCCTCCAGACCTGAGCCACAAACACTGTATGTCTCATGCACGCATTCATGAAAACAGTGGTATTCCTAACCACAGGCTTGACATGTTGCACTGCAGGCACATGTGTTTGGTAATAAAGGGTGTGCAAACACATGTATCCATAATAAAGCAAGGAAAATACTGCCACTTGCAGTCTATCAGTCAATGCAAAAAGAACTTACACATATCCATACAAACAGTCCAAACAGTCTCTAGATTAGTAACTACAAATGTATTATTATTATTATTATTATTATTATTATTATTATTATGGGTGTTCAAGTCAAACCAGGACTTTTGTTTGTGCAGAGTAAAATAATAGAGTGGAGAGTAAAAACAACTTTGATTTTTCTTTACACTAATGCTAATGTTACTTCACTAATAAAACTAATGTTTTCTCAGTATGCCAGATTAATGATCAGACTGCCTCCTTTATGTCTGGCCATTTAATGGCAAAGTGCCTAAAGGTACACTTGGTTGTTTATGTAACAACCTCAGCAGCAACCTTATTTCCCCTCTCACCTTTCCAACCACTCAGCATTCAGCATCAACAGAATATTAACCACTTTGTGTGTGGACGATTTATATGCAATAAATGAAAATGCGAGCCAAAAACTTGCCAAATCTGGGAGCCAAAAAAGTCCTCCAGGAAGCCATTAGAACTATTCCTCAAGACTACATTAACAAAATGTCTCTTTCGAAGCAAACTATGAAGAAATGACTGGTAGATGATATAAAATTGTGTTTTTCTAATGTAGGGAAGTTTCTGTGTCATGTTTCATTGTCGAACTGCCACATCAAACTCTTGTTTCTCAGTATTAAACCTATTGATGATCTTTGTAAGAAATGTTGCAATAAAATGACCCTGTACAATTTTTTATAAATATGTGTAAACCCATCATTTCAAATCCAGATCTAAGATTTGATAAAGCAGCATCAAATGCACAGCTAAGCCTTTGAATCCTTCACATATAATCGAAGATCCATGTCTTCAAGCTTATGTAGCCTCAGAACAAAAAGCTGGGTTTCAATGTTCACTAAAGTAAGAATTTCCTACAAGGACACATGGAAAGCCACCTGAATTAAAACAAGATGCATAATCAGGGTAGCTGGAAAGAAGATCACAATTCAGATCATCTCTGTATTAAAAGGGAAAGTGGTGCTCATTAAGAAGCAAGCATGTGGCTTTATGAAAAGAGCGGTGTATATCAGCCAGCCTGCTTTCTTCTCATAACGCACCAATGCACATTTTATTATGTTTGAATATATCTCCCATCTCTCATTCCTACTTAGTCAGAAGTGTAATATTGCTTTGCTTTGAAAGACTTATGGTCATGTTTTGACATGAAAGCAGACAGTAAAGTCTTTTTCACATCAAAACAGCATTTTAAATGTATGGCATGACACATACAATTTAATGTGTATTGGTAAATATTGGATGTGTGTAGTACAATTGCTCCTGCATCACACCACCGTCTCTGGTTTGTCCCAGTGATTGAGTTTCACATGTTCCCTGCATCTAGGTTTGCTTCAAGTTTCTATAGTTTCTTTCCACTCTGTAAATAGATGCCATCAGATGCATTGTCTACTTTGAGGCTGCCTTTACTCTAGGCATGATTGCTTCAAACCATGTCCACTTACAGTAGCTTTTTCCTTCTCCTCTCCCTTGCTGCCCAGCTTTCACAATACAGTAGTAATATTGCTCCGCACCTGAGTATGTTTATCTATGCATACATATACTCTCCAGTACAACAGGTGGCAGTAAGTGACTCAATGGTTTGCAAGCCAGCAATAAACAAATTGAAAGATCCCTGCTTTTCAGTATGGAGAATATTGCTGATATTTCTCGGCGACCCTCTCACCTCCCTTTGAACAAATGTACCAAGCTTTGAGGTCAAGCATCTTCGATCAATGCCTGACTCAATACCATGAAAGCACACTGAATTGCTTGAATTAATTAATCAGCTTATGTGCAATGTCTGTAAAATGTATTATAGTTAGATTCACTGTGCAGGTTTTAAAACAGGAACAAAACAGAAAGCTTAATACACATGTACAAATAGACACTATCGGGGTTTGATGCCCTGCCCTTTCACCCGGAGTCTGTACGAGTGCCTGCTTGTCTGCCATATATAAATTGTGTTTCATATTGCCTCTGGGTGGCTCAATGAAGACTACTGTGATACCTGAAACAAGTGTCTTGCTCCACTCAAGATTTGCTTTGGAAAAACACAATTAGCTCAGAATGGCTCTGGGAATATAGCTAGTGTGATAAATAGGCATGGCTTTCTAAGACTTTATTGCTCTTTGGTGACCTTTGAGGTTTAGGCTCCCTGCATATAGACAGTTTAGCTCAGTCAACTTTGACCTCACATAGATTACCATGGCATTGAGTGATCTCCATGGTAAAAGGCCAATTCTAATTCTAATTTCCCTAAGTATTTCATGTTTACTTTTTTTTTGCATGTGCACCATTAAACCAGCTTCAGTTGGTCAGGTCAAGGGTCAGCAAAGTTATGTAAAATGTATGTAATATAGATATGTATATAAAATAAAGTTAGCTGACTACCTGAATACACTGAATGACCAGGTATTCCCATCTCTGGATTTTATTTCTGCTTTATTGCCTTGGCCACATTCCAGGACTATGAAAGAGTGGCTGTGAGAGCATAAGGAATCATTTTCACACACGAACTGGCCAGGGTCCAGATATAAACACAACACTGGATGGAAAAAATTGTTGTGATGTTGCATAAGCTTGCCGGTACAATTCCATAGCAGATTAATTATAATTAAAAGAAGAATCCTCAAATATTACAGTGTGACTTTTTTTGTTTGCCCAAGGCACTGTACAGTATATTAAGTTTTTAGTAATTGTTGTTTAAATTGTCAATTTGTTTTATCATTAATTCCAGTAACTTTGTCAGTATTATATATATATATTTTTTTTTCACAAAAATTTGAATTTGAAAGTCATATTCACAATTTATGAATAGTCTAATTTTTGGGCATTGTAAAATAAAAAGCCTTATAAGAACACTTTTATAATAGACAATTACAGTATACATTAATTAATGCATTCATTCATGTCTGTACCGCTTATTCTATACAGAGTCACAGATACCTGGAGCCTATAACAGGTTACAAACTGTTACTCGGCACAAGGCAGAGTACACTATGGACAGGGTGCCAATCCATCACAGGGCACAAATGCACACCCTCACATACACTTTTACACACTATGGACAATTTGGGAACACCAATTTGCCTAGTCTGTATGTTTTTGGATTGTGGGTAGAAACCAAAGTAACCAAAGAAAGCCCACCAAGCATGAGGAGAACATGCAAACTCCACGCTTACAGACCCAAGGTGGAAATCGAACCCTTGACCCTGGAGATATGAGACCTTATTGCTATCCACTATGACAATACGCCCCTCGATACCGTAATTTTACAGCACCTAGCAAATGATTTGCACGGTGACCCAGAAGGGCAAATCATCTTTCCGTATATTTGTATGTTTTTTCCCTTGTGTGTTTTTACCCGTTGAAAATGTGTGTTTTTCCCCTGTAAATGTGTGCTTTTTCCTGTGTAAGCGTATGATTTTATCCGTTTGTGCGCAACTTCTTTTTCCCATGTAAGAACTCACTTTCTCCCATATTTTGCAAGCTAAAAGTTAAAGCAAATGTGCAAAGGACTATGGGAGTAAGGTCAAAACGCAACTGAACACGGAACCTTGCTGGTGTCATGCGCTACTCCTGGAAGGTGTAGATGATCGTCTTTTAGACAACTTTTTAGGTCAGCAGTCTTCCCCATGATTGCAGTAAAATATTTTGACATACTGGATTTTGATTTTCATGGAGGTTTAAGCATTAATCATTTAAATGAAAACAAAAAGTTTTACGTTTTGAATAACATAAAAAATAATTTTTGGAAATGCATGCACTATAAGTAAATGTATGCAGAGGTCTTTGTTTTACAGTTGAAGGAGTCCTTTGCTGTAAAATGTTTAAGAACCTCTGTTTTATCATAATAATAATAATAATAATCATCATCATATGGGATTAATGTATTCATAAAAATTATGGAATACGTTGTTTGAACTGAAACAGAGATGTCACAAATATCGTCTCCAAGGCAGCATGCTTAAGTTAGCAGAAAAACAGTAATGATGCTAAAATAAAATGTACAATACATAAGCCTGTACCCTCACAAAAGGTGTAGTAATGTATACTGTATATAAGCCTGTAGCCTCACACAGAGTGGAGTAACATCTGATTCTATTTAATGTCATTTAAATGCTTTACATGCACTTTAATCGTTTTGCTAAAGAATAGTAAAAGACCTCGGCGTGATATTAGACAGTAACTTGTCTTTTGAAAATCATATTTCCAATATCACAAAAACAGCCTTTTTCCATCTTAGAAATATTGCCAAACTTAGGAGTATCCTATCCGTATCTGATGCAGAAAAGCTAGTTCATGCATTCATGACCTCCAGACTGGACTATTGTAATGCATTACTAGGTGGTTGTCCTGCATCCTCAATAAACAAGCTACAGTTAGTCCAAAATGCAGCCGCCAGGGTTCTCACTAGATCCAGAAAATATGATCATATAACACCTATATTATCATCCCTGCACTGGCTACCTGTTCAATTTAGAATTAATTACAAAATAGTACTACTTACATACAAGGCTTTAAATGGTTTAGCTCCCTCATACCTAACCAGTCTTTTGATACGCTATAATCCACCACGTCCCTTAAGATCACAAAACTCCGGACTTCTGGTAATTCCCAGAATTTTAAAATCCACAAAAGGGGGCAGGGCATTTTCATATTTGGCTCCAAAGCTTTGGAATAGCCTTCCAGACACTGTTCGGGGAGCAGACACGGTTTCCCAACTCAAAAGTAGGCTCAAGACGCATCTCTTTAATCTGGCATACGCGTAACTCATCCCATAACCACATACTCCAGTACACCTATCCTGAATGGCAACTACGCTAATTCTCTCCATCTTTTCTGTATTTTTCTACCCATCCCGAGGCATCTGGAGATTGTGCCAGCTTCAGTAGACAAAGGCCAACCCTGCAAGGTTTCTAAGGCATCTTGAGAAGGACCTGCTCCAGCTAGATTCTGCTTTATGATGGCTGGAGCTACCATCCTGCTCCTGTGCTTCCAGTGATCCAGACCCCATCTGCCCTCTGCACCTACTGCTGAACTGAATCTACACAACTTCTGTTATATTGAACTTTCACCTGCACAACACACATGATGTTATTTCTATCTGTTATCACCCAGATGAGGATGGGTTCCCTGTTGAGTCTGGTTCCTCTCAAGGTTTCTTCCTATTGCCATCTCAGGGAGTTTTTCCTTGCCACTGTCGCCGTCACCCTTGGCTTGCTCATCAGAGACATTTCATTCATTTTCATTCATCATTCATTCATCATTCATTTCATTATTATTCATTCATTCATCATTCATTTCATTATTATCTTTTTTGTGAAGCTGCTCTGAGACAATGACCATTGTTAAAAGCGCTATATAAATAAAATTGAATTGAATTGAATTGAATAGGCAAACTGGAAATAAATACTCAATTATAAATTACATTAAACACTTTATTTACAAATTAATAATATATATGTATGTATTGGTGGTGGTGCAAGAAGGCAGAGCATCAACGGTCTGTCCTCTCCATGATAATCTACAACAGGGGAAAAATAAAGACATGTTAATATACGTGTCTAGTAAAAAGACTTCAGGATGTTACTATGCAGTTTTACACACGCACGCAGGCAGGCACACACACAAAATGGCAAAATTCTCATGAAGAGAAATGTGTCCCTGTCCGCTGATTAAGATGTCCTCAGTGGTGTTCCTGAAAAGAGAAGTAAATACTTCTGAGCACTCACCTTCTGCTCAGGATGTAAAGCTGGTGTAGAAATCAGCCGTTACACAGGCAGTTAATGATTTACATACAGTTCACTGTGAGAAGAAAAACACACAATCATACATATTATAAGGAGTATAAACATATATTTAATGACTTTATAATAGAATAGATAGAACCTGAACAAAAGCCCCTTCTCTTGACTGTTACATACATTGTGTAAGCACATAGTTAACTACTCAGAAGATCTCTATCTATGCTAATACCACTACATTATACAGCAGGATACATTATATGGCACTCATGAGCTCCAATAAACTGCATACAACAATTCATTAACCATCTGTAACATTACACATAACAGGAGCAGCTCAGAATTAGCTCAGGGATAATTAGCAATAGTTGATAGGCAACAGTTAATACAACAGTTTGCTATCTTAGCTCTTTTAGTAAGCTAGCGCTTAGCATAATTAGATTGCTTATAGATTCATATTTGGACAGGCATTTTACAGAAACAATAGAGCTAACTGTTTACATCACGCACAGTATATGTGCCCAAATACACTATTAAACTAATATGAACAAGCTAGTTTCCCTATGCTAAGCGCTAGCGGTTAGCATAGTAATTAGTGATATTAGCTTGCTTATAACTCCATATGTGGAAGTATATTACAGAGATGCCATGCAGCTGATGGTTTAATCAGTGTTTAATAGTCTAAATGAGATGATATTCCTTTTAATCACTGCCATTTACACTTAGCTCAGCATTTCCCCCAAACACTCTAATAGTATTAACACTGCTACAAAGTTATCATTAGTGCCTAAAACAGTAACATCTGATTCATTTTATATACTAAACATCACTGTATACTCCATCATGTTGAGTCCTGGAGCTGATATCCGGCAAGGTTCCGTGTTTAGTTGTATTTTGACCTTACTTCCATAGTCCTTTGCGCGTTAGCTTTAGGTTTTAGCTTACAAAATACAAGAGAACGAGAGTTCTCACACAGGAAAAAGTAGTTGCGCACAAACGGGAAAAATCGTACACTTACACAGGAAAAAGCACATACACATAAAAAAAAAAACATTTATAAGGAGAAAAGCACACATTTAAATGAGTTAAATTTTTGGTTAATTGTGCAAAGCTCCATCATATATACTGTTAAAAGGCTAAATAGAAAATATATTTTTATTATTATTCTATTGTTACTAAATACTACTATTACTACAACTACTACTACTACTACTACTAATAATAATAATAATAATAATAATAGACACAGTTAATGACTTCCTAAAAGCAGGTGTAGCACTTCCATCTCTCTGCGACTGCTATTTAGCACTGTTTATACAAACATTTCTAATTGTGATATATAAATTTGAAAATAGTGTGTGTGTGGCTGTACAAACATGTGTTATGTGGCAGGTTTTGCTCTCAGTAAAATTTCAAGCTACTCAAGCAATCTAATTAAATCACACCATTGTAATTGTGCAATACATTTAGTATCACTATACTTTGTAATAAATGATCACTTTTAAAACCGCCTTGTTTGTTACATGTTGTTTGTTATATTTCAGGAATTAGAGTTCAAAAAGTGTACATGCTGTTTTGTTTTGTCCCTGGATTAAAGATAAGCAAGAAAAGTCTATGGGATGTCCGTGTGCATTGATGCAGTAGGTGATGCAAGCTCGGAAGCATAAACAGATCCATATTTCACACTGAGGAAGATTACACACTTAAAATGTATGGCATGTTGAAATCATTGGATTTTGGAAGAAAGCACTGATATTTGAAGAGCAGGTCCTGTGTTAGGAACAGTGTGTGATGATGACTGTCATGTGCTTAGTTTAGGTGTGTTGGAAATGTGTTATGCTCCTGTCCTTGCTGTTAAAAAGAATAATAAAAAAAAAAAAACACACACAAACACTTTTAGCCTGTGTGAAACAAGGGTTTCACCAGAGCTAGCCTCAATCTTAAAACAACCAAGAACAATACATGATGGTCCGAACCAGGATATTATTTAATTGATTGAACATGAATGGCAAGGTGAGGCTTAGAAAAAAATATGGTTTTAATGGAAAAAAAAGAATTGGACAAACACATAACAATAATGTACACAACAGTTAATTACAACCCAGTAATCTGATTAGACTAGAGGCATTCCACAAGTGGTGATATAGAGCATGACAGCACTGGGATGTTTATGTATCACACTTCATCACAGGTGTTTTAATAATCATTAACTACACTAAGTGTTAGTCGGCAGCATGGATGAAGGTAGGAAAAGCAGCTGCCTACTAGAACTCACATCTGATATGTTGTTGCCATCTTAAACAACACTTTGTCTAAGTAATTGCTTCTAAGGCATTTCAAATTGCCTCTGAACTGTCTTTTCATGGCTTTCGCACTACTTGGTGTGGAACAAGGGTTTGTATACCCTACATAGTACACTAGCTTTCTATATAACATTAATTGGGATTTAAACCCAAAACCAAACGAAACAGAATAAGCTGATAAGTGGCGTATATAGAACAGTTGTATAAAATCAATATGACAATTGAGGTCATGCCGCTGTACTAAATATCAGCATGGCTGTGTTGAAATTCAATACAGTGGCATGACCTCAAGTGTGATATTGCTTAAAATATATATCACATAAGCAGCCAAACTTCCTGAAACTTATAATACAGTATATACACTACAACCTTTTGTTTTTTCCCCCCGATAGATATTGGTTTGGGAAAATTAATAAAATTGCCCATGGGAGGAAAAGGAAGAAGCAAAACACTTTGTCATCAGTAAATACTATACTGAATTTTAAACGTATAGACCCCTTGAGTGTGTAAAGAAACAGAGATGTATGTTAAAAAAACGAAGCAACATTGTAAGTTCAGTGGTTAAAAAAAACAAGCAGGAGTCACAAAGTGATTGACAACATATCCCAAAAAAACAATTAAAAAAAAATGAATTTAAAGACGCAAAAGCCGAACAAAGAAGTAGCTTTCTGTCTCAGAATCACACTGCCAGAAAAGTGGCAATATCTTGTAAGTGTGCTCCTGAGGAATATGATATACAGTACAGATCAATTCATCTCCACTACTGCAAAAGATTAGGAGGTCTGGATTAAAGATAAGCATCATTAAAATGGAAATAGCACTCCAGGTTTAATTATACCTCAGTGATGGTGCCAATAAATATCCCTATAGAAATCTTTAACCTGTTAATTAGGGAGTTCCTATGGAACAAGAAAAGGCTACACAAACAGTAAATCCTAAAACCTGGATAATCCAAAAACATTAAAGGTTTTCAGGTTTAGCACACTGCTGCCGGTTTCATCAGGACCGCCACTCTAACAAACACAACTAAGGTTACAACTTAGAACATGTATATTAAATGTACATGTATTTTAATATGGTTGACCAATTACAAAGTAATATGGGCACAAGAGAAACCAAATATCTATATTATTACAGTATGCAAAATGTACTGTCGGTTCCTTTACCTTCATACTTCAGCGATTATGATACTCTCAGCTAAGTAGGTTTTGGTGCTAGCTGTCTTTTCACTACTTGCACTGTACTGGAAATTAAGGTCTCCTCTGTATTTCTTTGTAAGTGACCATGTTTCACAAATCATTATTCATTTTTCGCTCCTGCATGCTCTAATGTGGATATTAAAGTTATCCTGTGTAATCAGGGAGATCACTTAATGTATGTACTTAAGCAGTGGTAGTGTGTTTAAACTGATCACAATATCCCAGACAAGTGCTCAGTGTATCAATACAGGTTTGAAACCTCTTACCTGTAAGTGTGTAAAAACATGCAATTGCTTTTGAAATGACAAAGAAAGGAGATTATAATTATAGCATCAGGATGGCAGCATATAGAAAGAGGAATGTACTATGCCTTTCAGTATATTGAGACTTCATCCCAAATATGTGCATTTACAGACATTTTTCCATGACATTTAAAAAAAGTCCATTTTTTTATTACTCCAAAGCTTGGTGCTCCCTAGCAAACTGAAGCATGTTTTCCTGATTAGCCTCAGTAACAAGTGGTATCCTCATGATCACACAGCTGTTAAGGGCCAATCCTGTTAGGTTTTATCAAACTGTTTGTGGAAATGCTCTTACTTTCACTATTAAAAATAGCTGTGATTTCTACCATAATTTTATTTTTTAATACAACGCAGGCATTTATTGTAAATGATCCCCATCCATGATTTTCTTTTACCTGACCACATTCCTTCATGAAGTTGACAGCACTATCCTTTCAGGGTTTAATACTGGATCGCATTGGATTCCAACAATTTTCTTTAGAATAAACTGGCCCTCTTTAAGAAGCTCTTAATATTTATGGTAATTGTAAGAAACTAAAATGAAATTGGTTAAAAACCCTTGAACACTGACATTAAAGGTAAATAAACAGGGGAAGAAATATGCAGGGCAGTGGTGGATGATCACCTAGACATATATTTACAAACTACATAATCACACTTTTCAAGCATGGCTAATGTGACAGATTATGTGCAAGCCTGGAATTGTATGACTCCAGCACCTTTTGTTATAATTTAAATAGGTAGAATTGTGCTAGGAGACACATCGTTTTCCACAATGAGGTATATCCCACCAAGAGTATAATTTGGCACCAGCAGGGTTCATCAGCATTGTAGGGATTACCCTCCACCACAGGATGCCTCTTTTGAAGCAATGATGGCAGGAAGTATTGATATCAAGGAAAGTTTCATGGCTCTTCTTAAGCTACATAAGAATTAGTAATAAAGTCCCCCAAGGATACAGAACCATGTGCGCAACTTGATAGGATGGAAAAATGATTAAAACAGATTTTTTGATATAGCTGTTTCTGTTCAGAGGGTTTACTTAGTACACCCTTGAAACCAAAGCATAGTTCAAGGGTTTTAAACTTAATGATCATAATGGAAAATTACTTTTAACTCTTTGCAAACCTGTAGGGTTTGTAAATTTTAAAACAGTGTACAATTGACTAACCATTAATGGGATAGTTTTAGAACAGTTTAATAATAATAATAATAATAATAATAATAAGTGGCCACCAGCTGCTTGAAGTACTGCAGTGCATCTCCTCCTCATGGACTGCCTATTGCGAACGTTTTTTTTTTGTTGTTGTTGTTGCTGAGTGTATATATATATATATATATATATATATATATATATATATATATATATATATATATAGAGAGAGAGAGAGAGAGATGAATATCATTGAATTTCATGTTTTACTTGAGTGTTGTATGTTGTAGTGTTATATCAACTCTGTTTAATTTTCTTTTGGAAATATAACCATAACATGAAGTGACAGCTATAGGGATTGCTTCCAGAAATCGCGTCTTGAAGACATATCTAATCAACTTCACATTTACGACGTCATCGCCCTAGCGACGCAGGCACGCGGAAGAGTATAAATAGGTATCAGACAAACCTACTACAGCTTCTGTAGCTCACAAGCGCCCAGGCGCATATAAGTATGGCAATATGATGCGCCATCTCGTTCCTCTTCAGGGAACTGGGGTTACAGACGTAGCCCTAGAGACGTCCCTTTTAGGGAACCTTCGAGCCGCGTCACAAAGTGACAGCTATGAGAACGAGAATGGCCACTCCGCCATGCTTATAGGTGCCTGGCCTGACCTGAGATCACCTGAGAGGACGGAGTCGGGTAAAGGTCAACTTCGTAGAATTTAACAAATGTGTGCGGGGTGGACCAGCCGGCGGCGTCGCACACCTCTTGAGGTGTCGCCCCCGCAGCCAGAGCCTTGGAGGCCGCCATACCCCTGGTGGAGTGCGCCCGGACTGAGAGCAGAGAGGCTTCACCAACTGCCCCATAAGCCATGGAGATGGCCTCCACAATCCATCTACTGATCGTATGCTTGGTCGCTGGTAAGCCCCTCTTTGGGGGACCGAAGCACACGAATAGCTGGTCAGACCTCTCCTGTTCCGGCGTCAGGAAGGGTAGAGGACTAAAGGCCTTGAGCACCACTGGCCTGGTCACTCTAGTAGGGACCTCGGGAATATATTCATGTCTTGGATGTAGAAATGCCTTGACTAGCCCAGGGGCAAAGTCAAGACAGGACGGTGCTACTGAGAGCGCCTCCAGATCACCTACCCTCTGGAGAGACGAGATGGCCAGGAGGAGGATGGTCTTCAGTGTCGCACACTTCTCATTATTGTCCGTGAGTGGTTCAAACTAGAGCTAAGTATGGTGCTGACTACTTCCTGGGAAAAGCCAGCGTCTATGAGGTGCGCCCCTTTAAAGGCCATGCCCATAGATTCCTCAGCTCGGGTCTTGGATGGAGAATCGATCCGTGAGCTTGGGACAATAGATCCCTCCTGATCGGCAGCTGGAGAGGCTGCCCGTCCAAGAGAGACACTATGTCCGAGAACCATATCCGGGGTAAGGTGTTGACTCGGCCAGCGAGGGGCCACTAGAAGGAGCCGAACCTACCGCTGGCGGACCCGCTCTAGAACCACCGGGAGCAGTGCGACAGGGGTAAAAGCATACAGGAGTCTGCGTGGCCACTAATGCACTAAGGCATCCAGGCCTCGACGCGCTGGGTGTACAAGGGAGAACCATGGTGGACAATGGGTTGTGTCG
The DNA here is from genome assembly GCF_024256425.1 of Clarias gariepinus. Classification (NCBI taxonomy): domain Eukaryota; kingdom Metazoa; phylum Chordata; class Actinopteri; order Siluriformes; family Clariidae; genus Clarias; species Clarias gariepinus. The sequence goes on from NC_071122.1 coordinate 10,400,665, forward strand.
CGAGGCGCAAACAGATCGACCTCTGCTCGCTCAAACTCCCTTCAGATCATCTTGACCACCTCTGGGTGCAGACGCCACTCCGTTGCTGACAACCTCTGTCTGGACAGAAGGTCTGCCCCCTGATTGAGGCACTCTGGGATGAACATTGCCCGTAACGAGAGGAGCTTGCCCTGGCCCCACAGGAGGATCTGGGACGCCAATCTGCACAGTGAGCGTAAACACAGACCCCCCTGATGATTGATGTAGGCGACCACCACTGTGTTGTCGGTGTAAACCAACACATGCTGGCCCCTGACATCTGGAAGGAAGTATTTCAACACCCAGTCAACCAGACTGCCATCATTTCTAGAGCATTTATGTGCCAGTCGCGCTGATGTTCCTTCCATAGGTCCTGTGCGGAGCGGCCCCTGTAGATCGCTCCCCATCCTGTTCGTGAGGCGTCTGTTGTCAGTGTCACAGGGTGGCACATGGTGCCCAGAACAGGGCCTTGGGACAGAAACCCAGGCTTCTTCCATACCCTTAGCGCCCAAATACAATGGGATGAAGCCCGAATTACGCGGAACGGACTTCCTCTGGAGGAGAAACCCTTGGTTTTGAGCCACCACTGGTGCGGCCTCATGTGCAGCAGGCCGAGCGGTATTATGCTTGATGCTGCTGCCATGAGGCCCAGCAGCCGCTAAAAGCTCCTCACAGTGACGGCCCGGCCTAGTCTGATGCCCTTGATGGCTAGAAGGAGTGACTGGATGCGAGCCGGCGTGAGGCGGGCTGACATCTGAGTGGAGTCCCATATGACTCCCAGATAAGAGGTGACGCATGACGGCGTAAGCACACTCTTCTTGGCGTTTAGCCTTAACCCCAGCACTCTGATGTGATTGAGAAATAAGTCTCGATGACGGGCCACCATTTCTGCAGAGTAGGCAAGAATCAGCCAATCGTTGATGTAACTCAGGACTTTGATACCTGACAGACGAAGTGGGGCTAAGGCCGCATCCACCACTTTTGTGAAGTTGCGGGGTGACAGAGCTAGGCCGAATGGAAGCACCCGATACTGGTACGCCTCGCTCCCAAAGGCGAACCTCAGGAACTTCTGATGTTGAGGAAAGATGGAGACGTGGAAGTATGCGTCCTTCAAGTCTATCGTGATGAACCAGTTGCCTGGTCGGATCTGGGTCACAACGTGCTTGAGCGTTAGCATTTTGAACTTGTACTTCTTCAGACTGTGGTTCAGAACTCGGAGGTCCAGAATTGGCTGCAGTCCCCCACCTTTCTTGGGGACGATAAAGTAGTGGCTGTAAAAGCCGCACTCTCTTTGGGACTGAGGAATCCTTTCGATAGCCCCCTTTGCCAGGAGAGCCTTCACCTCCTCTTTCATCACCTGGGACTGCTCCGGTTTCACTAGTGTACCTAGTACGCTGTTGAACCGTGGTGGGGGGCTTCTGAACTGAATTCTGTAGCCCTCTCCCACTGTACGCAGAACCCACTGAGACACATCTGGAAGAGCTTTCCACTCGTTCATGTGTTCTACTAGAGGAACCAGCCTGAGAGTTTCCTGGGGATGGGGGCCCCAAAGAGCTGAGTGGAGCTTATGGCCCTGAATTAGGTTAGAATAGTCATATGTAAAAGGGCCGAGAATGCGAGAGAAATATGGCTTTTTCCAGGAACGCGTTAGTTCATGATGCACTTCCTGGAAAAAAGGCAGACCCTTCCTTGAGGGTTTAATTCTAGGATAAAAGGTTCTAGGTTCTAGGTTCTATGATGCATTCGCCCCCTTTTTCCTCGAACTCGTGCTTCCTGCTGAACTTGTGGCCAGAAAATATCTAATTTCTCTGTAGCCTGAATTAAACACTCAAGCAGCTCTGCATCACCTATAGGGGGATCATGTTTTACTGGCTTGTGCACCACATGCAGCGCTGGCCTCTCCCCCTCCTCCATGTCTGAGGCAGACACTCGGAGATGCCAAGGCGAGCTAGCGGCACGCTAGCGGTGCGAGGAACAACCCCCACGGGATCTAAAACCCCTGAGGACCCGCTGTCTGAACCAGAGAAGGTGGAAGCTAAGCTATCATTAGCCTCCTCCAGCCCGACGCGGTAGCCCCACGAACGCATGCTCCGCCTGAGAGGCGCTGCGTCGCCGGCTTTCAAGGTAAACAGGAGAAGGTAGCATAACTTTCGCATTCCTCCCGGTCAGAGCCGCTTCAGCGTGCTCTGCACCTAGGCACATCACACCCAAAGCGTGTGTATCACCCGGCTTGATGAGCCTGGAGCATGGATGAATACAGTGCTTAGCCGCACACATAGTGCCTGTTTTAGTAAACATGAGTGTATGTGATTTTCTTTTTTTTTTTTTTGTAAAGGATCAGTTTTCTGTCTCTGCTTGTAAAGCGAAGGCAGCTGTAGTAGGTTTGTCTGACACCTATTTATACTCTTCCGCATGCCGACGTCAGACGCGGCTGCGTCGCTAGGGCGATGACGTCGTAAATGTGAAGTTAATTAGATATGTCTTCAAGACGCGATTTCTGGAAGCAATCCCCATAGCTGTCACTGCGTGACGCGGCTCGAAGTTCCCCCAAAAGGGAACCAGTGCTAGTGACAGCAATAGCAAGCGCCTAGAAAGTATTTATTTGGAAGGGGATAAAATAACATAAGTGAGCTCTCATATCAAGTCATTGATTAAGTCGCATAAGGTTAGTTTTGCACTCTGTCCAATAAAGTGCAGTAAATGAAATGTATCAAAATGTTAATTTCGGCAAAAATCTCTTGATAAATACCTTATTTTTCTGATCCTTCAGCAGAATTTATAAAGTTAAATTGTAATTGTTTTTAAGCACAATAATAAACACTACAGTATGTGAGGTGAATACTCCAAATGTTATTTTAAAAAAAGCATGTACTTTTTGCTATAAAACCACGCTTTAGGGTAAAAAAAGAAATCCTGGTGTCAAAATTAAAGTTACAAAAATATTTTAAAAATAGGATTTCAACAGTTTGCAAAGTTTTTTAATGCCCCTCCTTGTAAATAAACTCACTATGGCCATATCTCAGAAAACAGACATGATACAGTAATAAACTTGGTAATAAAATGTAGCTGAATTAATCAGAAATCTGAAAATATGCATACCTCAAATCACCCAAAATGCAACTTAATACCTGCTGTGAAGTGATGGCTCACATTAAACAACACAAAGCTGGAAAATCAGTTAATGACATTGCTCATGATTTAGGTTTGTTGTACAGTATATATTCAGTACACTGCTGTATTTAATATTACTTTGCAACATGTCTAGAGTACTTTAGTGTAATATGGTTCACACAATGTTACATACAAACTAGATATTGTTTCACACACTAGTTCTTTGACATTTTTAAGGGATGTTTTTATTATTATTATTATTATTACTGTATAACCACAGGCAGTACAGTATGAGCATTTCATGTATGCATTTGAGTTTAGAGAGATATAGATAAATGCTATTATTAAACAAATAAAAATAAATATTAAAAATAATATTTTTAATATGGTTTTGGGGTCATTAGTTTAACCTATTTCCAATTCCATGTAGTCAATGTTCATCCAACATCACTTCATCAAAGTAATTTTCATGTTCAAAATGAACCCAATACCTATTGTGTTCCAATAACCAAAATGTTCTGACAACCAAAATGTTCTGACAACCAAAATTTCCTGCTTGAATGCTACAGTATCTGCTTGTTTTTTGCCACATGCAAAAAACAAGTATAAGACAGTGATAGCTTAAGTATTAAAGCATCATTTGAGTTTACCAATTTAGTGGTATTTACTGTATGCACACTACCAAAAAACAGCTTAACAACGAAGCATTTCCACAGAACTTACACAAAACTATTTAGAATCATTCTAAGCATTATTTGAAGATAAATATTTTACACAAAAGCTTACAAATGTGCTCATTGCCATTTTCACAAAGCAAATGTGTTGTGTTGACTTATGGCCACACTTATCAAAATGTTCAACGTGTGCAATTTCAATGAGAAAATGTCTGTGTAACGGCTGCTACACACAGCATGCTCAGTAATTTGAATGAATTTACCGCACCTCTGTGTGGGTGGTTGGTAAATTGTGCTTCTATTCAACACGCACTTGTGTGTACAATATTTAAACCAAATGTTCTTTTTTCACCACTTTAGGGCATGATGATACCTTTAAGTATGAGATACATAATAAAAATTATGCTATTTTAAAGCTGAGATGAAAAAAGACACAGTCTAATGACTTCTAATTTTTTCATACATTTTTATTTTTACACAAAACATTATGTAAAACGAAATCAACAATTTTAACAAGAACAAAGCAACAAAATGTCCAGAGGAAAGCAAAGAACATGACTGCAAAGTGTACTTTATCTATCTGCCAAAAAATTATATACAGTTCAGGAAAAGAAAAACTTGTATAAACATTTTAATAAGGTTAGCTCAGTCGCCCAGAGGACTGTACTACTGTTGTTAACAAGGAAAAAAATACAATGGTCACCAGTGGCTTCCATGGCTCCTAAACTACAGAGGTTCATACCCGAGGTGGGTAGTAACAAATTACATTTACTCCATTACATTTACTTGAGTAACTTTTTTGAAAAAAAAAAAAAATGTACTTGTCCTACTATGAGTAGTTTTATTGCACCATACTTTTAACTTTTACTTGAGTAGATTTGTAAAAAAGAAACGCTACTCTTACTCCGCTACATTCGGCTACACTCGACTCATTACTTTTCTAACCATTTATTCTAAACAATAAATATTGTTTGTTTTTGCCAGAGTATCTACCACGTGACTGTTTTTCACAAATCAGACGTAGCAACAATTATCACATGTGGTCAAATAACCAAACAGAAATGATGCTTATAACTGGGGGAGTAAATTCAGCTGTGGCAAACAGCGAAGAAAATGTCAGGGTTAGTTTAGATGTTTTATTTAATGTTGCAATGTTATAATAATCAAATAAGCTAAGGGCTAAAAATATAAGTTTTTTATATTTACATCATTTTACATATGTTCTAATGTTATTTTCTATCTGCTGAGCCATTTTGAGGACAACTGAATATACAGTAGATCTTACACTGGATTTTTTTTTTTTTACTTTTTTTTAAACATAAATAAATGTTAACTTATCTTGTGAAATAAGTAAAACATATATGTTTCTTACTCCTTAATTTGCTATTTTGCAATTATATTAATTTAATGAATTTATTTTATTAAATTTAATTTATTTATTTTATTATTTGAAAATGTCAGAATTTGTACATTATTTCATCATTTTGTCAGGTTGCTTACATAATTTCTGAAAAAGAAAAAAAGAAACTGACATTACAATGAAAAAGTTACTTCAGTAGTCTTTTTACCAGATACTTTTTTTCTCTTACTTGTGTAATATTCTGGATGACTACTTTTTAGTTCTACTTGAGTAATATTATTTTGAAGGACAGTAAAACTTCGGATTACGAGTAACACGCTTTGCAAATGTTCCACAAGATAAGCAAAGATTTTTAATAAATTTAGACTTGGAAAACGCACATTGTCTTGGTTTACGAGCACCGAGTATCATGTATCAAGCATGCGCTTCTTGATTTGACGCCGAGCATCACATGATCACAACTGAGCCAACAGTTTTTCTCTCTCTTGCACTGTGGGTAATCGTCTTCCCTGCTGGGTCTTAGTGCTCGTCTCTTGCTGGTATAATTAACATCCGTGTGTGTGTGTGTGTGTTTTTCCTTGTCTTGTGCTGCGGAGTGTGTGTTATGTGTGTGTGCACGCGTAATTTGACACCACACTGGTTTACACACACACACACACTCTCTCTCTCTCTCTCATCTTTAGTGTGTGTCAGTGTTTGAGTGTGTGTTTTATGTGTGTGCCCACACATAATTTGACACGGTGCCAGTTGTGTGTGAGTTATTTGAAGTTGGACAGTCAGGGTAGATCCACACTTGAGCTTTAATATTTTACAAAACAACAGTAACTTGGAATTGTTGAGAAAGAGGTTTTTTAACACACATTGAGGTAACTCTAATTCAAAACACAGAAAAGAAGGTCAATTTTCATTTGTAAAAAAATATATAATAATAATAATAATTTGAATTATTACCAGAAATATTGAGCTGCTGTTAGACAAAAACAACAACAACAACAACAACAAAAAACTAAGCAACACCTTCTGACCAATCAAAAACATGTGTTTAACTTTGCTGTACTACTTGGGGTGTAGTGATGAAACCAGAATTTGTGATGAATAAAGGTATAAACCTGGTTGACATTTACACTTCAAACACAGTATAATTATGAGTCTTCTAGCTGCAGTAAAACTTTCGAATGGTGCAAACATTTTACAGAAGCACGTATGTCCATGAATGAAGATCTGATCTGACTGAGGTAGCTCAGAGCTCACTGTAGTTATTTAAATGAACATTCATCAAGTGGTTCACCTGATGCTTAAAAAATGATGGATAACTTGTTGCCAACTTGCAGAAGAGACACATCTGTCTGTGTGCACAGTAGACAGAAAAACATACATGAGGACCACTTGCACATAACAGGAACTGGGCTGGGAGTCACATTCCTTGTATAGGCCTGACCTCGCTCCAAGCCACATGTTTGGACCATTAAAGGTGTTTCTGGGATGTCAGTATTTCGGGCATGAAGCAGGCTATAAGATTATACCTCTGGTGTACTAAGAAAACTTTCTATTTTGATGGTATCTAAGCACTAATGAAACACTGGGATAAGTGCATTAGTGCAGCAGGGCATTATATACAGAAATAGTAGTAGTTTTTATTTGTTCTGATATTCTGTGAAATCAGAAATCCACATTTGACTTAAACATGTTGACTCATACTTCTTTATGTTTAACATCGTTTGTGTAAGAGAAAATAAAATAATATTTTTTCTGTATTACTGTACATCCATTTAGATTGAATGGTTTAACACAGGTTTATAATTGAAATGAGAATTTGAGGCATTTGCTGTTAAGTATGTTTACTAATAATAAATGTTCCCCAGGACGACCTCACACAATCTTCACAACAACAACAAAACATTATTTATAGTAAAGAAATCTTTAATTATGACAGTGAACAGGTCCAAAACTAGCCTGGCAAACCATATTTTCGTTAATATGGTCAAGGTAAGGAGTAATGCGATATGAGATTTACCATTTCATAAAAGAATGTCTTTTATAATATGTTAAAGGCACAGGAAATAATTTTAGACTCTTAAAAGGCTCATTGTTATCATAGTAAAGCTGTCAAGCCAATGAGTAAATCTTTGCAACCCCAGGCCTAGTCTAGATCGCCACTGGAAGCTGGTGTAAACGTGCGTGCCAGTGTTTTGATAAGACGTGCTGGTCTTGCTGATTTAAATCAGTGATGCATGGCCAGTGTGTCTCCAAGCGGAAAAACAAACAAACAGGAGCATGGAGTGCTTAGGTAAGTACATAGCTTATTCACAGTGCATTTTACCCTCTTGCTAGCAGTGGCAGAGGCAGGAATCCATTTCAGGCAGATGGTGGGGAATTATGCTAAATAAAATCAGTACTATGAAATTAATTAAAATGATGAGATCATGCATTTGGGCTAAAACGTAGTAGAAGCAGTTGTTTAATTAAATAGTAAATAGGAAATTAAACAGCATTGACAGGTTCACTGGAAATTATTCAAATAAGATGCTAGGAACAGGAAAGAGAATATGACATTTTACATCATAAAACTAGATCTACACAGATCTTTTCCTCCTCCAGACAAACTACAGTACTTCATTAGCTGTCACTGCTTTGTGCTCTACTTTTAAACAGAAATGAGAAAAATGCTGAATTAATATTCAATTGAATTTTATAAATATAATAGTGCAATAATTAACCAAAACTATGTTTATATACACCAATCAGCCATAAGATTAACAACACAGATCTTTAACGCATAACGCCTGGTCAGAGGATCATGGCACAGGGTAAAGAGGCAGGGAGCAAAAGTTAGCCCATCTGGTCCAATCCCACATAGAAAAAAAAGCAAAAAAATAAAAATAAAATACAGCACAATTTCCCCAAAAAAAGTCAAGGATGGCCAAAATAAAAAGCCACCAGAACACCGAATGCCCACGGCCCGCCAGCTCGGCCTAAAACCCCCGAGATCTCAGTCTAATTGAACACTCATGAAATACATCGGGCAAACAAGTCTGATCCGTGGAGGTCCCACACCACAAGAATCTACTGCTCAAGAATAAACCATGGAGGTAGTGGACAGTCCTAAAAATCTCATAATTTTCTCATTGTGTCTTACATTGAAAGCAAGAGGGTGATTCACTTAAAAGAGGCCCCAAATATTCTGTAATAACTCCCGTTATGATAAATCGATCTGAACCAAAAAACAAACAAAAAAATGCTACATACCTTGATGTATGTGTAATTGATGGCATTACATGTGTTGCTGATTCACACTCTTTGAGGGTACGTCAGGAACACCATATTTTTCCTTAAATCACTCTGATATTGCTTAAACAAATTGTTGACCCAATAGGTTTGCACTATGAACACATGCTGCTTATTACTGTACACCACAATTCCTGATGAGAAGTTGAGTGACTGATCAAAGGTGAATGGGGTTAAACGGCTATAGTCTGGCGCCTATTTTATCAGTCCAACTCAGGGGCATCCCAGCATGTTCGAAGCTCCATATACTGAGAAGCACATTGTACTGTACGTTCTTACATCAGAACGCTTCATCCTAGATGAGTAACCAAGAGAATCACCATATAGTGGGTTATGTACAGTAGGGCATAAAAGGCCTTGTTCCACATACCAAGTAGTGCCCTTGTTCAGGGATTAACAATTAATATTATGAAGAGGCATGATCTACAGTATATAGTTAAACTGCTATTTTTTTAACTCAACACTCAAATAATGCATTTTGTCAATCAAATCACTTGCTTGTATATTTTTTAAGTATTAATAGATCTAGCTGCATGGTTAATATTCATGTTATAATTTCTATCGTAACAACTTACACTGGGACTTGTAACCATGAAACATACAGTATAATAGAAACATATACTATTAACAGCAAATATAACTACCAAATAATGTAAAAAAACAATTATAAAAAGTAAAAGGTAATTACTTTAAGGTATTGCAAAAAAAATGATTAAGTAAAAAACTGAAACCCGAAGAAGAGAGAACCACACAAAAAAAGTTCTCTCTTCCCCCTTTTCACATGAAGAACAACTTCAGTTTGTGTTTTCGACAACACTCAGTATGCAGCAAAGGCCCTTGGGATCCTGTAATGTGTCAGAGAATGCAATAAGTGCTAAGTACTAAACATCCACCGTATTTTCCTGCACTCAGCCTGATGAGAGAGATTTCAAGCCTTTAGTGATGATGAAGGCTGGATCAGAAAAAAAATGGCAGGCATAGCGTACAAATGAACTGAATAATTTATCAACCAAAGCTGTGATTAGTCTGGCATGAATCGATAGCCTAGTGGCAAACTCGTTTGATTACGTCGTACACGCTGAAACCCAAAACTAGCAGTCAGTCAATGAGGAACCGGAGCTTGAAATTAATGCGAAAATAAAGGATATGTTTGTTCAATCCTGAGTGGTAGGATATGATGCACAATCCCTTCAGCTGTACAATAATTCGGTCTTGAGCCTGAGCAGGAATGATGCATAGAGAAAAGAGCATGACCATCAATACCATGAATGAGAGAGAGAGAGAGAGAGAGAAAGAGAGAGAGAGAGCGCTTGAATAAAAGACTGATTAGATCAATATGCGCTGCTCTAAAGGACCTCTTGGCTCATGGCTTGCTTAAAATACCCAGAATGAATAAATCAAAACAGGGCTGGTGGGGGAAAAAAAAGCGAAGAATACATGCCAACACTCCTACACGACACACACAAACACACACACTCTCACACTTGTTCGGGTGCTCAGGAGCTTTTCAGTCTTTCTCCAGAACTTGATTGCCCTCAAGCCAGAGAGAGAGAAAGAGAGAGAGAGAGAAAGAGGGAATAAGAGGGAGAGAGAGGGAGAGAGAGAAAGAGAGAGAGCATTCAAATGCTCCTCAGAGTGCAGGCTCCGAGTCTAGAAGCAAATCACAGCTGCATTCAAAAAGAAAGTAGGTGCTCATCTCTTTCTCTCTCTCTTATGCTGTGTGTGTGTTTTTTCTTCTTCCTCCCTCAACTCCTCACTCAGCACTCATGTTAACGCATCAACCCTGTTACACATTCTGAGAAACAAAATCAGCTTGTATTTCAAAATATAAGCAATTTTCTACAAAATCATAATATCGAAATTGTAGATAGAACAGGTACAGAGGATGTGATGATTAACCCATAAAGATGATCTTACAGTTAAAGAGCTAATATTGTTTAGCATTTTGGATGAAGTCGTCTTGGGTTACTTTGCTGTAACCCTGTTCCCTGAAAAAGCGTGAACGAAATGCTGCGTGAAAACGCTTTAGGAGCGCTCTTCACGCGACCGGTTGTTGAAGCATGTGTGTCAAACACGCCAAAAATTTTGGCATATATAATCTCGGTCAGGTGACATCATTTGATTAAGTGCATCTGGAGGTTATAAATAGGCATAAACCGGAAACGTCCTCAGGTCAATTTTTCTGTCTAAAAGGACGTCCAGTCATGCATACAGTACAGTGCGGCATTGGAGCGCAGCATCTCGTTCCCGCTTTTTCAGGGAACAGGGTTACAGCAAAGTAACCCGAGATGTTCCCTTTTAAAAGCTACACTTGATGCTGCATGAAAACGCTATGGGAATGAGAATACCAACGCCACAGCACTGCAAGTGTCTGGACCCCCTAGGGTTGTGTAGTGTGCGCACAATAGCCAAGGAGGTCTCAGGCATAACTTTGGGATGCTGAGTAGCATGAACATCCAAACTATAAAATGTGACAAATGTATGCGAAGAGGACCAACCTGCCGAATCACATACTTGCTGCAAGGGAATACCTCTTGCCAGTGCAATTGATGAGGCAATTCCCCTGGTCGAATAAGCCCTGAATCCTAAAGGCGAAGTGTGACCACGCACCTCGTAGGCAGGGGCGATAGCACCTCTCACCCAATGTGACAATGTTTGTCCAGTGGTGGCCGCCTTTGGGCTGCAGCTCCCATAACATATCAGAACCTGCTCTGATTTACACCACTGGCTAGCGCGTTAGATGTTCGGCATCCTAAAACATGGCAGGAAGGAACCGAACACCCAACATTTTGCTGGAGACCGGAATTTTTTTAGGCACCCCTCCCCGGGGGAAAACACCCCCATGGTCCTGGGCACGTAAGCCTCAGGACTCCTTTTTAGAGGAGATGATGCTCCTTAGGTCTGGCCTCCTTAGGGCAAACTGCGAAGCGCGGCGAGTCCCGCCCCAATTTCTACGAGGGGGTGCTGGGCTCACCACACTCTCCTTTTGTGCTTCATGCCTGGCGGGAACCAGACCTGGACTGGGTGGCTGACAGTCCAGACCCCTGAGCACGGCGGGGGAAAAATATCACCAAGGCCTGCTCGTAGAGCTTCGCCTTCCGAACCAAGTGGCGGCGGTGTTTATGGCGAGATTGAGGCATCAAGGGGGAAAGCGCGATCCATGTCCTTAATGCCTGTGAGGTTAAGCCACAGCTGTCTCTCCATGGCGATAGCACGGGCCATCTGCTTGGTGGCATGGGGAAATAAATTTGTGGCTCGGCGTTGCTCTGCAAACGCTGTGTCGTCGATAGACCCGCCAGTGCTTAGATCTCTCAGTAGGTCAGCCTGGTATGCCTGCAAAGCCATGGTGTGCAGGGCAGCATCAGCCTGACCCACTGCCTGAAAAAGCTTTTCTCACCAGCGGAGATGTTAGTCTACATGGCTTGGTGGAGAGTGTGGACTTTTTCAGGGAGGATGAGCTCCCAGGAGAGAGAGAGCCCACAAGTGTCTCTTCAATCTGAGGTATCATCATATAAAATCTTCGCATCAATAGCACAAAACACGGGATGAATACACCTTATTCCATGAATGAGTTAACTCATCATGAAGTTCGCTAAAGAAGGGGAGGGGCCATCTTTAAGGCAGAAACCTGTCGTCCAACTTTGAGCGTTTGGAGGATTTTCATTTTATTTAATTTTTACAGCGAATCGAGGTGTAAGCGTTCGACCGCGCGTGTTACCACCTCTAATAACTCCTGATACGCTCGCTCATTGCTAGAGGAGTGCTCTGAAGTGATAGTTTCCATCTCCATGGAAGCGAAAGAGAAAGTTTCTTCTGCCCCTTCACAAGAAGCGCCAGAGCGTGCTTGAGAAGTGGACGGTAAAGGCTTATGATCCGGCGAGAAAGTGAGATAAAAGGAAGAATCAGATTTGCACGCGAGAAATACGCCTCGCATTTCATTTTAAAGACAGCGAGCCGAGTGCGAGGGACTTAAATGGGGTGGAGATCGCAATGCTCACAAGTTCCCTTAAGCCCGAGGATAGCGTGCTCTTTTCCCAAACACTGAAAACAAAAAGCGTGGAGATCGCCCTCAGCGAGATGTCTTTTTCCCGGAGGGACGGCACTCTTGTCTAACTCTCCCATCTTTCTGGTGAGTAATAAGATACCTTCTATTTTCGCTTTCTTTTTGAAAAAGTGCTTGCACACACACACACAATGCAGTCCTTGAAGACAAAAAGACCTGAGGACGTTTCCGGTTCATGCCTATTTATAACCTCCAGGTGCACCTAATCAAATGACGAGGATATATGCCAAAATTATAAGTTTGCAAAAAACAAACATGCTTCAACAACCGGTCGCGTGAAGAGCGTTCCCATAGCGTTTTCACGCAGCATCAAGTGTAGCTTTTGAAAGGGAACTTCAGTGTTCCTTTTTTTAAAAAAAAGGTTACAGATTTTTACACATATGTTTTGCCATCCATCCATCTCTTATCTATAATGCTTATCCTATATTATGTCACAAGAGCCTGGAGTCTATATTAGGGAGGGAGTACTGGATAGACTCTGTTGTGGGGCCAGACACACAGACTCCCATCATAGATTATGGACAAATCTGGGAATAGGAATCAGTGTGTTGTAGTGGCCTAAGCTATTAAGACACCATATGCCATGTATTAGTTCTGCCTATGCACAAAGCAGGTGATAATTTCACTAATTATGTAACTATTTGATAATGCGACCATGATATTCAGCTTCTGGAGCCACAACCTGAGTCATGTGCAGACCTAAAACTCAATAGAAAACTTTTGGACAACAGAAAAAAAGAAGGCAGTAGCAGTCAAGAATGGCGGGTTCTTGAACTTCAGTACTGTACATGATCACAAGGAAGCAATACAACAGACTTGGAATAAGCAAGTGACAGTGTGTAGTGCAGATGTATTTTTTTCTTTATGTCCAGCCGGATCCAGCAGGTGTTTAAGAATAAATGACTTCATAGATTTTTTAAAAACTATTTAATTGTATTAAATGAATTTCTTTTTAAATATCTTGATTGCCATTATTATTTAAAAAATAAAAATGTCATTAAAACTTAAAATTTCACTTTAGTCTAAATACTTTTGGCCACCATTGTACAGTACATATTTTTGGACTGTGGGGGGAAAGCAGCCTACCCAAGCATGAGGAGAAGAATGTCATGTGAGACTGGAGGCGAGGCTCAAACTCCAAACCCCGGAATTGCTTGAAAGGCTGGTGAGCAAAAAGTGCTTTAAAGATAGTGATAACATAAACTGACGTGTTCCACTTTAAACAGATAAGATTTCCTATATGAATTGCCAGTATGTAAACAAGAAAAACATATAATGTAAAAGAAATCACTCGTCACTCACTCATCATCTATGCTGCTTTATCCTGTATACAGGGTCACTGGAGCATATCCCAGGAGACTTAGGGCATGAGACGAGGTACACCCTGGACGGGCCAATCCATCACTGGGCATACACACATTCACATACTATGGGCAATTTGGGAATGCTAATTAGCCTAACCTGCATGTCTTTGGACAGTGGGAGGAAACCGGAGTTCCCGGAGGAAACTCACCAAGCACAGGGAGAACATGGAAACTCTATGCACACAGAGCCAAGGCGGGAATTAAACCCGGATTCAAGGTGACAATGCTAACCATTAAGCCATGTGCCTTATGATGTCAAAAAAAAAAAAAGGAAATTAAATCTTTTACAAAATGTAACATAATGAAATATGAAATGACTTGTGTGATGAGGAGAAAGTTTTAAATAAATAGAAATAAAATGTATAAAAAGTATCTCAAAGCCATGTGTGTAATATTCACAAATGACTGTTCAAGGTACTTTTCTATAAAAGTTATAAAAGAACACTTTCCTGTGGAGGAAAAGTAAGAGCCATTGTGTGCTTGTTGACCTGAGGTGGGTAAAATATGTGGAATGTGGGAAGGGGTTTTAGAGGCCAGCAAGAGCTGTTGACTGAACACACATACCAGTGTAGGCCAATGGAATGCATCAAGGAGATCTTTATAGTGTTCAAGGTGCTCGGGTGTGCCTCTCACCCTCTTAGAACTTAGCAAGTAAATATGGAGTGCAAGATCTCTACACTGATCCTTCCTCATACAGGATATTTACAAAGTAGTATTGAATGGGATTTACCAAAATCACAGCACCTATAGAAAGTATAATGCTGGTTTTAGGGTTATAACACAGTATGAAATAATCCTGATAAAATATTGGCCGGATTCTATAAGAGACTAAACATTAGGCTATACTTAATACAGAGATATTTTGCTTATGCCATCAGAAACCTGCTTTAATAAGACATACTACTCTTTATTAGCATGCTTTTGACATTGTACTGTAACTATTATATTTTATTATATTATATTTGGCGGAAGCTGTCCCATCCTATTAGTTGCTTTGAGATGAATGTCGTAGCACCTCAGAGATTTTATTCATCTATTTCTAAGACTGCCTTTTTTAGAGAAAGGCCTTTTGTTGTTTTTAAAAAAAGAAGTCACCTTATGAATACTGTAAGATTTAAACTTGTCAAAATTCAGCATGGTGTAAACCGGACCTGGAATTCCCCTCATAGCCTGAACGCTTACTAACCACGCAGGTAAAAAAAGTGTTTTCCTTTCCGCCTTGAATACCTCAAACACTGAACGTTTTCAGACATTTAAGAGCACCTCAGAGGCACGCTCATTCTTGCAAGAACAAAGCCTCTTATTATCACCGGAACCTTCTCGCAGCATACTCCACAATCCTAAAACATGTTGAGGCACACAGTGGGTGCAACAGCAGGATGCCAGAAGAAACCCTCCCATCGCTTTTTTTTTTCATTACAGTCAGCTTGAATACAAATGCCGACTTCACCTCTCCGAGCGTGGAGCAGAGTGCAGAGAGAAGATCAAAGCCATACAGAGCAGGCACGACGTGCATGCATAAAAGGCTGGTGGGGCAAATAAAATGGGTTAATTGGAAGGAAGTGCACTACTCTCATTCCTTTTTAATCCTATCTTTATTAATGATATCAGCATGAAGACAAAAGTTGTACTGGCTTTGCTTTAAGCTACTCCTATAGAAATTTCACGGCGAGCACGCTCCAGGTGGAACAGGATCAGGATCTCTGCAGTTGCTAATTTAACACCTGGTGATTTTACTGTGCTCTAACTGTATTATTGGGGTTTGCAGGGTGATGGTAATTGTTTTGCCCATAAAGTTGCTGGCATCTCGCATACTTGAGGTGAAATAAATGCCAGCCTCTGGGGAAGTCGTGCGGTGAATTTAGCAATTATACAAGTCTCTCATTTAGTTTTTTTTTTCTTTCATGGAAAACAAACACTTGCCTTTTTCTACCTACAGATATTCGACTGCAAATAATTACCTAGCCATCTAACAACAGAATCCAAATTAAGTGTTCCCAGGAGGTGCCATTTTTATGCAGTTCACCAATTTGACAAATTATATTTTGGCGTTTATCTACCATCCATTATGGAGAGACTGGCAGCTTATCCACGTTTAACTACTAGCAATGGTATTTCAAATCTAAGCCTGCATAATGTTACCATAAGTTCTGAATAGCAATCACAACCTCCTCCAATTCCACTAGCTTGGAGCCTAACGCCCAATTAAATTAAATTGAGCCTTGGACATGGATTCATTATTATACATGAGAAATAGTGGATCGCAATTCCATTAACGTGTCCTAAAATAATGAAAATGGAAAAAAAAGGGGGTAGTGGTGGTGGCAGCGAGGGATACTAATGGACGTCCCACTGGGTTAAAAGTATGACAAGACGGCTTTTTTTGTGTAAACTGAAACAGTAATTATAGAGAATTATCAACCATCATAATTGGACTGTTGGAAAGTCTTTTCATAACTGTATGGAATTCAGATTTTGACACAATAATAATAATAATAATAATAATAATAATAAACTCTGTATTACCTTATAACACCTTGTGACCGGCAAAGAATAAGGTGAACAAGTTACACCTAACTGGGATAATTTGGAAAAAAACAGTACTTTCAATAGACCTAGGGTTACTAGACTCAGAAGCTCAAAATTGTGAATAAGATTATCTCAGAGTTACATGCAGCAGTGGTTAAAAAAAAAAGGTAGGGGGGGACTTGAAACAATGCAATTATCAGGAGAAAACAATAAGCACTGGATTACAATGCACCCTGTAATTTGGCTTTTTTTTTTTTTTTTTTGCCCACTAGCATTTCTGATGTATTCATATGAAAACGCTCTACTCTCCCGGTCCAAGAAGACGGTTTCCATGGTAACCACATGAGGACCATGCACTCGGGGAGTATCTGTTCTTTTTTATCTCTTCCTCTATCTCCCTTTCTCTTTCTCTCCGGCCTTCATTCTCTCTTCCCATTCAGTTTATCTACACGATCAATGCGTAGTTAACAATTCCTCGTGCAGTCGACTGCTGAAACAGATTAGCTTAAAGGGACGAGTTCAATATTTAGTAGTTTGTGAGATAAGTACAATGTTCAGTACTTTGTGCAGTACTCTATGTGTATGTGTGTGAGCTAGCCAATCAGTCAATTGTGTGGCAGGAGCTCAAAATCATCTACACACATCTTAAAAGCTTCAGTTAATGTTTACAATCAAACATCAGTATGGGGAAAAAGTGATCTCCTGATGACCTGATTATTTCATGATTACTGGTGTTGGTTTGATTGTTTAAGAAACTTCTGATCTCCTGGGAATTTCACACACAACAGCCTTTAGAGTTTATGCAGTATGGTGCAAAAAACACCCAGTGAGTGGAGAGAAACACCCTAATAATAAAAGGAAACGGGCTACGCTGATGCACAGTGATAGAATGATTACAATGAGTTAAATAACTACTTTTTACAAACACGGTGAGCAGAAAAGCATCTCAGGATGCACATGTCTAACAATGAGGTTGAAACATTCTCTATACACTACTACAGCAGAAGACGAGTGGATCAGGTTCCACTTCTGTCAATTAAAAGCAAGAATGTGGGACTATATTGGACACAGGCTCATCAAGACAGGAAAGGAAATGTTGTTTTTCCCCCCTAACAATTATAAGATTGAAGAAGACCCACTATGCTAAATTCACTTTAGTAATTTTTTTACATTCAGATGTGACTTCAGTGTGTGTACAGTGTGTGCTACCCTGTTAAAGTAATAATAAAATATGGGAACTTTGAATATTTAAAATGTCAAAATGCTTTAAGTAGAATATGCATGATATATTGTTATTCATAAGCTATAAGAGAATATTATCCATAAATTTGTAATGCAATATGTAAAATGGAAGCACGTTATTCATATTAATTACCAAAACATTCAGATTAAATACTTAATTAATTATTTAAAACAAGTTAATCTTTAAAATCAAAGGTATATCAGAAAGGAACAAAAATGTGTTTAGTTGTAAAACTAAGTAATGTGTGTCCTTGTCATTGCAGAAAGCTGTTTGAATTCAGTGACTGCAAAGTTGCAGGTGCAAACATCACTTTATTCATTTTCACAAATTTTAATCTTGTGAACAACAAAACAAACAAAAGCAAAGGACATGAGCTTACCTTTTTAAAATCGATCACCAAACTCCGGACTGATCACAAAACTCTGGACTTCTTGTAATTCCCAGAATTTTAAAATCTACAAAAGGGGGCAGGGCATTTTCATATTTAGCTCCAAAACTTTGGAATAGCCTTCCAGACACTGTTCGGGGAGCAGACATAGTTTCCCAGTTTAAAAGTAAACTCAAGACGCATCTCTTTAATCTGGCATACGCGTAACTCATCCCATAACCTCATACTCCAGTACATTTATCCTGAATGGCAACTGCGCTAATTCTCTCCATCTTTTCTGTATTTTTTTACCCATCCCGAGGCATCTGGAGATTGTGCCAGCTTCAGTAGACAAAGGCCAACCCTGCGAGGATCCTGAGGCATCCAGAGAAGGACCAGCTCCAGCTGGATTCTGCTTTATGATGGCTGGAGCTACACATCCTGCTCCTGTGCTTCCAGTGATCCAGACCCCATCTGCCCTCTGCACCTACTGACTCCTTCTGCTGAACTGGACTTCATGTTAATCTACAAAACTTCTGGTATATTGAACTTTCACCTGCACAACACACATGATGTTATTTCTATCTGTTATCACCCAAATGAGGATGGGTTCCCTGATTGAGTCTGGTTCCTCTCAAGGTTTCTTCCTATTGCCATCTCAGGGAGTTTTTCCTTGCCACTGTCGCCGTCACCCTTGGCTTGCTCATCAGAGACATTTCATTCATCATTAATTCATCTAATTATTATCTAGACACATTTTTCTCACACATACACACTTCCAAATATTTTCTTTTATTTTCAAAAAAAAATAAAAAATTCTTTAATTTTTGTGAAGCTGCTTTGAGACAATGACCATTGTTGAAAGCGCTATATAATTAAATTGAATTGAATTGAAATTTAACATTACAACGACATACTCTATTTTCTCCTGATGACTGCTCAATTTTGAAAGCCATCTTTTCTTCACTGGACATCAGAGAAGTCAAGTAACGAAGTACAAATACTTCGTTGCCTTACTTAAGTAGAAATTTTGGCTATCTATGCTTTACTGGAGTAATTATTTTTCAGCCGACTTTTTACTTCTACTCCTTACATTTTCACGCAATTATCATAAATCGCGCCATCCGGATGGATCGAATTTGATTGTGGTTGGATGAGAAGTATAAACATACCATTCCGACATCCTATTGGTTGTTACGCGATCCATCGCACCTGCACATGACATCACGGCACACACTTCAGCAAGGTTGTTTGAATAAAATAGCATTTTTTCGGTTGATATGGTTGTGATAAGTAGACGAAGATGTCCATGATAGAGACTCAAGATTCAAGCAAAATGTCACAACCAAGCACCAGCGAGGAAAGTAACAGCACCAGGAAGGTAAAAGAAATTATATAAATATATATATATTTTTTTTGATAAATCACTTGGATTAATCATTCATTCTGACAGCACTAATGTTTATTGTAGACAACCATACAAGGGTAATTGTTACTACCTGCCCTGGGTACACTAATTTTCTTGTATGTTGCCCTCACAGATTCCTGCAGCTAAGCTTGGATGTACATTTACATTCCAATAAAGGTTACCGATGACACGCCACTGAAGTTTGACTTTTTGCACCATTAAAATACTTATAGGCAAGTTATCATATCTTCTTCTCCATAAACCATGTTAATGCTCAGTAGTGCACATATATGGTTCTTTAATGTAGTTGCATTGTACTAAAATGCATTCTTTTTTAATTGCCATATACAGTATCCCAAATCACTATGGCCGTTAAAAAATACAACAAAAAAACAACAACACATTTTTCTTTTTTTTAATGAGGTGTTAGTGCAGTATATAGGCCCGTGGCACAGCCTAAGCTTTTATCCTTAATGCTTTTTCCGCCTCATGTTACTTTTACTTTTATACTTTAAATAGTTTTGAAACCAGTACTTTTACACTTTTCCTTGAGTAAAAAGCTTGAGTTGATACTTCAACTTCTAAAGAGGTCTTTTTAAAGCCTAGTATCTATACTTCTACCCAACTAATGAATGTGAGTCCTTTTGACACCACTGCTGGACATTATGCTGACAGCAGTTTCCTAATATATTGTAACAACATATCACAAGAGCTCATTTCACAAACACATGCGTTACACTGAATTCATTTGTATAATTTGTATGTGTCGCATTTGGCAGGATGGACCGAGACCACACCTAAAGACAAAACGCTGGATCTCATTTTCTATCCCCTCCATCAATATTTCCCTGCCAGTGTCAACACAAATATCGATTATGCAAGAGACATTCATCATCTTTCTGTAGAAGCCATTTATAGTCACCATTATAGTAAAACAGCTTTCACATATTTGAGAAAATGATATTCATGTCATGTTTGAATTGTTGATATTAGGATATACAGATAATTATACATAAACTTTAAATTGTTCCAAAAGCGGAGTCTGCATTACTAGTACTAATGCAATTATTATTCGAATAGAGCTGTGTATTAAAAAACTCTGGCAGAACATTCGTTATGATTGCAGCAGCAGTTTTACAAAACTATACTATTTAGGTTAATATATATATTATACAAATATATTATGGTCTACTCATTAATATACACTTGCAATCAGAATTGTTCCCAGTTGACGAAATAAAAATTAGCAGACCCGAAAGGGACATGAAAAAAAAAATCCATAAAAGATTTTTTTTTAATCCATAAAAGAATGTGGAAGAAAATAAAATAGTAGTTTTATTGAAAGATTTCATAAAAACTATCTATCCATTAAACTTTACATAAATGTGATTTAGACTGATACTGTATATTAATGATAATAAAATATTGGGCCAAGCGGGGATGGGGGAGATGTACAGTACAGTGGTGGTTCAGGCCGTTCTGAGTCTGGGTTTCTGATTGGAGGGTCGAGAGTAAAGTTGTGTTTGCCACTGTTCGGCTCCTGGGCATGGCCCTTATCCCTATGCCCAGAAAGGGCATTCAGCAGAAGGAGCACTTGTGGATTAGGAAGAGTAACTTGTGAATAGAAAGATCCAATGTGTTGACCCTTCGAAAGCCATAAAACTCAAGAAAAAAAATGTGCCAATCTGTGCTAGGAGCAAAATAATTTGAGTTCCAGTTTCAAGTTAGGTTTCTAACCAATTATACAATATACTAATTATAATATCATCAGCATTATTTATTTATCACTTAATTATACATACCTGTGGTTTAGACTGACACTGAGATTAAATAATCATCAAATGACAAAATACGATTCAATAATTTTTCATACTGTATGTCCCTTGCAGCTCAGTGAAATTATTGTTTTCGCATATTCCGGTTTGAAAGCTGGGGTCAGTCAGGATACAGCACCTCTGGATCAGATGGGGTTATGTGCTTTGCTCAAGGGCTTAACAATGGAAAACCTTGCAGTTCTGGGGCTCAAACTCCCACCATTCTGATCAACAGCCCTGTAACCCACAGTCTTAACCAACTGAGCCACCACCACCCTGTGTGCTAAACTAGGCAAAAAAACACAACAAATGAATGCATTTGACCATCTAGATTTCTAATCAAGCATAGACAAGACTGAATTCTTCTAGCCAATGATAATGCAGAACATGAGATTTTTTTAACTTATACTGTAGTTTACTTTACAAAGAAATAAACAAAAACAAAAAGTGCCTTGATATAATCTCACCAATTACAGAAAAGTCGTTGATGACAATAGAACAGGACTCTGTTGACATCTGGTATAAATGCTTCACGTAAATTTGCACATTTTCTTTTGGCACCAAATTCTCATGTTCCTTTCCTTCATATCTAAAATTGTTTCTTGCAACAAAAATTGATGTTGATTTCTCTGTCAGTTTAATCTTAAACATTTAATGACTGCATGTCAGTCAGTTAATTGAGTTTGTTTGTGGATGTATGTATTGAAATGCTTTTAAGCTTATATGACATGGCATCTTTGACCTTCTGTCATGGTTTAAGTCTGATATAACTCAATTGTAAATGCATCTTGGGTGCACTGTCTCCATCCAGATATTATTACAAAACTCTAGATGCATGAAACATACGTGCATTCATTAACAGGGTCACTGTGTCACTGTTACTGCATTTGTCGTACTCTAATATACTGTATATTGTTCCATTGTCGATTCTTTCATTTTTCAGGTTTTGGGTAAATTGTCGATCCTGTAATTATTTTTCTCCCTGTCTGACCATTACTGTATTTTCTCTCCCTTTCTGTCTGAGGCACACAGCAGTTTCACACTAGACTACACAACAAAGGCCAGCACTTACTAAGGCCTCTCCAGAGACAGCTGTTGGCCATGGCGCTCACAGACATGACCCAGATCCTCAGCTAGCCTTTGTGGTCCCCTTGGATACAACCCGACCAGGTCATTACACCCACTGAGCGTCCAAAGTCATTTCCCACAATCGTGTCATCTAGTACGGTCATCCATCCGTTAACTCAAAAGGGATTTGATTAAAAAATGGCAGTTGTTTTCTGAAGAGAATGGCTTTTGATTCTGATTCAAGGCCAGATATGATCCTCAGGAATTAGGTAGAGAAATAAAAAAATACAGACCAGACACACAAAACAACACAATTTGTCTAAGTGAGATTATAGTAGGTATTATAGATAGTAATCTCTCGCTGTAGTGTGGTAATGAATCCAGAATTCTTCCATACTTAGTTTTTTAAGACTTTCACCACCAGTCAATAATACAATATCTGTATTGTCTTGTTTGCTAACCAAACATATTCCATCTGTCCATTCATCCATATTATATACCACTTATCATGTGTGGGGTTGTTCTCAGAGAACTTGCAGCACAAGGCAGGGTATACTCTCAAAAGGGTGCCAGTCCATCTCAGTGCACAGGAATACATATTCATACAACCAACTACACCCTACAGGCAGCTGTACATGCGAAAGTCTGTCTTTTGACTTTGGAAGGAAACTGCAGTACATTGAGGAAATCCACCAAGCACAGGGAGACTCCACACAAACAGGCCAGAGGCGAAACGTGAACCTTCAGGCTTTTGTGAATATACGCATGTAGGCAACACAGAATAATGATAATCAAAATGGCAATGCACGCACGAGTTGGAAAACCGTAATGAACGTGGCACAAAAACAGAAAGGCTCACAATACAATTGACAAGATTTCCTGAATATAATAAAGAAGACAAAACAGAATATAAATAGACAAATTAATCATGGAATTAACACAGAACAGATGAACTCCATTCGATGACAAAATAGAGGCAGAGACCCAAAACAAAAGCACATGGAAAACAATGAACTAGCACAAAAAGAGCTTGTCAAACTGGGAATCACGCAGTGCACCGGGACCACAATAACACGAATTGTCATGTTCTTGTTTTGCTGCTTTACATACAGCGGTGGAGGAAATTTTATTTTTTGCAAATGAAAAATACTCACTGAATGTGTAAGAAAAAATGAGCTTTAACAAGAAAGAATGTATCTAAAATAAAAATATTTATATGAGTCAACTTGAAACATTTAAAAGTTTATCAATTAGATGATACATGAGGTTTGCATTCTTATCTATTCTTATGACTGAAATTATACAGAAAGCAATCAAATAACTTTTTCTCATCAGTTAAATGGCACATTTTATATAGAAAATGTTACTTTGGGTCACGATGAAAAGCCGCAGATGCTTTTCTGTTTACTGTCACTTACAGTTTTCCCCCAGTCTACTCAGCACTCATTCCCAGAAGACACACCAGCCCAAAATAAAATGCCAATTAGACAAAAAAAAAAAAAAAAAAAAAGCCAATCGGTTACAACAGGAAAGCGACACACACATTCATCCAAACATAAATGATTTATCAAGAGCTTGCTCTCATCTACAGCACCAACCCCCATCTACTCAGTTTATGACAACTCCTTTGTCCCTTCTGTTAAAGCGGAAGTCATACTTTCACATCCCTTTCAAACAGAGTCAGATGCTGCTACTTTTTAAACTTTTCCATTTTGGGATGAACAAAGGCGATCCAGCTGTGATATCAGGCACTGTTGATTCTCGCTTTCTAAAATGTTCAACCTACTTTGATAAGTTTTTTTGAGCCACTAAAAAGGAGTAAACACCTAGACTAAAGTAAAATCTGTCAAATTAAATAAACTACATCTCTCATGTAGCATCAAACATGTTGCTTATGCCTCAATGAGAATCTAATGTCTTTTTTTTTTTTTTTTTTTGCACAACTGTCTGGCCATACAATCATTTCTATTGTACAATGACAATGTACAAAAAAACTAACTCAAAAACACTTTAATGCAAAAATATTTCGTTTGCATACTTTCCCTTTTAATCTTGGCCAATTCATGAGTGAAAATGATTTCTTATGCATCCAAAGCAATTTTTTCACAATTTGAGTCCGGGAATATGCCTGTGCCATTCAGGTCATCAGGAGACTTTATTTTATTGCCACATAACGTTGCCTGCAAAGGCAGACGTTGTACAGTGGACACTATGCATGATGGGTGCATCGCTTGTGCATGTGTGTGCGTGTGCGTGTGTGGAAATTCCAAACACTTTTATTACTACTATTCTTTTTTTTTTTTTTTAAACGATGCAACTTTATCAAGTGTTTAAGTGATCATTCATTATTTTTTCAGTATCCTTCCAGGTTTTAATAATCCAACTCCAGTGATTCCAGTAATAACCATTATTTTCTTTGCTTGATGCAGGCCCTTCAGAAATAGCAAGAGCATTATGAATTGCCATATTATTAGATTTATTATACGATGCTCCTGCTAGCAAAACAAGCAGTAAATTAAAAAATAGAATACAATAAAAAAGAAGATAGTAAGATTTTTATTTAACAATTTTAGTTGTAAGAGACAACATAGTACAGCCTGTTCTCAAGACAAATCAGAACATTTCCCAAAAATAAATGCCAGACTTTTTTAATTGACATTTTTTAAACAACAATGTTCATAATGCATAAAGAAATAATAAGTTTATTAGTAAGCAGAAAATGTAAACTTGAAAGCTGAAAATATGTTCATTGATGCTTTTTCAAAGGAAGCATCTTCAATTAAATATAAAACTAATTCTAATTCTACGTTCTCTTTTTCTATTACAGTCAATGTGTCAATTAAATCCAATCTCAAGACACCAGATTCACAAATCAGCTAAAAGACAATAAATCAAACTGGCATTTCATTCATTACTCATTCATCTGGTGAAAAAACATGATAGTTGGCACAGCAGCTTATCAATACTGCTCGTAGCTTTACCTGACAATGTTTAATATGCTGTTGTGCTGTGACGACAGGTTTCAATGACACTTTACGAATAGTCCTAGGGTGAAATATCGTTTCCAGAGATGTACCGCGGAGAAAAGCGGGAAAGGATACGAGACGCAGCACAGGCCGCCCTGGAGCGATATGAAGATGTATTGACGTTGGAAAGTAGACTGTTTTGTTCCCTAATATTCACCTGTCATCTCACCCGTCATTCTTCCTCATGCAGCCATCTCTCTCGAAAACACTAGTTCCCACATTTAGCCCATCCATACATCTTCGAAATGTGAACAGCCCGAAATAAAACGAGCTAGTTTTTTTTTTTTTTTTTTTTCTCACACCTTGTTTATGTCTACATAAGCTGCTGGCTGCAAGAAACACACAACCATTGTTTAAATGCTCAGGGTTAGACTGGGAAGTTCTTCAGAAGGAGGAAAGGGAAAAGAAATAGGAGAGGCGAAGTTAGAGCATCAAAAACCCTTTTTTTCTCTCGGAAAGTAAACATATTCATGGCTCATTAGCGATGCTGTAGGACACAAAGGATATGAAAAAGAGTAGCGTGCGGCTTTCTAATGACCTAGGAAAACAGAGAATACTTGAAGGAGTTGAGCAAACATTTGCAAACAAGGACAGCGATGCTGTGAAGCATTTGTTGAATTGCAGCCTCGCTCTCCGCATGAGGTGCCTTAATTTAGGGCGAAAGCAACATGAAGGGTTTTAGCCTCATTTGAAATTGCCTACAGTTCACAGGCTCCAAATGGAGCCCGGAGTCATCAGTCTGAGAGGCGCTCGTGTGGAAGAGAAACATAATACAACAAGAGGGCGGCAATTTAACTCCTTCTAGTGCTGACTAGGACATCCTCTCCGTCTTTAGTATTTAAATGCTTTCATATATGAATGAGATCCTAGTAGTAGTAATAATAACTTTTTTTTTTTTTTTTTAATGAGAATTGCTTGTATTAACTAGGAGGTAATACGAGGGGCGTTCAAGTCAAAACAGGATAAGAGTAAACTTATGAGAGTAAAACCTACCTCTACTTCTCTATATAATCTTCTGCTACACAATGTGAGTCCAGTGTTTTACTAGTTCTTAGATACAATCAAGGTACAAAGTTCTCTCATTACATAAGAGCCACGATCGGATTACCTGCTTTACGTCTAAATACTCTCCTCCTTTAATGGCCCAAACATGTGAAAATAACTTGGATCGAGATGAGACTGTACAGGGGATGTGGCAATAACTACCAGACTGTAATGTGTAACTGGTGTTGGTGAATATTGTCAAAGTTATCCATTGATTTTCAAGGATCACCCATTCCACACATTCAGTGTTCAAAGGAATAACTGCAATGTGCAGGGGATTGTCCTTTACAGATATATAGCATTCCATAAAAAGTTTGCACTGTTTAAAATGTTTTACTGCAGGTAAGAATCTCTCTACTGTACTGTGCTTTAAGTTTTCTATTTATAGCAATGGGTTTTACACCTTCATTTATGAAAAAATTCAACATCCATCATGGTTTGACTTGAACGCTTCTTGTATCATAAGCAGTAATGTTACAGATTTGGAACTTTACCCACTACTTTTTTTGTTGCTCAGATTTATTAGCTTATAATAAATTATAAGAAGATATTATTTAGCTTATTTGATCCATCTCGAGCCCATTTTTGTGTAGGAATTTTTACGTAAGCCATTCTAAAATAAAGTCAGACCAAACCCAAATGACTTTAGGCACAGAAAAAGTTTAATAGTTAGGCTTAAGTAAGTTCAGGTTGAATGAAACTTTACAGCTCCTAGACTGATAAGTACATGCACAGTCAAACACACACACACACACACACACACACACACACGATTTTGCCACAACCACTGATTTGTCCATCTCTGTTTTGAAAATTGTTATTAATCAAGTTTTAATATTTATTTGGAATTTAGTTTTGATTGAGGATCAGAGAGAAGTAAAATATACTAGTCTTTTATTATCTTTTGCTTTAACTTTCAACCTAGCAATTTAAACCTCAAAGTTTTATCATCGGGGAGTGTTTTCCTTTTAATTAGATTTGATTCATAAAATGGATAACTGTGCCATCTGTCCCACTTTTACAGTGCAGTCAAACTGACTTTTTTTTGGGATTTTTTTTTATTTTATATATTTTTAAGTTTGAATATCAGAATTTATAGATAAATGGCTTTCAGGTCCTTTTTTGTGTGTGTGTGTGTGTTTGAAAGCTCCTAATGTTTCCATGCTGCATGCACTAGTATTCAATCACAGTTTGACATTCTTTACTTTGTGCTAGTGTATTAAATGTTAAGTTTATGTCACTATATACAGTTAGAACTCATGATGAATGCCGTTGTACTGTATTTCAGTATTTATAAACCATTAAAAATGCAAAAATATTTTCTATCTCTCTAACTATTTTAATTTTTGTTATAATTCCTTGAAACAGATAGTTCTCTTGATGTTCTGGTCAGAAGCTAAATTAGGTATGCTTGTCTACTAATTTAAATAAATAAGAAAAAATAAGATAAAATGCAGCTGCTCCAGGTCTGTGCAAACCTTGACCAGAAAGAAGAGGTTATGTCATGACATAATTATAGACTAAGACTAAGTCTTTAAGAATGACTAAGACTAGAGAATATTTGAAGAACCCAGGAGAAAGCCAGGTTGACCATGAAATAAAAAGGATTAGTAGTAACCATTTCTTTACAAATGTTCTAACATTCTGCCATTGTGAATAGATGTGATACATTAATAATCTGCCCACTCCCTTACTGGTAAAAAACATTAATCAGTGACAGCTCTCCTACCTAAGGTGGCCTCCAAAATTCAAATTCTTACAACAGCTTTATCTAGAGTGCAAGCAGATATTGTAACTATCAACCTTCTGTTTAGTCTGGCTGCTCCCAGAGAAACCCAAACACTAGACAAACCAGTGTGAACCATTTTATTCCTCTTTCAAAAGCACCATATCCGTTCTATGTAAACAAACTACTTCTAAACCATACCCTCCCAAAGAACAGAAGAGCTGAGCAACAAACTGGGAAAGGGTATTTTCTTTTATGAATTCATATTAGAAAGAAAATCTAATTGGAATATTTTAACCCATTTTAATACCAAAACAAAAAGAGGAAAAAAAAAAAACATACATTTCTTTGCACATGCACACTGTGCACTGTGTCCCATATGAATGTCTAAGAATTACCAATATGTTAATTTATTAGGTAGTAGGTACTCGGTAGCTGATAAAAAAAAAACAAAAAAAAAAAACTTTGATGATAAATACTCTGTGATTATTCAAATTAGATAAAGAAACACTTGATGCCATGTCTATATATTACAGTACCTGCTTTATTTGTGTTTTTCTTCATGTGTAACATAATAGTGCATGATGTTTTTATATCAGTTCCTTCATATATGCTTTTTTGTTAGCGATATTGGCAGATATTGACACCAAAAACGTTTACCATGAATGTAACATATCATTGGGATGTGTTAAACCACATACACACTTACACACTTGACACAGGCTGATCAAATGTCGGAAAACCGACATTCAAAACCAGTCACAGAAACTGATAACATTAGCCCCATTTACACTGTAGGTCTTGATGCCCAATTCTGATTTGTCGCCTATATCTGATTTTTTTGTGTTTACACTTGCCATACCATCTAAAACACCGCGCATACTTAAAGGGAGGTTCTTGCACTACACACTAGTCAAGAAGGACGAAGCCGAAATATGCTTGACGCTAGCTCAACATCACCATGGTTTTAAAACGGAGGAGGAGGGAAAAAATGCCATATTTGCAGCCTGTGCATATGCTTCATTCACCAAATACTGATTTCTTAATATTTAGCCTAAATAAGCATTAACACATTTGGGGGCTTTTCCTCTTTCATGTCACCTGCGATGTTATCATTCCACACACGCTTCTACCGAAGAATAACATTACGTCATTAAACCGCGAAGAAGTCGCAGTTTTAATGACGTACAGAATGCAATGCCTCAGGAAATCCGATCTGTCTGTTTACACGACAATCACATTATCACATATCTGATTTACATCTGATTTATTTCCACATATGAAGGAGGCCTGAAACCGATCTCAAAATATCGGAATGCATGCGTTTTTTTCCCGTTTACATGGACATAGAACATATCCGATATGTGTCACATATGAGCAAAAAATCGGAATTGGGTCACATTTACCGAACAGTGTAAACATAGCTATTATGTCATCTAAAACAACACTTTGTAGTAACTTCTTAGTAACTGCTTCTAGAATTTAGCATTCTGAATTGCCTCAGAATCATCTGTGTTCTTTTATTCATGGCTAATGCAAGCTGAAAAGCTACTTAGCTCCAAATACAAGGCTGAATACCAAATCCCTGATCAAGGGCACTACTTGGTGTGTGGAACAAGGGATTGTACATCCTACATAGGACTCTATTTGGGTTTCAACCCAGGTGGCTCAAACGGTTAAATCACTGGGTTGCCTTTTTGTAATTTAAGTCCCATCACTTAAAAAAAGTTAGCAACTGTGAGCTTTCATGAATACCAATATCACTCATTGTTTTTTTTTTTGTTTTTTTGTTTTTTGGCTTTTATGGCATGTACCTTCTTCCAGACTTAGAAACCTATACAAACGTGTCTGCTTGCAACATTCTCTATTTATTTTGTAGCTATTTTATTTTTTACCCAGATTCATCATATTTATCATTCTTTGTCCATCCCTTTGCTTGTCATGTGTTAGGTCATGTGCAAGGGTGTGTGTTTCTACAAATATGCATGTACTAGGCAGATGCAACTGCATACCATATATATGAGCTCAAAGAGGTTGACTGCCAAGATGCTCTTTGGGAGTTTCCTCACCCTGTAGTAGCATCTTTATAGGTCATGTGCTGAAGCAGCTGTTTGAGTTTAGCCGGCACGGTATCTGTAGAAAAACAACTGCCCCAGCATAGCGGGCATGATGCCTGTGCATCAGTGCCTTTCTGTCTCCCATGTCCTCTAACAGTTGGAGTAAGACTGTCTGGCAACTAAACTTTCCTCCCATGTTTAAGAGAAAAATAAAGCTCTGAGCTTGGACAACAGCAGGTCATAGGTTGTAAAAAAAAATAAAATTCCCAGGATTGGTGTGGTTTCAAAGGAGTGAGCCTGGAGAGTTAACAGTGCTACCATGACTTTATATTCAGGTGTGTCTGTGCCTATGAACAGAAGATCAAAATAAAAATAAGCCCACTGCCTGTGTTGCTACCAGTTTCTCTACCCTGTGATGACATGACTGCGCTCTATGGCCTGGTACTATATAAATAAAGGAGCAAATATAATATATTAATAAAATATAAAGATTAATTAAATTCTGTCATTATGATCCACTACAAGGCTAAAATGATTTGATTATATCGATATGTATTGAATGTGTAGGGCATCTCGCTGCTATTTAAATCTAAAGATACCCAAATAATTAAATAGAAATTAAGTTAATTATTCACATTTCAACATGCTCAATGATTAATAAGCTCTGCTGAAAATCATTAACATAAGAGAATGGTATTTTTGTTGGTCTTGTCCTTGCTACTGGTGGTCATGCTCCTGATATTTTCTTTAAGGAGTGTATGTGGGTGTGTTAAGCAAGTGTACATTACAAAGCGTGTGTGTACCATGCAGATACAACTGCATTCACTGCATACACTGCATCCTTAGAAATGTTCTGCCAAGTTATACCCTTAGGAACTATTCCCACCCACTGTTAGGATCAAACACTAGCATCTCTTCTAGCCATGCTATAAAGCAGCTGTTACATGCTTCTTCCAAATGACCACACATAACAAAAACCATGACCACATACAAATGCCTCCTACCAACTGACCAGACTTTGCAGGCATCATGCCCATGCAGCAAGTCTCCAGTTGGATTTCACTGATAAAAAACAAAGAAAGGTCTGTACTTGGAGGAAAGGGGATTAGAGGATCTGTACACTGTAAAAAATAAACCGTAAATTTTACGGTAAAAAACTGGCAGCTGTGGTTGCCAGAACTTTACCGTCAAAAATACGGTAGCAACGTTATTAGTTTTACGGGATTGCAACCACTGTACTGTATATTTTACGGATTTTAATTGTTTTTTTACAGTTTATAACTGTCCAATTAACATACTTATGTTGCTAAAAAACAGTTTATACCCGTCAAATTCCAGGGTTTACACTGTAATATTTACGGTTCATGAACATCTTTTTTACAGTTCAGAACTGTCTAATTTAAAGGTTTATGTTGTAATACATACAGTTAAAACCTATAATTATTTCACAAAGCAGACAGAAAACCATTTAAACTGAGGAAAAAACTTATTTTTAATATAAATAAATTGAACATAAGTGAATTCATTCAGCAATTCTGTCAAAGCACTATTTTATCACATAAGCTGGGAGCAAGAAAAAATAGAAGTTACATTGCTAAACATTGAAATTTTACCTTTAAGAAACTATTAATACTTTTAGACAAACCTAAATTAAATCATGAATTGTCTTTTTTTGTGAAAATACATGTCTGCAGATCCATCAAAGGGGTTTATGATAAAAGAGACACTTGAGTTTGCTGTATACTCGCTTAATATTATTGTGAAATCAGAGTTAAGTCTTTCTAGTATATTGTAAAGGTGTTCATCTCTTATCCTAAACCTTTTGGAGATGTCTGCAGCGGGCATGTATTTTGACGTGACAAGCTCACTGTATGAATCTTAAAAAAAAAAAACTTTTTTTAAAAGGAAGATGCACAACCCTGTCCTTAACGTCAATAATACCAACTAAACATTTGTTAATTTACCATATTAACAAAATTAAGATCATTTACCCCTATTTTTTCTATCAAACACAAACAAAGCCCAAATATATTGCATCCAAAATAAAACATCCAAACATTTTCAAAAAAGTGCAAAAAAGGCCTTCATTGGGAACTCAACTCAGGTGCTTGATGTTGGTTTATACTTAAAGTTTGTTTTTAAGCATCTGTACTTTTGGTGAAAGTCTGGTAGCATCCAGCTGGAGGAAGATCTTCTGCAGTACCTCAGAGAATGTTTTCAGTTCCTGAGAATAACTGGAGACATTAAGACCGTACATGCAGTAGCGATGTCTCCCAAGTCATGAAGCACTTCAACACCCTCAATAACAATTCCAACATCAGCTGGAGAGGTAGTGGCATCACCTCCAACATTGATGCTGTAGATGCCAAATACAACATGTTTAAGATCCTCTCTGCAGCACAGCCATCTGTATCCTATTGATACACAAAAAAAGCAAAAATGAAATCACTAGACTAATACAGAATTCCAAAGAGCCTGTTTGCATTGCATTTTTTTCCGGTAGTTGTTTTTCTAGTCTTTAAATCACTAACATTTGGTCCACACTGATTTCTCACATTCCTTTCCCAAGTACACCTGTGATCTGATGCCATCTAATAGCAGCTTTAACTTATTTAAGAAGACTAAATGGATATTGTGATATTCTGAAGAGCCCAATGATACCATTACTTCTGCAGTAATCAGTAGCATTACCTACCAGATATTCTTTGAAGAGACTGTCCAGGTTTTCATTTACTGTAGGTAGACACAAAGTGCCTTGATGAGGCACTCCCTCTTCTTCTCAACAGTTGCATTCTTAAAAAAAAAACAAAAAGAAAACAGTACTCAATATACTTAATACAATCCTATTAAGTGAGTAACATTTTACTATAAAATTAGGCACGTCTAATGTCGTAAATAAGACTAAACAAAAAGTAACAAGCTACTCAGAACTAACAAATGAAATGTCATGTAAGAAACAGGATTTCCATTGGTAGACATCGATCTTACCTGTTGCGAGTAAAGCACACCTTTTATTAAGGACCAGAAAAACTGCAAAGGAAAAAAAAAAATTATAAAGACGTTAACATTTTAATTAGGTTAACATCAAGTATAAAAGTTTGCCCACTATACACAAAAATATACTTTATTGCAAGACCATTTTCATATTGTACACCATTATTTTAGCATTTGTAAAAAAAAAAAAAAAAAAAAAAAAAAATTTAAAAACAGGCCAATGTTTAATTCATGGTATCTTAAAATTTGGTAATTATACCACCAGCCCTTTTATCAAGCATCTTATTACAATGTTGTTTTGTTCAAACCACAGATATAAGTTAAGATAACATAATTATTACTATATATAATTATATACTTTTTGCCAAATAATGGAAATATATGCAGTGGACCTGTGACACACGAGGCTGAAGTTAGCTCCTTATTCGCAGCTTCCGATTCGTTTGGCTTCTCATTGCGCAGCGTCTCACTCTGCGGCTGAAGTTAGGTCCTTATTCGCCTCGTTACTAACGGGAGTGTTCATGTTGGCGAAAGCTGCGCAGTTTAATCAATAAAACGTTATTTTAGCAGGTACCCAACTATATAGTAAAAGTGAAATTGTCCAAGCCCAGATTGATTTTACACTTTAAAAATTAAATGGAAATATGTCATTCTATTATGCACAATGGTGTGAATAAGAAGCCAGATTTCCAGGACCATTTTAGTAGCTTAAATCTCTCAGGCAAATATGAACTATACAACATCTAGCAGGTACCCAACTATATAGTAAAGGTGAAATTGTCCTGGGCCAGATTGATTTTACACTTTAAAAACGATCGAAATATTTGACTATTTAATTGTATTATTAAATCGACTTTTGAATAAAATATTTGTTTTATTTAATTTTTTCATTGGTTTTATTAAAATGGTAGTGATTTTAATGTCAATTAAACTTAAAAACAGAATTTTCCAGTGTATCGAGCGCTCTGACTGATTAATGGATATGTATTAATTATTCAGCAATCACTATATTTTTACTATTTGCCTATCCCTTACTTGCTATATACACTCGCTAAATTATAAGTAGGAGAGTATGCTACTATTCAAACTGATAAATTTTAATTATTTTACACAGCACATTAATGATTGTAAAAATGTTGCACATAGCAATGACAACTAATAATAACATTTATTAAAAATTTACCCAAACAGGTATTAACAATACAGAGATGCACATCCAAAATGCAATGACAAACTATATGGGATTATCCTAAAATTTTTAACAGTAAACTAATTTAATTTTCATTGTATCTCTTACATTTTCCAAAAACACCAGTATGTCCTTCATTTTGGAGAAGACAAATGAAAAATTCACTAGAATATCTTCTTTTTCATCTTCAACATTTTCTAGTGTCAAATTTACACAGGGCCGTCTCTGCTTCATCCTTGTTCATGTAAAAGTTTTTAGGATAATCCCATATAGTTTGTCACATTTTTACAATCATTAATGTGCTGTATAAAATAATTAAAATTTATCAGTTTGAATAGTAGCATACTCTCCTACTTATAATTTAGCAAGTGTATATAGCAAGTAAGGGATAGGCAAATAGTAAAAATATAGTGATTGCTGAATAATTAATACATATCCATTAATCAGTCAGAGCGCTCGATACACTGGAAAATTCTGTTCTTAAGTTTAATTGACATTAAAATCACTACCATTTTAATAAAACCAATGAAAAAATTAAATAAAACAAATATTTTATTCAAAAGTCGATTTAATAATACAATTAAATAGTCAAATATTTCGATCGTTTTTAAAGTGTAAAATCAATCTGGGCTTGGACAATTTCACTTTTACTATATAGTTGGTACCTGCTGTGTATGGTATGGTACATATTCGCTTGGCCATAATGGTTTAAGCCACCAAAATAACGTTTTATTGATAAACTGCGCAGCTTTCGCCAACGTGAACACTCCCGTTAGTAACGAGGCGAATAAGGAGCTAACATCAGCCTCGTCTGTGACACGTGGCTAAATCCGTTAGCTTACTTCAGTCTAAAACACTAGCACTCTAAAACTACAGAAGCAGGTCAAAGATAAATACTATATTATGACATATAAAAATATGTACTGGCGAAAAAAAAATCTAATATCTTACCTTTTCGTGTGTTGACCTCCTCTGTTAAAACAGACAAAACTGCAGGGGGTAACGCGCGCGCGGGCGGAGAGTCAATTAACTCCAGCGCAGGTGTAGTTTGAATTGTCTCGCTCTTCTGTTTCATTAGCGGTTCATGACAGCTGGGGGTCTCGCTACTGCCCCCTGCTGTACTGTATGAAATGTTGACTTAACATGAATGGTTTGTGATTAGACAACGTATTAGGAATTTGTACGGTCGAATTGACCGTAATTACAAAATTACTTTACCCTAAATCGAAAAAAACAAAACACTTTACGTCAACAAATACGATTCTTTTGAGTATATGAAAGTAATTATATTATGTAAAGTTCACAACCTGCCTTGTAATTTTTTTTTGTGTTTACTATTTTTAAAACACTACAATACAATATTTTATGATAACAACTAAATATTTTTCAACTAAATTCTTTTCTAATTTGTACAGATTACAAAAATTCGAGGCAAAAATATGTTGAAACGCTTTTCTCCAGGATGTTTTTTTAGAGAGCATTGACTGAAATCAACACAAGCAAGTTTAATTTTTAACTAAATAATAACATCATGTTTATCTCATGGGTTTGACATGTGATCCCATGGGTTTCACACAAAAATGTTCCAAAAACACATTTTTGCATATGTAAAAACATGTAAAATTCATGTATTTTCTGTAAGGGATAATACAGTATATTGTTGATTTTACTGCAATTAACCATATTTTCATATGTTTTTAACTGTTAAATGTAAGGTCTTACTTCTGTAAAACTAATTACAGCTTTTGACTGTAAATTTTACGGTTATCGCATGTTTTGTGGAATACGGTTTTATTCTGTAGCATTTATACAGTATTTTACTGTTAAATTTACTAAAAATTTTTACAGTGTAGGGTTGAAATCTCAAGTGCAACAAAGGTTTTAAAAAATAACAATCCTGTTCTCCTATGGCTCTTACCTTAACTGCTACAAGGAGGCACCCATGAGGCTGGATATGTGGTTTCAAACTGTATCTGTGGTCAATCCAAACCAACACCAAATTCTTATTTTGACATTTTAACCCATGAATGAAGCAGAAAACCTACAGTAAATCAAGTGATGTCTCAACATTGTAACTATTGAATAAGACGAGGGTGTGTTCAAGTCAAGCCAGGATTCTAAGGTATCACAAAACATACTTATGAGAGTAAGAACTACCTTTATTTACACTAATTCATTTATGTCTGCTTTTTAATTGTTTTTGGATAAAATTAAGGTATACATTTTTCTCACTACTCTGGAGCCATGATTCATGTTAAAAAAAAAAAGGTGGCCTCCCATGGAATTCCTTAAATGGCCCAAGCCGTATGGAAATGGCTTGAAGCAATGTCAGAACTATAGAGGAATGTTTTCAATAACTATAATAACTCCCTTTAATGTGCAAGTGGTGCTTGTGAATAGTTTTGTGTGCAGTTCTCACAGACAGTTGTATCTCTTCTGCAAGTTGGTGACATTCGTCGTTCCCTTTCAAAAGCTACACTCGATGCTGCGCGAAAGCGCTATGGGAAACGTTTCATCATGACCGGTTGTGAAGCATGTGTGTGTCAAACACGCCTAAATTTTTGGCATATATAACCTCGGTCAGGTGACATCATTCGATTAGGTGCACCTAGAGGTTAAAAATAGGCATGAACCGGAAACATCCTCAGATCTTTTTGTTTTCAGGATCTGCTTTGCGCTTCGGCGCTTCTTGTAAACTGGAGAGAACTTGTGAAGAACTTTCTCTCTCGCTTCCGTGGAGATGAAAACAATCACTTTAGAGCGCTCCTCTAGTGATGAGCCAGTGTGTTAGTTGTTGTTAGAGGTGGTAACGCGCGGTCTAACGCGTACACCTTGATTCGCTGTAAAAATAAATAAATTAAATAAATCCCCCAAACGCTCAAGGTCAGACGACAGGTTCCTGTCGGTTGGCCGGAGGAGGGGCCTCAATGATGGCCATTTTCCTTCCTGGCAACCTCCATGAGTTAACTCTTTCATGGAATAAGCCGTATTTATCCCGTGTTTTTGTGCTATTGACATCGATTTGTTCCAATGTCATTGATGAAAGCACGGTCCTTTATGATGATGTTCCAGATTGGAGAGACGCTTGCGGGCTATCTCTCTCCTGGGAGCTCATCCTTCCGGGAAAAATCCACACTTCCCAAGCATGTAGACTAACATCTTTGTTGGTGGGAGAAGAATTTTCAGCCTGGTGCTGTCCTGCACACAATGGCTTTGCAGGCATACCAGACTGACCTACTGAGAGCTGAACACTGGCAGGAGGCCGTGGTTCAATCTCCGCCACCACTGGTGTTTCGGGGAGCAGCGGTCTCCAGTGAAATGTTGGGTGTTTGGTCCCTTCCTTCCATGTTCAGGATGCCGAACATATAACACACCCACCCAGCCAAAGTGTCAAAATTTGTGCACCTTTTAGAGAGGCCGGCAGCAGGGAACCTACTGCCAGGTATCTCTCTTTAGGTACGAAGCACTGTGGAAGACCAGCACCCTCAGGAGACCGGTGTTCAATTCCCGCTGCCATTGGTGTTTCGGGAGACAGCGTGTTTCCGACAAAGTGCTCGGTTCCCTCCTGTCGTGTTTCAGAACACCAAACACCTAACAGCCACCACTATCACCACCACTCCTCCAACTAGCTAAGCGAAAAAGCTACCGCTCCTTCGGAGAAGCTGGCAGCGTGTAAGCTACTGCCAAGCATGTCTCCCTGGCTACAGGATTCAATCATTGTGTTTCAATGGCGTGGGTTTTCCACTTCCGTGAAACCACAGTGAGCACCTCTGTTAATTCAAAATCACAGGCTTGCTGGTAAAAGGGGCCATAGCACATGTTCCCCTCCCAGACAGAGCCATTTAGCGTCAACACGTCGCCCTAGCTCACCTAATTTTTTAGGGGGGAGTCTTAACACCACAGAAAGCGTCCTTCTTCCTACATGAGGTATGACGTTGAGTGTCATGCGGAATCTGACCACAATGTGGGCACAGCTGTCTTCTGCGTGCGCCGGATCCATAAATGAGTCCAAGCTAGGCCAGGAGGTAACTTCACCGCTCCTAGAGTGGTTTCAGTGGTGGCTAAGTGCCGGGGGATTTCATCCAAGGGCCAATCCCCAGAGGCAATAAGGGTTACGCGTCAAGAGCTTCGGACCACCTCTTTGTGGTTCAGACCCTCGTCCTTGACTCTGGGTCCCACTCTAGGTCGAGGCCTTAGATGGCGGTCCAGCCCAAGGGATCTGGAGAGGTCATCTTCTCGCGTGGCATATCAACCAACTTAAATTGATGACTTTATTTCTGGCCCTGAAATAATCCCTCCAGCAACCAAGAGTCTAGCATGTCCTAGCATGAATGTACAACATTACGGCTTGTAAATAACGCCTGGGCAGACTAGATTTGCGCCGCTAAGGAAACTAGCGCACTAGGCTCTGCTTAAGGACAGAACAAATTCTGTCCCTCAGGATCATTTACATTCCAGGACATAAAAACATGTAGACCCAGTCCACTGCCAAACTGTTTTAGTGCTGGAAGTTTCTTCAGGAACACTAAACTCGGGCTTGTGCCCTAGTACACTCTAGTATCAGTATGCAGCCGCTATTTCAACCTACGTTCTGACTGATGGGGTTGTGGAAAACACCCTTAGTTGCCGGCTTATTTGCAGGCCTCATCAGCCTCCCCAGCATGCTTAGGCTTTGCCAATTGGCTAGAAAAAAAAAGCTGTTCTGCATACTTACCCAACTATCTTCCACAGTCGAAGCCTTTTGTCCTCCGCCGTTATAGCTCTGGAGCAGTAAGACTTCATCAGCTGTGTCCAGCTCATGCTCTTCAATTTACTGCGCACCTCCGCATTAGCTAGTGCCGTAAATTAGAGCAAGGTTTCATACGTTGTGGGGCCACGGCCGAAAGGCAGCCACCATTAGACGAGTTGGGTGAGACATTCTAGTGCCCTAGCCTATGAGGCGCGTGGCACACTTCACCTCTAGTGTTTAGGCCCCATTCGACCAGGAAGCTTGCCTCATCAATTGCTCTGTCTGGGTTTCCAAGTATGTCATGCGGCAGGCTGCATTTTTCCTCAAGACATCTTTCAGGCTTCATAGTTGGATGCCAGGCTCGCGGGTCACGTGGCCGAGGTTATATATGCCAAAAAATTTGGCATGTTTGACACACACGTGCTTCACAACCGGTCACACCGAAACGTTTCCAATAGTGCTTTCGCGCAGCATCGCGTTTCCAGGGAACAGGGTTACAGCAACCCCAAACGATTTTCAAGGATCAGGTGTTCCACTTGCTGAATGTTCACAGGAACAACTGCAGTGGGCTCACAGACATACAGCCTACTTTTAAATATTTTAACCATGTTTTACTGGGGCTAAGAGTCTTATCACTGTACTGTGCTTGAAGTTTTTGTAAATGTCAATAATTTTTTTGCCTCCAGTCATGAGAAATTTCATCACACCTTGAATATTGCTTTCCAGCATCGTGAGATTCACTAGCCACCATGTTCTACCAATGTAAATGATTTTAAATACAGTTAACACATATTGTGCCCCATTTAAGGAAGTGGTTTATAGTAAAAATTTTGATTATTATAATCCAAGCCCCTGGAGATAACATTTTGCGGCTAGTACAATCATTACCATTACCATTCTCAAGGACATAAAAAAATACTCAGTAAAACAGTCCTGGCTGCTTCTCTATCCCAAAGCATTCTGAACACGTTGTTATATCCTGGGGATTTACTTTAACATCATACATAAATAAATAGTTAATAAATCCTTTTCTTCATGCTAATTTGCACAAGCCTTAGGCATATTGAATTTTTCTGGGGAAAAAAAATTCTTGCCGTTTCAGCCAAGGAATTAAATTAATAGTATAAAACAAGAAAAAAATCCTGATCTTATGGCAATTCCAGGATACCTTGGGAGCCATCCGAGGGGAAACCGTTCTTCTTGGAAGACCTTTTTTTTGCTCCTCTTGAGATCTGAGAGGATAGTGAAAAAATATGGCAAACATAAGTCTTTATCTTTCTGCTGACCTTAGCTTTTCCGATACCCTTCAAGCACTTGCTTAGAATGTTTTTATTGCTGTGCAAGTATTTATGTGTACCGTGTGCAAAAAACGTGCAGAAATATTTAGTTACAGTCTGTACCTTTTGGAAATCTAAATAACAGAACAGCAAAATGAAATGACTTTTTTTATACAATTGTTATCAAGTACATACAGTACTTACAGTCGTACAGTCTGATTTGGCAGGTAGGGTAAGATTACTCAAGTTTGAGCCATTGATTGTTAGTAACCCCCAGAATGTTTTCTCTCCTCTTCTCTCTTAACCTTTTTTAGCTAGTAATACATCTCTAGACCATAGTATGTCTGAAGGGTGTCTGAAGTGAATGTGAAAAAGTGCACAATAACCTCAGAACAATTACTGAAGAAGAACAAGATCAGGTGTGTTTGTGTGTGTGTGTGTGTGTGTTTGTGTAGATATAGAGGTGTATTTCACTGTTCACAAACACCAGGCATCCTCTCTCTAGCTGCTGATGGGCTATTGATTAGCTGAGGTTCAGGTTTATTGTGACACAATGGAGGCATTGCGAGTCGCAGTGGGAAGAAGATGGAGGGCAAAAATAGCAAACCTGAGCTCCCAGCCTTTACAAAAGACCTCAAGCGTTTTCGTATCAGCATAAATCATCTGTATTCAGAAGGTTTATTCAGTAGAACAGTGGCTGAATGAGCGGCGGAAAGAGACACGAATCTTAATTAACGCCTGTTGTCATCCTTTCACTAATTAGCTAGTATACCTGCAGGGGTAGTGGTAGCTCAGTGGTTAGAGCTTTTTAACTGTTTATCCACTCATATGATGATTGGAAGGTTCTTGGTTGTAATTAAAGGATGGAGAGAGAACCACTTTTAAAACACAAATGATAAAGAAAAAGCTGGGATTATATTCTATTTTACATGATCATTGATAGAGTTTGTAATGAAAACCTATCTGTCCATTATTACAAATAAGGTAAGGAGGTGTACATGCTGTCAATTGCTGTCAGTAAGTTAAAGACAGTTAAAGTCTTGTCAATTTTTTAAACTGCAATTGCAGTTCTTTCCGCAGCCAGCAGCTGCCTCTAAAAATGACAAAATTCGCTTTTAATTCTAGTCCCAAGCCTTGTCTCGCAAAATAATAAGATGGTACATGCAAGTGTTTCTGACATGCTCACAGCTATAAATTCTGGGGATTGATAAATGATTCACTGTTGGGGTGATGAACTCAACAACTGCGCAATAGCTCTGAAAACTCGCCTGCCAGTTGCCTGTACCAAGTGTTTGGAAGAGAAACAAGGAGAACAAAAGTCCTGCCAAACACTTAGTCTGTCTGACGAAACTAAATCACTCTGTGTGTGTGTGTGTGTGTGTGTGTGTGTGTGTGTGTGTGTGTGTGTATCACTCTCTCTCGCGCGCGCATGCTCTCTGAAAGTGCTTCCTCTAACAAACCTGACTCCCCATGCCATAGCAGGATTATCTCCTTGCCTGTCGGCCGGAGCTTGGCCCCAGAGTAAACATGAAGATTATATGGTGTGTGTGGATGTGCGAGAGAGATCATTGCAGGGAATAGAATAGAAATG
The DNA here is from genome assembly GCF_024256425.1 of Clarias gariepinus. Lineage (NCBI taxonomy): Eukaryota > Metazoa > Chordata > Actinopteri > Siluriformes > Clariidae > Clarias > Clarias gariepinus. The sequence goes on from NC_071122.1 coordinate 10,442,602, forward strand.
AGAGAAAGCCCACAGCTGCAGCTCCACGATGGTAAAACTGACAACTTAAATCACCGCATCCTGTAATTAACACTCAGCGTGTCCTGCCATTACATTTCAGAGGGGAAAGGAAACAGGCCTTTCTTGCCCTGGAGACATTACGGCACTCATCACTGGGGGAACAGTCATGAATTTGATCGCTGAATGGTGGTCGTTTGTCTCTGTGTAATGCAAATGCTTCCGAGAGTCATTCGTATAATACTTATTTGTGGGCCAATAAGCAGACCAAATTCAAATTTGATGCGAATGTGAAAATAATAGCTTGTAATATCGTCACCTCATCACGCCACTATGTTATCCCCACCTTGTCTAGCTCACATATAAAATCTCTTCCTTTCAGTGTGCAAGACCTTTACACACAAGGTAAGTGCACACACACACACACACACACACACACACACACACACACACACACACACACACACACACACGCACACACGCACACACACACACAACCTGCTTCCACTTCCACATAGAGTTATGGTATGGCATGATAGCAAGCCAGTGCTGCCACTCAGGGAGGAGATTGACAGCAAAAATCAAACAGTATCTGTCACTAACCCATCTCTTCCCTGTGCCAGACTTCTAAAACCTGCTGCTATGAGACTCCTAATCAGCCATTCTGAAAAAAAGGGGGGAAAACTCTAAGCGTTCTTTCTCTTTCCCTTTATAGTCTCCTTCTGTGGCTGCAACTGTGTCTCCCATCCAACTCTTAGTGTTCGAATCGATCAATACAGTAGCCATTATGTGAGTGTAATTGATAAGGACTTTGTCTATACCCCAAATGGAAGTCTAACTGCAATCCGTACTACTGAAAGACAGACCTCAGATCCACCTTGAGGGGTGAACTAAAACAAAAGGAGAATAGTGATTTCCTAAAAGTATGTTTAAAAGTTTTTAACATCCTATTAATGTGTGTTCATATACAGTATGTTGTAGTTTGACAAACATTTCATAGCCTCCAGATCCAAATAATAGTGAAGGGGTTACAGTGAAACGTCTTGCCTAAGAAACTTTTATAAAATAATTTTATGATTTTATTCTTATTATTTGATAATATCTGCATGTAAAATTAAATCATCCAAACGTAGCATTATATACATTATCTGACAAAAAATAAATAAATTTCGACTGCCTTTATGAACACTGAACAATGAGGTGGACAATTCATGTAAAAAAAATGATTGCTCATGCATCCAGAACCACTTTTTCACAGTTTCCAGAGTTCTGGAAAGAACAAAAAATATTGATCTTATAACCTGCTTATTCAATACTTTCAGGTTGTCAGCTGAGGTCATTCTATTGCCACATAATGTTGCTGAGTTTAAATCTGACCCTACCTCCACAGGCTTGTACAGTGGCTACTATTAATAATGGGTTCATTGATGAGCCATCGCTTTGATGTGCCATCGCTCTGAAATAGGGATTCATCAGACTACATGACATTTTTCCATTGCTCCAATACCCAATCTTTATGTTCCACAGCACATATGTGAAAAACTATTTGCCCCCATTCCTGATTTCTTATTCTTTTGCATGTTTGTCACACTTAAATGTTTCTGCTCATCAAAAACCGTTAACTATTAGACAAAGATAACATAATTGAACACAAAATGCAGTTTTTAAATGAAGGTTTACGTTATTAAGGGAGAAAAAAAACTCCAAATCTACATGGCCCTGTGTGAAAAAGTGATTGCCTCCCTTGTTAAAAAAAATAACTTAACTGTGGTTTATCACACCTGAGTTCAATTTCTGTAGTCACCTCCAGGCCTGATTACTGCCACACCTGTTTCAATCAAGAAATCACTTACAGTAAATAGGAGCTACCTGACACACAGAAGTAGACCAAAAGCACCTTAAAAGCTAGACATCATGCCAAGATCCAAAGAAATTCAGGATCTATCAGTCTGGTAAAGGTTATAAAGCCATTTCTAAAGCTTTGGGACTCCAGCGAACCACAGTGAGAGCCATTATCCACAAATGACAAAAACATGGAACAGTGGTGAACCTTCCCAGGAGTGGCCGGCCGACCAAAATTACCCCAAGAGCGCAGAGACAACTCATCCAAGAGGCCACAAAAGACCCCAGGACAACATCTAAAGAACTGCAGGCCTCACTTTCCTCAATTGAGGTCAGTGTTCACGACTCCACCATACTGTAAGAAAGAGACTGGGCAAAAACGGCCTGCTTGGCAGATTTCCAAGGCGCAAACCACTTTTAAGCAAAAAGAACATTAAGGCTTGTCTCAATTTTGCTAAAAAAACATCTCAATGATTGCCACGACTTTTGGGAAAATACCTTGTGGACCGACGAGACAAAAGTTTAACTTTTTGGAAGGTCCGTGTCCCGTTACATCCGGCGTTTCAGCATTTCAGAAAAAGACTTTTGAAGACTTTGGAGTGGCCTAGTCAAAGTCCTGACCTGAATCCTATTGAGATGTTGTGACATGACCTTAAAAAGGTGGTTCATGCTAGAAAACCCTCAAATAAAGCTGAATTACAACAATTCTGCAAAGATGAGTGGGCCAAAATTCCTCCAGAGCGCTGTAAAAGACTCGTTGCAAGTTATCGCAAATGCTTGATTGCAGTTATTACTGCTAAGGGTGGCCCAATCAGTTATTAGGTTCAGGGGGCAATTACTTTTTCACACAGGGCCATGTAGGTTTGGATTTTTTTCCTCCCTAAATAATAAAAACCATCATTTAAAAACTGCATTTTGTGTTCAATTACGTTATCTTTGACTAATAGTTAAATGTATTTGATGATCAGAAATCAGAAGGTGTTTAAAAACCCATGAGATACATACTGTATGGTGTTAGTTGAGGGGTGAGGTCGGTTGGGTTGGGGTTGATGGCTTGGTATTGGTTTAATTAATTTTGCAGTTTAGCTTCCCAGTTGAAGAGTGCTCTAAAACTTCCACTTCCACTTGAATTTGAAAAACATCCACTTCGATTCTAGTTTCCAGATCAATGATTCTAACATGCTTAGTGTTGGTGATGAATTCAACAATTTTACAATAGATCTGAAGAATTTCAAAGAGAAATGAAATGAACAAAAGTGCTTGATATTCATGGTACTTGTTGTGAACAAAAAAGTGGCGGAATCAAAGTAGCTAAAATGGCGTTTAAATTTATGGCATTTGGCAGAAACGCTTATCTAGGCAAGTAACATTTTAACATTTAAACAGCTGAAAAGTTGGGTGTTATGGGTGTTTTGCTTATGGGCTCAGCAATGGCAGCTTGGCAGTGTTGGGATTTGACTTATTGATCTTCCAAGCAGTAATCTAACATTTACGGTACAATTTCTACAAAAAAAAAACAGTGCAATCTGAGAGGAAAAATAATTATGAGTAGTAATCATTCTAAACTTATGTTTCCTGAACTAAATTCTCCATTGCTGGATATGTGTTTTTTTAAATCCATTTTCCAAAATCTAGTTTCTTTATTGGCCAGTTGCCAATTAGTGAAGAAATTAGTGACCCCTACTGTAGCTAAGCAAAGACTAGCATCAAAGGTGGGGTAATAGAGTCATACCTCAAATATTACATGCTGTAGATTGTACTTACTGTAGCATTTATGGCATTTCTGAACTACAACAAAAAAAAAATGAACAAACAACACAAACAGATAATAAAAATGTTAATTGACAATACAATTGAGTCACATACTACTTGAGTAGTATCACACCAATCAGACCAATCAAAAATTCCTCTATTCCATCAAGCGTGCTCTGATAAAATATAATTGAAGAGAGATCATTAAAAAAAAGGGGGTTCACAAAGATATTTTATGATATAAAACCAAATTCAAATATGCATTTTATATCGATTTAATCAACATTTCTTGGAATGGTATAGAGAGTTTAGCAAATTATTGATGTAGCTGCAGTTTCCCATGGAACTCTCTTGGCACCACAACTGATAGTAGTGCGGCAAGCAAGATTTGTTGGAGAACAGGAGGGAAAAACAAAGCGGTAATGGAGATTCTTGCTTTGTGGCTTGGCAAAAATTCAAAAGACACACACATATACACACCTACACACACACACACACACACACACACACACACACACACACAAAAGAAAAAAAAACTGAAAAATGAGTCAAGCCCCTTGGTAGATTAAAAATATTGCACATATCTAATCAATATTACACCACACATTTTTTAATATAACCAAAACAAGTCTTAAAGAATTAAATAATCTAAAAAAAATACTAATAAAAAAAATAATGTTATGCTTTTTAAAGGCTCAGTAACATTATTTTTCCTCTGTTTGCCATAGTTTCCCACATTATAATGTTTAAAATCCATGTTAACATGTAGAGAGAGAGGCCAGGGAGTGGTCAGGGTATTAGTTCTCATCTTGTCAAGTCATCAGAGAGGATTTAGCAGTGACAGGCTCATGTCTCTCGGCTCACGAGGTGTGTTATTTCCCTGGAGTGGAACTAGAGTGCAGAAGAGGGAAATAATTCAATGATGGTCCTGTGTAAACATGTCCTCAAAGAGGCAGCTTCTCATAAGCATTAGACTGCTTTGAAAGTCTGGGCTTTTCTGAGTCCGAAAATGTCGCAGGCTATGCATTTTAATGTCTCCTCTTTCTTTTGGTTTACCTCTCTTTTTCTAGCTCGTGTCCTGTGCTGCTCGGAGTCAAATGAACATGAAAAGAATGGGGTGAACACAATGGGCCATACTAGCCAACATGTCTTGGGTGTATCTCCGCTTTTCAGATAACATAAAACTGAATCAAACAGATTAATCCACTGGGAAAAAAAATATATTACATTAGGTTAAAATATAGACAGTAGGCTACAGCTGCTATAAATTCACGAGTGCTAATCTACTCTAATAGAGCTTCAGGATTTGTAACGAGATGTGCTGAGATGCAGTCAGGACACCTACAGTACCTAAGCCTGTCAGAGCAAGACAATGGCTGCTAAAAGGTGGACTTCTTAGAAATTGTCTTGCTGAAGTACAGTAGGAGCAAGATTATTACTAGGCCCTAAAAGAGCTGTTAATGTTTTGACCTTGCGAAATCCTGATCTGATGGTTTTAAATTGAACCAGAAACAGCTTCAGAAATTCTTCTTACAGTTAGCATGATTCAGCTAACTGGATTCAACAGGGAGGAAAGGTCAGACAGAAGAACAATGGTATAGTTTTTAAGGACTGTGAGTAAGCACAGCTTGGCTTAGTATAGGCTTTATCTATAGCTTCTGACTAAAAGCTGCTTTATCAGCCAGACACGAAGCCGGAATTAGTCAAAAAGCTTTTAGAGAGGAAACGTGTAATGCAAAAGCAAGCAGTTAATCATCTTATTAAAAAAAAAAAAAAAAGTGTTGAAAGTAAACGTAATAGGAAGTCTGCACTTCTAGTAAACCCTCATAGACTCACATACTCACTGTAAACAGACTGGAACAACATGTTATGCACACATACAGTACAGTCCCTTTCTTTTCGAAAAGGTCTTTATTCAATGAGGTGATCTAGTACTTCTCAGGTTCGGAAGGCTTCATGCCTACAAATGTGCCATTTGAAAGGCCAAGTGGCTTTAAATTACCTGATGGCTGTCTTTTCAGGCTGAAAGGGCAAATCTTCACATTTTTAAAAAGATGTTTCAATTAAATCAGTATTGGAGAACATTGAGCATGAGAAATCAGTGAAATGACTTCTTTACATCCTAAGCATAGGATGGGTTAAGCATAAGATGGGAAAAACAACAGTTTTCCATCAAATTCAAAGATGATTAAAGAAGAGAGAAGTAATGGATGAAATTTGACAAACCCTTGATTTTTACCATCCTGTCATTTAGGAGAATATCCTGTCATTTAGGAGTCTCTACAGGGTCTTATGGATTTAGTGGGAATTTAAGTGGTCTGGAGCTACTAAGTAAGACTAGTGAGATGAAATTTTGACAGTTGTACCAGACACGTCTTTCTTAACAGGATGTACTTTTGGCACAAATTGATTTGATTGACAAGCTGGCAAAATATATGCGCAATTTCCCCAAGACATACACCAATCAGCCATAGCATTAACACTACATTAATGCATTTACATTGATTATCAATTATGGTGACAGAATCATAAACACCAAAGACTTAACCATGCCATTGGGAATCAAAAGCCAGTTTGTCTAGTCCAATCTAATGGAAAAGCCAATGCAGCACAAAAAACAAACAATCAAACAAACAAACAATCAAACAAACAAACAACGCAGATTCTAGCCACCGTAGAAAGGCACCAGAAAATCCAGCACACTGTAGCCTGCTATGCATGAGACCCAGCATGCAAAGAGCACCAGACTTCCAATCTGGCCTCCTTGACATCCAAGACAGACATGTCAGATCCATAAAGGCCTACCCCACAACCCACACTAACTCGAAGGATTCACTGCCAACGTCCTGGTGCCAGGCACCACAGCTCAGCGGCAGAGGTCTTATGGAGTCATGTGCCAAGGGGCCAGAGCTGCATAGGTGGCACAAGGGGAACCTACTTTGGGCTTAAAGTGCATTGTAGTGTAATGGTTGACTGGCATAATTTATGGATTAGGGTGGATTATCGTCTTGGTTTATAGTGAGATAGGGTATTGTCTTTTAAAATTAATAAACTATAACTTTTTCATAATGGTGAAAATATGACTTCAGCAGTGTAGTGTAAATTGTGTTTTTGTTCAGTTGTTCGTAACACTTTGCTCTCAGCATGCATTAGTATTCAGCCCAAAAGCTGAAATCCCAGAAAAGGAACAAGCACTCAATCACATGGCTTGAAAACCACACAGATGATGTGCCACTGGATAATTAATTCATTGTGACCTTTTGAAAATGTTTTGAAATGTGCCTACATTGGAAATAGCCACTGGGCTGGGAAAAGAATAGAAAATAGGGATTTGATAGAGGAATACAAAAACTGCTTAGTTTGACAAGCAAGAGTGGAATCTGTAATGCTATACTGTATATTCAAGACAACATTAGTTATTATTTACAAGGCTGAGTTTTATTGAACACTTGTTTAACTCCATAACATGAAATGAAGGTTAATAATATAACTTAGATCATAAAATCTTCATTTTTACTCAAATTGGTTGAAGCAAAGATGAATACACCCTGCAACAAAAACTATTACATTTAGTATTTTGTATGATCACCGTGATTTTTAGGGACAGCACCAAGTCTTCTAGGCATGGATTGAACAAGTTGGTGACATATTGCAACATCTATCTTTTTCCATTCTTTGGGGAATAACCTCTTTTAGAGCCTGGATGCTGGATGGAGAATGATGCTCAACTTGTCGCTTCAGAATTCCCCACAGGTGTTCGATTGGGTTCAGATCGGGACACATACTTGGCCATTCAATCACCTTCACCCTGTTCTTCTTCAGAAATGCAACAGTAGCTTTAGATGTGTGTTTTGGATCATTGCCTTGTTGGAAAAGTGCACAACGACAACATGATAGCAGCATCTTCTCCTTAAGTATAGAGCAGTACATTGTTGAGGTCATGATACCATCAATGAAGTGCAGCTCTCCAACACCAGCAGCACTCATGCAGCTCCACATAAGGACACTGTCACCACCATGTTTCACTGTAGGAACCATGCACTTTTTTTTTTTTTAATCCTCACCTTTATGACGCGATACAGTTTTGAAACCATTAGTTCTAAAAACAGTGATCTTTGTCTCATCACTCCACAGTATAAAGTCCCAGTAGTCCTCATCTTTTTCAGCAAAGGCCCTAGCAAATTCCAGGCGTGCTTTTTTGTGCATGGGCTTTGGGAGAGGCTTCCTTCGTGGATGATACCCATGCATGCCATTCCTCTGCAGTGTGCATCGTATGGTGTCACGGGAAACTGTCACTCTAGTTTGGCTTTCTACTGGTTTAGCTACCTGCAGTAAATTTGCATGGCGATTTTCTTCTACCCTTCTCATTAGAAGACACTCCTGATGTTAACTTTCGTAAACGGCCTATACATCTCTGTAAGATTGTTGCATCTTTCTTAACTTTTTGGATCACTTTTGGATCAAGATTTGCAATTTTAACTGATATGTAAAGCTTTGCTGATCTTCTTGTAGCCTTCACCTTTTTGTTGTGTAAAGAAATGATTTCCTTTTTTATATTTTGTGACATTTCTCTTCCATTTTAGCCATTGCTGACAGCATGAAATGGGAAGGGCTTTTCTTTGTTAAGTAATTTTTTTATAGTCACCTGTCTGTTGGACACCTCTTAAATAAATCATTAGACTCACCTGTGGTTGAATGCCTGTTAATTAGTGTGGCTTTTATTCTAAGACTATAATTTGGGTGTACTATTTTTTGCAACATAGGCTTGAATGAATTTGTTAGGAAAATCGCTTTTTTGTGTGTGCAAATTAACAAATCTTATTTGCAATCAATGGCCCACATTTGTGTCGAGTATTTTGTAGTATAGTATCTTATAGAAAATTGTTGTTGATCTTGAAAGGAAACTAAAGGTTTTCTGACAAATGTAATGGGGTGTACTCATTTATATATACAAAATTCTCTTGTCTGATGAGACAAAGATTGAACTCTTTAGTGTGAATGCCAGGTGTCGTTTGGAGGAAACCAGGCACCACTCATCACCAGGCCAATACCATCCCTACAGTGAAGCATGGTGGTGGCAGCATTATGCTGTGGGAATGTTTTTCAGCCACAGAAACTGGGAGACTAGTCAGGATAAAGGGAAAAATGACTGCAGCAATGTACAGAGACATCCTGAATGAAAACCTGCTTCAGAGCGCTCTTGACCTCAGACTGGGGCGACGGTTCATCTTTCAGCAGAACAACGACCCTAAGAACACAGGCAAGATATCAAAGGAATGGCTTCATGCTCAGTGAATGTTCTTGAGTGGCCAGCCAGAGCCCAGACTTAAATCTGATTGAACATTCCTGGAAAGATCTTAAAATGGCTGTGCACCGATGCTTCCCATCCAACCTGATGGAGCTTGAGAGGTGCTGCAAAGAGGAATGGGTGAAACTGGCCAAGGACAGGTGTGCCATGCTTATGACATCATAATCAAAAAGACTTGAGGTTGCAATTGCTGCCATCGACAAAGTGTTGAGCAAAGGCTGTGAATACTTATGTACATGTGATTTCTCAGTTATTTTATTTTTTATAAATTTGCAAAAATTTAAATTTAGTGTTGTGTGTAGAAATTTAAGGGAAAAAAATATTTAATTTATTTTGGAATAAGGCCGTGACATGTGGAAATAAGGAAAAGGTGATGTGCTGTGAATACTTTTCGGATGCACTATATATATATATATATATATATATATATATATATATATATATATATATATATATATATATCCCAAAATACTATATCCCAAAAAATACTTTAATTTCCTTAAAACAGGATAAGAATAATTTAATGAATTACACACTACTGAGATTTCACAAGTAGAGTTAAACTGTATATAGGTTTCTACATGATATACTGGATTCATTCATATGTAGAGTCTTTATGGCCTTATACTTAAAAAATTGCAAAAGTTGCATAAGTTGCAAAAGTTTAAGTCAGGGCTTAGCATTTATTAATTTTCATAATTATCTTTCATTGATTTGTACAATCCTGAAATGATTGTCTCCATACTGCCTTCACAAGCTAAATGTAGTTCGTTTAAAGAGCCCGATGGCACGGACTAATTAAATGAGCCATAATGACAGCACCAGTTTCAAAGCCTCAGCTCATACTTAGAAATGTTATCCAATATCTACTCCATCAATAAATTCCTACACTAACACCCGAATAAAGGCTTTGTTCACCAGAAGATTTCTCAATTACTTTACTCACGACTTATTAACAGAACCAAACATCATTCAAGTAATCAAAAGCAATATGAACTCTCTAAAATCTCTTAATAACTTGTTCTGACCAAAATGTCTCCCATTTGAACCACTACAGTCCACCTGCTGAAGATTAGGGCATTCAGGTTAATGCCAGACTCTTGGTCTCTCTGACTCATGACCTTTAAAGACCCTTTAAGAAAATCCCTCCCAGCTTGCTAACATTAACCTCTTATCTTTTACCTCTCTCTTTCTTTTTTTTGTACCTGGGAGCTTCATCAGAGACCTCGGAACACCCTTGAGCTGTGCAGTGTGCTCGTCTGATCTACAGAAGAGGGCCCTTTATTATCCATGACCTTCAGTATGCTGTAGCTTTGGGCACTACTCAGCTAGCAATCCATGGAGTCCACAAGGCATTTCCCACGGTCCCTGTCTGTCCATCAGTAGCCCCTGGGGCTTCTTTTTTTTTTTGTTTTTGAAGAAAGATGACACATAGAGGAGAGGCTGAAGTTTCAAAACAGCATGTCACGATTTAAGCCCCTCATAAATACTGTCCACAAAAAAAAAAAACAGGAAATAGAAAAGAAACTTGCCATCTAGGCAAACTTACCAGGTTTGATGTACTGTACTAAATAAAGTTTGTTTGGACAGATCAGAGATCCGAAAATTATTTTTAGAATGTATGCAATTCAAAAGAATTCCATTTCTGTCAAATGCCCCAGCAGTTTCATTGATTTACGTCTATCCAGGTGTTTTTTTTTTTCTTTATTTTGCATTGCTGTAATTTTAAGGAGGATGGTGATGAAATGCATGTCTGTTCAGTTTTCAGTACCTTAAGTTTGATTCAGAATGTTTCATGTAAAATGAGGCACAAGCTCCTGGTTTGAAAATGTTTTCCAGCTTTTGTAATCAAAATACAATATATATATATTGCAAAGCACTGTACTGTATATACTGTACAGTTTACATTAACCTGAGAATATTTGCTTTGTCTAGTCCGTATGTAAATATATGTATATATATATATTTTTTTTTATTTTATTATTTTTTTTTTTTTATTTTTATTATTATTAAGAAAAAGATAATTTCATACCATATTTTGTTGTAATGTTTATAAAATGACAGTTTAGGTATAATATCTTTTGGATCATTTACTTTTATTTAGAAACTTGAAGCTAGTAGGCATATTGTTTTATATCTGCTGGGAAGTGCAACAATAAATGCAATTTTCAGTTAATGTGGAGTTATCAATAACAGTTTAGTATTTCTGTTTAACCTAAGTTTGTGAGTTTAAATCCCAAGACTGCTAAAGATAGGCTGTTAGACTTTTGAACGAGACCTCAATCCTGTGGCTTGTACTTTGCTTTACTATAATTAAAAACATTGACAAATTAAATAAATCTTCATAATTGAACAAAATCATTTTCTTTTTTAAGTAGTTATAAGGGTCAGGATCCACATGGGTCCAGATGTCAGCAACCACCTGCTTTCTCGAAAAGAAAGACTCTTTTCTTAGACACAATTAATATGAGCTTGAATGCAATGTAACCTAATCCTGTTTAACAGGTATTCCCCTAATGCTGTTGTTTTTGCATGTGTGAAGTTGCTGTTTGTTTGTTATTTCTGCACAGCCATTTCACTTAAGGCTGCTTGAGAATTTACATACGGACTAGACAAAGCAAATATTCTCAGGTTAATGTAAACTGTACAGTATATACAGTACAGTGCTTTGCATAAGTATTCACACCTTCAAACTTTTCCATACTTTAACTTTGTAATATTACATCCTTATAGTAAAATTGATTTAATTAGATATATATATACTCTGCAGCCACTTAACGCAAATATCTAATCAGCCAATCACATGGCAGCAATTTGATGCATTCTGGCATGTAGACATGGCCAAGACGATCTCTGAGAAAACAGTGTGATTTAAGTGACTTTGGGCATGGGACCAGACTGGCTGGTCTGTGTATTTTCCGAAACTGCTGATCTAATAGGATTTTCACACACAACCATCTCTAGGGTTCGTTACAGCTGAGGTAAACTGAAGAGCATCTCTGAACACTTCGAACCTTAAAGTAAGCTACAGCAGCAGAATATCACACCAGGTGCCAACACTGTCAGCTAAGAAAAGGAAATTGAGGCTACAATTCTCATGGGCTCACTAAAATTCCACAATAGAGGCTTGGAAAAATGTTGCCTGGTCTGATGAGTCTTGATTTCTGCTGTGACATTCAGATAGTAGGGTCACAATATGGTGTAAACAACATGAAAGCATGAATCCATCCTGCCTTGTATCAACATTTGAGGGTGCTGCTGGAGGTGTAATGGTGTAGGGGATATTTTCTTTGCCCACATTGGCTCTTTTACAATAGTATCAACTGAGCATCGTCGAAATGCCACAGCCTATCTGATTATTGTTGTTGAACCATCCATCCCTATGTCCAAAGAATAACGTGACATGTCACAAAGATAAAAACGTGTCAAGCTATGTTTCGTGAACTCAAATTCAATTCAATTCAATTCAATTTTATTTGTATAGCGCTTTTAGCAATTTTCATTGCCGCAAAGCAGCTTTACATAGTCAAAAGAATTATTTAGGTATGTATGAAATGTGAATTTGTATGAATCAAAAATGGTCAGTTTGTCCCTGGTGAGCAAGCCGAGGGCGACAGTGGCAAGGAAAAACTCCCTGAGATGGTAATAGGAAGAAACCTTGAGAGGAACCAGACTCAGCAGGGAACCCATCCTCATTTGGGTGAAACAGAAAGCAGTAAATGATCTGCATTTATACAGTGTGTAGGGTGGGAGGCAGTTCAGCTATAATAGCTGATGTTAATTGATGTTAATATGGAGTCCAGGTAGTTATTGAAGACCCAGGTAGACTTGTAAGAAGTTCCAGTCATGAACTATCGAACTGTCAAGTCCCCAGAGAAACAGTTGCCAACACCAGTCAAGGCCAGAACCATATTCTAGGTAATGGCCTCCACAGTCACCAGATCTCAGTCCATTAATTGTTGCCACAGAGAATTAAGGCAGTTCTGAAGACACAAGGGGTCCAACCCAGTAATAGCAGGGTGTACCTAATATAGTGGCCGATAAGTGTTTGTTATAAATCTATACAAAATAGTTCATAGTACCAATAAGTGAGAATGCATAAAACCGCTGTTACTGTAAAAATGCATAAATATGTTCTAGTGCAATCAGTCAATCACTATAGAAATCACTCACTCACACTCACTCATTGTCGATACCGCTTTATCCTGTGTTCAGGGTGGCGGACTATAGAAATCACTGAACATAATAGTCAGAAAGGAGTCTGTCTGTATGCAATTAAAGGGTCACATGTTCTCAACATTAACGCACCTATTCCTAGAGGACTCAGATTTGCTGCAGAACATATTGTAGCGTTGGCGGAGGTGTCAGAAGTGGAATGGAGAGTTACGAGTTGGAGCGCACTATTGAGGACCACCAAAAGATCCAAGCAGGCCGCCGAGTAGCGGAGCAATTAAGAAAGGAAAAAGAACATCTTCCTGACGGGGCTAGCGCGAGAAAACCAGAAATGAGGCACGGGACCTCGGGACTACCATTGCAACGTTCACAGGCCTGAAAGACAGCGTACCCCAGCAGCCGTTAAACTATGTAGCTCCAGGGGGGCGCTTAAGGGAAGCTGCCTCTCGCAACGGTTCTTGTTCTACCAACTAGTGCATTCAACTTCCGGCCTCTGGGATCTATGTGAACTGAGTCCTGGACGACGTCTTACTACGGGTGCTCGTGGACACCGGTTCTACGGTTTCGCTGTTGCGCTGTGGATTACTGGGGCAAAGTGAGCGCGTTTGCAGACTGCCTGACCCAGCCTTCAACATTCGCACTGTGTCTGGGAGCTATGTGAAGATATGGGCTTGTCGCACGGTGGGAGTAAAAGTAGGTGAGTGTATCCATTCTCATGAATTCGTTGTGGGAGACATCGAGGATGATTGCGTTTTGGGGTTGGACATTTTGGAAAAGTGTTGTGCGGTGCCAAATTTAAATGATGGAACTCTGCGTGGTAACCCAAACCACAGCCACGTTGCGCCAGGTAAACATCCGGTAGCTGACCAAGCGGAAAAACTACACACTAACGCCAGCGCTTTATCCTGACGGCCGGGCAGCAAAGCGCGTGGTTGGTACTGCGAGTGAGTCGAAGAGCGCAGTTGCGACGTAGAACCTTCAACTCCGAACATTCTCCCCGTGCAGTCCTCCAGGCTCTCCTGCGGTGATCAGTTGTCCGAGCCGGCGTGCAGCTGAGTTACTGCGTCACCTAGAGCATCACCCGTAGTCGCTTGGCCTGTGTCACAGCTGGACTGTGATCAGCTTATTGCCAAACAAAAGAAAGATACGGTTCTGCATAGGGTGCTAGGTTGGGTTAAAGCGGGCGTAAGACCGGATTAAACCACAGTCGCTCACCTAGGGCGAGAGGTGAAAGCTTTCAGCTGCTTTCAGCTGCTGGTACCAAGGGCTTTGCGGGCATGTGTACTGGGTTTCGTGCATGGACATTCCGGTTCGGGACACTTCGGGGTGAATAAAACTTTGCAGCGGTTGCGAGCTCATTTCTACTGGCCGAGCTGTCGTACCAACAGTAAACTCTTTGTTCACCAATGCGACCTCTACTTGGCAAAGAAGAGCCCCACTCAGCGCTCGCGGCACCGCTGCAAGACTTTCGGGTGGGGGCACCTATGGAGCGTATGGGCATGGACACACGCCGGTGATACGTCGAACTCTGCGGAGTCCGGTTCCTGTTTGCGCAGGAAGGACAACGGCGTTTACAGCGCCAGCGCTGACCGCCTTTACGCCTCCAAGACTGAGAGAGTCATGGTGACCGGAGACGGTCACAGCTCGGGTGGGGGCAGTGTGGAGTGGGCGGAGCGGCAACTGACGACCATCATGCATTGCGGAGGGTTTTCAATGTGTTCACCCTGTTGGGGAAGGGTGTTTGGGTTAGTGGCTTCGCCAGGTTTGTGTGTTAGACAGTGTGTGACCGGTTGAATGTGCTCTGGTTCATGCTTAGGCTGAATTGGTGGTTCTCGAGGTGAATGAGTGTTGTTCATGCTGTTTTGTGACTGTGTGCAAAATAAAGTGCTCCCAGCCATTTGCACTGGGCAGCAAACAAGCTTACTCGTATCTCCAACGTCCTTTAAGCGGTAAAATGCTACAATATATAAACAAATAGCATTATGAAGACCAAGCCACAATTCAAAAGTTTCAATCAGGGTTCGGTAAATGAAAAACACTTTGTACTGTACATCAAACCAGTGACTGGGATAAGAGAGAGAGAGCAATACAATATATAATCTTACGTATATGGTCCTCTGCATTTTTCAAAAAGCTTCCAAATAACATTTAGGAACTTGAGTGCCTAAAATTAATAGCTAAAATCAATGTCAATTCGAAGATTAACTGTCATTCTTAAAGGAAATACAGTACTTAAGTACCTAAGTTAAAAATACATCACTGCCATTATGCTCTTAATGCACTGCCAGTAGGTCACACACCTACATAAAAGAGCTAATGTCATTACTACTCTATATATGTGTAAACATAATATATAAACATATTGTACAGTATGTGTATATTTTATATGTATATTAAAAACTGGTTTAGTTGAAAATTAATAGATAGTAAATTAACCTGTGTATCTTTAGTGATCTATATATTGTACAGAAAGTCCTTTATATTCTTAAATCATATATCCACAGACTTTACAAAACATGTCTTTTTTAATGGTATGTAATAACCTAATATAATACTTAAAATTAAGTTTTATATAATAACATATTACAACAATGTTGTCATGGAGTTCAGCATGATGTGATGGAGTGAGAAATTGGATCCAGTATTCATACAAAATTCTCTAAACATGATATGGACATGCTGATAACCTGCTGCATGTGTGCCATGAATGTGGTAAGGATCAAAAGAACATAATATGGAATTTAGTCTTCTAAAACATGGCATGGATGTATCATGACATACCAATGACAACTCAATCAGAACGTCATCCAACCTTTTATGATTGTACATGGTTTCTAAAGAGTTCCTGTCAAGTTCTTACTGTTTTCAACCATTTTTTTTTAAGTTGTAGTGAGATCATGGCTTATAGTTATAATATGTAAGTAAATGTCCAAGGAGGATTCACATAAAATAAAATAAAAATCTCCATCAAATCTTAAACAGATTTTAGTTACTGGTGGTAATTTAGTGGCGGTATTCATGGAGAAAGAAAGCAAAAGACACAGAGAACGAGTCATGCCTTTGTGACTTTTAGAGCTCTCCCGCAAATCCTGCCGAATGCACACCATTTCATTGCCTCGGGCGTTAGAGTTCCATAAATCCACTTGTTTTTCTGGATAGTGGCCAGGAATGCTGTGCTCTTAGTTTGGCCAGGATTCCTTCATCGACCCCTTCCCCCCTTTCAGTGTATCGACTACTGTGTCCAACGCAAGTGCACTGAGTGGTGGCAGCTATACAATAGGACATGAGGGAATAAAGGTGCTCAAAGGCCATGAAAATAACCCTGAGATCCCATGTTGACTTGGAATAAGCATATGTTTTAGTATGCCAGTGTTTACGAGTGGAAATACAAGGCCGAGCTCAGTCAATATGGAGGGATTAGATGAAGGAGTCTAGGGAGAACCTGGCATGAAAGAAAGTGAGAACAGATAAAAGCAGAATAAAGAGAGGGGGCTAATATGTGGCAGAGCACACAGCTGAAATGCTATTATGATGACATATCAAAGCCGTCTCCCGTTCCTTTGGGGCAGCAACAGCAACAAATCTATCTTGGTTTGGCTTCAAATGTGTTACCGATGTGAAGACACAGAACTGTTAGCAAAGCTGGGAAAGAGCATGCTGAGAGAGTTGGGATTGAGGTTGAAGTGAAGGTCATGAATGGGAAAAGAGGACATTAGCATACTAGTATTAGTTGGATACAAAACCAAGACTAAGGATTCTGTTAGGAGGCAAAACCTTTTTTGCATTAAATAGAAGGTATATTAATCATTTAAACTGTAGATACATTTAAGTTATTAATAAAATACCCAAATAAAAAAAAACATCACACTGAATATTTAACATTTAAAAAAATATATATTACAAAAATCACATCCTTTATAACATGTCCACTTTGTGTGTAATTTATTTATTTATTTATTTATTTTAGATTATTGTGCTATCCTTTACCAATATTATTCGGCTAATATTCAAAAACCATACAGAAAAAAAAAAGATTTCAAGAAAATCTATTTCTCATATGCATATGAGATGTCTTTCTTCACATTATCACAAATGAAACTACTAAGTGATCTTGATTAGGATTAATAGCTACACAATGTTTAATATTCTTAGAGTTCATGTAAACGTTTCAGTGGAATGAAGCAATGTTGCATGCAGGTATATTCTGCATTGAATGAAAATAATGCTTCATCAATTCAACAAATGTCATTTGAATGCCAGTTTAGTCAAAACAAGATCAGAAAACATGATTCAATTACTTTTGCTGTAAAATAATATTAATATTAAACATATCAAGAGATACATTAAACACATACATAATGCAATTAAGTAGCAATGGGGTCATGGGCAACAAAAGTGGCAGAAGATGCTGTCTGCTACAGTACATGCTACAGTACAGGGGTGGATAAATCACCAGACTGGGTGTCTGCGACAAACAGATTACTGTATGTGTCTGGGCTATCAGACTCTTTTTATTTGCAGTTGCCTAGAAGACAGGTATATATATATATATATATATATATATATATATATATATATATATATATATATATATATAAAATCCAAGACCTATATATATATATAGGAATTCATGAAACATAGCAAGGGTGTCTGTTTGTTTATTTATTTATTTACTTGGAGTTAAGCATTCAATATTTTTTTTATTTAAAAAAACAAGTAAGCATATAAATAATAATTACTTCAGTAATGTGTTGTGTATGGAAAGTTCAAGATTAAAAAACAGAATCTAAAAATAACCACAATGTTATTGCACACATTTAAATAATGAGTATAACAACCAGTTGGGGTTCAAACAATTCCTTTTTTCAGTTAAATGAGTCTCTGAATAATAATAATAATAATAATAATAATAATAATAATAATAACAGTTATAACAGCAGTGGCAGTTGAGGCTCTTGGTTGCTGTTTGGGAGTTCAAGCCCTGCCACAACCAGGTTGCATTGTTGGGCACTTGGGCAAGGCTCTTAACCCTATACCCATACAAAATCAATCCACCAATGCTGGTCCCAAGCCCAGATAGGAGGAGAATTAAGTGTTGAGCTAGCAACCTGCTCTGTAAAAACCACCACTGCTATGGAAACAACAGGAACCTGTTGCCAGAGTTTTCAGCACATAGAAAAAACAAACAAACAAACAAACAAACAATAATAATAATAATAATAATAAAACCTTCACTTCACACTTCAGTACACATATCAATCAAGGTTGCATTTGATTTATTTTAAGATTTTTTATTTTCATTAATAAATTAGCTTCAGAGAAATACTTTATTATCTAGCCTATTCAGCTTGTTAAATGGAAACATAGTCTAATTAAAGTTTTTGTGTGAGAAAAAAGAAAAAAATACCAAAAGGTTATAAGAAGACCAACTTAACATTATTATGTTACCGACTGTGGTTATGTAGATCTGTCCTTTTTCTTGGAAATGTAATTGTTTTTAGTCTATGAATGAAGATTGTTATATTGGGTTTAAATGATAATAACCACTTTAAAGCCCATTTCTAGGCAACTAAAGCATGAGACTGGTCAAATATAATGGAACTTTCAGCCGCTCACCGGGATAGCTTTGTAATTTGTCCATTGTACAATATTAGATTTTGGTTTCATTTTGCCATGGTTTCAGTTTAACAGCATGGTGGTTTAGTGTTCAGGTCACCTTGCACCTTCAAGGGTGGTTTAAATCTCACCTCCAGTCTGTGTGCATGGAGTTTGCATGTTCTATGTTTGGTGGTTTTCTTACAGTTACTCCTGTTTCCTCACACTGTCCAAAGACATACAGTGTAGCTTTATTGGAATTCCCAAATTCTCTTTAGTGTATAGATGGGTGTGTGATTGTGTGTTCTTGTGTCCTGAGATGGGTTGGAACATTTTTCAGTTTGTATAATACGTCTTTTTTACAAAAGCCAAAACATTATGACTGATCAATTCATTCCATGTTCTGGGTTTTTCCAAAAAAAAAAAAAAACATATTCCTTAAAAAAAAAAAAAAAAAAAAATCCCTAAGTTGTACAAGAAAATATAATTGGTCCTCTGTTGTAAAACTTGCCCTAATTCAAGACTACAGTAGGTAGGATTTAAAAATATATATTTAATAAAATAGGATTTGGGAAATTTAAACATGGTACTGTATAAAGGTGAATGTTAGTACTGACTTATCAAGTTGCAAAATAGTTTTTAATATCAATTAGTAGAACAAACAGGATTAATCCAAGAAGATTCCCAAGGTGATAATGGCAGTCTGTGAAGTAGTATTTCCAAACAATCTATTATTTAAAAAAAAAATTCTGTACAGTGGATATTGACTATAATAGTAGTCCGGTTGATTGTGTAGTCAGATATGAATATTTTCAGAAGTACAAATTGTTCTCAGGGTGACTGTTTTGACAAGGTTTCTTGTATATATTTGTATATATTCATCCTAGCATATAATTTGCCATGTGAAAAAGTAGAACAGGTCAAATGAGAAGAAAAAGTCTGTTTGAGTCAGGTTCAAAAGCAGGCCAGGCCGAGGGTTCAGAGAGGGAGATAGGTTGGTTATGTTTAAGAAGTGTTGAAGTCAAACCAGCCTTTTTTTTTTTTTTTTTTTTAACTACAGAATAGCAGAACATAGTTATGAGACTAAAAGCTGCCTTTACTTTTCTAAACAAGATGGTATAAAAAAAATTCGAGACTAACATGTTTTTAACATGCCAACAGATGACAGCACAAGGCAGCACACACAGTCACAGTGAGCATCGACCTTCTTAAATCACTGTGGCAAAAGACATTGGGACATCAGGAGCTGTGCAACTGGTGCTATTCTTCCACATGTGGTACCACATCTGTTATTTTTTTACGGACAGCAAGTTAGAACATGAAATTTTGTGTAAAATCGTTTTGACAATGAGTTGACAGCAAAAAAAGATGACGACAAAAGATCAGGAAGACCTTCACTGGGATTAACCCCTGAAAATGTCAAAACCATTCTACATTTGTGCATAATGATCATCAGAGAACAAACTACAACATTTCAGTCAGGCAATCCTCACATGCCCATTGAGGACCCATCCTTCATGTCAAGGATCATTACTGGTGACAAAACTTGGGTGTATGCGTACAATCCTGAGATGAAGCAACAGTCTACACAGTGGAAGAGACCATCATCTCCACGACCAAAAAAGGTGAAGCAGGTCCGCAGATCCACCAAGTGCATGGCCATCATCTTTTTTAATACTCGCATTATAATCATTTTGCATTGAGAATTTGTCTCTAGGGGCAATAGCAAATTCCACTGCCAGGTTTTAAGGCATCCGAGGCAAAAAATATGGCAAAAAAGCATACAGGGAACAGAACTTGTAAACAGAACTAATTGAAAATTTTTGATACCACCTCGTAAAATCCCCACTACACTTATCCCAGTGTTTTACTAGTGCTTGGATACCATCGGCTGATACCATGATCGGTGTGCCTAACGGTGGACTCCCAGGAACTTCTTTAATGGCTTAAACATGTGGAAATGGCTTGGAGCAAGGTCAGGATTGTACTGGGAGATGTGGCAAAAAACAAGTTTCTGTAATGTGCAGATGCTGTTTGTTATTGTGTGTGTATACAGCTCCTACAGACAGATGCATCTCTTCCACAAGTTGGCAACAAGTTTTTTACTGACTGTCAAGTTTCCTTTTCATGTTCCAGTGATGAATGTTCATGAAAATGATTGCAGTGGGCTCCAAGCCACCTTGGCCAGATTCATTCACTTCTTTAAAACACTTGCACTATTTAAATGTTTTATTGGGGCTAAGAGTCTCATTACTGTACTGTGTTTAAAATCTTGTTACTTCCTTCCTGTAAGTTGAGTGTCTACTGTGGTGTAACTAGTACCATTATAAGAAAACACTATCACATGCAGGGCCAGATCAGCGGACTTGGACTTCAAACCTCAAACCATGGCTCTGTATTGATTCAAAACCCTACAGATGGCATGGCCACCTCACAGAGTCCACGGTTCAGTAATGAGTTTGGGTCACTGTATTCCTCTGGGTTTTCAGTTTATTTTATAGGTGTCCATGGGAGCCATTAAGTAGAGAGCACTCTAAATTCCTGCAAATGGTGAATGTGAGAGTGAATGGCTAGAGATATGTTCCCACTTTCTTCAGATCTATTGGAACAACGATAGGCTGATGTGCTGCTCAGTAAAAACATAGCTCACTAAAAAAAGTTATTCTTTTTGTTTAATAAAATTTTAAGTTAAATGTTAAACTTTTAAATGTTAGTGTGTATTGTTTAAATGCTTCACTTGCTTTTCATTTTAAAAAATCCCAACATAAGGAATGGGCTAAATTTAATTACTGTTTAATTTACTTGTGAAGTTGTTGAATATACTGTAGCTAAGGTATAAAACTTTATATTTTGTTTTCCAACCTTAAACCTTAAAAAAAAATTAAGCCATAATTGTAAAGTTGGGGCATTTATAAAATCAGGATACTTACAGAATCCTGAATACAGAATTATGTTCTGTTATGTCGTGGTTGCGCACTGTCACTTTGTTGTTGCTCTTGTTTGCACATTTGCATGTGCACTTTATGTTGTCCGTAAAAATAGTTATACTTAGCTAGTTAGTTTTTGTTCATTTATGTTGTAATTTATGTTAGGTCTCTCTGTCTTGTCTCTGCTAGCCAGTTAACTAGGTCTCTTGGTTAGCTAGTTTAGTGTCTCTGTTAATTTATGTTGTAAATTTATGTTGCATGCTGCACCTTGGTCCTGGAGGAACGTTGTTTCGTTTCACTGTGTACTAACTGTATATGGTTGTAATGACAATAAAGCCTACTTGAGAATCGCGATAAAAATCGAATCAGCTCCTAGGTATTGTGAGAATATTTTTTTCAAGTCGTTAAGAAACCCCAGAAAAACAGAAGGCAGGACTAGTTTAGCTGTCTAGTACTACCTACCTACGGTCTTATGGTGTTATCATGGTTCAAACTTGAAAAAAGCAAATTGGTGAAGTTTTACTATAGTTAGCTTTGCTAGATGTGAAAAAAGTTAAATAAATATTGACATTCAGGGATCTTGTATTAAAATAACTTCTTAAACACAACAAATCAGTATCTAGAAATAAATACATTTCAATACGGAGCAGAAAATAAGAATGTTTTCTAACTTCTAACATTTTAGAGTGGTGTAATGTCTTGTAAAATCTGTAAGTAATTTTTTCCAAAACTGCAGCACGGCTTATAATTAACCTACACACCTCAATCTGCGCTACATTTTCTCCTTGATTAACGTTCTGACTCCAAGTAGCACAGACTAGCTGATCATCAAAGCAAGCGAAGAGGGTGATCAAAGTTTGATTGGTAGCTTCGAGATGAAAAAAAAAGGGGGAAAAAAAGCACCTGCAATTGATGAGAACAAGACAGTTAAGTGCATGTCATAAAAACAAGTAGGATGGGTAATGACAATTAGCTTTAAGTAGAAGAAGGCTATCTGTAGCAGCACAGGGCATCAAACCCTCCTAGGGTCTGGCTGATGCCCTTGCCATGAAAATAGGGTTAAATTTTAGGGTGGAGTATTTTAACAGATTAAAATATGAATTCTAATCAGTGACTGAAACAACTGTCAGTCTGCCACAGCAGTTTTTGATTTAGCTGAATCGCTCAATCCTCCTATTTATTCAGTCCCTATTTTCCCACATCCAGCTGCTCCTGTCAGGTAGATTGATGCATCCAGGCCCCTGGAGACCTCCTGATGAGCTAATGATGGGCACTGGAAAAGCCCCAGTGCCCACCCAATCCACCGGTTAATAGAAACTAATGTCATAAATCTTCCTTGCTCCTTTGTCTCGTAAAAACTGTAATATAGTGAGCACAGCAAAAAAACACACACACAAAAAAAACAGCTAAAATCAGGATGAAAAGATAAAACTTATTTTGAAAACTTTTTATTTTTTTATCTTTAAAACTTACAGTAGTATGATATTATGAGTCATACTTGAATTAACTATGATATATGTGTTTAAGAATGCAATTATGCTAGCATGCTGGTACGCAAGTATGGCCTTATGCATGCTTGCACGCTTCCAGGTATGTACAATAAGTACTGTAGGCTGAAATTATAACCATGCTTATACAGGAATGTGTAAGTATGCTATTATTTTCAGTGTCTCAATTATTGGCACCCTTTGATAAAGAATAGGATAAATGTTTAGGAAAAAAATCAATAAGAATACAGAAGAGGTTTTAGATGATTTGACTGTGTCGGACACTTTAAGCTGTTATCATGGATTTCTGGGGTATGAATAGGAGGTGGTTATCAAAAAGTTTTTTTTGTTTGTTTGTTTTTTTAAACTTCTTGCCTGAAAATGTCCTATTAATATTTTTAGGACAATAAATGGACATCAACTGTAAGCTGTTACAAACTTGCTTGAACGAGGAACCAACTTTATTGTAGTTTTATGTACAGTGGTTAGAATGGTAAGAGTGGCAAAACAAAATCCCAAGGATCACTGTTGGAGGGGACTTACAAGAGATAGTAAAATCCTTGGGTTACTAAGTCCCAAAAACCGCCATCTGACTACCAGATTATTTTGAAAGTAGCCCAGAAAAAAAGCTTTTTCTGTCTTGGTCATCATTAGACCGTGCAGCAACACAATAATGCGAAGCATATATCCAAAGCAACACAAAAAAATACGAGGGTGTGTTACCTGCACGTCCCTTCGCCCTTTTTAACAAAATATTTTTTTATACAAAATCTAATGTATTAGAAAATCAAATAACTAGTGCACACATGTGATTCTTAATAAAGGTTCTATAAAGTTTTGGTCAAATTCCAATGCATGATTTAGAAGGAGTTGCGAATAGCATAAAACTGAGATGACAACAGATCACGGTGACAATGCCAGTGCCAACATGAGATGACGGATAGTGGCCCCTATGTCTCGCCTATTCTTCACCGGCAGGTGACATAATAGATAGCTCACCACAAAATCAAGCTTCTGCCAAGGCCATCCCAATCTCCTGACCTGAACCCAAGTGAAAACCTCTGGGGTGAGCTAAAAAGGGGAGTGTACAAGACACGGTCTAGGACCCTGGATGATCTAAAGAGATTCTGTAAAAAATAATGGTCTCAGATGCCGTGCACTATATTCTCCAACCTTATAAAATGTGATAGGAGAAGACTCAGCACTGTTTTATTGGCAGAGGGAGGTTGTGCAAAATATTACAGTAAAGCCCAATCCCGATTCTACCCCTTACCCCTACACTTAGCCATACCCCTCCGTTTGGCGCGTTCACGTAAAGGGGTGGGGGTGTCTCATTTCTCTTTTGGTTGGAGGGGTAGGGGTAAGGGGAAGGGACAGATAGCCCTCCAAATGAAGATTTTTCGGAACCTCACTTCAAACGAAGGGCTACCTGAAATTTTCAACATGGCTGCTCACTCGAGCAAGCAGACCAATAAATGTAACAAATTTTTACCATTAATAAGGATTTTTATGACAAGTTTTCATTATATGTTTATTACCTTTAGTCTTGTGTTTGTGTTTATGGTGATGTTCTGTAAAGAAACGTTTGCAAAAAAATCGCTAAAGTTTGCTAGCAGATAGCACCGATTGCACGATATTACAAAAAAATATTTTTATTTCATATACACTTTACTGCATGCTACAAACAAATATGAAAGTTCAGTAGCTTTTTGTTTTGCTTACGGCCATATGTGTACATGTAAATGAACGGATAAGTATTATGACGTATAACAGTGTTGTAGTAGTGTCCCATTTGTGAAATATTTTAACCCTTCCCCTTTCCACTTTGTTTTAAGGGGAAGGGGCGAGGGGTAGGGGAAGGGGTAGAAAATAGAATTGGGATTGGGCTTAAATGTAAAGGTGTCAATAACTATGGCGCAGGTGTTTTGTGATTATTTTTTTATAAGGAATTTGTTCTCTCAGAATAAGATTTTAATTGAATATTTTTTCGTTTTGTTTTTTTTTTTTGCAGAAAGTAAAGCTGCTTTACTAAAAGGTGAATTTTTCCTAACATATCTTATGTACAGTATAATAAGTGAACCAGTGTGGATGGAAGCACATGGACAAGTATACATACCGTTACTGTACATTATTATGTACCAAACTATTTACTGTTTTCAAACATATCTTAAAAGAATTTTTTTAAAATACAGAAGGATATTTGCATAACTGTAAAGAAAGCAGCATGTTACATGACAGACGTGTTTTCAGATATAAATAAATAAATAAATAAATAAATAAATAAAATATTATTTAATATATAGAATTTTGCTTAAAAATAGAAACTTACAGTACTGTACAAAAGTCTTGGGAATTATATAAATATTGATAAAAAGAGCTCTATAAATATTTTGTTTGAAAACTCTTTAAACTGTTTAATTAAAAAAATCTGTAGTGTTACAGATTTGTGCAGTTTTAAAACAGCTGTTAGGTTTAACAAAGTGTGCTGAAGAATATGCCACATCTCGCAAAGCGCGCAAATATGTATGCATTTATGCATATATATATATTTTTTTATTTTAGTTATTTATTAAATATAAACCACTTTGGATTCAATGATTGTGTTCCAAGAAGTTATCATAGACTGACAGCTCCAAACTGTAAAAAGAACAGCTGGCTACCAAAGCAAAACATTGTAGGTGGATTGTATGAGAATTGTGACATTAAAATCTTTAATAAAGACTTTTTTATTTACTAATAAAACAAGCTCAAGATTTACAGCTGTCCCTGTAACATTTCCATGTAAAACTGATGAAAGAAAGAAAGAAAGAAAGAAAGAAAGAAAGAAAGAAAGAAAGAAAGAAAGAAAGAAAGCTGGTATGAGATGTAACACTCAGAAATATAATATTACCATTTTCATACAGTACAAAAAAATGAATCCGCTAAAAACAACAAATGCTACTTAGCAAAAAAATTAACATATTGACAATATACTACAATATATATGTTTTTATATGGGTGATTTTTTTTTTCTCTCAGCTGTTTCCGGAGCACACAATGCCATTAAGATGAAGGAAAAAAAGGAAAACGCCATGTGGTTAATTATCTCGCAAAGTTTTAAACCTGGGGGCATGGGTCTATTCACATTCTTTCTGTTTGTGTGAAACAAAAACTGGTGTCAATAGAATTGAGTATCTAGACCCTGACTTGTTGGATTAAAATGATAAACAAGTCTCTACGGAGATACAAGAAATGCTCCAGGGTAACATATTAATAAGAATATTTTGCATGAAAGGACCAATTCACCTCAATCAAAGCAATCTCACTGGATCATCTGTATGATAGGCATATAGAGCAATAAAAGCTTAAAAATTAAGTCACACAATTAAGTGATCTATTGAAAAATTATTAAAATTTTAGCTACTGTTACTACGGTAATATCATGCCACAGGGACAATTATCAACCATTATACAACAATGTGTTCTGACCAAGTAATCTGATTGGACGAAGGGCTTATACTGTATAATCAAATATGAAAACAAAAGAAAGGCAGGAATTATCATGGAAACAGAAACTACAATTTGGCATTAACATTAGCATTAACTCAACATTAGCATTAGGGTTAACTTTAGAGCAATTGTAACAGCTGGAAACAGCAGTAAACTGAATAAAGCAGAAAACAAGAAAACACAACCGTGAACGCAACAGACACAAGTCATACCCAGGCTTTAAATAGATAAACTTTTCAGAATGCAACAAGTAACAGGTGAAACAATCGAGATCCTGGGACTAGTAACAGGTGCGGTGTATGATAGGAAGCTTAGAACAAAAGTCATCAACAGGAACGTTAAAAAACAGGAACACACAGGAGGAAATCCATGACAGAACCTAATCCCCCACCCCAACACATTCTTTACAGCTGGCCCTGCACAGCCGCTCCACCATGTGATACCACTTGTCTCAGCAATGAGGCAGTTGAATGGTAGCGTAATGTTTAACCTAAGGCTGTTGCGTGCTTGGCATAAGTGTTGTGACAAACGTTAGCACAATGATTTGATAAGTACTTAAATAAGATGGAACTTAGCTTGGCACATGAGCTAGAGATCAGCTTGGCATGGGCATTGGGCCAGAATTTGGCTCACTGGAACTGGTTCCACTAAGGGCTCAAAACTTGACATGGGCTACTAGGCTTTGTGAGCTTCTGGGAAGAGCTTGGCACCTGGATGACATCCACAAAGCTGATGCTGCCTCCGAGTGGCGCAGTGGTAAAGCGCTCGCCCTATCATCCGGAGATCGCTGGTTCGAACCCCGGGTGATGCTGTTTTCCTCTCACAGCCGGAGGCACAGAGAGAGCTGATTGGCCGGGCTCTCTCAGGGGGGCGGGATGAGAGGTATTTGGGCTCCCGCATTAATCACGGCTCTACAGCCAATCAGGGGCGTCTGTAAGCTCGCGCACGCGGAAGGGGCGGCTAGCGCTTTCCTCCGAGTGTGTTACTCCGCCCCTAACGGTGCGTGAGCGAGCAGTTCGAAAAGATGCGGTCGGCTCGCGTCACGTGGTTCGGAGGAAACACGGGATAGCTTTCGCCCTCCCGACTGAGTGGTTGTGGTAGCCTTAATGTGGGAGCCCCCTGGTGACGGGGAGGAATTGGCCACGACTACACAAAGCTGATGCTGTGGCATCAGTATGATATCTATTAAAGCAAAAGCTAGACTTTAACAAAGTTAGAGTGTGGAAACAAAACCAAAAAAAAAAAAAAAAACATGATGCTTTCAAGGACAGAAGGATTCTCCAGAATGATGTTTTTGAAGACAGGGGGTGGCACCAAAACTACATTTTCGAAGCCAGACAATGGTGCCATGACAACATTCTGAAAGCCAGACAAGAGTGCCATCACAATGTCCTCAAAGCCACCTGGCAGCCATATCACAATGTCCTCAAAGTGGGCTGCTGGAGGAATCGTGATATCCTCACAGCCATCAGGTGGAGCAA
Source organism: Clarias gariepinus (assembly GCF_024256425.1). Lineage (NCBI taxonomy): Eukaryota > Metazoa > Chordata > Actinopteri > Siluriformes > Clariidae > Clarias > Clarias gariepinus. The sequence goes on from NC_071122.1 coordinate 10,470,653, forward strand.
ACATTCTTTAATGTTAGTGGGTGTCACAGAGCATGACATGGGCAGAACAAGACATATCATGGGCAAAACAACTGAGAACACAGAGAAAACCATGACACATTCATATTCAGTTTTAGAGCAAAAGTTGAGACCTCAGGCCAACAGGGTAGAGCAGGGTATATTTCTGTGTGGTGTTTGCCTCATTAAAATTCTATGCTTACGAATACAGTGCAAGTTTGAAGGGCTTGCCATATTTTTTTCACTAACAGCCACTGTCATCTCCAATTTCACATATATTACACTGAACTACAACGCACACGGGAATCTCTGAATTGTATACTTTATCCAGTTATTAACTCCATGAATGAATGCATGTGGTTTAAATCACAAGCAAATAATGCTTGCATATTAACCACGTTTCCCCTCGATTCAGCCCCTAGAGAGCCATCAAGGCCAAAGTGATGCATACCCTCCTCTAATCCTCATCATAATATTATTCATACAGCCAAACAAATCGCATTAAGGCCCTTCTCAAGCCGGAGTACAAATGTCTGCACGTATTTCTGTGGCATTCCTTCACCACCAGCAGGCTCAGGATTGAATGGGTGGCACAAATAGCCGTATTGATCAAGAGATAATGGAATCTTGTCCTCGCTGTTTTTCTTCAACATTTTCATTTCCTCTCTCGTCTAGCCGGGGTGCGCTCTCTTTGTCTCAGGAGGAAACGAAGAGCCTGCTTTCTGCTCATCAGCGCTCATCTTCCAACCGTCTCCTAAGCATTTAATTGCATTAGCATAAGGGGAAACCAGGCCAGCATTGCAGTGTGATTCATATAATTTTGTTAATATGACAGTCAAGGCCTTTCGTGGGGAGTCTCAATGAAGCACAATTAGGAGCTTGGCAGCTTTCTATCACCCTCATTGAGGAAGATGATAATAATGAGAAAAGCAACCAAAATTAATCTTAATTGTTTTGGGGTGGGAATTGGTTCATGTGAAGACAGATAGTGTACAATGTACTGTAGGTGGGAGATTATGGGGCTAAATGGGGGTAGGACTCATTAGGAGCCAGGTTCTTGTCATCAAACAAGTGGTGCCATTTTCCATCTTGTTCCAATGTTACTTTGCATCTCTCTGTTACATATTGTAGAATGCCAGTAAATTAAGCTGTTTATTGCTTTGAGACCATCATTTTATATAATTGTAGAGTATTCATTGAGCACAGATTATCCTTGACTGATGTTAAGCTGAATAACAAACTAAAATGTCAAGAGAAAGTTCTTCTTTTTTTCTACCAATAGATTCCTATGTCTAATCGTAAAGAAGTACATTTATGTTTGGTTGTCTTTGGTTGCCATGCGCTCTGTCTTTTGTCTCAGCATGCATGAATAGAAGAACCCTGCCAGGCAAACAGGACTTGCTCCTACAGATGCTCATTAGCGATGTTTTACATCTTTTAGAGCTTTGATAATGGATGGAAAAAGCGGGGCAACAGGCAAAACAATGTTTTTGGTGTTTAAGCATGCTTGAGGTTTCTGTTCCATGGTTTCCCAGCTGTATATGTTAATCGGCAACCTTTAGCTTTCATTCATAGTTATCTAAGTTGGCTCTTTTCCTGTATCTGAAATAATTCCATGGGGTGAGATGTGTTGTTACCTTGGAAGACTTTTTAAAACTGACTTGGCTTACTATGGCATCAGTGTCAAAACAGTGCCAACGCCTGTCTGCTGAAATAAGCTTGCATTTAAATAATGCGCAATTCACAGTCTTGTCACATTCCATGGTATTTTTTTTTTTAAAGATCCTATCTAATTCTAATCTTTGTGAGTGTGTGACTTCAGGCACTTCAGCAGAATGCATATTTATCCGAATCTGCATATCAAAAGAAGTCCAAACACTAAATGAAACAAAGAGGTCACATATTGCATTTTCATGTCGCATCTTTGCGCTTCCCTAGCATGTGTGAGTCGCATTTCAAATGACAACTAGCCAGCGTGAAGACTCTTCATTTCCTCATAAGCATGTGAGGGGACACGGAGGTCTACATGTCATCGATTGTGACTCCTGCCTCCTGGTGGGAAGACAAAAAACGCGGTTGGTGTAATAAACAAATGCAACAGCAAGGCAGCGCTTCTGCAGAGAACATCAGAATTTGTTACCAAGCTAGTATGTGACTGTTTGAGTGGAGACTGGGGAATCGCTGCTCTGTTTCACCCATTCAAAACACCCGTGGAGGAAATCAACTAGATGCTTTTTTTTGTACACATGCTCAAGAAAAACTCAAAGTATTTTTTAAAAGCTTTTATTTTATATTAACAGTTTTTTTCACAGAGTTACAGTTGCCTTTCCTCACACCTAGTGCACATCAAATCTCACGTGCACCTGAGAGCAATCCGCCTAGGGATAGGTAACCTTTGCATCAAAACCACAGCTAGACTCCAGTCATCTCCTTTTATCTGTTCAGACTGAGTTGAGTGTATTTTATACTTTTTTAGGAGCATTTGAAACTTCCTTACTGGATGTTGATCTTTTCTCAACATCATGTTTTTCAACAGTTTGTAACCTACTGACCTGTAAGTACCTTTTACTGGTTGTAAAGTACGATGCATTCATCTGACATGTATACACTGGCTTGGGATGCCTCCGTTTCAATGTATCCCTGCCGAGTGGAATCTCACCTGAAGCCTTAGCTTAGTGCCCATGTATTCTCTTGTCTAGCAGTTCATGTTGTAAATAATATCTAATACAGTTTTGTGATTTCTGTCCCATATACCCCTACTGCCGTTCCTCCACTTTGCTTTCTCATGCGTTACCAGCCAGCCATCATTTCTCAACTTCCTCTCTTAGCATATAAAACTAGCAGATGTGTGACTTTATTCTGCTACCATATTACTTGGTCTATTCTTCTTTAGTTGTCAGAATACCTTGGCAGCTTCCTTGTTGTATAAATCTGTTGTTCTAAATAGGTTTGCTTTCTTGGAGTGCAGAGCAGTTGGAAGATTGTGACTGCCAAGGGGAATGTGAAAATGGTTCCATAAATGATGCCCTCTTTATTATCTGGAACCAGTGCACTGCCCAGTGCCTTAAGTTCTAGCCTTTCTTCAGGGCCTAGTATCACTGAAAGCGATACAACTTTGAACAAGGTCTCACTGGCAGCTTATGGAGTAACACAAGAGGGGTTGACTTGCGTTGACCGAGACTATGATGCCAAGAAACTGAATAACATTTACAGAAGTCTTTGAGCAGAGTGCAGTAAAACATTTAAACAGTGTATTCAACATTTCAACATTTTAAAGAAGGCTGTATGTCCGTGAATGGCACTACCTGCTGAAGTGACGGAGTTCTTCACGCGATCACTGAAAATCGACAAACACCACTTGCACATACTGTAAGAGGAATTTAGCAGGGGTCTTGCTAATGCCCCAAGTACAGTCCTGACCTTGCTTTAAGTGATTTTCCCATGTTTGGGCCAGAACATGAAGCAAGGAGTACAGTAATAAGATGGCTTTCTACCTTGATGGTATCCAAGCACTAGTAAAATGCTGTGATATGTAGATGGGAATTAAATAGAGAAATAAAGGTAGCCTTTAGTCATGGCTGTGTTCTGTTGTTCTGTACAATCAAAAGTCCTAGTTTGACTTGAACACCCCATGGATATTTGTCCCTTGCTCATCTTTCTTACATCTCCTCTTCTAAGCCTTCACAAAACTTAAAATAGAGAGTGGGAGAATGCCTTCATAATGAACTCAGCTCGCATGTTTTGGTGCTTGTGACCTTGTGGTTGTTCTTTGGGTTTCCTTCCAAAGTCACGTCACACATTTGGTAACCAATCTGCTTAAATTACAATCTTCCATGATGTGAAATCTGCTAATCATTGCTGGCTACACCCAGTATCCATCCCACATAAAAATTAGACCAGATGGTGGTGATTCAATCATCAGATCAACTGTTTATCTGTGTTGCCTCTCATTCCCTGCAATAACTTTCCAGTGAGGGGGGGGGTTCAAAAAACGTGTCCTAATGACCATGGTTTTTATTTCAAATTCCACATCAGATGGCCACTCCCATGTGACTTGAATTGCTAAAGGGTTTGGTATGCATAGACATGCACACGAGAAGGTATTCAGGTGATTCTCACTGCCCCTAGAAGTTATGTAGTGTTCACAAAACTGCAGCTACATAGCAATTTCTTCTTTTTTTTTTTTGAGAGAGAAAATTTCAGCCTTGGTTAGAGGACAATGCTTGAAAAAGATATTTTTTACACAGAGCTCTCCATGTTGTTATTAAAGTTTGTGACAGCACAGCTGAAAAATAAAATGTTTAAAATATTGAATAGCAAGCCTTTATATATAAAAAATGTGATTTTTTTATCTAGATTCACAGATTCAGCATCCTTTAGGTGTTGTCAGCAAATGGAAAAGAGAAAGCAGGACGGGTCTCTCCATGGCTGAATATGAATGCATCCTATTAGCGCAACCTAATGTGATGTATTCAATCCTGCCTCAGCTCAGTTTGAAATGGATGACTGTCTGTGCACCAGCTCTACTGCCTCACATGAACATTGAATAATCTTACAATCTATAGAAAGTCTCAGAGTTAGTACCCTAAGGAGGTTCAGTAGCTGGCCTTTACTGCTGCCCTTTCTGTTTGGCATGAGAAGAACGCTTGTGGGAGGGAATAAGATATAGCGAGAGGCAGGGAGAAATTGAATTTCTAAATGGCCTTTTCCTTCAGTTCAATTTTGGGTCAATATAGTGTTGTGAAAAAGCATAAAACGGCACTCAATTGATCTGCAAGTATTTGCAGGTATTCATTTTTCCTTTTTTTGTTTTGCCAACACCTACCTTCGTGATTCAGATTAAAAGAATGCCAGCATAAAGCCCTTAACCTTTCACTTGTTTTAGTTTTTTTTCACTGTGGAGAACACAAACATGCCATACACATCATGGAGATCTTTATCTAAGCGGAGTCTCCAAAAGCAGAAACTCTTTCCTTGCTCCAAGGTTGAGACAACCCCAAATCCGAATTGAATTTGCAGTGTCAGAGTGATGCACTGCCTGTCTACCAGCATCCTTTTGCCATCCATGCCTTTCCTCAAAATGAAGCTGTATCTCAAGCCTTTGGCATGTGGTGGGTTGAGAGATAGGAAAAAAAGGACCCGGGTCTTCCATAATCAGCCATATCTAACCGCATGCAGGAAAAGATAAGAACAGGATTCATCTATGTGCTCCTGGAAACAGAAGGTAAGATTACAACATGGGTAGAAAGTACAGGGGAAAAAAATTCAATTATTTATTAGTCTTCAGTAAAAACTCTTTCAGTACTAGTTTATGTTTTTTTTTTCCTTTTTAATTTATTTGTAATTAAATAAAGTAGAAAAATACTCAGTTATTATAATTTATAAAGATTTTGTGGATCGAATATGGAAATGCAATATGGGATGGACCAGAAATCTATGCACCTCATAAGTGCATTCTTACGATCAATGCCCAACAGGTATTCTCATGTACCAATGGATGAATATTAATAAATGAATCAGAATTAAATGCTAAAATCTTTTGGATAGATACAAATACAGATATGAATAGAAGGCTTTTTTTTGTTTGTTTGTTTTTTTTAAAATGTTTCCAGACAGGGTTACAAGGCTGGTTGAATATGGATGGTTTAATATAAAGTGTGTAGGGCAAACAAAGGCTAAAGCGCTGCACAATGCATTTACAACATTCATTCATCATCTATTCTTCATTATTTACTGCCTGGACAGGGTCTTTCTGGTTTAATTTAGCCAATTAATTTCAATTTAAAAAATACACTTTTCTGCAATCAGGTGCAAACTAGAATACTAACTGCATATCTAAGAAGGTATTACAGTACTTAAATCACTGTTTAATTGAAATATAACAGTAGTTCCCTATTTCCCTCCACTTCCTCCAGCAGAAGCTCACACATTTCAGCACTTGTTTCAGCACAGCCTACACTGACCCTGACACACATTGGCCTGGTTTATATTACCTGACTGAATGACGAAATAATTTATGATGCCCGGGAATTGCAGGTTTAATCCAGACAGGTTCGAAAATGATACTAGATGTCTCCTTGAGAATAAAAAGGATATCCATCATTGCTGTTGTAAAAGTTGTAAAAGAAAAAAAAATGCGATGAATAAATAAACAACTTGTTCAGGGTATGACATCTCTCATGTAGTCCTTAAAATAGCAATAGGAAGGTCCTAAAAATCTTTTGGTGAGAACATTGTGAAAGTGATTATCAAGCTGACAGAGCTTCAACGGATACTGCAGTACCCAAGTCTAACCAGAAACATATTTTTGTTTTAGGCTAATCATCATAATGTGCAAATTTACTCTCATTATAGTAAATTAAAATTAAAATTAAACATTCAAATTTAAATGTCTTTTATGAACATGAACAGTCAGAATTAGCCATTTGTTGGAAATAAACTATGTATAATCATGTATTATATTCAATAAGTATATTTGGGAGGGGCAGTGGTGTAGTGGTTACAGTAGCACTGTCGTCACTGTCGTCTTGCACCTCCGGGGTCTGGGTTCAAATCCTGATCAGGTTCGATTCCCGTCTCTGTGTGAATGGAGTTTGCAAGTTCTCACTGTGCTTGCCGGTTTCCTCCCACAGTCCAAAGACCTGAAGATTAGACCCTGAATACAGGAAAAAGCAGTATAGACGATGAGTGAGTATTTGGGAGGCTGCGTTATGCCCCCACTGTTTTCCCACATGATGTTACCAATAGTTACTTACAAAATAATCTTATTATTCGAGTGTTTCAATCAGGCCCCTTATCCCCTCTTGAATGCTAATCCTAATGCTTCAGCATACCAAGACATCTTGGACAATGATATGCAACAGGCCCTTTTCTATTCCAACATGACTGTGCCCCAGTTCAAGGACTATAGGACTATAAAGACATGGTTTGATGAGTTTGGTGTGGAAGAACTTGACTGGCTCACACAGAGCTCTGACCCCAACCCCAGTCGAGCACTTTTGGGATAAACTGTAACAGAAATTGTAAGCCAGGCCTTCTCATGGAACATCAGTGCCTGACCTCATAAAATAAAAATCTTGTGGACAGACTTCCAAGAAGAGTTGAGGTGTATGTATTTGAATACAATGTCATTGCAGGTTTGGCCAAACGCTTTCGACCATATTTGACATGTTTGTGGAAATGTAAACAAATATATTTGATAATTATTATATATAACAAGAAACTTCATTGTTTTGCAGCCAGTAACATTAATGGTCTGCCCCCGAACATATACAACACTTTTAATGGCATTACCAGTTAAAAAAAAAAAAAAAAAAAAAAAAACATACTTTGTGCCATGATAATTTCTTTACTCTCACAATTAAATATAAAGAAGTGTGATAAACAATCTAACAGAAAAAAATGAGCATCTCCATGATTCAAGGTAAAGGAGAACACAGGAGGTCATAATAATATTATCAGCTGTGCACTCAGAAACTGGTTGCCGGAGGTGCCAAATACAAAAACAATATTTTGGTAATTTAGTAATAATGTGCAGCCAACTTTTTTTAAATATATTTTTCACGTAATTCTTTTGCAAATAGTTCAAATGTGCCAGAACACTTACTGTACTGGCAAGAACGAACAAACATCAACGACAAAGAGCAGCATATCCTAACTAAATTGTCAGATTTGATACTTTGCTGTAGGTTTATTTAAACTTTAAATAAATTAATTTAAAAAACAAATCCTATCTTTCTAATTTTATCCAGGAAGCTAGTCACCTACATTTATAGATTGTTGTTGTTTTAAATTAGTTAATGTTAAACATAACCAATTTACTTTGGTACTTCACAAGTATAGAGGAACGTGGCCAAGGCTTCCAGGCTGTATTAGTTAATATTATAGAATGCAATACATCGGCACAAATCAACAAATCATATATCGTATATATATATATATATATATATATATATATATATATATATATAGAGAGAGAGAGAGAGAGAGAGAGAGAAAGACTACTGGGCACTTTAATGTTAAATTCTCCTATGCCATTGGCAGGTCTGGTTATACTGTACAATATAATCGGTGTGAATGTCAATGCAAACTGTGGCGGTGTAAATGTGTGTAGAAAGCTATCACTTGTTACATACTGCACAAGCCTGTACCCAACACACCTTACGGTATAGTAGATAACTCGTAGGAAAATTATCACACCATCAACTCATACAGTAGATCCACTATAAAGTTGCATTTGTTTTTAATTTTCCTTTTAACTTTTAGGAAGGAGAACAAAGATTTACTGCCAGTTTAAAACCCATTAAAAAAACAACAACAGTAAGTCATTGGGGGATCCATCCCACGTAGCAAAAGGGAGATCGCCCAGTGCCGACCCACATGTAATACTTTCATTTGACCCACATTGCACTGTGAAATAATGGCAATAACTTCATCCAAATCTGGCTGCCAAAACACAGCCACAACTCAATCCTTGATGAGCTCATACATGTATCTCATACCTGTATCTCAGCAAGTTATGGACTGAAACTTTCAGTTGGCCTACTTTAAATTAAAAGGGTTTTATATGCATTAGATATGGTTATGTAACCAGGTCTTAGAACAAGGTCTTGGCATAATAATCCCTTTCTTAAAGTTAATTGAGTCTTGAGATAAATGGTTAAGTTAGTTAATCAAAGTACATTTTCTATGTATAAAGAGAAAAAAACAGTTAACTGATGACAATGAATAAATGTTTGTTAAAAAGGTAGGTTTAGGAAAAAACGCCATCTACAATAAGTGATCAAATGCATAAAAAAACAGATAGAAAAAAGAGTGATTTTCCCCCTGAAAAACTGTTTGCACTACAATTCCCATGCTCCTTTTGTGAGGAGCTGACCAATCACTGAGCTCTAAAACTTCAGGCAATCGAGCTCCGCCTTCCCTTACTGTTAACTACTTCCTGATTGAAAGACTTCATGGCTGTCTCGTTACCTAGCTGAATTCCGAGTCAATTACCATCCTTAGGAGAGCGCGATTAGCTGATCGGACAACCTTAAAGAGACCCACTCATTGACTCAACGGTGAGTGAAAAAAATAAAAATAAAAACTCTGAGACCTGTTAGGTTACCTGTAAAGGAACTAATTATGCTGGAAATGGTAACAGTTGATAAGCTACCGTTTAGAAAGGCTGTTAACGGCTGTAATAGCTACTCAGTGCTTTATCACGATGCTAATGTTGCTAATGTGATCCTAGCTACCCTGTTAGCTTGGGTGCTTAGTGCTACATGCACTCTTATCCTTGCAAAAATTGATTTATTTCCAGTTAAGTTTGAAAAAGATGCTGTTTTCTATGTCAATATGTTCACTTTGTGTGTAAAAGGAAAAAAAGTGTTAAAGCATATGTACAATGTATGTGAATTTCTTGTCAGTGATTTAAGAGGTCAATATTTAGTGCATTCCTTCACTGTTACCGGTGCAGGGAGGGATGATAAAGCACGCTAGCCTTACTAGTACCTCCTAGATCTCTATGAATGTTCTTGCAATATTAGTTTTGCACAAATTGTAGTTCTTATTTGTATTGTATTTGTATTGTGGGTTTGTTAATACTTTAAATAGCAATAACCATAAATACTTGGAATTGGTTTTGTTTAAAATGAATAAACATGGATGCAAAAGCACTTTAGGGTATATTTATAGTTCACTACTATAAACATTTGGATCTGATACTTGATATATTATGGTTGTACGACTGAACCTTCTTGAGAACATGATTTGAACCAGTTGATATAAAGTGGAATGTTGTTGATTGGTGATAATGCATGAGATAGACAGAATATGAACATAATGAGCTTTTGGATTTCTTCTGGCCAACCCATAGGTCAGGTTTTTTTTGCCAGATTGATTCCAGTGATGCATATGGATCGGAAGTCATGCCCGACCTGGGGTTGAAGCCTTCCGGTCGGATTTGAATTAGATGTTCATATCTTGAAGCCCCAAAAGATTCCCAGTGTACGTTGGGTGGCGAGCCACGGACCCACAAGCAAAAGTCTTTGCGCAGTCTCACTTTCCCTTCTTCATGGATTGTGTGGTAGGATCCACAAGCACTGACATACTGATACCGTAACAGATACTGGTACTGTTGTGACACTGATTTAATCAAAAGAAAAAAAGGGCCCCAACGAGCAATAGAACTATTTTTGGAACTGGGTTTATTATTAATTTTTTTTTTAAGGGAACCTTATGCCGGCTTTATTATTTTAATTTATTATTATTTTTCTGAATTAAATTGTTACACTGTTGTTATTGTTCTTGTTGTTAAACAAAGAGTGATTACAACAACACAAATTACTGTTTCTGTCTTTATTGGTGTCAAACCACTGGCTCTTAAAGACTTAGCATCTTCTGTTACTGGTCCAAGTACTGTTAAAGATAACTATTTCTGTTACTCTGTTACTCTATCGTAAAGAGGGTTACAGTTAGCTGTATCTGGACTTTTTTGGAGCAGATTCTAAATGCAATAAAAGCTTTAAATATTGTTGGCCCGCAATACACTTTCCATTGGCATAACGGGCTATTCTTTATCTAAATATATTGATTTGTCTACTGGCAAATCTAATATAATTTAATTTTAAAAATCATTTATAAAAGATCGATATAGGATCTGTTTTTGACTTATTTCACAAGATTATCTGTTTTTTATCTTGTTCTGTTTTTTTATATAAAATCACATTTATAAAGCCATACACCAAGCAGCCAAAGTCTTATTCAATTCTGTCCAGTCAGTTTTGTTTTAAATGATGCTGTGACAAAATCAGCTAAACAGATATACAAACAAACAGACAGACTAGTTTCTGGTCTTTCAAGGTATAATTACTAGTCTGACCAATGTACAGACAAAACTTTTCTTTTATTTGTATAGCTTATAAACCAGTAAACTGGTGACTGAATCGTGGGCACCTAAGGCCCATTTACACCAGTGGGAACCAAAGGCCAGCCTGTCCAGTCCAATCCCACAGAAAAGCTAATTCAGCACAAATCACCAAAAAAGTCAATGCTAAAGAACACTCAGTGCATCACAAATGCAGTGCAGTGCATATGGTGCGTAACAGCCAAAACTTCAAGGTTGTTGATTTGGCCTCCAAAATCCAGGGGGCCCACCCCGTAACCCACAGCACCCAAACAATCTGCCAGTTCCCGGTAATGTTTTCCATAATAACTATTATAATAATAATATAAGGTTTTTTCAATTCTTTTTTTGTGTTCCATACAAATAGAAAGTTACATATTCTAAAAATATTAATATCAAAGGTTTTGACATAAGCCATCCAGAAATCCACAAGGATTGCTTTATAAAAGATTCATGCAATGCTTATAAATGTGTTATGAAGACACAAGATAGGTACCCTTCAGATATCGTGAAACTTGAGATCCTCACTTTAACAGTGAAGGGGTTTAGTTGAACAAAGTAATAAATGTTTTATGAGGTATGAAATATAAATGCAAATTTCTCAGATTGTATTTCTCAAACAAGATTTGATCATTTTTACTAATCTAACCCAAATAGATTTGCTTTTATTGACTAACCACAGTAGGCACAAGAATGATAATAAAGTGTGACTGATAAATGACAATACTGAGTCAATAGCAGGTGTCATTTGTGAGCTGTTAGTAAATAAATGTCTCACATGCCCTCTCTTTATGAAGTCTCAGCAGCCTTGACACAGTGGAGGACAGACTGCTAACCTGAGGAGATGATATTGTTCCCAGAGGACCAACCGACTCTACCAAAGTGACTTCACAGAGGTCTCTGGAGACATTGTGAACTGAAATCCTGAAAACTGTGCATGTGTGTGTGTGTGTGTGTGTAAAAGAGAGAGAGAGAGAGAGAAAGTTAGTAATAAACCCACAGAAATGCAGTAATTGTGAATCTTTGACAGCCAGAGAAAGAGTATGTATGTGTGTGTGTGTGAGGGTTGTAACACATTGCCACTATCTGTGTCTGTTTAGTTGGCTAAGTATCCATATGCGCATTCAGATTTAAAGCCAACACGGGCACACTAAAGCACAAGGCCTTACTATGAACTCTTTTGTAATGCCCATGGATACAGCAGTAAACAATGAAATTAAACTCAGGGGAAGAAATAAGAGCATGGTGTTTGAATTCTGCTTCTGACAGACCCTCCACCCCTACAGTAGCTACACAATCCTGCTCCCAATATTTTGTACATACCTGCTGTACCATTAAAAAAATTATAATACATTTAGTTGCCTCTATTTTTTTTATATAAAAAAATAAATCAGCAGCCATAATAATCCTGACCAGGCAGTTACTAAAGATAATGAAATAAATGCTGGGTAACAGTGCCTACTCCCAAAAAATAGTATCTCTATTCAACAGACTTTCACACATTTTGTGTGGGAGCTACAGTATGACGCACTTCATGCTGATATTTAGGAAAGAAAATTAAACGGTGGGATAATTCTACAACACTCAACAGAGGTATCTGATTGCTTTCAGTACAAGAGATGTGAAATACACAGTGTGTGCAGCATGTTGTTGTGTTTGCTACATCTGGTTACATTCTGTATTTTCATTTCATCTCTCCAGTTGGGAATTCTGACCTCTATTATAACCTTGTGGGACCTTGGATGTACAGTATTTATACATTCATTCATCTTCTATACTGCTTATCCCGTACAGGGTCACATGACACTTGGAGCCTATCCCAGGAGACTTAGGGCATGAGGCGTAGTACATCCTAGATAGGGTGCCAAGCGCAGGTTACACACCAATCCATTGCAGGGTAACGTCAACTCTACACATCTTTGGACTATAGGAGTAAACCCAGGAACCTGAAAGAAACCCACCAAGACCCGAGGCAGGAGTCAAACCCTTGACCCTGGAGGTTCGAGGCCACAGATATGCCTTGGATATACTGTATACAGTACACGGTCTTTTAATCCCCAAACTGACCACATACACTGTGTTACGATAGGGTGAAAATGAAGCTGAAATTGCTAGAGGAGGTGGCTACTGATGCTATACACTGATGTTTCTCCTGATCTTCAACAATCATCGTAATTAAAAATGTTTATATGCAGCAAAATGTTTATTTTCTTCATTATAATTTGCTGTAAGTATCTCCCAAAATCATGATCAATGCATAAGTTTTCTTAAAACTCAATGAAAATATTATTAATATTGAACTGCATACTTAAATTACCACACTTTATCAAACTTCATCCATTGTGAAAAAATCTGTAAAATATTAACATTTTCACACTAATATAATATAAACAATTTTGACATGGTATTTTGACATTTGTGCTTTAGAACAGATTTGCAAAGCAAAGAAACTATGCACAAAATATTCTCTAACAGCCTGTAATACTTTTGAAAAAAATGCCAAAATGTAGTTCTCTCATTTTGCAGTCAACCTGTTCATTTATAACTTGGAGCACATTATCTGTTCAATTTTGAATAATGTATGTGTTCAGTTTCAGCCTTAGCATGTGTGAGTGCTCAAATGTGTGAGAATGCTGGGATCAAGAGATTAGCACCAAGTTCATGTGTGACAGCCTGAAACATGTGCGCTTATGTAAATATGCTTATATGAGAAAGCTGGTAGACAGGAGAAAAAAGAGTAAGTGTGTATGTGAGAAAACAGTGTGAGTAAGTATGAATGCATGAGAGATGACAGTGTGGGAGTGAGATAGCGGAGTGAGACACAGAACTGCAGCTGAATTGCAGGACTGAAATGAGAGCTTACTGCCGGTGAAGATCAGTGTGTTATTCTGAAAGGTTGCTAAAGGGCGCTACGGAGTGAAAAGTGTGCCATCTCTTCCAATTTAACATCCAAATTGCTTTATTTTTTTCCATTATTCCGATTAGCTTGACATGTGCCTCGTCTCTGCTGATGCATGGCTCTTCCCTGCTAAACGCGGCACATTAAATGTACTTCTCTCGTAGCAGTTGGCATGTTGGCAGTAATTATTTTTTTTTATAACCATCGCTAAAGAGGATTACTCGAGTCGGATCTCTCTTGGACTGAACATGTCTTGGACAATAAGTGATAAATAGCTATCATAAACAGAACCATATTGAAATAGCTCAGCTATTTATCACTTAATGGGCTGCCATGTTCAGTTTAAGTTTTACACTACAGCTACAATGCTAAAAACAAAATCATTATATAGGCCTACAGTACATGCGTGAAAGTCTTGTTGAATGTTAAATTTTGTAAAATTTTGACTTTTTAAATACTTTCACATCTCATAAACAATGCTTAATAATAACCAGATATTAAACATTTATTGTTTATCTAAGAAAAAAGGTTTAATTATTTATGATAATTAGTTTATGATTAATTATTTATAAGTATTCTTTAAGAAGACTAATTTTTAAAGTGAATGAATTTCCATTTCAGCACTTTGCAATAAGCAATAATCAGGTTCAAATTAGTCAATATTTCTAATTACAAATTTGGAACGTCAATTAACCTAATCTAGAAACTACAGTATCCGGAATAAACCCACAAAGCACGCGGAGAACATGCAAACTCCATGCACACAGAACCCGAGACGGGAATCGAACCTAGACATGCCAGGCGAAAGTGCTAACCACTAAGTCTCTCTCTCTCTCTCTCTCTCTCTATATATATATATATATATATATATATATATATATACACACACACCATAACAGATCAATAATGATGAGGTGAGGTGTGGTCACACTCTTAGTCCAATTTTTCAATGGATGATATGGTTAATGGTATGTATGATACCACAAAGGGTTTTTCTACTATGAAAAAGAAAGAAAGAAAGAAAGAAAGAAAGAAAGAAAGAAAATTTAAAAACAAGGGAAGCAATCCTCAATGGTAATGTGTCGCCTTCCTATTCGATTGTGTGTCAGAGGCAATTATAATGATCCTTAAAGAAAACCTGTACTAATAAAACAGCCTTGACTTTTACTGCACTTGATCTTAGAGAGGAAAGGAAAGCCTTTTTTAGTAATAATCAGAGGTGGCAGAGGTACACAAAGTCAATATTCAAGTAATAGTCCAAATACTTGCCTAAAGCCTATACTTACTGTACATGTATAAGTACCCTTTCTTTTTTTCTTTTTTTTTTTTTACCAAGTATCTGCTGTAAAATGTACTTTAAAAAGTACAATTGCTCCTCAAGGAAACAGGTTTGGGTTTTCTATGAGTTCTCTGGATTGTTCCCATAGTCCAAAAGCATGCAGATTAGGCTAATTGGCGTTCCCAAATTGTGAATGTTCATGTGAATTCAAAAACAGAGGTTCTTTATATATATATATATATATATATATATATATATATATATATATATATATATATATATATCAATAAAAATAAATTATAAATTAATAATGAATTAATAAATGTCCTATCCATTAGAAAAGAGATTATGTGAAAACCATACTGTAAAACCAATTTATAAAAAAAAAAATGGCAGAGATTGCAAAGAAATGTGCTATGTCACAAAGGCTATTGAATTGTCACAAAGGCTAGTGATTTTTTTTTTTTAATTGAAAAATGAGAGATTATTAGGATCCTGAGGCTAACAGAAAAGAGACCCTGGACATGATGCAATAGTTTTTGCAATGACTCGTTGGTAGCAACAAGATATAATATTAATTAAAGCAAATGCTAAGTAGCATTGTTAGCATCTTTATTTATTTCCCTAGGTTAGGTAAGTTGCTACCAGTGTTACCCTGCATAATGCAAGTAGTCGTCTCAACTGAACATGGGAATACTGCAAGCATACAGAATAAAATAAGGTTAAAGGACACACGAAAACATTATAAGCTTGTTATAAAAAAGCAACACTATCATTGGCATGAAGCACAAACAAAACCTGTAAGTGTTCACATCCCATTTGCTCAATATGTTAGCTAGTTAGGTCGATCACTTCTAATCTCACCTTAAAATCTAGCACCTATTCAAGATGCTTGAAAAAGGAGAAGAATCTCCAGCCCAAGTAGGTGGGATCCATTGCCCAGGTAACCATCAATTACTTTGGTGTGCTAACTAATCTGCACTTTCATAATGGCATGGCAATCATTTGTGTTGACTTTGACTGGTGGAATTGGTTTGTGTATGTCCTCCATGGTATGGTGAGAGTGACGGTGTAAACATTTACATTTAGATTAAGAAATCAATGCACTTTTGCATGATTGTCACCTGAAAAGTAACAAGTCTTCATTTAAAGTATACTGCGTAAAACTACAGGTTTTTTTTTTTATGTAGTGAGTAGAAGTAAAAAGTATCATATATGAAAAATACTAATGAATATGTATAATAATAATAATAATAATAATAATAACTCTCCACTAGAGGGTAATTTGGGCAAAGCTAGCTTTCCTACTTCTCCCTTTTAGATAAAAAAAAGTTGTTGTCAGGGACATTAGGGAACAGATTAATTATTCAAACCTGTATTTTACCTTGGGGTTGAAAAAGAACCAATTATTAATGTGGCTGTATATCACCGAAGCGTCTGATCAGTGAAACCGTGCAAAAACAGACAGCAATAGGAATGACCATATTTTCTGTGTGGTACTGAAAGCAAACATCGTGTTCATTTATTGTCCTACAAGCCAAAGCCACAGGTACTGTAGATTGGACTTCAGAGCTAATTTTCTTTTTGATTGGTGAGTCGTTCGTAAATGAGGATCAAAGATCACTGAATACGGTGAAAATGAACCAGAATCATCTGAGAACATGTGCCTTAAAGCAAATGAAGCAGGATTGCTTTTGGTAATCTAATCACCTTATTCATTCACTTGAAAAATAGTAAGAATCAGTTTCAAGAAGCACTACTGAAAAGCTCACTGTTTATCTCTGACTACTTACTATTTATTATACTTTTAATCTTGTAGTTTTTGTCACTATTTGCGAGTTTTTTTTTTTTTTTTCGTATAAGTGTCAGCATTACTATCAAAGCAGTCCTAGCAAGCAGAAATGAAACATGAATTTTACTACAAATCCCTAGTGTATATCTGTGCACAAAAAACTGAAATCATAACTGCATGAATAATTTATTCTGTATTATATACATGTATTGATTGAAATTAAATTTCCTCTAGAAAGATCTACAAAAATATTTTTATTTAAGAATGTATAGGATTGCTTTATATCATTCTATCACTCCATCTCTATACTGTTTATACTGTACAGGGTCACAGGAGGCCTGGACCCTATCCCAGAGCACTAGGCGGGGCATACTCTGGAGAATGCCAATCCATTGCAGGGCATGTTTTATGGGAGGAAAATGGAGTACCAGGAGGAAATGCATCATGCATAGGGAAAACACACAAATTTATTGCACATAGATTCAAGGGCATGGATCAAACCCTTGACCCTGAAGGTGTGGGGCCCAAGTGCTAACCAGTATACTGTAATGCATACAAAATTGTACATAAATGCTAGTGTTATTATTTCTACATTTTTAACCATGTTCCATGTTACACATAATAATACAATATTCAAATATATAACATGATAAACATGCACACACTGACAAAAATGTTTTTCTATTACTTGTATTTTTAACAGTTGGCACAGTGGTGTAGTGGTTACCACTGTCACCTTGCACCTCCTGTGTCCGGGTTCGATTCCAGGACAGGCTTCATTCTCGTCTCTGTGTTCATGGAGTTTGCATGTTCTCCCTGTGCCTTGTGGGTTTTCTCTGGGTACTTCGGTTTCCTCCCATAATCCAAAAACATGCAGGTTTTAGGCTAATTGGCATTCCCAAATTGCCCACATTGTGTGAGTGAGTGTATGTGTGTGCACCTGCGCTGGTTTGGCACTCTGTCCAGGGTGTACCCTGCCTCGTGCCCCAGACCCCCGCGACCCTGAATACAGAATAAAGTGGTATGGAGGATGAGTAAGTGAGTGTATTTTTTGGAGGATGAGTAAGTGAGTGTATTCCCCTGGGATATGTTTAAGACCTCCCATGGATGAGGAATGTTACCCCACACTTTTAGTATTAAACAAACGACTGTCAGGACAAATTTAAAATACAACAGTGCTGGGTGAGAGTCCATGATGGCAAAATTGCCTGTGGTTTATGGATGGAAAAGATGTCTCTTTCACCTGTCAATCAGCAACACTAGGTTATCATTAGCATCTGTGAGCTCATGTATGTAAAAGAGGATGGATAGCACTTATTTGGAAAAAAAAAATTGAAATGGAAAAAGAGACCTAGCTAAATGAAATTAGCAATGAGTTTATCTGCATCTTAAATGTATTTAGATTGGTCTAACTGCTGTTTCAGCTGAAGAAGAAAAAAATCCTACAACAAACTGTGAATTAGGGGCCTAATTTGTAGATGTTGAAACCACTAAATATACCTCCCACAATAATTTTTTCTTCAGTAACCACTTTTTACTCCCCACAAGGCCTATACTACACCAGGGTAAAAGGGAGCACAGGTAACTACACATAGGATTCCTGACACTGACACACGCTTTAACGCCTAGAACACATTTAGAGCTGCAAATCTACCTTCATGTTTTGAATAGGTGGGAGGAAAGGCATGGGAAGGACATGTCAAACACAAAACTGAGAGTACTCTCAGCTCAGGATCAAACCCAGAGACCTGGTCTTTTAGGCGTTAAATCTACTTGCTGTGCCACCCTTCACTGCATAAAAAACTGAAAAGAGGTGGTGATGGCTGTCCCAGAACGATGTCACTTGACTCATTGAGTTATTTCTATAACAGAGTATTCTTTTGTAAATTATGAATTGTAATAGCAATTTGGTCAGCGCTTTTCAGCCATAGTTCTGAGGCTTACAGTACACACAGAAGTAAGCAAATATGATTAGCTGATGCTGACCCGAAACCACAAAACAAGAGCTTTATTTACTATTTGTCTGTGATGCAAAACTAGCTCATACTTGATGCATGAATAAATTTATGAATATTAAATAAATACATATTTTTCCCCCAATATTGTTATTTGACACAAACTGTAGGAGGCTAATATGGTTTGAATTGTGCCATTGTTTAAATGTCATGTTTATATATAAATTACCATTATTTTCTTCTATGCCAAAATAAGTAAAAGTTATTATTTAAATTTTTTTTATTATTTTAAACTTCCTTTCGCCGTTAAATTTTTCAATTGTAAAAATAGAAATATTACTAACAGTGTTAGTTGGTAGGCAAAATAAATACCGTTTTCATAGTATATTCAGACACATTTTTGGGAGAAAAACATTCCAGGTTGTTTTAAATCTATGCAAACTCTAATTCTAACAGGTCAGTGGTGCATTGCTAATTAGCGAGGGAAAAAAATTCTCATGACCAAGTAGTCAATACTTGTTTGGGCCAAAGGTCACCATGTTTCCTTTATCTTAGGTGCTGTGTGGCCTCAGGATAAACTCGTGCTAACTATGCTTATCCAGCTTCAGATAAGACACACTGACCCAAGACTACCAAGACCTACCAAGACCTGTTGTGTAAATCCATTATTATAGGAAGTTCCAAATTGACTTCTCTTTGAACTGATTTTATATATCATCCAAAGACACACACACAAAGAGGGGAAGGAAAGCAGGGGGCTCTGACACAGGCCAACAAGCATGGAGGCGGCATTGTGAGGCTCACATGACCGAGTGCAGCATCACTCGGCCTTCTTGGCGCAATAACAGGATCTGTATGCACTGAAGTCTGCCGTGTCCAATTGATGTGACAACCCTGCTATCTCCTCCGACACCAAGTTCACATCCAGGAGAAAGAATTGTGTGGGTATGTTTATGTTTGTGTATGTGTGGGTACTGAGTTAAAATAAGTACTGAAATGCTCACTTTACTTTGAAAACTACTGTATACTGTCTTTCTTTTTCCATAAATCACTCTTTCGTACAATTTTACCTCTCTCGCTTTGCCTCTCTCACCTTATCCCTCTCTCTGTCTCCCTCCCTTGCTGCTTTTTCAATTTTCCGAGGCGCGGAGTACAAGGAATTAGCATAAGATGCCCAGGGGATATACACAGAGGTAAATAAACAAGAAAAAAATCATCATCTGAATATCAAAATAGCACATTTGCATGGCTGGCGATCATTAGCTAAATGTAATTTTGCTTCTTTTACCCTGCGCCATAAGCAAAAAGAAAGAAATAACTGCTCTGATGAGAATGCAACATCTTTTTGTTGCATTCTCAAAACATCTTTTTGTTGCAATTCATCAAAACAAAAGTTTTTCATGTTTACTTTTAAAATTGACCAAAATGTAAAATTGTAAAAATGTTCATGTACTAGTAAGCACTCTTGAACCGTCATCTCCTTTGTCTTCTTTTCATTCTGTTTCTCTAAACAGCAGTGCCAATCTGTGCATCCTCCTCCACCATGACCCACCAAAACAGCAGGAATGGGAATGGAATTCTAAACATGTCCCAACACCAAAGAAACACTCAGGAGGGGGGACAAAACATAAAAGACGACTTTGTGTCCTTTTGTGTCTCGGCCCCTTGTGTCTCGGCTTCCCTCTTGTGTTTTCTGCAAGCCTGTCCAAATATTTGTCAACCAGACGCGGAAAAAATGCCAACAAGCCGGAACAAAGCCGAAAAGCTTTCTGGACAAGTTGCTTTAGCACTTAATGTCATTCCTCATGGGTTAAAGGTCAGGAGGTCACCTGACTTGTCAAATCATGCTTGTGTTTAAAGCATGATAAATTTCTTAAAAAGGCAGTGATGTATATGGAAATACAACACCCTTATGTATTCAATTGGCAGCCCCAGTACACTTTGCTGAATGCTTAATAAAGCAACTGGGTGCCTTTTTATAATGCAGTCAGGTAGGCGGTGAATCTCGAAGTTTAAGAAAACAAACAGGGTTTTGTTTACAGCGCGCAGCAAACAAGATCGGCTTCTCATTGAAATCCGCCCAGCATTCGCTGATAGCAAGGACAAATTGGGACATGTAAATGTAAGTGAGTGTAGCAGAGGGAAATGGTGAAAATATAATTACATATTGATAGCCGGCAGATGTACTGTAGAGGTACCCAGCAATTTCAGCTACAGGTGAAATATTCAAAATACTGTAGTCAGCTAATTCTGGGAAAGACTTTTTTTTTTTTTTATAAATCAATGGAATTTAAAGAAGCGTGTGAACATGCACAAACAAATGAATTTATACTTAGACACCCTGATAAAGAGAGGGAGTAAAACTAAAATGTGTGGGGATGTAACCAAAAATAAATACATTACTCAGAGTGAATACATAATTCATTTTAAACTGATACAACTGTTACAGATTTAATATAGAATAAATGGCAGCATTGGGAAAGGGATCTCACATGATGCAGCACAATAATTCATGCAAAGTTTTTATATAAATGCAGATCTGAGCATGTGAGATCGGTCAGATGTTCTAATGATGAAAATCAGATGAACCAAACATTCAATAGTTCATTAAGTGCAATATTTCTTGGGAAGGAACCAATTAAATTCCTTACACAACAATTAAGTGGTGGGGAAGTTGTGGCTCATATGGTTGAGGCTATGGTTTGCGTATCAGACGGTTTGAGCCACCATCAGGTTGCCAGTTGTGGCCCCTTGACCACAAGGGCTCAAATGTATATACCCAGCTGAGATTCTCTGGTCTCAGAGAAATTGCATGGGTTGTGACATGAAGGGGATCTGGCAAAAACACCTTGATGTGGTCATCTCGTGAAATAAAATAAATAAATAAATAAATAAAATAGTATTAATAATAATAATAATAATAATAATAATAATAATAATATCCATGTGTTGTAGCTAAGGTCCAGGAACTGACTGAAAAAGAATTTAGAGACCTTGCAGACAATACTGGCATTTCTACCTCTGGGTATTTTTTCCCTAATAGTGGCTCACACAAATTAAAATGCTGGGTTACTAATCAGTAATACAAATCATCAGGGGTTAAGGCCCCTGCAACAGAAAACTGCTACACTTGAGCCCTTGAGCAAGGTACTTAACAGGTGCTGACCCTGCACTCTGACCCCAACTTCCTAACAAGATGGGATAGATGAAGAAACAAATTTCTGTTTTCAAAGAATATGTGACAAAAGGTTCTTAATTCAAATTTCACTGTAAAAAATATGTGACAAAAGGTTCTTAACAATTGAGGCCATGCCCACACCTTGTATAAATCCAAATACAGATACAGATACCCAGAGAACTAAACAGAAACGGATAAATAGTGTTAAATTTGCAGGGACATTCTTTGCTATTTTTCCTGTGTTAAAGTTTATCATTTTTTGAAGGTCAAATTGCACAGTATAGGAAAACATAAAACCTGCTGGAGTAAGGAATTATGTGATCTTCTTGAAAAAAATAAATGTCTGACAACACAGGACTTACATCTGTCAGCTGGACAGTCCACTCTCTTAGCAACAAACAGCTCAATCCAGTATTAGCAGGATAAGAAGATACCCCTACCTAGGTAGTTTCAGGAGCATGGGGGTGGGGGTCTATGTATGATAGAGTGGCACTGCCATGCTTCCTTGCCGAGCGCCAGTCACAACAGCAGTTATGCTTCAGTGCCGGAGTAATACTTCATCTTTATTGATGGCCTCAGCTCTGCCTTTCTAGATCCATATTGCTGATGTTGCTTTGATGCTTGGATCCAGCAATGCATGGTGCTCTGGAAATGAAAAAGCTAAAGAGTGGCATACAGTAAGATTTTACATGCTATGATACGGTTAAATGCAGTGAGCGTTAAGACTAGTCCAGGTAACAAGCTTATGTATTTGGCCTCACATCCAGTGATTTGAAATAATAATTTAAAAAATCCCACTTTTGGTGGTACAGCCCCGAAGCTTTTATTTTAATAAATAGCACCAGGTGATAAGATGTCAGAGCTTTCTAGCTCACTTTTTCAGATCCTGCCATTTGTGGGGCAGAGATAGCATCCAATTTACCTTTAAACATGTGAAATGCATGTCCCGTCATGTTATGATTAGTTAACCTTTACAGTCAAGGACACAACAATGCCTGGTCCTGAAGTCTACTTATTAGGAGCCTTGTAGATGTCATAACTGATGGTTTCAGACCATGTGACTGCATTATGCAACACCATTTGGCTGTATCTATGCAGATTGCCAGTATTTTCTGATGCCATCACCAATAATCATGTAAAGTGTGAGGATGGTGATGAGGAGGAGGTTGGTGGTGTCAGCTCAAAATCACTCATACAATGTCTGAGCCATACTTCTTCCTTTCCAAAATGACATCATATGTGTTGTATAAACTTTTTATTCCCTTATTCCTCCTGTTATCTTTCAAAAGGCTCAGCTACAGAAATGATACATTTCCTTTGGGTAAATTTGGTACAACTGCATCGGGTACTCGAGCCTTGCTAGCACTTTGCGTCATATGGCATACCCCAGAGGGTCTAGTTTTCAGCATATGGCGGTCTTTGACACGTCTCAGTTTACACTCTCGAGGGTCTTTTAATCTGCTTCCAGGACTTTTATTCACAATTGGATTCACAAGGATTCTTTGGTCTTGCTCTGTGGTGTTTTCTTGTGCATGCTATGAATAAGCTCTCCAGGAGACAGTTCTTTGTATTTACAAATAATTTATTCATGGATTTTAGCTCCATAGTGGCCTTCATTACTTAGATTTGACTCTCATACTGAGACAAATAAAGCAAATTAAGGATTTCCGTCTTATGAAAAGACAGCTAGAGCAAATATTTAAACAGAAACAGCCCTAACGTAAAATACAATTTACTTAAAATACAATTACACATCTGCACTCTTGCCAAAGAAATGTGACATAAACTGAAGTAATGCCTTTAGAGTCTGTAGCTCTAACACGTGTGTTTAACTTAAAACATTGTTGATTTAGTCTGTTTTAAAAAAGAATTAAGGTACATAATTGGAATGTAATAACCTTTCACATCAAAGTCTAAAGGGTAAATTATATAAAGGTTTCACAATTAAAAGATATTTACTTGATGTACAAAAGCTGTGTGCTGGAGGGTACAACCCCAGCAACCTACGTACAGTTTAGTGACCTCTTTGAGTTTGAAGTGCTTGTACATGCGTGCAATTGTTATACAATGACTGTCATGGGAACACTTATACAAAAACATAGACTGTAAAAAACAAACTAGACAAACCTTGTTTGGCGTCACCCATAGGTTTTTTGAAGATTGGTTTTGAAGCTCAGCTGTGGGATCACTGGTCGTCACCATTTTGGCAAAAAATTACTATGCCTAAATCCCAGTTGATCCATTAAATGGCAAAAGAGTGGACAATAAATTTCACCATCCATAACGGACACGTCCTACGTACACTACCGTTCAAAAGTTTTCTTCCTACATTGTAAAGGAATGCTGAAGGCTTCCAAAAAATACATTAATCTCCTTTGAACAGTTAATGGTGAGATGTTTCTGCTACTTCTGCTCTGTAAAAACTTCATAACGCCTCTAATCTGAGGTGCTGTTAATTGGTCATTTTTCAGGCTGATAACTCTAAATGAACGTCTGCGGCAGAGGTAGGGTTTGGTCTCGCCCTCCTGGGATGGCCTTCATGAGAGCCAGTTTCATTATGGTGCTTGACGGATTTTGCAAATGCACTTGACAATACTGTTCTTGCAAGAACTATTACAGAAAGGCTGACCTCTGTCTTAAAATAACAACTAACTGTTGTTTTTGTTGTTGTTTCATAATTACCTAATTCCATATGTGTTAATTAATAGTTTTTAAATTCCCAGTATTGTTGTAGAATGTAGAAAATAAATCACTAAACAAAAACAAAGAAAATAGCAAGTGACCCCAAACTCCTACATTTCTTCACCTAAAACAATTCCGGTGAGCTCGTTAGCTAAAATGGTGCGTAGCAGACAGCTAGCCATTTAACACCTCATTGAAATTGTTGCTCATGTTTGGTCTTGCCCCTAATTATGTACAATATGAATTAATATACAGTACTTTAACTGATGAGTTAAATAAAAATTCCTTGTTAAAAAGTGCCTGCCACACAGATGAATGGGAAATCTATGTATTGAGATGAAAACTGTTTTTGTTCTAAAGTCTCTTCCTGTTGTTGGAAGAGACTTTAGAATTGGACATTTTAACATGTGGGTCTATGGGTTTGACTCATTTTGGAGCCAGATATTTGAGGAACTGCACATTTTGGAACTTCCACGTTAGATACATTTTTCATACCTGGAGGTTACGCCTAACTTAAAAATTCAAAGTGATTATTTAAACTCATAGATGCAGCAACACTGGGGCAAGATTAATAATTACACCAAAGACAATTATATAATTTAATACTATGGTTTAGGCTTGCAGAAAAAGAAGAGAAAATGTTTTCAACATGCACTGCCTGTACAGTAGGAATCATGTTTAATTGTGGAAGTAGAATGTAATTTTCACACCAACAATGTGATGCAAACTTACAGGACTAAGACTCAACAACAGTATGGCTATAAGAAAACCACGTGAGAGAAAAGTCAGGGGAAAATGATTCAGTTTGCTAGGAAGGAAAAAGACTGGAGTAAAGATTGAAAGGTGTGTTCACCAATGTTATAGTATGTGGCAATAAAATAAAGTCAGTCGATGACCTACAGTAAATGCGTGAATGACCAATGGATTTTTTTTTCTTTTCTGATGGCATGGGCATATTCCAGAAATCTCATTAGATCATTAATTTATTACAGTTAAATTACCTACTATTAAACTATTAAATCTTCTTCCTTGTCTTTAGACTGTGGGTTGCCACAGCAAATTATTTGCCTCCATCTAACCCTATCCTTAGCATCCTCTTTTCTTACACCAACTAACTTCTCTCTCACAACATCCATAAATCTCCTGTTTGGTCTTACTCTAGACCTCCTGCCTGGCAGTTCCAATTTTAGCATCCTTCTATTGATGATATATTTATGATCTCTCTCTGAGTATGTCCAAAGAACCTCAATCTGGGTTCTCTGACTTTATCTCTAAAACATCTAACATGGGCTGTCCCTCTGATGGATTCATTCTTAATCCTATCCATCTTTGTTACTTCCAAAGAGAACCTCAACATCCTCATCTCTGCTACCTCTAACTCTGCCTATTGTCTTTTCTTCATTGCCTCTTTTATCACACAACATATCTGACATTTTTCTCCACCAATTTCAACCTTTCTACATTCTCCATTGCTATGGACCATTGACCCTAAGTCCTGCACCCTCTTTACCTCTGCTCACTATATCCTCACCATTCCACTTGGGTCCCTCTCATTCAAACACATGTATTCTGTCTTGCTGCAATACTTTTTCCCACAGCTTCATTGTATGGGTCATCAGCGTTATTCCTCTTTAGTTCCCACAGCTCTACACATCTCCCTTGATCTCCAAAATTTGTTGAACAGACTAGTCAGAAACTTTACTGGCACCTCTTCTTACCACTTACATACCTCCACAGGTATTTTATCAAAACCAACTCCCTTTCCACTCTTCATCCACTTCAACGCCCTCCTCACCTCACTTTTACTAATTTTTGCTACTTCTTGCTTCACAGCTCTCTCAATCTCTATCTTGCTCTATCACCTCTTCTACTCTTTGTTCTCTTGCATTTTCCTTATCAATCAACTCTTTAAAGTACTTCTTCCATCTTCCCATCACCCTGGCATCCTGGCACCTGTCAGTAAATTTCCATTCCTATCTTTAATCACTCAAACCTGCAGCACATTCTTACCATCCGGGGTTTGGGGATGCTCTGCATCACTTTATCTAACTCGCTCCAGAATTTCTCCTTCTTTTCTAACTCACATCCTACCTGTGGGGCATAACCACTAACAACATTGAACATCACCCCTTCAATTTTCAGCTTTAGACTCATCAACCAATCTGATACCCTCTTCACCTCTAGAACATTCCTTACAAACTCCTCTTTCAGGATAAACACTTTTTTTTTTATTATCCACAACATGGTAAAACAATGTGAACCCTGCTCCTTAGCTTCTAGCTTTGCAACCTTTCCACCTGGTTTCCTGGACACATAGACCTTCCTTCTCTGCATCATGTCAACCAATTCTCTTGCCCTTCCTCTTGTCTCTCTATGAACACACCTTTCATCTCTCCTTTTTCCACCAACAGCACCAGTGCTGGTTGTTGTCAATCCAGGCCATAACCGATCCAGTATGGAAGTCATATTAATGATTCTCATGGTTGATTTGGCAAATGTTTTACATCGGATACCCTTCCTGCCACAACCCTCTTCATTTATCCAGACTTGGGACTGGCACAAGAAGACATTGAATGGTGCCCCCCTGTGGTTGCATTTATTAAACCATTACATATTAGGACTGATAAAACATATTTCATTTCACATTTTCTCAGTTTGTCTAAATAATCTTGGAATTGTATATTATCCCTTCTTATTTTCCCAATGTAGTAAAAAAAAAAAAAATACTGCAAATGCAATTAATTTACAGTCTAGCTTCCCACATTTTAATATTTATTTATTTATTTATTTATTTATTTATTTATTCATTCATTCATTCATTCATTCTCCATACCATTTATCCTGTTTAAGGACTGTAAGAGAAAACCCACAAAGTATAAGGTGAACTTTCAACCTCAAGTTTATGTATTTGAATAGATTATGTGATGAGGATATATCTTATAGGATGTACGGCCACATCTTTAACTTTTACATATTCTGTTCAACTACAAATTCTTCTTTAAATAAAAGATTTAGAACCCAGACATTCCAGAATTCACCATTCACACAGAGGTAAAAGCTGAGTCTGAAATATGATTTATCAGTTACAAAATCAAAATGGAGTAGAGGCCCAGTATAAGCTACTCCGTAATTAGTCAATATTCTATGCACTGAAAATCTGACTGCAGCCCAGTACTGAAATAAGTCAGAAGTCAAACAAGTCCCATCCAATGAAAGTTGAACTTATACTGCTGAAAAATAGGACAGTGTCTATCAATCCAAAGAACATGTGCTGCACAACCCAGAGCAGAGATCATACACTTTCCCTCAAGTCTGTCTCACGTTAACACATTAGGTGCAAAATTTCTTTTACACAATTCGGAAGATCATAAATAGGGCTAGTAAACACTAGGGTCATAATCAGGAGGAGGTATACATGGGGAAAGGAAAAGATAAAAGGAAGATAGGATGAAGTAAAACCTTTTCCTTAGGCAGGCTATTTTACCTGGAGGACTCCATGTTAAAATCTCTACAGTAGTTACTCTAGTTAAACGGGTTACTCTTGCAGACAACCAAAACTGTTCTCTGTTTAATTTATCATTTTTCTCTTGTCCATACACCCTTGTTAATGCTAATCATTTAAGAAAAAAAGACCAAAAATACTTCCCTTTGAGTAGAGAGAGACGGGAAAGAAAAAAAAAAAAACATAAAGCGGGTGGTGCGGTGAATCTGCTGACAATTAATACCAATATCCTGACAAGCAGCAGTGCAGAAATCGGATCAGCCCACCCAATTTACAAGGCAGATGAGGTGTGAAGAAGAAATTTGTTTGAAGCAGCAGAATGCACCATGGCCGACACAGGATGCTGCACAGGATGTACAGCAAGTGTTTCATTTTCCTCCAGTTTAGCCAATAATTATTTTCCCCATTGCATCACTCAAACAGAATTTCCTCATATAACATGCAAATTCCTCAAAATATTTGTTAGAATTATTTTGTGGAAATTTCTTTTATGAAGTAAAAAAAATAGTATAGAGTAAAATGAAAATAAAAATGTGTAATTAAACAATTTTGAATAAAGCATTATGTAATTTAAATGGATGGATCTATACAATTTTATGAATATCAGATCCTTTGAGATTTATTTATATGCATTCAAAAAACATAATTTTCTTTAGTCAATATTAATTTTGTAAGTTTTATATATTTTTTTGTTCTGTTTGAGATCTTATATATAAATTGAGTATGCAATCTAATTACTCCTGAATTACTCTAATTAAACCTGTAAAAATTATTTTATATATATAATATATTTTTTTTAATTGCCTAGCATTTTTCACTGGTCTATGCAGTTTGTATTCTTGTTTTTAAAACTTGTCCTTAATTATCCTTTAAAAAAATAATTTGTTACTTGAAAGTGTAAACATTGAACTCCAGGGCTTTATATTTTGAGTAGCACTGTTAGTACCAAACTGTTTTAATGTGTTAATCTCTATCTTGCTGTAAAATAATGGATTAATGCAGATATTGGTTATGAACAGATATTTTCAGCATGCAATGCAAAGTTGTTGTACTTACTGATAATTGCAGCTTGTTATGGTAAAGTGTATGGATCACTACTGTTTTTACATCTTCAGTCTGAGGAATTGTGCATTTGATTTGTAAGAAAAAATGTATAGATGCACCAGTGGAAACAGTTCTGAGAACGGTTTTAAATTGCAGAAGTCATTCTGTTAGGACATCTATGACTTCCAGTTCTTGAATTGTCCGATCGTATGTACCCCGCTTCATTTTTATAAGCTTTTGTCAAATAATTTTAATGATTAAGGGATTTTAAATTATTCGCATAATTTGTTAATGCTAACTGCCCTAATTACTAATAAAAATCACTTCATCACTTGCATCAATTAATTTAATGACAGTTAAAACCTAGAAGAAATCGACATAGACATTTATAGAGGATTCGAACTGACTTTGTAGTCACTTTACGGCTCTGATGTACATCATAATGGAAATCAACAATTAAAACAGTAAATGTACATGTAAGTTTTTAGTGAAATATAGGGGGATTTTACTTATGAGAGTAAAAATATTTTTTTCCTTTTATAATCCGCTGCTGAACTAATGCACTAACAGTATTTCAGCATTTAACTAATGCTTAGATACCATCAAGGTAAAAAGTTTCCTCAGTACTGTGGGGTCATAATCAGACCGCCTGCTTTATGTATGAAATGCTGGCCCAAATACATGGAAATGGCTTGAAGACAAGGTCAGGATTGTATGAGGGACGTGGCAATAGTTTCCAGCCAAGTACTGTAATGCTTAAGTGGTGTTAGTGAATGATTGTGTCTACAATTCTCTAGACAGATGAGTTTAGGTTGGTGACAAGTTATTTGTCGATTTTCAAGCATCAGGATTTCCCCTAGCAGAATGTTCTCAGGAATAAGTGCTGTGGGTTCTGAGCAGTGTTGGGTGTAACGCGTTACAAACTTGGATTACTTTTTTGATGTAACAAGTAATCTAACGTGTTAGGTCTGCCATTTAAGTACTCAGTTATTAGTTATATTTATAAAAATGTAATCCATTTTTCAGACAATTTATGTAACCTGTAAGTCAGAAAGCAGTCATGTGTGTCAAAGTGTGTATGATAGTCGTCCTACAAGCCCCGCCCCCGATGACCCACCACACTCTGTTATTTCTGATGTAATACTGTACCCCTATCTTACCTATTTAAATTGACTCGCGGTGAGAAGCGGTGTTAGTAATTGACTCGCGGTAGAGAAGCAGTGTACCATGAGCCACCACGAGTGACCCGTGAAGTTCTGCAAGGTCCATGAGCACCCAAACTCGCGGTGAGTCATGATAAAACGTACTTATGGCCACCGCGTGAAACTGCGTAGGTGAAATAGGGATATTAGTAGTTAACAGATTATGGGCCAATCTTCGCTGAGTGCTGATGGGAGAATAATTATAAAGGTCTTGACTAAAACAACATGCATGAGGAATCACAAAGGATTTTTTTTTCTGCAATGGAAAATTACTCTAACTAATTACTTTTAACAGAAAGTAACGCTATAATGTAACTGATTACTTTTTAAAGACAGTAATTTTGTAATGTAATTAGTTACTTTAAAAAGTAACAACCCCTAACACTGGTTCTGAGCCACTTCGTCCTTGATTATCATTCATAGACATACCTTCACCTTCTTTAAAATATTTGTGCCATTCAAATGTTTTACTGCAGATAAGAGTCTCATCACCATAATGTGGTTCTGTCCTGAAGTCTTCCGTAAATGTCAGTTGGATTTATACCTTCATTCACAAGAAATTTTATCACAAGTCATGGTTTGACTTGCATGCCCCTCATATTAGACATTTTACCTTACTTCACTTTAGACAATGTTTAATTAAACACAGAATGCATTGGCACTGCTGTTGGATTTCATCACAACAGTAAATATTTGGCAGTCTGGGAAAATCCTACTGAAGGTGAATTCTGGAACATACTTTGTCAGGTCAACATAAAGAAATTATAAATATATTTCACTAAAAACAAAATGGATGCCTTTTTAAATTACTCAAACTTTTTTCCTGCAAAGAAAATGTTGATTAAGGAACCAGTTCTTTGAGCATGGTGATAAAATACATCATGACTAATGTCTAAAACCTTGCCTGCTAAGTGCGATTTCCTCACAAAGTGAAATTCATGCATTGATCACCCTAATGGATAGCTACATGCTGCAGCAATACAGTCATTAACCTGCCTTTACATTTTTATGGCACTCAAATATATTATACCGTAGCTGCCACTTTACCATCCATTTAACAGTACAAACACTACTGGTTAAATATTTAAAATCACAGATTAAACACTAATAATGAAAAGAAATGTGTTTTGATGTAGTAAGACAAATGTGTCCAATTTCCCCTGCCAAAATACTGTACAGTAAAAAAAAAAAAGAATAATTTGAATTAAGTGGCTTTTAATAAATTGCATTAGATGCTCAAATAATAGGAAAAATTAAAACATATTAAAAGCACCTGCTCTAAGTAGCCCAATGTGTTTTTTAAATCAAAAATACTTTTTTACCTTCAGAGACACTGACAAAGAAACATAAAACACAGTTGTGAAAAATGAAGGTGTTTGTAAAACCTTTCCTATAAACAGTTAGTCAGTGAGATTCATATTTGGTCACCTTTAGGGAAATTAAATTCAAGGATAAGGGCAGGTGGGGTTATTGGGATTCAGTAGGTCCTGTACTAGAGTTACATTGATGATGACCCCATAACTGATATTGTGATTTGCCAAATTTCATTTAAAAAGATCAAATGTAGGTTTTAAGGATTTTGATTCTGGTCTGTCAGCTCTAATGAAAAAGCCATCACTTTTCATCGCTTTCTCTACTCTAGTGAAGATGTACTGTAACCTCAGTGCCTTTTAGTTATTAGTAAAGGAGGTGTAATCTCAGTGCACTTAAGTCTCAGTTAAGGAGGTGTACCCTCTGTGTTTGTCATTTTTACTGAAGGAATTGTGGCATTTTTTTCTGCCAGTCCCGGTGAAGTGATCATGGCCTTTTGACTTGTCACGCACATTGTTGATGATTTGCCAATATAGTTTATAATGCTGTGTGATCTATGAACAAAATCTTCCGATGTAGCTTAATCCTTGGTGTTGTTCACAGTTATCACAAATGCTTGATTGCAGTTGTTGCACCATGGATGGAACAACCAGTTATTAGGTTTAGGGGGCAATTACTTTGTTACAAAGAGCCAGGTAGGTTTAGACAACTTTTTTCTCTAAAAAAATGATCACAATTTTAAAAACTGCTTTTTGCTGAAGTATTTACTTTGGTAATCTTTGTGTAATATTAAAGTTTATTTGATGATCTCAAGCATTTAAGTGTGATTAATATGCAAAAAATATAAAATCCAATAACATTTTTTCAAAGCTCTGTACATTTTTCACAATAACCAAAATGTATACCATAATAAGTGCTCTAAGTGGTGTATAAATTGGTTGTGTATTGACATTAAAATAAAGCTAGCTATATTACAGTACTGTATATATAGTATATAGGATATATACTGTACAGTAGGATATAATGGGTAATTGTAAAAATGTTATTATTTGATGGCTTTTAGAATTATAAGTTCTTAACTACTTTAAACATAAAGTTTGCTGGTGATAGTTTTACTTAGTTATTTAAAGGTAAGATAAAACATTGTACAGTACTATATTTGAGGAATTTGTTCAGTAGTGTTAAGATTCTCATTTAATTTTTAAAAATACAAAACACAGGTAATGCATATTGATTTTAGGAAAACAATTTGTTTGCTCAACCAGTAGTCATAAATCCAGGTCGAATTGTCATGTTGACTTTATTTAAATAAAAAGTCAACAGCAATATTCATTACATAAGTGTGCTTCACTGACAAGTGACTCCAGCTGTTTCATCCTGAGATCTTTATATAATATATATACACACACACAGTGGGGCAAAAAAGTATTTAGTCAGCCACCAATTGTGCAAGTTCTCCCACTTATAAAGATGAGAGAGGCCTGTAATTTTCATCATACAGTAGGTATACCTCAACTATGAAAATTAGAACAATAAAAATTCAGAAAATTCTATTTCCATTGTGGGATTTTTAAAGAATTTATTTGCAAATTATGGTGGAAAATAAGTATTTGGTCAATAACAACATTTTATCTCAATACTTTGTTATATACCCCTTGTTGGCAATGCCAGAGGTCAAACGTTTTCTGTAAGTCTTCACAAGGTTGTTGCTGGTATTTTGGCCCATTCCTCCATGTAGATCTACTCTAGAGCAGTAATGTTATGGGGCCATGCTGGGCAACACGGACTTTCAACTCCCTCCAAAGATTTTCTATAGGGTTGAGATCTGGAGACTGACTAGGCCACTCCAGGACTTTGAAATTATTTTACGAAGCCACTCTTTCATTGCCTGGGTGGTGTGTTTGAGATCATTGTTATTTTAAAAGACCTATCCACGTCTAATCTTCAATGCCTTTGCTGATGTAAGGAGGTTTTTACTTAAAATCTCATGATATATTTAACCCATTTATTCATTTCTTTACACGGGTTGGTCGTTCTGGTCCCCCTTGCAGTAAAACAGCCCCAAAGCATGATGTTTCCTTCCACATGCTTCACAGTAGGTACAGTATGGTGTTCTTTGGATGCAACTCAGCATTCCTTCTCCTCCAAACCCGAAGTTCTATTTTGGCTTCATCTGACCATATGACATTCTTCCAATTCTCTTCTGGATCATCCAAATGCTCTCTAGCAAACTTCAGATGGGCCTGGACATCTACTGGCTTAAGCAGGGGGACACGTCTGGCACTGTAGGATTTGAGTCTCTGGCGACGCAGTGTGTTACTGATGGTAGCCTACGTTACAGTACTTTGGTCCCAGCTCTCTGCAGGTCATTCACTAGGTGCTCCCGTGTGGTTCTGGGATTTTTGTGTGGTTCTTGTGATCATTTTGACCCCACAGGGTGAGATCTTGCGTGGAACCCCAGATCAAGGGAGATCAACTGTGGAAGCAATTGTTAGAAAATGAAAGACATACAAGACCACTGATAATCTCCCTTGATCTTCACATCAAGCTGCTTACCTATTGCAGATTCAGTCTTCCCAGCCTGGTGCAGGTCTACAATTTTGTTTCTGGTTTTGCTCTTTGGTCTTTGCCATAGTGGAGTTTGGAGTGTGACTGTTTGAGGTTGTGGACAGGTGTATTTTATACTGATTACGAGTTCAAATAGATGCAATTAATACAGGTCACAAGTGGAGAACAGAAGATCCTCTTAAAGAAGTTGTTGCAGGTCTGTGAGAGCCAGAAATCTTGCCTGCTTGTAGGTGACCAAATAATTTTTTTTACCATAATTTGCAAATAAATTCTTAAAATATCCTACAATGTGATTTTCCATTTTGTTTTCTTATTTTGATGAAAATTTCATATATATATATATATATATATATATATATATATATATATATATATACTGTAGTATGATGTTTGTGATGATGTTTTGTTGTTCTGTATGCTTTTTACAGGTATTACCCCAATGACAGGGGTTTGAGGTCATCAGGTCATCATTTTTGTCCTAATTAAATGTGTTCTGATGTTATTCCGTCAAATTAATTCAAACTTCCATACGTAATACTGCAAATTAATGTCAAAACAACATTTTGACAATAAAAATTCTTGCTAAGTTGCTGATCAGTAAATTCACAAATGATATAAGACTTTGCACACATGTCTTGGATACATTGTAAGTATTGACTTTGAATAAACCACAGAAACTCCACTCAAACAGTAACCCAAGCTCAGAATCAGAATGGGGACCCTAGACCTGTAGGGCATAGAACCACCTGCACCACCATAGAAAATTACACATGGTAATGTTATTTTGTGCATAACATGAAGACTTATTAAAATGGCATGCAGTTGCAACTATCTGCATTAAAGATCACATATTATAGTATATGATTATAATCCTTTGGATGGCTACAAAATGTTTTCGTTAATTTTTAGCTGAAACACAACTGAGAGCATGTATTTTTGCAAGACTGAATTTCTTTCTGTTTTAATCCTTTTTCAAATGCACTATTTTGGTGTCTGTAGTTGTAAATCAAATGCCTATATTGACCCTTAAGTGCATCTTTCATGGCCAATCATAACACAGAAACAGGGCATGTCCATGTTAGGGACCTTATCAAGCATTTCACATCACGTTATTTTTTTTGTCTTTTTCAACCCATATTTTAAGCAGTTAACAACAGTTAACCTGGCCTTGCCATATTTACCATAGCTCTTTAAAATGGCACCCAAAGAGCAGAAGAACTGGGCATAGTTGAGCAAAGCTGGGCTAAGGTGAGGATTGAAATGAAGGAGCGTTTCTTGATGTAAGATGTTACAATCTGATTTGCTCATTTGAGCCTGGGGTTATATAAAAAGGAAAAAAAAAAGACGAATGTCAGGAAATGTTTATTTTCTGCATGTTCTTGTGTGTTCAGGTAGACTGCTAACACATCTGAACATTTTAAAATACGTACATTTGGCATAATAGGTCACCTTTAATTAAAATGCATGAAAAAAAATAATAATAAATGTAAAACACCCTGTTCTCAAAAGTATACAATGCTAAGAAATAAGATTAAATTTAATAGGGATGAATTAAGTTGATCATCTACCAGGCTCTTTTATAATATTCAATCTTATCAGTCAATCAACCGTAGTGGACGGGATTAACTATTTTGGCCAGGGATTTAATGTGTAATGTTTGATCATGGATTAGTTGCTTAAGTTAAGAATAGGGCTATTAAAAAAAAAAAAAAATAGTTAGTATTCATTCTGTCCTAGGTGCCTCATCTTGAACTATGAGCTCATACAGTGCCTTTGCCCTTGACTTTTATTTCTGGCCTTGACTCCAGAGGCCTCCAAAGTGCCTCCGAGCCATGAGACACTACTGACACGTAATGACATACTGTTCCAAAAAAAATATTTAAAAAAGGAAGCTTAACAGGTGTTCATGTTTGCCAGGTTGTGCAGACCTGGGCTGTCACTCAAGTGCATTTAAAAACGATAAAAAAAGTATAAAATAACACTCTTTTTAGTCTTGACAGGCTTGTTCATAAGTCACAGAGTGCATAAAGATCCTGTGCCAAAGCATTAGCGTTCTTATGTGCTCCGGTTTCAGTCAGGAAGTTCAGAGCTTCCCACAGTGTAATGTTACTGCACCCCAGAGGGCGAGGATCAACGGCTGATTGGCTGCAACACCTGTCCTAGAGAGAAAGAGAGGGGGTGAAATGAAAGAGGGAGACATAAAGAGAAAGGGGGAAATAGAAGGCCCAGCAGGCTTTGGGTGACTGACAGCAGCATCCCGTGCCCACAGCGCTGAACTAGAGCTCTGTACAGAGACAAGTCTATAAGAAGAAGAAAAAAAAAATCTCAACAGTAAACCTGTGCACAGGCACACACAAGCACAGGCAATTTCTCCTTCACAATGTCACAGAAAGACGAACTGCAACCACCAGATACAGTATGACACTAGTCAGACCCTTACAGTCAGATATACATCAAAAAGTGATGTACTTTTGATGTCTTACTTTTTTGTTCCCACCCCTCAAACACACATTGTACGTAGAGGCAGTTTGCTCTCAGTCACCCATACACACATGAACACATAGAAGCTCTTAAATCGGGAAGTTGTTTTGAGCTGCCAGCAGTGGGAGGCACAACGCTGATAGCAGAGTTGTGAGATTGTGTTGTTCGTAACACTTTACGAGTTGGAACTGCAGATCAAAGCAGTGAGAGGAGGGAAAAAAAGAGTTGAAATTAATTTTCACAAGAATCATAAGACAACCTGGGAGGGATCGGGGAGACGGAGAAAAAAAAATAGGCATGATGCAAACATGAAATAATAAGCCAATTATGGGTGGGAGCACATCAAACAAATTCCCTCATCAGTTAAGTCAGCAGTGCAAATCTAAACTAATTATCACAGAAGCATACATTAAAACAGAGAAGTTCATATAATATACTGTAGTTGCATAGAATATGTACCATGATTCATGGCCTTTAATAATATGATCACAAAACACAAAACAGATTTACAGAAATACAGATGTAGACTTGGATTCGTTATAAGCAAGCGAGAGATGACAAACTTCCTGAGAGGAAGAAACCTTAATGGGAACCTGACTCACCAGGGGACCCATAATCCTCTGGGTGATAAAGGAGAGTGGGATTATAAATCATTGCAATCTACAGCTGTAGGTCTTATGAGTCTATTGTGACTGGAATAAGCACAGGACAGTCTTAATGATTACAGAGGCAATTCAACGGTACAGGTCTACAATATGTAGATAATATTGAAGAGTGAGACTCACATAATAACTTTTTTTATATGTATATTTATTCATATGAAACCAATTATTTATCACCTGTTTTGTGGTATCGGTATATTAGTATGTGAAAAGTGGTTTCAAGCAGAGACAGAACTTGTAAAACCTTCAAGCTAACCAGCATTTAAAGCTTGATGAATTGATTTACCTTTCCTTTAGCATTTTAAATAATCTCTTACATAAGACAGCATGCAAAATCAAACTGTACTGTTTTTCTTTGAACTGGATTGTTATAAGAATATTGATATAAGGTATAAGAAACCCTCAGTTGCAAAATTTGGCAACTTTTTGATAATTTCCAAGCTAAATGTAGCACAGGATGCACATGGTAAGTTTTCTCTAATTTTAAAAAAATATATATTATATTCTCTCTCTCTCTCTCTCTCTCTCTCTATATATATATATATATATATATATATATATATATATATATATATATATATATATTCAATATAATATAATATCATGTTTGTGTGACGTTATAAAATGCTTTCCCCTAATAAACAAATGTATTTTTCCTACATTTATAATCTTATCATCTATTATAAAATACATTTAAAAAAAATCCAATTTAATTAATGACTCAAACAGAATCAAAATAAATCAGGCACTAATGGCAATAACATATAAAAAGGCAAACAGCAAACCTTGTGAATACACCGAGCAAATTGAGGGTAAAAAAAAGAACAGGTGTAAGCCAGACACGTGACTGAAAAATCACTATAATGTCTGGAACGGATTGGGAAGTGGTGATACATTGGTTATTGGATCGGTGGTGGATTTGGTTCTGCCTTTAGTTACTTTACTATATGGTGTCCTTATATGATACTTAAAACCAAATTCAGCAGCACTTCAGACAAGAAATTGTTACATGCCATACTTAATGTATCTGCTTCTCCCTAGTAAAACACAGGTCACCCAAAATGCTCCTGTGCTGAACTGCTTTTTCCATTTCCTTCAAGGAATTTCTTTAAAGGGCCTTCATTTCTGGGTCTTTTATGGCTTCTCTTCAGTTCCCTTCATGGCTCCCCTTCAGTTCTATTTTGGAGACTGTCCAGTTACAGTAAGATAGTTGCTGAGTTTTGGGAAGTGTTTATCAACCCACCCCATTTTCATTTTCCATCAGTATTGTCTAGTGGAATTGTACACTGAAACACTTTAATGAAGTGGTTGGTAAATAAGCAGACATAAAAACAGCTAGCTTTGCTAGGATTTTATAGCCAATACACAGGTGTTGTAAGTAACATTTCTCATTACAGTGGCACACTGTGGGTGGTATATATTGGGCAGCAAGTGACCAATCAGTTCTTGAATTTCTTTTGTTGGAACCAGGAAGTATGGACAAATGCAAGGGTCCAATTGACTCTGAAAAGGGCAAAATTGCGATAACTTGAGTACTGGGTCACATCAGCCCCAAGATGTCAGGTCTTGTGGAGTGTTCCTGGTGATTAGTACATAACAAAGTGGTCCAAGGAAAAACAACTGGTGAACCAATGAAAGGTTCATGGACACCAAAGGCTTAAAAATAGTGATTAGAGGATAATGTTAGCCAGGTCTACAACATCTAGATAATATTTAAGAGTGAGACTCACATAAAAACTTTTTTATATATTTATTTATATGAAACCAAATATTTATTACCTGTTTTGTGGTATCGGTATGCGAGTATGTGTAAAGTTAGCCATAGAAAAGAGCTGTCACACAAAATGATAAAAATGTTAATGCTGGTTATGATAGTACCACAACTGCCACATGAGAACCAGTTGGCCTATTTTTTTTTAGATAATGTGGACAGCTGGGTGTGTGTGCACTTCACTTACCTGGGGAAGAGATGGCACCAGGATGCACTTTAAAAAGACTAGCAGTTTGGAGGCAGTTTGAAGACAGGTAAGCAGGGAATCCTTAGATCCTGGCATACATACAGTATGGATGTTAATTTGAACCAATTTAAACATTGCTGTAGCTCACCCTTGTAGTACACCTCTTCTTGGCAGTGATATTTCCTAATAAAGGTGGCCTCTTTCAGCATGATAATGTGTTCTGCCACACTACAAAAATTATTAGATTTTGAAGCAAGACAATGAGTTTACAGTGTTGAGTTGACCTGCATATTTCCCAGATCTTAAGCTGATCGAGCAACTGTAGGATGTGCTGTACAAAAAAGGATGATCCATAAAGTCCTCACATGAAAACTTCCATGGCTTAAAGGATCTTGGTGTCAGATACCAGAGCTCACCTTCAGAGACCTTGTGGAGTCCTCATACAATGGGGACATACACAACATTAGGCAGGGGTTTTTAATGTTAAGGTTGACCACTGCATATTGGACGATTACATAGAGATCACATTGTAAAGAGTGACTTACTGTACAAAGGGTCACAGTAACAGATAGTTAGTGTCAGTATTGATAACACTTTTTACATTTTCTAAAAAGAAATAGTGCTATTTTGATAGAGGATGGGGTCTGATACAACCCTAATCATTCAAGTAACAGTCATTAATTTGTGAATGCTTTAATTCAAATTGATGTACTGAAGCAGAATGTAGCATACATCTATGCATCCAATCCTCAAGGGCTGGTCAATATCTCCCTGTCTATTTTCAAATCTGAGCTCACAACCTTGTGGTTACTCAAATAGAATGTTACTTGTAAACTGCCACTAGAGCTACAATATAAGTGTCCATCTGGTGCCTTATATCATTGTCATAAATGCATACTATTCAAAATATTTAACACATCCCTGTGGATTCTTCTACACAAT
This sequence comes from Clarias gariepinus, assembly GCF_024256425.1. Lineage (NCBI taxonomy): Eukaryota > Metazoa > Chordata > Actinopteri > Siluriformes > Clariidae > Clarias > Clarias gariepinus. The sequence goes on from NC_071122.1 coordinate 10,510,993, forward strand.
AGAAATCCAATTTATACCAAACTTACAGCCAACCCCTCTGCATTGTTGCATTTATCTGCCATTACCAACAGGTTTTAAAAAATTGTCAGCACCGTCATGTTTGACGTTAATGAGAGACAATTGTCAAACTGGAACAGGATGCTGTAACTGACTAGCAATAGCGTTTTGCAACCGTTCATGGCACCATTCATAGTGATATCAAGCAGAGGCTCTTTTTTGATTCTATCAGTGGTCCTCTGAAGGTGTCAGCAGGTAATCAGGCATAATTAAAGGCCACGTTTGGCACCTCAAATAAGAACACTGGGGCCAACAGCACCATGGGTCACTGTTATACAGACTCTCTGCTGCTCAATTGTCGATAATGAACACTGCGACCCTACTTTGGGGGTAGATCCACTGTCAATGGTGATGATGCTAACGACACATTGATACATTGTTTTGACAAGTGATTGACAAGCCATGGAAACGTTTCAAGCTGAAGAATGGTTTTATTGTTTTTTTCCCTATGTGCTTATTCCCATGCATTCAAACTGAGCATTGATTTTTACAATACATCAGTTAAATAAGCCAAGCCAGAGATCCCACTTAAGCTGCTTAAGATCAAACATCTAAATATATTCAACAAAAAAGCTACTAAAACTTAATGCAGATTTCTTAAGAGTGTTCTGAACTGTTTGATTATTGCCCCGGTTGTTAGCTTTGTGCAGGTATTTTCATCCAAGCCATTATTAAATGTGACAACATGCATATCTGTAAAATAATGTTTAAAAAAAAACACAATTACTGTCATTGTTGAAGCCACAGGCTTCAACATTCGTAATATTTAAATACATTCTTTAAATCACGGATTTAGCTATTAAAGTTTTTTTTTTCAACATTTATTAAAACACTGCACACTTAGTGTTTATGCAGTTTGAAGACCTCAGCAGTGAGTGAGCTCCAGCATGCCTATGCGACTGTGTATAGAGTAATAAGCAATAAGTGGCAGTGCACGATGAGAGATCACAGCGAAAGCAGGAAAATGAAGCAACAGAGATTATAATGAGCTGTGAGCAGGATCGGCAATGTAAAAGAAACTGTTTCATTCATGTTTTTCAAGGCAGATGCTTTTTTCACCCTCCCTCTCCTTCTGCACAAACTCCTAGCTGTGGAAATCAATGTTGAATCAATGGGTGTCTTGGAGAGCTGTCAGAGGAAAGCGATTTCTCTACATTTCTTAAGAAAAGGTGGCACGCCAAGAATTCCAAGAGACGCCGCTGCTCCGTCCAGGGCAGACACTTTATTGACAGAAGAGGATGTACTGTACAAGGGAAAACCTCGAGATTAGACAGGCATAAAGAAATGCAAGGGAATGAACTACTACGGAAAATTCAGTGAATTACACATACAGATTTGTATAGAAATGTATGCGATGTTGAATGATCCATAAAAACATCATTACTTTAAGGTGAACTGCCACTGCAGTGTAGGTTTCATTTCAACCCATTATTTCCAGAAGTTAAACTAGTGAAAGTTCAGGTAATAAATGTGTACATAAACATAATGTTTATGTGAACATTAAGCAGAGTTCTGATACTAGGCCATAATTTGACTAGAATAGTAGAATGTTAATAATGATAATGTTACAGAGTTTCAGCTGTTTTTATAGAGGCATACTTTTATTTAATCACTTAGCTTATAAATTTGATCATAAAAAGCTAAATTTGCATATTTATATATGCAAGGGATACTTAAAAGATAATATCTGGCCAGTAAGTGTAATGAATTAAACATAAATTAAATTTAAACTTGCTTTAATCATATTTCCTTTAAATCAACATAGAGATAGTATCACATATAGTAAAATAAATGTTACTGGCACCCACGAAACACGCAGGGCTCCTACACCTCCTGTAAAAAAGTTTTTTTTTTTTAAGTAATTGTTTGTCTCATGGCCCTTTAACAAAATCTAATATTAGGTGCAAATTGTTATAAAGCATGACATATTCAATTTTATTTGTATAGCGCTTTTAACAAATGTCATTGTCGCAAAGGAGCTTTACACAATCAAAATAATTATTTAAGTTTGTATGGAATGTAAATATGTATGAATCAAAATGGTCAGATAGTACCTGAAGAGCAAGCTGAGGGCAACAGTGGCAAGGAAAAACTCCCTGAGATGGCAATAGGAAGAAACCTTCAGAGAAACCAGACTCAACAGGGAACCCATCTTCATTTGGTTGAAACATATCCATTATTATTTGTAAATACTCTGGTTCACTTTGACGCTGGTTCACATTGGGTACCATAATTTCTACGAAAGCCAGTTATTAACCCCACCACTGGCGGGTTGCGCCCTTAGGCGATTCCCTTAACCATATGCCCATATATAATACCCAGTGACTGTGATGCAGTGTCAGTCCCAAGCTTGGAGAAAAAAATTGTGACAGGAAGGGTAAAAGGTAAAACCCATGCCACACCATTACTGATTAAGCCCAAGAAAAAAATTAAATTATGTTACATCACAATTCATGCAATTATCATCTTTCACTTTACAATGCCAATTCCTTATAACATTAATACACTTTAAAGCATTACCAAATACACAATGTTCATTTCCACAAAACAGCTTTACAGAAATATATAAATAGATTAACCATTTTTACAAAAGATTTTCTTTTTTGATTTTCAACATTTGATTTTCCCCTTTAATTCCGAGAAAGTACAGTATGCAGATTTTGGTAACTACTAGACTGCTTAAAGTCTCAAGATGTAACCTGATGTAACTAACTACTAGTTTTACCTAAAAGTGATTGTTCATAGTAAGGTGTTATAGTTTATATATACAGTGGTGTGAAAAACTATTTGCCCCCTTCCTGATTTCTTATCCTTTTGCATGTTTGTCACATTTAAATGTTTCTGATCATCAAACACATTTAACTATTAGTCAAAGATAACACAAGTAAACACAAAATGCAGTTTTTAAATGATGTTTTTTATTATTTAGGGAGAAAAAAAAATCCAAACCTACATGGCCCTGTGTGAAAAAGTAATTGCCCCCTGCCCCTAATAACTGGTTGGGCCACCCTTAGCAGCAATAACTGCAATCAAGCGTTTGCACCGAGTCTTTTACAGCGCTCTGGAGGAATTTTGGCCCACTCATCTTTGCAGAATTGTTGTAATTCAGCTTTATTTGAGGGTTTTCTAGCATGAACCGCCTTTTTAAGTACATGCCACAACATCTCAATAGGATTCAGGTCAGGACTTTGACTAGACCACTCCAAAGTCTTCATTTTGTTTTTCTTCAGCCATTCAGAGGTGGATTTGCTGGTGTGTTTTGGGTCATTGTCCTGCTGCAGCACCCAAGATCGCTTCAGCTTGAGTTGACGAACAGATGGCCGGACATTCTCCTTCAGGATTTTTTGGTAGACAGTAGAATTCATGGTTCCATCTATCACAGCAAGCCTTCCAGGTCCTGAAGCAGCAAAACAACCCCAGACCATCACACTACCACCACCATATTTTACTTTTGGTATGATGTTCTTTTTCTGAAATGCTGTGTTACTTTTACGCCAGATGTAACGGGACATGCACCTTCCAAAAAGTTCAACTTTTGTCTCGTCGGTCCACAAGGTATTTTCCCAAAAGTCTTGGCAATCATTGAGATGTTTTTTAGCAAAATTGAGACGAGCCTTAATGTTCTTTTTGCTTAAAAGTTTGCGCTTTGGAAATCTGCCATGCAGGCCGTTTTTGCCCAGTCTCTTTCTTATGGTGGAGTCGTGAACACTGACCTTAATTGAGGCAAGTGAGGCCTGCAGTTCTTTAGATGTTGTCCTGGGGTCTTTTGTGGCCTCTCGGATGAGTTGTCTCTGCGCTCTTGGGGTAATTTTGGTCGGCCGGCCACTCCTGGGAAGGTTCCCCACTGTTCCATGTTTTTGCCATTTGTGGATAATGGCTCTCACTGTGGTTCGCTGGAGTCCCAAAGCTTTAGAAATGGCTTTATAACCTTTACCAGACTGATAGATCTCAATTACTTTTGTTCTCATTTGTTCCTGAATTTCTTTGGATCTTGGCATGATGTCTAGCTTTTGAGGTGCTTTTGGTCTACTTCTCTGTGTCAGGTAGCTCCTATTTAAGTGATTTCTTGATTGAAACAGGTGTGGCAGTAATCAGGCCTGGGGGTGTCTACAGAAATTGAACTCAGGTGTGATAAACCACAGTTAAGTTATTTTTTAACAAGGGGGGCAATCACTTTTTCACACAGGGCCATGTGATTTGGAGGTTTTTTTCTCCCTTAATAACGTAAACTTTCATTTAAAAACTGCATTTTGTGTTCAATTATGTTATCGTTGACTAATAGTTAACGGTTTTTGATGAGCAGAAACATTTAAGTCTGATAAACATGCAAAAGAATAAGAAATCAGGAAGGGGCAAATAGTTTTTCACACCACTGTATATACAGTACATAAAAAACAGTAGGAACTTGATGCTAATCCACCTTGGAAATTTGCTTAAATCTATTTGTGCTGTTCTTATTAAACCAAGTTACCATCAGAACACAGAGAAATGTAATTTCAATGCAGTAATTGCCTACGTTTAATTAAATTTTGTTAAGCACTTAGTAAAGTGACCAGCTCGACTTTGCAGTATACCTCATTTTCTGTTCTGGTAATGGGAACATTTTTGCAAAGACGAACCATATACTTGAGAAATGTTTCTGTTGTTCTGTATCAGGACACAAAATGTGGACCTCATAATTATTATATAAGTGGATGCACAAATTCACACATTTGCAGAATTGATTTAAATGCTTCTAATTAGGGCATTCATATGTACTGTATAGAGAAATACTGTATTAGCATAGTAATACAGATGAAATGAAATGGCTAACAACGATTATTACAGTGCCTAATCACAATAATAACACATCTTGTAAGTTCAGCTGATTTATTTTTTTGGTCTGAATCTCAGTGTTTATACTTTTTTTCATGAATTGCATTATTTTCCCAACTTATATATAAAACCAAATTCCTCGCAGGGCTTCGAAAGATTCACTTACATCTCATTATGCCTGGTGGAGATGAGAGAGCCGGGTGGGTAAGTGTGCGCATTTCAAGTGCTACCACAGCCCCCTAGGAAACTAGTGCTGCTTGGGCTGGAGATCAGTGAACTGTGACGAGGACTTCGAAATTAAAACTAAGTGCATTATCTAAACCTTGGAGAGGAAGCTGTGCCATAGCATTTCCCTAGATCTGTTGTTCTCCACCACACTGGGCTCTTCAAAGGATTCTCATTATTCTATATCCCTGTGTTCTTCTCAAACTTTTCTTACAGTTTGCATGTATTTTATATAGTTTTTTTTTTCCATCTCATTATGTTAACTTTGGTAGCAAAAGTAAACAGCAATCAGGTCATTTTGCAAAAAATAAATAAATAAATGCACTGTAGAATTGAGTAGCAATTTAAAGCACATACACTAGGGGTTAATTAATACATTTCTATTCATAAAGACCTCTAATGCAATGTAGCTGTAGATTCATTATGATAAAATGACTTATAATTGCATTACCCTTCGTGACACTTCAGATTCTTGTCATATATGCTTTCACGAGTGGAAGTAGAGCAACAGGGAAAGAAAGAAGGAACCAGGTGCAGAGGTTATAAATTATAGTAGGGTGATGCTTAGATGAGGAGGGAAGCACTAGTTTCACTAGTGATGCAATAACAGGAGAGTCAGATCGGGTAGGTTTAGGCATGGAAATAATCCAATACAGCACATGGTCAAGTTGTCACAGTCTCAATGCCAATAGGTCCAAAAGTGTTGACAGTTCAGGATGTTAATCAGTCTTGTTGCCATGAAGCAAAGACAGAGTCAAAAAGCTGAAAGATCCAAAGCTGTAATCCAAATGGTCTCGGAGTCAGTGTGTAAACATTCCTGTGGAGGATGTAGGGAACATTGTTAGTGCATTCAATCCAGGGAACCATTTTGCTTCATGAGGCCACATCATGTGATGACAGCTCCTGATTTATTTTTTTAGACTGAAGGCTTTTAGCATGCAGGACCACAGGAATGGCCATGCCATAGAAATGTGCCTACTTGTTGCGCCGTCACTGGTGCTCCTCGGGAGCAATGCATGTGCGATCCACAAGCATGGGTTCAGCAGGTTGGTCAGAAGGATAGAGGGGGTGTGGTGGATGGGCTGACCTGGTATCCTGGCCTCTTTCACATTGTCTAAGATGCTTGCCAGTGTCGATATGGTCCACCAAGAAATTCAATGGCGAAGTGGGATCCCTGGTGAAGCTTTGGATTTGGCCCACCACCTGACATCCTGTAAAAGAATAGTCAAAGTCTTTCTTTCCTTTTATTGGTAAAGGAACCTTAGTTCATACAGCAAGGGTCTGGGCATCTCATAGTCCCATTATCCATTCCCCATTCTCATTCTCATTCTCATTGTCTTCCCAGAATGGAGAGTTATAACATAAGCCACTTTGGAAATAAGGAGCATTAGAACAAAAAAGGACAGGCACTTACTTGGACCTCCATTGTGTATTAGTAAGGTAAGGTGAGGCTTGTGGGGCAAAGGTGATCAGTGAAATCACACAATTTTACTTACAAAAAGAAATTAGGAGAATAACTCACTTGAGAGCTAATGTACAACATGACTTCTGGTTAAAAATAAGCTAAGCGAATGCTTTTAAGGAACATGAAAATGCTGCCTACTGTAGAATACATGGATAGGTTAGTAGTAAGGGAAGGTTTGTAAATTGCCAAGCAATATATTTAATTCATATTATTATTATTATTATTATTATTATTATTATTATTATTATTATTATTATGTTAGCATTTGTCTTTTTACCCATTTGGTCTCATTTTACAGAATCCAAATTTTCTCTCTCAAGCAGATATCATATAAAAGCTGCTGCACCAACAGAAAAATTCCTGATATCACTGGAAATGCAGTACACTTTAAGTCTTATTCGGCACTTGCTATACATTTCTGATGTGAACCGTGAATGCACATGGAAACTTGTTTTTACTAAATGCTACTCCTACATTGTGTATTGTTCACTTAATGTTTGGTGTCATTCAGCAATAAGTTTATTTCCTGTACATACATGAACCCTAATAATCCAATAATAATCAGAATAATAATCCAATCAGAATAAAAATGCATAGTATAAACACCTCAATCACAACAGTCAGACCTAATCCAGCCAAAACAAAATGAATTTTCAATTGGAATATGAGAGGTGGTATACACGTTTGTATACCAAAAGTTTATATACTGTAATCTGATTAGTAAGAAAATATTATCCATGTAAACACTTGATCTGATTGTCTCTCTCTTGTTAGAATAAAATCTTTTTGCACATTAGCCTCATGTAGGGGTTACATTAGGTAACGTGCTTTCTGAATTCCAAATGCTGACTGGTGCTCTCCGTGACAGCAAACCACTTCCACCTATCTTTGCTTTGGACTTTCAGCCACTTGGTCACAGTCTTTGGTGGAAAGGGACATGGATTGTGATTCCTGTTATCACTTCTATTATAGCAGCTATAAACTCTAATTCTTTCAATGACTATACTGTGTACAGTACTCTTTTTTGGCAATTAGCAACAAAATTATAGAACAAAAAAATTCTAAAAGTGTTAAAATATGATGTGACATTCAGATTTCGGAGGGCCTTATTAGTAGAATGAATTAAGTGCTCAACGTTCTACAATACAGTACATTAGTTCAGTTCCCAAAGACCTCAAGTAATTAGCTGAGTTAAATCAGGAAACACTCAAAACATGTAGAGGTTAGCAGTGTGACCCAAATCATTCATTAACAAAACCGTTAGCTATTAACCAAAAAAAAGGTGAGTTTTTTTATTGTGTCCCTCATAACCCCTTCATGAAGTAAGAAAATTGGCATGAACTTTTGTGCCATTTAGAGCACGGAATAAATCTGTACCACAACGTTGACAACAATAGGCCTGGGGCTGTAAAAATCGCACAGTGTGATTGGAGCTATTGCTAAGGTCTTAATTGAGGGCATATCAAAAGAATATATCAATTAAGTGTCAGAAACAAAGAAGACAGAGCCTGAGGGATTTATTCATTTCTTTGAAAATTCTACCTTTTTGTTGGTGCTATGTTTTTTTTTTATATTGTTATTATTATTATTATTATTTTTTTTTTTTTTTTACTTACTTACTGCAGATCCACACAAGTAACAAGCACAAAGATCTGGATGCACACTACTGATTGTGTTATTAGTGATGAAAAAGGCAACTGTGAAACATGGTCAGATGTTGCGCCTGAAGAAACACAGATTTCATGACTGCTGGTGCCTGCAGATTTCATGCATTTATTATTAGCCACGCATCCAGATGTAAGCTAGCACTGAGTGGCAAATGCACTGTGACGTGGAAAACTGTTACAAGTTCTTTTTTCAGCCTACACTCTGAGAAATGTTTTAATGCTGTGCAAATTAATTGGGAGTTAAATCTAAATCTGTTATTTGTAAAAAAATATATATATAATAATAATAATAATAATAATAATAATAAAAAAGAAATAAATCACAGATCTATAAAACTAACCAAGGGTGGTATTCCTGATTTATGTGTGTCAGTTTAAAATCTGTTTTCTGCATTCAAGCTACACAGTACTTCACTGTATCACTGTGGGACATATAAATGCTTTAAGAATCCAGTGAACCACACTATAATGTTATGATTATTCATTTATACAGAATAAATCAGTGCTGTTACAAGAAATCAGTGATGGGGTGATGCAGTGTTCAACCAAGTATTTATTATTGTTTTTTATTGATTTGTTTATAATTTAGATATATTTTGTGTAACATTTGCATTATTAGTCTGTCCAATTAGTTTCTGTCATCAGAGAGCAGAAGTTGTTCCCTTAGCAGCCATGAGGATAAATAGACTATAAAAAAGCACTATGTACCTTTTCATGTTACTAAAAAAACATAAAAGCACAATGTCCTCTGTTCTACACTTTCCCAAGACATTGAAACTGGAGACTCCTTCCATAAATGTTAAGTAAACATCCATCAACATATTAATGCCAGACTAAGACAAAATCTATTTACTATTAGCCGTTTATTATGTAAATAGCCTGCTATCACCTGTCATGTGAATAACTTTTACCTATAGCAAAAAAGGACATATTATTATTATTATTATTATTATTATTATTATTATGATTAGTCATTTAAATCATAATAAAGCCAGTACTCTCGTTAGAATCATTGTTAAAAAATAATTACAATTTTCTAACCATTCAGTCTCAAGTATTCAGCAGAATTGGGGTATAAAACAATAAAATACTTTTATAAGAGTTTAAGAAAACACTCCAGCAAAGTGCACCCAAAATGCAAGCCTACAGCCTCTGGCCAAGCTCTGATTGACAGGCTTTGATCATCCTTCTCTGGAAAGCCCACCCCATTTGCAATGACCTTCCTAATTTTCAGCCCATAATGCTAAATTGCAGGCTCTAAACTGGAATGAATATATAAAATGTGCACACATGCAAAAAGGTCAGTGGATGAAAACGGGTGATCACGTGGGAGATTATATTTACATCTTTTATTTCTCTGGGAAAAGAAGCAATCGAGACAGAGTGATGAGTAAGGCAGAGAGAGAGAGAGAGAGAGAGAGAGAGACAGAAAGACTGATGTCTCCACAGTCAATGGGAGGGCAATGGGAGGGTGTGCATTGCACCATGGGACTCATTAAGGCATTCCAAAGCAGAGAAAAAAAAAGATAGAGCCGCTGACAGAGCCTGACCACAAAAGCCAGTTGTGTGAAAAGGAGGAATATGAAGTAAACCAACCAGCTCCCACAGTGAGGTGTGCGTTGGAGCCCCCCTATCCGTGAGGACTTTATTTGAGAGTTCAAGGTTGGCCTACAGTTTTAAATAGTAGCCACATCAAAAAGCAAACAGATGATTACAGCATGACGCAAAGAACTAGGGATTGACTGATGGACTGAAAAAGTTCCTTCACTTCTCTTTTATAAGAAACTGCAGCTGTGTCTCAAAGCCTTGATGACACAATGGTTGGCAATTTTTGAGATACTGAACAATGGAGCCCAAATTTATGAATTCACTACAAAGAACAATTTTTGAGGTCCAAGGCCACAGTACACCACTGTGCTGCCTGTGCCTAAATATACAGTACCCATTTTTTTTTTTTTGTGCTATAAAAACCTTTTTAGATTTATAAGTCTGTGTGGCTTAACAAACAAACTTTTGCACTTTTGGTACTATAACTTCAGCACATGAGGGGCATACTTACAGGGCAACTTTGTAAAAATGAAAAAAAAAGAAGAAAGAAACGAAAAAAAAATGCTAAATCTTGAGCGGACACATGACATTGCTCAATAAATTATATAAAAAAAACACTTGGCAATGTTTGTCAACGGTGAGGCTCAATGTCTAACAGTGTTTTTTGGTGTTTGGACATGTCAAGTAGAACCGAAGTTATCATTTATTTTTAAATGTGTATTTTTTACTCCTACAATAACATGCCAATGGTGGGAATATGGCATATTCCTGAGCAAATAAAGCGAAGCAATAGAAAAATTAATAAAATTCTGTGTTTGAAGTGTTATTGACTACTAAAATTCAGGTTATGTTGAGGTATTTTTTGTGGCTTTAGTCTTTAACAATGTACACACAACATTGGGCTAAAAATTGCTAAACTGATTAAGTTAAGTCATGTCTGGGCACATTTGTATAACCTCTTGTTGGTGTGTTGATCAGTCCAAATGAGAATCTGCAACCTTAACTAACAGTATAAACCATATCAGGAATATTATATGTTTGTTAGTAGTACAGGTAGGCATTGTATAGGGTTCAGGCTCCACGTGACCCTGTATACACGATAAAGTGGTATAGACTTCTTATAATTCATTCAACTGCCTTTAGTTTTGATTACATGCAATGCAGTATGGTGGTTAATTTATGTGTGATTCCTCATGCTCCCAGAACCACACTTTTACAATTTGAGTCCTGGAATTTACCTGTGCCATCAGGGAATAAATACTCACTTGATGTGATAACCTGGTCATTCAGACATTCAAGTCATCTGACAGTCATCTTGTTGTTTTTTTCGCCATAATTTATAATTTCTTTCTGAGCACAATTTTTTACTCATTGACAGTTCAGCGGTTCAGGTCTATCCTTCCATGTTTTGATTATTTGTTTACAAATTCTTAACTGAATTCCAGTAAACGTAATTTTTTTTTGCCTAATACAGAGCAATAATCTGACCTTTCTGAAACAGTGATTCTGAAACAGTGGAAGACAGTGAAAACCACAAAAAAGGCACCCTTCTTCTCTACTAAAAAAATCACACTAATTATAGTATCTCATATATTACCTCCAGGTAAGGATGTTATTGTTTGGAAGTCAGTCTTGTGTAGGAACTTAGCTAAAGTAATAACAGTGGTATGAAATACAGTGCACGATTGGTATGTAAAACAATGTCTGAGCTCACTGTTTAGCAAAAGGGCAAGTCCCAGCTTGGTTTCCCATGCAATGGAACGCATCATGTGTCAAGACACAGAGCTGTTTGTGCATGTGTCCGTGTTCCATTCTTAGCAGCTGACACACATACATAAGCATGCGCACGTGCACACACAGCCATCACTCACCATCTGATTCTGACAGATGCATGCAGAAATCTGGGCAGTCAAGCATGGTCCACGTCAATGAGAGTCAGTGTCATGTTTGTGTGTGTGTGTGTCAATGAGTGTAGACAATTGGACAAGTCTGTACAACATTGACCACAAGGTTAAGAGGTCGCTCTGCATGACACATCTGCCATTTACTTTTTCACCTTTCAGTATGACCTACTCATGTAGCTTTTAAGAGCTTTTCACATGGCAGGTGACATATTACTTGCCACTGCTTCTACCTCCTTTCACATTCTGCATAAAATGTCAGAATTCTTTTTCTTAGAAATCATGGATGGGTCTACAATTTAAGCATAGGTGCATTTCCACTGTGAGAGACAGAATCTAAAAAAAAAAAATTCCGGAAATCACATTGTATGATTTTTAAATAATTTATTTGTGAATTACTGTGTCAAATAAGTATTGCTTATTGCTTATCAGCCAGATTACTGACCCTCAAAGACCTGTTATTTTGCTTTTAAATAGTCCAGCTACACTCTGCTTATGATTCTAAATTAGTAGCACATATTTGAGGTCGTTAGCTGCCATAAAGACACCTGTGCACCCCACAATCAGCCAAAGTCTAAATAGATACATGGGGTATAAATAATGCTAAGAATGGTGAAGAATCAGCCCTGAACTACACGGGAGGAGCTGGTCAATGCCGTGAAGAGAGCTGGGACCATCGTTTCCAAGGCTACTATCAGTAATACACTACGTCATGGTTTAAAATCTTGCATCGCAAGAAGGTTTCATGGGAGAAAGAAGAAAGGAGTCATGGGAGAAAGTCCTGTGATCAGATGAGACCAAAGTAGAACTTTTTGGTCTTAACTCCATTTGCCGTGTTTGGAGGAAGAAAAATGATGAGTATCATCCCGATAATACCATACCTACAGTGAAGCATGGGGCTGGAAGCATCATGCTCTGAAGGTGTTTTTCTGCACAGGGGACAGGACGACTGCACAATTATCTATTCTGGCAGACACCCTTATCCAAAGAGACTTACATTTATTTAATTTATATAAATGATTTATATAGAGACAGAAATGATTTGCTCAAAGGCTCCACTTAAGTGACATTTCTATAAGCAAAGATAAGCAGCACCTACAGCACCTGATGCATTTATACTGTACATTGCTAAGCTAATTTTAAGAAAATGTAGAAATTGTTTAGTACTAGCTACCCTAAATGAGCTAACAAACCCGCATCAGCTGAAAAATATATACATTACTCAGTAAATATTGAGGGTTCTTTTGCACTAGCCTTCCCAGAGTGAGCTAAAGTCACTTTATTTGATGTCTTTCTCTACAGTACTTTACTAAGTGAACACAAAGCATGAACATTGTTGTTGAGCACTTCTCTTAAACTACTGTACAAAAAGCCCTTATTTGTCATTGATTGCTAGATAGGTGGTAATGTACTGTAGCTATGGATTAAACACTGAATTAACTAGCTTGAGAAAAGAAGTCCTGTTTTGGTGCTTCTCAAACTCATTTCAATCTCTACACTTCACTAAGTGATGTAGGGTTATTCTGCATTTGTTTTAAAACACTTTTGGGGTGGCTTCTCATGCATAATGCATATTGAAACTGATACTTTATTCTTAAAAATTAGGGCAGAGACCAGCTATATGTCACTAGCTATAAACTGAGTAAAATCTTAACACAGGTCCATTTTCGATAAAGATTGAGATATTTTTAGACTAATAAGCTAAAAGTAGGAAAGTAAATTCAATCGAAAGCGCGCACACTCACACACACACACAAAGTAAATAAATAAATAAATAAATCCCTTAAGAAAGTTTAAGAATACCTTTTTAAGGTATAGGATATTTGGTTGTCCAATGGTACTACTGTATGGTACTTATTTGCTAATACACTACCACACTAAGGAACATGGTTCTACTATGGTACATAATTTGGACTATAGTTCTACTTGCTGAATGTGACTGCAGTGGGCTCCATACCACCTCTGCCATGATCATCATTCATGGATGTCTTTTTTTAAATATTTACACCATTTAAATGTTTTACTGCATCTAAGAGTCTCATCACCATACTGTGCAAAATGAAGTACTATGTGAAGTCTTCTGTAAACGTCAATCATATCTATGTCTTTATTCACACACACACAAAAATACATCACAAGTCAAAGTTTGGTTTAAATGCCCCTCACACTATACTAATATAATATCCTCACCTTTACCACCTTGTTGTGGCAACCATGATGACCTTCCTGTTTCATGATCCAAGATGTGAACTTGAAGGTGACATGTTCTCATCTTGGGGCAATGAAATGTATTCAGAGGATGAGCCTACTTGTCACATATCCTAATGCTCCACCAGCTGCCCACCCAGTTCTCACTGCTGCATCCCATGTGAAAAGCCCTTTAGAGTGATGCATGAATGTATTTATGTGTGGAAAAAGTGAGCCTGACTGAGAAAGACACACAAAATGCCAGCAGGGAAAACCTGCAAAGCAAGGGAAGCAATTTGGCCTACCTGTCGTGTCCCATTTCAGCAGCTGCCAGTGGCTTCAGATTGTGGGGAGTTGACACACTCCTGTCCTATATGAAGCTCTCGGCTACACTCGTCCGCCTTTAATAGTCTCCGGGCCGATGTGACAGCGGCCGTGTTTGTCACTGCTTTCAGCGTTGTATTCATTTCATGCTTAGTTTAGAGCCATGATACTGCATACGTTAGTCTTAATATGTAGAGCCACAGCTCTTTCGACACTGGCAGCATGTCTTGCAAATAATTTAAGAGATGTTGGGTGTTGACATTGAGAGGCAGGTTGTGTGTGTGTTCGGGAAAGATGGAGAGAAAGAAAATGCTGTTTGTCTTAGCAGTGTCAGTATAGAATACACAGAGATAGCTACACACTGAATAGCAACATGGGATTTAATTGGTAGATTTTGCCCAGTTGGTGTGTACTGTATCTCTCCCTCTCTTTCTCTCTTTCTCTCTTTTCAATCATGCATTTTAAAATACACCACCCTAAATGCGACAACTGGAGGATCACTGCTGTTAATTTCGGTCTTGTCTGCTATAATTACATCAGCTAATGGAGTTATCCCACATCAATGTCTGTTCTTAGCACCTGGGAATTTATCTTAATGGTCTCATGACACTCAAAATGGAATCTATGCAAAGAATTTGGAACAATTCCAATTTCCAAAAGAAAAAAGCCATGTTGTAAACAGTTGTGCACCCCCTGACTGCAAAATAAATTAACTTCTCAGTAAGCTTTCTGTGCTCCTTAATAGGCTGTATGAGCTTGATGCAATGGTTACATGTTTTCAGAATGAATAATATACATAACAGTGCAATGTTAAGGAATCAAACTGAAAGGAGATAGGCATGACATAAAACTTTTTATTGTGATCTCTGGCACACAGTATTATTACTGATTTTGTTGTTCAAGTCAAACCAAGACTTTAGATGAAATTTCTCATGAATGAAGGTGTAAAACCGATTGGTGCAAACATTTTAAAGAAGGCCGTACGTCTGTGAATGATGATCCTGGCTGAGGTGGCTCGGAGCCCATTGCTGTCATTCCCATGAACATTCAGCGAGTGGAATGCCTGATCCTTAAAATTCAACAGAAAACTTGTGTCCAGAATAAGTCATTAACCCACATCGAGAAATAAAGGTAGTTTATTTTGGTTAGTTTGTAACTGTTGTTCTGCACAATTCGAAATCCTGGTTTGACTTGAATGGCTTTGTAATTTGACAAAGACTTTATAATTTATATAGATTATAAACTTTACATGTTCAAAGCTGTTAATTCATTTTCCACAATAGCTTGGAACGTAGTTCTGGCTGCAATGTTTATATTAATGCAATTATTTAAATACATTACTGATTTTATAATAACAACTTAGACTTAGACTCAGTATAGTCAGTATAGTGGATGGCTTCCAAACAGGGGGTTAATTGTTGATAGGATTAAGTCTTTGATAAGACAATTAGCATTTTTAAAGGAGGGTTAGAGTTATGGTTCCAGTGTCAAAATAAGGATGTCACAACTTTAAAGATAAAAATCCACTTATTATTTATGTTTAGATATTCAGATGAGTTTCCAGTATGTGCATGAGCGTACAAATAAAGCATTAATTTTGTACATACATACTGGAAACTTGGCCCTGGCTTAAAATACCAATTACAGCCCATTCCCCCCAAAATGCCCTCATATGAGAAAATAAACTCCCCAGCTTGTACCTCTGCTGTTCTCTGGACGAGTGTGGCTTAACAGTAGATTATTTACATAGACACTGAAATAAAGTATTCAGAAGAGAAGTGAAACAGAGATATGACAAAAATGTATTACGTGAGTGGTATTTTAGATATAGCATTAACAAACACACTTTGAAGGAGCTCAGAGATCTACATTAACTTGATAAAGAGATAGCCAAATATGCTACCTTTTCTTCCTCAAAAACATCCTGACCCATTCATTCTGTAATACATGAAAAAAAAAAAAAAACACTAAAACATTTCAACAGATATGAAAATTATTCACCTTTCCTGGAGGTACTTTTTTATGCCCCCAAAAAGGTATAAACAACTTCCTCTTTCTGGACATTGCAGTGATGATCTCTGTTTGTTAGCTAGGAGAATGTTTTATACATTACATTCACATATTGGATCCCAAAAGAAATTTTATCACTCTTATTGCCAACACAAGAGAAAATGTCAACCGAACAAAATGAAAAAGAGCAGTGAAGCTCCATGCACTGATAAGAAGCATGGTGGAGGGTATGAAGAATTTTATCAGATCAAACCAATATAATATATGTGCCAGCATAAGAATAGTACTTTAGAGGTTTAATATGTTATAGAAATGTGTCATGTAGTATCAAGATTAGTCATTATGTACCCTTTAAATGACAAAACCTGACTCTTTATTTGGATGATTTTCTGTATCAGCTGGAAGAGTATCAGCATGTAATGTCACATTATCATCATTCTCAAATGAAATTTTCAGACCTCTTTAACAAAATTCACTCATTATTAATCTTCGGGACATCCATACGTAAAGCCCATATAGTGTCTTATCATTCCGTCTCTGAGCGCTAATGAAATTATCTGCTGACCCCTAGCTCCCAAACCAGGAGCTTATTCTTCATATCAGTCTGAATTCTTTATACCCACAATAGGAGGCAGGAGACAGGAAGTAGGGAGTCAAATATCGCTAGTGAAGCACAGGTGACAAATGAAGCCCTAAGGGAGGATGATTTCAAACCAGGGAAATTTTAAACCAGGTGCACTGCCCTAAGCAAAGACAAAGTGTTGCACATCAAAGCTGTTACTTAATATATTACTCAGTAGTTTCTGTTTGCATATCTATTTCAATTAGATCACCTTCTGTCTAGTTTGCAAAGAATGAATTGCACACCACATGTAAATGGACACTTTTAAACTCTGGCAAATGTTTATTTGGAGTTATATTACAGCATGAATGGTAAATTCTCTAATCTGAATAATCAAAAGTTGTTTAAAGCTGTCTATAACAGCAGCTCTCACAGTAGTCCTTGGTGTAATTGAATTGATGGTATTATATGAATATAATTACATGGATCACCCCTAACATTAAAAACATAAACATTAAAAACAATTGGTTGTGGCTTCGCCTTGTGCCACTGGGGCGGCTCTAGACCCACGAGGCTTGGCACTGAAGGGTCTCTGGGGGTGTGCTCTTGTGTCTGGCTGTGTGTGGATTGAAATTGTTTGTCAGGCGCATCCAGTGGGTGCTCGACTGGATTGGGATCTGGGGAGTTTGGAGGCCAGGTCAGGGGCTTTGGGTCTTAGGCCTTGGTCAGTGTCCTACTATGGCAGGATGTGGTGCACTGGATGTTTTGATGCCTTTCTATCAACTTTGACATTTGTCGGTGATTTGTGCTGCATTGGCTTTTCTGTGTGATCGAGACAAACAGGCTGGCCTTTGATCCAAGTGGGCATGGAACCTGTCACCAGTTTACATTCTATAATTAAGAATTAATGCAAAAATTTGTTATTTCAACAAATGAAATGAATCTAGAAAAGTTTTAAATATATATATATATATATATATATATATATATATATATATATATATATATATATATATTAATGCAACTAAATTAGATGACCAAGTTTGACCATAATGGCTTCCCATAATGTCAGCAGCAGAACCTGGTAGTGTTTGATAATGCTGCTTTTAACGCGGATAATAAGGCTGAGGAAACATTACCAGAAGTTTCATTAAAAAAACTTCTAGATGGAAGTTTGGATAAAACCAAATTTGTGTGATTAAGCTCCCTTCAAGGGAAATTATTTTTACAAGAATACATTACATGCAAAGTCAGGGAGTGGTGGCTCAGATAGATAAGGCTCTAGGTTGTTGATTTTTGGATCTGAAGATCGGGGTTTAAGCCCTGCCGTTGATGGGTTGCCACACCCCATACTACCCAGCCACTGTATGCAGTGCCGGTTCTTTTTAAGAGATTTTAATTTAACATTTGTTAAATCTTAATGTTTAAGATATTATAAAACTGCATAATCTGTGTTCTTTAACCAAATTGTCTTGGATTTATTTATTTCAGCATTGCACATTTATAATACATGTAAATCTAAATATTTTAAAATTGTGATTAATTACAGACTATGACTTTAATTAAATAGATTCACAATTTTAATTGATTGACAGAAATAGTAAATATATGTGATTTTTTTTTATATATATAGCCAAACATTCTAGATGCTTAATGTTTGTGTTTATGGAAGCGATGTGAAGTGTTTAGACAGTTGTAAAATTAGTATATTTGTTAGTTCATATTAATTAGTATATTCATTCTATCATTCATTCATTCATTCTATACTGCTTGTCCTGTGTACAGGGTCGTGGGAGACTGAAGCTTATCCCAGAAGACTTAGGGCACAAGACTGGGGTACCAATCCACAGTTGGAAAATACACTATGGAAAATTTGGGAATGGCAATTAGCCTAATCTTAAGTATGTCTCCGGATACCAGAGTGCCCACAACCCTGGAGGTGCAAGGCCACAGTGCTAAATATAATTACAACTTATAAGAAGAAAGCCAGACAGTCCTGGGAGTTAGGTGACTTAAAAAGAATGATCATCCAGAGGTGAACAACACACTGCATTATGTTTTATTTCTTACTTTGGTTAATTCTATTTTTTTTTTTAAATAGTTGTCAGAATGTGACATAGTGCACCACACTTTTTACATTTTTCCCAAGATATTTTATGTTCCTTCTAAAATTCAAATAAGCAGACGTGACAGCAAATTGATTTTACCTGTGAAGGGCAGCAGATGGTCAGAATTATTTGGGTAACTGCTACTTTGTCATGACACACACACACACACATACTGTACACTTACACACACACACACACACACAGGACGGGACAGGACCTGGGTCCTGCCACCACCCTAGTTCGAGGTTGTCCATTACCTTCCCATCAACCTCCCATTAATGCCTCAGCATGCCCGGGCCTCTACGGCAATCCCAGAGCAGCTTGCTAAACCGTTACTATCCACCCAGATGCACAAAGAACCACTACATGTTCTATTACCTATCAGAGTATGAAGGAGATGGTAATCTAGGTCTGTCTTCCTGCTATTCCCTATTCTGTACTTCAAGTCAAGACAGTTTTTGTTGTCATTCAATCAGGTAGGTAGAAATATAGAGTTTCTAGGCTATTTGTGAGGAAGTTCCAGAAGAATAACTCTCACTTCTAGTATTCACAAGTTTGGGAGTGAAATATTTTGATTTCCCAGAAGTCACAAATGACACTGTGTTGACAGCAGAACCAATGGAAATCTTTAGTAGCCGCATTTTTTTTTTCTGGATCAGAGTGGCTCCAGAGCCCATCATAGCCAGTCTACTTACAAGCATGTTTTTGGAGATTGAAGGAAACCAGAGAACCCGCAGGAAATCCATCCAGACATTGGGATAACATAAAAACTTTATACACACAGTAACCACAGGCAGGATCAAACCAGCTGCCCTGAAGGCAGCGGTGCTACCCACTATAGCACTGGGACACCTCATGCTAAGTGTAATCACACTGTAATTTTCACAGTGTCAAGAGTCTTTTCTTAGTCTTACCAACAAACTGGGCAAAAATGACTATGGCCCTGATAGTTAGAAGTCTTGTTTCCACTGTCAGGTAACCATTATTGTGACTGTTTAAAAGATTTAATAGTTGCATACTATCTAGCTGATTTTTTGTCATAAAGTAACATTCTTTGACGAAATCAAAATAAAATAAATGATGTAAACCCCTCAATCTGAAGATGGATTTTTACGTGTTTGACGCATTCGGAAGTACTGGAACACCATGTGAATTGGGGGGCTTCCATGCAGGAATTTTTGCTTCCATCCATGATTGGTAAACTCTGTCAGAATACCTCTCCCCCACCTGTCTTAACTGTCATCCGCTGGGTCTCTGGCTGAGGAAGGAGAACTGATAAGATGTCCATTCATGCAAAATATAGCATCTAACCAATCATAACTGAGACTAATTTCTTGTAACCAATCCTAATACAGACGGAGGATTCAGCAGAAATAATCTGTCCTTCTCTTTTTTTCCAACAGGTTAAACACCTGAAATGAAATGCTTTGTTTATGTAAATGCACATCTTAGTGGATCACCTATCTTTAATAATAACCCATAATACATTTTAATATGGTAATACTGTGGTATATTGTTGTATGTACTCAAGCTTACCAGCGTGAAATGAAGTATATACCACAATAGTATTGCCATGAGTAGGTATTGTAGCCCTTCAGTAGGTACTATGGTGTGTACCACAATACTTTGGTGAATACCCTGGTATGTATTAGTACCACAGTGGACAACAAAGTTCAGCAGGTATCTAATGTGGTATGTTAGTACATACTACTCGTGTGATATAGTACAGGCAGTAACATATTATATATCTGCTGAACTTTGGTAGCCACACCCAATAATTACCACAAACATTTTTGACAGTATCTTATTACCTTCTATAGCACCATACTGTACATGCGTACATGTACCACTGTACCAAAGTACTGTATGTACCAATTGTTTGCTGGTATAGTACATGTACCACACTATGTACCACACTAGGTTAGTAAAAATAACTATTTACCATGATACAGTGGTAAAATTGGCATAACACTTGGTAAAATTTCTTATGGGATTGTCCATGTAAATGTTTGGAAAGTTTAAAGAAGGTAGGATTCTCTCCTGATTAATATCTGTACATGTTCTGGTAGTTGGACAGTCAAGATACCAATATATCAATATGATAGTATAATAATGGCTGCTGTTAGAATTCCAACATTAAACATATTTCTAGGCAGCTCAAGAGCACTAAATATCTGCCTTAATAGTTTCTCTACAGTGGTCTTCTGCTGCCTCCATGTTCATAGTTATAGATATATTCTTCATTACACCAAAAGGAGGAGGATGAATTCAGCCTGCAGATTCCCCCTTACAATCCTATTTCTTGCTGAAATGTATTCAGGCCTCACGCATCCCACATAAACCACACAAAGCAGGTACCCATAATGCGTCTGGACCACAGCCATTTTCCCTCGAACACGACTATAAAGAATGCGACGCGACAGGTTAATAGAATGGGGGCTTGTGTCGGAGAGGCTATTTTAAAATTTAATAAGAAGTCCCTGAAATTGGACGCCCATGTAGCGACTCTATCCACTTTCTCTACACTCCTGCAACCCCCGTCTTGCACCGTTGCAGTGTTATTTAACTGTCTGACCTATGATTCATAAGAGTTTATTCCCGAAGACAAGTCAGATGTATCATTAAATCTAATTTCGCATGTACTGGTCTGATAGGGGTCCCATGGAGGTTAGATGGTAGTTTAAGGCACTTACCTTACAATCGTATTCAATCAATCACTGCAGTGGTATTTATTTACGAGCTGCTGGTTGATCCAGTACATTTCAAATGCAGCAGGCCAAGCAAAACATAAATAAAACAGGATGCCACCAGAGGTGTGATTGCAGTTTAAGGCACTTATCTTTGCCTTCCTTTCTCTCTGTGAGCAAATTGCTCCACAGAAAAAAAAAATCCATTTCGCCATTTTTCAGTAAAATCCATTCCTCTGTGCCAATCTTTTTCTTAGTGCCAAAGAGCAAATGAAATATGAACAAGCAAAACATGATATGGCTCAACTGGCCCAAGCTATTGAAAAGTAAATTATGAATTGAGGTATTCAATCGTTTATTCACAAGCAGACGCTTGATCCAATATGCTTCAAAGGCAGCGGGGCTAACACAACAGCCCTAGGCGAGCCATTTTGTTATGGATCCTCGAAATACCTCAATTCAATCCCTTTCTTGTGATTAGGCTCCTGCACCAAGAATGCACTTTTATTTTGGCCTATCGGCAGAGAAAAATTACAAGGAATGTTTTTATTTTTTTAACATTTAACAATGTCCCAGACACAGGAGAGCTCTTCAGTGTCAATCAGGAGCTGCCAATCAAATCAAGCAATGTCTACTCTCAAGCCCAGAGTCTTCTCTAGCATGCCTTGTTAAAACACTTCACACTTTAACCTTTAAACAAAAAAAGTTAATCCTGAATAAGCTGTGTCTATGTTGTTTAGCCAAAGTTTTTCTTTATAAAATAATAAAATCCAGATTTTGGCAGCTACCACCAAAATAGTGAAAAAATAGCAACAGAATATTTTATTTATATATTTATTAAAAAAAAAATAGAAAATGCCATTACATTACATAATTTCCATATTTTGGTGGTTTAATTGGAGTAGCACAGCTTCTTATATCAGATCTGACTATCAGGTAGTTTACATATTCAGATTTTTTTCATCATTGCATGTTAATCGAATCATTGCACTTTTTTTGCTAATTATTTTCCACATTTACGCAAATTTTCCCATTCCTGATTCTTTCATTTTCTGGCTTGTAATACCCTTAAATCCGCTCATCAGCTAATTTAAAGGCAATTCACAAGGCTAAAATGAATAGGATAGAGCAATAACCGTCAAAATCTGCAGTGCCGGATTTACACCAGGACCAGGGGGATGGAAAACTGGTCTAGTTGGCTCAGACATGTTAATAATGTACAGTAGAATCTGTAAAAATACACTCTCCTTCCATGGTGTCCTGCTGTGTGAGGTCTGAAGTCCAAAATGAGTAGGATGAATAAACGATACTGAACCCAGCTGGCGTTTTCAAAAGGCACTTCATTTTTCAACACAGCCAAGCGCGTAGGCTATGACTAATCTTTCGCAGGTTGTTTTTGGGCCCGTGAACAAATGAAATGCACTCACGTAGTGCAGAGCCATCCTACGCACACTCTCGGGAGAGATATATTTATAACGTACAGTTAGACACTGAACTCTAATCACAGATATCCTTCTCCACGTCTGTTGCGGGCCATCAGTGTGATCAAAGCACCTGACATAAGGAAGCAGCTTCACTTTAATCCTACAGTATAAATGAATGTGGATGAGCAATCATCCTTTAGAAGTGCGATAGAGCTGAAGGGTCGTGGTGGTGGGATTGGGTAATCAGTACTTTCAGAGCAGACATGATTCTGGGTAACCACCATTAGCTCAATTTCTGTTGAATGTGTTTTGGATGGCAATACATTTTACAAAGGAAGGCAAATTCTAAATGAAACATTCCTGTTTTACTTTCAAATGTGTTTATAAGTAACATCGCAAAGCACTAACAGCAAGTGTGAATTAGCCAATCCTGATGGGCAAACCCTAATCGTCCCACTCCGCACCCAACACATGCAATATAAAATACATACATAAGACACCTACTAGTATAAGTATTTAAGTCTTCTTGGTAAAGTGCAGAAGGATGTCTTAATTTAGACAACAGACTTCTTTTTTTGTATTTCATCTCACAAAGCCATCCATCAAATAACAGAAGTCCAACCATTTAACAAAGTCCGACCACCTGTACATCAACCTTCGCAAACCATTTCATGTCATGTCAAACCATGTCATGGACCTCATAATATGCACACAGCATTGTCATTATAAAACAGGTTTGGGCCCTTCAATTCCAGTGAAGAGAAAACTTAATGCTACATACAAAGGCATTTAAATCAATTGCATGCTTACAAGATAGTGGCACAAGTTCAAGAAAGACCCACATGCTGTACTGGTCAGGTGTCCATATACAGTATGTTTGGACAAGTACTGTATAGTGTAAACACCTTATTGTGTGTAACACCATTTTGGCCTAATGATTTTCCTTTAGTCTATGCTCATCAAATAACCCGTTCTTGACTCACAAGAGGAATAGGTACAGGTCAGGCAGGGCAAGCAAATGCTTGGAGCCGCTAGTTTTAATGGACCGCCCTAAAGGCTAAAACTAAGGGTGTAAAAATGTCAAATTTTTTGTTAAGATGGTAGCAGGGACAAACTGGGAGAAGAAGACTTGAAAAAATTAATGGACACACAATTGTTGTCTCTTCATGGTTCAGTCTTTAACCAACTACAGTACATACTAAAAGGTCCTTTCCCCCAAAAAGGCTTCCCTAGGCTATAGTCTTCTAGGCCATAAAAAAATACAAATTACAATGTATACAGTATGTTTGGTGAGAAGAACACAAGTCTTGTATAAATTTTTATAATATGCATATCAGATCGGGGTTACCCATAATACTGTGTCTCGTAAGCAGATAAACTTAATAGCCTTGCTCAAGAGGCCAACAGTGGAATCTTGGCAGTGCTTGAGCTTTAGCCCTGAATATCTGATCAACTAAATGCTTAACACTCAACTAAACCACTACTGCCCCTTAAATTACAAATATGTAAAACTTCTGTTCATATACAGTACATACCAATCATTTGACTCATGTTCAAATTTCTTTTTTTTCACACCATTTTTGGATCAACACTAAAGACATCAAAAACTATGAAATCACAAATACACTGATCCTGTATTAATTATATATATATAATTAATACAGGCGTATAGGTTCTCTTCGTGATCCCTGGGTCTGGCACTGGGATGCTAGTGGTGGATCATTTGGGTCCTGTGGGTTGCGCACTGGTGGCTTCATGAATTTGTTTGTCTAAAGCGTTCCATGAATGCTTGGTCGGATTGAGATCTGGGGAATTTGGAGGCCAGTCAGTAGCCTTGAACTCTTTGCTAGGCCACATGGCAGGGTGTGATGCAGTGTTCTGATATCTTTCTATCATAGCCAGCATTACTTTTTTTTCCAAAAATTTTTTTGTAGCGTCTTTTTTGTGGGATTGCTCCAGATGGGTTTGCCTTTGGTCTCCACAGGCATAAAAGAGCCCTGGGTGCCCATGATAATCAAGGTTATTAAATTCAGCTGGCGTTAGTGTTAGTGTTGTGGCTGATCGGTATATGGAATCATGAAATTAAGTAAATTAAAAAAACAGTACACCCAGTGCATTATTTTCCGACATGAAGGTGTTACGTCCTCTGACGTATTTATTTTATGTTGTGTAAACATGAACTGTCATGCTACAGTATTTTGGTTTCTTTCTCTCCTTTTTTTTTTCTCTTGTCTACCACACAGCCAGCTTAATGTAGCTCAGCTGTGCCTAATTGCACCAATCACCGCTGGATCCACAGAGCTCTTTGGAGTTAAAGGCTGCAGACACCTGAAGGATGGAAAGGGCAGTACTGTGGACAGGCAGTGTAGAGCAGAGTACTGTAGCTTAGGAGTGGGTGCCCTCCTGTTTACTGACCACCTCACCAGAGACTATTGTGTTTTCTTCTGTCTTAGACATTAGTTTGTGTGCTATTGCAAGTGCTATTTGTTAGCTTGTTGTTTGTGCTAAGGTGTTAGCTTGTGCTAAGTGTAACTTCACCAATTGTCTTTTTTTCTTTTTCTTTTGTAGTCATTGTTACAACCCTGTTCCTACACTTTTTACTTTTGTACCATCTTTTCTCATGTGTTAAGTTAGTAAGGGAGCTAGGTAGGACTTCTCTTGTTCATTTGGTATTTTCTTTAAGGAGGTTAACCAGCTTTCTTTAAAACTAAGTTAGAACTGTTATGTATGTTATTTTGGCCTTGTTCCCTCCTGAAGTTTGTTTTGCTCCCTGGTTTGGATATTTGAGTTTGTAAATAAAATCTTTTGTTTGGCATTTGAGATTAGTGTGATGTCTTTTGGAGTGCTGGGACAGGGGAAAAGCAAAATTTAACAGTGTATTTTTCATTTTAGATTAAAATCTGCTATTTCAATTCATTGTTACTTCCCTTCCACCCCTAGACTAGAGGGGAACATAACAAAGATCTGCCCAGTACCTTCCAGTGTAACTGCAAAACTAACAAATGGTATGGTGAAACTGGTTCCCATAAATACCTTCCCTGGAAAAAAAAAAAGATAAAGAATTACCTCAGCTGCTCAGTATAAGTTAAATTACCCACATTAAATTCATTTACTGTACATCGGGTTATCCACCTCAGAAATTGCTAGTTGAGAGCACCTCAGTTTAGAGCCTATACAAATGCTTTAAAGAACTCAGTTAGTAGATACGTCTCTATATTGGATGCCTTCAGAATTGTTCTAGAAGGTGTGTCCAGATCTTTGAGTAGTAGTATTCTTTAGTTCAGCATAAATACAATCACCCTACAGTGATGTATGGGACGGTAACTTGCGGGGTTTGAAGACCTCCCTTTTGCAAGATCTTCTGGACTAAACATCTCAGTCTGTCACCACTTGCACCGCCACTACACTAATCAATGTTGCTCCCAAGAGCTGTGCGCTCAGTCCAATATTCTTTCCACTGCTGACTCACAACAAACCATATCAAGTAACACCACCAAGGTGGGCTTTACCAGCAACAACCATGAGGTGGATCAGCTTGCAGACTGGTCCAGAGACAACAACCTATCACTAAGCTGATAAAAAAGAAAGATTGTTGCTGTCAGAAAAATCAATAATGATCACTCTCCCACTCTACATTGGACAACAATAATGTTACAACAATGTACTGTAAGGAGTCAAAAGGGGCCTGGATGTGAAGATTGAAGAGGATTTCATGTGCACCCTGAACAGCACTTATTCAAGAAAACCTAGCAACATCTTCACTTCCTGTGCACTCACTTCACCTTCACCGTTCCATCCCCATGACTTTATACAGGAGGACAATAGAGAGCACGCTGACCAACTGTCTTACCACCTAATTTAAAAACTGCACTGTCTCACCTCACAAGACTCTCTATCAAATCAGTGACACCTCCTACCACAAGCAACGTTTCTAGACTGTTTTCAGTTCTGGCATCCAACTGATGTTTGACAATTTTAATAATTCACATATACATGGAGTTTCAGTTCATTTTCTGACGCGCTCAAGTTCACCGAAAACAATACAGAATAGTGTTTGCTTTAATTATTTTACAAAATCATAAAGTTTTTTTATCATTGTGACGCCTAAAAATAGATGCAGGATTATTTTATATAGTCTAAATAAAACTGCTTTTCTAAACGTGGGCTATTGTTTATCTCCTCCTCTTTAATATCCTACAATGTCTAATCAGTGCTCAACCGCACGCATAACGTTTTCTCGAGCGCGAAGGATATTTGTTGTAATATTTAATAATATTTATGTCTTTTAGTGTTACTGTGTGTGCTTTACAATGGCAGGCAACATTTAAATGCAAATTATTCCCCCTCCCCAGGTGTGAATCAGCTGTTCTCACCTATACATTTAGAGAAACTGAAATGCACCCCTCCCCACTTTAAGACCTGGATTTTAAAAACCTGCAGTGATTCAGACCTTTACTTAAATTTCTGCAAATTTCATCTTCTGGATTCTAAATTGTAAAATTGACATTATTACTGTTTTACTGGAATAGAAGAAATAGAGATTTTCCTTATCATAACATAAATTGTATTGGTTGTAATCACTCTATACACAATCATTTTCTTTGGTATTTTTATAAAATATTGAAAGTTAATATTTTATAAAAAAATGAAAATAAAAAAACAAAAAAATATTCCATTTGTATTTCTTATCTCTGAAATAGCAAAAAAATAAAAATACACGGGTTGTGTATAGAGTGATTAAAAACAATACAAACCATGTTATGATGAGGAAACGTTCTATCTCTTCCATTCCAGTGATTAAAAAACAGTAAAACTGTCAATTTTATAATGTGCAAAAGCTGAGTGGTCCGAGCACAACCTCTCACGAGGGCACTTTTCTCTGTATACGCTGTGTTCAGTGTTATAGTCTAAATAAAAATGCTTTTATAAATGTGGGCTATTGTTAACTACTTCAAATATTTGTTAATTTAGTTTAAATTAGGTTTGGGCTCGGGGCATTGAGCGTCGTGATCCTGCTCTTTAATTTATGTAGTCTAATCAGCACTCAACCGCACGCATAAAGTTTTCCAGAGCGCACCAGCAGAAGTAGAGTAATGATTATGAATGCGTCGGGAAAAACAGCAATGAAAATCACTCTGATCATTTTAATAATAATTGATAAATTAGTGATGTCTTTGGTTTGGGCTGTGCTGATGGTGATCATGTCATCTCGTCGTCTCCGCACCAGTGGATGCGTCTACAATTCACTTTTCATACAAATTACATGATCTAATAATTTGTTTTTCTTTAATTTATAAAAAATTTCGCTTTCTGTAAGTATATTTTTTTCACGTCTGTGAGGCGAGTATACACGAAGTTTCCGTTCATTTTCTGACGTGCTCAAGTTTACCGAAAACAATACAGAACAGCGCACCCTGTTTACTTTCTTTATTTAACAAACCATAAACTTTTTCGTCATTGTGAGTGCACCTAAATAAAAGTAGAGTCTTATAGAGGCTATGTAGCTTATATAGTTTTACTATATAGTTTTTGCACATTAATCTAACAGTTAATAAATCTACTACAAATTTAAAGAACACAAAATATAAGATGACGCAAGATTCTAATTACACATAAAATCTAAAGGCTCAGTGTGTTAACATTTACGTTGCTTAAATTCGATCCTAAAAATATTTAATTTTAATTCTAAATTCGTACTGTAATGTTACTACTGTGATTATAAATTCGTTTAATTACAATGTTTCACTTGATTTTATCTGCAACTACTGTACGTGCGGCTCTAGACGAGCTGTGGCTCATTAATCCTGGAGAGAACGACCTGATGCCTGAGGCGTCAGTCTATAGTTATATAGCGCCACTCAGCGGTAAAAGCCAGCAAACGCACAAACGCAAATGCTGTCGCCATACGCCGCTGCAGTAAAAGTTGAATACCGCTTGTCCACCTACTGTAGTAACCTAGTAACACAGTGTTTAAGTGTATTTTATCTAATAATTGAAACTTCAAAACAATTTTGTAAGTCACTCTGGATAAGACTTTTTGCCAAATTACTAAATGTACACTACCGTTCAACAGTTTTAGAACACTTTCTAACTCCATGATCGTTCCTGATTTTTATTTCTTTCTACATTGTAAAGGAATGCTGAAGGCGTCCAAAAAAATGCATTAATGTCCTTTGAACAGTCTTTGAACAGACTTTATAACGGCTCTAATATGAGGTGCTGTTAATTGGTCATTTTTCAGGCTGATAACTCTAAATGAACTTCTCGTCTGTAGCAGAGGTAGGTTTTGGTCTCGCCCTTCTGGGATGGTTTTCATGAGAGTCAGTTTAATTATGGTGCTTGCCGGATTTT
The DNA here is from genome assembly GCF_024256425.1 of Clarias gariepinus. Lineage (NCBI taxonomy): Eukaryota > Metazoa > Chordata > Actinopteri > Siluriformes > Clariidae > Clarias > Clarias gariepinus. The sequence continues at coordinate 10,540,324 of NC_071122.1, forward strand.
GCAAATGCACTTGACAATACTATTCTTGCAAGAACTATTACAGGAAGGCTGATCTCTGTGTTTAAAAATAACAACTACTGTAACTGTTGTTTTTCTTGTTGTTACGTAATTACCTAATTCCATATTTTATATTATTATAAGTCCGAATCACATACGTTCAAATCTTTCTAACCTAAACTTACACCATATAATTGATCCACTATTGTTCTGTTGTCTAGTTACCATGCAAATTCGTGTATTTATTGTCTTGCATATGATTTGTTATGTTTAGGAGTACCTTTTGCACTTCTTTTCTTACATATATATACTGTATTTGCACTTAAATCCTGATTTGTGTTGTATTATAGTTCTGAAGTAACTACATTTCATTTAAATGTATACACATTATTTGGAGAAATGACAATAAAAACCACTTGACGATATAATCTCTGTTTTATAGCTGAGAAATACTGCCTACTTTGTCTTCAATAGTCAACAATTCACTGCCTCTGAGAAAAAAAAAAGAAAATGTGCAAAAATATTAGTTCATGTTGAGAAGAAATCTGTAATAAAATGTAAGTTGCTTATATTAACCATGTTCTAGTTTTTATTATGGTTTAATACAGTTTATAATGTTATTTACCAGATGAATTCACAAACTACCAATGCTAGCATTAATTGGCTATAAATAATCTTAACCAACTATATCGCATCATGGATGGATGATCCTCATCTAAAAATTACAGATGAACAAAACTGAAGTGCTTTTCTTACAAGATTATTTATCCCCATGTGATCTTCTTGGACAATTCTTTAATCTCATCTTTAATGTCAATTTCTCCTTTGCAACATTAGAATGGATTCTATTCACATAGGCAACTTACATGCTTGCTCAGTTCCTTGTTTTCCCATGTCTGCTTCTGAGCTCTATTTGACCTCCAGAATGCCACTGCACAATTTGTTTTTAGACCTTATTGCTACACTCACTCCATTGACATCCTCTTGCTGCCTGCATAAGATTTAAAACACTAACGCTTGTCTACAAAGCCGTGCCAGCACCCACTTACTGTATCTCAAAGCACCCCGGCCTAGACTGTATCATGCTCACTTCGATCCTCTTGGAAAGTGACTACATTTACTTTTGTCACTGTACAAAAGTACTTAACTCATGTATATGTACTTTAATTGAGTAGTTTTATTAGTACATACTTTTTACTTTTTACTCTACTACATCCTAAAGCAAATCCTACAGTGTACTTTTACCTTTACTATATGTCTGCATGGTGATGCATTACTGTACATACTGTAACCACAATGGTGCATAGTATTTGACGCGGTAATATTGCCACCTGCCGACTATTATGCCAAATTGTGTGATTTGTCTTCCCTCTGTTAAATGCTCAGCAATGTAGCAGTTGTTTGAGACAGCAACAAAACAGTACAGTCACAGTCAGGAAGCAGAGAGAGAAAAAGAAAGAGATTTTTTTTTTACTATGACAAAGTCTACTGTGATCCAGTAGCCTTGTCATAGTAAAAAAAATCTCTCTCATCTTTTTTTCCTGACTATGAATGTACTGTTTCATTGCTCAGTATTGCTGATACCTAAGTAAATTTAAAGGTAAGTACATTTGTACTATTACTCAATTGAAAACACAAAAAAGGACTTCTACTTTTACTTGAGTAATATTTTAACAAAGGTATCTCTACTTTCACTCAAGTACAGGATTGGTCGCCTGAATGACTGAACAGACAAATCACTGGGAGGCTTCAAACAACAAATAAATACCTACCTTTCCCTGAAGTGCTTCAATGAACTCTTTAATTAAACATGTACAGTACGGTATATTGTCTGTGTATTGTTTTTCTACTACTGTATAATTCCTTCCCAAAAGATTTTCTTAAATAATAAAATTTTAGGACCTAGTGAGCCAGAATTCATCAATAAAGACTTAAAAAAAAACTTATTTCAATTCAAGGCTGTAAATAATTACATTTTGTAAATGATTTACCTAAATGTAAATCTCTTTTTTTGATTGTTAACTAAATAATAGTTAAAACTAATAAAATTTATTTATTACCACATGTTCTATCCATGACTAAAAATAATGTTTAAAAAAAAATCCACAATGGCCAATATAAACTAATGACCTAATTAAGTCATGTTCCAGTTGGTTAAATCAAGAAATTAAGCCCCAGTTATAAATTTTGTGAATTAACCACCAGAAAGATGTTAAGAACCTAATTAACATATTAATTGAGAGATTCCTTCATATTGTTCATGTTCTCAATGTTGGAATAAACATTATTTATTTAACAGAAAAAGAAGCTATTTTTTTTCATAATTATTCATATGTGCATTAATATCTATTGAATTCATGAGTAATACTTTGGATATTAGGGCTGAAATCATTAGTAAATCCTCCTCCCTATATATATATATATATATATATATATATATATATATATATTATTTCCTGAACATTTTCGATTGATCCTTATTTATTTAACCTGAATGTCAATGGCAGTTGAGAGTCATCCATCCAAAACTTTAAGTACTGCACACTGACTATGACACATAAACTGTGAGTGTGTTTGTGATTACCACAGAGAATTTTTTTTATTCTTCTCCAAACTGGGAAAAAAGCTATTTAAAACATGCTTATTCTGTCAATAAATATCCAAAATATAAATTGTAAAGAAACACTTTAAATTATTATTAATATAAAGACAATTGTTAAATTAACATGTCAGGGAATAAATAAATGCATTTAAGAGTTCACATTTTAGAGTGTGCATTCAATAGTGCACATAACAGTTATTTTAACTGTTATATCTAAAGCACCTGTTAATCTTTTTTCCCTTCATTTTACTCAAGTGTGCTTGTGGCGTATGATGGTTTGGCACTTGATTTGTATACCAATAGATATGGCCTGGGATTCTCTTTTGAAACTTTTCAAAAATTAATCATACCCTATTCTGTTCTTTTGGGAAAGTGGGTGTGGTTTCACACTTCGGTGACTATAATCAATTTAATCAATTTATGTGTAATCATTTAGGGCCCAATAATGTTAAATGGTAACATCTGGTCTGTAAAGTATAAATAAGGTTTCATTTTTCACCCAAAAAAGGCACCGTTTTTTACCCGGAGACACTGGGATGCAAACCTGGCCTTTGCGAGGGGTCATCTAGATAAAGATCAACCATCCTCTGGTCAGATGAGACTAAACTGAAGCACTTTGGACATAGATACAGTATGTTGTGTATGTTTGGTATAAGAAAGGAAAAGACTTTAGTTTTAAAATGCCATCCCAACAGTCAAGAATGAATGAATGAATGAATGAATGAATGAATGCCTTTATTGTCACTATACACATGTACAATAAAATTAAAGCAACTCCTACAGTGCAAACATATAGATCACAAAAAAAAAAAAAAAAAAAAAAAATGCGTTATAGGGTTAACTATATAATACTATAATACTATCCAATCAATGCAGGTGTGAATTTAAAATAGTTACTGCTTTTGGAAAAAAACTGTTCTTGAATCTGTTTGTCCTTGCGGTGATACACCTGTAGCGCCTTCCTGAGGGCATCAAGTCAAACAGATCAAAACCCGGGTGCGATTTATCTTTAATAATATTTTTTGCTTTACTGAGGCAGCGGGTGATGTAGACATCCGTCAAGGAGGGGAGAGGGCAGCCGATAATCCTCTGTGCTGTCTTTACTATTCTTTGTAGCCTCACCCTGTCTGCCATGGTACAGCTGCCATACCATACCGTGATACAGTATGTCATCAGGCTCTCAATAATCGAGCGGTAGAAGGTCAGTAGCAGCTTAGGATCCAGATTGTACTTCCTAAGCACCCTCAGGTAGTGTAGCCGCTGCTGAGCCTTCTTGATAACTGCTGTAATATTGTCTGTCCAAGACAGGTCAGCAGAAATAAGGATACCAAGAAACCGGAAAGTATGGACCACTTCCACACACTTGCCATTTATATAGAGGGGGGCTAAATTGGTGTTGTGCCTCCTAAAATCGACTATAATCTCCTTAGTTTTCTTGGTGTTCAAAGCCAGATTGTTTTTTGAACACCATACCGTTAATTTCAGGACCTCCTCTCTGTAAGCTGCCTCATCTCCCTTTGAGATAAGTCCAATCAATGTCGTGTCATCGGCAAACTTGACTATGAGATTATTATTGTGAGTTGGATTACAATCGTGAGTGTACAGACAGTACAGGAGGGGGCTTAGCACACAACCTTGTGGGGATCCGATGTTCAGTGTACAAATGGAGGAGAGATAGGGCCCAAGTCTCACAGACTGGTGCCGGTTGGTGAGAAAGTCCTTTAACCATTTACATATGAAAGAAGGGAAACCAAGAGTGATCAGTTTGGTAACAAGAATTTCAGGGATAATTGTGTTAAATGCCGAGCTATAATCCACAAAGAGCATCCGGACATAGCTCTGCTTCTGCTCAAGATGGTTCAGCACAGAGTGGAGAGCTATAGCGATGGCATCTTCCGTTGATCTATTTGCACGATATGCAAACTGGTAAGGATCGAAATCTTGCGGGAGATAGTCCTTAATGTACTGGAGGACCAATCTCTCGAAGCACTTCAATGGCGATGATCACTTCATGCTATAGGGATGCTTCTCTGCCAGTGGTACAGGTTACCTTGTTAAGATAGATGATATCATGAAAAAAGAAGACTAAGTCAAGATCCTTGATGAAAACCGCATGGCGACAGCACACAAACTCAACCAGCCAGAGGATAATGACCCAAAGCATACAGTGCGAGTGGTTAAGCAATGGTTCAGAGGCAACAGCATGAATGTTCTAAAATAGCCAAAGCCCTGACCTGAAACCAGTTGAGAATTTGAGGAGAGAGCTGAAAATCCGGGTAAGGGCAAGGAAGCTTTTCACTCTCCATCAACTGGAGGCTTTTGGAAAGGCAGAGTTCGGAAACAATCAGATATGTAGAAATCTTGTGGAGACCTTCAAAAAGCGTTTGACAGCCATCATTAAGAACAAAGGCTTTTCTAATGATTATTGAAATATTATAATATAAAGGAGGTGGCACAGTCGCTCTCCAGTGTCCGGGTTCAATTCACGGGCAGGATTGCCTATAGTGTATGAGTGAGTGTATGTGTGTGAGCCAGGCAACCCTGTCCAGGTTGTCTTCCACCTCGTGCTCTAAGCCTTCTGGGACAGACTTCAGCCCCCCCAACCTCGCCCCCGCCCTCAAATTACTATGTATTTGTAATACATAGACCATAGTTTATAGTACATAGTACATAATTGTCAGGTGTTAATTAAGAGAAACAGTAGGGAGAAAATGCACTGTGCAAAACAGTAAAACCTGTGCCAAAAAAAAAAAAGCATACTTAGTGGCGTGGTTGATTTAAGTGACATCTGAAAGGCAGGTGTGAAACCACTAGCTGTATGCTAACAGGAATCGTTTACTTACTACTTTTTAAATAGAGTAGTACAGTATGTACGTTATAAATTATGGTGTTCAAACACATCACAAAGTAATGCTTGAAATTAAATTACTGCTAAATTAAATTAAGGTTAGATTAGCTTGGGGTAAATGAGGTAAGTACAGTAGGCATGTTTTAACCAACAGCCAGGCTATGTTCATGCTGTCCATTTTGCACATTTATGAATTACCCAGTGTTTAGGTAAAGTCAGATTTTGCCAAGATCAGTACCTGGATCACGACCAGTTGAGCCTCGATACTGTACCTCTTTCCAGAAAACCTGTGTGTGACGTGAAGAGGGTTTGCCAAGTTCTACAGTATATGCTATATATTTTATATAGTCTGTGATGTACAGTATGATGCCTGGAGGTACTTTTCAAAATCTACACTCGATGCTGCGTGAAAACGGTATGAGAACATCTTTCTGCGTTGCCGGTTGTGAAGCATGTGTGTATCAAATGCGGCAAATTTTGGCATATATAACCTCGGTCAGGTGACGTCATCTGATGAAGCGCACCTGCAGGTTATAAATAGGAGTGAACCCAAAACATTCTTTAGACCTTTTTGTCTTCATGACAGCCTAGTTGTGTTTGTGTGTCTGTGTGTAAACCAGCAAAAATAATAAATTGTTTAACTCACCGATATGGCAGAGTTTTAAATGAGATGTCCCTCCGTGTGATAAATTTATATCGGAGGGCAATCTCCACACTTACTGTTTAGATTGAAGTGCTTCGCGCGCTTCCTGGGGCTTACGCATGAATCTGGCAGGTGTGCGAGAGACGGATTCGCCTCATTTCTCTTACGCCCTCGCCGGATTGGGAAATTCCTCCGTCCGCTTAAGCGGACTTGTGAATGGGCAAGGATAGACATCTTCTCTTGCTTCTGCGACGATAGAAATAGCCTCCAAGCACTCGACATTAGACGACAGGTTCTATCGGGTGGCCGGGGGGCGGAGCCTCAACGACGCTCTCTCCATTTTCTTAGCAATTTCCATGATGAGTTAACCCTTTCATGGAGTAAGCTATTCATCCCGTGTTTTTCGTGCCATCGACTTATTTATTTAAATATAGTTGATGAGGAAGCGCGGGGTTATATGATGACACCCAGATAGAAGAGACGATTCCAGGCTATCTCTCTCCTGGGACATCATCCTTCCTAAAAAACTATTACTTTCTTTCAAGCTGTGTAGACTTTTATCTTCCCTGGAGGGAAAAGCTTTTCAGGCAGCAGGTCAGGTTGGTGCTCCATTGCACATCATGGTGGTTTTGCATGTCTACCAGGCTGACCTGCTGGGAGACTTGAGTACTGGCAGGGCTCTTTAAGGTAGGGCGTATTGGAATTACGCCGGGCCACAGACTTGTCTCTTCGTGCAACAAAGCAGATGGCCGTTTTATGGCTGCGATGCTTTCTGCGGAGAGGCACTTGTGGTTGAATCTCAGGGGCATAAAGGAGAAGGATTGTGCATTCCTCCTTGATGCCCCCATCTCGCCTTCCAGCCTACTTGGCGATGTCGTTAACTCGGTTGCCACTAGGTTCATGAGGCGAATTTATATAACAAGCCTTCAGGAAATTCCTTCCCCGCCATGCTCAAGAGTCGGGACTGTCAGCCACCCAGTTTTGACCGGGTCTGACTCTTGCGAGGCATGAAACACACAAGGAGAGTTTTTTTTGAGCCGGGCACCCCCTCGTAAGATTTAGGTGCGTCGCGCAATCCGCCTCAAAAGAGGTCAGACTGGCATATTGTCTTCTTCACAAAGAAGCCCTGAGGTTCATGTGCCCAGGACCGTGGGAGATGGCCCCCTAATGGGGAGTGGCATGCAGAATTCCTTTCAAAGAATGAAGTGTCCTCCCTGGCACCCCCAGGAGATCAGTGTTCTTGCTCCGCCACCACTGGTGTTTCGGGCAACACCAGTCTCCTATAATATGTTAGTTCTTCCGTTTTTCCTGCCATGTTTCAGGATGCCGAACATCTAACCCACCCCCCCCCATTTTAATCAGGCCGCCGAAACTTTGCCCCTTTCTGAGAAACTGGCAGTGTGAAAGCTACTGCCAAGTATATCCCCTTGGGTACTAAGCACTGAAGAGAGAAACTACAGGATTCATTTCTCACATCACCCTTCACGTTTCAATGGCGTGGTCTCCACTTCCATGAAACTGGAAAGTGCGCATCTGCTGACAGAATTGCCTCGAAATGATGGCTCTATTTCTGGCCCTAAAGCACTTCCTCCAGCAGTTGAGACTACCATGTCCTAGTGCGGGTGGACAACACTATGGCAGTCTCATATATTAATCGTCAGGGCGGACTGTGCTTGCGCCGCTAAATAGCTAGCGCACCAGGTTTCTGTCCTTCAGAGCGATTTACATTCTGGAAAAATTTTATGTAGCAGAGGTGGACCTCTTTGCCTCGCAAGATCAGCAAATGTCCCCTTTACCATTCTCTGACTTTTCCAGCCCCTGGGTTTGGATGCCTTGGCAGTCCCTGAATGGGACCAACTAAGTCAAGCTGGTCTTCCAGCCAGCGTAATTAAGACTATTCTAAGTGCTAGGGCTCTCTCCCCTAGAAGAGCTTATGCCCTCAAATGGAATGTATTTAAAAGTTGGTGCATGACGAAGCAGGTAGACCCAGTCCACTGCCGAATTGTTAAGTGCTGGAGTTTCTGCAGGTAAGTTGTCCTCGGGCTTGGGCCCCTTGTCGAACCACTAGAGTCAGCGCCTCAGGTTTCTGACCCTCAAGATGTTTTTTCTAAATGGCCGTTACCTCTCTAAGAGGATCAGAGATCTGTCAGTCTCCCCATCCTGCCTAGACTTTGCCCCTGGGCTAGTCAGGGTCATTTTGCATCCTCACTGAACTATCTTCCAAAAGTTCCATTCCCAACATGCACCCTATTGTTTTTGAAGCCTCCTGTCCTCCGCCTTTATAGCTTCGGAGCAGGAGAGACTTCACTTACTGTGTCCAGTACAGGCTCTTCAGATTTACGTCCACCGCATTAGCCTGTGATGTAAGTCAGAACAGTTTTTACATGTTTTGGGGCCACAAGCTGTGTGAGAGATGCTATTGCCCTCTCCTATGAGGCACGTGGGCTCACTTCGCCTCTAGAAATCAGGGCTCATTCAACCAGGGGCATTGCCTCATCTATTGCACTAGCAGGAGGTATTCCCCTGCAGCAAGTGTGTGACGCTGAGGGTTGTTCCTCTCCGCACACATTTGCCAACATGCACCCTATTGTTTTTGAAGCCCTCTGTCCTCCGCCTTTACAGCTTCGGAGCAGGAGAGACTTCACTTACTGTGTCCAGTACGTGCTCTTCAGATTTACGTCCACCGCATCAGCTAGTGGCGTAAGTAAGAGCAGCTTTTGCATGTTCTGGGACTGCAACCAGGGGCCGGCCGCCACTACAACATGCCTCTAGGAATCAGGGCTCATTCTACCAGGGGATCGCCTCCTCTATTGCACTAGCAAGAGGTATTCACCCGCAGCAAGTGTGTGACGCGGAGGATTGTCAGATTTTATATTCTGGATGTTCATGATACTCCGGGCTTACGGGTCCTCGAGTCGGCCTCCCAGAGCTAGCTCTGGGACCTCCTTGGCCCTTGTGCGCACACGCTACACAACCTTGATGGTCCAGACACTTGCAGTGCGGCAGCGTTGGTATTCTCGTTCCCATAGCGTTTTTACGCAGCATCGAGTGTAGCTTTTGAAAGGGAACATCTCGGGTTACTTTTCTGTAAACCTGTTCCCTGAAAAAGCGGGAACGAGATGCTGCGCTTCAATGCCGCACTGCTTGCGTGACTGGACGTCCTTTCAGACAAAATAAATCTGAGGAATGTTTCCAGTTCAGTCCTGTTTATAACCTGCAGGTGCGCTTTATCAGATGACGTCACCTGACCGAGGTTATACTGTATATGCCAAAATTTGGCGTGTTTGATACACAAATGCTTCACAACCGGCAACATACAAAGATGTTCCCATAGCATTTTCAGGCAGCATCTCGTTCCCACTTTTTCAGGAAACAGGGTTACAGCAAAGTAACCCGAGACGTTTCCTGGCATAAACTCAAGTCCCCCTGCCACCCTACACAAGACAAGGAGATAGATGCATGGATGAGGTTTGGCTAGCATGCAAATACTATCTCGCTCCAGCCAACATTGTGTCAGGGGGTGACATGTAAGTAGGCTAGCTTTAGATGTCATTTCTGGTATAGATGCACAGCAGCAAGTTTTTTTATTATTCTACTTTCACTGACATGCACAAGAAAGTTTTTGCTTTCCTTTTAATTCTTATGATGCTTTTTTAATACTGAAAAAAAGACCAAAGCTGTGAATACTCTAGCTACATCCTAGCATACTAAACAGTTTGTCAATACACTGTAGGTTTTTAGACATAGTACTTGAATTCTCACAGTCCAGAATTCTCTCTGAAGTTGTGAGATTAATCCATGCAGCAGAGAACAAAGCCTGCTTGACGAAATGTTCTGAAGTCACTCGCCAATAGGGTTTTGATACCAGACGGTGTAAAATATTACCACCAGCAGCTTTAAGCTTTGAGATCTGAGTCACTCATACTTTTAAAGGTACTTTTTTTTTTTCAGAAAGTAAGGAAAGAAGAATGTGTTACCAAAATCTAAATGCTCAAATTGCACATGGGTGGAAAAGCCTAAATAACTTGTATAGTAAAAGAAAGAATATATTCCATTTGAAAACTTTTAGGAGTACACTTTTATTTTTCTCTCTGCTTAACACAAATAGCATTAGAGTGTAACAGTTCTGATTCTAAAGATGCTTTGGGCAGTCATACAATTCAAAAACTAGACATACTTATTTGAAAAACTGTAATTACTGCCATAATGCATCTTTTCCAATGACATGGACATGTAACCTTGGTGTCTCATTTAGTATACAGTAACTGTCTACAGAGAATGAGTCTTTTTTAGAGAAGTGCTACCATCTTGGCTGAAGTTTAGATTTAGGAAGGCAAATACTGTCACAAATTCCTCAACTTCTCTTTGTGTCTTTCCTCACCTCCTATTCCACCTCCTCGCAGTACAATATGTGTCTGGTGTGTTTCAGCTGTCGCCAGTTGTTTCGTCAGATGATCCTGTGAGCGTGTGTACCTTTCTGCCTTACTGGTTATAGATTGTGATAAGAGTTACTCACCGTACACGCATTCAGCCACCTCTAGCTCTCATTGTGTAAGTCTAATCAAAATGCCATAAGACAGAGCCAATCTTGTATGTATAGCGAAGTTTCTGTTGTTGTTTTTTATTTATTTATTTATTTGTTTTTTTTACTACTACTAAGCAGGAGTTACACTTGATTCCATTTGGTCTTTAAACAACTACAGTCTCATGCTTAGTTGCAATGAAAACCTGCACCCACACCGTGTCATTGCGGATAAGATTAGACACACTTATTCTAGGACTCCTTATGTTGCAGGTGGCAATAGGGACTTACTGAGCTCTAGTAAAACCAGAAATAGACTTGCTGCTAACATGTACACTAGATGGGTGCTGTAGCCATCTGTATTGACTCAGTGTAATTTACAACATCCAAGTAAAATATATAACTGTAAAGTTAAATAAGTAAAATGGTGGGGCTAAAGTTACTCAACAAGGAACAACTGTGACATGATCAGAGTATGACATCACAGTATAATTCTGTTGTATTGTTTGTTTAAATTTTATTTCACTGGTGCTTTTTAAAAGTAGTGATTTAACTGTTATTTATCAGGAATAGCGATGTACCCCTTTTCTGGTTTTCATTTAAGGTTATTGACCTCTCTCTCTCACTTAGTTGAATCCACTTTAAATGATTATTGTGTAACCTGCAAAGATGTCAGAAACAAAAATTAAACTGATTCCAGAGTTGATCCCCATGTGCCCTGTAGTTGGCTGTGGTTTTTTTTCAAGAATGAAGCGGAGGCTGATGTGCAAATTCCCAGATACCTTAACAATAACATCAACATGTTGGAAGAAAAAAAAAATATATATATAAAAAAAAAAAAAAAAACAGAATCACTGATTTGGAAAATTATCATGCCACCTTGCAAAACTTACTTGTAATGGCAAACAAAGCCATTTGACTTACAACTTTGATCAACTGTGGTCATTTTGATTAGCTCAGCATGAAAAGCTGGAGTATTTCATTCACTGGTAGTGCAATTGAAGCAAACAATCAACTTTGGGTGGCTAAACACTGTAAATGTAAATGTTTGTAGCATTGTTATTTAATTCATATGCACTTTTATAGTTCTTTAATGCTAACACTTACTGGTTTTCTGATTATAGTTTGTGTTTAAATTTAAAAAACCTCTTAAGGAAATGAAAATACATTGTTTAGATTTGAAATTCAGCTCATTATAATCACAATGGTGGAACGTTTTAGAGAGAAAATGCATTATTGCCATGCGTTATATCATTAAAGAATTTATAGTTTAAATTAGAAAATGGACTGACAGCATCTTGTGGATGTTGATTCAATCCCTAGATGTACTGTACATAAAATTTGAAGTGCATTCGAATAACGACACTTATGTTGCCACAAACACGCAATATTGATTGTGCAGAATAACAGAACAAAACACATGGGAGTAAAAACTACCTTTATTTTTTTGTGCAATCCTTTGTTACACTAATGCATTTATCCCAGCATTTAAGTACTGCTTGGATACCATCAAGGTGGAAAGTTTTCTTACTGGACCAAAGCCATCACCGGACTACCTGCTTCATGTTCCTCCCAGGAACTCCTTTAATGGGCCACCATGTGGAAATGACTTGGAGCGAGGTCATGACAGTATGGGGAATGTGGCAATAACTCACAGCCGATTCGTAACATGCAAGTGGTATCCATAGGAAAGTATTCATAGGAAAGTAAAGCCAGGAAAAATGTCAAAATGATTTTTAGGTTTTAAAGTGACAGGAACACTGGCTTTGGAATGGGGATACGAAGTCCTTTTTACCAACTTTCTGATTTCTGGGGCTCCAAACAGGTGTTATGTTTACATCACTATTATAAAAAAAAATTAAGTTTTATTAACTCATTTCCCAGTGTGGGTATAGACAGTATATAAATATTAATATTTATTACTAAAATGATGACATGCTGATGAAATAGATATGCTCAACACCCATTACTGAAATATTTGAGAAATAGTCACCTCCAGGTTCTCAGTTTGATTCCCACCTCGGGTCTGTGTGTATGTTTTCCACATGCTCGGTGGGTTGCTTTCCAAAAACTGGCCCTAGGATTTGTGATGACAAATAAATTGATGTGGATGCACATTATAGCATTAGGTGGCAATTTACAATTCATTTCACCTTTCCCTCTTTTACTCACCCTCAGGATTCCAATCAATAATTAAGGATTCTGTTATGGAACTTGCTTGTGTACTGCGTTTGAATGACAAATAAAATATTCTTTTAAATAATGCTCGAGAGAGAGAGAGAGAGAGAGAGAACAAAGAGCTGAACATCAGAGATGAAGAAGTGAAGATCGAAGATAATTAGATAAAACTAGAAGATGCTATCAGGAGACTGGCATTCTGGGTTGCAAAGGAATGGAATAAGAGAAACAAAGTGATTTGCTTGAAGATAACATGATTTCCTGTGTCAATTTGAGGTTTGGAAATTGAAAAGAGACAGTAGGTCATGTACCACCTTTTGATGTCTTAAAAAAAATATATATATCCTGATGTTTTGCAAGCAAAGCAGAACAGGAGACCCACTCTCTCAGGAGACCCACTCTCATGGCTGAAGCGAGATATAAAAGGAAACGCAATAATTGCAATAACTCTTAGAATAGCATGTCTGGGAGTGTTGTTAGAAAAGGAGTAGAACATAAATACTTCCGTTTGTTGCCTTGGGGCATCTGGCCTCCTTTATGCCTGTGTGCTCTGAAGGTAAATTGGAAGAGATGTGAAGAGTAAGGTTAGACAGGAAGGGTGTTACAAATCTGACTTACTTTTAGGTGTCTGGACAGGTGTTTTAGCCTCTGTAGTGTAAGACCACAGACCTCCGTGCCCCAAGTTTCATGGATCCATCAAGCACTATTCATCACCCCATTATAGCTGCTGTCATGACTTTTTAGTAATCTTGGATATCACAGACGGAACCAGACCACAGGTATGCTATGTAAATTCAATTCCGTGTTTTTTTGTTTTTTTGACAGATAGAATTTTTTAAGTCATGACTGTCCACAAATCATGCATCTGTCGTCTAAAATTGTACACGTGGAATATATTGATACGTCTTTGCTCAAGCTCAGCTGCGTCATATTTGTACAAACACTCATTTATCAAACAATGGATGTGATTTTTTGCAACAACAAGAAACGGTGTTTTTTGAAAAGGAATTTTGTTCTGGCGGGTGTATCTGTTTTAGCAGCTCTTGCTAGCACTGCTATGAAATTCTTACGGTGCCAGTGCTGAATGAAGATACTCAAAAAGTTACATGAATTTTAATCTGACGACCAGCATGCCTTGCGGGGATGTCGGTGTGTTCACCGTGTTGGGGAAGGGTGTTTGGGTTAGTGGCTTCGGCCCTGTTTGTGTGTGGTGTGTGTGTGACGTGTGGAATGTGCTCCGGTTCAATCTTAGGCTGAATTGGAGGTACAGTATAGGCTTCGTGTGAATGTGCTGCTTATGCTTTTGTGTGACTGCGTGTACAAAATAAAGTACTCCCAGCCATTGCATTGGGCAGCAAGTAAGCTCACTCGTCTCTCCAACATCCTTCTCGGCGGTAAAACGCTACAATATTCAGGTGTTTATAACAGGTTTTTACTTAGGTTTGATTTTAAAAACATCAGATTTGTGCGTTTAGACAGCCCTTAAAAAATAGGAATTGAATGACCTACGGCTGGTTATGGGAATTTAATGTCACGTAGTCTGCTAGAGTAGCTATACTTACCTTTACATACAGAGATAGGCTATTTTATTGGGTAACTGATATGTGGAAGGGAACATTTATAACGCAATTTTTCAGCCCAATCCTAGACTATTCATCAAATGGAAGGGACCACCCTGCGTTGTCTACGGGAGGTTCATCAGCAGTCAAAGCACTGATGGTAACATGTGGTGCTTGTATGAGTATATCAGGTACACTGTATGCTTTTTGAACATCTGATTCCAGATTCATTACTCCTTTGTTTCTATAATAGCCTCAACTCTTCTGAGAAGGTGTTCCACTAAATTTTGAAGAGTGGTTGTGGTGATTTATGTCCATTTATCCACAAAGGCATTAGTAAGATCAGGCGTTGATGCCAGGAGAGAAGAGACGGAGTGCAGCCGGCATTTCAATTAATCCCGATGGTGTTCAGTGATTCTGTGCAGCACACTAGAGTTCCTCTACTCCAATGTCAACAGACAATGTCTTCATAGACCTCAGCTTGTGGACAGGGCCATTGTCATGCTGGAACAGGTATGTACCTTTTAGTTCAAGTGGAAAATTAGTTTGCAAGGGAAATTGTAATGCTTCAGCATACAAAAGTTACAAGTTTGAGGATAATTCATACAGTATATGGGGTGACGGTAACAGTTTTCTTCCAAGTACATATAAAAACACACAAATTTAATAAAAACTAGGCTAAAAAAACTGGGCTTTTGAAAAAATGAGATGCAATACAACAAGATCATTGATGTTTATGTACATTTTCTGCTGCATGATCATCCTTTCCTTTTCCCAATCTTTGCAATATTTCTTACAAAATCAGTGGTTAAGGCTTTAATACATTTCCAAGGCACTAACAGCTTGGAAATGTATTAAATTCTTATTATTTGCTATAAGATTTGATCTTTGTGGCTGCAGAGCAACTTTTTAGTTTTCTACCCTTCTTCCACTGAAAATGTTCATAGTGTGAACGTGGGCAGCATGATTATTGCCCCAGTGGGTTTCTATTTGTGCCTGATGCAGTTCACGTTTTTGAGCAGTAGTAACAACTTTTTAGAGTTACTACAGGAAGCATTTACAACAACCAGCATTTAGGTTAAGTTTAAATACAGAAACCAGGAAGACATCAGCATAAGATTTTGGGGATGTGGTGAAGGGGCACCATAAGCAAACCATAAGCAATTAACCATTCCAACTATTCCTGCTGTACATTTTACTACAAATTTTATATGTAAGTTTATAATGCATTATATGTTGTCATAAATTATTTGTACTGTATAACGACATATTTGCGGTTACATACTATTCACAAAATAGAATAGTTTTTTTGAAATAATATTTCATAATATTTCATAAAAGCAAGTCCATCTTTTCAACCCCGGAGATCAATAAAAGCACAGCGCATCTGGACCACCGATTGTTGGAACGGCCAAGTCTAGCTGACCTTAGGTGGTCGTTTTTGACAAAGCGCAGGAGGGAACGGCACCTTTTGAAACAACACGCATTTTTAAAGATTTTTCTAACAGCACGTGTTCAATATGAGGTTCTGGCTGACCTTTTCGAATAGCCTGGCCGCTTCACACTCGAAACACACTCGGCCGTATAAAAGAGCTGGCTGTAGCCAAACAGAATGAAATGCTACAGCTGCAGCATGCAGAGCAGGAGGGGGAATGGACTGTTTGTGTGTGTGTGCATACATGCGTGTGTGTGTGTATACGCTGTATGAAGTACAAGAGTGGGCGTAAGGACCATGTTCCTGAGAGCAGAGAGCTAGGCTTAAATGTGTCTGAGACAGTGAAAGACAATGAGGAGAAAACTGTGTAAATGCATATGTGTGTGTGTGTGTGTGTATGTGTGTTACTGCGTCATGCTGAGGATCAAACAGAATGCCTGCAGACACAATCAACACCGACTGACACTCGCTTCATCACTGACAGACTTACTGAGTCTCATCCTGTGCTGTTAGAAGAAATCCATTACAGCCTTCTAAGTAAAAAAACAGCAGGGTATCTAATATAGTACTTGTTCTTCATATAGTCTATTCTGTGCCTCACTTTTTCCACTCTTCAGATTAAAGGTTAACATTTGCTCGTCAATTTATCTGAATTCAAGTAACTCCATCTTGCTCCTTACTGCTATAGCATTCATCCAGACAAATGGCTATGAAGTAGGAGGTTTATACAGAGGTTGGAATATTCCACTTAAAGCTGTGGTTTGATATCAAATTTACATTGGAAGCAAAAATCCAACCAGAACAACTGTAATTCATAACATGATGATTAGTGATTTTATTAATTTGTAATATTTTATTTGAACAGTTTGTCTTCAAAATAAGATACAGCAGAACTTCTGCATACAGATGGCCTCCCTTATAAATTTTCGCCTTAGGAATTAAAATTTTGCAAAACATTCGCATCAGCATATGAAGCTGTTTCGGCATACGAACAAATCAAACTAAACCAAGCGTTTTTTAGGGGGCTGGGGGCAAAAATAAAAGGCAGCCACTTTTAGTAGAAATTAAGAAAGAAATCATCACTAAAAAAAAGCAGCCAGTGTAAAGAGGAATCATAAATTAAGGAGTGAATTAGGTTTAATGTATATATATATATATATATATATATATATATATATATATATATATATATACTGTACATAATAATTCTCTCAAATTATTGTGAATTTTGTGTGATTTTTCATTTTGTCACAATGGATAAATCTGCCTACAGTTGTGTTTGTGGTCATTCTCAAATGCAATGCAATATTAATAATGATGTTGATTAAGTTTTAATAGAAAGTATTGCCAACTTATGCTTTGGTTGTGATGAAACAGAAAGAAGTGGTAGCAAATTAGATCCAGGAAAAGGAGTTGAATTTTGTTGCACACAAAACCTTTTTAATTACATATTTTTTAAGATGATGAAAAAACATCATAAGCAATATTAAATCCTTTATAGTTTAAATAGTTTAAAAATGCATTATTAACTTGCATAAGCTCACTATTGTATTTACTGAACATATCCTGGAAATAAAGTGATGCCTACCTCTCATTTACTACTGATGGAGCACTATCAGATTGTAAACCCCAAAATCCACAGAATGCATTAAGGTCACTCGTGGCAGCTGCTGTTCTGTGAAGCCAGTATTTTTGTTACACTGATCACACACTGGTGACTGAAATAGGCAATATGATGGATGACATGACAAACTTTTGCTAAAAAAATCTGGCTACTACATGTACTGTACATGTCATGGTTTGCTCATAACACACAAAGTTTAAGCTTATAAAATAATCATATATGTAGCAGTCTTTAAATATATCTATTTGTTATGGATAGCCTTGTGTGTTAGAGAACATTCATTTGCCCAATTGAGTAAAAGAATAAAAATTACATTTATTGTGTTTTGCTGTGAAACTGTTAATATTCACATTAAAATCTTTCTACATTCCCTAGAGGTCTATTTAATTGTTCAGCTTGCTCGGCTCCTCATCCATACACTTACTCATTCGCTCATCGTCTATACTGCTTTATCCTGTATTTAGGGTCACGGGAGGCCTGGAGTCTATCCCAGGGGACGAGGCGGGGTACACCCTGAACAAGGTGCCAATCCATCACAGGGCACACACATACACACACTACAGGCAATTTAGAAATGCCCATTAGCCTAACCTGCATGTCTTTGGACTGTGGGAGGAAACTGGAGTACCTGGAGAAAACCCACCACAGAGAGAACATGCAAACTCCATGCAAACAGGGACGGATATCTAACCTGGCTGGGAATGGAACCCAGACCATGAAGGGGCAAAGCGACAGTGCTAACCACTACCACACCGTGCTACCGAATCCATACACTTTGCACAAAATTATTTAACTTCATGCTTATACTGCCATCAACCCCATTGTTCTCGTCATCCCTTGTCCCTGGTGCCATACTCTTTCCCATCTCTGTACAGTACAAGCTCAGGGGGATAAATTTTGAGGGCTCCTCTGCCACACACATTCTTCTTTTTCTTTTTCTTCCTCCAGTTACAGTTTCATCTCTTTTTTTATATGTAATGCTCTGCTCTGCATGAACCTTTTTACATGTTTGCTCTTTTCAATTTTTCACGCTGCTGTCTCTTTTTCACTTCTTTAAGTTGCACTACACTTTTTAATTCATCCCTTTTGATTGATTGATTTCCTTTTCTGTGTGTTGTATGTCTTGTTTTCAACCTTATTCCTGTAGTTTAGCATTGTTGTTACAAGTGCCACAGGTCATTTTTCATTTTCTGTGTTAAGAAAAAAAAAGTGTACATATCAGAAGAAATTTGAGCAGCCAATGCTCTGGTGAGGTCAGAATAATCTGGAGCTGAACACACTCAAAACTTGGGCAATAACAGCCCTCAACACTGCTCCATTGACAATAACCAACAGACCTGTATTTTTCATGGAGACCTTCAAGTTTCTGGGGACTACCATTTTCCAAAACCTGAAGCAGGAGACCATCAACTCCATCAGCAATCCCCAGCAGGGAATGTACTTTCCGCGCCAACTAAGGAAGTGTAGTCTGACACAGGAGCTAGTGATCCATTTCTATACTGCAGTCATCGAATCCATCCTGTACACATCATTGGTGCGCCAACTCATCCTCCACTCTGCATGACTTGTACTCTACAAAAACCAAGAATTGGGCAGGAAAAATCATCATAGATTCCTCACACCCTTGACACAACCTTTTCCAACTCCTGCCTTCTGGCAGGTGCTACAGAATTCTATATATAAAAAAAACCTATAAGGAGGTACAGAATTTTTTTTCCTCATGAAATCACACTTATAAAGAGCTGTCCAGGATCTGCTGGAGAAACATTAACATGCTTTTATCCACACAGACACTTTTAGTATAGCACCGTCAGACGTCAACACCATCAGGGAATTCATCTAACTGTGATAATTTATTGTGTGACTGTGTTGACACATACAGTACATCCAAAATAGGTTTTCTTCAGCAAAATATTAGTTTTTGTTTCATTTATTGTTTTGTTTAAAGTATGATTCTTTGCTTTAAAAGGACATGCACACATAGACGCTTATTCACACACTATCAGCAATTTGGGAATGCCAATTAGCTTAATCTGCATGTCTTTGGACTGCGGCTCCACCCGCGTGGATGAGGTGTACCTGTGGCTCTGCCCAGATGGCCACTGCGTGCGACCCTAACCTGCGAATGGAGCATGTGGCAATCACTGAAGGAGCTCTGGAGTCTAATCCAGGGTTTCAGTAGCCCTAAGCCTCACTGTCCTGACATATTCTTTTTTTACACAGACGATGTGCTTACTGTTACAACTAGTGAGAAATGTCTAGTACAACTAGTGAGAAGTGACTACCTGTGCAAACACCAGAAAATTTCTGTTTCAATACAGTATATATACAGGGGTAGGACAATGAAACTGAAACACTGGCCAATTTAGTGTTGGAGGTTTCATGAATAAATTTGAGCAGCCTGGTGGCCAATCTTCATTGATTGCACATTCCACCAGTACGAGCAGAGTGTAAAGGTTTAATTAGCAGAGTAATAGCACAAATTTGCTTCAAATAATACTACCAAACCATAGTCTGAAGGACTATGTGCACCCAATGGTACAAACATTGTATCCTGAAGGCGGTGTATCAGGATGATAATGCACCAATACACACAGCAAGACTGGTGACAGAGTGGTTTAATAAACATGAAATTGTAGTTGAACATCTCCCATGGCCTGCACAGTCACCAGATCTAAATATTATTGAGCCACTTTGAGGTGTTTTGGAGAAGCGAGTCAGGAAAGGTTTTTTTTTTTCCCCACAATAGTGTATTTCCAATGAAATGTCACATTTCTGAACATTTAAGGAAGAATTTACTGTAGGTAATAGTAAAAAGCACGGATGGATTTTTCATAACAACTTAGTGGAAGCTATTTTTTTTCTTAATTAAATGTGGGGCACTAAATTTTGAAATACTTATGATAATTAAAAAAAAAATTTTGCAACTGCAAGGTTGTTCCATAACAGGGTTTAATAACCCACACCTTACTGTTCAACAATATATTTAAAGTTTTTAGAAATTTAAACATCGTTTTTATTTATTTTTTTTTTTTTTCAAATTATAAACATGTTTTGTCTCAGTTTTCAAGAATATTAAGGTTTTTTTTAAGTTAATTGTGTTTTTGATACTGCATACTTGAATTTCCTTTGAGATTAATAAAGTATCTATCTATCTATCTATCTATCTATCTATCTATCTATCTATCTATCTATCTATCTATCACACACAGATTTGTAGCTTTCAGCTACTGTAGCTTTCAGATTGCTTAAATAAATGTTGTATTAAATGTTAGAAGTTGAGACCAAGGGGGTGGAATAGCACTCTTTTTCTAAAATAAGAAAAATGGTACAACAAAATGTTTTGTTTTTGTTTTTTTCCCCTAATGGGTCTCATGGAGAGAAAGCTAATTGCAACTTATCGTATTTCATATGGTCGTTTCTAGAACCAATAGATTCCTGACTCCATTAAATGTTCTCTCTCATTCATTCATTCCCTACACTGCTTACCCTGTACAGGGTTGCTGGAAGCCTGGAGCCTATCCCAGGAGACTCAGGGCACTAGACGGTTGCCAATTCATCGCAGGGTGTAAAAGCACACACACAAATTTAATCTGCTTGTCTTTGAATGTTGGGTTCACCTGGAGGAAACCTGTAAACCCATGTAACATGTAAACTCCAAACACACAGACGCGAGGTGGGAATCAAACACTGGACCAGTATATGCTAACCATATGGATGCTAACCAGTATATCACTATGCCACCACCATTAAATATTATTGTACACATTTATATAATACATGAATAATACATTTTATATAAAAATGTTGACGTTCATAAAATTAATCCAGAACTGTTCATGCACTAGCTGCTCAAATACATATGGGGTATTGATCAATTCTGATTTTCCTCCAAACCACAGACATCATATCTATGTAATCTGGGATACGGAAAAGCAATCTGAATGTGTGGAAATGAAATGTTGCCCATGCACTGCACACTTCCACATCTCATTTTACCTTAATCATGTAATAATTTGACCGAAATCAGCCAGTAGACTCTATTATGCCAATGTGAATTAAGGCACAAATCATAATAGGAAATGCCGGCATGTCATCATCAGAGTTAATTTTGCTAAACCAAGATTTACAGTCTCATCGAGAAACATCATCAGCTTGAAAGCATTCTCCATAAATATGTAAATCCTTATGTGAGGAAACTCAATATGCAGGAAAAGCAACAAGGCAGTCACCTACGAGAGCGGGCATTCAGTCAGTGACAGTCATTAGTCAGGAATAAACCAGCATTCTTATGATGAAGAACCTAATAAATAATTAGCTTTCTGCTTCTGTTATGCATCAAGGCAAGATGGAGAAATCTGAAAATTTCATGGCCTTTTTCATGATGAATGAGTGTCGCTTTTTTCCCCTTCTCTTGCTCTCATCACATTTGCTGACAAAGCTGACACTGATGGTTTACCTATTGAATCTACATCTTATTACTTATGCATATTTCATAGAACAGGGCTTCCAATCAATGGCAAATAAATTTAGTAGGTAATTATTTTATTAGATGCCATGGGTGGATTGTTTATAACTAATACGTCTGTCATTTTTTGAAATGAAACTGTGCAGAAAAATGATCAGTGATGATTTATATGCAGGTAATGTTTTCTAGTTTTACTTTCTGTTTGACTGTAAGTTTGACTGTATTTAACCTCCCCCTTGCAAAAAAATAAAATAAATATATTTTTATTATTATTATTATTATTATTATTATTATATTTTGCTTCCAAAGGGCCAGACTTTTTTTTATTTATGTTTATCTTGCAAAATTTGCAGAAGTTCTCCAAGCTGATGACCTTTTTCAGCTCTCATTTTTGTAAAGTTTTTGTCTCTCATTTTTAGTACAGTTTCTGTACCTGAGCAATTTCTTTTTTTATAAGCCACACAATGACCTATGAATCAATTAAGTTAAAAAAGAAATTCTAACTTAAAACATGAGCCTGTGGGGTGCAGATGATGACACATCAGCGTGGTGATTAATATACTGGTGATGGTGACAGATGGGAGGGGAAATGAGGTTGCTGCTGAGGTTGTTACATAAAACCCAATTATTAAATTGTATTTTTAGGCACTCTGTAGCCTGTGACAGTAAAACATTTGTTCCAATTTCTTTTTTTTTTTTTCACAGACTTTTATTTGATTTAATGTAAGAAAATGGGGGGTTGCTTTAATATAATATATATAATATTTGTCAAAATGCCTTTAGATGGAAAATCTACACAATGCAAACACACTGCCCAGACACCTTCAAAATCACAAATATACTGTACTGTAGCTGGTTTTCCACCTTTGAGTGATTGAGTGATTAAGTGATTTTCCCCCCACATTATACTTATTAACTCATCATCACATTATTCCTATTAATTCAAAACTTTTTATATAATGCATTTCTTTGCCAGCCTAAGTTCTCAAAGTTCTCCCAATGTCTTACAGTTACATCATTTTTCTACATGTCAGTGTATCGAAATTACACCACACAAATACACTACTTTAGTGCTTAATTGCATGTTTAGCTGTACCTCTTTACATCATAAAACAAGTATTGACAAAACTATGACAATCTAGACAATATGACATGTATATGGCATCGACTGTTGGTTCCATTAGTTAAATAATTTAAAGAAAAGCTACCAAATCAAACTTAATTTTTTACTACTTTTTCTACTTGTCCTTTTCCTGTCCGTCGTGAATTTAAAATCAGAATAAGAAACATGGTCTTTTCACCCAAATGCAATTCTGCTAACAATCCCCAATTCTCATGTTTGGTACCAACATTATAAGTAATGAAAAGGGCAAGGATAGCTCGTGGTTAAGGTCAGACTCAGATTAAGTCTATACGAATCCCCTGGGGATCCGTTCCTTCATTGTTTTGGAGGCAGCAATGCAATTAATCATTTGTAAGTGAATGTGCCTTATCCAAATGCCTATGTCCTTTAGCAAGGCTGAATATTTGGCCAAGTTTTGGTCCTTTGCAGTAATAATTTAAATTCTGTCTCTTTACAGTGATTTAGATAATTTGGTTCAGCTTTTTGAAACTGTGGTTTTTCTGTTCTATAAAATCTTGTGCTTATTGGTCAGATGGTGTTGATTTTTTTTTTTTTTTACAAGAGCAGCTTTGACAATAGTTCAGACTATAGTTCAGACAGTAGGTATCTGTTCATTCACCCATTATCTATACAGTACCACTTATTCTGTGAGTCACAGGGGGCCTGGAGTTTTTTCATGAAAGACACCCAGGATTGGGGTGCCAATACAGAGCATGGCACAAGCATACAAACTCACGCCCAAATCAATGTAACATAAACCTCACCTATGCGGACTGGAAGCAAGTTTTAAACCCCCAATCCTGGAGCTTGGTAGGTTTACATTAACTAAAATTATTTATTAACTATTACTGTGTTAATGGTTTATATACAATAGTAACAGCTTCTTCATAGAAACTTGACAGCAGATGTTCTAATCACAGCCTAATATCAAAAAATATATATAAACATGTTATTTAACAAAGAAAAACAATTATAATCATGGTGTGTTGAGGTTTTCTGTAAGAAGCTGTTTATACTTAATAACACTTACTGCATGTGAGAGTCTTCATGGCAAAAAAAAACTTGCCAAAAGCTTTGCAAAATAATAATAATAATAATAATAATAATAATAATAATAATAATAATAAATTATCATTATGTTATATTACCCTTATATTATTATTAACTTACAGACAAATGATAAAGAAAGTTTGAGGGAATAATGGTTTATACTGTAGCTGCTATAAAATAAGTGGAACTACCTCACAGATGTTACATTAAATTTAATCTGCCTATAAATAGTTTAAAAATGCAACATGTGTTGTCATTAATAAATTAGCTAAGGTGTAATCATCTGGTGCTGCAAGATAAAACATACAGGAACTGCTTTTATAGGACAATCATTCATTTCAAGGTAGTAAGCCTAGCTCTACTTTGTGTCAGACTTCAACACATCACCTTGTCATGGATTATTTTGCTATAACAGCACAGCACATCATGTTTTATTCCTTACTGATAAATCCCCAAGGCCCTAAAAATACACTAACTATTACAGTTCTGTAAGTATCCATGCATTTGCATTGTCCCTGTTGTGTCTAAGCTGTATTAAGAATATTTATTTCAATATCTCCTGAAAATTGATCATCATCTCCTCTAATATACTTGACTACATGCAGTTGCGCATTAAAACCTTACTGACATGCTGCTTTATGAACATAAACTCAAACAGATGTTGAAATCTGGTTTCCATGGAAGCATAAAAAAAAGCCTCATACTTTATACGTGAGTCTGTGTTAACATGAAAGTGGCAAGAAGTGAACTTGTTTGTGAAGACAGGAGTCCTTTTCAGAGCTCTGCTGAATAGCTACTTGCACCATATGGGGTTTCCATAATGCAGAGCCTACAGCGATTTTGAAAAGTTCCTGAGGCTGATCATCATCAGGGTGAGCCTTTTTTTTTTCTTCTTTTTTTACCATTTTCGTTCTGTAAAGTGTACATCATAGAGACAGATCAATCAAAGTGAGCAGTCAATCGATGAAAAAGAAAAAGGATAGGGTATGACTTTGAGAGAGCTTGTGAGCTTGTAGTTGTTAAACTGAGGATTGTCCATTTTATTTTTGATAGCAGGCAGCCTAGTATCTAGCTGGAGGGCTTAATAATTACTTGACATCTATGCTTTTAGCCATATGATGGGGACACCTGGGTGTAATATAATCAAAGATCTATCAGTAGTTATTTGGTTTATAATTGTAAAATTCCACTTGATCAGTATCTCAACCCAAGGTCATGATGTCCAGGTAGATTTTGTTCTAGAGGTGTAATCACATGACTGCCTCACTATTGGCCCCTTCAGCACAGCCTTTAAGCTTTAATTGTCCAAATATATCCTTGGATTGGATTCTGCTTCACTTGTAAGTTAAAAACATCAAGCAAATGAATAAATCAATAAATGACGACAATAAATGTGCAGTCAGTTGTTCAGCCAGCAACTGTTCCAGTTCCATGCTATCAATCATGATTGTTAGGTTAAATTGTGAACATTATGTAGGCTATTTGGAGTTTTGTTTCCCCTCCTGCTGCTTTTTTCATTATTCTTGCTCAAGCAAAAGCCGAGTTATCACTGTATATTGTGTTATTTAGAGTCTGATAGCAGATAACATGCTGAAGTAAAGTCAGTTGAAGTTAGGCACCGCTACACAACTCTATTACAATCATAAAAAACAATCAATCCTTATCAGCTGCATAGCTTCAATGTAATGCATGAAACTGCTCGCTAGACTAATCATAGAGGTAAACACTGGCTGCAACTGTCAGATATTTCATTTACTACCCTAGCTTTTAAAAATGACACAAGCAAAGAGTTGGTAGCTTATATACAGAAAAATAAGCATCACTGAAAACAGGGTTCACAGTAATCTTGTGGAATACATTGCAAGTTGCATCACTTAAGCAGGACAGCTAAACACTGATAAATGTCACACTAAACAGCCATAACATTGACACATTAACATAGATTATCAATGATATACTAATAAACAGATGACAGGATCATGGACACCCAGGGTTCACCCATGCTTGCGGGAAAAAAAGGCCAGACCATCCAGTCCGATCCCACAGAAAAGCCAATGCAGCACAAATCACTGAAAAATGTCAGTGCTGGCCATGACATAAAGGCAGCAAAACATCTACTGCACCAGAGCTTGCCACGCACTGGGCCTGGCAGGCAAAGAGCCCAAGGCTGCCAACCTGACCTCCAAATTCCTCAGATCCCAATCCGATCAAGCACTCATTAGATGTCCCAGATAAAGTAGAGTCATCCCAAATTTCCCAAATTACCCGTAATGTGTGAATGAATGTGTGAGAGTGTGTGTGCATGTGTGCCCTGCAGTAGACTGGCATACCATACTGGGTGTACCCTGCCTTGAGCAAAAAGTCTCCTGGGATAGGCTCCAGGCTTCCTGTGACCCTGTACAGGAAAAGCAGTATAGAAAATAAATGAATTAATGAGCTGAGCAGTTCAAAACTATAATGCTATATACACTTCACAAATGGATCGGTACAGGACTTACAGGACAAATCTTAAACCCAAGAAACTGTGCTCGCACGGTCATTCAAACAAGGGTTTGTGGAGTCAAACCTTATTTGGATCTATGTTTATCATCTGTTTTCAACTAAAGGCTACATAAACCAATTCGCATACTGTAGATATTATTCATATAATTAAAATAAAGAAATAAATAATGATCCATAGAGATTGACGCAGCTGTTACAGTACATCACCATTTCTGTTAGGCTACATAGAAATCTCCACATGAAAGCTATAATAGATGATTATCTTTTTGTCTCGTAGTGTCTAGGCTATCGATGGATAATCGGTTTTTCCAAGCATTTTAATAAAATTTGTAACAAATTAAAGACAGAGGCAATTAATAAATGTTCAGAAGACAAATAGGCTATGTGCACCTGACTGCTAGCATGGATGAAGTATGGATTCACTACAGGGGGGAAAAAAGCATGTAGTATCCAACATGGAAAATTTTACAGAATTCACTGTGGGCACGAAGCCCAAACCCAGCATGCATTGGTCATTCTGAAAAGAATGTTAATTAGCAATATTAAGTAAAAATCTTTTCAGACATTTTTTTTTGCCATTATAATAACATTACAATTAAAGGACCTTATTTTAAATAGCAGCAACACTTTGTCTAAGGTTCATAAAAAATTAATTTTGACAATGTGTCTGGTGAACTTCTCTGGAATGTAAAATAATAATAATAATTTTAATAAAATATTAAATATATATTTAAGTGTATAAAAAACACTTTACTGATTTAAATTGCTGTTTCAAAACATAAAATAGAAAGTTAGTTTGCTCAGTCACAATTGATAAACTTCTGATAAACGGTGCAACATGTATGCATATTTTGGATGCCTACAATCCTAAAGGCATCCAAAATATGCAGTAATCTTGCATATCGGCACAGTTGATATTCAAAGGTGTTTTTTTCTTAGCTAAAGTATATTCCCAGGGTAAAATGTGAATCCATTAGAGTTGTGAATCATAGATAGACTGCTGGTTTGATTTGTTTAGATTTTTGGCCATTGTGATTTTGGGTTGGATTTGATTCATTTGTACATTTATTAGATATTTTGAAGTATTAGAAGGTATTTAATAAACATTGGCATGCTGTGTATCTTTTGTTGTAAATTGTTTATACTGTATACCAGGTCTTATATACAATAATTAATTTAAATTAAATTCTGCTCCACAATCCAGTCCAGTACAGTAGGTGCCAGTAATGAACCAACCATCCTTATCTTAGAAAATGAGTACTTTTGCAAGTACTTTGCAGAAGATGCAACATTTTTACATCATTAGCAACTAAAAGTTTACCTAAATCATTTTAAAAGTGTAAATCGATTCTAAATCAAAAACTGAACCATCAATTCAATAGATTGAATTAACCAACAAAAGATATCCAGCCAGTGGTTACTGTTACAGTATATTTATTCTCATTTATACAACCATGGTAGGACCTCCAGTCAACTTTTATGTGCGCATTTACAATACACACTATGTGCAATTTGACAATGCCATTGATGTCTTTGGACTGTGGGAGGAAACCGAAGTACCCAGAGGAAATCCACATAGCACAAGGAGAACACGCGCACAAACCCCGAGGCAGGAATCAAAACTGGAGGTAGAGGTGCAAGGCGACAGTACTAGCCATTATGAATACTTTACATTCACCTAAATAATTTAATTATTTGTTGTTCAAAATGTGAATTCATAAAAGAAATGTATTTGTGTATGTCTGTACAAAACAGTATACTGTTTGAAAACAAACTGCTCCGTGTGAATACTAAGCTTAATGCATAAAAAATTTATTATGCAGTCCTACATTATTTATTAACATCCTATTTAACTATACCCATGTTTATGTGTAATTTTAACTGATTTATAAGTTTCACTTTTTATACTTGTCTATTCACTTCTTACAAGTGACATTAGACTGCTAAAATACGATATATATTAATTGCTTAGCAATGATGCTGTTAGGGCTGAGTAATTATTATACGAGGGCTGTACTAAAAGTACAGAAACTTTTTTTATTAAAAAAGATTCATTGGTGTTTCCTGATTAGTTTTTCTTTATACATTGTAAAACAATCCTAAAGGCATCCAAAATATGCAGTAATCTTGCATATCGGAACAGTTGATATTGAAATGTGTCTGCTATTTATGCTCTGTCAAGCCTTTATAACAGTTCTAATCTGTTGCTTGTTAATTGGTGATTTCTAAATAAACTTCTCCTCTGCAGCAAAGGTAAGTTTTGGTCTTGCTTTCCTGGGATGGTCTTCATGAGAGCCAGTTTCATCTTGGTGTTTGATGGTTTTTTTTACAAATGCACTTGAAAATACTGTTCTTGCGAGAACTATTCCAGAACAGCTGACCTTCATGTCTTGAAATAATAAGTGACTGTTACTTGACTGATTACATAATTTCAGGGGTGTTATTACTTTCATACTAAAATCTTCAGTACTGTTCTAGAATATTGAAAATAAATTAGTAAAAAAAAAGTTTAATATTTCTTTCTTTAAAAAAAAAGGCAAGTTATTAAGCCAATTTCTCCGTAGGAAATAATGTAAATGGAGATAATCCATTCCAGCCACACAAAAATACTACCCCAATATTACCAATGTCCAACTATGATCATATTTTTACATTAAAACATTTAGAAAAGATACTGTATGAAAATGTAGCAAAATATGAAATAATTAGACATTAAATCGTACTTAACCTTAATTTATGATTCCTTTCAA
Source organism: Clarias gariepinus (assembly GCF_024256425.1). Classification (NCBI taxonomy): domain Eukaryota; kingdom Metazoa; phylum Chordata; class Actinopteri; order Siluriformes; family Clariidae; genus Clarias; species Clarias gariepinus. Next base: position 10,569,625 of record NC_071122.1, read on the forward strand.
AATTAATCTGAAAGTGGCTCCTTTTTCCTTCTTGCCACCATGCTTGGTAACATTTTTGAGATTTGTGATATTAAACGATGTAAACTTGCTTTGCATGGTTTTCTCCTAACACAAACAAGTGTCACTTGATAGCCCACATTACGTTTTGGTACAACCCTCATAATACACAAATTAGAAACTTCATTGGGATTTTTCTTAAATGCTTTGAGTGAAATATAAAAAATATAATCCCAGATGCATCAAAAAGTAAGATTTAATCAGGAGACATGAGTGTTACTGATAGGCTTCATGAATCTACAGAAAGGACTAAAAAGAAGTACGCACAAGAGTCATTTGTCTATTCTGTTTATTTTTTCTGCAAGCTTGGTTCTACAAACAGAAAATAATCCACCTTCAAACATTTATTAAAGGAATAGCTCTAATATGGATGTGATACTCTGACTCATTTTTATTTTTGAAAGTCATATTTACCATTTCTTAGAGCAGCTTAAAATATCAGCACTATACATTTTAATTTCTTTTCAATCTCTTTTTAACATTTTCTCCCTTTTCACCCCTAAAGTTCCTCTGTATCCATCAACAAACACCATATTAAGTTTGCAAAGAAATATCTTCTTACTTCACGCTTGTATTCTCTTTAAAAGATGTCCCTCCGTAAGTAAGAGCTGGAGCCATCAGTAATACTCTGGCACTAATGTCATGAGTGGTTGACTCTCGCTTTAGTGTAGCAGGCATCATTGCTTTCAGTCCAGAGAGGAACAAATCCACAGCTTGCCAGAGTTGCTTCCTTAAAGTTTTTTATTCTAAACAGTGGATTAGCAAACCAATCGTAGAAAAGCCACAGCTTAAACAGGACCACCCATGGAACTGGAATGTTTTCACAGACCCCACAATGTGTCTGTACAGTCAAATAGTGTTTATGTAATTATAGTCATTTGCTGAATTATGCTTTCCCTGACTTCGGGTGTTCTCAATGTTTTGACTCACAGTGGAAATAAAAAGGAGGTGGAAATTCTTAACAAATTGTATGACTCATGATTCACATGAAAAGATTAAGGTTAAGGTTAAGTCCTGATTTCATTCATACAACAAAGCAAGCAAAATTCAGAACAAACCATTGTTTGTTTGAATAAATATTAATTTAGTATGCTATGTGATAAGGTTGGCATGTGTGCTGGTGCATATGAAAAAGTCTGGTTTGATGCAAATGTATTTTTCTGTGCTCTTTTTTATGTAAATGCAAAAGAAGTATATATGCAAAAATACTATAGTGTGGTACTTACAAATAACTATAATATATACTATATTATTATTATTGGTAGTAGTAGTACTGTAGTAGAAGTAGTAAGAGTAGAAAGACTTGAAATAAAGAATGATGTTACAATAAGTCACTTGTTATTGCAAAATATCACAATTTCTAAAGCATTTTAATAATTTTATATTTATATTTGTAGACATGCTGTCAATATGGTTTATTAATGCTTTAAGTTATTTATATGAACACACATATTGTTGTGAAGGTTACTGCATAAAAACAGACCTTTATGGTTCAAAGGTTAAAGCTAAATATAAGCTGATCAGCTTTAATGTAATCAGTGATATTATTTGAGGATGAAGCCCACGTACACAATACACTGTCAAAACTTCCGGTTTGAATTCTGCTTTTAACTTAATTTCTACTGTACTAAACATTTTGATTTAAGTTTCTGGCAAAAACAAAAGTACTGTGACTTTTTTCTGAGCCTGGTTTAAAATGTATGAAATGTAAAGATATCATTAAAGGGGCGTGAAAAAGACCAATGTACAGACAAAAACCTTTTATTTATATAGATTTACCTATTACCATCATAAAACCATGGTATTTTTGACAGTACCATGGTACTTATTTGCTGATATAGAATATGTACCACACTAGTGTACATGGTTCTATCATGGAACATACTTTTGTACAACATTATATGTACTATAGTATGGTACATGATTTTACTATGTACTGTAGTATGGAACTATGGAACCTGTACCAGGACACTTTAAAAAATGTTATACATGTTTATGTAGAATAATGGTAATATTTATATAGTATGGTACAATTGTATGTATGTAACAACAATTAAATACCACAGTGGTTGTTAAAACTTTAATAGTATACATAATTGTATGGCACTGTCTGTACTACACCATACCAGCAGTATATCCTATCATACGCTAACACTCAATTTTAGATAACTTTCAAACTCAGTGGTCGTTCCTGATTTTTATTTCTTTTTACATTGTAAAGCAATGCTGAAGGTGTTCAAAATATGCTACATCTCCTTCCAACAGTTGATATTGAGATATATTTGCTACTCATGATCTGTAAAGTCTTCATAACAGCTCTTATCTGAGGTGCTGTTAATAGTTGATTTTTTAGGCTGGTAACTGAACTTCTCCTCTGAGTTAGGTTTTGTTTTTGTTATCCTAGGAGGATTTTCATGAGAGCCATGTCATGTAGAAAATAAATCACTATAAAACAAAAACAAAGAAATTTGCAAGTGATCCCAACTGTTAAGCAGTGGTGTATTCAATATGGTACAATATGTTCACAATAAGCATTTACCACAGTATTCACAAAAAAAAAATGGTGGTAATATACCATATACTGTAAATACCAGGATACCCCAAAAAGAGAAAAATAAACCTTTTTTAGTCCCACATGTGGGAAATTTGTTACAGTGGTACATGCCATAAAACTACCATATCAAAGTGCCACAGTAACTTACACTGGTAAGTTATAAAAAGTTGTGGTTCTTACCATGGTAACGTACTCTTAGGCTGAAAACTTCTTTATGTTTTGACAAAATGGTAAGAATCAGGTTTATGCTATTATTGCAAAAAGCTTAACTTTCCGTCTGAGACAAATTTGTTAATTGTCCTATAAGACTACTTAAACAGAACTGAAAAAAGCAATAACCTGAAAGATAACCTAAGGATGTTTAAGGCAGCTGTGCCAAGATGATTTTATAAAGTGTTACCCAAAAGGCATTTTTTAACAAGGATGTGTGAGTGCAATTACCTAGCACGTGATTTCCTTGAAAATCTGCTGGCTCTAGCGAGATGCTGAAAGCATAAGTGCCTTGGCAGATGTTTGCAGCTGTAATACAACATTGCCTGGAGTGAGCAACTTATTTTTGGTGCAGTTGACATTCTGACAGTGTTGGGCTATTGCAATGGTTTTTGTGGACATGATATTAAGAAGTAGGGCTCCATCCTGAAATGAAATAACATGAAACAAACTTGGTATATACTTACTTTTTGTTCCTACTATTTGTATGTAGTGGTGTATTTACTTCGAAACTTAATACAACATAATAAGTATACAGTGTATTTGTATTAACATATTGCAAAATGTTTTTTTTACTACGTCTTTCACTACAATTGTGCCTTTTCCTTACATGTTTAAGAGTTGCTTTATAGGTACGAAAGAAATTATCTGATCTCTGATCTTTAGAAACAATTTTAAAAAATCATAATTTCTTCTGTCAGTTATTGTTGATATTTGTTATTTTGCTTTAGGGATAACACTCATTTTCATTTACTGTAAATCTCTAATTATTTTTGTGTATTAAATGTAGACTTAAAGGACTTTTTCTTCTTTCTTTCCCTTAGTAAAATTTGACATACTTTTCATCTGATCATGTTTCTCATACATGATTGTGAATTGCATGTGATCACATTTAAAAATGTTAATTCATAAAACCATGCATTCGGAATTCAGATAAACACCTGATATCATGTGAAAAACGCAATCATGTAAAAAAAAAAAAAAAACCTAAATATTTGGAAATGGTTCTCAGGAAAAGAAAACCATGTGAGCTACCTGTGAAAGATTCAAATATACTAATAAATAAATAATAAGGGGAAAAACAGATGTTGAAGTAAAACCATGTGACCTGCAGTACATGTAAAAAATGAACATATAATAATAAATAAATCATTAAGAGGGATAAACAAATGTGAACATAAAAACCTGACCTACAGGTGGAAAAAAAAGTGAGAAAGTTGTGACTTTCATGGAAAATAAAACTCATTTTTTAATTGTGTATAGTAAATTCTCATGCGCAGTCGTGAATCTTCAAAGAATAGGAGAGGGAAGAAAAGAGGCTACCACAACATGATCAAAAAACCTAGAATTGGAAAGCAAGCTGAGGGTACAACCTGTACACATCACAAGAAGTTATAATGGCAGACCGTGCGACCTCAGTTTACAACTCGAACAGAAAAGAATAGGTTTCTTTCAGCCTATTTATCTATTCATATTAAATGGGAAAAGGAAGGGTAGCAGGGGAACAAATTGTAAGACTACTGATGCATTGGGTGGAAAAGATTGAGAAAGAAATGGAGGGAAAATGCATGGCTGCGTGTGGGTTGAAGTAGCCAGTGGGGACATCATGTGAAATCGGACTCGACGAGCAGCGGCAGGCTTTTCCACAGCTCACTTCTGAAGCGACAGCTGTCTCCCCTCATCCAGCCGAACACGAGCTGAGAGGAAAACAAAAAAGGAGGGAGGAATGAAGTGAAGAAGCATGAGTCAGGGCTGCACCCGGATCAGGAATTAACACCTGACAAGGTGAGCGGAGGATTACAGAGACGACAAGGTTTCACATCGTAGGCATTTACAGGCTAATCAAACCCGACCGCAGCCTGGGTGTGTGTATATATATATATATAAACCACTGCAATTTACTCCAGAAAATTTCAGGAATGTTATCAAGAGAAAGATGGTTGACCACAAGCCAACAAAGCTGAGCTGTTTGCTTTTTTGCAAAAAGCATTAACACGATTTGTTTTATTTGAGTTATTAAAGCTTTGCAAATGCTGCATGATCTTGGATTATTTTAATGTGTTGTGATTTTGTTCAAGTTTCCTGTTTAGCACCCCTAGAAATAGTTTCCAGTGTCAGTGTTTAGTAATCATCTGAAGTAAAGGTGTTATGAGGAAGAATGAATATACTGTACACATATAACAACTTATAACAATTAGAGCTTGTTTCAGGGATATTCCACAACATTTAACTTAAAACTCTATACACGGTGGCCCAAAATCTGCCTTCAGTCTGTATGGTATACAGTAATTACAGCAATTGCTCAAATTAATTGCCTTTGACGTTTTGGTACTTGTGTATATACTGAATACAAAAGTATATCAGAACCGATGTTGTTCTATGCAGAGATGATAAACTGATAAGTACCGATAGACTGATTGATACTGACTTCAGATGACCCAAGGAAAAAAGTGGTATTAGGTCTATTTCATCTTTTATTCATATTTCTAAATAATTTTTGGTTTAAAAATTGTCAAATTTCATAAAAGGAAAAATTTCGTAGGTCCACTCTCTGTGGTATATCTATAAACAGATAAAACATACAATTTTCTTTAAAGCTGTAATCTCCTAAAATTATTCAATGACCCACATTGCACTTTAATCACAAACGAAACACTTTCTAAAATATCAGAAAATTATTGTGTGGGTGATGTCTTTTCTATGATAAAACTGGATTATTTTTATACAAATGTTTTTTTTTTTTTTGGCTTCATACTTGATTCGATGTAGCACATTTCAAAACTGAAGTTACACCCATGGTTTGTTAGTATTCTAGAGGTAGAACCTTCATTTGCCACTCATTCCCTCAACAAATTAAAAATGATCCTGATAAATTTTAACTTGTGTTAAACTCAACCTGGTCTCATGAGATATTTGGGCAATTTTAAAGGAATGAGGGTGTGTGTTTTTTCATTTCAATGAAGTTTTAAAAAACATAAATGCTTACTTGGGCCTTTAGCCTCCAAACTTTCTATGGTTCTATACAACCTCTTTTGAATTTCCAATTTGAAGTCCATGTTATTTATATTTTGTGTCTATCAACACAGTAAAACCAATAGCATAACTATCTTATGATACATCCTAGAGTAAACAATTATTTATTATCATCAACAATCTAACATTATGTGATTATTTCTCCATGCAATATGTAATTGCGCAAGTTCAATAAAATCTGCATAAAGCATTACGCAATGTTAAACCATTTATTTCCATCATAATAATTTTTAGACGAGATCTTTTATTAATGTCAGGAGAATTAAACCATCTGTAAAGTCTTTTCCAGCATATCCCAAAGACTTTTAATGGGGCTAAGTTGTGAAAATGTCACACTTTAAACTCAATGAACTTCTGCATTTTTGTCCAGGAAAATTGCTGTGCCATCAGGAAAGAAAACATTAACATAAGTAATATTTGAAGTGCTTTTTTTTTTTCTTCTCCTGATTAGTCTCACTAACAAGTAGTTTTCTTATGGCTACACAGCTATTTAGTCCCAGTTCTGTGAGTTCTTCACTGTGTATGTAGAAATGCTTCCACTATTAAACACAGCTCTGATTTCTGCTGTCAACTTTTTATAATGAAAATTCACCAAGCATCTAAGGGATCTCTGATCACATTCATTTATATATATATATATATATATATATATATATATATATATATATATATTTTACCACATTTCTACTGTAAAGTTAATAGTTCAACATAAACCTTCCAGTTTTTAACTCCAGTTTATTTAACTTCTACTTAACTTTGAGTTCTTTACTCAGTTCCAGTAATTTCAACATGGTGCTTATTAATACATATGGTGGTTATTAATACTACTCATTAATAACTGCTGTAATTAACTAATCAAAGCCTTTATAAACACAACCAGCTATATTTGCCTCAAACACAAAAAACATGACTGAAATATATGTCCTAACTGGCTGAAGATAAAAAAAAAAAAACATTACTTTACTAGCATTATCTGTGACTAGAATCAATGCTGTATGAAGAGATTAAAAGTTTTTTTTATTATTATTATTAAAACTGCTTGGGAAAAAGACCTAAAATTGACACTGTCAGATGATACATGGAATTCAATTCTCAAGCTTATCAACTCATCCTCCTTATGCGCCCGTCATTCTTTATTACAGTTTAAGGTTGTACACAAGGCTCATTTCTCCAAACCTAAGCTTTCTCGTTTCACACAGATGTCGATCGTTGTTGTGATAAATGTAAAAGCGGAGAGGCATCTCTTATTCTTATGTTCTAAACATGCCCAAATTTTGAAAGATTCTAAAGGGATGTCTTTTAAACCTTGTTGTACATATTGAAATGCAATCTTGAACCAGACCCAGTGATTGCTCTTTTTGGCATCACTGAAAAGGAGGATAAGCGACTAACTCCAGCTAAACGCCATTTATTGTCTTTTATGACACTCCTGGCTAGGCGTTCTCTTTTATTCAAATGGAAGGATGCCACATTACCCACTCATGCCTAGTGGCTCAGAGATATTATGTCCTGTTTGTCCCTGGAGAAGATTTACTACTCAATTCCTGATTCAGACTTGAAATTTCAACAGGTGTGGAGGCCCTCCTTCGCTTCTTTTATATACATTTATTGTGTCATCCCCTTTACATTTTTTCTTTCTCTTCCCCTCCTCCTTTTTTTCATTTCTCTTTTTTGCACACAAAACCCAGACCTCTGCTTCATGTTCACTTTGTTTCTTTCCTTTCCTTCATTAAATATGCCTGGCGTCTAGCCTTTCTTACATATGTAAAGCTGGCTTGGCATCAGGGAGGGGGGGGGTATAGAGGTGTATAAGGGGTTTATAAAGTGTGCATTGAAACACTACGTTTACTCTGTTACAGTATATCCCTGTAAGGGTTTTCTTCAAAAGAAAATAATAAAGTTTCTATGAAGCAAATTGAAAGTTGCAGTGAGGGAACTAATAAAAAACACTTAAAGCAACTTAAGATGTTGGTTATTAACTTTTTTCATGTATTATGTGTGATACTACAATCAGATTTTATCCAGCCACATTCGAGATATGCATCTATCTACAGATATTGTCTGCTGCCATGGATACACTGAAATATTTTTTTTCTCAAGTAAAAGTGCAAATACATATGTAAATAGTTAATAATGCTGAGGTACAGCATCAGAAAATATAAAATATGAATGTACGTGGATCTATTCACAAAAAAAAAAAGAAATCTGACATCATACTAATTTTAATTGCTGATGGTAAATTAGTGACAGAGAATCAAGAAGAAATTATTTTAGCAAGGAAACAAGGAATGTAGAAAAACATTCTTAAATGCTAACAACAGGTTTATTCAAAACCTCTCTAAAAGAGAGAAAACAAAGAACTATGTGAAAAGACCAGAAAACAAAGACTTGGTATATAATGGAAAGTAACAAAAGCTTACAGTCCTTTAAATAGTTTAAGAGTGCGACTAACTGGAATGGAAGCAAAATGACTGACTGACTGGAAACTCGTCACATTACCTAACATAGTACGGGGGTAAGTCAAAAGTATCTGCCCTTCGGCTGTAGAATTTATTTTAATTAAGTTTTAGAGAAGACAAATACATCATTTTTCAACAACATCATTGAAATACTTTTAATGCTTCATCTGTCTGTCAAACATGCTTTCGTATTCCCTTATTAAAAATGCTTTTATGCTGAGCAGTGAGACACTAATGCACCACTGTCTTTTCATCCCTGCTTTCAGAGGTCCAAACAGGTGAAAGTCCGATGAAGCTAAATCAGAACTATGGGGAGGATTCTTTAAAACCTTAGAATGAAGTTTTTGCAGAATGAAGTTTGGCATGCAAAATCACAACACACTTGAATAGCAGTCTTTTGCGATTAATCCAAAGTTTAAGCTTCAGCTCTTTAATTAGCAACTCACTGTAACAAGCACTGTTGATTGTTTATTCTTGTTCAAATACTAGCCTTTAAGAATCCCAGAAAACTCTCAGGGTCATATGTCCATGTCTCGTCACTAGTAATGATTCCCTTCAAAAAACATCCACCTCACTTAGTGTATTGGAATGGAAAGAATGAATTTATTCCAAGAAGAACAGATCACGTGTTTATACTGTATGGAAAATATTTAACCATATTTAACCAGATTATCAAAGGCTTACCAGTCTTCTTTTCCTAATTGAAGTGATTCATGATTAAGGTGTTCACATGATGCATTTTTATTCCAACTGGGCTATTAACCTGATTATTAGTAAAATATTAGGGTCTTAAGGCAACTAATGAGTCTAGAGTATGAAAATGACAATGAATCTGCAAGTCAATGATTGTAATCTGTTGCATGTTCTGGGGAAATAAAGTTTACATAAGATATAATAAGTCTAATAGCGACAGAATTCACGATCATGAACTAACATTTTCCTTGGCTATATTATAAACACTCAAAACAATCAAGAAACTTGACAATTAACCTCCATGGCCTGCATCACCTCATAAGTGGTACTGTGATTACAGCAAAGTGAGTCAGGCTTTTAACCAGGGTCACTGTTATTTTCCAGGCTTGTTGAGCCCTACTATTAAATCACTCCAAAAATCAAAGAGGATAACAACTGGCCGCTGACTACGCATCAAACTGTTGGCGATACATAATGAACGGTAGGGCATTTCCACCGTCACTTTAACTGATAAACAGAGCCACTTGTTCAGTCGCTTACTGACCGCTGGTACCATTAATCTGCCCATCACGTGTGTAATTATAGTGGGAACACACAAAAGCTCACTTCACAGAGATTGGCCCAAGCTAATCTATTCACATCATGAATGCTTGTGTGTGTGTGTGTGTGTGTGTGTGTGTGTGTGTGTGTGTGTGTGTGTGTGTGTGTGTGTGTGTGTGTGTGAGGCAGACTGCATATGACTGTAGAGATACTCTGCAGAGTCATCGAGTTCCTCAGAAGCTACGCTAGTGAACAGGTTTAATTAAGTGTGAACTGTCAATTCTGGCAGTGTCTGCATTATTCATGCCTTAATGCCCTAAATGCAAAAGCAATGTGGTGATTAATGTTTTCTTCCAATGACAGACACAAAACATGTAACTTTTAGTGACTTAATGATTAACGGCTTTAAGGGGGCACGACAGAGGTCCATCATTAATGGACTAGTCCGAGTGTCAACCCACTTATCTGTAGATATACACAAGAGAGAATTAAAAAAAAATGTAAATGTGTTTTTTTTTTTCTGTAGCTTTCTAAAGTATTTTGGTGCCAGGACAGCAATGCAGCAATAAACCCGTAGCACTGCTTAAAAAAAACTATATAAAATCCATTCCTGTTATTATACAATACTGTAATTACATGTATGATCATTAGACACTCTTGAAATACATCTTATATAAATATGCCTGAATGCATTGAATGCAGATAGAGCTGGCTAATTATCCTCCGGGCCAACTACCTTTCTAGGCCATAGACCATAAGAGAAAAAAGTTTGCGTAAGAAATGATACCATGTTATAGGTGCCATTGTATTTTTTTTCAGTACCATGGTACATATTTTGTTACAATGATACATGGTTCTTCACATACCACAATACTGTCAAAAATCTAATACATGTTTATGTACCATAAGGGCAATATTTATATAATCACTTCTTCATTGACATTTTACTTGTTATAAAAGTTAATACACAATGTTTTGGTCAATTCCATGGTACTTGTTGGGTACCACAGTGGCTATTAAGGTTCAGCAAGTATCTAATATGGTACTGTCTGTACTATACTGGACCAGCGGAGTATGCTGTAAGATACACAAAAAGTAAAAGTAGAGATTCCATAAGTCAAATATTACTCAAGTAAAAGTAAAAGCCCTCCATTTTCTTGTGTATCTGTGTAAAAGGAGAGAAGTACTCACCTCAAATTTTATTTTGAGGTTTTATTAATATACAGTAAACAGCCAGTTAGCCTTTTTTAAAAATCTCTTCCTCTCTTTCTGCTTCCTGATTTTGAACGTGATATTTTTGTTGTTGCCTGCAACCAGCTCCGCTTCTGAGTTCAAGCACCAGTTACGTTATTAAGTGTGCCTCGAAGCAAAGTCCAGTCATGCAATCACACGTAAAAGTCAGCAGGTGGCAAAATATCCCACTTCAAATACTACACACCAATATGGTTAGTAAATCCAATGCCATACAGGATTGTCATAAAGTAAGAGTTCAAATATTCGCTGTACTTTTGACCAGAGTAAAAGTAAAAGTATTCTCAAATACAACTTCTACTCAAGTAAAGTAAACCTATATGAAATAAGTATTTAAGTAAAGTAACTAAATAAAAGTACTCCGTTACCTCCCATCTCTGCTTAGCAGTAATATGGACTAACATATCTACAGTAATACTGTATGATACACAATGTATAAACATACTATACTGTATTAGACACCTGCTGAATTTTGGTAGCCACTAGGGCACCCAAAAAGTGCCATGGTATTCACTGAAGTATTGTGGTACATATCACTGTACAACCACAGTACCCACTGAAGTGCCATAGTACACCCTGATATGCTAAGTCCTATGGTGCCTACCACGGTAATGTCTGAAGTACCATAGTGATACTATCATATACTGTATTATAGCATGTATTAAAGTTTATCATAGTACATTATATCACATAAAGTACCACAGTAAAACTTTTTTATGGGTTTTGAGCTGTTATATAAATAGTGTGTCAGTAAATTTAAATGTACATAGTGTTAATTAAATAGTGATGTCAGTACTATTGAATCATTTTGCTTGCAGCACCCATTAGGCCACAACTACAGTATGTCTGTATAAAACCCTAGGATCCAACACCTTTCATACTCCAGATTGATGTTCTGTAATGATATTCGTATCATGCAGTGCTTTTAAATTAGCTCAGCCTCCCCAGTGTTATTTCACCGGTCCCTAACCATCTCCGACTACACTTAACCCATCAGGAGCTCGTACTTCAATGAGATCAGGACAAAAATCACGTGGCATGAAACATCCTTCGAGGGCCTCCCAACTGTGCATTAGACTCATGCTAAAATTTTGCTTCATTTCCACTACAGCTCTAAGGAAATACACCAAGCTGCCAGTTTACTGGGTACATAAATCTAGTACCTACTGGGAAATACACGAATATATGTTTGAGCACCTGGGAAAATCTATCAACGTACATTATAGTCACTCTTTGTCAAGCACAGTGACATGTCACAGGTTTTCTCTGCCTTATTTGACTGCCTCATATACTGTATATAAAAAAGGTAATAGATATATATTAATTTATCAGTTCTCAGGCATCTGCAAGGGCCTTTGCTGATGGTCTATCATAAAATAAAATAAATCTCAGAAAGTGGATTTTAAAATGAGATTTTCATGTTGATAAATTGCAGCAGTTGACGTGCAATTGTAGTAAAGTATTTTCAATACAACTCCTCACAAGCTTTTCTTTCTAGCCTTCTTTATTTTTAGTCAGGCTGCAAAAGTGAGATCGGCCTTTGAAGTTACTGTTGTGGAGAGAGAGAGAGAGAGAGAGAGAGAGAGAGAGAGAGAGAGAGAGAAGAAATGCAGCACTGGAGATTAATTAAATGCAAGCTGCTGAGGGTGTCTCTTCCAATTAGCATCATTCCAATTCTTTCCCGTGGTTTTTGCTGATAGTCGTGTCTTTGGTAGCACTTTTTTCTTGACAATGCCACTGCAGCTGATTTCAATAAAAAGGTATAGGACAGATTAAAAAACAGTGCATCCGATCACATTGGCATAATAGCTTAAGATGGCTTCACTGCCGGTTTCTGTTTACGTGTACTGATTAGCAATGGCTGTCACGAACGAGAAGAAAACTTTTACGGGTGGATTTACAACAGGGAACGCTGCACCTCATGCATCCGCAAGGGCTAATAATTAGCAGAGGAGTGACACTACTTGGCATGAATTACTGCCTGCTTTATCACTGACTGTGGTGACATTTTTTGCAACAGCATCCAGCGGTAATCAGAAGACCTGAATAAGTACTCTGGGATGATGATTTAGTTGGCTGTGACTGGCGTACAAGGAAATCCGAAGCTTGTTATTACTATTGTGTGTTTGTCTAGCTTGTGAGTAATAGATTATAAGGTAATAATCAGTTTGTTATCTTTTGATAGTAGACCTATAGTGATGTGGGATCAAATACCAATAACAGGAAGGCAGATATATGAGATTGAGTTGCCAGCTTGAGACGTTTCCCTTGTTATGGACTTTATAATAGATACACAGCAATGGACAATTAGGTATACACAATTATTCAGGCCTAGTAAAAGTAATTACACCACTTCTCATTTAAACACTAAACTGTGTGATTTTTTTTTTTCCACTATAATGCAAAGAGCACCTCCTGCTACAATATCCAATTTAACACAATGTAAACATCAAGAAACCGTCGGATGAATGAATCATAATGACAAACAATGCAAATGAGCTATTCATCCTTTATCTGAGAGGTAGGGCATGAAATGAAGACTGTTCATTGTTTTCTACCCACCTTCAATATGCCACATCTGCTCCACTTCATTAACACACATACAATAGTTAGGTATATTAGCCAAGAGGAAAGTTTAATGTGCTGTATTTTGGTTGCCCAGATACCTAATTGAACAAGATAAATATGGTATCTAACGTGCAACACTTTTTACTATGTTAAGTCCATAAGTACAGACACAATTATAGAAATTCTTGACTAAAGGATAATGACTCAGCCAATCATTATCCTTTGTTAAGAAAGTATTTAGAGCATGTTATCTTTGTGCCATTGACAAACGGGCAGACAAGCATGGGCCAAGATTTGTCTATGATATGTGGTGTTCTCAATTCACATTGCAAATTAAAAATATTCAAGTTTGTTCTTGATGCATTTTTTTTTTTCCAGCGTTTGCCCACACCTGATTCTGAAAAGGTCATCCGTCATCCAGGGATGCTAATTAATACGCCTAGCAAAAGCCAATACATGTGGTGCAACAAGCAGCACGTTTCAGAATGTGTAGTGTGCACTGAGGTGTGTCACATCACCATGGACCACATGGGAAAATACCTTTATTCCCAGGGCCATAAATTTCCAGGGTCCTATGTTCCCTAGTTCACTTTTTTAAACACACATTAACCTTCATATTTTGTTTGAGACTAATATAACCCGTTTCAATTTAAAATATATTTCCTGCCATTAACCAGTTTATTTTTTTAGAACAATGCTTAAAAACTTGACTAAACAAGACTAAAGTAAGGAATATTATTATTATTTTTTTTTTTTTTAATGGCATAAAAAAAAATATAGAGTTGGGTAACATCTTTTTTTATGTTTCCATTATGTGTGAACATAGGAATGACCCCAAGCATTTATATATATACACTACCGTTCAAAAGTTTGGGGTCATATGCAAATTTCTTTGTTTTTGTTTAGTGATTTATTTTCTACATTCTACAACAATACTGGGGATTTCAATATAAAATAACATATATGGAATTAGTTAATTACGTAACAACAACAAAAACAACAGTTAGTTGTTATTTTAAGACACAGATGTCAGGCCTTTCTGTAATAGTTCTTGCAAGAACAGTATTGTCAAGTGCATTTGCAAAATCCGTCAAGCACCATAATGAAACTGGCTCTCACGAAGGCCGTCCCAGGAGGGCGAGACCAAAACCTACCTCTGCCGCAGACGAGAAGTTCATTTAGAGTTATCAGCCTGAAAAATGACCAATTAACAGCACCTCAGATTAGAGGCGTTATGAAGTCTTTACAGAGCATAAGTAGCAGAAACATCTCACCATTAACTGTTCAAAGGAGATTAATGTATTTTTTGGATGCCTTCAGCATTCCTTTACAATGTAGAAAGAAATAAACGATCATGGAGATAGAAAGTGACCCCAAACTTTTGAACGGTGGTGTATATATCTGGTAAGAAATTAAAACTTAAAAATTGTGAAATTTAAGAGAATGTTGCATCCCTATTATGCACAGAGCAATAGTTGTGAACTGTTCTACAGTGATTTGCATGTGTCCTCAAGATGACAAGAGGCATATTTGAAATGTAAATGCACATGCTTAAAATCTAGCTAAGACTCCAGGTGTATATGAGGTCTGTTATGTCTGCTAAGGAACATAATGTAATGTAAACACTTGACGTGTTTAAGTATGGATATTATGTCCACTGAGAAGGTCATGGGGGGGAAATTCTCTGTCCGAGTTCAGACTGTGCCATCAGCAAATGCTTTTAAATAAACAAGAACTGACAGGTAATTAGAGTCATAAGTCTCCTTATTCCCCTCCAATTATTTTCATGCAGTCTACTTGAAGACCAATTATCACAAATTGTGTTGCCTTGTTGCTGATTTTTTTTACTTATTAGTGCTCACAGGGGAACCGATCAAGGGTTAGAAAGGCCACTATGATGATGCCATTTTCAAATAATTATTTGGTATTAATTATAGCCTAATATTATTTAACTATAAGTAAAGGCAAGAGGAAACCAATAGATTCCTCTGCTAAAAACAGAGCTCGGTGACATCTTAATTTCCCTTGTGTTTTGCATGTCTCTACCAAACCCTGCAGATTATTTGGCTGAAGCACAGAAGCATTGCGAAGCACAAGACCTCTTTTATTAAGCTGCTCTCTTTAAATGTCACTGCAGCCCACCTCGGCGTCAGGCATGCTGGGTATGCAAACATTGTAGGCCTAGCACAAGGCTGCGTCCGAATCGCCGTCTCGCGGCATGAACTGGGTGAAATGGAGATGATGGCCTTTGCAACAACAAGGCTGATGCTAAGTGTCAGCTTGCATATAATCACTGACAGGAAGCAGAAGATGCTCTGCCACACACTTTCTGCCCTCTGCTCCCTACTTGCACACATCTCATTGCTCACAGTTCCTGTGGCAGAAAGCAAATCATTGAGCTACTTATGTGTTTGTGTATGTACCATGCTTGACATGAGCTGGCACCTCACAGCAACCTCTAACCCAATGGTTGGTCAGAATAAATAGCAATAAATGATGAGGGGGGAGAGATGAGTCATTGGGTAGGAGGCACGCACAGAAAGAAGGAGAAAAATACAGTGCACTGTAACAATACCATGACTGTTGGGCTTTAGTAGATCTCAAGAGTTTACAATAAGTGCAAGTGGGTGACACAAAATAAGGAAGCATGGAAACAATTCAAGGCCAAAGAAATAGGATGACGCAATCAACTGTATGCCATGTAGTGTCTTAACTTAAGACAAGGACACCCATTTTTTTACGTACACCATCTAGTTTTTTTTATTTGGTTGTTTTAAAAAGAAATAATAATAAAATCTATTAAAAAATCTTCACATTTGCCCCTAAATTATTATAATAAACAGGAGTGTTTATCGTCAACTCAATGACTGCAAGGTGGCCAGGTCCTGTTCCTGTAAAATAAGCCCAAATCATCCACTGTCTTGCTTGATAGTGAGTATGAGTTGTTTCTGCTAAAATGCTGTTTGGTTTTTACCAACATGGAACTAGCCATTAGGACCAAAGAACTCCACTTTGGTGCCATTTGTCCATAGGACATTGTTCCAGAACTCTTGTGGTTTGTTCAGCTGCAGTTTTGCAAAAATGGGGCATGCTTCCATATTATTTTGGACAGAAGATGCTTTCTCCTGGGAACCCTTCCAATCAAACAGACTTGTTTAGTCTTCTTCTAATTGTGCCATTATTGATTTTAACATTTAGTCTGAGATGTAGCTCCTGTTTTTTTTTTTTTTTTTTTCTCTGAGGACTGTACAATCTGACCTTGGTTCCTGATTGTCTTAAATGCTTTGCACTCCTCTTAATGTAGAAAATTGAATTAAATTGTTTGGAAACCCTCTCCAGATTGATGTGTACCAACATTCGCTTCTCTAAAACCACTGTTTACAGTATGTCTTTTACTTCAGCACCTAGCTGCAACTTACCTTCTTATATTTTGTAGAAGCAGTAAAGTGTTTCTTAGTATTGCTTGCATGCTTTTTTCTTTTGCTTGATTAGTTAAATATATATATATAAGCATTTGGACATGACTGTAGATTAGAGGTGTTCAAAAGACAATTGTAAGGCATTCAAGATTGTAAGGCATCTTCGATGGACAATAGAATATCAGCACGCCACAGCTCTTTCCCTTAAGTCATAAAAGCGCAGATGACTTACAGACAACTGAGGTTAAAGAAAGATGGAGGAAGAGGAAATGGAGATCGATATTCAGGTTGATGCCCCTGGCAGGCCATCAAGCATGGCTGCTGGAAGCTGAGGCCGTGCCAGCGGGGAAGCTAGTGTCAGATTTACAAAGCCAGGAGCCCAGAAAATCCCTATAAACTACTGAGACCTCTTTGTATTATGTTCAGGCCCCGTCTCCTACAAAATTAAAGTGATGGACGCCGAGGCAAAGATCACAAGAGCCAGAGAAGAAGAATAGCAAGCTTTAAATACATCACTCAAAGAGGATGGCCGTGCTGCATGGAGGATCTCTGAGCCAGAGGGGACAAGACACCCCAGTGCTTCGGAAGCAGATGAGAAAGGTATGTCAGTGAGAATTAATACTCTTCCAGCATTCGCTTCTAATTAGGCACAGGATGGCCTCAGAGAGCAGGGGTTTGATGTTACAATGAGCTTTCCACTCTGTACTTTTCTCTCCTCAGTGGCTCTGCTTCGGCCAAGAAGACAGTCATCGCAAATGCTCTCTGACGTGCAAATAAACCGAGAAAGCAGACTGCAGCTCGTGGCTTCTAGTTCAATCTCATCCAGGCACTTAAGAAGACTGGCCTTGGCCTTTTTTTCCCACACAATCAACAGCTGAAGTCACTCTGCATCACAATAACCTACGACATAGTAGGGAAATAGTATTTCTGGAATACCTGCATAATTCTCTAAACATTTCCTGGGAAGTAGTCTGTCTTTTTTTTATTTCCTTCTTTATTTTAAATAAGAGACCGTCTGTTATAAATTCTTGTGTAAACAAATTTATTCTTCTGCTCAATCATTAAACTCATCGTCTACAACATGGCGAGAATTTTTTTGCCTCTTTGTTAAGAAGCCGGCGTTACCGACATGATAGATGTTGAGGCAGTGTGTCTGAAAACAACTTAATTATAGAACTTGGAGACAGCAAGGCAGAGATGGAGAGGAAGAGAGTGGGGTGGGATATAAAGAGGTAAAGAGAGAAATGCTTCCCCTCCATGTGACATTAATGTTATCTCCCAGAAGAGCCAGACTCTGCTGTAGCAGTCTCAAACTGGCAGATGCGGCTAGACAGACAGAATCAGGCTGATAAATAACGACGACAGCACAATAGCAATCTCTTCCACAACAGTAGGCTCCTCTCAATGGAGAACTGGTGGAAAAGGCAAATAGGGTAAAAGGCTAAAAAGAAAAAAACTAAGATGGCTCTTAAGACCGAGACTAAATCAGTTGACAGCAGCATTAAAGAAAGATTCCCTCACACAGCTCAATCTTAGTGGTCTTGGTCACATGTGGCTAGTTGTGTCTGAAAGGTCAGTAGAGAGTCTAAAAGAGCACCCGGGCTGCATTTAAGAGCTCCAGTGCACCACGATGCTCCAATTATTCCACCTCTCAACCTGAAACCATTTCACCAAGCTCCTGTGTGCCTGCGATTAGAGCACTGAACTCGCTCCCTCCAGACAAGTAGCTCAAACCTCTGGCAAACTCTCAAACCTGACAGTCACCAAGTGAGACCCTGAAAACTAAAAGGGAAAGACAAAGCAGGAGAAATGACAGAGAGAGTTTTTGGGGACTTTGAGCCGTAATAGGCTACTCCAGCTGCGAGGGATTTGGCCTGACATTTTTGCAGTGCAATTAGGGAGCTCTTTTGTCTGTTGCAGCTTTCATGTGCTGGTCTGTTGCTTCTGGTCGTCACAGCTTGGGCCAGAAGTATATCAGGCCAGTTTGAGTGTGATGCCATGTGATAGGCTTGATTTGACTCTATTAGGTCCTTAATACATCAATGAATGAAAAACAAGATGCCACCTGATCTCCTGTCGAAGTAAAAAAGAGATGTCAGCAAACGCAAAACAAGAAAAGTGACGGAAAGTGTGAAGACACTCTCCAATCAACCCAGAGTCAGCAATGTCATTGACAAAGACAACTTTGTTTATCCGTCAGAGTCAAAAGACCTTGACAGTGTCTGATAGGCTGGTTTGCTTAATATGATGGGCCACTGGTGATTTCCTTTGGTTTTACTGATTAAAGAACAGAAAATTGCCTACTTTTGATGCATTAGTTATCCCTCAAAGCATATCATGCTCATCCATATCTATGGGGAAAATGTAAAAGTTGACCCAGTCTAGAAATGTTTTACAGCTGCATGCAGGTGCTCAGTTGTAAGTCCTGAAGCCTGAGTGACCTTTAGACCTAGTTCCGCAATCTTAGACCATTAAAGAAGCAGTAATTTTTAGATTCCCCTGCTGGTTTAAAGGTGTACTGCTTTACTATTATATCAAAACCTATCTAAACCTTTCTCTTCCTCACGAATGAAACTTGGTTTTGTAATTTTAACGAAAGTGTATTGTACTTAATTTATTTCTGCATCAAGAAAAAAGGCAATATGGTAAGTCAAATCCAAATTATCATGCATGTAAAATATTCTTATTCTTCTTGAAATGGTGTCAGAGGTCTTCACAGAACCTTTACGGGTCACCTAAAAAGTGGTCATTGAAAAAAAAAAATATCGTAAAATGATGACAATCTCAAAACATTGCCTTTAGCATGGCTTTGCAAATTGGGGCGGTGTTTAGCCTATTGTGTCATTGCTTACTAATGTTTTAGTTTTAAAGGGAAACTACACACTAGTGTCCCCTAGTGGCTCATTACAGCTTTACTAGTATGGACACAACATCACAGTTAAACCTGATTAGTGATATTATGTGAATCGCCATGGTTACAGAGACATTTTTATTGCTTTACCAATAATCGCAGGACCTGAAGCTTATCCCAGGAACACTGGTTAAGAGGAAAGGACACCGCCTTGGTAGGAAGGCAGGGATAGCTTAGTGGTTAAGGTATTGGACTATGGTTCAGAAAATCCAAACCCCAGGTTCAAACCCCAACAGGACCAAGTTGCCATTGTAAACCCTCAATTGATCAGATGTATAATGAAATATGTAAATGGAAGTTCATGAAATGGCATCATGCACATACGAAATCGTTTACAACAACCATCCAGTCTACCTACTGGCATCATTGTATGATAAAACATACTGAACACAGAGGAACATTTTACTACAACTGTCTGTGCGAACAGTAATCTGCTCTCATGATCGAAGCTGGGAACTTTCAGTTGTAAGATGCTTTAATTACATCATTTTATTGATGACCTGTGTGACATCATTTAATAAAACAAAAAGGTTGAACTCGAAACCTACCCCTAGAGCAACACTGAAAATCAAGTAATTTTTGTATAAATTGGTCATTTTCAGTATTTGTGTTGCTCAAACAATCAAACCCTGTACATAATTATAATCAGTCCTTAAATTGCCTTTTCATGAAAAGCTCTGGTGTTAAACGAGCACTACAGGGCTTTCATTTGGCAAGGCTTCATCATAGAAAATGCGAATGACAGGCTTGTGGCAGGTGTTACTCTTCAGCTTTGGTGGATCTAAATTACAGAGGATAAAACATGGCTAATTTTGCCTTGAGTTGCCTTTCTGTATAATGTGTTAAATTTAGCAGCCTAATGCTTTAGAGAACTAGCAAGAGAAGAGCAGCGAACATGCTCTTCTGACATACCAACAAAAACCTATTTTTTGGATTTTTTTTTTATTATTATCTTAACTTATCAAGTTTCATACAAGAATTATCTGTGATTAAAATCCTTTGCAATTTCGCACTTTGTTCTACTGCGATTGTCACATTATAACACTGTTTGGGCAATTACTGCTTCTTTCATATGGGAATTACTTTTGCATTTCATTAAAAAAGGAGAGCTGCAGGAATAATTGCATGTCTTTTTTTATTTCATCTTCTCCTTGATGCTCTTTTTTCCCCCTGTATCTGAGAAGCACATAATCATAGGAATAAACAGTCAGACTGCAAATGGATTTTGTTTGAATTTGCAAATAACTCTTGACTAAATCTGGTGTCATGAAGAGATTCGACAACTAGGAGGTTAAACAACAAGCATGTTGACTTTGCTTCAAGAAAAAGCTTAGCCTCGTGATGTACAGCTTGTTCTTTCTCATCACTGCTCACAGTGAGACTTAGAGACACAGTTGCAAGGTCTTGACATGGTCTATGGGCCTTTTTTTACTTTTTATATAAACACCATGGACCATATTCAGTTAAAGTTGAGTTATGCATATGCATTGAGGTGTTCTTCTATAAATTATGCACGTGTGTTTAGACTTTAATGCAACACGCATGAGATGTTCATGCTAAGATCAGAAAACACAGTGACACATTAAATATGTTTATGTTCAAATGTTTGTGATGTTCTACGCTTATTGGTTCTCCTGCAAATTTGTGGGTTGGCACTGTATTGTTTATTTAGATTTTTTTTTATCTGTTTCATTTAATATGAGAAACATATTTTTAAGTTCTTGCAAACATCACTGAAAGGGGGGAATACAGGGATAACGGTCAGGTTTTACTGGTAGCTACTAAAAACAAAAGAACAAGCATTTGTTTCTTTATTGTATTATTTCCTCAGGGTTTAAAACCTTGAAAACTGTTTGAAAAGGCGGACAAACAGCATTGTTGGTAATGTAGGAAACCATAAACCAAAGCGAATATACAGTAGAGCAATATTTTGATAACACATAAAAAGTTATTATAATAATATTAAGATAATACTTGTTTTTTTTTTCTTGTATAAAAAAAATACAAGTATTTCACAAAAAAATACCAAATTTGCTATCAAGTCAAAGGAGTTGTGATAACCGGGCTTGAAATTATATAACATTTAAATATTTTCTTAATAAATGCCTAATGCATCCTTTTATAATAGAGCATTTCATGCACTACATTTTTTTTAAATGACATGCCATCATTTACTGTAAGTGCTTCAATCCCAGGACTGTTAAGCCATTCGCTACTACTGTACTTACTTCCATGTTGATCATTAAACTACAGACTAATGCATTGCTATGCATGCAAACGCTTTGGTTTTAATATATGCAATAGCACGCTGACTTATAGCATGTTTTCAATATGCAGTATGAATATTAACATGGTTTTCATTATCACTGTATCATAGCTGTATGCGTTCTACTATGATTACACTATACAATATGTGTGTGTGTGTGTGTTCTTCCATGTGACACCCAGCAATATGTTTATATGCATAATATTGGTTTAGCACTTTTTTTTTTTTTTTTATAAGGGCGTTCAAGTCAAACCAGGAGTTGAGGTTTTAAGTGATGGTGTTTCCTATGAGTTAAAAACCGATTGACATTTACAAAAGACTTCAAGCACAGTACGGTGATGAGACAAAACGAGTAAAACATCTAAATAGTGCTAACGTTTAAAGTAGGCCGTACGTCCGTGAATGACAAGTGGTAGTTGTTCAGTAGGCGGAATGCCTGATCCTTAAAAAAATCAATGGATAACTTGCCTCCAACTTGCAGAAGAGACACATCTGTCTGTCGGAACTGTACATACAATCATTCATGAACAGCGATCGCACATTACAGCAAGCCGGGTGGGCGTTTTTGCCACATCCCCCGTACAGTTCTGACCTAGCTTCAAGCCATTTCCACATGTTAGGGCCATTGAAGGGATTCCTGGAATGCCAGTGTTTCAGACGTGAAGCAGGCTGTCTGATTAGGGCTCTAACAAAAGGGATTATATGGAGAAATAATGGTAGTTTGTGCTCTCATAACTGTGTTCGGTTATTCTGCATAATTAAAAGTCCTGGTTTAACTTGAACGCCAATTGTAAATACTTAGTAATAACAAGGGATGTTTCCCCATATACTGGATATTAAAATAAATTACTTTTTAAAGGTAAAGCTAGATGTGTACAGCAGTGTTTTATGCTATGAGACTTTCTATTCCTGTAAATTATAAGCCTAAAATTCATAAAGCTGTCCCGGTCATGATGCGCCCTGGTGCATCACGCTACTCTGCTCCAAAATTCCCACCTCATTTGCAGGTAAATACTTTAAGATCGTTGTCATTTATTTCTTGTTTTTTTCACTCCAATGCACAGCACACTAAGAAATTCTTGTATGCCACAGTTATGGCTGAAGCTTTACACAAACAGCTTCTGTACATATATATAGGGAGGGGTTTAGGAGTCTGGCCTGGCTGTTTTCAATGGCACAGCTCCCCCCAGAGGAGGACAAGCACGCTGCAGCTCGTTTAAGCCACGTGATCCCTTCGAAAAAAGAGCAGAGCTGCTTTGTCAGAGCATAATCACAGTCTCAATAAGTAAAGCTTCTTACAAAATGGAAAGACAGACATTCATTCCGGCACAAAAGCAACGTTCAAAGCACAGAGTCGCTCTTCGCGGACGGATCGCCGGCGCACATGTGCATCAGCCTGACAGATCTGGAGCTCACATACTCTATTGAGGGCTGACTTACAGTGTAACCTGCACTACCCTTTCAAGAACAAAACAAAATAATAACCCAGGGGATTCTAAAACAATTCCCAGGTCTCTGCGATAATCAGTTTCCCTCTGCTGTGTCTCCGCAGCTTTGAAAAACCGAGGTCCCTGCTGATTTGATTCAGAATAAGGGAGAAATTGCAGTGCTCCACATCCCAAGCCTGAAATGATGTGCATTGAAAGAGGTGAATGGGACTGAATGTTAAGCAAACCTAAGATGAATAGGTTTCCAGTGACACTGGATATGAATATGAAGATGATTCAGAGATGACATATTCCATATAATCAGAATGTGTGTGAGCTGGGTTATGCAAATGAGTAGTATGACTTAAGTGAATGAAGTGATCATGAGCACTACTGCGACTTCTACAACTAACAATAATTTAAATATCAAAAATATATCATATTACTTATATTTTAAGAGGCAAGCTACATAATAATCATTGTTAATATCTAAATAAACAGTTATCTATACTATACAACAACAAGAAACTTAAAATTCTGAAAAAAAAGTTATGCTTTTATTTCTTGGTGGTGTTTAACTGTAAATTACCAAATAAACTCTTAGCACCGTGGATTTTGAACAGATTAGACATCTGCTTTGAATTCGACATGGGGCGAATAAAACACGTTGCTAGCTCTGCATCTGGAACGCAATCTGCTACTTGACGACTCCTGGAACACAGTGTCTTTCCCACATTGAAGCTTGCCTCTTTTTCAAGAATGACAATCCTGGACTAACCAATAGTGGACACCAAGATAAATGGTTCAGGCAGTTTCTCAGCTATCAATGATAACATTAGCCACTCTAATAAACTGTAACCTTGAACCTTGAAGTGTATTTTGAGTTTTCTCAAACTGGATTTTCCTCTCGCCTCATAAACATCCCTGCAGGGAGATGCTGAAGGTCAGAGGCATTCATTCATTGCTCCGTTCGCTTTAATGTTTGTGCCGTAAAACTGAGAAAATTCCCATAAAACCCCAGAGCGGAGACAAAGAATCTCATCTCACCTCTGTGAGGAACCGTGACCTGGCAACTCGTATCTCTATTTAGTTGGGACTATTGCTTTTCCACTAAAGTGTCGCTCTGGTGTGGTGTTCTGTAAGCTGTTTTATAAAGCACCACTTTGAAAACGACCTCGTCTTTTAAAATGAGAATGCGAGCGGACTTGTTTATCTGTGCTCTACGCGGAGGTTGCTGAGTCTGAATTTTATTTTTTTTCCCACTGTACACTCTTTGAACACTCACTTTTGCTGACACCCCT
Organism: Clarias gariepinus; assembly: GCF_024256425.1. Classification (NCBI taxonomy): domain Eukaryota; kingdom Metazoa; phylum Chordata; class Actinopteri; order Siluriformes; family Clariidae; genus Clarias; species Clarias gariepinus. The sequence goes on from NC_071122.1 coordinate 10,594,314, forward strand.
TTTTCTGACAGCATATCTGCTCGAGAACATTGCTAGCACTGCCGCAAATCAAAGTACTGGCCTTTCTGGATTCCAAAAGAACCAAAAGCAGAGGGCTTCCTCATTTTCTCTCCCTCTTGTGACTGCTTCAGTGACAAATCCCTGAATCCGAGTCGGATTTGAATGTAAAGTATGTCATTGGCAAAGCAACAGCATGTTGAGTCAAAGAAAGGTTTGCATTTAAAATCCTGGAGATGGAAAATGTCAACCAGTTGGTGTTAAGAGTTGCCAGACAGACTGAGGTCCAGAGGTAGGGTCCAAATGCCCACAGCCCGAGCACCTATTAATCATTTAGTTACTTAGATTGAGAAAACAGTAAATTATTAAAAATGAAGCGCTCAAGAGAGAAAAAAAGGATAACGGTGACAGTGATGCCATGCTAAAGTGAAATTAAACTTGAACAAAGAAATGCTACAGTAGGAAATCTTCTCTTATCTATGCACATGCAAAAAGTGACAAGGGACACTAACTAATCTGATGTCCCTGACTTTTGTAAAAAGACCAGAGAGAGCCGTTTCAAAGGTAGTGAAATTTGTAAGGTGTCGTCCTTTCCTAATCACATCTCTGCAGGAAGATTAGAAGCTTAGAATTTGCACACCGCTTTCTATACCCAGTACAAAAGCAGATAACGTTAAAAGATTTAGCCGGCATGTTGCGTGACACGTCTTCTGTCCATCCTCCACCAGCTCTTTTTAGACCCAAGGAATCTGTTTGCTTGCTAATGGAAGGAAGAGTAACACCTTGCCAAATAAGACATTTTTCCCCTACTCCCAATTGCCTCAATTCCTCTGGGACAGGCTTCATTTACATCCTAACTGCAATGCGCACAAGCTACCGCTTAGTAAGTCTGAACTAAAATGCCATCAACTCTTCCCCTTTTGCTGACACTTTAAAGGAGGACAAGCAGATGTTCCACTTTCTACAGCATTTTTCTATAACTGGTTAATACCAGATTGTTAGTTTAAGTGACAATAGCAGATTTACAGTGGATAAGAGATAAGTTTTCGTTAATGCAGACTTTTTTATTTAGTGTATACAGTAACCCATTTGTTTTCACTCATTTATTTTCTATATCACTTATTCTGCACAGGGTCACAGTGGGTCTAGAACCTATCCCAGGAGACCTCGGGCACAAAGCGCTGTACACACTGCACAGGGTGCCAATCCATCACTGGGCGCACAATCACACAAGCATTCAGCCACTACCGGCAATTTGGGAACACCAATTAGCCTAATGCATGTGTTTGGACTGTGGGAGAAAACCAGAGTTAACGGAGGCAACCCACCAAGCACAGGGAGAATGTGCAAACTCCTTGCACACAGGATTTAAAAAAGGTGCTAGGACACAGTGCTAACCACTATGCCACCAGACTTTCTTACCCAGTTGGTATGCTCACTCAAAATACAGCAAAAGGGCAGAATGGCACATCTTTTCTGGTTGCTTTATATCAGAGGCGTATACTTCCAAGCCTGAGGAGTCGTAATCCATCATTGTTTGGCTTTTCCTTCTATAATTAGTGTTTTCCCCCTGTGGTGTAACTGTCTAAAGGTTCACCTTAACTTTATTTGATTGTGAGTTTAAATTGTAACAAGTGCCATAGTGATTCATTGCTAGAAATCTGAGAACATCCTTGTATTGAAAGTTGGGTTATGTTCATGCTTAAATAGATTAAAATCAACATTTGTTTTATGCAAGTTATCAGGAGGTAGTTCATACCTTTAAAATTCACACCATTTTCTTGAGGAGTTTTAAAATAGCTTTTTTTTCACTTTATGCATAGAAAAAAAACAGGGACAAAAAGTGCAGACTAAAAGGAAATCAAATTCTTCTTTTTTGTGTCTAATAGGGTATTAAAAATACTAATACAGTAATATATGAACACACGTATTGCACACATCCATACACTCTCAAAAACTCACTCATCTTCTATACTGCTTTATCCTGTATTCAGTGTCACAGCGGGTCTGGAGCCTATCCCAGGAGACTTAAAGTACGAAGCAGGGTACATTCTGGTCAGGGTGTCAATCCATCGCAGCGCACACACACATATACACACACTACAGGCAATTTAGGAACACTGATTATCATGCGATACTCCATGCAGACAGGAATCAAACGCAGACCCTGGAGGCACAAGGCAACAGTCCTAACTCCTACACCACCATGCTCCCTTACATCCATACAATCCGCATTAAATACAGGTTTCTTATTTAAGCAATATAATTAAGTATAAATAGAAATAGCTGTAATCATTGCAAATACTGTACAGTATAGTCTGCAATCACAATATGGCATTCACTCACATCACGTAGCTTACAAAAAAGCACTTCATCCTGCACATCTTATTTTATACACCACTCAGTCATACAGTAATATAATAATACAAACATTATGCTCAGTATTGTGTAGATTCCCCTTGTGCCACCTGGGCAGCTCTGACCCCTTAAAATTTCTTGTCTGGTAAAAGGTTGTTGGCAGTGAATCCTTTGGGCGCTGTGGGTAGGGGCCTCCATGGTTGGACTTGTTTGTCCCAGCATCTCATGGGTAATCAATTGGATTGGGATCTGGGGAGCCTTTGACTGCAGGGCCCTGTGCATGGTGGGCTGTGGTGCACTGGGTGTTCGTTGCCTTTCTATCATGGCCAGAATAGACTTTTTCCAGGGATTTGTGCTACATTAGCTTTTTCTGCCGGATCAGACAAGACAGCTGGCCCTTTTGTTGGTGATCAATGTTGTTCAGTTAACCTGGAAGTGGTGTAGATGTTATGGTTGATCAATGTACTGTATACAGTTAATTGTGCACACAACCTAAAATTTCCCTTCTAAAACAAGGTAAATAAATTGTAATGGGCAGCATTTGAATCACACCTTTGGTGTTTGGGAGAGGCCCTTTGAGAGTCATGTTCTTAGAGAGATCATGTTCTTCTCATCCTTTGTGAGTTTCTTCCAGCTTCTCCAGTTTGCCACAATGCGTTGAAGGCTGATTACTGATTCAGTTTGACCATAGCATAGATTGGGTGTACAGTATGAGTGAACCTACTGTATGTCCTACAGTATGTCGTGTGTGAGTGTGATGGTGGCATCCCATCGAGGATTTACCCAGTTCCTGGTACCAGGTTCCCTGGAATAATCACAGGATAATCAGTAGGGAAAACAAATGTATGAATGAAATTATATTGTGCACTAATTTAAATTTAATAAATGAAATATAATTACAGTACTTGTCAAATTGATGTATTTGATATTGGACTTATATAGTTCTTTTAAACGCCGAAAATATAACTTTCAGTCTGACTTATTGCAGGTACATCAGTCTGTCAGCCAGTGGTATTGGCTTGAAATCTGCACCTTAATCAACCTGATATTATGCAAGAAAAAATGGCTTACGTCCAAGGTTAGAGGAGTTTAAAGCTCAAAATCTTGGTAAATAAAATGTTTACCAAGTTGTTGTTTTGTTTGTTTGTTTGTTTGTTTTTTAAGCCAATGCATTTTATACAGTCAAAAATAGGCTGCAACAATTCAGTCACCCACACACTAAATCCAAGACCTTCATGGTACTTGGCATCACTTGACATTGGCAGAAGCAGCTTTGTACTGGGGAAAGAAAAAACATAATGTTTGACAACAGGTTATTTCTGAATGTTGAGCAAGAAAGTAAATAAGGCAAACAACAATAAGTAATGCATCCTCACTGCCATTCAACAAACTTGCACCCTGGAATCATGAGACATTGTGGTTTGTTTAGCATAATAGAAGCTGGGAAGAGACACACACATATACACACACACACACACACTGAGGACTAGTGAAGCAGCCATGCTAAATATTCAAGTCAATACTCTAAACAACAAGTGAGAGCGGTGAAAATATTCAGTGTGCTTGACTTGACTGGCGGGATCGTTGGACAAAAAAAAAAAAAGGAAGAAACAAACAAACAAACAAATCAGCAAGCAGTCAAAGGAAGGGCAACAGCAATTGGTAAAGGCTGGAAAGCCTTCTCTAAGCTGAAGATTGAATTCATTCTCCGTTGTGCCACAACAAAACAGCAACTAATTAAAACATTTGTTTTGGGTTTTTTTTTTTTTTTTTTGCTATACCAAGAATTATTCACGACAGACATCTGAGAAATTATACATTCTATGTGGATTAACAGCATGCGCACTTACACTCACACACGCGCACACACGCACACACACATTTCCATTATCACAGTGGCAAAGCAGAAGCTCAGAACATTGCCCCTTCTGGCTGTGTCAACAAAACTCATAGATGTGCTGCAAATCACACCTTTGGATGACTTTTCCCGATGGCCTACAACAAAGTAACACTCCCTTGGATATGAGCAGTGTTATTTGAAAGTACTATAACAAGACAAGTAATATCCCCTTACATAACCTCTAGTTGTTGTTTTTTTTTCAGTTTGCATGCTTTCATTTTAATTCTAACCAGTTAAAAGTAAAGCACTGGTTCAATGTGTAATATTATTGATACTTTAAAGAAAATATCAAAAGCAATGCTTCCCTACCTTATTAGCTATGGCTGTGTAGGTCAGAGGATGAGAGGATGAGAACGGCGCCGGATACGCTCAGACAGATTTCAGCGGAGACAAGCGGCACTGATGACATTTCCTCCAAACAGCGATCTACTTCCCTTTTCAGGTACTTCCATGTTTAATTCGATCTTTGCCTGAGTACTCTGTACCATTTTCGAGACCACCTTTTCCCTGCAAACTTAAGCAGGCCCCAAGCGCAGAACTATTGTGTTCTCACTGATCAAAATGACCCAGACTTTGGGGTCAAGTGTTCTCAGAAACGATCCTGAACACTACGTGAAAACTAAGGGCATTTTTATATACTGCATACTGCTACCTGCTGTATAGGACAGAGTCAATTTGCAAGTGTGCCCGGGGAACGGAGAGCAAAACTAATGTGAACACTGGCCAACGGAGGAGTAGGGAAGGGGGAAAATCCTTCAAATCAATTATATATAATGTGAAAAAAAGAAAAACTAATTTCTTCATCACTTATCATTGGAGGCAGATTGTTACGATATGGAGCTTTGGATAAATTCTGTTTGGTTGGTGCAAGTCCAGATTCCAGGTTATTAAATGGTATTGTGACGTGGGCGGGGCGGCGGCTGACGACCATCATGCATTGCGGGGGGCTTTGCTATGTGTTCACCATGTTGGGGAAGGGTGTTTGGGCTAGTGGCTTCGGCCCTGTTGTGTGTGGAGGTGTGTGTGATGTGCTGAATGTCTTCCGGTTCATGCTTGCAGGCTGAATTGGTTGTAGGTTCTCGTGTGAATATGCTGTTCATGCTATACATGCTGTGTGTAAAATAAAGTACTCCCAGCCATTGCATTAGGCAGCAAATAAGCTCACTCGTCTCTCCAACATCCTTTCCAGCGGTAAAACGCTACAGTATGAACAGCTCAGTTTCAGGAGGCGTATGAATTACTGTATATCAGACCAGGCATTAAAACTCTACTCAGAGCATAATGCTAATTATGCTCAAAGAGAAGGTAGGTTCATCTCTCCTTAAACCCATGTCACCCTGAGCCATGTTCCTAGTACTGTATGTCCTCAAAACGTTGCCGGGGTGTGACAGCGGCATTAGGGTTTAATTATGGTCTCAGTGTGCTTGTTTGTACCGTATATGTCTCTTTTATCTTTAAGCGAAGGTAGACATGTTACTCAAAATAAAGGCTAAGCTGTATATAGAGAATAAGTGAGTGGGGTTTTGATGATGATTGCGTTGGAATCTGATGAGTGTAAAAGCTGTAGCATATAATTTAGTGCATTTTTTATTCTTTTCAACCATTTTTTTTTTTTACTTTATAATGAGTGGAATGGGTTGGAGTCATGCCCAACTAAATTCACTCCAGCATATGAATAATTGAGTGTAGGCTACTTTGTTACGCATTTGTGTTTTCTCTTCAACATGTCATAGCTAAATACCAGTCTACATTATCTGAATTGTCTTCCTTGGCATTGAATTTGAAAATAAACTGCTTGCTAAATCAGTGTCATGCATCTTTGCCCACAGATAACAAGCTTTAGCTTGCAAGAAAATGTTTTAGTATTACTCAGTATTAGTGCAATTTATGACAGCAATAACAAAAATGTCCTTCAAGTCATATATGTACTTTTATGATTTTTTCACTACAGTGGGTTGATTCACAGGTTTTCCTGACATTAAAGACCTTTACATAAGACAAAAAAGGAACCCAACTGCCAAGACTATACTTTATACAGTATGAATATGCACCTTACAAATGTTCTGACCAGTTTGTTGCTTTTTTCAAAATGAATTGATTTCTGCGTACTTTCCTGTATTGATAACTTATTTTATTCTGCAAAATTACTGCTGAAAACTAAGACAAGTTGGATCTAATTCAGTGAAAAGTGTTTAAATGTTGAATACACTGCATGGCCAGCAGAGGTGGGAGGTAACTTGGTACAATTACTTCGTTACAGTACTTTAAGTACATAACTCAGTACATAACTCATAACTCTGTACTTTAGTTGAGTAGTTTATTAAAGGATAGTTTATACTTTTTATCCACTCAAAAGTATATCAATACTCCTAACTAACAACATTTCTGCATGGCGTTGCATTACCTAACCACATTGGTGTTTAGTATTTGAAGTGGAAATGTTTCCACATCCTGCCTTTTTTTGTAATTGTGTGACTTGTCTTTTGTTATAATGCAACACATGTTTGAAGTCAGAAACAGCGCTGATTGCAGACAGCGATGAAAACAACACGTTTTCATGAGAGAGAGAGAGAGAGAGAGATGATCTAATACAAGCCCTATACTTTATATACTTGAAGGTGAATGATTCTTTACTTTTACTCAAGTATAATGGAAATGGAGGATTTCTACTTATACTTAAGTAATATTTGCCCTAGGGAATCTTTACTTATACTAAAAAGTTGTTTTTACACAAAAAAAATTTAATATAGTAGAGTATGCAACTTTTTTGGCCAGGCGATGTGTAATGCACACATCTAATTGATTTAATCTAGTTGTGTTTAAATGTGTGCCATTAAAAGCTTTTAAAATGATTGATGCCTGCATTTTTCATTTCATGCAAATATATTCATGTTGTGCTTTATCATGACAAAAATGGAAATGCTACCCTCTGTGCCACACTGCTACAGCTTCTAGTTTCGATATAATTAGCATTATTTATAAGAACATTTGCCTGGTCATCCAATTTTACTGTTTACAACCAAATATATCATATGTTTGTCTGAGAAATGTAGTAAAGCCCAGATGTTTTCTTTGTACAACATCATTATCGATGATGCTTTTTAGACAAAACGCATCAACAGGACATGATGAATGCTGTCAAGAATGATCATCAATTACACATTTTTACTTTGTTTGCAGAACAAGACTCGGAAGTAGCTGTTTCTATACAAACAGTAATCTATTAGAACAAATGTATTAATATTAACCCGTTACCTGGCATGTCGCTGGTGCTGCTCTCAGCACAGCGGGTGTGGAAAATTAGACAACAGTTAATTCGGACCAAGTAATCTGACCAGATGACAGGCATTCCATGAGTGGTACAGTAATACAGCACAGGGATGTTTATGCATCACTTGACAGGTGTCTGCCAAAAACCACATTCAAAATCAATCTGATAATGGTATGGCATATTAAACAACACTTGGTTTTCTTAGTAATTGTTTCTAAGTCATTTTGAATTGCCTCCAAACCAGCCGTGTTGTTTTGTTTACAAGTAATAAGGTGTTTCATAGCATTGGAAAAAGAAAAGCTAACTAGCTTTTAACATTACTGTAGGTTGAATCCCAAATCCCTCTCTAACCCCGGATCAAGGGCACACTTGGTGTGTAGAATAAAGGATTGTACACCCTAGCGCACTAACTTTCAATTTTACACTATTTAGGAACCAGCTCGGGAAACCCAAAGTTAAATTATTTTTTAAAGCAGAATAAGTGGTTTAAAAAAAAGTGTTTCATTCTTAGTACATAAGTTAGCTTCTCACTTTTTGGCTACATAGTACTGGTAACCAGTCGCGTTTAGTTAGTTCCACCAGATGCGGAAGGATACAACAAATCATAATCTGTCCTCTTGTGTGTTAATGCTTAACAACACACAAAACACACAAAATTGGCAAAATCTCTCCTTATATAAGAAACCAAAGTACAGTATATAGCATTGGAACTCTTTTGGAAAGTCCAATGTGGTATAAAATAACAATGAAACATTGTTTTACATAAATCATTTTCACTAAAAGTAAGCTTTAAGAAATGTCAAGGTCTGCTCATGGCTTCAGCTGAGATTTAATGTAGCAGACACACTGCTATATTATATAAAAATAATGAATAAATGGATCTGAGAGTAACATTTTGTCCTCATCCTGAAGGTCAAAGATTACATGCAGTGAAGGCGTTCAAGGTAGGATTGAACAAGATGTTCTGCAAACCAGTCCTGCTTTCAGAGCTGCAGTAAAAAGAAAATATTTATTAACTCTGTTTAGATTAGACATTAAATGGGTGCATGACCTATGACATTATATTAACCCTTAAATCTCTTCAACTATTGAAGATACGTAACACGTAACACTATTTAGTGATATATTTTATTAAGCTATATACTGTAATTTTGCTATAGGACTAAGAATAAATCAGTGACTAGAGTGGAACTAATTGGAAATATATGTATGTAATAATAAGCTCCTGGGAGTTTAAAAGCCTAACAGTGGTCTCCATACATTATGTATTTATGTATTCCTTGAGCCTGTAATGTTACGGATTTATAGCATGTATAGCACTAGATGAAAAAAGATAATAAAAAAATGAAATTCTTTGCACAATGAGAAAGTCTATCTAAGCTTCATGTGCAATTTCAGTGCATAATCTCTTAGCTAATCCCAGCAAGGTCTATGAAAACCCATGAATAAACAGAGGAAGGAACAGAGATGACAGAAAGACACCGTTGTTCCTTATTAAAAGCTGGTCCTCACTTAAAGCTGTTGTGTTGATACTGTGCTAAAGAACACATTGTGTGCTTAAAATGAAGAAAAGCACAGAAAGAAAAATGTCATTGTTGACGCAACTCTTATGTAACTCATAAGGACTGGATTGGCCCTAAAGTAAAGAAAACAAACAAGTAAATCTAAAGTTTGCTGTTGTAAATGTTATTTTGCGCCCAGACCTGCAATACTTTTTATGCTCGACAATGCAGACTGTACGCACAATGAAAGGATGCTCGGTGAAAGGATGTGAAATAAAGTTGCACTCAAGAAAAGCTGTACACAATGGGCAAAAGCCATTCGGCAGACTTTTGTACCATATTGGAAAACCTGTTAACAACAACAGGATTGTTGTGATTGGGCTCCCTGCGGGGCAGAAATAAACACGTTTCTAGCAAATCACTCGAGGATGGGTTGGTACAATTCGCACGCAGTTGTTACACATCGGCTTGAAATACACCATGCCCTTGAGTTACCAAAGCTTTGTGTGTAAAAACACTCTTGAATTTGATTCCACACTTATGAAAAAACACAAAACAAAACAAAAGTCGGTAGCCTATGTTTTTCCCTTAACGAATGTACATACTTTGGTAGCTTTTTATTATTATTTCTTTAATAAATACACAGTGAAGCAAATACAGTAAATGTGCAAATAAATTTGTAATATTACTAAATATGGACATTCTAGAGTCACTAGTTTTTATCACTAGAAGAATATATACCCTGAACCCATACCCTTGAGCTAGGATAGCTACTAGCACATATTTTAAACATTCCACTTTTTTAAATAAAAAAATAACATTGATCCCCCTCCGAGTGGGAAAGTGCTAGCCCTATCAGACCTATAGATCGCTGATTCGATTCCCGGGTAATGTTGTAACCTCTCGCACCTGGAGGTCTAGAGAGAGCTGATTGGGCGAGCTCTCTCAGAGGAGAGGGATGAGAGGTACTTAGCACTCCCACATTAGTCAATCAGGGGCGTCTACAGTACAACTAATTTAGGGAGAAAATCAGGGGAAAATCCCCCCAAAAATGTATAAATAACATTTTTTTTTTTTAGTCACACCACTTTAACTTCTTTTAGGATCAAACAAGTTTCACTACTCACCTCAATGGCTTCTAGACTGAGCAGTCTCAGAAAATATGGTCAGGGCTCCTACATATATCCTCCAGAGCTGTTTCTCACCTGGCCTCCACAGACTTATTGATGGACAATAGAAAAGGTGAGAGTAAGGGAAAGAGTCATTAGGATGTTCTATATTCCCTTTTGACCACAAAAGGGGTCATTAAGTTTGGCCTTCTTGGTTGACATGTGAATTGTTCATAATACTCCTGAGAACAGCCGTGGAGGATATAATGTACTGTGCAAAAGTCTTAAGCCACCTATCATTTCTTCATATTTTGCTTCCAAAGAGTCTAAAATGTAGTTTTGAGGAATAGAATAGAATCAGGTTTCTTGGAGCCTGACTATATATATATATATATATATATATATATATATATATGTGTGTGTGTGTGTGTGTGTGTGTGTGTGTGTGTATGTACACTCCACTCCAGTTTCCTCCCACAGTCCAAAGGCATGTAGGTTAGGTTAATTAATGTTCTCAAATTTCCCATAGTGTGTGAATGAGGATGTGTATGTGTGTGTGCCCTGCCATGGATTGGCACCCTGTCCAGGGGGTACTCTGCCTTGTGCGCCACTCTAAGTCTCCTGGGATAGGCTCCAGGCCCTCTGCGACCCTGAATACAGGATTAAGTGGTAATGATAATAAGTGAGTAATATAAAGGAATGAACAGTAACTCAAGACTATTGCACAGGACTGTATACAAAATATATTACTTTAAATATGTTGATTAGTGTTTTATGCATGTGGTCAGAAAAATAGATTGATAGCAGGTATGCATTTAAGAATTAAATGTCCAACCAAAATGTAATATTCTCCAACCCCACTTTTTGATCATAAAGTTTCAAGAATATTTCAAATTGGGTCATTTGTCTTGTCAGTTTTCTGTCATTAAGCAATATAACACTAAATAAAGTAGCCTTTTAATAAAGAATATTATATTTAAAAGTAAAATTCTTTCGATCAAGCCTTTGTCAGTGAGAAAAGCACAGCCCTAACCCTGCATGGCACTGACACTGCCCACGCAAAAGCCATCAGCCTGTGAAATGTGGCAGCTAAAGCCTGAGCAATTCTGCCTGGCACAATCTGTGAATAAATCTCAGCTGGGGGGAGGGGGGAAATAAATAAAGAGTGAGAGAGGGGGAGGGATGTTCATCCACATAGCTGGCCCAAGGGTTTCATGTCTGCTAGTGAAAGGACTGAAATGAAGTGTGTATCAAGCAAAATACATGCAACCGAGCCTGACTCTTTTTCTATCAGCAGGCCTGGTGGGTTTAAACTGTTTGCTTGGCTAGTTGTCTGTCATCACCACTACCACCATCCTCATCATCATCATGTTTCAGAACCAAAAGACGAAAGACTGCACTCTCTTTTTGCCTTCCATTGCAATTTCACTTTCGGTAAACATCAAAACCAGGTAGTAGGTTAAACTTTTTTTATTTTTCTGGCATCCCCACCACCATCACCTCTGGCAAAGCTTCAAACACAGGTGTGTAATCAGCAGGATGCTAGCTCGCAAACTTTAAACATTTAGATAAAACTGGCAGAGGATCTAGTACTTTTTTATGCTTTTAATTATTAATTGAGCTGCAAGACATCACTGTCAGCATCTGCATAAGTATTCTGCACGCATTTGCAACCAGTGTGTCTGCTTTTGATGATGTCCACCAGACAGTGTACATTAACAAATGTACAAATCAGCCTGACCCTGAGGTGATCAAAATCAATAGATATCACTGTGTATTAATTTAAAAAAATGACAACAGCTGGGCATCCGAGCCTCTCTTTGATTATCTTGCATAATTGTTTCTATAGAGAGCAAATGCAAACTGTGTTATATTTTTGTTATTCCTGTAAGAAGGTAATGGGTGTCTGTCACCTTGATATTAATGTGGGAGCTTGCTAGTGCAATAATTATGGCATTTAATCACAGGGAAAAAATGTCAAGATCTGACAATGGTCAATGGTCAGGTTTTGTTGTCAGCTGCATATAAAAAAAAGAACAAGAGCTTTTATTTATATTCGATACATTCAATGTCATATTACTGAGAAATCCAATGTAGACATACAGTAGCGGAGACAACAAACCTAATCCATCTACAGCATATGACTTACAGAGTTTCTGAGTTATGGCAGAAACACTACTTAGCTAAGTATTGTTCTACAAGGTGAAGGGCATGATGTACAGTATTAGCATTTGCAGTTGTATTAGCATTAAAGTTGCAGCTTGGGAAGCTGATCTGTTTGTGCAGAATGTACTGACATGGAGGTCAGAGAGCTGAGCTGGACGTACTAAAGGACTGAAGTACTGTATAGAGCCGTTTGGGTGGAGACTAATCAAGATCTAATTTCCACTGGTGCCACAATCAATAGGTAGATAAATAACAATGGTGATAATATATTGTTAAAAATCTAGCCAAAATGAAATTAGACTAATATCATATTCCTTATACTTTTAAAAAATTAAGTTAGTATTATTACTCTCTCTGCCTAAATGTTCTGCAATACAATTAACTATATTTCCAAAAAAGTTTGACATCACACCTATATGTCAGCATTGTTCAAACTGTTGCCACTATGTACTCATTAAATGCACACAGTTGAATACAATGTCTTTGCATTCTGTCGCATTACAATTTCCTTTCACTAAAACCACAAAGTCCCTAACATGATCCCACATGGCAATGCCCATAGACCTTACTAATACTTTTATATTTGAATGAACATATATGGCCAATGGCGAAATCCAAAATTTAGTAAAAAGCCTTAACTGCAATGGGATGTTCAACAAGAACATAAAAAACTTTTGGCTAAATAATGTATATTTATATGGGCCATTGTCCATTTTCAATAATTTTCTAATGTAGAATCTAGAGTGTATTTCACGTTAAGTACCAATCACCAATGAAAATGAACACTACCAGGAAATTAGTAACATTTACTCATCTTTAGGAAACCTAGCAAGCATGGGAAGAACATGCAAACTTGGGAGCAGATTCAAATCATAAATCCTGGAGATGTTAAAACGCCCGTATCATTGGCTGTTGTATGTATATATATATATATATATATATATATATATATATATATATATATATATATATATACTGTGGGAGGAAAATAGGAAAACACGGAGGAAACTCACTAAGCGCAGGGAGAACATCCAAACTCCATGCACATGGAAATTGAACCCTGAAGATGCTAACCACTAAGCCACTGTGCTGCCATATACAGTAAGTCCCTGACTTACGACATGAGGAAACATTATCATAGATCGTATTTGTTTGTAAGTCTTATACACCTTTGACACAAATATACAATGTAAATAAAAAAACGAAACACACAGGTTTGGTGTTTTGGTTACACATACTGTATACTCTCATGAGACTGTGCCTCCAAGAGTGAGGGGAATCCCAGTGACCGATCTGACCTCATTTAACAGGAGCCTGGGAAGACGTTGGGGTGGAGAACAACGCTGCATGGTGTTTACTGCACACATAAATAGACGCCATTTGGTCTTAGAGCTGTATTGGACTGTGAACTCTGGCTCATTGTGGATTTTCTAAAAATAGGATTATTCACCATCAGGACAGTTTTATAGGACATAAATTTTTCATCATTGTGCTCTCACACTGATTCCTTGAAACTGATGAAACCTTGAGACTGATTTATTTTTCCCGCACCCCCCACACGCACACACATACACATACAATATACAAGACATTGGACATTTTATCTATTCATTTAAAAAAATATTGTATATGATTGTAAATATTCTTATCTGGTGCACTACAGTGTCTATGTTTTGTAAAATACACGTGAGCTTCCATGATTTCTATCTTCGAATATTTTCAAGTCTGGGACTATATACATACACACACATCATAGTATGGCACTATGCAGCACATAGCAGGATACTGTCAAAAGTATAAAATGAAAGTATTAGTGATACACCTGACATGTTCAATCTGCCGTACTGAACAGTTTATATGAAAGTTTCTTTTCGTAGTGTTCCAACCAGGTGTGGAAGGTTACACGGTTAGATGTCAATACCTATCGCATTCAGCTCCGGTGCTCATGTTGAGTCCCCCTTTCTACAGAAAGTTCAGTCCAACCAAGCCAGACAGATGGCTTTCAATAGCTGCCATTGTTTGAGAGGAAACAGGTGCGCAAATAGCTTTGGCTTGGTTTTAAACAGCTATTGGAAAGTGGGAGATGTGCGGCTAACATTTCACTACATGTACAAGAATTTTCAAATTGAATAAAAAAAGAAAAAATATGTTTTGACAAAAAGGGTGGTAGTTATATAATATGTTTCATACATTTGCTGTATTTTCGATCGCAACAAATTTTAAATGCAAATAACCTCCACTTTTTAAATGCAAATAACCGCCCACTTTTAATACTACACCCAGAATGCGAAGCCATTCCATTTGTACACATATTCACACCTATGGGCAATTCAGAATTTCCTACCATCATGCCTTCATGAGGTGTGAGAAAATGAGAATGAAACCCAAAACAACTTCATAAAAATTCCACAGAACAAAGAACAGGGGTTCAGGGTTTAACTGAAAGACTGGGAATCTTGAGGCTGCACCACTGTGATGCCTGTCATGATTGTTGAATAAATTTAAGAATGAATGGGGGGAAAAAATAATCAGGGAAATTTTCACAAGACCAAAAGCCATGGATTCCTGATATGTTAGCAGTATTCAGTAAGATTGCACCTAAGCCTCACTCATGCCCACAAAGAGCAGCCTGCCCTGTCCAGAAAAAAGTCAATGCAACAAACATTAGTGAAAACAATCAATGTCAGCAATGACAGAAAGGCCCCAGATCACCCAATGCACCACACACCCTGTGCACGAGGCTTAGCAGGCAAAGAGTCCCAGACTACCAACCTGAATCCCCAAACATCCTAGATCTCAATCAAATCTAGCACCCATGGGACACGCCAGATAAACATGTCCAAACCATGGACAAGCCATCGCACAACCCACAGCCCCCAAAGGATCCGTTGCCTACCACTGCAGAGCCACGCCCACATTGGCACAAAGGGGAACCCAAGACTTAAATAGTTTTAATGCTAATGGTGTTAACGCTTCTGTTTTTAACGCTACAGTTTTTACTGTAATGTAGAACTGATTCGAATATATGATGCTCTATTGAAAGTTTAGTGAGGAGAGAAATTATTACTATAGTATTCTCTTTGGTTGCACTTTTTCCTCTTCCTTCACACATTCAGGTCATTTGTTACAACTCATACATAAAAATTAATGAAAGTTCAGCAAAACACTGGTGGCACATGCATCTAGAACGCTTCCAGAAATCTAAATCACCACTACAAATGAATACTCAGAAATCTACAGAGAGGGTCAAAGAGGCCAGCGATATGATGAATTGGAACTGAACTGCTGGCTAATAAACTCTTGGCTCTGATCTGCTTCGCTGCAAAAGGAGAAACTGCGGGGACTGCTCTCCTCCACTTGCTTTGCTTTTTACTACCCTAAAGTGCCACGTCGGGGACATTTAATTTTAATTAATGCAGCCCACTGAAAGCTGATCCAGCATCTCCTTCTGTCTCTGCTCATCTCCATGAGCAGCGGAGGGTAGCAGGTATACAGTAGGGAGCCCTTGCTTGTAGCTGGTTGGATTCAGCCTGTACCATGGCTACTTCTGTGACACACTGCATGTGGCCTTAATAGGGTGTTTAGACCAAGTCACCCTGTGGCATGTTTCAGTTCAGTGTAACATCACTAGGATTCAAAAGCTGTGCCCATAACTGGTTAACCCAAATATGCAAAGCAGGATGATAGTAGAGGCTTTGAGTGTGAGAAGTCCCTGTCGCAGGCCTATTATATATTCGCTGATGCATTTAAAGTGTTTGAGCTCACACGTTACCTGCCTTCATCTGACGTCTTTGTTCATTCTCATTAGTGAGTGCCACTGGAGGAGTTTCTGGGGTAATGAGCGTTTTGTCATGCATTATCCCGTGTTGCACTGGAGAAGAAAAAGACAACTAGAGGAATACAGAGAGGCTTTGCAAAGATATAAAGACTCTTAATAAAAGATTATTAAACTAATTCTAAACAAGTAATGATAATACGACATGACAAGGTACACTACGAGTTAAAGGTTTGTTTGGATATACCTTTTAATTCTATGTTGTTGTTTTTTTTTAATTCTTTTTACATTGTTAAGCAATGCTAAAGGCATCCAAAATATGCAATAATCTTCTTCGTACAGTTCGTCATTACAGTTAATATTAGTGAGATGCTGTTAATTGGTGATTTTTGAGGCTGGTCACTCTAAAAGAACTTCTCCTCTGCAGCAGTACATTTTGGTCTTGCTTTCATGGGATGGTCTTTATGAGAGCCAGTTTCATCACGATGCTTGATGGGTTTTGCAAATGCACTTGACAACACTGTTCTTGTAAAAACTATTTTAGAGTAGCTGAGCTTCCTGTCTTACAATAACAACTGACTGTTGTTGTTATTGTTGTTTGTTGTTGTTTATGTGTAATTTCATAGTTTAAAAAAAATCCAGGCGG
This sequence comes from Clarias gariepinus, assembly GCF_024256425.1. Classification (NCBI taxonomy): domain Eukaryota; kingdom Metazoa; phylum Chordata; class Actinopteri; order Siluriformes; family Clariidae; genus Clarias; species Clarias gariepinus. The sequence continues at coordinate 10,611,038 of NC_071122.1, forward strand.
CACAGTGATTTATTGGTTAGCACTGTCACCCTGTACAGTACCTCCAGGGTTTGTGTTTGATTCCCACCTCTGGGTCTGTGTGCATGGAGTTTACATGTCCTCCGTGTGCTTGGTGGGTCTGAAGACATGCAGATTAGCCTAAATGGTATCACAAATTGCCTGTAGCGTGTGCTTGTGTGTGCCCTGTAATGGATTGGCAACCCATCCAGTGTGTATCCTGCCTCGTGCCCTAGGTATCCTAAGGTAGGCTCGATATACTGTACACTCTGTATACAGGATAAAGCGGTGTAGAAGATGATCAAGAGTGAAAAAATCCAGCATTGTTATAAAATGAAAAAATTGAATCCAAATTTTTTGTCCAAACTTTTGACTGGTACTGTACGTCAAGATTAGGTCAGGAGCTTTATTGCATAACAGTGATTGCTACTGTAGATATAATGCTGCAATGTTGTTAACTTTTGTTAAACTCTAAATGTAAAAAAATAAATAAAAATACGCATTATGCAAGTAGATGATAATTTAAAATGGGGAGAAAAACTGTTTTTTTTTTTTTTGGACACTTTAACTCAGATAAAAGATTTTAACAAAATATTTTTTTTCCAATGGTTCCTCAGTTTCTTTTATTAGCTAAATCATGTGTGCTGTTGCAAAGAAAACAGGAATAAGGAATAAGTGTTAGACAAGCCGAAAGAAGAAGAAAAAAAGTAATAACCCCAAAGCATCACCCAGTCTGGCTATTTGTATCAGTTGCTTGGTGTTCTTGTGTACTATTTAACAATGTTCTCCCCAAGCTATCACTTCATCCATTCCTGTTGGTACTACTATAACACTTATTTTAAATTCTGAATTGCATCTTTTCCTCATCTCAGTAATGATCAATACACATGACCCTGAAGGCCTTCAGATGCTAGTGTGTCCTTCTGAAGTTCACAGATGAGAAGTAATACTGTTTAAGTGATAGACATAGGATAGGTGATGCCACAGCTATCTCTGGCTCGGAGTCGAGGGAGTAAATTTGGCCTTGCTCTTTGGTTTCTAAAGGATGCCATACGCTGTCTCTTTTCACTGTTGAATGTAAAAAGGAACTGAATAAAACCCTCAGTGATGTCTTGTTTTTCCCAAAGGTTTTATGGAGAGCAGTTTTGAAACTGTAGGAGCTCTGGTCAACGCCATCTTGGCAGGTCCATAAACAGGCACATCAGTGGAATCGGGTGGTGTCTGGCTGTTTGTTAACTTATCTCAGTTACCACAAGCTAGCTAGCTTAGCTGTAGAATAACCAAAAGGCTAATGTAGCTAATGTTCATATGCCAACCTTACTTTGCATTAAATTGACATGTCTTTCATACCCATTTTTCTGTGTCAACTTTTACTTTTCTTGCTGTAAGTTAACTTTAATGATTCCAGTTAGCTGGTTAGCTAAAGTGATGCATAGCAGGCAGCTAGCGGTCCAATGCAGCTGTTACTTAAAACCCTATGGGGTCAACAGCATCGCCGACGATGCCAATCACTTTTTTCTCTTTGCAACTGTGTTTATAAATTAAATTACATTGCAGCAAGCCAGAAAAAAAACATGTACAGTACACAAACAGTAGACAGTTTTCCTTCCAAAATGTTTATTGCCAAATAAATGTTTGTCATTAAATTAATGGTAAAAATAAAAAACAGACATATGTTAGATTCTTTTCTCCACAGCTCTCCATTCACATGCAAGATTTATGTAAATGACTCTTTCTCTCTCTCTCTCTCTCTCTCTCTCTCTCTCTCTATACTGTGTATATATATATATATAATTATTTCTTTTATTTTTTATAGTTATATGCACATAAGAATCTTTCCCTGAGAAAATGACTTGTTGCATGAATCCACACGAAACTATGAAACAGGCTTTGCTGAAAAAAGTTAGGCACATCTTTCACCTTACTCCAAATAAAAGGTCTTCCTGAGTATTATAATTAAGTTGTTTTGCTTTGGACACACACCCAAGACTTACATGAACAAAGCTCTGTGTTCAAAATAGTCTGCCAGGTTTGTTTATGCTCCATTTCTCTGCATTTTTTTTTGTATGTGTACTTTGACATAAGTTATGTATATCCTAATTATGTATACATTTTATGGCTTAATGTATTTTTTTTTTTAACTGATGAGTTACATAAAAATTCCCTCACTTACAGTTGAAACGAATGGAAAAATCTAGCGATGGACACCAAAACGTTTTTTTGTACCAGGCTATGAACATTTGGGCTTTTTTTTTTCCATGGGACTCTATTGGGGATTGACTTACTTTTGCGGTAGTGAGGAAAAAAGTAGTGTTTACATTCCCTAGTTGCAGGTGTCATGTGATTGGGGAAAATGGTGGAAAAAAAGAATAAAAGATAGATACATACCCTTTTGCTCCTCTGGTGCGTTTCACTTTGTCTATAGTTTATTCCTGCATGGCCTTTTGTATCTGCTTTGTATTTGCTAAATAAAAAGCAAAACTGCTTATCAATGTGTAGCAGTGTTCATGCAGGCTGATTTAAAACCAGATTGTCATAAAATATTTAACCTCAGTTTAATTTTATGAAAAAAGAAAACAAAGTACTTAAATCAAGAGGTGTTCTTTTTATGAATGGGAAATTAAATTCTCTATGCAGACGCCCATGTTGTGGGGCAAAGGATTGTCCGTGGGGGCCTGGGCAGGATAGAGAAACAAACTTTAATCATGACAGTGTGAGTGTCTGATCTCGCCTTAGCCAAAAAAAAAAGAAGAAGAAGACCAGGGATCTCTTATCTAATCCATTGCAGATCACATATTCACATCAAAGCACACCTTGTACAGTGAAGCCAGTAAATGCTTAGCTGACTTTAAAGAATGGCTATGCAGCAGTTATTCTCTCATATTCATCAATGACCGGGATTCATTCTGCAATAGTTTTTTAACTGTCATGCTCATGTTTTTATTGATTGTGTTTTTTTTCCTCTAGCATTTTTGAGCCATAATCTAATTTGAAACCACAAATGTAATGGAAAAATCTAGTGAGGTCCATAGATTACATGCAAGTTGTTGTTTTTTTTTTTGTCCATATTCGCATATACTGTGACATCCCATTTTTAAGACTTACATGTATAATCACATCCTGTTTTGAACAACGTCCAGGAAACAACACATTAGATATAATGCAAAGCCAGCTAAAGTTCACTTCGACAGGCATTTTCACACTCGTTCACCAACAGCCAACAAACCAGCTGGTTTGGGATTCAACTTCAAGGTTTGGCTTTGCCTAAACACCCTTAATACACTGTTCTGTCTGCATGGGGAGAGTATATTCCAAGCCTTAAAATGCTAATGTCTGAGTTTAGAGCGCCCTCTGTTGTCCATAATTGAGGGCACGCATTTAGGATGTATGATTTCAGTGACTGATAGATAAATAAATATGTGCTCACCTTCTATTCATATAACATAATTACTAGAAAGATCTGTATATCCACTGTAAACTGTAAACTGAATAGCTTTTGACATGGTCATTATCTGCAGTCATATAGAGGTCTAATTTCTCCAAGCTGTGTAAGAAAGTAGTATTAGCTGATTCGTTCTTGTACAGAAAACAAAAATGTGTCTAATGCTCTTAATTGCAAGTTGGTGAGTATCGAATTTAAGAACTGATCATATGTGGGATTTTGTGACCAAAAAAGATTTTCATGAATGTTCATGAAATTCGGCTTGTAGGTACAGTAGGTAATCTTTAATGCCTGGCTTGGCTTAATAAAATAGGTTAAATAAAAAATGTAATCCTTGAAAAATTCTGGGATCTTGAAATTTTAAGCCATTGAGAGAAACATTAACATACCTAAATTGGGTGGCTAAATGGTTGGTCAGTTGGTTGGATATTTGTTTTTTCTTCATTCACTTATATCACTTTATCCTGTACAGCATCACAAGAAATCTGGAGCCTGTCCCAGGAGAGTGCAGGCACAAGGCGGGGAACACCCTGGACACGGTGCCAATTGATCACAGGGCACATACACACACATTCATTCACAAATTATGTGCGGCTTGCAGAGGAAACCCATCAAGCACAGGTACAGTAAAACATGCACACAGACCCGGGGTGGGAACCTTCGACCCTGAATGTGTGAGGCTACACTGCTAACCACTATGCCCATGTGCTGTTATTTATTTATTTATTTATTTATTTATTTTCTTTGTTTGTTGATTATTTATTATGTAGTGCAACAAGCTTAGAGAAACAAAACCATTTTTTGCACTCATTTTATTCACAGAAATTGTCAACTATTTACAAGGACATTTACTGTAAGTCAAACCAGGAAGATGAAATTTCTCATGAACAAAGGTGTAAAACTGATTGTCATTTACAGAGGACTTTAAGAACAGTACAGTAATGAGACTCTTAGCCGCAGTAAAACATTTGAATGGTCTGAACGTTTTAAAGACCCCAATCCTGGCCGAGTTGGCTCTGGAGTCATTCCCACGGACGTTCAGCAAGTGGAACACCTGATCCTTAAAAATCATGTTACCAACTTACAGAAGAAACGCGTCTGTCTGTGGGAACTGTACACACAATCATTCACCAACACCACAGATAGGAGGTATTGTCCCTTCCCATGTACAGTCGTGACCTTGCGCCAAGCCGTTTCCACATGAGTGGGCCATTAAAGGAGTTCCTGGGAGGCGAGTGTTTTAGACATGAAGCAGGCAGTCTAATCATGGCGCCAGCATACTAATGGAATATTCTAATTTGATGGTATCCAAGCACTAGTGAAATGCTGGGATAAGTGCATTAGTGTATCAGGGGATTGAATAGTGAACCCAAAGTAGTTTTCACTCTCATAACTGTGTTCTACTGTATTCTGCGGTTTGACTTGAACATCCCTCATATGTCATACAACTGTGCTTACAGTCCCTTGTAAACTGGTAAAGATTCATTTTTTACACATTTTTATATAACACTTACTTAATAAAGACCTAACAATCTAACACCATTCTTTGATAATGTATAATTATGTTTTTCACACAAATGTCACTATTCCTTTTAACATTTGCTGTGTAATTATATAGCAATAGTACTGAAGTCTTTACTGACAACTACTACAAAAAAACATTTAACATGTTAACCATAAATACTTTATGGAATATGAATGATGTTTTTAATAATTCTTATTATAAGCTGTAAATCTCTGTTACTTCCTTTTTCTTTTTTTTTTTTTTTCTTTTTTTTTAGTAAAGTAATGCTAAGTCCAGAGTCCAGATTAATAATTAAAACCACAGATGTGCACACATAATTTTTATTGAGTGTGAAAATTATTATTAAAATTAAATAACCCCTGACTCCTGTAGAAAAATAAAACAATTACTTATTTGAAATTAGATTTTGTAATATATGAATCCTAAAAGAGATTATAAAATGGAAGTAGGCAACTTGGTGCAGCAAGGGCCACGCACATCAATTGTCAAGTGTTCAATTCCCACCATGGGTCTGTGTGCTTGCAGTTTGAATGTGTGGGTGTGTGAATGTGTGTGTGCCCTGCGATGGATTGACCCTGTCCATGCTCTAAGCCTGAGGTGAGTGAGTGTTTCCCCTGTGTTTGGCCGTAGTGTGTTTCCACTTTTCAGGGTTTACCCTGCCTCATGCCCAAAGTCTCCTGGAATACGCACCATGCCCACCGTGACCCTGTGCACAGGATAAGTAGAATAAAAAAAAAAATGCAAGTAAGAGTGGAGAAGGCATCGGGTTATGGTTCGGTTGCCACTGTTGGGCCCTTGAGGAAAACCGCTAACCCTTAACTGCTTACTGTAAATGTATAATGAGATAAAAATGTAAGTCACCCTGGATAAGAGCGTCTGCCAAATGTCGTTAATGTAAATGGGCTTTATGTTGAATAAAATGTTATGATAAGTGTTAAAAGAATTATTTAAAAAATATATATATATTGTGATAAAGCAACCAAACTTTTGCTTACTCAGCAGGGTCTAAAGACCAAGCTGGCCAAGCCTAACTTTTACTTCCACAAGCTCCATGTCGACTTCACATTTATCAGTGTCTTATCCGTCATCTCTGAACCTGTAAGTACAAGCTCTGCACATACCGCCTTCTTATCTCCCTTTACAAGAAAAAAAATTGGCCTAGTATGTCCTGATCCACTCTTTCTTCTCAATCTGCCTGGCAGAATATTCTGCCGCTCCATTTCCCCATTTAAAGCTAGAATTCCCTCTCAGCCGCAGCTTAGTCTGTGCATGCACACAACCCCGTATAATGGAGTGCAACTCCATTTGCCTGAGGCTTGGTGTGTGAGGTAGTACTGGTTGTAGCTCTCCGTTGACAGATAAAGGCAATCAGCCTGCTGTGGCACGGCCTCGGCTTTATATCCTACGTTTAATCACTTTCTAATTAAAACGTGGCTGAGATAGACGTTTGTGCAACACTAGAGCAAAAGTGCGTTGTTGAGTGAAGCTTGCTGTCCAAATTAAAGCAAGAGGGTTTTTTTTTTTCTTTTTAAAGCAACTAAATTAACTGGCCTTATAGCTATCGGTTACGGTGTGATCAGGTTTTTAATTATGAGCTAGAAACTGCTGTTTCCCAAACCAACATTCAAATATGATTAATTTAAAATAATTCAGTAACTCATATACAGCTTACTGGCTCAAGGATAATATTCCACCTGATGACCTTTTCATCACTACTACTTCACTCACAGGTTTCTATATTAACAGCTAATTTTTGAAAATGTATATAGTTTGCATGTTCTCCCTATGCTTGACGGGTTTTCTCTTTGTACACTGGTTTCCTCCCAAAGACATGCTGATTAAGCTTATTGGCATTTTCAAAACAGTAAGTGTTTGTTTGTGTGTCCTGCGGTGGATTGGCACCCCATCCAGGGTATAACCTGCCTTATCCTATGGGATAGGCTCCAGGCCTCCTGTAACCCTGAACAGTATAAGCAGTATATAGAATAAGTGAGAGAGAGAGGGAGAGAGAGAGAGAGAGAGAGAGAGAGAGAATGAGAGAGAGGGTAAAAAACATATAGTGAAACTTTATAAGTAAGTAAGAAACTTGGTAAGATGTTGTTTATAAAATAATTATGGAGGGAGACTATTGTGTTAGCACTCGTCGGTATGTTTATCCTCCATGGTAGAAGAAGTCATAGGCTGTTTGCAGTTTAACATCACAGCTTGGCTTTGATTTGCTTCCAGCAGTCCATTTTCTGGAAAACTATTTAATTCAAGCCATTTTATATCTCATTCATTTCACTTATTTGATTTAATCTTATCACTAGCTTCATGTCTATAAAACCATAAAGGCTGCAGAAATGTATGTACCGATGTTCCCACCAAAGGGGCCAATAAAATAACATTGATTTGTACAGAATCCCTGCTGAGTCTGACCCAGACCACAGATCCGGGTGGAAATGATTGTATTGGCCTGTTGAATATATCCAACCTGAGTTACTGCAGCTGGCATTGCTCCATCTGTAATGTGTGCTTTTAATATTCTGAACATACATTCAGTAGAAAGATGTCGATCCTTCCCCTACATTGTAAATAAATGCAAATCTAATGGTTAGGAATGGAAAACGATCCACTAGTGTCCGGTAAAAAGCATTAATCTGCCAGCTTACTGTTTGTCCCTTCCCCATCCTCTCAGTTACTTGTTTATTTGGAGTCAAATTCATATTCATTCAGATCAATATTAAAATTAAAGCAAGGGTAGGGATCATAACTTTAATCATGCGATTTTTTTCAACACTGAATTCTATTGGCTAGACATACAGTAGCTGGACCACCAGTGTGGCAAGATGAAAACATCTGATAATGTGACTCTAAACACCCTATAACAGCCGTTCTCAAAGGCTTCAGTCTAGTTCACAGGGTACTTTAAAGTACAGTATGCTCCCTAGTTGCTACACCTGTGCAGGGAATGCCGGTAAAGGGAACTTAATGTAAGCACCTCAGATATCTGTTGCTGCTACTGTTAAAATTTCACAGTACTGAAATAAAAGATTGAATATTTATTGAAGCAAAAACCAATATCAGTGAAAAATGTATTCTATTAAAATTTCTATGGCTCATAAATAAAAGAAATTGATTAATTTACTAGATAAAGTACAGAAAATTATTATTGTGATTTTTTTTTTTACAGATTACAAGCCTCTACAGTATAATAATAAAAATTGAATAATGAAATAGATTTTTAAGTAAAATAAAAAAATTATATTCATTACACAATCTTATTATTATTATATTAATAATATGGCTTCCTTTATATTAATGATAATAAATATATAAATCATTTTCAAGTTTTAATTTCTGCACTCCAGCAAGGCACAATGATGAATTCCTTGTGCAGTTCACAGGGTGTTAGTCTTGTTATTTGTATGCTTTTTTGGCAAATAGTCATGGATTAAAACATTTTTTTAATGTGCTGTTACAGAAATAAAATCAACTGGTGTTACATCAAACCACAAGATTATGGATTTTTTTTGGGGGGGGGCTTTAAAACCACACCCTTAATTTTTCATCACATATACAGTACCATTTATCATATTGACTGAGACTAGTCATGTTCCCCATTGTTTTCTCTTGAATTTAATCATGGTCATTTCCCATTCATCAAGCATCTACCCAACCCAACCAACAAGTTTTTACCACTCTTTCACTCTTTCAACTGCAATTTACTGTCTGTTTTGTCTCCAAGGTTTGTGTCACTATATATTGTTGCACTGTTGAATCTAGAATTAACATTTCTGTCTCTGATTGTTGAAGTGTTTCTGGTCAGTGGGTCAAAACATTTATATTGTAGTACATTACAACACCCTCTTTAACACTCCCGAAATTCTGGGTCGTCTTGGGGGGAAATCCAAACTAAATGCGATGCTAAATCAGATTCTGATCTGTAGTGTCATTATTCCTGTACTCTGCTTTATCATCTTGTCGTATTCAGGCACTGTAGATAATGAAACTTTAGCAAACCTATTCAGAATGATCACAGTAGGCTCAATATAATGACCACTTCACTTAGCATTACGCAAAGGCTAACAAGCACATGAATAATGAGGAGGACATGCCTGTGTCACAGTTTTAGTTTAGCGGATGCAACTTATAGAGACGGGCACATGGCAGGGTTTAATTGGGCTGCTTTTAGGTCAAGAAATGGACGATTCCCACAGGACAGTGGGGTTAATGACTAATTAGGCTTTTAAAAAAAAATACTCTGTCAAGATCTTGTTCTATAGACAATAATCATAACAAATGCAAAGATAGAGCACCTACAGTATGTTGTTGAGAACCATTTCTACTGTAAAATGTGTAGCAAAAATTGTGAGATGAAAAGGGAAATTATGGAACGGATACTGTATGTAGATCACAAATATACAAACAGTACTTTGCTAAAATCTTAAACCACTTCCTGTACAGTCTGTGAAGTGCCTAAAATTTTTTTTTAATTGGTTGTTTTGTAACAACCACAGCAGCAACCTCATTTCCCCTCTCATCTGTCCAACCACTTACCGTTTAGCATCACCAGTATACTAATCACCAGCCTGATTATCTGTCATCATCTGCAGCTGTTTTTTACTGATTCATGCCTTAAGTTAGATATTAGCCTCATAAAATAAAATAAAGAAAAATTCCTCTAAAACTGCTTAGGTAGAAGCACTAAAAATGAAAGCCAAAAACTTGCCATAAAAAAGTGTCAAAATGTCAGAGCCTCAGAGCCTGAAGCCTGAAGAATTACTCCTCAAGATTACATAAAAAAATTCAAGAAAGCTCACTCACTGGAAGACAAATATGTATAAATGATGCGGTGGCTCATTACTTTTGCACAGTACCTTTGTAGCTTTGTTCTCTTTGAAAAACTAACTATAAAAAGAAAAGATTTTCTTTCTCTCTCACTCTCTCTCTCTCTCTCTTTACCAATGCTGGAATATAGCATGAATATGGCTAGTACAAGACAAGTTTAGTCTATTACAGTACAAGCCTGAATGTTGTAGAATTTGTAAAATGAATACAAAAAAAAAGTTGAACTTTTAAACAGATCATAAGTTCAATCTTTTGAAGTCCATAGGTGCTGTCATTAAAACTATAAAGGTCAAACCACACACTACGACCTATTTACTAACAGTAACAGACTTTTGGACTTTGCTGGAAATTTTGCTGAAATCTGGCAACCCTTTCCAAAGTATATAAATTATCGTTGGATAAAGGTACATGAAAAAGGAATTCAAATGTCCTGCTAGACTTTTTGCTGTTTATATGTTCTTCAGTTATAACTGCTTAATAATGTACATAATTACTGTTAATACAATCCATCTTCAGATTTGCTTTTTACAGTATATGATTTTAACATTCTTTTTTCCACCTGTCACCTTGTTTGTATTTCTTGTTAGCACTGTAATCAGAAATTAGTTGTAAGTTTTGCTAATGTGTTTAGCAATAAATAAGATAAAACTTTTATACTACTAGAGCTTTGGGCGCATGCATGGTCAGGAGTTAAATATATGCACATCTTTATGCAGATGACTAACTTTCAGAAATCACATTTGATGTGTAGAAATGCATTGTTGATATACTGTATCAGACCCCAGTTCATGGACAGGTCACTGAAGGCAGTGCTTGCCTCCTCTCTAAAAATAATCTACCAAACCTTTTGGGACACTTAGCTATATGCTTCTGTAACCCAGTTCTGAGGCTGCTATCTGCAGAATTATAAGTATTTAATACTGTACAACAGTAGAGCTCACTGAATAGATGCTGAATGTTAAAAAGGAATGGTGCATTATTATGACACACATATTGCCATCTATTGGGCATTTTGATAAAAGCATGCTGCACATTAATTTTATGGCAACTAACTTAATGCAAAACAAATTCCTTATGTTAATATTCAACTTGCATATTACTTTATAGTATTATTTAATTTTGTACATGATTATATTGTTTAATGGGAGACCAGTGGCATAGAGTCTATCAAAGATCCAAAATATATTCCAAATGTCCAAAACATATTATAAATTTAATATTATCATTTTTAATTTTAAGTAACTAAGTAACAGACTGTACTTCAAACGTAAAAGTTCATACCTGAGAGGGTCCCCTTTTAAACATTAAAAAAAAACAAGTGTTATTAAAAGGTCAGAGTGAATGTTTTTTTGCCTTTTTTTTCCTTTTTAGCAAACCATCTTCCAAAAAATTTTCATACTTAGTTTATATACACTCACCCACCACTTCATAAAGTAGAAATGCTTTTACACCTGATCGTTAATACAAATATCTAATTAGCCAATTCCATACCAACAACTCAATGCATTTATGAATGTAGACACTGTCAAGACAAACTTCGGTAGTTCATATCGACCATCAGAATGAAAAAAGGTGATTTAAGTGACTTTGAACATGGTTGTTTTTGCCAGTCAGGCTGAGTCTGAGTATTTCTGAAACTGCTGATCTACTGGGATGTTTTCACACCACCATGTCTAGGGTTTTTAAAGAATGGGATAAAAAAAAAAAGAAAATATCCAGTGAGCAGAAGAAAATGTCTTATTGATGCCAGACGGCAGAGGAGAATGGCCAGACTGGTCGAGCTAATAGAAGGCAAACAGTAACTCAAATACCATCTCGCTACAACCGAGGTATGCTAAAAAAACATTTCTAAATGCGCAACACGAACCTTGAAGCAGATAGGCAACAACAGCAGCAGAAGACCACACCACATCCACATAACTTGCCACTCTTGTCAGCTAACAACAAGAAACTGAAGACTGCAAGAAACTTAGACAAGTTGCCTGGTTTGATGATTCTCGATTTCTGATGCAACATTTGGATGGTAGAGTCAGAATTTGGCATAAACAACATAAAAGCATGGATCCACCTTGCCTTGTTTCAATGGTTCAGGCTGGTGGTGGTGGTATAATGTTATTGGGGTTTTTTTTTTTTGCACACTTTGGGTCCCTTAGTTCCAGCTGAGCATCATTTAAATGCCACAGTATGCCTGAGTATTGTGGTTGACCATGATAATGGGTTAAACATAATAATGGGTAATAAACTGTACTCAAATGGCCTGGACAGTTACCAGATCTAAATCATGAATATGAAGCTGACAAATCTGCAGAAACTGCATAAGGCTATCATGTCAATATGGACCAAAATCTAAAAGGAAAGTTTCCAGGACCTTATCGAATCTATGCCATAAAAACTTAGGGCAGTTTTAAAGGCAAACGGGATGAAATCCAGCATTTAACAAACTAACAAGGTGTACAATACCTAATGAAGTAGCCAGTGAGTGTTTTTTTTTTATTTTATTTTATTTTTATAGTGGACAAAAGTAAAAGGTATGTTGTATTAGTAAAAGCATATTAAAAAATATAATTTAAAAGAATGCACTCGAAGTGCTGTTACATGCAGAACACCAGATGTGTTAGCACTAGTCCATCGTGAGTCCATGCCAGCTTGCCATTATTGCTTTAAATGAGAAAAGATTTCCTTAGTTTGCTTAGACTTTTGGAAATTATTGTAATTTATAAGCCTTTTAAATGAAACCCAATGCTGTTAGCTATTTAGTAAATGTAAAACTTGGTATATTTCCATCTTTGCAGTTTTATCTATCTGGGCATTGAGTGCATACTGTACATCTGTGCTGATGGCAGAAATGAGGTATGCAAAGTCTGAATGGTCTGCTCTATTCAGATCACAGATAGCAGATGCCAGCGACAAATGTATTGTACTGTGGGTTAAAACCCTATAAAGCCACATTCGTGGTTTCATGGCATTTAAAATCATGGGCCTTACAGGACTATGTGCAACTAGCCATATCTAGCTATTGTGCTGCATTTCAATTCTGGGCTCAATTATAAGGTGTTGTGAGAAATATGAATACGGTCTCATCAAGATTAGGTTAGAGATGTCTCCTGGCAGACATGGATAAGTGTGGACTGGCATTGAGGAATCATTAATTTGATATTTGGTCTGGATTGAGTTGCTGAATAAAGAGGATACAAAGGAAAGGTTTACATAATGTTTACTTTAGTTCAAAAATAAAATGGAAAGAAATAATCCGATTGGTATTGAAATTGGCTGCATAGTGGCTTTTAAACTACACATTTAAAGATATTAAATGATTGGGGTTGTGTAAACATAAGGGTTAATTGTGTAGATTGGCTTCAGCTGCATTAAATGCTACTGACTTGCCATGAATTTTAATTCACATAGATGCTTCTTTACAATTACAAATAACATGTATGTCACAATGTAATATATTTTTTTATGACAAAAAAAAAAACCTAACAGCTAGCCTGTGAGTTGATTGGTTAGTAATGACCTAGCTGAATAACTAAAGTAGGTAGTGTCTTACAAGCAGAGTGATTAAATACCTTGTTAATTAGATAGTCTGAAATCTTTCACTTGCACTAACAGACTATTTAACGAAAGTAATTCCATCCACAAAAAAATGATGAGGTGAAGCCATTGAGGTCACATCTCACACATATAAAAACTACACCAAATTAGCTACAGTACACAATGACAAAGCAGCTGTCATCATAGCTATAATGGGGATGTACAGTACTTGTTGCAACTGTGCCACACTTCAGCACCTGTTTGGAATTTTCCCTCCCTCCACTTCACATTTTTTCAGCACGTCATACCGATTTGGACTAACGCGGGTTCATGGTGTTAATCTGCAAGGCGACACAAATGGTTCCCACCTGCATACTCTTTGCTTGCAACCCCCCCAGTAACATGGGCATTTCTTCTTGCTTTCCATGCTTGGGGCACCTGCCTGCCTGTCTGTTAACATACTCGACTCTTAATTTAAACAATGTTGGAGCAACTGGTTTAATTTACATCCAGAGGTGGAAAGAGGAACACTCAGTCCCTCAGATCTTACTAATGGAAATCAGAAGTGCTCATTACTAATGGAAGAATAACTGAGTTAGTTGCAAACTGTGGCCCTCGGAATACAGCAAAGTGTTCACCAATCGGAGAAGTTTAAGTGACCGGCTTTGCACGCATCACTAGAGAAGGACCTCGTATCGCATTTGCAGTGCGTGATAGGACTGCACTGTCAACCAACAAAATTAAATTGGGACAAAATAGCTCCAAAACAAAAACAAAACAAAAAAAAAGACAAAGCCTTTGTGTGAGGCTTGTTGACATGCCCGAACAGAGGTCTGGATGTCTAATTGTAGCAGAGAGATTGCATGCTCGGAGCCTGACATTGATCGATGAAACACAGGTGGCATGAGTCACTCGTCCAGGTACAGTAAATCATCTGCAAAAATCTATGAAAGCCAATTATAGATGCTCACACATGACAAACACTTCAATGTCAGCGGACATTCAGGTGAACTACACCATCTGTAATTGCTCGGAAAAAGGGAGATGAAGCACTGAACAAATCACATACAACATGTAGCGCCTATACCGTATGGATGATGTACTGCTGCTAGAATACTAGTAAAGCTACTATGGAGGCAGTCTGAAATGCTTTCATATTTTACTGTCATAGCAGAAAGCAAATACCGTATACAGTAAGTACAAATGGAATTAGGTAATTATGTATTATCAGACTTTTATGTATAAGAAGAATTTTGGTGCATGTGTAGTTGTGTAGGTTACGATATTCCTTAGTTTAATTTTATATTTCGGATTTGTGTATGATATTGCATTGGCCATTGCTCTCTTCAGATCAAGGCTGGAGATCAGAGCAAACATTACTATTACCATTGTTACGGTTTCGTTTTGAAAACACAAGGAAATGCTCACAAAAATGTATATGTTATATCAAAGCAAATGACCTCATTCAAAATAATGGAAGCTTAAAAAGTTTTTCCTTTGTTAGATTATTCATTACACAGGCCAAAAACATTTATAGAAAAATAATTTTTAAATAAATTAAATAAAACTTTTATAAAAATAAAACAGGAGGGGGCTACTGGGTAGGATGATTTTCACATGCACATGCGAGTGCACACACACACACACACACCAACAGCATCACTGCTCTCTGGCAGTGTCTCTATCGGTAAACTTCTTTAACAAAGAACCTCTCTAATGACACTTGATTTTGCCTCCTTTTGAGGATTTCAAGAAAATGACATTGCATTTTTCTTCCCTGAGGCCGTTGTTACAGTACAGTTACTAAAGAACAGTTATTACACTTGCACCCAAAATAAAAAAAAGGTCATGGTTGAGACGTGTTGTGCATCTTTTTCTTTCGTTTTGAAAATTGCAAAACTGTGAGGCCCCTTTGTAGATCAAACAGGGAGGCGCACTGAGAGTGAGCATGGCAGACGATTACCCATAATCCCACAGCGATAATGAATGAACAAAGTCAATGAATAATCACTGGCTTAGTTGTGATCACATGGCATACAAAGTCAGTGCGTACTACTAGTATTTCAAGACCTTGCTCGTTCATCAAGATAAAAATGTTTTTAAAATTTTGCTTGTCCTGCAAAACACTCGCAGAAGATAATCCAAGGTTCCAGGTTATATACAGTATATAGATCTGATTGGTCAAAAGTTATCACTATACAAGGCTGCATTCGAGTCAAACTGGGAGTACTGATTGCACAGAATCACAGAAAAAACCCAGTTATGAGTAAAAACTCCCTGAATGTGTCTAACTAATCTTCTGTTACACCAATGCACTTACAGTACATCTCAGTGTTTCACTAGCGCTTGGATACATCAAGGTACAATGCTTTCTCAGTACTCCAGAGGCATGATCTAACTGCCTGCTTCAAGTCATGCTAGCCTCCCAGGACCACTTTTAATGGGCAAAAGATGTGGAAATGGCTTGGAATAAGGTCAAGACTGCATGGACAGGTGACAATAACTCCCAGCTGACCTCCTGTAATGCACATGTGGTGTTAATGGATGACTAGGTGTACAGTTTCTACAAACAAATGCGTTGTTGTTTATTTGCTGAATGTTTACAGGAATAACTTTGGGGTATCTGATTCACCTCAGTCGGTATTTTTATTATTATTATAGAGAAAATTTAAGGTGGTTTTGACATGTTCAGAGGAGGGATTATGAATATATTGGTAGAAGGATGCTCAGGTTAGAACTTCCAGGCAGGAGGTCGAGAGGAAGACCAAAGAGGATAGTTGTGGATGCAGTAAGAGAGGACAGTTGTTGATTGGGTTAGTTGTTGTAAGAGTAGAGGATCTGGAGAATAGCGTTAGAAGGAGGTAGATGATTCGCTGTCGTGTCTCCTGAAAGGAATTAGCCGAAACAGAAAGAAGATAGAGAAAATAATCTTCAATTAAAATAATAATAATAAACACTGAAACATGCTCTTACATTTAAATATTCCACTTAGAGGGAAAATTGCCTACTGACTTGCATTGCATTGCATTACACTATTCTGTTTTGGATTGTTTTACTAAAATAGCACCCTGTTTATGTTTTGTTCCTTTACTTAAAACATAATACATGCATGTGTAATGATTAATGACAAGAATACCAAATATAGCTTTTGAGAGTTATACACACAATCACATACTATATCAGTATATAGAGAGGACCTACCATGACCAAATAAAATATTGGTAAAATATTTCATTTTGAAAAAACATTGCATGACATAAACAATGTGACATTATATATAATTTTCCATGACACATAGTACTGCACATAGTATAGGCTGTACTGTGCTTTTTGTACTAATCAATAATAAAGTTTTAAATATTCTAATTGTATTGTTTTTGAGATTTGTTGAAAGCTGGAACCAAGAAAACTTTAAAATACACTGTTCTTTGCTGGTTGGTTACCTTTGCTGGCTTTGATGGTTAGTTGGTTAGTGCCACACAATAACATATGGTACACGCACAAACATTTTAGGAGACCATCTATTTATTTATTTATTCATTTACTTATTCATTTACTTGATTGATTGATTGATTGATTGATTGATTAAAAATGATAATAATGTGTCTGTGGAAAGATGTGGAGGCACATGAAATGACATTGATATTAACTAATAGCTGGTTAAGAAAATAACTTCTTCCATAGTTGATGTACTGAACATGCAATGAAATTATTTAGTCATCAATGTAACCACTACCATTAGGATTCAAGATTCTTTTAATATTCTTGTCACTGTACTAATTGTACTGTACACTGTGGTGTAGTGGTTAGCACTGTTCCCTTGCACCTCCAGGGTCCGGGTTTGATTTCGACTCCTATCTCTGTGTGCATGGAGTTTGCATTTTCTCCCCGTGCTTGGTGGGTTTCCTCCGGGTACTCAAGTGTCTTCCCAAAGACCTGCAGATGAGGTTAATTGGCGTTCCCAAATTGCACGTAGTGTGTGAATGGGTGTGTGCCTTGCAGTGGATTGGCACCCTGTCCAGGGTGTACCCCGCCTTGTGCCCTAAGCTCCAGACAACCCTGAATACAGGATGAAGCAGTATAGACAGTAAGTGAGTGAGTGTCTACATTGTCTTAACTAGAGAAAAATTAAAGGACCTATCAAGCAAAATACAATTTTTATTGTTATGTTTCCATATTTGTGTTGGCCAGGGCTTAACCAAGCCAATTAGATTTTTTCCCAATGTGACCTAATATAAAAAGATATCCACCCCCAGCTTGTTGCTCAGCTCTGGCCAGTTTTGTTTGGAAGAGGAATAAAACAATGTGAAGTATCAAACGATGCATTATCTGAAGGATATTTCATCTGGAGAATTAATAAATACACTTTAGGGGAACCACTAAGACATATATTAACTTAAAGTCACAGAAAGTTCCATTGCGTCCGGTATAGTTCATTATACACTATAAGTAAACAAGGGTGTTAAATCAAGCTAAAATAACTAGACATATATCTTATGATATAGCCCCTAATTTAGATGCTGTTTTCAAAAAAAAAAAAAAAAAAAAAAAAGATACACACAGTATATTCAAGGAAAAATTTTGTGTTTGTTGAATGGTGCATGATGCTGCTTCACTGAAGGAAAAAGGGTGTGTTTGTGTTTGAAGTGAGTGCATCAACCAGCCACAAGGAGGAAGCACATCTACAGATCCACCGCTCCTCTGCAACAGTACAGTACATGCTGTGTACTGTTGTGTACATGCTGTGTACATGCTACATATTGGATTCCTCATGCTGCCCAGAACCACGAGCAATAGTTTACACCATGCACATACTGTACAGTGTATACATATATATTTTACTAGTTTTCTGTGATGTTACTGGAATCACAAATCAATTACAAGTTCTAAGTCTAATGGATTGTAATGTAGATTGCATGTGTATACTGTACACAGCCTGAGAAAACAAACCATCTGTGTCACATTCAAATCATATTCAGACTTGTATTCAGACTAAGATGTGACAAATCGTGACCCGGGGTCATGTTTACCTTGTCTCTTTTACACCAGATGGCAGTAAATTTCAAGAGATAGCCTATTAAAATGTCGTTCATGCATGATTGTTGCATCCATCCTTGAACAGCACAAGGCGACATTCCGTGTACAAAGTAAACAAATGCATTATTTAGTCAATGCTTCTACATCGAAACATGGTGTCCTTGCTATCTCAACAACAACAATTCCTTTACAGATTTTTGAACAACTCTAGAATATTAATTTATCCCTTTATTTTCTCTAAACTGATTTATCGTGATCAGAATGGATTCAAGGCCTTACCCAGGAACACTGGGAACTAGGAAGAAAATGCACTATGATGACAGTTACAATTTTAAAATAATGCAAAAAAAAAAAAAAAAAACAGGTTGGTTTTCTATTTTGTGCATTTCCTTAGGACCATGATTTCTTGCATGCCCATGCACACCCAGGCTGTGAGATGTGCACCCACATCCTGACAACTCTTTTTTTCAGGTGGTTAAAGATTGAAGGAATAGCTTAAGGTACCGTAGAAACAGAGGACATTCTGTAACTGATTTATCCTAATCAGGATTTCACGGAAACACTGGGCACTAGGCAGGAAATGCACAATGATAGGGTTTTTTTTGTTGTTGAATGTTGCTTGGATTATAATGATGCAAGAATGTAGGTTTGTTTCTATTTTGTACATTTCCTTGCACATGCAAACCCAGGCTGTGAGATGTGCACCCACATCCTGATAACTCTTTCTTCCAGGTGGTTAAAGATTGAGGGAAGGTACAGTAGGAATAAAGGGCATGTTAAATGGAGTGAGGAAATGCAAAATGGATTATTTTTAATGTGGAGTTGTTGGAGTAAATAAAGGCGTTCTCCAGAATGTATGATCATTGAGCCCCTTATTTGACTGTTGTAGAGAGGGTGCATTTTCTCTTCCTCGCGCGCGCTCGCTCCCCCTCCTTTTTCTTTATCTCTCTCCCTCCTCCCTCTCTCTCTCTCTCTTATTGTTCCACAGTCTCTCTCTCCCTCTATCACACACACACGCACACATCAGGGATTTTCTTCCTCTACAGTAAAATCCTTGCACTGACAATGTGGACACCGGGCAGGAATATTGAACCCGTTTCCGGCTTTGTTTGATCCGCGCGTGCCACTCGGAAAAGGTAAGAACGCGACCTAACAACACTCCTCTTCATTTCCTTCTATCTTGAGCGGGCACTGCGCTTTCATTCCAGCCCAGTGCAAATGCGTGCGACTTCAGAAGCTGTTTTGCCCCGTAAGGTGATCTGATTTACGCGTATCACAATGCAATGTGTAACTTTAAAGCGAGAGACCTTTTTTTCTGGCGTGAGTAGGAATTTCTTTAACAGGTCGTGTCGCTTCATCATCATCATCATCATCACGAAGGGAAAAGCCGCGCGTGTGGTCGGGAAGCCCACGCCAAGCTGCACGTTTAGCTGAGCTCGAGCTCCGCTCCGATCTCCTCGCGCACGCATGCAGCACAAAGCGCGAGCTCAAAGGGATGTTAGGAGATTTTGAGCGCGCGACATAATCTATACTGTCACATGAACTAGCATTTACAGTGTATGATTATTTTTTCTTTATTATTATTATTATTATTATTATTATTATTATCACAACTAATATAAGCTCAAGTCGGAACGTCAGTATCTGTCAAGTTACACTATCCGTGTTGTCAATGTTAACGCAACACTTCAGACATGAAGGTTAACGCTGAGGCTGTGAATCACTGAGTCATTCCGAGTCTGAGTCGATTCAAACGAACAAACAAATAAACAAACAAACAGACGACTTGGCATGAGGCAGAAACTAAGAGATGTCTCAAGTGGACATATGTGGGGCATATGGGACAGCTTACTATTGAACTGAATTTTATCCACAATTTGACAAAAGTTTGAATCAGAAATACACAAACAGTTGAGTGGGCTGAAGTGTCGATTAACCTTTTGGATAGTAGCCTAGGATTGCAGGTTTATAAACTAACAAATAAAAAGACAAAAAAAAAAAAAAAACCCAATAATATTCAATTCAGTTAAATAAAATTGTATTTGTAAAGCGCTTTTAACAATTGTTATTGTCACAAAGCAGCTTTACACAATCAATAGAAATTATTCTATTACTGAATTTGACACTGCAGGTTTGTGACTTCAGTTTGTTATTTGTGATTAGTTTAAGTGAATCATCATAAACAATTCGTGAATTGTTCCATCACCATTAGAGTACACAAGTGTCAAGAAAATAGCTGTGTGTGTGTGTGTGTGTGTGTGTTAGGGAGAAAGAGATTAGGTCTGTATTTCATACAACTAATTAGATTATGCTCAACTGATTAGTAGTATGGAAAAAACAATCATTTTTAATTGTCTAAAGATACAAATGTGTCATTGCAAGTTTCTACACACCTCACTAGTCCTCATCACCTTTATTTGGGCCAAGAACCACATTTGGTTTGAAATTATAGGTGCCAGGAGCAGTACCTCAGAAAAAAACATGTATTTGGAGTTTATTTTTTATTTTTTTATTAATTGTTTGTGGTATATCATATCCATCCCTCTAGGAACCTCTGTAGTCCAGCTAGGGACTGTGGAGGCCAGTGGTGATTACCATTGTATTTATTCCCATTTTACGACCATGGTAGGACCTCAGGCATACACGCATTCACCCACTACAGGCAATTTGGAAATGCCAATTAACCTAATCTGCATGTCTTTGGAGTGTGGGAATAAACCAGAGTGTATATAAATTAGGCACTTATTGGGAAAAGTATTACTCTAGACAGGCGAAGAACCATATATGGTTATTTCGCTAGCCTTCATTTGCAACATAAAAATAACAACAATTAAAAAGTTTCAAATTCAGAGAAAGAAGTTTGGGGAAAAGTCTTACATTTTTTTTTTAAAGTATTTTAATGAATGCCTTATAAAGGGTTAAGTGAATTAAACCAAGTCAAACTATGGGATTTATAAATTTTCCTTACATACAGTATCCTGTGAATGAGTGTAAATGTGTGTACTGTATGTTTGTGTGTATGAGTGTCTTTCTGTTCCACAAGAATAGGAATTTCTGACCCTTTTGACCTTCTGGAGATATGTGCCTGGTTCCCAGGATATAAAAAACAAAATGAAGAAAAGAAAATACATAAAGGAGCCAAAGGTTTCATTTGTGGTTACTGGGGTCAAAGGCTAGGCTTAGATTGAGGTGTAGGCATAAAATTAATGAGTATTTCCCTGGAAGGTCATCACAATGATAGTAAGACATATACACACACGTGCTTATTTAAGAGAGAATGTGTGAGAGATAGTGTCTATTACATGCAAAGACCTAATTATAAGTAAATACTCGTTAGGTTGCTTAATTATTCAGAATGGCAAGAAAAAGGGGTTTATTGCAAAACATATTAAAAACCTATTATTTTAATATTGGTCAAAATCAAAGTGTATAAAAATATGGTTTTGATAAAAGTGGTGAATTATAAACTAAAGCTAGTGGTTTTTATAGCCATAACATTTAAAGGGAGAAAAAAAAACACTTTTGTTGCACTAGACTATGGTTTCCTTGGGTGATTCGGCAGCAGAATTCAAACATTTAATAGTCTGGACTGCTTAAATTAGCCTTACAATTAACAACTGAGTCATTAATAATAACACAGCCACGTTGTATTTGACGTGGGACCAGAGCAAGCCGCAAGACAATACTGTAAGTTAATGAAAAACAATGCAAGCTTTATTTGTTCTTCTATTAGTTTTCAAATTGTCCATCACTACTACAAACCTCAACAGATGTCCCAAGTGGGCAGCTGGTCATTGAAGCGTTACTCGTTAATCCTGATAACAGGATAACGCTCCACTGGCTCTTTAATTGATTACTCAGACAATACCGTCATTCTTAAAATAAGAGAGCCGATTTGAAGCCAAACTGATAAGGAACACTAAGGAAGCACATTTTTTGGCATGAACTCATTGAAGTAATCTGAAGGGTCTTGTAACGTTTAATGTTAGTCAGCAATTTTAGCTCGGAGGCTATTGCCTTTCCGTGATTACACATGTAGGAAAATGTGTATCAGCCATTTTCTTAAGCAGGCTAAGAGCATATTTTTGCCTGAGCTGAAACGAACAGCTTGCTATATTAACTACACAGAACGTTAAATTTGTTTTATCATGGCTTAAATGAAATTCAACATAAACAATTGGTTTTAAATTTTGACGAGGATATCAAGCTAGTTTTATCAACACACTAGGGAGGTACTACTGTAGCAGCTACCCTCTTTTGTACAACAAAATTTTAGGAGTTTTCAACTAATTAAGATACTAAACAGTTTACTATATATAGCTTTTTTAGATAGATTTTATTTGTAATTATCATTTTGATGGAAATCAATCATGGATGTAGCCTCAAATGGCAGCTAATGTAAGCGAAACAAAGTAAAGCCTTTATGTCCATCTTTTTGAAATATTACAGATTCACTGGCTATTTATAATGAAAGATTATCCTTGCATACCTGGGGCTCTTTGGAACCTAAACGCCTTTTTAAAACTTGTGAAATTTTGTAATTTTTTTTAAACTATCATGTTGTTTTGCCTCTTGTTATTCATGCTATTTGGTAACACATCCGTTTTACTCCATCGATTTTAATTCTGTTTGTTAATTCATGCATGTTTAAAAAAAAAGGGATGATGCTGTGTGTGTCTAGAGAAAGAAAAGACACTTTGTGTGAATGGCGTCTTCTCTGCAGGGGTATTTTCAAAGATAACTGCTCTCACTGTTGCTTTGGCTGTCATGGCTCTTTCAATTAAATATTGTGATTGCAGATTCATCCTGGGTCATGCAATAGACTAGAGAGGGAGGAAGGCTCTTGAGATCAGGGTTAGATTTGTTCTTAAATTTTCATTTTTTATTACTTTATATTTGCCTCACGGTACATGAAAACAAGAAAACATGTAAAAGTTGCCTATTTTTTTATTTTTTATTAGGTCAAGTGTTGAGTTTCAGAAAATATTCATTTGCATTCTGGTGCTGAAGGTACAACAAAGCTGGAGCAAATCACATTAGCCATGGCATCAGATTAAAAGCCTTCTTTCATAAAACACAGATTGTTTCCCATGGGGGGATTAATTTTACTGTTATTAATTATGTGACAAAAGGCAGCGAAGCAGCTAATACTTGGGTGGTGCCATGGAGGGGCTTGGGGGTGCTGTGACTACCCCTAGGATAGCCCAGCTCCCCCGGCCCCACTTAGCTCCTCCAAGAAGAGTCTGTGGTTTGTTTGGAATTTTTGACTAAAAACATGAAGCCAACACAAGTTATCTGATTCACCCAATACATGCAAAAAATATATATATATTTTTGCCACTTAGCATTAGGGATATCATAGTTAGTTATTTTTAAAATTATTTTGTTTTGATCCTGTCTAAGCGTAATCACATGATTTGCCCTTGAGGTTGCCTGTTACAAAGTGAATGCGTTTGCAAGTTGAGGCACAAATTCTGACTTCTTATAGTTATCTATCCGATGCTCATCTATATAAGATTAGATCCATGGGATAGAGCATTGATGATTTATTAGCAGAGGTGTTGGTAACTGGTAGCGTGAGTTCCACAAACCCTTGTGTGCGGCTCGCTGCTGGTGCTCAAACCCTGCTCGTGTAAAATATAGCTAAATTATTTTTAGAGGTGTGTTCACGTAGGCAGGTTTGTGAACCTTACATTTATATCTCATAAGCTGAATATCTCACCTTGTTTATCACAGAATGGCATTTTAACTGGCGCAGAGTAAGTACTGCATACATGCATGTGCGTGTGTGTCATGGGTGTTGCAATAAAAAATTAAACTGTTGCAGTAGATTAACTGGAAACCCCACGTTTTAGAGCAAAAGAAAGTCTCTAGTGCTGCCCTTTATTATGGAATCCAATGTCAGAAGTTTCTTTTACAGGAAGAATTTTGTTTTTAGGTGAACAAACACTGTAGATTTAATCAACATAAAATAGAAAAAAAAAATAGTATTTAGCTAAAATTTATTTAAAGAATTTACCTAAGGAGTAATTCTTGGGCTTTGGTGACTGTGATAAAATACTCAGCCACTGAAATGCCCGTCCCAAACCTTGAGAAGTGGGCGGTTTGTGGCAGAAAGGACATCTGACATAAAACTTATGCCAATAACTTGCGGATCGAATGATCCAATGTGATGAACTTACAGTAAATAATGACCTGTATTATGGGTGCTCCAAGTAAACAGTTAAAACATGTGCACTTGTTCCTATGGTGACGTGTTCTGGGAGGAAATATTTAGCATTTTTGAAAGCAGGTAAAGCTGTAAATAGTTTTTTTTAACACAGTGAAGTCTGCAGCATTTTTCTTTTTTTTTTTCTTTTCTTAAAAATATTTTAAAAAATTATGCATTAAATTTGCGTTTCCATTTTGGAAAGGCTGCAATAGGAAAATAATCAGCTTTGTCACATGATCTTGTTTTCACATGATGGATTATTGCCTAATAATCAAATTCATGATAACAAAGTTTACGTGTCTGAAGATTTTGTTAAGTTGTGTATGTATGGCAGATACTATATCAGCTTTATGTTTGCTAATAGTTTGGCTACCGGTTGCGGTGATTTCTGACAGAGATGGTAAACACAGCGACGCCCAGCAGTTATCACGTTCGTCATTGAAGAGTAAAAACGCATGTACTGTAACAGATGAATGTGATTAGTTTGAATTAGCATTTTCTTTGTCCTCAGTTTTTTTTGCAGTTCAAAGCAGAGCGAGCTTAGCTTCTAGAATGTTCTTTGATATCAAAGGGAACTCTGAAAAGATATCGATCATTTGCCTAACCAGTGGTATCAACGGCTGCAACGAGACATCCAGGATTAGAATCTGAGAACTGTATAGAATGCATTATATACCCCTGTGTGTGCCTGGAAGGTGCGTCTTATTTCTCTTTAACCATAGCATTTACGAGAAATGATAGGATTGCATTTCATTAACCGTACTTTCCCTGAAGCACCATGTTGATTATAAAATATTGCTTTCAATTAGCAAAGATAGCCATTGCATTGCCATATTTGCTCATTGCAGTGTTCACTGTATTGCATTATATTAAAGCAAGAAAGTTCATTGTCACATATCGCAATGATTTGGCCCAAAAACAGAATAACTGAAGAGAGCTACATGACCCTTCTGCTGTTGGTCAAGAACATACACACGCATGCACGCACACATACATACACCAAAAACCCCACGCATGCAACATAATATAGGGTACAGTGCTTGACGAGTTGGTCAAATTAAAGAAATTATTAGCTTTTAAATCCTTACCCTACTCCAACATAATTAGACTGAGCTTCCCGGGAGCACCACAGAACAATCTTCAGAGAAAGCACGATAGCATACTGCACCCTAATCGGCAATGATCTTAACCATGCAGTCGGCTTAGAAACCTGCATATACCTCATTACAGCGTCAACTCACAACATAGAGATGCTTAATAAGTCAAATTATGCCTGACAGTTGGGTAAATTCATGGACACTCACACATCTATGCACAGACAAAAATATATATATATCAAGAATTACAAAATCAAGAATTTTGACACACCAGTTTTCCACTAGTGCTTCCTCATATGATACTTCCTCCTGCTAAATAGATCTTTGTGTTTTCCTATGGAGGTCATTTATAGAAATGGCTCAGTACACTCTATCTTGTTGACAGACGGAACATTCCTGATTTTTTTTTTTAGTTTGTTTTGGCAGCACCTTTTCTCTGTGAGCCATTGTGTAAACGCTGGACGTTGTGACCTTTGTGTGATCAGATGAATAAGCTGGGACTTTATTTCTAGGCACCATGCCTACTAAGTCATTTTTGCAGACCAAATAAAAAAAACAAAAACATTTCAGGCAGATACACAAAAGGTTTGGTAACGCTGATTTTCTTATACTTATGTGTAGGTATACGGTGCACACTCGCACTAATATTTTGTCAGACCTTCTTTAGTTTCATAGTCGAAATCTGGCCTTAAGGACTTGCCAACACATTTTAATGACTTTCATTGGTGATCAATGTGTTTACCTGGTCATTCAGAATATGCAGGTTGTTAGCTGATTTTATTTTATTGCCACATAACGTTACAAGACATAACGAGTCTAGACTTGACCAACTGAAGCAACCCAGATCATGACATTGCCTCCAGATGCTTGTGCATTGAGTGCTATGCATGATATTGCTTATTTAAATCTAATTGATGACTTTGCATTTACTGATGCCAATGAAATTCCGTCTAAGAAAATCTTCACAGAGAGGTTCAAAGATGTCAAAATATGACTAATGTTCCCATTCGCTATAGCTCTTTTTTTTTCTGCTTCACCTTCAACAATGCTTTGTACTGTTATACTAGAAATGGCAGAAAGATTGATTTACTGATGTATCGTGATACCTTTCTGACTCCCCCCAATTTTATTTTTTTATAAACATGATATTTATAAAATCATGATAAGTGTAGAATTGAATTGACACCAAAGTATTGCGATAGTACCGTATCAGATGGTCCTTGATGATTCTCATCATTTCTTTTGTCTTAAAGTAATGACTTGTTTGAGCTATCTAAAATTGCCATCATAACATATCTATGTATAAAATAGCAGCAACACACACCAATTCCATTATTTAAAAACCCACCAAGGATCACTTTAATGTGTCTCTATTTCCATAAATGAACACCAACTTTTAGGATATAAACTGGATTTTCATTAATACCAATTGGAATAAAATGCTCCTCCAGATGATGTCCAAATACAAGTACATTTGTTTGTATCCAGCTTGATAAATGGTGTTTAATCTAAATTTAAACTAATAAACAATTCACTTAAGGTCACTGTTATTGCTATGGCACTTTTATCAATCTCCTCTGTCATGAAACAGCTTAAACAGATTTATCAAATGCAGATGGTCCTTTTTGCCCAAGCCAGTAGGGTTAAAAGCATGCGGGTTATCAGCCAGCTCCTGATTTAACTCTGTGATTGTTGCTTTTGTGTGGAGACCAGGTCTAAACTTAGAGCTTGTTCTCTCCAGGCCTGTTGTTTGCCGCTCTGTTCACTTGCTATCAGTGTCAGAACTTGCCTCATTTACTTTACTGCTTTCTCTTTCGCTGTCTCTCTTTATCTCTCACTCTTTTACATACATACATTCACACATCACAGTTGCCTTTGAATTTCTCTTGGCCCCTTTGATGTACTTCTTTTGAAAAAAAAAAAATGCAAGAATTTCAAATTCGGATGAGAGTTGAAGTTACGTGACAGTTTTTAAAAATTATTTTTCGGCATCATGTCCTCGCTTCAGAATAATCTATAATCATTTTTGAAGAGTTATATAAAATACATGAGGTTATATAAAAAACCTGAAGTTATTTATCACTTTATCAGGAATCTGTGAAATATGTGTGTAAAACTGATAAAGCACAGTGATGAGACTCTAAGCCGTTTTTAAAGTCGAGTCCATGACGATCCTGGCCGCAGAACTCCTGATCCTTAAAAATCGGCGGATAACCTGTCCCCAACTTGCATATATACCTGGCTGTGGAAACTGTACACATGATCATCCACTTGCACATTACTAGATTCGGTTAGGAGTTATTGCCACATCCCTGTATAGCCCTGACCTTGCTCCAAGCAATTTCTACCTGTTTTGGCTCATTAAAGGAGTTCCTGGAAAGCCAGCGTTGCACATGTGAAGCAGGCAGTCTTAATGGGATCCAAGCACTAGTGAAACTCTGGGATAAGTGCATTAGCATAGCAGGGGATTATATAAAGAAATAAAGGGGCTTTTTTTACTCTCATATGCAACTGTGTTCCGATATTCTGCAAAGTCAAAAGTCCTGGTTTGACTTAAATGCCCCTGGTACATTGCTTTTGCTGTTGTTAAGATGATAGAATGGCTTGTTCTAAATGTCAAACCAGCCCTTCTTTACATTCTTAGAGAATGACAGTGTTGTTAACTGAAAACCAGGCACTTGTTAATTAGTCTGCTTAATTCTTTTATATATTTATTTCGCATTGCCCATTGAAGTCTCACAGACCGTCTCGGCCATTAATTAACGAAGCATTTTGTTAAGATTTCGAAGTAAAGCATTCAGTTAAATATCTGAGAGAGATAGTGTGTCCATGGGTGGATGACATGGCAAAATTGTTAGCTTACAGTTTATCATGATATCGAGGTGTGTGTCGCAATATGTATGCATATGAAATGAAAAAAAAATTACAAAACTGTGAGTTCAGTGATTTGTTAATGTCTACAATGATCAAAGCTGTAACTGTAAAGATACTGTAGATATCGGAAACACTTAGTCTGTTGCTCAACTTTAACTTGGTTTACAAGTGACAGCTAATTAAAAAAAAAAAGTCACCATCCAAGCTGTGAGGATTTCAGGATATAATTGAACTGACATGTGTATCAAACACCTGTTCTGCCAAACACAACGCCTGCCTGCTCCATTTCAGTTGAGGACCACAGAGCTGCCATGGCGTGTCTGACTCATCCCTTTATTTCCTCCAGAAGTATAAACCCAAACCGTCATACACTGCAGCATGTGGGAGAATTCTCCGGCAAGCCGCATCCACGAGTCCTGGTATTCTTCCACCCCTTCCAGGAAAAGTGTATACCTAAGCTCTGTATCCATCAGGTCTTTTAGCTTCTTGCTCTTTTCAATTTCCGCGTTAGTGCTGAGTCGAGAGTGGCGGAGATACAGAAGGCAGAGGACCTTTGGGCTTTCTGCTGCTAGAGGCAAATGAATGGAGCTGTGAGAATAGAGGGGGGAAAAGCACTCATTTTAGTGCACTCTGTATTCTCTGAGGGAAAGATGAGTGTGTTGGAAAAGTGCCCAGATCTGGCATCAGATTGGGGGGGGGGGGGGGGGGCATTAAGGCAGGGGTTACGGGTTAATAACTGACTAGAGGGAATGCTAGAAGAGACAGAGCTCATTTCTCAGATTTGGTAGTGACAAGTCTGAAGCCAAGCTGTCCTCTAGTAATCCGAGATTCTTAATGCTAACATAAGGAGGATCTAGGCTAAATTTTGCATAAGCATAACAATATCGGTTGAGACTATGTTTTCCAAAATGGGCTATTTGTGTTTCAGCACATGCACACACACACAAAAAAGTAAAAATGTGTTTCCTTTCATTCAGAAACGACTCTATAATTCTGTCAAGCCTTAAAGAATGGTACCCTTTTCTGCACACCATTTTCTAATCTGTTGTCCCCATTTTCCAGGATTGTCCTGCTCCGTGTCTCACATCTCAGACTTCTCTTAAATCATAAGCACAGACAAAGCCATTTAAATATTATTAGGATATACAGTACGGTACAACCTGCATGTCACCTTTTCAAATTGTCATCTTTGTTTAGAAAACAGGAGAAGATCTGCCGACTACCATAATCATGGACCTTGTTATAGCTTTAGTGGCACATAATTTGTGAGCAAATATGTCTTAAAAAAAGGGGCCAGTGAGGCTCGCTTTACCTAAGGATTCCTTGTGTATTTTATTTCAGAACTCCCTCAGAAGTGTTGTAGGCAGAAGTGGAAGGGATCTAATTACATTTACTTTGTTACTCTACATTATTAGTTACTCTACAAGTATGCATCTGTACTTTATCTGAGGAGTTTATTTTTTTCAGATATATTTTACTTTTACCCCGCTACATCCTACAAATATCTGTACTTTCTCTTTCACTACATTTGTGCGTAATGTTTTAACATAGCCACAGTGGTGTAATATTTGAAGTATACTATCAAAACACTGCATGTTCTTCTTATGTCTTGTGAGTGTCTTTTGAGTACTCTGGTTTCCTCCCACAGTCCAAAGACATGCATGTTAGGCTAACTGGTGTTTCCAAATTGCCCATGATATGTGAATGACAATCAGACGCCGAGGTGCTTCTAACTTTTACTCAAGTACAGGATGTGTACTTTGGCCACCAATGCTTATAGGGACCCTAACAAGCTACCTTTATTAACCTGGCTGACTTTGAGGGATCTAGACATGTTCATCTCACAAGAAAGAGTGACTGGGCAGTTGTGCAGTTGCAGCAGTTGTGCAAACAAACATGATTTCAACATAAGGGACGAGGGGTCTTGATGATAATTTGGTCTTTAATTCAAGTAGTAACAGAATGTTGAACACATCTGGAAGGAAAGGGGACAGATATAAATGGGGTTTTCATCAAATTTCCCAATACTACGATCTATTTCTTGGGTGCAGCTACTAACCCTTTCTGAGGCTTGCTTGTTGCATTTGAAAACATAATCTTTTGTAAGAACCAAAGTAGCTCTTTATAAGACGCAGCATCTCGTCTCTTTTTGTCACAAGGGAGACCCAGTGACAGGGCTAGCACAAAAAAGACATTCTTTCGTTTGTTGGCGAAGCTGCATAGCCTAACGAACAACCATAATAGATGCTCACATGTCATGAAGAATGCTCCAGTGGTGCCTGGGCTGTGTGGGCGCATGCATGCACGTCTTCATTCAGTGACGCGTCAGCAGGATCCAAGCGATGACAGAGCGTCCACTGTGTTAGCCTCTTCCCGTCATTCCCTTGCTCACAAGGGAGAGCTTTGTCTGGCTATCCATGGGCCTGGACAGTGAGAGATGCCCAATTTTTTTTTCTCACTCTTTCTCTCTCCACTGGACTCTGGGTCCTTTCGGTAGCAAGATAGGCAAGATAGAGGGAAAAAAGGAGGGAGTGGGGATCCTGCCAAGCTGGCAAGCTGCAACCATTTCCTTTCCTTCCTGGATTTAATATCTTAATGCGCGTCTGGAATCGCAGATCTAATAAGGAGAGACGAAGCGATGGAGTAAAAGAAAGAGAGAGAGGCCTTTTTCAATAACGAGACCTGGCCAGAAATCTTGCAAGAAACAGGGGGGGGGGGGGGGGGGGAAGGGGTGGAGGTGGAGAGAAAGAGACTGAAAGACAGAGTAGTGTGCAAAAGGGTGAAGGGATTCCATAAATTACCTTGAGCGGAGAGTGACACATGCATCTCTAAAGGCTATTAGAAATGCCAATAACTCGACTCATTTGCACTGCTAGGATGCAGCGATAGCAGGCTGCAGCAGCGAAAAAAGGACTTTACTGTGTAGAAAATCTTCAAACTGAAGCACTTCTGACTGGTCAGGTCTGTTTCACATACCAAATCACCAGTCTCAAGCGCCTGAGAGGCTATCCATCACGACAAGAGTGCTGACTAGCATTAAATCCACTGAGTGGATACAGCGTGCAATCCAGATATATGAAAATCCCTAATGTACAGATGAAAAATGGGACTTTCCAAAAGCTTGGTGGTGAAGTGTGATTTTTAATTGGGTCTGCTCATCTCACTTCCTTCAAAAAATGTTCAGCGACCCATCGCTTTAAAGCGAAAGATTTAGATATATTCATCAGGATCAGGCAAGAAAATTCCCCCTCGTCTCATCTTCATCTCCTTGAATCCCCATGTCTGAGGTGGTAATAACTTGGCAGATTTCTTTGTTATCAAGTGACGAGGATGTGGTGTCACTATGAATTACAGATGAGACAGGCTCATAGACAATTTTTTTCTCTCACAGCAGTTGCTCCACCTGAACCTCCCATATCCACTCATCAAATCCTAATAGAGGCTAATCGTGAGTATTATCTGGGAAGGTTTGTCTGAAATGAATTGATTAGGATAAACTACTTTTGTCTATTATTTTTTTAATGTTATTTATTTATTTTTTGAAATGACTGATTTTAGCATTGCAGTGAGGGAAATTGAAGACATTTCGTTGTCAGTCAAAACCCCATGCCTCGCTGGTGAAGCTAAGCTTTGGCATAAAGATAACATTAGTGATGTGAGTTGGTACACATTCCATTATCGATCATAGGTTTGAATAGACCAATTGATGATCGTCGGTTTAACCACGCAGTACAGTGCTTCTTGTACCCATTCAGTCACCAGAAAAAATAAGTCCCTTCACCATTTATTGTTACATCACCAAGTGTTACACTCTTAAGCATCTGCCACCGAATACATTAACATACACGACACAGCTGTAAAGGCAGTAATGTTATACCAGTCAAAAGGTCGGACACACCTTCTAATCCTATTGTCTTTCCTGGTTTTTATTGCTTAGACCTTGTAAAACAATTCTGGCGGCATCTAAACAATGCAAAAATCTCCTTTAAACAGTTCATATTGAGATGTGTCTGCTACTTACAGTATGCTTACTGATATGTGAAAGCGATTTACATTACAGTCTCAGAAAAATGATTTACTTCTAAACATTTTTGTTTATGTACATTTATTTGTATAAATACATGTCAATCGTTATTCATATGTTGTTTAGGTCAGGCTTTGTGTACATGAAAATGTGCAATTGTTTTTTTTTTACATAGAAAATACATTGATTTCTAAATTTCATTATACAGGTTAGAAAAGTTAAATAACCACTTTCTATACTTTTACATAAGCATAAGCAATTAGGAAACAACACATACTATCCAGGAGCAAAATTTATGTTACATAGTTTTATCTACTCATACCCCATTATCTGCCTATAAGCTGTGATGATTTAGGAAGTTGTTTTGATAAAATCGTATCATAAAGTAATTAGGCAATACTGGATATCAACACATATCCTGCCACGACTAGTGGAACTGACAGCTAGTGTAATTAATAGGGGTGAAAGTAGTTTTTTTTTTTTTACCTCTCCATGTTTTGAAATGATAGTAAGAGTTTGAACATTTCTGAACATTTTTTTAAATGTTCCAGCACTTCGAGCTGAAAAGAATAAAAATGTCTTGAGACTGGACCAGCCGTGTATTGCATGTGCTTCTATAGAGTCTCGCATTGATCTCCACCCAATAACCACCACTTCAGTACGTTTTCTGATGATGCCAAAAACGTCTTTGTAAAAGCGGCCAGCACTTAAGCTGCTCAAACTTATCAGTACTCTGTGAATATAAACAGCACGAACTGGACGTCATGATAGTCTGAAGCCGAAAACATTTCCCCTTAAGTAGGTGACATGGAAAGACAACTATAGTATTATGTGATTAAATGAGGCAGCTATGGACTTGAATGGATTATAGGGGAAAAACAAGCAAAAGACAGATACAATAATGGAGAGTTGCACATGTTTACGGTTCTGGTTTTTCATCTTGCCTTGATTTCCTTTTAAGACCAAGAGAAAAGCAGTGAATGTAATCAGATATTTGTTCTTAGCGATTTAGGTTCACTCATTCATGCACTTAAAACGAAAAAAGCTTCTTACAGTCACTTGTATGCTTTGATCAAGTCTCTAGTTGAGGCTTCTGTCCATCAAGGGAGTCTGGTGCAGGATAAAACATCAGATAGACACCTCTGTCCACCTTCCCTCCAAAACAAAAACTCTGTTACTTTCTTTATAACAGACTGAGATTTGATAAAGAGTCACAGGTCATCAGAAGTGAGGTATTTTCTGGGAACAAAGGGTGCTAAAAACAGCTGGCGTTTCCTAACACTAGCTTAAACATGGTAGCACGGACGCTAATCTTGCCTGAGTCTTGCAACATTTCAGATAATTGCAACAACAGGGTTCTTAAACTGGAACCGTAGGTTGGAGTTTTTTTTTTTTTTAGGGTTGTAAGTCACCTTCGCCACTAAAATCTCCAGAGGGGCGCCGGAAAAGTCACAGTGCAGCGACAACAAATATGTTTCTGCTTTTTAAGTTTTTTTTTTTTTTTTTTTTTGCCAGTGCAGGCTTCAGCATTCTTCATGTTTGTTGGAAGTTGTTTTGGGTGGGAAATGCTCCCTCTTGCCAGGCGAGTGACTAAAATATTTAAAAAGGCTTGTGCTATTTTTAGTTCGCTGCTCTCTCTTCTCCACTGCATATGTGTCTGTATGTGTGTGTGTTCTCACCCCACCCAGTCTGTGATGCCATCGCGTTAGTTCGTTAGAAATCTTTGCCTCTGCCCAGGACCGAGAGCGCGATACAAACGGACAAACGGACGTCTAATCAGGCACTGGCGTCGGTCTGCGTACAAGGCGATGGAGATTGACTGAATGCAAATATCTGTGTGTTCGCAGCTCTCAGTCAGGCCTGCAGCCTAGTGGCGTGCATGTTAATCAGATTTCTTGCTTTCTCAGATCTGTTTTTTTTCCTTGCTTGTTTCGAATATTTCCCCCTCCCTAACCTGCCTTGCACCTGTCCATCAACGTGACAGATTGGATACGGAAATCTGCGTGAAAACCTGCTGTTGCCTCATATTAAAGAAGCCACCAGTTTGTGTTTAGGGAGAAATCGTAACTTTATTGACATTAAGGATTATTCTAATTAATTGACGTGCCGTGAGTACACAGTGTTGGTGTGTAAATAAACAACGGCTGCCTGCTGTGATCCTCTATGAAATCTGCAATACATGCAAGGATTAATGATGATAAATTGGTATTTACCTTTCCCTACTCATGCTATTCTTATTAAAATGATTTAATGTAACAATAAGAAAAAAACAAAACAAAACACCAGTAAGAACTATAAAAATAACTTAAGACCATATGGTGACAAAGGGTGGCAACCGGAAAACAATTCGTTTCACCCCAATTAACATCCTAAAGCTGACCTCAAATGACCTCACCAAGGGGACTGTTCTTCTCCAAAGTACCCTCACCTACTCTGAATCTACAGCATTTATGATTTCTTACATCTGGGCTACAGGAGACACTTGTAAAAAAAAAAAAAAAAAACAATTCACTAAAAGATAAGAGACTTAAATGATAGGTATTTGCTTCTGGTAGCAGTTATATCTGCTTAGTGTCCATTTTATCTAGGTGCAATTTAACCTTTAACCCATGTTGTCCAAGGCTGAGCTTATTGCTAGCAGTTTTATAGCGTTTTCACATTAGGCACGATTCATTTGTACTGTGCCCAGGAGTGATCGCTCCCACCCCTCCACTCTCCCTCACTTTGTTTTTTTAAGGTCTCCGTTCTTGGGTACGCTTGCTTACTTACACAATAGCAAGAGACAGGATGCATCTACTTGGTTTGTGAGCTGCCATTAATCTCGAAAGACGAAGAGAACAAGGAAGTGAACTTTCACGCTATGTCTATTATTATCAGAACTGTATTGATAATAATAATAATAATAATAATAATAATCGCAATTCATATTGAACTGGCACATAGGTATCATGATAATATCATATTCGGTAGCCCCTGGTGATTCCCATATTGTACGTGATCATTTTAAATCAATATAACTTTATAGGTTTCTGCACAAGATTCACTGATTAACAACTACATATTTCAGCTTCCTATTTAAGGAGCAAATGGCATCTAAAACAACAACAACAACATTGCCTTACTGTAAAAATCTACTTACAATTCCAGTACTAAAAGTTTTTCCCCGCAAACACCTCCACTAAAGCACAGAATTCATAAATTTACAACCAGTATTGTCATTCAGCACTAATGTGACCTTAAAAAAGGCCCACCCGGTGACATTTCTTCTGTGACTATAATAAAGAAGACAAAGAAGCTCTTTATTTGTTGTTTGGCTCCAGCTTTCACACTCACCACGTGTATACAGCTGCTGTAGAGCCAAAATGTTCAGACGAAGCAATTCCCTCAGGATTTTCCAACCAGCCTCCAAGAATGCTCTTTTGGATTAGTACTGAAATGCAGGTGCTTCGGAGGTGCGAACGGAGACTAGGTGCACTGACTGATACCTTTGGATAACTGTTTTGACAAGATTTCATCCGTCCAAGGTACGCGATATTGCATGGTGTTGCAAATACAGAATTAAATTTGAATCAGAATTTATTTATTTATTTATTTATTTATTTATTTTATCCTTTACATTGCCTCGGGCATATAACAGACCTCATGCTGTCTGGAGGGGAATTTGTCAGTGGAGACCCGTTATCAGTTTGCCCCGTTCTAGATTGAGTTAGTCATGGCATGCACCCCATATAACACTCAATTTTTGGACTAGCGCCATGCTAGATTATCCAAGTGGCAGTCTGGACATTTTTTGATTACATGACACTTTAAGGGGTGTGTGAATTTTTGTGGGGGTGATAGGGTGAATTGCTTTAAAATAAATGACAAATGTAAAAGTGTTGTGGATTTTTCACTAGATAAAGTTTGTACAGTTTTGTTTAAAACCTGTTTTATTATTATTATTATCATCACTCTCTCACTCGTTTCTACAGCTTTGTCCTGTTTACAGTTTCGTTGGGGGGGAGGGGGGGGGGGGGCTTTATGGGCTGGCGCGGGCTGGAGCCTAACCCATGAGACAGAGCACGAGGTGGAGTACAGTCTAGACAGGGTGCCAATCCATCGGAGGGCACATACAGGCACACATTTATTCACACTACAGGCAAATTGGGAAGGCCAATCAGCCGAATCTGCATGTCTTTGTACTGTGGGAGGAAACCAGGGACCCGAGGCGTGAATCGAACCCGGAACCTGGAGGTGCAAGGTGACAGTGCTAACCACTAAGCCACCATGCCGCCTATTATTATTATTATTATTATTATTATTATTATTATGCTTTAAAAGGAGTTGGAATGAATCTGAAAGGATTTGGTTGTTTTAAAATACATTTAGCATAAAAATGAAACATTAGGAAAGTCAGGTTTTAAATAAATCAAATACAGTATAAAACATTTTTGTTTCAGAAATAAACCTTGCTCCAAAAGGGTAAAAATTTTGTGAAAAGGCAGTTTGACCAAAACTGTAAATAAAAATTTTTAAAAAGAAGAAGAAGAATTAGTTAAGGAAAGAAAGCAAAAAAGCCAGTTAGCATGAGCACAACAAGTGCTGAATCAGAATAACCAGTACAAGCAAATCAGTTATAGATTATAATTAATTTTGAGCCAGTGTATATTTACATTTAGCAGACGCTCTTATCCAGAGCGACTTACATTTTTATCTCATTACACACCTGAGGGTTAAGGGCCTTGCTCAAGGGCCCAACAGTGGCAACTTGGTGGTTGTGGGGTTTGAACCTAGGACCTTCTGAACCGTAGTCCAATGCCTTGGCGTTAGCTATTTTTCGTTAATAAGTATTAAAACACATCCTATATTTGACTATTTTGCAGAATCCTAAACTGCAATCTTTTTCTGTTTATTATCAAAGAACAAAAAGCCACAGTGTATTGTACAGTATGTCAGTGTTTTTCAAAATGTGGGCCTCTGGTTTGTAAAGGCACAGCAGGTGGTCTGCAAGGGGTCATAATAAATAAAACGTTTAAAAAAATCCATTTTTTTAATAGGATTAAAATTTCCATAATATATTTATGATTAAGTTATTATATTTAAAAAGTAAACAGAACGAGTAAAATAAAGCTATAGGATTTGAACAGTTTAATATTCTTCTAGTCTCTGAATGTGTGTAAAACAAGTTAGTTCCAGTTTATGTCATTTATGTCACACTCTGACCAGTACCAACTACTATTCAAGACTCCTTTCATAAAAAATATTCCAAAAAGACTAATATGTTAGAATGAGTGTATTAACCTAAATCTTGCACCTGGAGCTGCTGTTGTATAAAATTAACCAGGCGTCATGAACGCTTAAGTGTAATCGTTGTTTATACAGTGTACAAATGAACCTAGGTTATCTGTCGGCATGTGTCTGTATGTGTGTGTGTGCTTGTGTTTGTGTGTGTGTGTGTGTGTGTGTGTGTTCAAAAATAAAAAGCCAGCATGCCATCTTAAGCGCCAGGATACCATGAAATAAGAGACAATCTAACAGTGCACTGACTAGACAACAGTTTTATCCATGTGGATAATTTTAGAGTTCATTCCTTTTGTATAAATACGTGCCTTTCAAGTAAAATATTAGTGTATAGTGATGTGTACCGCTTTTATATGAGGAGAACTGAAGGACAAAGACGAGCCGGCCTGATCCCAGTGGAATAACGCATTTCAATTATTTTTACGATGTATTTTGGCTGACTCCCTCGACCAGAGCCACTTTCGTATCACAGGGCCCGTTTTAGAGTCCTGGCGTTTACAGATACATTCCAGGCAAGGCAAGCTCTCCTATTTAACACAGACGACGCCACCGTGTTATCAGCTCGGCTTCTAGCCGATAGAAACAAACAGGTGATAAAAAGGTGATAATATTCACACAACATGTTGCTGTTGTTGGCCAAGGGCCTTAGGAAAATTTAGGTTTCTGATATTTCTTTCTTTCGTACTCTCTCTCGGTCTCTCCAATATGTAGATCATCTGGTAAAAGTAAAGCACAGCACTTCAAGACATCTTAGACAAAACTCCTTTATCAGCTGTGTCAGAAAAGATTAAAGGAGGGGAAACCAATGCTGTCACTACTTTAAACTACACTACTAGTCGGTATACTGTGCTTTATTTCTTTACAACTTATAGCATTATTTCCAAAGGAAGCTGTGGTTGCGTTCTGGATCTATCTATCCATCCATCCATCCAGTATCGTATTGATCTACAGGATTTATAACTATCCACCCAGCCAGTTATGTGGCAGCA
Organism: Clarias gariepinus; assembly: GCF_024256425.1. Classification (NCBI taxonomy): domain Eukaryota; kingdom Metazoa; phylum Chordata; class Actinopteri; order Siluriformes; family Clariidae; genus Clarias; species Clarias gariepinus. The sequence continues at coordinate 10,649,875 of NC_071122.1, forward strand.
GCATAGTGCAAAAAAAAAAAAAGAGAAAACTGCTTTAGTTAATTTTCATATCAAACACTACAATGGTTTTTGGCATAGTACTTTTGTATTATAGAATGCACAGAATTGTGACCCTGTGACCAGTAGTTCTGCAGATGAAAAACCTTATTTACAAGTGGTGTTCAAGTCAAACTGGGACTTTTAAATTTTAATGAATGAAAGCATAAAACTGCTTGACTTTTACAGTAGAATGAGGGTTTTAGCAGCAGTAAAACATTAAAGTCAGTACATCCGTGAATGTTGATCCTGTCTGGTGGCTTCAAGCCCACAGCAGTTGTAACCGTGAACAATTGATTTCTGAAAATTGACAGATCACTTGTCGCTACCTTGCTGAAGGAACGCATCTGTCTGTGGAAACTGTACACACAATTGTTCACCTACACCACTTGCACATTACAGAAACTTGGCTGGAAGTTATTGTCACATCAACTGTACAGTTCTGACCTTGTGCCAAGCCATCTCCACATGTTTGGGCCATTAAAGAAGTTCCTGCGAGGCCAATTTTTTAGTCATGAAGGACAGTCCGATCATGGCTTTGGTGTACTGAAAAAAATCTTTATCTAGATACTCTACGCTGGGAAAAGTGCATTTTATAGTAGTTGATTATACAGAGAAATAACTGTCTTCTATCATTTGGCATAATCAAAAGTCCTGGTTTGATTTGAACACCCGATGTATAAATTAAGGTTCTGAATAGAATGGTTAGATCACTTCAAGCGATAGTAAACACTAAATTAAGCATTCTTTACAAACGTGGTAAGCTGAAAAGACGTCAAATCTTGAAATGGATGGATTATACAGTAACACAACCACAACAGCCAAAAGGAGGAATCTGAAGCTACACTGAGTTTGTATGTGTTTAACTAAACCGCACACAATCTTTATCTCCCCAGATTGTGTGTGTTTTTGTAACTGAAATACTCACATACTGTATAGGCTTACCTACAGTATATTATGGGTGAAAATGAAAAAAAGAGATTAAATTAGCAGAGATAAACTAGTGAAATCACATTGCTGTATATCGGTCTGGATCAATAGAACATCTGTCTTAAATTGTGGCTTGACTATCTCTGCTCTCTTCAAGTCAAGGCCAGATAAAGAGATCATTATACAAGTGCAGTTATTAAAAGATCTTAGTAATAAAGTTTATTTGTATCACTTTTCATACTTAGGGTTAGGGGTGCTTAAAAAAAATAATTTCCTTTGATCAGTTTTGGGCGAAACCCAAAGTGCTTTCAAAGTAAAAATAGCTTCATGTGGTTGTCTGCTGATTGCTAATATAATATTCTTTTAGGTGCTTGAATTCTCTGGAAAGCTCAGAGATACTGGAATGACCGGAAAGCCTAAAGAGGCACAGCATCGTCGTGAGATCTGAGTGCATGGAATTGAATTAAGAATAGACCAGCTCGCATTACAAGCAAGTTAGGCACATGGTCAAAATGTACGTTTGCGTAATTTGTCATTTGAAGATTTTCTAGCTGGAGATGCAGGAAATAAATATATAAATGAATATATTATATAATAAACTATATAAATAAGCGATGTTTGTTTTCTTTCTATGCTTATCCTTGCACGCTTTTTTTTTCGTTAAGCCTTCCTTTGTCATAGCTATAAGGTGAAACGCTATATTTTAATAAGATATGCTAATTTATACATTAGGCTCATAAAAAAACATGCTTCCCAAGTCATACAGTCTACTTACAGAGTGTACACAAAACCTCAGCTGTCAAAATCGCTCTAATAATATTTCTACAATAAAAAATATTTTGTCTTTACCAAAAAAAAAGCAGAATTATTTTTTCAGAAACCTCATCTTTCTTGTTTTTTGCTCCACTCTTTCATCAATATGAGTGAAACAAAAACAAGATCGATCAGATAACACACTGTATGCATTTCAGCATTGCTTTATGAGATGAAGAATTCCGGTAAGATGGGGGGAGGGTGTAACACAAATATCCATAACCCGCAGCAGCTTGCTGGTAGGAGACTATCGATCAAGAACACTTCTCACTCCTTCTCAGGTTTCGAGCCTCATCATCAAATAAAGGGAAGTGGCGTAGGGTGATGGACAGGAGACGTGACCTTCACCAAGAGCATGGTCAGAGGGCTTGATAGGATTTTCATACAGGCAGTAGACACTACGTCAACACTTTTACCATAAAGCTAATAAGGGTCAGACTTGAAAGGAACACCAGCCGATGAATAAAAGAAGACAGGAAAAATTTATTGGAAATGAAAGCCCTTCTAGTACCCTTCTTCAGTTTTACCCATTGGTGGAAACTTTGATGTTTCTGTGTAAAACCCTGTCAGGGCTAGAAAATATTTGGTCCATAAGAATAAATAAAGAGAACACAACATATCTTGTATCTGTCCACCAAAGGCTTATGGTTTGCTAATTGATAAAGGAATTAAAATGAAATCTAAAACAGTACAACAAGCAATCTCTAGGTTGTAGAATGTTTGAAATGTTTCCCCACAAGAACAAACCAAAAAAATATTTATGAATGTTAAATGGAATCTTTGGCTTACTGAATGGAACCTGAGGAACGCTTAAAGAAACCATAAAAACTTGATAATAAAGATAATAGATGGAACCCGGGAATGAAGGGGAGGAACTGATCAGGGAGGAAGGCATTTGATGGCTTTTTTAGGAAGACTGGACTGGAAAATCTGCTTTGAAAGGCCGGAAAATGTTGGAGAGTGAGACCTATGGGTGGTGGTAATGCAACTCACTGGATGCCAATCGCCATAAAACCAGAAACAAACAGTAAACAAGATGTAACCTGAACACCTTGAACCTTCTAAGATCAGGATTGTCAAACTGGATTCAGAAAGGGTCCATGTGGGTGTAGGATTTCATTCCAACCAAACAGAAGCCATGCCTGATCCATCTATTGGAAACCAAGGACGACTCGTTAAACAGATGAAAACAGCTATGGCTTCTGTTTGGTTGGAATGAAAGCCTGCATCCACACCAATAGAGTTTGACACCCCTAATCTTGGGTGGTTAAAAAAAAAAAGGTTCAAGGTGCTTGGGTTCTATCTTGTTTGTTTATTGGTTTATGGCAATTGAAATTCAGTAAGTTCGAGCATTATTGCCACCTATATATCTTACACTTAATCGGCATGGCTTCCAATAGATATATCAGGTATGGCTTTTGCTTGGTTGGAATGAAAGCCTGCACCCACTGGCACTTTCCGGATCCAGTTTGACACACCTGTTGTACTGTAGATGGAACCCTAAAACCCTAAAAAAGCGCTATATGGAAACTAAAGGCTTCACAAGTGGTAGTTCAGCAGTTGAGCCAATGGAATCTTGATCAGAGGGCAGTTTGTGCAAATCCTAGCATGACAAAACTGCCACTGGTTGACTCTTGGGCAAGAACCATAAGATGTTAACATTGACAGATGGAATTCTGAGACTTAAGATTTGGAACCTTAGACTGGCAGATGAAAGACCTAAGAATACTAGAATGCTAGAACATTTAGGTTGCTAAATGAAACCTAAAGTCATCTAACTTTGACTGAAATGTTTACTTCAATATCAAATAAATAAAAAAAACTGAAAGTAAATCTATATTATTACCCACTGATTTGTGAATCAGCAATGCTGTGGAGCTTTATTTGCCTACAGTAGCAGGTCATCTACTGTACTAGGCTTCAGGATGAAATGCTTCATTAAGAAAGACTCTTAAAATTAATCTGCAAGGTTGAACAGCCTATTCGGGAAAAATAGGACCCAAGCTGAGCCCAAACTGGTCTGTGATTAAAAAAAGGGATGAGACTTTTTATCACATGATGACTCAATGTGAACACGGGTGTGGGTCATTAGCAGTCCACGTGGTCATGGCTTTCCATGGTTAGCTTTTGGCAGCCTGTCTTTGTCTTGTGATGCCTGCCACAGGTCATGCTGCAAATGCTGTATAATGCCGGCTGTAATGTTATTAGCCTTTAGGGTATTTAAAGAAAGCCTGCTCATCAGTCTGGCTAGTAGATGGAGCTAGAGTTTTTGGGGGGGGTTCTGCAGTGCAGATATCCATTAGCTTAATTGTTTCAGTTGCTTGTGAAAAGCAAGCATTGGCGCATGCTGTTCAATTTGAAGTGAGGTCACTACACGAGAAAGGAAAAAACCTGTTTCTGTTACAGACACATCAAATCTATCGTCAGTTGGCAAATACCCTAAAGATATTAGAGATTTCATTATGAGGAAATGATATCTTGGACTGTAAAATACAAACGATTTGTCTTTTGCCGTCCATCAATTAAAGAGCCTCAGCTCAGAGATCCCTTTGTGTTGGTGCATCTGTGCTAAGGCGGAAACGCTGGATGGTCCTGATTGCCATCCAGATGTCCATTAGCTTAATCGAATAAGAAGCGGCAGACTGATGGAGAACTTTTAGTGAAAAAAAAAAAGACGCATGGGTGAGCAGACAATCCTGGCCAAACGACTCGGATTACAAAATCTCAATCATCCTGCCTAAGCGGTAATGTCCTCATAGTACACTGTACTGAATCACTAGCTCCATTATATGTTTCTTTTATAAACGGATCACATATATTATTTTTTGGGGTGAGGGCTTTTGCATTCCTGTTTCAGTGAATATTTAAACATGAATTTGACAAATATTATGTAAAGTACATTATATAAAGTTACCAGCCTCAAAAATAATCAATTAACAGCACATCATATTAGCGGCGTTATAAAGGCTTTACAGAGCATGCTGCGAGTAGCAGACGCATCTTATCAACTGTTCAAAGGAGATTTTATATTTTGGATGCTTTCATCACTGTTTGTGTATGTCTGTATGAAATAGTACATTTTGCCCTGGAAGCTGAAATTATTCAGAATATTGGGTAAATATTTATATCAGATTGTGAGAAACTGACTGCGGGTCTCTTGCGATTTGAGTCAGTGTTACTGAGTCAGTGTATACAGCTTGTGTTTAATACAAACTTTCCTATGGATTTTTAAACTCATTTTATGACTTTTTACAAAAACATTTCTGATTTTCAAAAAACAGTATTCCACCACAAACTTAAAGGATAAAGAAAATTTGTATTCCAGAGAAGAAAGCAGCACAGTATGTAATCAACCACTTTTCTGACAAAAAAAAAAAAGGAAGCTGTTAGGTTTTACATGCAAAAAAAAAAAAAAGCAGGTGCAACTGTGGGGTGTTCAAATCAAACTGAATGACAACAGTTATGAGAGTAAAAACTCCCTTTATTTCTCTATCTAATCCCCTGCTACACTAATATATTTATCTCAGTATTTCGCTAGTACTTGGATACCATCAAGATAGAAAGTTTTCTCAGTAACCCGGACCCATGATCCGACTGCCTGCTTCATGTCTGAAACCCAGGAACTCCTTAAATGGCTCTTACATTAGGAGGACTATATGCGGATGTATCAATGACTTCCAGCCAAGATCCCTTAATGTGCAAGTGGTATTCATGAAAATTTGTCCCCATAGATAGATGTGCCTTTTCCACAAGTTGGCAATAAAATATCCATCAATTTTTAAGGATCAGGCATTCCACTTCCTGGAAGTTCATGGGAACGATTAAAACGTTTGCACCACTCAGATGTTTTACTGCGGTTTAGAGTCTCATTATCGTGCTGTGCTTGAAGTGTTCTATAAATGTCAATCAGTTTTATGCCCTCATTCGCTAGAAATTTCATCACAAGTCCTGGTGTGACTTGAACATCCCCTTATAAAAATATTTATTATTGATAGGTAAATTTAACATGGCAGCTAAAATCTAATAATTAATCATATTAGGTAAATATGAGCTTTTAATTAAAGATCAGATTGTGAGACCTGTGGGTCTCTCATGCAACCTGTGATCTGCTGTGAAATATATATAAGTACAGGCACCCTATATCAAAAGGATATCCATTTCACCAAAGCACCAAAAGCACTTCTACATTATCGAGTTTATATCGGGTACATATACCATTTATGTATATATAAATGCAATAACATTTCTATTTCCAAACATCACATTGTACAAAACATAACAATAAAAATACACTTAGGCATTATGTCTAACAGATAACTTTTTCTACTAGAATTATACTGTATAATTTATATACAAATAACTGCTCACAGATCTTTTCATAGTATATAATGAATGTAATAATAATGTAAGGGCAACTTAAACCACTAATAAATTGTTATCTTTGTTATAGTCAAGTTCTTTGTATTGAAAAGGGTTACAACTCGGCCAGCCCTACTAACCTAATCTATTCTCTTAAAAATTTGTTTAAGTATTCAGTTAATTTGAATTTCAGTACTGATTTTATACTAAAAGCAATATGTTTAAGCATAATAAGTATAATGATCCATTAATAAATCCTGATAAATATATGGGTCTAGTATTTGGACTATTAGTCATGGTGTTAAAACAAAACCATGTTGTACACTTAAGAAAACTTACTGACACAGAAAGTAATCCATGGCTGGTCAGTCTTAAAAATCTTAGTTATGAAATGTCTGACATCTGCTAAGGGCATCACCGGCTTTTGGTTATGTTACTGTAACTGAGGCATCTCTCACTATATATATATATATATATATATATATAAACAGATGGTGAGTCATTGTTGTAGAGAATTTTCCCGAGACAGGAAAGCTCGCATTCGGATTGTGCTGGAGTTACTGATGAATTAGCACAACGGCCATGAAGACGCTAGCCACTTAAAGCTATGGAAAAAATCAATAGGTGCTCGGGGGGTTAACGGGCAGACACATGAGGCAGGAAAGGATGTCTGGCCAGCTGGGACGGAGGTAATCAGGGCCTTCTGGCTATCTCCCAAATCACTTCTCTCGTGGGACAGAGGAAGAGAGTCTGCTCAGTCAGTGTAACCTGGAACAACATAGAGAGCACACAAAGGATGCTAGCAGTTAAACTGCTGAGTTAGCTGCACTGCGGGGTTCTGAGGTGGCATTCTACAAGGAATATTAGCAACCTGCGACTCGGTAAACAAATTCTTCTGAAGACTTGACAGCAGGCTAGAATTTGCTAATTACTCACTAGAGCCTCTGGTATGGATTTTTTTTTCTTCTAAAGCTGAGCTCTAATTGAAGTGTGTTATTTACAACCATTTAAGTGTATAATACTTAATGAGTACAGAGAGCTAGATTGACAGACCTCAGACCAGCGTGCTTCATTAGCTTGTACATTTTTGGTGACACAATGAACAGCGAGCCAAAATGGTGAGTGGATAATCAGTGGACATGGTGCTTCTATCTAGAGGCAAAGGGGAGACATTTACTAATGAGGCCAGGCCATCCAGCATGTCAGGATACTCCATCAAGGACACAAACATACGCATGTATACATACCCCCACACACATAAAAACAGCAGTAAATCACGATTATGTAGACATGACCCAACAGCTCTCACAATATATCACTATATAACACTATCTCAGTACCTATATACAGTAAATATATATATATATATATATATATATATTTTTTTTTTTTACATCTGGCACATAATTGATCAAAACATCACTTAATCACCACAACACTTTTCACTCAACATTCACAACACTCTCAGTCTGGGTATTTTACAGTACATGCCCTCTCCTCACACTGTTGTGTATATGTTTGCTCCAATGACCCGTCTTTCATCTCATAGTGGAATTCCACATGATTTTTATTAGCACCCTGGTTTTGGATCATATGAGACAAACTGGTTTTAAACTTCCCGCAGGAAGAGTAAACATACAATGATCTGTCCATACATCTTTAAAGATTCAGTTTTCAAAAATTACATACTTTTTTTTTTCGGAGTAGGCCATGGCGTTTTAAAGGAAAATGATGGTCATTTCTGTGTCTTTGGCATACTCTGAGTATTTATGGTAAACTATCATTGATTGGTAACGTTTTTGAGTGACGCGTATAGCCACATTAAATCATTTCATTAGTTTCATTAAATCCTGTTGAGCCAGTTTTGCATGATGCTGTAACAAAATTGGCTGGACTGACATACAGACAGACAGACAGAAATTTTTCTAAGACTGGTTTCGGGTGGTCCAAAGCTCTGCTATTAACGGCGTGACTCCGCAGGGTCTCTGGGCATGTGATGTGGTATCTGGCACCAGGATGTTGGCAGCAGATCCTTTGTCTGTTGAACTTTTTTGTGATTTGTGATGCATTGGCTTCTTCTGGGGATCAGACCAGAAGGCCTGGCCTTTGGTCCCCTTGGGCATGGGTGAGCCTTGAGTGCCCATCATCCTGCCACCAGTTTACTGGTTGATAATCAAAAGTTTATAGTTTATTGTATTTAATAAAGTTGAAATCATACTATAGAATGTTTAGCATGGTTATACTAACTTACATGGATGTCTTTAACGTGAAGATGAAACAAGGATTATTATAAATAAAACATAATAGGGGAAGTTGTTGCAGGAAAATTATCAACATGATAGTGTAATGCATGATTATTTATTTTGAAATCTTTTAGCTTAACATTACTTACTAAATTACTATGTAGACTATATCACGTTTTTAAACATTTTTAAGCTTTCCAACTACTTTATACATATAATGCAATACGAACAGTATCATGTGCCTGTTGAACCTAAAATACAAAATAAAGCTATAAGTATTTTAATATTTCGCACAATATTGCTATATTTATTTATTTATTTATGTCAGTTATGCTCAGACATAAAGCTTTACTGTGACAAAGGTACAACGTCACCATGAAAGCGACTCTTTTAGCACATGACTCGAAAGACAGTCAACCAAAGCCATAGCCTAAGCCTCGTAAAATAATTTCCATGAATGATGCCCCCTCCGTTCCCCCTTTTAAAAGAATTGGATTATCTGGTGTGATTGATTTCCAAGGTATTGTGCAGCTCCATTGTTTAGAATGTAAATAAATCAGAAGGTCACCTTCAGTTAATTAGCTTTGGTTTGACGTCGTTCAGCTTGAGAACACGCCTCCCCCGTATTTGGATGTGCTCAGAGCTTCTATTTGTACACTGCTGTAAGACAGAATGTCAATTTGAAGTGGTGTTCTTGGAGATATAGTTTTAAAAAAATTAATAAAAGATATAAGCATGTGAACAAATGTAGCAAATGGCCCTCCGTGCAAATGGCTTTCAATTCAGGGTGTAATTTAGCTTGTTATATAGGCTGGTTAACGGTAATTGTCTGGCATAAATACCAGAATTACATGTGTGAAAGATTTTGCATATAAATGTACTAAGCCTTAGTGGATGAAGTAACCTTTAGTCTATCTGTTAAAGCACAGGTTTGTTATAATAAGCATTGACTGTCATATCCATTCGTTCTGTTAAATGAGCCTGACTGTCAGGATACGACCTGTAATTCACTACTTGTCAGAAAAAGGATCGGACCAAAGGCTAAAATTAACCTGGACAATATATCCCGTCCAGCAGTATGAAATTACATTATAGATAATGGCAGATTTGGAATGACCCTTGACGTCCATGCTTATCTGTGATAAGAAATCCAGTTCTGTAATTATCACTGCTGATCACGACTTACAGGTGAACAGTCTGGATGATTTATACAAAAGCAAGTACTGTAGCAAACTTTTTTTTTAATTGGAGATCCACATTATGGAATAATACGGTTTTTATATGCCATCTCATTTTCAATGTAAAATAAAATGAGTCAGTGGAAGGGAAAGTTTTACATAGTGAGTCATTTAAAAAATAATTTTTTATCGGTTCCTGGTCATGTCTCTAGTGAACACGTTTGCATTATCGACGACACAGCAGCAGTTTTTCCATTCAATTCAATTTGATTCGATAGCACTAAAGTTTTTTGTCCGATTTGTGTCAAGAAGCTATATCTTACAGCTTACGAGTTATTTAAAACAACTAAAAGTAATAAACATTGAACATATGATATTGATTGTTTGAATTTTATATCTCATACAGTACAAAAGAATAATCTTTTTTTCCCCTGCCAAATTTTCCTCTTTTACTCTAATCCTGTAGTTACTCTAATCCTGTAGTTACTCTAATCCTGGCAGTATTGCTAATATTTGCCCAAACACTCAAAAGAAGAAGAAGAAGCAACAATTTCGCTAAACTACTGTATTTTTTATCTATTTTGCAAATGGTTCATATTTTTGACAAAACTGTAAGATAGATTTTTCCAAGCCACCCCTTGTAAACAAATTCGAACTGGCCATATCTCAGCAACCGGACATGACATGACATAGCAATAACCTCGGTATCAAAATAGGCCTTATTTAACCAGGAATCTGAAAATGAGCAGAATTCAAATCACCCAAAAAATGTGACTTAATACTTGATTTTATATGATGGGTCACATTTGGAGTTTATTTTTCAAAAATTGTGAATTGATTATGAATCGAAAGCTGATTTAATGAATGCAAATAGACCTATAGAAGACTTCAATCAATTAAATGGCACAAACGATTTAATCGCACAGCTTGAATTGCCTATGGCATGCTCCCTCGTCTGTGTCAGGTTAGCATCTTCTTTTCGGTGCTTGTCACTATAATAAGATGGATGCCCAAAACAGTGTACTAATTGGGCCCTTAAGTCACCCAAAACAGATAAGCATTAAATAGTAAAAGTTTAAGTCCTGAGTGTCATAGCCATGCTTTTTAGGGTGGCAGGTATGCAGCCTCACCCTCCCTGGTCAATAACTACGACACTGTAAAGATCTTTAAAGACATGTATGTGGAAGAGGTAGTTTCACATCGTCTTTGTTCTAAGATAAAAGAAAGAGAGTTAGTGGAGGGGAATTCCCAAAAATATAGAACCAATTGGGTTCATCAAAGGATAAATATTATCATAAATATACAAATAAAACTATATCTATTATCTTATAAACTTTTCCAGTATGATAATGGCCCCATCTCAGGCATGCCAATTAATGACAAGGCAATTGTCATTAAAAAGGTGTGCCTGTCTCAGTGTGTTGCCTTGTAATCTAGCATGTGTAGTAATTAACCCCATGCCTGCCTCTGTGTAAACCCTTAATTATTCAGTCAGACCTTTAGTCTTACTTGTGTCCACTTTTCTTTTAGCACACCCACCCAGTCAAAGGGCATTACTTATCCAGAATGTCTTTGGAGTTAGTTCACCAATCTTAAACTCTCTGTAGACCTCATTAGGTCTTAAGAAGAAGCTGAGAATCTGACCACCATACTTCAAAAACTACAGCGCTGTTGTGTTTTTTATTGAAGGTTTTGTTTAAACTTTTCGTGTTACTTTCCACGGATCAATCTTAAGAAGAAAACATAAAGATGTCCAGGGATTATTTTGACCAGCGGCTAGGCCAAAAGAAAAAAATAAAATATCACCCAATACCTTCAACCATACTTATTGCATGTTCTGTTGAAATAATCTTTTTGAGCACTTGAGATGAAAATCTAATCGAATCTGTTTGTAGAATTGTTAGATGAGGCGTACCAGATGAACCAAAATGAGATTTTTTTTTTCATTATTAGAAACATATTAGCAGGCTTGAATCTCAAGATGTTGAGACATTCACATAAAGTACACTCATATTCACAAGTACATTCACATAAAGTGATTCAAGGGTCAAGTGATTTAAGGGTCAAGGGATCATAAATATTGGCTCAAACTTGAATGACAACAATATTGGATGAACTTGTAACTGTTTTACCAAATGCCATTCTTTTTGAATAGACTTTATGCTACCGAAATGGTGGAATCCTGTGTCCAAGAGATGGCCGATCACAACAGAGTGCTGAGCTGGGATTACATCTAGCTTTTATGAGATAGTCTTTTAGGAATCTTACTGAATCCCAATGACTCTGCTGGGCTGTCTGAATCACCCACAATCCCCTCCCTTCTACTGTACCCCCTCTGAGGTCCAGCTGTCCAGCAGGAACAGCTGATGAGATTCCCTGAGATCAGAGACACGCTCCCAAACATCTCTACTCAAACAACTGACTAAACCCTAACACAACATTCAATATGGCTAAACAATCCTGTTTTATAATTTGTTGTCAAGACATCCTTCACTGAGCCTCTGAGACTGACTTTTTTACAAAATTCCAAAGAGAGCTTCAGCACCTAGCAGAGAAGAGCTTGGCTGCAGGGTTTTGTTTTGGCCTGCGGTGCTGGAATTCACAGTGGTTCGAAGACTGTGGGTGGTACAAATTGTTGGTTTAGCAACACACTCTGTTGGGCCTGAACGTCAAGTCTCTAAACCAAGCCACACATATGTCAGTGATGAGTTCTCTCTAGCTTAGACGTTTAAAACCCCACCTTCTTAAAAAGGCAGGAGGCGGAATATTAAAAACTGAAATGTTTTTGAGGCTTTGCTTGAATCCAAATGTGTTGCGATGGAATTATTTTATGTATTTGGGTCAGTTTTTCACAAGCCGCCCCGTGTTTGCTTAACAAGAAATTTCTTTTCTCTCACTAATCCCTCTGCAACGCTTTGGAATACGCGTGGCCATTTTATTTAGTAGCATCCATTTAAGTCAAGCAGTAATGACTGATTGAGATATTAAATATAATAAGCAGTAGACCTATGAATCACAGACTATGGGTTTTATTTAATATAATTCTATTTTTAAGCACAGCAGTTTATTATTCGATTTGATTTAATCGCACTTTCTGAATTGTCTCAAGCAGCTATATTTAAGTTTTGAAGTTTTAAAAAACTAGTAAAAGTTTTGAGCATTAATAAAGTAGTCCTTTGCAATTAATTGCATCAAGACCTGTGCCGTTATTTATTTATATATATATATATATATATATATATATATATATAATAGCGAAAGGCTATAAATTATTACAGGTAAGAAATGCATAGTCAAGAATGTATGTAGAGCTTGTCAATAATTCTCTTGAGTAAGACCATTTGTCTAACTGTTTGGTGTAAGCATAGATTAATATATTTGAACACAAAATAGTTAATTATCGTATTATGTAACAAAAAAAAATGCAACTGGATTTAATCATATTGTGTAGCCTTAATGCTGTGTCATGTCTCATACAGTCAGATAATCTTTTTTTTTACCCTGCTGATATTCCGCTCCGCACTCCAGTAGATAGCATTATTTCACCAACCACACATAAACTCAAAAGAAACCAAAGTGGTACTCATGTAAAATGCGAGTATGTACGAAAGATGGAAGTGTATTGGAAAGTCTGCAAAAACTGTGAATTATCTTTAAGGAAGTCATCACATTTTATTATAAACGTTTTTAACTTTTATGAATGTAAATAATTCATTCCATAGGTCTTCTGAATTCCAAACATGACTAACATAAAATCTTTTTGATTTTCTACAAAAAACACAAACAATATCTCCCAAGCCGAGCTCCTTTTTTTTTTTGCTTTTCTTCTCTCTTCAATCTCTGCTTTATTTACACTTCCATCACCCAGGCGTTCAGGCCACACCAGGGCAGAAGGCAGAAAAGGCAAACAAGAATAGAAGGTGGGGAGATTTTTTTTTTCCTCCCTCCATCTCACTTCCAATATTCTCCAAATGGTGACCTTCTCAGTACCTAATGTGCAAGAAGCCAGTAAAGAGGCTGAGCTGAGAGAAATAAGATCTTAAAGCTGAAGAGTGGAAACGGAGTTTCCTACAGGGCGAACCAAACCCACTGTCAGGGCTGAGGAAGGATAATAACTCCACTGCCGTTGTGCAGAATCTAATTAAATTAAAAAGGGAAAAAAAAGAAAAGAAAAAAAATTTGCCAGTTCCATGTTATTGCCTCTACTCATTAAATACCTACTCAGCCCTCGTAGTCCCAGCCTTGCTAGATCACTGAACAAATTTAATTCAGCGCCTACTCTCAGCTGGAGCTTCCCGCTCTAAATGAGAAAAAATGGAGACAAGATGAGAGCGCTGGGAGTCGAGGCATGAGCAGAACCATCAGGACGTTGATACAGAGATTTGGATCCGTGGTGCATCAGAATGGATGCTGCTAGAGAAACAGCCTAGAGACATCTATTTCAGAATATGATAATATTAATTAGAATATTGATAGTACTTAGAATCCGATTGCCATAAAAAATACTATTCAGATATGAGCGTTTGAGCATTTATAAAGTATGAAAGCCTTTAGAAAGAAGGCTGCCATGTGTGCATTTACTGCATTGTCTTCTGCCCTTTATAATCCAGACCTAAGATCACTGAGTCACAAATTACACATGGATGCTTCTGGGTCACTACTAACTTAATGTAAACCTTGAATTAATTTACAGAGCAGCTTTCACTTTTCCTACAGTACATACACTCATTCGGCATTTTAATGGAAACTCTTGAATACCTGCTTGTTCATGCAGTTGTCTAAGCAGCCAATCATGTGGCAGCAGTGCAATGCACACAATTATACATATACCTTATTTTTTTCCTTTTTTTTAACAGTGCCGTTTCCTCCTGTTCTAACCAATCTGCCTTAGAGTACAACATGTATGTTCTGTGATGTTCTTCTGCACACAAATTGCAAAGACCAATTTGGCCATTCTCAACAACAAAGCATTTTTCTTTTTTCGCACCTTTTAATGTAATCTCTATTGACTGTTTGCATGAAACCACCTGGAAATCAGTATTGTTTTTTTGTTTTTTTTTAACTTAAACCAGGCACCAACCGTGACAATGAATCACAACCCAAAACCATTAATTGTGATGTTATGGCAAATTGGGACATGTGATGAATTTCTTTTGTAATGAACCCAGTTGAAATTCACAGAAGACTTCAGGCACTATCCAGAGATGAGTCTTATAAAAGATTTGAACGGTGCAAATGGTGTAAAGTAGTAATAATAATAATAATAATAATAATAATAATAATAATAATAACAAATAATTATAACTAATTAAAAATAATCAATAAAAGATTTGAACGGTGCAAATGGTATAAATAAGTAATAATAATAATAATAATAACTAATAATAATAACTAATTAAAATGAATCAATAAAAGATTTGAACGGTGCAAATGGTATAAATAAGTAATAATAATAATAATAATAACTAATAATAATAACTAATTAAAATGAATCAATAAAAGATTTGAACGGTGCAAATGGTATAAATAAGTAATAATAATAATAATAATAACTAATAATAATAACTAATTAAAATGAATCAATAAAAGATTTGAACGGTGCAAATGGTATAAGGAAGGCCTATGGTAATGACAGTCCTGGCTCATGACGAGGTAGCTCAGAGCCCATTGCAGTCAATCCCATGAATATTTTTTAAAAAATCAACAGACATACAGATACTTTTCTTAACTTGTGGTAGAGAAGCATCTTTCTGTGGGAACTGTTCACACCATCCAACACGAACACCGCTTGCACATTATACTGTAGGGACTCGGCTGAGAGCTATTGCCACATCTCCTATACAGTCCTGAACTCGCTCTAAGCCATTTCCACATAGAGTTCCTGGGAGACCAGTATTTCAGACATGCTGGCAAATCTTTCTGCCTTGATGGTATCCAAGTACTAGTCAAACTCCTGGTTTGGCTTGAACGCCTCTTGTACATTATTTAAAGCTTTTGGCCTGGATCTGTATAATTTTATCTGTTGATCTGCTTGAGCATGAAATGGGCATTTTGATCATGTTATAAGGTGTTCATAATAAAGCAATAGTTAAATGTGTATTGTTTGTTACAAGTATTTGATAATATCGATCAAGAATGGCTTTTTCGGGTCAGACCTAGAAAATTATTCAAAAATAAAATCACTTCTTGCCAGTGGATTCAGTTTTATGGGCTTTACTGTCTAACTGAAACAGGAGATTTAAGGAATACTTCCAGGCAAGGTCAGTTCAGTCACAGAGGATCAATACCAACGGAACATGACACGACCCAAGATCCACCCCTCCTCCAGACGACGTTAGAACAGTATCATCGGATCACTTCCAGTCTGCCTCGTCTATCTCCCCAAAGGCAGTGAAAGTCAAGCACTGACATTCAAATGTTCTGTGGTTTCCAGCAACATTTGAATAATACTCTGCCGTCATCTCGTCACAACAGCCACTCTGAATATATACGAGGGGCATGTTTTAATAATTAAGCAGGGATTTGACTTAATGAGGCTGACCCCAGATCACAATTTAAGTGGCCACTCCACCAGGACAACGTGAGTTATGTCCAGATTTGTCAAGTCGCTCAGTCTGATTTTCTCTGCACTAGAGGTATCGATTTAGCTTCCTATCTGATTTGCCTGATGATTAGCCAAGTCTGTAAAACAGTAGGGGGCTTTTAATACTCTTTGATCAGCTTTCAATCTGAGCTAACATAACTTAAGAGTGCACTCGGCAGGACTACAGAGTGCGTGTGTATGGACCAAATTGTTCCTCGGTATCCAAATTCGAGAGGAGCCGTTTGTAGAACGCCCCAGCAGAGCACATTTGTTTAGCACTCAAATCCATTTTGTCCTTCCAACAACTTATTTGCTTGCACGTGTGTGTGTGCGTGTGTGTGTGTGTGTGTGAGAGAGTGAGAGAGAGAGGGAGAGGAATCATGTGGTTGAGTTTGAACTTGGCAGTGGATGCCTCTGTCCTAGTCCACAGTAACACCGGTCATTTTGAAAATGGTGTTTTAAAAGCATTATCATTATCAGTCAGATATCGAAAAGTTTTTCATCTATAATAAAAGGGACAGATAACACCATGCTAGTATGCACACTTTATAGCCATTGTGTCATACTGCAGTTAATTTAACATGATCTTTTTATTTTGTTCTAAGACCATGCCACCCTTTGTTTGGCTACTGGAATGGTGGATTGGATTGATGAAAACTAACTAATTTCCCAAAGTTTCGTACATCGAATAGAATATGTAATTAGTCTGACTTCACACGATCGCTTTCTTTGTGCTGCCTTCAAATGCACATTTAGTTAAAATGCTCTTGCTCTAATTATGTACAGAACCCGCAAATTTATCCAGGCAGAGTGTGGCTTGTTTCTGCTTTACACATCATATCAATATAAATATAATTAAATTACTCTTTTTATATTATCCAAGGGGACAGAACAACAATACATACTGTATGTATCAGTTGTTATTGGGAAAAACAGATCATCTGTGATCTACAGTTACAACATTGACAAAATCAGTGATATCTCAGAAAAGCTTACTGTCATATAATTTCTCGCAATATGATTAGACTGTCACATTACTAAGCCTTATTGGATTTAATTCTGTGTCCTTGTAGTGTTTTACCAGTCTAGATCAATTCCTTAACACACAGCAGTGTATTTTACTCCACTGTACCCCTCCTGCCTATGTCCGTTTGCTTTTTTTCCCCCCGAGTCTCTTTCCGGCTCCTCTTATAAATCTCCACTGGACACGAGGTCCTTGACCAGCCAAGGTCACTGGTGTCATTCGACTGTCACTCCCACTCCATAGTTCGTTTTATCCTGCCATGTTTCCTTTAAGTCAGTTCTGCACACCCGGCCAGGAAGAGAATAAATATTGCCACAGCCACAGAAAGCATCAGCAATTCGGGTTCCCTCTGAAGTCAACCCAAGATTCGCAACGCCGGAATCAGCGAGCCGTCTGAACTCAAAGAAGCGCAAGCGTCATCATTATGATAATCCGCTTTAAAGCTCCAGACAATGTAATGAGTGTCTTTCCTGGACACGTAGCGATAAGTTGCCGGGATATGATGGGACTGACCTTTAAGGTGTTATGGCATGGATTATGAATGGCGAAGAGATACAAGCCCTGCTTTAGAAATTCGCAGCTTGTACATTTTTAATTCCAGACGAAAACAGCAGAAACACTATTTGATTTTACCACCCTGGGGTGGGGGCGCGTTTTTTTCTCGCTTTCATTTGGTGGAGTGCCGAATGAAAAAAAAAAAGTGAACATAAATAGACATACATCTTTAAATCCATCCGCCTTAAACAGAAATAGCGATCTGTTATATGAACTGCAGGGGGTTGGTGATAGATTGGTGCACTTGTCATGAATGAGTATTATACGAGGAGAAACAGTCTGAATGCTTCCTACTTGTCAAAGTAGGATCAAACAGTCCAACACACACACCCTTCTAGATTCACACACGGAGTTCAGAGTTTCCAGAAAAGAGACCTTGGTTTTACCCCTACAATTACAGTCAAAGTAATTACAGTGATCAGATGCACACATGGGGAGGGAGGGTGGGAGTTGGGAAGAACAAAGCTCTTTCTTTCCTTTCCTATTTACTGTGTCAATGCCTGATGAAGACAGGGATGCATTGCTTTCTATATCCGTGTGTGTGTGTGTGTGTGTGTGTGTGTGTGTGCACACAAGTTTAGTTAAATCGCTCAGCTGGCACAATTATCTGCATAACCAGTTGCTGTTGTACCAAAAATGAAATCAGATTATATCAATATTATGAGAACAATAGGTTGAATAAAAAATTGATTTTATCTTGCTGCATGTTAAAAGTACATCATTTAAAGATACACTGTGTACATTTGTGTACATCGAGTTTGTATGTTCTCCCTGTGCTTTGGGGGTTCCTCCAGGTGCTCCGGTTTCCTCCCACTGTCCAAAGACATGTAGATTAGGCTAATTGGCATTCCTAAATTTCCCATAGTGAGTGAATGAACATGTAAGTGTGAACTGTATGTGGGTGTGTGTCTTGCAGTGGATTGGCACTCCGCCCATCCTTAACCACACCTCGTGCCCTAAGTACCCTGAGATAGACTCTAAGCCCCCTGCAACCCTGTATATAGGATAAAGCGTTATAGACGATTAGTAAGTGAGTGTTATATATGTGTAAGAGGCAGAAATACACCCTGGATGGGATGCCAGGCCATCATAAGGCACCACTCAAACACATTTCGCCACACACGCGCTTTTTAACATTCATTCAGTCATTTTCAAGCATGTTTTGGGAGGAGAAGGAAACCAGTCACTCCAGAGGAAGCACCTTACAAGTACAGGAAAAACATACAGAACACACACCTGAGCTCAGGATTGAAGCAGGGAGTCACGAGGCATTCACATTACCCACTGTGCCACTGTTTAAAAAGGGAAATTATATCAGTATTATAATTACTTCCTAGATGTCCTGGGCTGTAATTATACCCTGATACATGGGGTAGAACTAGGTGATTTAAAGCACACATTCTAATCCGTTTGCGTTTTATGTAATTGAGGTCATCACGTGAAACCCTTTTAAATGAAAATTATGGGACAAAAGTAATTTCCTTGTGCTTCTTTACAACTCCTTTGGAGCAGCATTTAAAAGGATCAGAACTCTCTCAGCTGCACATTTCCTCTGGCTACACAGAAGTAGATTGTTGTCCAATAAATTCTTTATAATACTTTCAATAATATTAAATACAGAGATAATTTAGTGCACAACTGTGAAATATTTAAGTGGTTATTGAATTAGAAATGAGACGTTAAACTGCTATATTGCAAACAATAAGGTCAGAAGTGAAGCACTACAAAGACAAAAGCTTGTTAATTGAGCTATTTAGAAGTTGTATTGATGTTAGTTGAATACCAGACTATTTAATATATGGTAAAGCAATACTATACATTTCAGTACGATTCTGGTTTGTGTAGTCTTGTGAGAAGTATAGTACATTCGTCTATCAAAAAAAAAAAAAATCTTGATAAGTAAGGCATCGCTGATGTCATAATCCTGCTAAAAAGCCTCATATAAATTAATTTTCCTTACAAAAATTCTGATTTAGTTAGCAAAAAAATGCTAGTTTGCTTGGTAGCATATTGGTAATGCTAAAAATAAAAATTAGCTAGCATGATTGCAGATTGTGTAGAGTTTAGTGCTAAATGAATTGTAGCAAGGTTTTATTTAAAAAAAAAACTGAAATCACAAAACATTTGATGTTTTCTGAATAAAATAACACAAGCTAGCTCAGTGTTTTTTGTTGACATTGATGGGACCCACAGTTTTACTTACACAGTTTAACAGGATGCAGTGACGTAAATCAAGTTAGAAAACGTTTTAACACGGCAAAGACCAAATACACTACATAAATTCCTGCAAAATGGATAAAATACACTACATATTTAGCTGCGGGTGTCCTATAATATATAAACATATTGGCTAGAGGCTACCCGCAGCTAGTGTATTTGGTCTTTGTATATATTGTGTCCAGTATATCAGATCAGTTTTGGTGCTTTGAAGCTTGCTTTCATCAGGGCAGTGTTACCAACTATTTTCAATGGAAAGTAGCTCGAAGTCACCAAATGACATCACATGGCATTTTGCATATTGACGACGTCATCACGCAGCATTTGCATAGTAACTAGCAGCAGAAAAACAAGATGGTGTGCTTTGAGGTAAAAGAGCAGGATCTGAATTAGGTCATTTCTCCCTACTGTATATACACTGTAGCCAGGGGGCGGAGTCTGGCACCATGTTAGTACACGCAAAACAAACCAGTGCTGTCAGCGTTTTGTAAAGCTCCAGCGTACAAGAGAAATAAGTCATCCATCCAGCAGTAAAGTCGTCACAAAATGTTAGTTACTTTACCATTCTTATTTGTTTTTTTAAATTGTATTAAATAAGCTTTTTCATAAAAAAAAATAATTAAGTAATTATTTCAGATAATTATAAAAAGATAATATTAGTTGTCATAATAATTAACTGTTCAAATGTATTATTGGAAATTTATATTCTATACTGTTTGTCTATTTCACTTTATTTTTTAAACACCAGCCTGTAAAAAATTGTATAAGACTTTTTACAATGCAACACAGACTCACTCTCTGTCACACACACAAACACACACACACACACACACACACACACACACAAGTACAATCCCAATAATTTTTTCATGTAAAATTAAATGAAACAATGTAGATTAAATTAAAGAAATGTGAACAAACGTTTTACTGTTTATGTTGTTTGGATTATTTATTTTTGCAAATTTTAAATTAGTTATTTATTTACCAACCTTAGCAGCAACCTGATTTCCCCTCTCATTTGTGCTGTCTATTCAGCATAAACAGTATACTAATCATCTCTTTTATCTGCACCTGTATCTCACTGGTTGATTTCTAAAGTTAACTTTGAATCATGCTTTAACATCTTTGAATCATGCTTGAATGAGTCACTGTGTAGCTTAACAACAAAAACTCTGAATCTGGTCAGGTACAGGGCCTGGACTGAAAAGAAGAGACGGAAAAGTCTTTGAGAACTATTCCTCACAACTACATTAAGATACAAGAAATTCTGGCTCTTTGGAAACATAATATAAAGAAATTATTGTTGGTTCAAGATTTTTGCAATGAATAATTAAGATTGATTAAGACTATATACAGAAATAATTAATAACCTCAATATTAATAATTAAGGTTCATGCGAAAAAACTGTGACTAGAAACAGTGGAGGAGATAAGGATAAGGATTTGTGATCCCTGGAGTAGAAGCCAAGAGGGGCATTCCCACCTTCAGCAAGTAAGACGATGTCCTCAAGGGAAGTCCTTCTTTCTCTTTCAAAGAAAGTTGCTACTCTGTCGAAAAAAAAACAAATACTAGATTATGTCACTAGCCATTTAAAAAGTAATAAATTAAAAAGTTACAGCTAAATTAGTCTTAAAAGTCACTACATTTAGGATCATTGGTGATCATTATTCTCAATAACCAATTAATTTTCTGTTGTTCCCAACAACCAATCATTAGCGTTCAACCACATGGACACTTATAAATGTAATTTTAATTAAATGTAGTGTGGAAAGTCACTAAGTTGGCAACACTTTCATGGGAGAGTATTCATTGTGTTTTCAAACAGGTGATAGATTTCAGTAAATGACATCAAAGCTTGGAAAAACAAACCAAAAAAAAACACTGATCAGTAATAGTTTATTAGTGACAATGGAGATGAGTAAATGGTGACTGGGAATAACTTGAATCAGTGGTTAGTCATTAGAAACCATGGCCATCTGTGATTCGCCACTGAGAACAATGGAGGTCAGTGATTGGTTGTTGGGAAGAATAGTGACCCCTGATTAGTCAATGAGAATAATGATCATCAGTAATTTGTTGCCTAAAAAAAAAACATTGTGATCACTGCTATGAGCCATTCTGAGTGCTAGACGATCATTACTGCCTGCTGTGAAAGTGTCCTGGTTTATTAAAACACATTAGGTGTCCTAATCCACATAACCAGGAAATTTCACAATCCAGGTAGTTGCTGAATTTGCTCTAATGACAATTCTCAATCCATGCCTGTTTTATTGCGTCCCGAAGATCATATACAAAAGAGTGTTTCTAGCCTGCTACTGCCTTCTTCACTTTCTCCAACAGTTATCTGTTGGGTCTGGAAATGACCCCATGAGGCCATCGCTCAACAAGCTTAATACCATTATCACATAGACAGATTCCACTAGTTGTTCAATTTATTAGCACAACTCTTTAGTCAAATAGGCAAGAACTAATTACTGACATCACCTGTTTGTGCACAGGGAGAACAATAATAAATGGCATATGTCGTTTTAATTCTTTTGGCCATGCCGGAAATGCTTTGTGTCCAAAGATACATGATACTAAAGCAACAACACTCAAAATATGCCAAATATGTAAAACATCAGAGGTGTAAGAGTAATGTGCTTTATGTCAGTTTCTGTCCTATTTTCATGTGTTGTGTCGGTCAACATCACACACTCATGGCATGAACAGATTAGATCAAAAGAATAATTTAGATACTGTTCTCCTGTGTCATCGTCAATTACTTTCAATAATTTTACACTTGTTTAAAACCTTGTGCCCTCAGTAAAGCCACACACTTGCATCGTCACAGCAAGCACTGACAGGCCCAAGGCTGAAACTTAAGTACAGTACATTAACCGGAATGATGACCATCCTAATGCTCCATCCCAGAGAGAGTCCTAGAATCTACCAGGCATGAGGGTCAGCTCTCTGAAACAGTAACCAAAGTGTGTATAGAAGTGCTTTTATATGTTTGGCATGATGACTAAGTGAGGATTTCAACCCTGGTCCAGCTCCAGATCTGAAAGCGGTTCAATTATTCATTTCCGCAGTGATGAAGCACAGCGGCTCGTAATAGAAATTCCGCAGTGCGTGCTGAAGGACGTCTGCGACAGATTCTTCTAAATCACATCACAGCGTCATCGAAATTAATTCCGCCAACTCCTCCCTTCACTAGAGAAGAATCAGCTTGTCAAACATTGCAATCTCTTGATATTGTGATTTTCTGAACCCACTGTCACCTCACTCAGAAATAAGGTGGCGTATAAAAATACTCGACCAACTAGACACCTGTTAGTCCTGTCCAATTTAGAAGTGTCTAGTAACAATGGTTGTGTATGTGGAATGCACTATTGTCAGGGTTAAACTTGCCACATTACAATGAGTGAGTCCCCAAGTGTGTTATGTGAGCTGTTCGGAGGAGGAGGTTCACAGGCAAAGGAGAGGCTGAACAAATACTACAAGTACGCTAATCGTAAAGAACCATGCACCTGTTCCACAGCTTAAGAATGCCTCTTGACGGATGTAGTATTTGGGAAACGGAGCTGTCAGGCACCTTTCTTTCAAAGTGCATTTAACTTTCATGGAAGTATTTACCAAGATCTGGTAATTCCTATTGCTGATAATTATTTGGCTAATTAGTTTACATGACCCATAGCATTCATATTTACTTTTTACATCTGCCTTGCTGTGTAGGAGTAACCTACTGTACCCTAAACACATTGAGTTTAAACTGGCTTTTTTCACTGTATCTAGTCACTACATAAGGGTATAACAATGCTGAATGAAAACCCTGTTTTGTCAGTTTTAAACAACAAAAGGAAAGAATAGGTGTGTTTACAAGGAGCTGAATTGGACTAATACTGTAGCACAATCAGAATACAAATGCATCAACGGTTTGGCCCAATTCGGCCCAATCAAAATGAATTGGTAAGAGAGGGCTGGCCTAAACCTTTGTTTGTACTGCGGCTATTATGTAAATATCAGCCATGTAAATCCTTGATCTGACTGTTTTGTACGTGGTGGTAACATTAAGTAAAGTGAGTTTTGCTTCTGTTCCTGATCAGTAAACTCAGTAAAAACAACTTTCGTCCACTTTAGGGGCACTCATTAGCTTACTACGTTGCATGTATTAAGCATCTAACTAATCGTAGATGAAAATGGATTCTTGCAACCTATTATAACATAGAAGACGGGATTTATTGGAAAAAATGGAAAGATAACCTAACCTCGAAGTTGGAGCAAAATGCTACTCCTTCTTTGTTTTCTGGTATAGTTCTTGCAGATTAAATGCTTCTTAGAGTGTAGAACCACTTTGTGTCTGTCATGAAAGTGACATTCTGAAACATGTACAAAAGCTGCAATCTCTATTTACAATTATATTAGTGGGATTGAAGAAATATAGTCAATGTAAACATATCTAACAGTGACTGTTAGAATCTATTACATGGATGTTTTCATAAGAATCAAATGGCAAAATTTAGATTACAGGTTTAAAAGTTATTGATTGTAGATCTTCAAATCTGTAAACGGTAAGGGTCGGGACTCAGCAGGGACCAGCCGATATGATATTATTCTACTTGCCAAAAGTTTGGACACACCTTCTAATTCCAACACTGATTTTTATTTCTTTTTACACTGTAAAACAATGCTGAGGGCTTACAACAAATATGCAATAATTTCCTTTTATTAGCTTTAGAGCCTTTATAATGCTGTTGTTAACATGGATGTTTATTGGTGATATCTGAGGCTGGTAACTCTAAATGAACTTCTCCTCTGTAGCAGAGGTGAGTTTTGGTCTTGCTTTCCTGGGAAGGTCTTCAGGAGAGCCAGTTTCATCATGCTGATTGATGGGTTTGGCAAATGCACTTGACAGTAATGTTACTGTTGTTTTTTTCTTTCTTTGTTACTTAGTTACAGAATGTATTTCATTTTTTTTTTTTTTAAGAATTGTTCTAGAATGTAGAAATAAATCCACACTTGTGCCCTATATTTAAACTAGTACTTGTCGGTGCCGATTCAAATTGTATTGCAATCTGTTAGTATCGCAATTTTGACTCTAATTTTAATCAGATTTTGTTACAATTTTTCTAAACAAACTTCACAAATAATTCACTTTTTCCACACAGGATGTCATGCCTGCCAACATGTACATCATAATAAAGGAACTGCAACATT
This sequence comes from Clarias gariepinus, assembly GCF_024256425.1. Classification (NCBI taxonomy): domain Eukaryota; kingdom Metazoa; phylum Chordata; class Actinopteri; order Siluriformes; family Clariidae; genus Clarias; species Clarias gariepinus. Next base: position 10,675,012 of record NC_071122.1, read on the forward strand.
TACCACCTTTAATGCAAAAATGTAACACTTAAATATATATATATTTTTTTTAATTTATTATTATTTTTTTCTTTTTTTACCCCATCTCCTATAGACATTGCTGTAAAAATGTAATTTATCTGATGCTTCAATGATTCGATGAAAAGACTAATCTATTAGTGAATTATTTCTTTACTTAATGTATTATTTACTCAGTTCAAGGTAAAAATTATGTGTCACACGTGCCATGAAATTTCACCCCAGTCTGGCTCTTATTTTTAGTCATGCCAGAAAAGTCTGGTAATTTCTGCCCGTTGCTTCTTCAACACCTCTAAACAAAGAAACAGCATAGGCGCTTCATCAATTAGAGACACTGAAAGACATCCAGCCTGTTCTCTCTTTGGACAGAACTGTCTGAGTATAATCACTGGGTACCATGTCTTAGTCTCGGCATACAATCGTCTCCTATGAAACGTCTGTTTAATTGGTCCGTGAGACTTTTGTTGAGAGGAAAAAAGGAACTGATGGTAGAAATGAGGGCTATACCCTAATGACTGAACATGTCTCTATGTCCAGACACGACTGGTCGAGTGACAGATTATTAACACCCCGTACCAGCGGATTCAGACAAGCCGGCCTTGTTAGCGATGCCGCTCGTGAGAGACATGCCCATCTTTTCATTTTCGCGTTGCGTCACGTTTGTGCCCTGCTTTTTCTTCTTCAGCCTCTCCTCTCTTTCAACTTGTCGGTCTTATGAAAATATGGTGAGGCCCTGGAAATAAACCTCAGCAATCAGGAATGTAAACAGAGCCTGCAGATAACCTGTGCTGGAGCTGTAATGATGTTTCAGAGACAAGTATACGAGGGGTGTTCAAGTCAAACCGGGACTTGGGGTGAATGAAAACCGATTGACATTTATTGAAGACTTCAGTAAAAACTGCAGTAAAAACTTTGAATGGTGCAAAGGTGTTAAAGAAGGCCGTATGTCAGTAAAAGACGATCCTGGTCGAGGTGGCTTGGATCCCAACATTCAGCAAGTATACCATAGTATAGCGAGTATAAATATGTTGTTAACAGAAGCTGTTCTTCTGTGTGGCTTTAATAACCATCTACTCTATAATACTGGTAGCTAGCAGTTCCTACATTCTTATGGTTCTGTTCTAATGATTGAAATGTTATGTGTTCAAATCCCGTTGTCGCTAGAGAAACACTGCACAGTAAATCAATTCTGTTTAGAATGAATTATTTGTACTATTAATCCAATTAAAAGATTTGAACAGCATCATGATTTGCAGCTTGGTGTTCTGTACTGCTGTAATTCTCGTCAGACTTTAGTCTTTCCTTGGACCCATGATGTCATCAGGAGGACATTTCTAGCACAGTTATAATGACTTTGAATAAGAGAAACTTCAGCAATGTCAAGCGGATGTATTCACTGCTAGTTCTGAATTTCAAAAGAGCACGATCTCACAATTTTACACCAATGCTTAATATCATATTAATGAGAAATCCAAATCCAGATGCTGGGTACGTATGTTAGACTTGGCTCAGCTAGTTAGCAATCTACAAAATGACAAATCCTTTGATGATCGTTCTTTTCCCTTCCTTTAAGCCTTTGACTTTATTCCTGGACTCGAGGCTTACAGTGGATTCGTCTAACTAGAGCAATCCTCATGCTGAAAAAATTAACAGCCAAAACTGATAAGAAATGTCGTACAGAGATGCCAAGGATATAAAAATGTATGATGTCTACCCGAGTGTCTTTCTATTTTTCTCTTTCTTCTAATATTCTACCCAGACGGCACACTAGAGCCAAGAGCTTATGCAATTCTCCTTCTAAGCTTCTGACTTCACGATTAAACCTTCAGTTATGACCTCATTTCAGGATCCAGCACCGACTCGAATAAAAAATTTGAGGGTTAAAATGGGGAGTATTAGACTTCCCAGGAAAACTGGATTGAAAGGAAAGTCATTTTGATATATTTTTGTTGTGAGGAAGAGGTGAATTTTCTCTCCCACTCACCCATTAAGTTATCTCAATCAACCATCAACCTCAACATGAGCCTCGTTCTCCTCTTATTTTACTGGCAATTTCTTTTGCAAATGAGATATTTGACTGCTTCAACAGCTGCCCAGGAATGTCTGAGTGAATCGTACGAAACGCGACAAGCAATGTAAACGGATATACTTGCTCTGAGTTTTTTTGTTGTTTTTTTAATAAAAGAACAAAAAATCAGTTATGCAAATAAAAAACAGATGATTGACAGGTCAGCATTTAAAAGGTCGGTGTCATCCTCGATACTCAGATCACATGTTGGGACGGTGTAAACTTCACATCTTAACAATGTAGCATGCAGCTTGTTCACGAATTCAAAAGATTCATTTCTTTTTATTCATGTTTATACTCTAATCTCTAGTTCCTTCTTCTGATCCAAAGATTTATTAAGTTAAGAATAAAACTTGAAGAAAAATCAATGTTAAATAGAATCTTTTCACATTTTTAATATTTTCCTCCTTTGTTTTGATAACATTTATTTCAGTAATTATTAAGCAAAATGTTAAATTTTTACTTACCTTTCCACACAGATAGTAAATAATATTTTTGGCTAGTAAATACATTTCTTTTTTAACCGGACTTTCCTCTTCATTTTAGTGTCTAAAATTATTTCATACATTTTAAATAATTGTTAATTTTTTTTTTTTTTCAATTTAATAGGATGTAATAATTTTGGTAGAATTTATTTAATTTTTTTTTTTTTTTTTTAAGAAACATGTTTTCAGTTTCAATTGTAATGTTTTTTTTATTTTAAGTTTTGTTAAAAAAAAAACTGTTTGTCTACATTAAAAAAAATCTAAAAAAATTTTAGACATTAAATAAATTTTTTTTTTTGCTGATTATTTCTGTTAGATTTCTGGGTTAAATGATCAATTTCTAATTAATAATAAATGAATTATAAAACCATATACTGTGAAATACATTGTGTTCGGTATGGTATGATATGGTAACAATGCCATGATGTTATTATTTTAAAAATATCTGTTATGATAATTTTTTTCTCACCCTACTTACCAGTCCTAAAGACATAAACTTTCATTTATTAAAAGTTTAACTTTTAATTATGTAGACATAATGAATGAAAACACTTAATGAAAATGGTTTCATGTGCTTTGCTATTTTTTGTGTTACAGAACTGTGAAAGAAAAGAAAAAGAAGAAAAAAAACAGGCAAAGTTCATCACCTCGAACAGCTCCATTATCTGTAGAGCTTCTTTCATGCGACTCCCTGCGCCGGACTCCGCAGCCAGAATGAACTGTGAGCAGGACTTCGGAGACGGGGGCATGAACGTCACTCTTACCCTCAGGTTGCTTATGCATGGCAAGGTAAAACATGTGCGCGCACGCGCACACACACACGCACACAGGCACACACACACATATGCAGTGGCATATGCCACCCTCACAGCTCATCCTAAATTAGCGAACCTCCAGCAATAGAAGTTTGGTCCTGTTACAATCTGACAATCTGATAATGTTCACTTAAAATAATCTCAGTGCTATGACGCCTTTGGGATACTCGCCCCATGATGCTTAGCCCTGATGGGTTTTAAATGATTCCTTAACACAGGCTCACATTAAGGTTATGCAAATGAGATCATAATAACTGCTATTTCACCCCACCCCCATTGCTTTTCATTCATACCTAACCATATTAGCAAAATTTTCTTGTGGGGGGATGTGGTCGTTTAACACAGCAAGGGTTCATGGAAGCTCATTATTGGCCTGCTTGCACAACGAAGTCATTAGTACCAGCACGGCACAGCAATGTGCCTGTTGGCTTTACATGCCAGGTCTTTTAATTTCATTTCCCATTCGCGTGAAAATAATAATGAACAAGTCATCAGTGATGAAATGTCAATGTACAGTGGCCAAAAGTATTGAGACAAAAGTGAAATTCAGTGTTTTATTGACATTCTTATTTTTTTGTAATGACAATTAATATGGGGCAAATAATAATTTTAGATTTTATGCAAGGAAATTGCCATACAACAGTCACTATTCAGTATGATGCTCTTTATTCTTCAAGACCAGCTGGATCTGGCTCGGCATAGAGTCAAAAACGCATCCGCAGTACTCTGGTGTCACTTACGCAATCCATGCCTGCTTGATTGTTCACGGTTCACTTGAGAATTTCCTAGTTTTAGACACTTTTGTGCAGAGGTGGACATCTCGGTTTTAGAAAGTCCTGCCACGTATTTGTTCCATCAAAAAATTAAAGGAGTTGATTCTAATTAGCAGAACTCTTCGCCAACATGGGCGAGAAGTAATTAGTGACATCACCTGTTGTATGCACAGGGAGAATAATAATAATAATACATCACATCTGATGTCTTAAAACTTTTGGTCACCAGTGTACAACAGAAGCAATGTTTAATCATATGTTTGGTGGCCTGGGAAAACATTTCATATGGTGACATTTTGACATTTTCTAATTTATACTGTATATACATACAAAGGGCTGGAACAATGTGTTCGACATTTTGTTTAACGTTTAGCAATTTGTTAAATCTGTTTAATGTTCCAGATATATAGATTTGTATTTAGATTTTAATCTGAAATTGGTGTGGGCTAAGCGAGACATAGACTTCTGTTTTTGTTTTTTACTTTTTAATTACACATGAATTCTACCTCTTAAACTGTTCGCTCTTACAGTACATCTGTGCCGATATAAGTTCATGATTTTAGTTTATTTCTCAATGGCTCTTCAATAACTTGATCAAAACGTTGACATTGACAGTGTGATTTTCTCACACATTCTTTAAGGCTTTCAATGTGTGTTCATGTCAAACTGGGACTTTTGACTATGTAGAATAACAGAAAACAGTTATGAGAGTAAAGACTCTTACTTCTCTATGTATATCTCAGCTACACTAATTCATGTATCCTAGCTTTTCACTAGTGCTTGCATACCATGAAGGTAGAAAGTTATTTTCAGTACTCCGCAGCCATGATCGGGCTGATTGCTTCACGTCTGAAACACTGGCCTCCCAGGAACTCCTTTAATGCCCCAAATATGTGAAAATGGCTTGGAGAGAGATCAGGACTAAATGGGGAATGGGACAATAACTGAATGTCCATAGGGCCGTCAATCACAGATGTTTGCCCCATTAAAATGTTTTACCGGATCTAACTCTCTCATCACTGTCTCGTGCTTGAATTCTGCTGTAAATGTCAATCAGTTTTTCTACCTTACATTTACATTTAGGCTTTTGGCAGACGCTCTTATCCAGAGCGACTTACATTTTTATCTCATTATACATCTGAGCAATTGAGGGTTAAGGGCCTTGCTCTTGGCAACTTGGTGGTTGTGGGGTTTGAACCCGGGATCTTCCGAACCGTAGTCCAATGCCTTAACCACTGAGCTACCCCTGGCCCTAGCTACCTACCTTCATTCACAAGAACGTTCAACACAAGTCCTGGTTTGACTTAAACACCCCTTGTAACCTAACCTTAACGCTAGTAATTTTTCCCCCTTTTTGTGAGAATTCAGCTCCAATGAGTTTTCTAGACCACCACTCTTTACATGGAATGTTTCTGTAATAAAGTGGTTTGCCTTTATCATGTGTAGTTTTTTTTCATTATTATTATTTATTCTTTATTCGTTTATTCTTACTCGTTTGATTTCAGGTTGTTTTCCCTGGCAGTTTTTTAAAGGTCATCTATCAATCACATGGTGGTTAAGATCAGTAATTACAGCTACATGTACGTATAGAAAAACGAGTAAAAAGATTTTTAAAAGACGGCCCTGCGTTACTCTAAACAATAATTATTTGTGCCAAACGTTAGGTAGTGTTACTGGGTATGAGTTATGTAAGTTGACTAGATGAACAGAGACAGCATCACTAGTCTTCCAGAAAAAATTTGCTTGCCTGGCCTTCGTCAACAGTGACATCAAATCAATACACCACTGTAAAATAATAATAATATCATTGATGTAACTTACATTCTATATCCTACGCATGGACGTCATTAAACTTAGATGATAGACTAAGACTTAATCTCTAAACTTAGAGATTTAGGACTGATGTGCTAGAAATCATTTCCACAATCATCCTTAAAACACAAACTAAGGGGATATTTTTTGGAAGAATGGTGTTCCACCTGCGCACTTTCAGAGATTTGTGGAGTCAGTGCCAAGGTGTGTTTGATTACAGCTCCTGGCTCTAAACTACTTGTTAATTACTCTCAATACAGCAGGTGCACTTATTTTTTGCCCACATGGCTTCTGGAAATTGGCACTTTTTTTTTCTGTTGAGTTTACCTGATGGTACCTGATTAAAGGATCTGGTGTTTTGACCTTCTAATATCAATAAGAAAACCTCAACAAGAACATGAAATAGCCTTGTGTAATTGCTTCCTGCTTCATTCCAATCATGGATTTAGACTTCTCAGCCTATCGAAGGATAACTAGAAGCCAGACAGCTGCTCTCGTAATTGAAACTGATAATGGAATTTTCCCACTTAAAAAAATCATTTACTGAAGGTTCATTTCCCTTCTTATTTCACGTTACGTTCCCTGAAGCCTTCAAATCACGGAGTCCAATAAGTAGATTAGTGAGGTTGTTAGAATTGGGACGAGGCCGAGCTCACAGGCGGCTTCCTCGTCTAAGCCAACAGACAGGCGTCTGGGGGTGGCAAAAGTGCTCGGATCAATACGCTGACATTTGCCTTGTGTCTGTTTTGTTTTCTCCGCAGGAGGTCGGGAGTATCATCGGCAAGGTGAGTACCTCTTCCACTCTTGCTATCTAAGGTTTTGCTGGTTAGTTGCATGCTTTGGAATAGGAAATACACTATTAAAACATGTCTGACCTTTTTTTAAGGCATGCTCATTCATTTTCATTTGTTTTAACAGTTTGTTTGGGAATGATACAGCAGAGCTTTAATCCCATACCCTACTTTCACGTTAGGAAATCTTTGAGTGGGAGTTTGAGTTCTATACAAATTAGCTTCAGTTTGATAAAGTGCACTGAAAATCAAATGATTTCGCAGACCAATTCTTTCATGTGCAGCCCCAGTTTTTACTACTCATAAATTTCTACCTGCTAGTTGTTTTTATTTACTATTTAATACAAAAAAACAACAAAGAAAAACATATAATGTTTCTGCTTATCCTGTCTTACATAAGCTGCCATTAGATGTATATAGAGACATTATAAAGAAAAATACAGCTTGGTAGGACATGTTGCCTCTGGTGAGTGTCTGTAACTAATAGAGTCAGCTTGCTTACGTAATCTGTCGTTAAAGCTGAGACAAAACCTAGTTTCTAACATGTTTATCAAAGTTTATATATTTTAGGCAAATCCTATAATACAGTAGGCTATAGGATGTACAATACAAGCTGTTCAACTTGAAAGAAATAAACTAGAAGTGACAAGTGAACTGCCGCTCGCTAGAATGAACACAGGGTTAGTCTTTACAGCTCTCTCACCTCGTCATCTGTACATCCTATTCATCTGTACATCAGCTTTCAAGACTTCAACTTGTACTTGCCATTCTCACAGAAACAAATGAACCTAAAAAGGGTGTTCAAGTCAAACTGGGACTTTTAATTGTACATAATAACAGAACACAGTTATGAGAATAAAAACTCCCCTTGCTCTCTATATAATCCCCTGCTACACTAATTCACCCCCCATCATTAAATTATTGCTTCGATACCATCAAGGTGGAAGTTTTCTCCAAAGGCATTCTTTTCTTGCAGGACAATGCACGGCCTCACACTGCACATCACACCATTTGCACAGGAAATCAGCTGGGATTTATTGCAACATCCCCTGTACATACCTCTCTAAAAGCCATGTCCACATGTTTGGACTATTCAAGGAGTTCCTGGGAGGCCAGAATTACAGACATGAGGCAGACAGTCTACCTTGATAGTATCCAAGCACTAGTGAAATGCTGAGATACATGCATTAGTGTACTTTCCCCATCCCCCATACATTTCCACATGTTTTGGCCTTAGTGTAGAACTCTCTCACTCTCATTCTTTATACCATTTATACCTATCCCAGGGAAATTCAAGGCACATACAGTAGCAGGGTACAAACAAGCACACACACTCAAACACTATAGGCAATTTGAATACAACAATTAGCCTACGCTGCATGTCTTTGGACTGTTTGAGGAAACCAGAATACTTGGAAGAAACCCACCGTACTTGCACCTCCAGGGCGACAGGTTTGATTTCCACCTAGGTCTGTGTGCTTGGGGTTTGCAAGGCCAAAGTTTTGTCTCCATTTGTCGGGGTGTGGCATATCTTGACCATGCAGCACCATGCTATCTGAATTCCTGTTTCAGAAATCAAGGTGTCAATATAAAAAATTAAATCACAGCCTAAAAGCTATTTTTCAGAGATCTTAATGTGTTTCCTGGTGGAGTTTTCCTTTAAGTGATGGTGTGGATTTAGGTTATTAAAGTCGCGCATGTTAACCGGAGACCCCACAGGTAATAAAATTGCCAAGTAAACCGTAATCACAATAAGGGTCTATTAAGTTTTTTTTTCGTATACAGTCATGATGGGAATTGGTTACAGTTTGAAACCTTGTATTGCTTAATATCGCTAGCTGAGACTGTTTATCCCTGAAGGCAGCAGGAATTGAGATTTCATAAGAGCAAAGATCATCATCATTAATGTGCATCGTCTAACTTGTGTGTATGTGTCTGTGTGGGAGTGCACTGTTCTTCTGAGACTTGAGCTGCTAGCTCGCAGTAAGTCCTGCAGCATCCTGCCCCAGCCTGTGTCGCATGTTGGATCTCTTCTTTATTTCCTTGTTTTGACTAAGACAAACAGACTGCTGTTCAGCCAAGAGAGATTGACTTGGCAGCATGTGCTCAAGTAGCATGATTATTATTTTTTTCTTTTTGGTCTTTTTGGACATGAGGACATTTTTCTCTGCACAGCACTTTCAACTGCTTCACTATCAGCAGCTGTACAGTGCCACTGAGAAATTAATTACTATGTTAAAGTAAAAAAAAAAACATATTTAATATTGAATCAAATTTGTTAGCTAGCTTAAATCCCCAATCTGCTGTCTAATCCTGTGTTTTTGTTTCCCAGAAACCTAATTAGCTAGGCTAAAAAATTTTAGCTAAAACAACAACATGTGGTGACCTTGCTAGCTAGTTAAGTGCTATTATATAGAAAAGTAATAGTTTGTGTCTTTTACAGAAATCAAGATATGAGATGAAATATTATTCTTCACATAAAACATATTATAAGTCTTTCCTTTCATATTGTTTTTAGCCATGCATGTCCTATGGTAGCAAGAGAGTTAGCAAAAATCCCATCTCCATGACAACTGTAGCAGCTACGTAAATTAAGATGTAAGGTAAAATTATGTAAATTATCAGTATTACTATCAGAATAAAGAAAAAAACACCGCCATGCACTGAAATGTGTTTAATGTATTCAAGTGATTAGCATAAATGCTAATTCACCACATGTTTGTGTATTTGCTTATCATCTGCTAAAAAACTGTTACTTTCAAGCCTCAAGACAAAATGCAGCAATTGTTATGAAGGAATCCTTAAAAAAAGGACATATTGTTCCCTAAGATGTGTTAATACATCGTTTTGAGTGGTGAGGCTTGCCAGGAAGAGTTAGCAAAGCATAGGCGGTGTAAATTAAAAGCATGTTTAAAACGATGTTCGATGATCAGGCTCCTTGTTTCTTACTAGTCTTCCATTTCTCTAAAACCCGACGTTTAGATCGGTTATTAATGTGCTTAATGAAAAAAGCAGTAAGGTTATTAAACACGGGTATGTAGATTCATTGCTCAAGCACTTGTAAAACACTAGAGACAGGCTGCTAATGGGACTCAAGGCCTGTTGGTTCTCTTTTTTTTTTTGGTGGATTGGCTGTTCTGAGGCCCGGTGGCGTAGTGGTTAGCACTATGACCTTGCACCTCCAGTTTTGGGTTTGGAGGGTTTGGTTCCCGCCTTACTTTTACATTTAGGCATTTGGCAGACGCTCTTATCCAGAGCGACTTACAAAAAGTGCTTTAATGTTTACATTATTGGATACATACTTACACTGCCTTGAGTATGTGTGCGTGGAGTTTGCATGCTCGGTTGGTTTCCTCCATGTACTCCGGTTTCCTTCCAAAGTCCAAAGACATGCAGATTAAGCTAACTGGTAGTGTGTGTGCCCGACACTTTGGTACCCCACCTCGTACCCAAAGTCTCTGGCATAGAACAAGATAAGCTGCATAGAAAATTAATTAATTAATGTCTCTACTGGACTATCAGCTGGAAGCCATTATCAAAACCCTGGGCTCATCTCGTTTTTGGCAAATTGGCACCCTTTCAATATGGGTAACATTATTTTCCAAACTAAACCATGCACAAGTTTTGTAAATTGCTCAAACTGTTGTTTTTCTTCATTTATACAAGGGGCTTTTAAGTCAATCTGGGACTTAAAATTTTGAATTAAATTTCTTGTAAAAGAAGGCGTAAAACCGATTGAGATTTACAGAAGACTTTAAGCACAGTACTGTGATTAGACTCTTAGCCACAGTAAAATATTTGAATGGTGCAAACATTTTAAAGAAAGTTGGATGTCTGTGATTGTCGGTCAATCTTGAGGTGGCTCAGAGCCCACTGCAGTCATTCCTGTGAACATTTAGTGAGTGAAAAGCCTGATCCTCAAAAACCAATGTCACCAAATCTGTTTATCAGACTTTTAAATGCAATAATCCACGAACACCACTTGCGCATTATGATTGTTACTGCCACATCCTTGTACAGTTCTGACTTTGCTCACACATATTTGGGCCTATAAAGGAGTTCCTGGGGGTCCAGCATTTCAGAGGTGAAGCAGGCAGTCAATCATGGTTCCTGTGTACTAAGAAAACATTCTACCTTTTCAATCAGTAGTGAAACTCTGGGATAAGTCTCTTTTTTTCTAGCAGTGGATTATATAAAAAAAAATTAAAGAAATAAAGAAGTTTTTAGTTTTTAGCCTCATAACTGTATTCTGTTATCCTGCACAATGCCCCTCATAGTTACATATAGAACCCAGTATGTGTGAAGGTGGGTGTAAAGGAGAACTAGGGAGACAGGCAGACTTTGGCAGAGCTTTAGACTTACTTACTTTGTTTTTTTTTGTTGTTTTTTTTCTCTTTTTTTTTACTTCCTTTTTACAGAATACACTAGCACTTTTCTGTGTGCATTCGACACTTAAAGGGAAAAAAATCCTGTCACAATATTTTGGGAATATCACCTCTTTCAGGTTCATCAACACTTTTTAAGCTCATGCTCTAGTGTGTGGATATGCCTTGTGTTTACATGTGACCTCTATCAGCTGTTTCTCTCTCTCTCTCTCTCTCTCTCTCTCTCTCTCTCTCTTTCTCTCTCTCTATTTCTGGTTCATTGCATTGTCTTTTTTCCCAAAAGGACAGACATAATGCACATAAGTAAAGACATTGATCACACACAGTGCAGAATATATCATGCATTGGTTGCTGGTTTAACTAACTTCCTGTCCATCTCCATCATAAATCCATTTACATATTATTAATTTATTGTAAGTTTGTATGTTTGATCATACTGTATAAATGTGCTATATGTAAATAAAGCATCTGCTCTTTTTATGACAGAAAGGAGAAACTGTGAAGAGGATACGTGAGGAGGTAGGACATCCAGAATCTATATGAAATGTGTGTGTGTGTGTGTGTGTGTGTGTGTGTGTGTGTGTGTGTGTGTGTGTGTGTGTGTGAGTCTTGCACTTTATTCAAACCAAACAGGAAATGGGACATGTTTGAAGCTCGTCTGTGACATTAAGCCACATTAAAAGTTCAGTGTGTTAAAAGTTCAGTCCCAAGCACTGGCAGAGAAAAGACAGAACATGAACAAAGCATGTTTCACATCGACAGTAACAAGACAACACTAAGAGATAGAAAGGGAGAGAGAGAGACAATATGTAAATGAATTCCGTCATTGCAAGGACTACTGTCTCACTCCTGCACGCACAGACACATACACACACTCTCTATATACATGCATACTCCTGTTAATGTAAGAGTTTCAAGGCCACTCTCCAAACACAGGAAGATTTTACAAAGGAGGAAAGCTCAGGTGTATATAAAGCAGCAATTATGTGTGTGTGTGTGTGTGTGTGTGTGTGTGTGTGTGTGTGTGTGTGTGTGTGTGTGTCTTCAATACCCTGGCACATAAAAAATGCCTTTTTATTTCGCCTATAAAGCCGCTGATGTGAAGCTGGAACTCCCTCTCCTTTGCTCTTATTCACAGGAACACAGAGAGAGAGAGAAAGAGAGATAGAGAGAGAGCATAACAATATGTTTGACAGACATGCGCTTACTGATACTGAAATGAAGACTAATCATTTTGGTTTCATAATACATAAGACATAAAACAGACACTGCTGTTTCTCTCTCTCTCTCTCTCTCTCTCTCCCTCTCCCTCCTTCCTCTCTTTCTTATAATTAGCGACCGAGCATTGTTTTGACAATTTGCAGGCATGTCCAGGACTCAATTTGAGTGTCTGCTTAAAACAAAGGAAAAAAAGGAAAAGTGATAAGTCATTGTGTAAAACACTTCTTTTTAAATGAATATTTTTTTGACAAATGAGGTGGAACAGGACCACCGGAGAAGTGCACAAGCTCAAGGTTCTTTCTGCCCATTCCCTCTTGTTCTATATATATATAGATATATACAAACACATTAATCACAGTTGATTGTGTTCAATCCCAAATTGTACATTTACTTCACCACAAAATTAATTTTAACTGTATTTATTTTTAAACTATGAATTTTCTTTAAAGTTTGCAGGAGAAATATTCCGCTGTTTTTTTTTTTTGTTGTTGTTTTTTGCTTTAATCTATTATCTGCTATAATTCACTAGACACCACAGGACTTTATGGAGTAGAGTACCATATACTCTCTCTAGGTACAGTACTATGGCACTTCACTGGGTACCATGGTAGTACTGTGGTATGCACTGTAGCACAATACTTTGGTTAGTATCATGTTAGATACTGTGGCACTTCAATTTCCATTAAATTCAATTTTATTTGTATAGGGCTTGTAACGATAGCAGCTTTACACAATCAAAAGAAGTTATTTAAGTTTGTATGAAATGTGAATGTGTATGAATCAAAATTATAAGACTCCACAGGGAACCCAACAGGGAACCCATCCTTATTTGGGTGATAACTGATATCAGGGATTGTTCTGCAGTCATACTGTGTGTTAGGAGGCTGAAGGTTCAGTATAATAGGAGATGTGTTCAAGTTAATATGGAGTCCAGTTTGTTATTGGAGGCTCAAGTAGACTGTAGAATGTACCACTGGTACTTATTGCGTTACACAGTGGCTACCAAAGTTCAGCAGGTGATTAATATGGTGTGTTTTTGTACATACTGTACCATATTAGATATGGTAGTACTGATACAGGTATGGTAAAAAACACAGGTACCATATTACTGTATGTAATAATAAGAGTGGTATTAAATTAACATCACCTACATATAATGGTACCATACTACTGTATATAAATATTACTATAATGGTACATAAACATACAGTATATAACATTTTTTGACAGTACTCTGGCACTTGTTCCATAGTGCAATACTATGGTGCTTGGTATAACCATACTTTAGTACACACAGTATACCATTGTATCAAAGTATGTACAATGATTGAAGCATATACCATAGTGATACTGTACATACTGTAGGTACCACTATGGGTACATATTAGGTACATTATAGGTACATGTTCTATATCAGCAAATAAGTAACATGGTACTGTCATTATACATTATATACAATTATATAAAGTATATACCATTATATTACAAGGGCACCTATACCATGATAAAATTTATTTTACTAATATAAGCACTAGCTAAGATGAGGATCTCTGAGTACAATAGCAAATTAGTGCTTGTCCAAACTTTCTTCTAACATACTGTACGTGCCTCTCAATCTGGTTGCCAGAACATCCATGATGAGACGATATCTCATACAACATAGAACTTTACTGGGCCAAAATGTAAACCTTGCACAAGCATTAGTTTTGAGATAGGACTGGTCGCTGCTCCACATTGGCATCGAATCCAAATGCAGAAACGCAGCTTGCGGTCCCCTCGATACATTGTGTGGGAATTGACAGAACTGATTTATATAATATGTGCCAAATGTGGAATCTACTCTCTGGTAGGCCAAGTACATCTATAAAAATCCTAAGCAGGAGTGTTGTATTGGACATGAACTGAAACCGGCGGTTAGTATGGATAATAGACAATTCAAATCCTGAGAGCAGATCATTTAGAATGGCTTGAGATGGGCACAGTAATAGAGATGACTCGCTATAAGCGGTAGGCCAAGCAGGGGTCAAAACGAGGACGAGCAAGGGTAATCAGGCCATCTGGTGACCTGCAAACAAAAATCCTCATCTTGGTTGCTGTAGATCGTGCGTCTTGAAATGAATTTCACGAATGAGAAGCAATAGCCAAGAAATAGGCTTTCAAGGGTTGAGCCATAAATGTAATCAAGCTGTAGACACAGCGGAACCTGGGAAATGACTGCAAAGCACCCTCTTTCACACAGTGTTAAAGAAGCTAATTCTTTAAGGAAGAACTGTTCAGGATTGAAATTCCCGCAATTTGTCTCCAACAAAGAACTCCCAGCCTCCTAACACACACAGTACTCTGGTACTTGTTCCATAGTACAATACTATAGTCCTTGGTATAACAATAGAACTTCCAACAGTATGACTTGCAGATCAATCCCTGCTCTCCTTTATCACCCAAATGAGGTCACTTTTGAGTCTCAACCTTTCTTCCTATTGCCTTCTAGAGAATTGTTCCTTTCTAATCAGGCACAAACTGATAATTATCATTTATACATATTTTCTCGAACTTCTTTAACTCATTTCCATTTTTCCAATTTTGTCAATGATGCTGTTAAAAGCGCTACATAAATAAAATTGTAGACAGTGTTTTAGACAGTGTTTTTAGTACGATCATGAAGAAAACTTTGTACTTTGATGGTATCCAAGCACTAACGAAACAAAAGTAGTCTTTACTCTCATAAATGTGGTGTTATTCTACATAAGGAAAAGACAGAAATTCTAAATAAAAAAAAAATCTTATATACCACTGTAATTTATTTGCGGGGGAAAAAAAATACTTTTTATTATTACATGCATTAAAAAGTCATTCATTCCACAGACTTTACATTTAAAGGTCCCATATTGTATTATGTCTTTAACAAGTTAACGCTGGACTCCTTTCCTCTATGTGTTAATGCTCCAATTGAAAAAAAAAAAACTCTTGGATATTTCACTCCTCCTCCAAACACAATGTTTTAGTGTTTCAATGTTTTAAATGTGCTGAGCCATACCCCACCAGAGATCAGCAGAGCTGAGCAAGGGTATCTTCTTATATGATGTCACATTAGAGGTTAGAAATCTAAATGCCAGGACTGACTAACAAGTGTATTTTGCATAATATGTACCTGTTAAGAAACAAATAAATCGACAAAGTAATAAAATAATGTGTTTATTTTACATCAGGCAGGAAATCAGTTCTTCTAAAAATGCAACAAATATATGAAGAGGTGTTGCGTATTCTTGGTGTACCCTTGTCCCATTTCTCCGCATCACTGATTCCTTTTCAGCTCTGAAATGGCAGCTTGACAGCGTTTGTGTAGCGCAACTGCGTGGCATATGCATGAATCCAGAGCAGAATGTGTGTGTGTGTGTGTGTGTGTGTGTGTGTGTGCGTGTGTGTGTATGTGTGTGAGAGAGATTGATGGAGTGATCAGTGTTAATGGAGAGAGACAGCAGGGGGCCTGCAGGAGGATGATTCACACAGTCCAGCACAGCACAGCAATTTCTTGAGTCATACACACACACACACACACACACACACACACACACACAGACATACGCGCATGCACTGGAGAATGAGTCAGTGAGCACACGAGCGGAAAGAAATACACACACATTAATACACTTACAGTCACTGTCATAATTTAAAAATAGCCTTCTATTTGTAAAATAGGAAATAAAAAAATACTAGAACGCACAAGTCTCTTTGTCTGTTTTACATGCAAAAATGAAAGCAGGGGGCACCCAGACATCTTGAATCACACTAGCAGACTCTGCACACACACGCACATTTCTGCAAGCATATTTATATTTCAGAGCCCAGAATCTGCTCCACAGAGGTGCCAAACATACACACACACACACACACACACACACACACACACACACACACACACACACACACACAAGAAATCATCTCAGAGTGATTTAATAGAAAGAAAAATAGACAGGAAAGTGGCAGAGAGATAGCAACCATAATGTCTACCACCTCCCTATAGATTCTAGGTTCTACCATATAGGTTCTACCCCATCTACCCTGTCATTCACTACATTTTCTTTCTTTTGTTCTGTCTGTCTTTACAGAGCAGCGCACGCATTAACATCTCCGAGGGTTCTTGTCCTGAGCGGATCATCACCATCACCGGCCCCACAGAGTGTGTGTTCCGAGCCTTCACCATGATCACGATAAAGCTGGAGGAGGTAAGGGAGAAAACATGTACATACGGCATTTACTTATTCTTTATTTCTTCATTATTGGCTGGTCATGTTTCCATATGTTTAAATTTAGCTAATAATTTTATTTAAATTTAACACAAACATTTGTTATAAAATACTGCAGAGAAGGACACAAAGACACAAGCATCTCTTTTTTTTTTTGGTTGGGGGTGATTTTTTCCAGATTTTCTTTTAGATTTAAGTGGTATCCAATTTCTCCCCTACACTAGGGGGCTCCCACATTAAGCTTCTACTACCACTCAGTCGGGTGGGCCGCATACTATCACGTGTTTCCTCCGACCCACGTGACGTCACCGACCGCATCTTTTCAAACTGCTTGCTCACGCACCATTGGAGGCAGCGTGACACACTCGGAGGACAGCGCTATCCGCTCCTTCTGCTTGTGTGAGCTCACAGATGGCCCTGATTGGCTGTAGAGCCGTCATTAATGTGGGAGCCCGAAGTACCTCTCATCCCTTCCCTATGAGTGAGCTCGGCCAATCAGCGCTTTACCACTGCGCCACTCGGAGGCCGACACAAGCATCTCTAATTGCAACCTAGCACATGCTCAAGTGATGTAAAGGATCTTAAAAGAAACTGTTAGGATTGTTGTTTCATTTCTAAAAAGGAAAAACTAGACACAAAAAAATCTTATATAGGCCACACCCACTACATTTATTTACACAGAAACTGATTTAAAATTAGCCACACAAAATAGTTCACACAGTGGTGACAAGGTGGTTGCACTGTGGTTAGCACTGTCGCCCTGCACCTCCAGGGTCCGGGTTCGATTCCTGGCCGTGGAGTTTGCATGTTCTCCTCGTGCTTGGTGGGTTTCCTTCAGGTACTCCGGTTTCCTCCCACAGTCAAAAGACATGCAGATTAGGTTAACTGGCGTTCCTAAATTGCCCGTAGTGTGTGAATGAGTGTGTGTGCCCTGTGATGGATTGGCACCCTGTCCAGAGTGTACCCCGCCTCGCTCCCTAAGTCTCCTGGGATAGGCACCCTGTATGGCAATAACTCCCAGCCAGGTGTCTGTAATGTGCAAGTGGTGCTGGTGAATGATTGTGTGTACAGTTCCCACAGACAGATGCGTCTCTTTCGCAAGTTGGCAACACTTTATCCGCGCCACCTCGGCCGGCCGTCTTCTTTAAACCCTCATTCACAAGAAATTTCATCACAAGTCCAAGTTTGACTTGAACGGCCCCATAAATTTCACACGTCAGGCTTTATTTCATATGTTAAGTAATCCATTAATAGTTCTTTTATGTGCTTAAGTCCTCAACTACACCCTTACAGCCATACAGTAGATAGAAATGGAATCCACCTAATGGCTTCTCCGTCTTGATCAGGCCTCTGTCAAGAACTTTGCATTGCTGCCTCGTTTCTCACACCAATCCCATTATTTCCTTTCTTTTTTTTTTTACACATGGCAGGGTGCAGCTCATTAACCAGCTGTGGGGAATCTCCCTGCAACTCTGCACGGCCTGGTCAGAAATGAACGAGTTGTCATAGAAACCTCGGAGGCTGCAGCGGGGTCAAGATTTAATTCACATCAACTGCATGATGCATGTTTTTTAAATAGAGTTTTATTTAAGGTAGCGAGTCAACCTCAGACATCCTCGAGTGGCACATAACCAAAGTCCCTGGTGGGGTTTTCAGAAACAACAGGAAGCACAACCCTCAGATCCCAGTGGTTATAGGAAACATACTGTAGACACTCTAGGATCGCCGCTAGACTGATGAACTGTTTGATAATTAATTGATAATAAACATTTCAATTTTAAAAGACCTGATGTTTGTACAACCTCCTGGTTGTGTTTGTCTTTAAGTTTGTATTTCTTCTAGTCATAAGACTTTTCAGAGAAAGCGCTGACTGAAACACCTGAGGTTCCTCTCACATTTGCTTTTTTTTCCAAAAATGCCCTGTTATTTAGTTTAGATTTGGTATAATAAATAATAATGATTAAATAAAATGGTTTATGGTTGGTCGTTTGCCTTCACTGGAGGTTTATAGGAGAATTTCTACTTGTGTACAAGTAAAAATCCCCAAAATAGCAGAGTAGTTATTATACTATATTATGTTATTATAACAGAGTGCTTATACTAAGCACTTTTAATCAAACAGCCATAAACAAAACAAAAAATCTATCTATATATCTTTCTATTTATTATTAACAAAACTTAAAGGACACCCAAAAGCAACTAGTGAAACAATATTCAGGATGTCAAATGTTCAGGATGTCAAATGTCTGGTCCTACTGTATGAATTTTAGTACTGATATATTTTGGCCTCTTTTAATTGGAATAGACGGGGTTTTAGCTCTGTCTAGGTGGGATTTTATCAGTGTGATCTGGCAACCCAGAGTGAAAATGTACTAGATTTTACAGTATACCCATGCAGAAAACCTTTGGTTATAACTAAGGAATAAAGCCTAATTGTAGGCAGTAGTAAAATGGAATTTCACCCAAAGATGGTTAAACTTTGCAATTGATTACACCACTAGTAAACATCTATAATCTCACAAAAGCTAAAAATGTGCAGTTAAAAAAAAGACTAACAAGTCAGTATTAGGAACTAGAATTACCAGGGACCTCCCAATATGTTATTTTCACGACGCGTAGATGCCGATTCGATTTGCATTACAATTCTTTAATTATTAAGTACACAATTTTAAAAATCTTCTGATTTTATACCTTTTTTTAAAGATTCTAAACAAACTGAGCAAATAATTTGCTTATACACGGAAAGCTGTGCTTTGTAAATAACGTGTTTAGAATACACCACCTATAGTATTACAGAGGAACGGCAACATTTTACCATCGCAAATTCATACCGTATAAACAAACTTTTTAATTTGAAATTAAAATTGATTTTGAAGTCAGTGTGGTATAGGAATTGCTACACGAAATAATCACAATACGTAACAGAATCGATTTTTCCCCCATCTTTAGTCAGCATTTTGAAACTGTGGAAGAAAATAATGAATTTGATCCCCTCTTCAGTCACGTGTTTGAAAGTAAGGGCACGTAAATAACATTCTGGGAAACTTCTAAAAGACTGCATAAACAGCTGAATAAAACATTACAGATTTTCGAGTCAAGTAACAAGCCCGAAAACTATATGCATTCTGTAAAGAATTCAGGCTTTATCCTGAGGCACTCTGGTATTGTTATGTAGAGCAGTTTCAGATTATGCCTGTAAGGCAGAATACAGAATTCATGATGTGTGGAGGTTAATGTCACAATGAATGATTGATTATAATTCACCATTTACCATTCTACTTGTGAAAGTAGAATGAGGAGGAAGAGGGTCATAGGATTGACCTGGACATCTTGTTAGCACTAAAAATGACACTAACAGGCACTGGGGAGTGGGGAAGGTACATGCTGTTCACGGATGGGAGGACATATCATGTATTATACAGCGGTTAGTTCCAGTTCACTAATCTGATTGGTTAAGCCATTATTCGATTACAAGAGTGCGTTATATTTCCTGTGAGCGCACTAAGATGTTTCACTGTGTGTATAACTCTATTTGTTCAAAAAGTAAAATCCTACTTTCTTCTTTATAACCATTAATAGGTTGGTGTTGGTGCCATCACCAACAGATATGGCGAATGATACTTTGTGTTCTTTTTTGTTTCAATGATGCATTGAATTTGAGATAAAAATTAAAATGTGACGCGTCGTTTCAAGTCAAGTATTAAGTCACAAAGGTTAGTTTTTCATTTTGACTAATAAATTATTGTAAATAAATTGTATCAAATCTTCAATTTTGGCAAAAAAACGATTGATTACCTTATCTTCCTGATCCTGGAGAAAATTGTAATCCCAATTTTTTTAATCCTAAAAAAATAACTGTATTGAATACTATCCATATATAGATATATATATATAGATATATCTATGTGAAATTGCCGCAAACAGTTTTGTACCCAAGTCTTTATCTGTGTGCATGTTAAACTAAACACAATTCAGGTTATACAATTGTACTTTTACAATTGTCTCTCTTCATGTTGTCTCAGGGAGTTTTTCCATGTCACCTTCTAAAAATGTATACATTTCTCAAATTTCATCCTGAATTTCATTTTTCCGTTAAGCCATTTTGCAACAAAGTCTGTTTGTTAAATGCACTCTAGAAATTAACTTGAACTTTTTTTTTTAGCTCCTCCAAGCCATTGTCCTCCAAAGTGTTCTATTGTAGACATTAAAAGAATGCAGAATACAACAGCTTCCAAACAAACCCATTGCAATTACAATTGCAGAATTAAATTTGTTCTTGGGTGCTGTTCCAAGGCACCCACTCAGGTCATAATTATTCCCTTCACGTAGCCCGAGCAGAAGTTGATGGGCGGCGAGACAGTGGTTGCTATTTACATTTCAAACCCCAGCAAGAATCCTGCTCCCCACTAATTAATTGCAGTGATGGTGGGACTTGACTTGGACCAGTATTTATTGCCAGGCTTAATTAAAGAAAGAGCCTCTGAAACTGCAGTGCCTGACTAATGGACATTCAAGTCCATTCCTCTCATAGCACAGAGTGCGTTTGTGAAAATTGGCCTGCGTTGCAGAGCTCAAGCCACGTTGCGGTTTTTCTTACCAGTCGTACTGCGGGAGCGGTTGAATACAAGTCTGTGTTTCTAAGAAATGGTCCTAAAGCCAGTAGTGCAGCCTCAAAAGTAACACTTGAGATGTGGAACGAGTAAATATTATGCATAACCTGGTGATGGAAATCAATGGGAAACTCAGCCACTAGGCTTGTTTGGCTTTGTTCAATCGCTGCTAACCTTTATCCAGCGAGTAGTATTGATTAGCGAACAGTGAAGGAGAGGCAGACGGGAGGGGAGGTGGAGAGCTTGACTGATTAAATTCTACTGCTAAGAGCTGTTTTTAAGCACGGAATATGAAGCACAAGGTCTTCACTTCAAATCTCGGTAATGGTCTCATATGAGAAGTCCAGAGGCATTCTGGAAATGTTCCACTATTGATACAGGGAGCTACAAAGGAGTTAACATTATTTTAATGGATAAAGACATTCTGTTCAATAGAGAGAAAGGGATGGATGGTGGGATTTTGACAAAACTGTGCAAGGTTTTCATTTGTAAAATGCTCCTACATTCATATCTACACAGTACCAGTCAAACATTTGGACACACGTTTGGATTTATTTTTTACATTCTAGAACATAGATTTATTTAAACTATGAAATAATGCATATTGCATTAGATAATAAAGTAACAACAACACTAAGTTGTTCTCTTAAGACACGAAGGTCAGCTGTTCTGCAATAGTTCTTGCAAGAACATTACTGTAAAGTGCATTTGAAAAAAGCCATCAAGCACCATGATGAAACTGGCTCTCCTGGAGACCATCCTAGGACAGCAAGACCAAAACGTATCTCTGCTGCAGAGGAGGAAGTTTAAATTGGTTACCAGCCACAAAATCACTAAATTAACAGCACATTTTAGATGCATTCAGTATTGTTTTACAATGTACAGTAGAAAGATCTAAAAATCAGAAAAGACCATGGAATTAAAGGTGCAAAAGGGATAAAAATGACTTTATACATTCTGACCAACATAGAAATTCAAGAGTACTGTGGTAGAAATTGATATAAGCAGTTTTAAGAGTCATGGCATTTAAGAATGTCACATTTTACATCTATATATTCTATTTATTAAATTAAACACATTACATAGAATGTGGGTACTGATATTACACCACTTAATGTTTTATTCTGTGCTAAGGACTGTTAAATGTCCTTTTTCACAAATATACTGCATTGTGTATTTCAGGACCTGGCTGCTCTCGTGGCTAATGGCACAGTCACCAGTAAGCCTCCAGTCACGTTGCGTCTGGTTATCCCTGCCAGCCAGTGCGGCTCTCTAATTGGAAAAGGCGGCTCTAAAATCAAAGAGATCAGAGAGGTAAGGGCCAAAGAACACACTTCTATTTCTACCTCACTCTCCCTTCTTCCTCTCCTTCCACTAGAAGACCTCTAAGGAGCAGTACTCAGTGCTTAGTGTGTTCAAGCTGCTTACTCTACTGCATATTTCATGGCTCGGATGCCAGTAAAAAACCATTTATTCTACATTTATGGTCTGTGCTGTCAGCCTGGGGATGAGGTAATGCCGCGTGCCGGGTCACACTAACTTTAAAGTGGTCACTAATGCAAGAAATGGAGGGAGGTGGAAGAGTTGGGTGGGACAGGTTAAAAAAAAAAAGGGTTGCTATTAAACACAGGCATTAGTAGAACTTATACACATATATTGGATTATCATTTTCAAGTCAATCATATTAATCATAAAGTGGACAATTTTTTTAGTCGACTTGTTAGGCATTTTTATTATTATTACTTTATCTAAATAGTGGGCATGATTGCTACCCTGCCTTATACCAGGGCACATACAATATAATTAGCATACTGTATAATAGGGCATAATGTGTCTACATAATCTAAGGCTAATAATTTATGGAAAATTAATTGAACAAAACAAACTCTAAGAATTTTCAATCTCTGTTAGAAGACAATTTTGTTTTAATATATAGTCAAAATCCATGGGTGAGGCTCTAGGTTGTTGATCGGAGGAGCAGTAGTTTCAGCACTGCTTCCACCTGGTTGCCACAGTTGGGCCACTAAGCAAAGTGTGAAACCTGTGCCAGATCTTGCGGATACACAAGACCTCTAGAATATGGTTGCATACAGTATATTGCAAATTAGCTTAAAAATGAATAAATAAATAAAATTGAGTGGAACTTAATTTTTTAATAAAAATAGCAAACTGGTTGGGGAAATTACCCAATACCCATATCTCAGGGGTCCTTTAGATCGCTGCAGCTCCGAAGATGTTTTTACCGGTGATCTACAGGGCTTAAACACCCTCTAACAGCACCCCTAGTGCCCATTTCTGGCCAAGTTTCATTAAACAAAGATAAACATTTGGAACTGTAGCTTATATGGGCCATGGATTTGTGGCCATGTTTTTATCGTAACCCATTAATCATGAAAAATCCACTTCGCACAAAGTGGAGTTACAAATACGCACAATCATGAATTTTCAATTTTCAGTATAAAAGAAATACTTCAGCACGTGACGTAAAAAATATAATAAACCTGAAGAGTAACAGTAACTCCGCTTTGCTTTTTGTGGGCAATTTGCAGTTGGTTATTTTATGCCTTACTTTTTGCTTCTACAGCGGACAGGTTTGACCTGAGATGGAATATTTCTGGATTAAGTAGGTGTATGGTCACCAAAAAAGACCCGTCACAATATCCTGACAGGTCTAATACTTGCATGTACTGTTTGAATGGCTACCATACAGACCTCAGGCTTGTTAACCTGAGCTAACCCACTTATTTCTACACATCAGTTGCCTTTTCTTGTTAATTAGAAGTTCATTTGGTAGCATTTGGTATGAAGCACATAGTCATGCGTCGTTATTACAGTTGTAAATTAGTACTGATTCTATTTAAGCACTTTGGTAATTTGTGCTATATGTAATTGCTTGGAATGCTTCGAAAGTAATGTTGTAATCGAAGTGTCATATGGATATCCTTTAAAACTAATATGTACTAGCCGTGCTTTAAAACTAATAGTGTGCTGGAAAAAATTACAGTATAATGCAATATAAACACAATAATCTATATATACAAATAATCTGATTGGACAAGAGACATCCCACGAGTGGGGATAATTTAGCATACCAGCACTGGGATGTTTATGTAGCACTCCACATTACATGTGTCCTAACAATCATTAAGAAAGTCCTTAATCACCAGCCTGGGTAAAAGTAAGTCAGAATAGTGCGCAGTACTGGAAAGAGCAGAGAGCAGCTGCCTGCCAAAACCCACATTCACTTTCAGCAAGAAAACACATCTGATACATTACGTCATCTCAAACAACACTTTTTCCTCCTTAGTAAGACATTCTGAATTGGGTCTGAACCATCCGTGTTGTTCTTTTCACGGCTAACACGAGCTACAAAGCTAGCCAGCTTCAAACTGAGGCTGAATCCTAAATCCTTCTCTAACCCCAGATCATGGCCATTTATTGGTGTGTGGAAACAAGGGATTATACAATCTAGCTATGTAGCTTTCTATTGTACACTATTTGTGATTCAACCCCGAAACCTGTTAATTATTCTAAAGCGTATTAAGTGCACATATAAAATCTTGTAAGAAGTATTCTTTTTACTTTTTGTCTACATAGTACTGGTTAGAATTTAAAGCTACTTTCACCAATGGTAATTACACTAACTGTCAGTTGTAGAAGGATGTATGTTGGCAGGGCCAAATGACAGGATGAATAAACAAACAAATCATAATAATTATTTTGAAGAACAGTTGTATTAAAGCTTAATATACGTATATTGATAAATTCTTTTTTCATAAACAGAGCACAGGGGCACAAGTGCAGGTCGCCGGTGATCTCCTTCCCAACTCCACAGAACGTGGTGTGACGATATCTGGAACCCAAGAAGCCATCATCCAGTGCGTTAAGCTCATCTGCACGGTCATACTCGAGGTACTTCTAACCATTTCTGTGCCTTTTCTTCATATTTGCACTTATTAAAAAGTTTTAGTAGTCTGCGATTTAGAAGCCCATTGCCGGTTTTCAATAACAGTGGTTATGAATGCCAGAGAAATTACAGGTTTACATTAATATTCCAGTTCCAATATGTATATTTTGGTCTTATTAACCTCAATAAATAGAAAGAAAAATGTGCTAGTAAAGGAAAGACTGTTTAAAGCTGTTTAACAGGAAATTTCACAGAATTTCCACAACATATAATTTCTTAATGAATATATAATTACCGCCACAGTGTTATGGTATGAAATAACACTTTGGCATGGGATAATAACTTCACTGTGACATCGCAACGCTTTATTGTTAATTATTTTCCTGTAACAGCATGCCCTTTTAGTATTATTATTATGATTATTTAATTTCATATATACTGTAGTTTCTTAATAATATGCTTTAAGATGAGTCACTGTATAATAAGCCAGACTTGAGACCTGTGCTGGAGTGAATCATGTGACCTTTTATACTTTACATATCAAAAGTTGCCTGTTAAAAGCCTATATATATATATATATATATATATATATATATATATATATATATATATATATAAAGTCAAGACTTTTTTAACTTAAGCACTCATTCTGTTTTCGCAGTGTGTGGCTGGAACTTTAAGTGCAGTTAAATAAAAAGACCACAGCTATAAAACCTGACAAAACTTTAAAAGCTTTGTCTGAAATATGGGCCCGAATGTGAACTTTCTTTTTAGAACACTACTTACAAGGACTATTATAATAATCTCCTGCAGCGCACACAGCGATTTGTAATTTCTTTATGCGTTTTCCGTTCACTGCCATTAAACCAGGAGAAAAAAAAAAGATTTGTGACTGAGCTGCAGAGGTACTATCGCTGCTCATTATTGCAGGTCTCAAAGTCCAAAACGAATATGCTTTTAAATCACTGTCTTTGTATTTGAGCTACTGTGGAAAGAAAAAAAAATTTTCCCACTCATGCACTATGCACCCAACTCCCATTCTTTTAATGTTAAAGGGCTAGGAGGCAGCATGACTTGTCAGAGCTCATTTGTGCTAAACTCCTGTACTGTGAAGAGCTCCAGGTCCTGCTGCAGGCTTGCTTCTTACTGGCTGTTCTCACCTGATCGAGGATGCAAATTATTCAGAGTCACACTTTGAATGTTTAAACAGATTCCTTTCACTTGAGCGAGTAGCTGCGAGGCTATGCCTGGCCTGATCCAAATCACTGCTGACATCAAACTACTTCGAGCACATTGTATTATTCTGGAAAAACAGGATCACGTAGATACTAAAGGCAGTTGAGAAGTGGAATTCACAACCAAATTGACAAACAATTAATTTGATTACTTATGTCCCATTAATACTGAATTTACAGATATGCATTTTATACACAGGTAAAGCATCTTTTACAACAATTTATGCATATGTTCTACATAAATAACTTCAAAAAACTAAATTACACAGGAGATATAATTTTGTCCTTTTCCACTCTACTATAACTGTACTTTACCCACAAAAAGCGTAGTTGTACAAAATGAATGTATGAATCCATAACAGCTCATGTTTTAAACATTTTATTTTTCCACAAGGTTATGAAAAATGCACATTTTATTTCCCACCCCATGTTTTTCTTACAACGTTCACCTTTATGAAATATTTCACATGTTCAACAGGAAGTTGCATCATCCTGAAGTTCCTGAAAATCATGAGAAGAAAAAGTTTTTTTCTTAATTTTTTGTGATTCCGGGGTACTAACTGACACAGGGCATTTTAAATGTACAACCATCCTACAAAAATTATAGATTGAAAGTTAATTATTAATATTTTGTATATATAGTATATGTGTGGTAGAGTTCAGCTAAAATTTGGCATATCAGAGCTATGCCCTATTCTGACCTTAGACTTAAGTCAGTGTTTCTTGAATAACTTCAGCTTAAGTGAGGCGCACTTTTAAGTGCAGCACCGCTCTCTAACAGTAACCATAATATCTCACACAGAACGTATTCATTTCCTTTTGCATTTGTACTATTATGTTAGGCATCCTGTAAGAAGCTTCATTTTTTAACCTGCCTCTTGCTTGTATGTTACATCATATTACATATTGCATATCTGAAAGGAAATATGTATTTACTTCTTCAGGTAGGTTTCTTTTAGATGGAAATGAAAGTCAAAGACAAAAAACTATACACTGGTGATGTCCAAAATCAGACAACACTGTCCAATAGGGTGTATAACCCATCTCTGCACATAATCTTTCCTGCATATCTTATACAAGAATATGAGAATATTACGGAAGCAAAGACTGTAAAGTATGACCTGGTACTGTATATTCTTAATAGTTTGAGTTTTCTACATTTTTAAATATGGGTTTATTAGGAATACACTCCTTGACCTGGATAAAATTACAAACCTTAGTAAAAATTAGATTAATAAAATGTATAAATATGAACCTGTGTGCTGACCTTTGTGTTTTCTTAATATTACAACAGTTATGTTTCAGTATAACAGTCTAAATCTAAAATGAGTAGTTTAAGATTCATTATCATCGGTTCACTATCAGACTTTTTTTTTTTTTTTTTTTTTTTTGTGAAAGTATAATACGGCCCTTCCATTAGCAAGCATCCTGTGTCTCAACAATATGCGGCAAATAATCTAAGCAAATGGCTTCCTGCTTTAAAGATAATGGACCTCTTCTAAGTAATGCGATGGAGAACTGATCGATAAGCACGTTGCATTTGTGTTTGGCGTGTCAGCATTTCTGCTCATTAAGGTAATACAGGCACATCAGTCTGGAGTCTTGGCAGCTAAATGAAATAAAGAACAGACAGAAACGTCATCTTCTGGTACCACACCACATCTCTACCATCTTCTGAACCTACAGTATAAATCTAATCATATTGGCTTGGTTATTTATTTATTTATTTGTACATTTCCTCCTTATCAGACAATGAGTTTGTTGTTTGCTTCTGTTTTTTTAATGAGACCTTTAAATGTAAAGGTTGTGGAATAAATGAATTTTTGATGCATTTAATAATAGAAAGTATTTTTCCCCCTTTTTTTTTTTTTTTTTACAGTAGCATACGTATATGAGGGCCGTTCAAGTCAAATCAGGACTTTTGTTTTGTGCAGAATAACAACACTGTTATAAAAACTTCTTTCATTTCTCTATATATAGTAATCCCCTGCTACATTAATGCACTTATCCCAGCATTTTTTGGAAAGCATCAATAGGGAAAAACTAATCAGACTGTCTGCTTCATGTCTGAAAATCTAGTCTCCCTGGAACTCTTTTAATAGCCCTTCCCATTAACGGAAAATAAAATAATGACCTGGTTCGATTATTAAAGGCATCTGTTTTTGTAGGACAACCTCACACTGCCCATAACATTACTTGCACATTCCAGGAACTCGGCTGGGAATTATTGCCGCATCCCATGTACAGGTACAGTCCGGACCTTGCTCCAAGCTATTTTACATGTTCGGCCCTTTAAAGAAGTTCCTGGGAGTCCAGCGTTTCAGACATGAAGCAGGCAGCAGATAAACATTCTGGCATTTTGAGAAGATTTTCTACCTTGATGCTGATCAAACACTGTTGAAACGCTGGGATGAGTGCATTAGTGTAGCAGTGGGTTTAATAGAGAAATAGTAGTAGTAGTAGTTTTTATTTTCATAATTATGTCCTTTTTATTCCACACAAATAAATGTCCCGTTTTGACTTGGACTCCCCTTGTAACTACTCTAGTGATCAATCTAGATTATATTTATCCTCACTTACATTGCAACGCTGGTACTGTATATTGGCAATGAAATTGATTCAGACCATCAGATAAATAATCTTTCATTAACAATTTTTCACATAAACAATTTTTGAATGGTCTGGTGATTTAAAAAAAAAAAAGGTTTGTGTTACTTTCTTGAACTTTTAATCTTTTTTATCTACTTCGGGAAGCTCCTCTGTGACCAAAAAAACGTAGTCAGTAGATTTATTTTGTGTGGAAGCACCCAGACTTGTTCATGTAGAAATAGGTACATTTTTACCATGAGCTTCACCACAAGCATTTTAATGAACAAACGTCCTTGACAATCTCTTCACATGAAACACACTGATTTTCCTCCTAACTGCTCAGTTTAGATAGGGGGTTTTCTTACTATTAATCAGCTTGCTTTTGCTTCAGTTTTTTATTGTTCATAATTAATAGCAGGCTTTGTTGTTGTTGTTTTTACTTTTATTTACCTATTTGCTTCACTTAACCTCAATGGAATCCATTATTTATCTTATTACCTCTTTAAATGTTTTGCTGTCTGCTCAGATTTCTGTCTTAACAAAAAAAAAATAAGAATTGTTTTTTTTACTGTATATTTAGTTCTGCTTAATATTCATGATCTAAATTACTTCCTTTTTTTTCCCTTTTTCTTCCTACAGTCTCCTCCAAAAGGTGCGACTATTCCATACCGTCCTAGCCCTTTACCAGGGGCGGTACTGCTCTCTGGAAATCAGGTAAGAATTTTTAAACTTGCAGCTCTCTATAGACATACTACTAACACCTCTCTGTATTACACCAGTCACCAAAAATAAAATCCCCACAGCTGAAGCCTTTCCAGAGGATTAGAAGCTGTTGTAGCAGCAAAATGGCAATTGACCTGGAATGGGATGGTCAAAAAGCAAAGCACATAGTGTTACGGTCATATGTATACAAACCTTTAGCCACATAGTTTATGTCTTGGAGAGGGCCGCTACCGCTGGCGACACGATCAGGTCCTGAAGTGTATAGCAGAGGCCATTTCACATGCAGTGGCCAACAACAAATATGTTGGCAGCCAGAGAAGAATTGCCTTCGTAAGGGTTGGTGAGCAGCCGCAAGTACAACTAAAATCAACCAGCCTACTTCCATCGGCATCAGACTGGAAGCTGCGGGTTAACCTGGACAGGCAGTTCAAGTTCCCGGAATTTATAACCTCAACCTCGTTAAGACCCGATATGGTTTTAACATCTGCATCTTCCAAGCAAGTTCTTTAGTTGGAACTGACAGTCCCGTGGGAGGACCGCATAGAAAAGGCCAGCGCGAGTGAGACCTGAAAAACCCGATGATCTCAGGAAACATCACTGATGATGTGTCCCAGCACATTCAGAGATATATCTAAGTACATGTAACTATATATGTTTTTGGCAGGCATTGTGGCAATGTTTATATTAGGTTGATTCTGAAATTGCTTCAATGAAATGAGGTCGGAACAACGTTGACTCAGGCCATGTCCACACGTAGCCTGGTATTTTTAAAAACACAGATTATTCTACTTCATTTTTTAAAATAATTCTGTCCACACGACCTATGTTTTAAAAATATATTCGTCCACATGAAAATGTAAAGCGCCCTTTTAAGTGCTGTCATCCTTAATCAACAGGAGGCCAGTCAGAAGCCTAGACAAAACGTTATTACCGGTTGCGTTTGTAGGTGTCTGACGGGTCTCGTCCAAAACCGACCTCTGCATGTTAAAAGCCCAGTAAGCAACGTTAACACAGTCACTAGTTTACTGATAAGTTACGAGAAGCCAAAATCTCTGTTTCCACTGTCCACACAACAACACTTAAAATGGAGATTTGGAAAATCTTCACTTTGGACAGAGTTTTCCAAAAGCTCAGCTTTCAACGACCAAAACATTTGCATGTGGACAAAAGGCCAAAATCGCAGATAAAAATCTCAGTTTTTAAAAATACCCGGCTATGTATATGTGGACACGGCCTAAATGATGATGGAAAAATGTTGAAAAAATGCCTCTAACACGATGTTGCAAAAAAGACTTGAATAAACCAAATAAATAGCAAAACAACAACCTGAGCAGGATTCAATCTCTAGTCATTGTCAGGGGAACACTACTGTATGTGCTAACCACTGGACCACTAGAGAACATGCTGTTAAAATAACATGTGTACATATGTGTACATAACTAAGATGAGCTTAGATGCACCACACGGTAATATTTTATAAAGAAAATTGAACAGAAAGGTAGGATTACAACACTTAGAGATACATGCAGTGTTTGGGAAGGTGTTGTGTGATCAGAATTGTAAACCCTGTTAGCCACAATGGATGTGGTCTGACGTTGTTCGAATGGGTGTTAATCGGCATTAATGCCCAAAAAGTTGAAAAATTTTAGTATTTTTGGTTGTTTTTTTTACACTGTTGTGTTTGCGTCATTTATTCAACATTACCTCAAAATCATTTTATGAAAGTCATTCTAACTTTCAAAAACTACATTATTTCTGACCTTGAGCATTGTTGCAATGTGGTTGAAATGAAATAACAATGTCATCCCATGCCTGGGTTCCTGCTGGGTTAACATTGCTATGGAAACAGCTAATTTATAGATCTTTTAGTTAAGTTTTCACGGGAAACTTTTCAGAATGTGAGATAATCTGTGTTTCTTTCTTTCTTGTTACTTTAAAGAGAAAGGAATAAAGTGAGGCTGGTGGGTGAAGAGCACTTTACAACTGCTATATATATCAGTATAAATGCTTTACATATCAGTTACAGAAAATAAAAAAGTAAATGAGAACATGAATCATTATGAGAACTGATTTATAATAATACCCATTAACAAAAGTGTTCTGCACATCATTCCTACTTCTTTCACTCAAAGATATTGTCTAGACTCTATAACAATTTTCCCCAACCCTAGTCCTGTAGGACATCCTGTCCTGCTTTCACTCACACTTCTGTTCCGAAAAATCTGTTAATTATGAGGTATGATGGAAGGTAAGAAAACACTAAAATGTTCAGATCACAGGGTTCAGTACACAAGGGCTGAGATCCACTGCTCTAAATGGCCTTGGAATAGACCCTGTTAGTCAAAAATCAACACTGTTTGAGGAGTGTACAAAACAAAATAATGCATCAATGAATAAATCCATGGGAGATGGTATGGTGTCCTTTTGAATCATTGTCTTTTCTAAACTTTTGGTTTCTTAGATATTTGGGTTTGGGTGTAAGTAATGTTAACATTGATTTTAGATGTTGTTTATTTTATTTATTACGATTAAGCCAATATTCTGTTCTCTTATCTTTTGTACCTTTAAAATGTAGTTAAAATAGTTACTGTACCTAAAAATTACATTTTATTGTACCTTTGAGAAAACATGCACCTTCCAGGATATATATAAAATAAAATAAAAAACAGTAAAGAAAAGAAAGGCGTTGAAGTCAAACCGGGACTAATTTCTTGTGAATGAATTTACAAGTGACTTCAAGTACTGTCACAAGACTTAGTCGCAGTAAAACATTTGATTGGTGCAAATGTTTTAAAGAAGACCATACATTCGTGAATGACGACCATGACCGAGGTACCTCAAGAGCCCATCTTGTTTCCATGTACATTCAGCGAGTGGAACAACTATTGCTTGATAACTTGTCGCCAACTTGCAGAAGAAATGCATCTGTCTGTGTGAGCTGTACAAACAATCAAACACCACTTGCACATTAAAGGAACTTAAAGGGAGTTATTACCACATCCACTGTAAAGACTTGACCTCACTCCAAGTCAGTTCATCATATTTAGTTCATTAAAGGAGTTCCTGGGAGGGCATTTCATTAGTGTAGCAGAGGATTTTAGTGAGATTATAAAACAAACTGTCTTGTTATTCTGCACAAAACTAAAGTACCGGTTTGTCTTGAACAGAGTATCCTGAAGTGTTATGTTACCTGAATCCCTAAGAGTACTTATCATTCCCTTTGTGAGCCTATTAGTGTGATTACTACTATCCACAAACACACTTTTCATCTTGCATTAACTCTCCCGTAATCATTTAACACCCTGAATCATCTAGCGCATCACTCTAGCTTATAATTTAAGCTAAAGTGGAACGACTGTAATATTTATTCACCCAGGCGCGACTGTTCATTAGCAGCACTCTTATAGGTGCTTAGGTTAAAATCAATCAGGCTCATGAATATTCACGATCATTAAAAACTGCTTTTCAAGTCACTCGCTCAAGTCACGAAATTAATTGGAGAAGCAAGGAGTTTAACGTACACAGCTTTGATGCATTGCCCTATCCTATCATTACAACTGCAAGATAAATGTTTATCAATAGGATAAATGTCTAGCCTCTTTTCTGCTTTACTTTGTATGACCATCATACAAATATACTTTTTTTGTGGTTAATCATATGCAAATGAAAGCCTTGGTTTGTGTGTCTCTGTCCCCGTCTGCCTCTTTAAGGTTTACGAAGCTTCTGAGTTTGGGTCTCACCCTCTTTTCTCAGTGGCTCAGGGAGCTCTGGATCTGCAACAAGTGAGTATCATGTTAATAACGGACATCAGACGGGCGACTAGCTTAATTGCCGCCGCATCTTCTTTTACGATATTTTTTAAGCAGTACTGCCTCAATGCATGGAGACAGGCTTTGTGCTCCTGCCATGCTACATGTCGCATGTTGCAACCAGACTTGCTCTTGAGCCAGGGAGAACATCTGCACAAAAACACTCTATATTCTTTTGTTTTTATTTCCTTAAGTTTTTTTTGTTTGTTTGTTTGTTTGTGCATGGCTTTTTTCTTATATGAAAGTGCTTCAAGGCTAATATTGCTAACAAATACAAAATATTATACAATAAATGTTAAATTTGTGTAACAAAATTAAAATCAGAAGGGAATCTTCATCCTCGTTTGGATGCTTACAGAGGACTAAACAGGTGAAAGTCTGATGGAGTAAGATCAGGAATATAGGGAGGATGCTTTAACACCTCAAAATAAAATGACGTGCATTGTCATGTCATATTCAGCTTGCGTGAGCAGACCGGATTGTCCGCTGTGGCGACCCCATTTGAAAAATGAACTGACACACATTCACACCTGCACAGCAGTGACTGGGGAGACAGTACCATTGAATGGAAAGCGTTGATGATGCAGTTAAGCCAACAGAAGTTTTAATATGACCAGAGTGCGGATAATTTTTGACTCATGCTTGTACAATCGCAGTAAAACCATACCTTCATGGATCTTACTTCTAGCTCACATTTCTAAATCACTTGGTCCTTTTAGGACATGTGCTCAAGAATAGTGTGCTTTTTAACAAGGAAATGAAAAAAAAATGGCCGCTACCACTGATTTAGCTGTTGTTTTGGTTTTTAACTCATATTTCTAGACACTATCACAGGGTGTCAGATACCGCTTAGGAAAATATAATAAACATTTGAAATGAGAGGATAATGATTTGGCCATATCATACCCACAAAGTCTAGTGGCTAATTGTTTTTCGTACATATTAGCCATACTAGCCTTGTACCTGCAAAAGCTAGCTTCAGACACCAAACAAAAGTTCTGGTGTAAGGGCAGTAATGGTAAGACTTTTTATTTATTTATTTTTATTTATTTTTTTTATTATTTTGGCTGAAGTGTACCTCAAGTCCTTGAGAATGATGTTTTAAAGCATCTGCAAACATATCACGTAATTCTCAGTATTTTGCCCTAGAGGTATGTAGCGATTTAGCATTCTTATGAGGTTTGTTTACAACTCGGTGAATAGAGGCCGATCTCCTTTTTTGGAGTGCTGCTGTGCTTCACGACCAAACAACTCTTTTTTTGGTGTTTTATATATGAAGCACTGTAGTGTAATGTAGCATAGCTGAATGCCTCAAGTTGTGTGTAAATGTTTGCATAACCCAACCTGAGCACAAAAAAAACAAAAAAATTCCAGAAATATTGGTTTTCTTTGAGTACGTTCAACTAACAAATTTCCAGGAATTTTCCAGGAAAATGACCAAGCAAACACACACACAGACCTCATGTGAATTGCATTTGTTGACATTTGCTGAATTACTTTAAATTAAAAAAATATTATGTAGCAGACCACAATATAGGAGATGAATATATTAATTCTCTATACGGTTCATCTTGTACAGGGTCATGGAAGTCCTTGGGGTCTGATGGTTTACCCATCTAATTCCCTAGGCCCTGAGATCTGGGTTTGAGCCATGCCGATGTTGGGTTGCAATACTCTATACTATAGTATCCAGCCACTGAATGCAGTTCCGGTCCAAAGCCCAATAAGTAAAATGGAAGGTTTCTGTCAGGAGGGGAATCAGGCGTGCCAAATTCTGCACACATTGGATGGTCTGATGTGAAGACCCCTTGATATGAGCAGCTAAAATTAAAGCCTATTAAAGGCAGTTGTTCTTATCCAGAGCAACATTTTTTATCTCATTATACATATAAACCGTACTGTGCCCAACAGTGGCAGCTTGATGGTGCTCGGGTTTGAACCTTCCTTACCACCAAGCCAGCCCTGCTCTTAATTGACCAGATGTAGTGGTAAACCAAACTGACTACTTTTTTCACTAATATCTATTCGGCCAGCTTATTAGTTCTGGGATTTGAACTTGCATCTTTCTAATGTGTAGTCTTAACTTCATCAGAAATCCCTGAGTCAATGAGGGTGTAGCTTCAGTTTAATTTCTTTTTTTTAATTTTTTTTTTAAATTTTAATTAAAAGTATCAATCTCCGGAATAATTTACAAATAGTAGGAATTTAGCTGAACCCAAGGACAGCTTGTATGCTAGGACTATGTGAAGCCAGATGTACTTGTTAACCCAAGGACTTTATTATCATCTTTAATATAAGGACATTTAGTGTTACATGCCTGCTTAGCGATAAAATCAGCCATTCCACAGTCAGCAGCTTAGCACACTGAGAGCCAAGGGGCGCTGAATATCAAGGGCAGGTGCCCCCATGTATCTCTCGCCGTGCGTGTGTGTGCATGTGTGTGTGGTATTGGGGGTTAGCCCTAAGGCTTAGTGTGTTATTATTGATGTTCTTATTTGAGTAGGGCTAAAAACAGGGGAGGCATATGACCTGAGTAACCACACACACACACACACACACACACGCGCGCACAGAGAGAGAGAGAGAGCAATAGCAAACACAGAATAAACAAAGGATGAAATACAAAAAAGCTTTTCGTTTACCCTGTCCATAATGTCAGATAAAATGGTAGGGAACCTGGCGTGCCTTATCATCTCTCGTAAATGAAGAAACTATAAATGTGTTAGATATTGTTTATGAGAGCTTGAGACCCATAAGAAACTTTACCATGGAATCCATAAAGTAATCACAGCCCTTCACTTTTCCACATTGTGTTATGTTACAGCCTCGTTCCAAAATGCCATGACACTCAAAATTGAGCTTAGGTGCAACATGTTCCCACAGAGGCCCTTCTCCTCCGATCACTCAGTTAGGCGAGTGTGCTCATTGGGAACTTCAATGCTGCAGACATTTTTCTGTACCCTTTCCCCAGATCTGTGCCTCGATACAGTCCTGTCTCGGGGGTCCTACGGGGTACCACAGTGCCTACCTTTGTTAGTCAATGTGTGTGCACAATAAGTAATACGGTATTCACCAAGGTATGGTGGTACACACCATAGTATTACCACGGTACCCACTGAAGTGCCACAGTACCTACCATGGTACTCTATAAAGTCCTATGGTGCCTACCAGGTCTAAAGTATTAGGATAATATTATGGTATATTATGGTGCATTCTTTTTTCCGGTCCCTAACTTGCTTTAACTTAAAAAAGTAAAGAAAAAAACTGGTTAATAAATATGAGTTAGCGTAGAGCATAGTTCCTGGTGACAATCCAAGTATCCATAGTTATAAGCCTTTCGGATGATGGGCTATCCTAGAGTTATACCATATTTTTGGACTTGGCATAAATGAAATTGGCATCACAGCGGCCTTGACATTGGGCACAATTTTAAGCACAAAATTTTAACAAACCGGCACTTTTTTGGACTGTGGGAGTCTATGGAGGAAGCTCATCAAGCACAGGGAGAACATGCAAACGCCATACACACAGATCCGAGGTAGGTGTCAAACCCTCAACCTTTGAGGTGTGAAGCCACAGTGCTAACCACTTCCCTACTGCGCTGCCATAGTTCAACATTCACTGAAGTTTTCCTACAAGGTTTACTGAATTAGATGATTCTATCACTGGTACAGAGCATACATTTTAAAAAATGCATTGAGGGAATGCATTGAAGGGAACAACTCCTTTTTTCCCTAGAGCACTTTTTCTTTAAAACCCTACGACCAATTGCTCATATTAAACTGCACTAAAGCAGGCAACCCGGGTTTTCCTCTGGCATGACCTATAATTTGTGCATCACAAGCTTCTTGCATTTTCTTCCCTTTTCTCTCATGCTGTCTTTCTGCCGCCTGTCTTATTTTCCCCTTTTCCTTTTCTTGCTCTCCCTCCCACTTTTCTTCTGCAGTATGTTTAAACTTTTAAACAGGCTTATACAAGAGAGCCCCTGGGAATATAGCGTAGAGCTGTCTTTAGCACTCCGCTAACCGAGCCTCGCAATCTCTTTAATGCCAAGGCCGAGCTCACAAGTTCTTTGTTTTCGAAAGTGAAACTCTTCAGAGACACTTTGCCATTTTGAAGCTTTGAGCACCACTGATGGGACTGGTTCAGGTGTGACTTCAAGACATGTAGGTGATAGACATGAAAAGTGTCTCCTTAAAAAAACACTTCTGTCTCTTTCATTTACAGGCATACACTGTACAGAACCAATATGGCATTCCACATTCAGAGGTAAGAGCTGGGGATGTTCTTGTTAATTTAATGATATGTCTACTGTATATTAGTTTATTTAAATTTAGTATTCAGTATTAAAAAAATTGTTAATCATTTCAAAAGGTTTTAAATATTGCTGTTAGTATTAAAGGCAGGTTATCATCCGTAGATGCTGTATATTCACAACTTGCGAAATGTTTCAGACAAAAATTGAGCAAAATGTAACACCAAGTGCTTATTTAGTAGTTACAGTATAATATACTGCAAACTTTTTGTTTTTTTTTTTTGGGAAAAAAGATTATTTAAGAATATTTAAGGAGGTCTTTGCTTTCTAAAGGTGTTATACATGAACGCCTTAAATGATATAGGATTTTCTTAGAATTACAGGCGAAAGAATAATTATAAGTTCTAATAGAATCCATCCGATTTGCTTTCTTAAAGAATATAATTTGGTCCATGATACTTTCGAATAAAAGGTGGGGTATTTTGCAACCGGATAACTCCATCCACATCATGGAAACATTTGTTGAAGGAACATTTTTATTTCTAATGGAACCAGGATTATTTGTAGTTGGAGAACTATCTAAAACAGAGGTTGTTTCATGATCCAGTGGGTTCTCACACCTCAGATCCTAACATGTTGTTATTGAGTTTCTGCTACCTGTATGTATAAAACCTTTTGCCACTTCAATTCAAAAGTTGAAGCTAGTGACTAGTTTTAAAATGTATCTATTTAGACTCTTAGATATACCATGCAAAACCATTAACATTAAAAACCATTATGGTTTGCCCCAGAACAGTTCTGACCCCTCCAAGCATGAAATCCATGAGAACACTGCAGATGTGCTGTGATGTATGGCACCAGGATGGCAATATGTGATGTATGGCAGTAGATTCTTTACAGGTTGTTAGGGTGGGGCCTCCATGGATCGGATTTGTTTGTCCAGCGTGTTCCATGTATGCTCAGTCAGACTGAGATCTGGGGAATTTGAAGGCCGAATCAACAACTTTAAACTTTTTGCCTGTTAAGCCTCATACACAGCAAGCTTTAATGCACTGGGTGTTCTGATACCCTTCTGACATGAAACAGCATTGCATGTTCTAAGCAACATTGGCTTTTCTGTGACTGCCTAGCCATTTCTTCCCACAGGAACATGATCCCGTCACCAGTTTAGTTTTTATATAATTGATAATCAATGTTATTTAATTTCACTCACATTGGTGTTAGTGTTGTAGCTGATTGGTGTATAATTTTCCTTATGTTACTTTAGTTCTCTAAATAGGATGTTTTCCAAAGACAAAGTGGCCATGTAAATAGCTCAATTAATATATTATTTTACTGTTTCACTGACAAAATCCTTGTTGAATAGTATTTTCTCATTTAAACTTCTAGCACTCCACCATCATTATTTAATGATTAATTTAAATATATTTCCATTTTTGTCTTGATCATCAGCTGGCCAAGCTGCACCAGTTGTCCATGCAGCAGGGTCTGACACCAATCGCTCAGCCAGCAGCTACAGCCGTCATGCCTGGTAGGTTCAACCAGCTTTGGTAATTAACAAGGAAAAAAAAGAATAGTATTTTAGGTAAAATTCAATTCAGACTGTCTACCTGGTTGGAAGGTTGATCAGTACTTCGCCTCTTTCAATGTGAAGCTCATAGTGGTCACTACTATATGTCTCCACTAGTCTCATAATCTCTACAGAAATCAAATTGTATACCTTTCAGATTCACGATCACATAAAAATGTCATGGATGCCAGTATCCTCAGAAGTAGTCTGACATTGAACCACTGGGGAACAGGAACGTAGATCATATAGACCTCGCAGCAAGTGTCCATCCAATACTAGTCACTGCACCTGCCCTCCAGGGCCATATGGTATGTGTAGATTAGACTGCGGTGAAATAAGGCCAAATCTAGCTGGAATTTCACAGTAAGAACCGGAGGCTTTTAAAGCATTTTTCCAATTTCCATCCAAGCCAAAGAATCTTCTCATTCCCCTGACACCTGCAGATGTAGGATATTACCCCCTTCTTGTCCATCAATTCTGGGACATCTCTCACCATGTCTAGGCATCCAAGTATATTGGTTTAGAAGCTAGTTTTTTTGCGTGAGCAAGCCCTTTAAGCATTATGGTAAATAAGCACTTTGGCTTGGTGAATGAACGGGAGGGGGGCAAAGCCTCAAAGCAATTTCCGTGCATCGGAAGAGAGCACAATGGTAGCCCCCCTCTTGCTACCGAAGCTTGGAGAGCGTATCCCTCTTGCGAGATGGCTGCGGAATTCGATTATGTTGGAGGTAAAAAGCTCATCAGTCAAGCCAGTGTTTCAGTCTATTAAAAAAGAGCTTCTGACGGCTAAGAGACCTGGCTCAGGGCCCAGCTTAGATAAGATGTGCGGAAGTGGAGACGTAGGTCGCTTTTACTGGAATGCAAGTAGTAGCATCCAGGTTGGGCAGCAGATAGGGTCAAAGTGCTTTTTAGCCCAAAGAACCCAATTCTTACATATACGTACTCCTTCCTTAGAGTATTAAACTTTGTACAGTGAGAACTAAAATTGAAAATAACAGATGCCTGAGGAAGGTTTCATCAATGTTGTGAAAATCAAGACAAATAAATCCCATCCCCAATAAACTTCATCAAATGATGAAGGCTTCAGAGTAGCTGAATTTTTCTTTCACTTGATTGGGCAGAAATAAGAAAGACTGGCATCCATCATATTCCATCAAAAGCCCAAAATATCATCTTCAAGTAAACCTAAAGTAATGAGCAATTGGAAAAGCGCAAAGGAAAGCAGGAATTGTTTAGTGATGGAAAAATACAATCAGGTTCTCTTGAGCTTTGCTAAATTCATCTCTCTCTTCTTTCTCAGCAGGCATGGAGTCCACCGCTCAGACTGCGTCACAGGAGCTCCTCATTCCAAACGACGTAAGAGCTGCACACTTGCTTTCTCACACATTTTGATCACAACAACCAGTGCGTGCTGTGCGTTTACGGCTTAATTTTGACAGCTGTAATTTAGTCACAGTCTTAGCTAATGAGGCAGGCTGTCTTCACCATGTCTGCAATTTCGGAAGATTAAAATTGCAGCCATGTGTTTTTAAAGCACAGCTTTAATTTACTCATAACCCGGTATACAAGTTGAGAAGGTAGTTTTTAAAGAAAGCAGTCCATAGGACATCTGTTCCAACTTTTAGTTAAAGAAGCATGTTTGTAGTCCTTGGACACTAATGCTCAATATAGAATCAGGAGAAGGATTCAGCACATATAGTGATAAGCAGTATCGAATAAACCAGGTAGCATAAAATCAGAAGTTTGTATATAGTGTGGTGGGTGAGTTTAATATATTAACTCTGAAGACACATTGACGAACACCCGTGGGCTTCTAGATGTTCATAACTCATAAAAGTGCAACGCAGCCCTTAAAGGCAGGCCAGTATCCTTCATCTGGCTTTTCGTATTGCGTTATGTAACCTGTCGAGACAAAGAGCTATCTATCCGTTCATCCATCTGTCTATCCACCTTTTTTTTTTTGCCTTGCTTCTCTCAAAAGAGCTTCGGTTGTGTTCAATGTCGTCACGACAGCTGACGTACTTTTCTCACCCCGGCTGTCAAAACAGAGGGGTAAATAAAAGCAAGCCCTCATCCTGAGCTCAGAGAACATCAATGTGTGTGTCATGGCTTCACACTGGGGCTCCCCCTACCCTGATCTCTCTCGATCTCTCTCTCTGAGCTCACTAGATTAATCCACTGGCTCCTGACCTGGCCAAGGGCTCCTGCAACACCCGCCCGTGTTCATAAATTCGCAATGGTGCATCGCATGCTTTTCTATTTTAAGGGCCTCGGCTTGGGCAGGGAGGAGGATCCTTTGTTATTCAGTGTTGGGTTTTTATTAGTTGTGGCTCATAGCAAAAGGAATTCTTGGAATTGTTACGAGACAAGTGAACAAGTGCGAGAAATGACGTTTCAAGGACAACGCAACATTCGCTTATGGCGAGTTATAGCCGTTTACAGTATTTCTTATCTAACATCCATGGAACAAGTTCTTATCATTTATACAAGCTATAGCTAGATGTATGCTTTCTCCTGAAGTTAACAGTACAAAACAAAAAAAAAACTTAAATAATAATAATAATAATAATAATAAAAGTAAGGCATTTTACAGTATAATCCATGATACATATTTTCTTACATCTTTCTGAGCAGTAACTGTTACAACACACTGACATTGGAGACCTCTTTTAAAAATGCCATATTAAATCGTAATATGAAGCGTTATTTATTAATTTTGGGCATGAGTCAGAGTACACTGTGGACAGGGTGCCAATCAATTGCAAACACACACCACAGGCCAATTCACTTAATCAGCATGTCTCTGGACTGTGG
Source organism: Clarias gariepinus (assembly GCF_024256425.1). Taxonomy (NCBI): domain Eukaryota; kingdom Metazoa; phylum Chordata; class Actinopteri; order Siluriformes; family Clariidae; genus Clarias; species Clarias gariepinus. Next base: position 10,717,136 of record NC_071122.1, read on the forward strand.
GAGGAAAGCCACCAAGCATGGGGAGAACATGCACACTCTATACACACACACACACACACCCATGGCAGGTATCGAACCTAAAACCAGGACGTGTGAAGCCACAGTGCTAACCACAACGCGACTGTGCCGCCTTCTGCCATACAAGTGAATTAGCCCTTTGTGAATTAGAGGTGATGAAGCGATCACAGTGATTAACAAGTGCATTAATTATATACACCTGTGATGTTATTGCACCCGGAAAAAACTGTTAGAGCTGCTGTTATAGAAATTGAATGAACATTTTCTAATGAACCAGACCACTATTGTGCGTTAGAATACTAATACAAAATGGAGGTTTCTTTTCTTTTTTGGGGTATTGTGGTTTTTATTTATTTATTTATTTATTTTTGGCCTTTTTTTTCATGATCTTTAGTTTTTATCTTTGGAACAATTGCCAAATTGTTACTGTGCAGCCCTATATAGCACAGCTTATATTTAGCTTTTAAATTAAAGTAAAATCTTTGTAAAATTATAATTAAAGTAAAATAATTGTAAATATAGTACATGAACTCCATCTAATGCATCTTCTATTTCCACATTTGTATACCTTTGCAAATGTGTCGCAGGCTTCAAAGAACTTGCTTGTGTCTTCAAACAGGACCAAATGTGTGCATTTTGATATTCATATTCCCCTCAAAAATGCTATGAGCAGAGAGAAAACATTGCATTTATTATTGAAATGGCCTCACAGAGTAGTGATTCTGCAGCAAGGCGAGATCAAACAGACATCAAATGCCTGGCAGAAGGAAGTTGTTTATCACAAGCAATCACATCTTCCTCTCTAGAGGGGCTCATTCTCCACTGCAGCCCTCCCCACCAAGTCTTCACCAACACGTGGCAATTAGACAAGGATCAGAGCCGGTGCTTGGGAACGCAGTGGCACAGACACCAGGTCTCTAAGTCCGAGGCCTGGCCGAGACCTGCAGGATCAGCAGGAGCGGCCTAGTGGTTGCTGAGCCATGACCTTCTTCATCTCCCTTTTTTTATTATAAAGGCCAGTCAAAATTAGAGCTTATGCTATCTTTGGACTTAAGCAGGATTTATTCATACTAACGTAATTTGCTTCCATAGTGGCTATATATATATATGACAGGTGATATCAAAAGTTTTGAGATTTCATCTCACTTTTGCTAAGAATAACAAAAAAAAATGGGAGTGGAACCTGCTGTTTATTGCATCTTGAAGATGGGTGGATAAATAATTCAGAACTTCATAAAAGCTCTGGATGGGGATGGACTGTACCCGGGTGGTTGAAAGACCTGGAGGACTTCCACCAAACACTTAGACACCGACATAATCAGCCGAGCCATTAATAGCCTCAGGCACCAGGGAGAGCAGTGTGACAAATCAGGAGCTGCAGCAGCCATATGACTTGTGAGGAAAGGAATGTTCTGTGGGTAAAACACACACAGAAACACACTCAGCTCCTCGCAGCGCAATGGAGGAATGCAGCGACAGAGTGGGTGAGAGAAATAAAAAGAAGAAGCTGTCTGTCAAACGAATGCCAAGCCGCCAACACATCTGCATGGGAGTCACTTTTTCATTGTCCGAGCCTGACATTATACCCTAGGCATCTTACAGAGCCTTCACTTTAGACCCCAAGCTTCGGATGACTGTCGGACAAACCTCGAATTTGATCTAGGCTTCGATCTAGAGTTTCGAGATCAATAGCTATTTCAAGGCACAGACAGGCGACGCGCATCCAGCGAAGGCGTCTTATTTAACACGATTCGACGCTCTGCAGTTGAACACAGATTGAGGAGTTTTTGGACTACACTTGACAGGCGATCTGCTTCACGCTGCAAAGCACTGCGGGTTAACAGATGTACTCGAGTTTTATAGCAGTGTGCCAAAACATAGCCAAAGGGTTGTGATACAGTGCTATTTCAGGGTGATGATAAAGTGCTTGAAATAGGAATCAAAGTTAATGATTGTAGGGAGAAAAAAAACTTCAGCATTTATTTTCTTAATAAAGGACCATATACTTTTAAAAATAAAACTTTTAATTCTGGTGTTAATGATATGTCTCGAACTCCTTTAATTATGAATAAAGGATCAATTCAGAACCACTTACTACAAACTAAATAATAGACCCATATAGCCATGACCAGGCTGCCAAGTGTTTTTTTTAATAGTTTCATGATTGATGACATAATTTTCTCAAAATCTTAAACCTGAAGCTGCTTTTTCTTATCCGTAAGTTCCTGGTCGAAGGAATCTCTCATTGTACCAGGGACCTCACAGTTATTGAAAAATGTCACACTCTGCTGTACTGTCTATAGTGCTGACATCACTCCTCTGACAAGTTCAGAACCACATACGGTTCCCAAATGACCAGGATGCACTTAATAAAATATGAAGCAGACTTTGCAATGTCATAAAAATCATATTCAGTTACTTTCACTAGAGCAACAGAAAACTCATGCACTTAAAGGGATAGTTCAGATTTTTTTTTCACGATTGGTTAAAAATCAAAATCGATATGTGTGTATAAGTACAGTACGTTACCATACAGTAGGTCAGGGTTATTATCATTTTAAAATAAATAAAATAAAAATCAAGGAAATAAATCAAGGTGGTGTCTTTCAGTGTTGGACCAACCTATTGTATTTAGGACAAATTTTCTTTCTTTCACTGGAAGTAACCATGTGATAAAAGATCAAAAAGAACAAAAAATTCATCAAAACTTTGAAATGCATTCTTGCATGAAATGAGAGTTGTGGAATTTGGCCCCCATTATTTACATTGTTCTTCCGTTCCGGGTGATAACCTTCACGGTCAGTGTGCAGAGCAGGAAAATTTATAACGACCAAGACCTATGGTAATGTACTTGTATATAACACAGAGTTAAAAAAAATCCAACTATCCTTTTAATGTTCATGTTTGTTGGCTGACCACAAGCCATGTGCAATACAAGGATTTACATCATGCTGAATCCACCCACCAGCACAAATGGTTATTCAATTGGCTAACACATGCAACTTCTGTCGTAACTTGTCACAAAACAATCATCTTTATATTGTTTGTCGTTGCTTCTCTTCTGTCCTCACAGCTGATCGGTTCCATCATCGGCAGGCAAGGTACAAAAATCAACGAGATCCGCCAGGTGTCCGGGGCTCAGATCAAGATTGGCAGTCAGCTAGACAGCACCAGTGACAGACACGTCACCATCACAGGCTCTCCCATCAGCATCAACCTAGCTCAGTACCTCATCACGTCCTGGTAAGCCCCACAAGCCTGGCCGCTTTACGGCATTATTAGTCATCTTTCCCAGTATGCAAATTAATAATATCATATCTCTGATATTACCCCAGGGTGTTATCTCCACTGCACAAAACTCTAGAACTTTTAGCCAAATTCAGAACCATACGGTAGGTTGCATTTGTATGGCTCTCGGTACTGAATTTAAGATACTTCGGGATGGAGCTTGCACCACTGTTTTTGCAGCAATGCAACAATGCTACAAGTCATTCATTTTCAGGGAATGATGGTGGACCGTAGCAATCGTTAGCAATGTAGGTTGAGCAAGCAACACAACAAAGATAGGCAACTTCATACTAATGAGCAGTTAATGAATTTGGTTATTAATAGGTGTAAAGTCTCTTTTCCCCATTACTATGAAACACTATCTGTATTTTTCTGTTCATGAATATTCATTTCTACTCGCACCATCTGAGCCCGTTCATCTTTAAGCTTAAAATACTAGAAAATGGTTTTGCCGTTTAAGCCAGAAAAATAGGTGGAGGCAAAAACGTATGAAAGAAAAGCAAAACAATATTTTAGGCTCTCTTTGAAACTCGTACAGTGACGCACCACATGGATGCATTTTATGCATAAGCGTCTCCACAGTTCCCTTCATTGCTTTATTTTTAGTGTAAAGAAGTCTGACGTTGGCGGTTTTATATACTTTCCATAGCTAGCTCGTGTGGGTATATGACTAGCCTGGCCCTAGTAAGAAAAATCAGCAATAAACTGAAGATAGGATCACTCACAAGCGACCATCATGGATTGACATTGTTAAAAAAAGAAAGAAAAACAGTAATTACTTGGTTGTATGGTTAAATGGCAGCTTGACAGTGCTTAGACTTTTTAATCAGTAGCTTAAAGGCTTATCCAGTTTTTAATTTCTCTTAAAACACCTGCACGCCCAAATCTTTGTTTTCTATAATACAAGATGCAGTTAGGAAGGGCGTCCAAGTCAAAGCAGGACTGCAAAAATTATGAAATTGCTTGCGACTGAAGGCATAAACCCGATTGACATTTACAGAAGACTTCAAGCACAGTACAGTGATGAGACTCGTAGCCACAGTAAACCATTCAAACATTTTTAAAAAAGGCCTGTGAATGGCGAACCCAGCCGAAGTGGCTTCAAGCCCACTGCAGTCGTAACCTGCGACTTGCAGAAGAGATATGTCTATGGGTACTGTACACACAATCATTAATAAACACCACTTGCATGTTACACAACCTCGACTGGGAATTATTGCTACATCCTCCGTATAGTTTTTACCTCGCTCCAAGCATTTACAGATGTTCAGGCCTGTAAAGGAGCTCCTGGGAGGCCAGCGTTTCATGGCTCTGGCATACCAAGAAAAAATTCTGTATTGATGGTATTTAAGCACTAATGAAACGCTGGAATAAGTGCATTAGTGTAGCAGGGGATTATATAGAGAAATAAAGAGAGTTTTTACTCTCATAAATATGTTCAGTTGTTCTGCAGATCACATCAAATGTCCTGGCTTGATTTGAACTCTCTTTACAAGCTTATTTCCAATCTGCATCATTTTCAAAAAATGAGGTTGCGACTAATGTTATTATAATGAGAATGTTTTCTCATTGTGTTTAGGATATTTGAAAACCTCTTCTCAATGAGGCTTTTCATCAGTAACAAAGCGCCTGATTGGACGGTTCGTCCACGCTGGATTTGAAAATGTCATCATTGGTTTCGAGAAAAACTGCACTATGCCAGTTTCAGATATCTTTTATAATAGCAGCAGCTCCGTTCAAAATTTTGTTTAGTTCTGGTTTGTAAATGTGCAGTGGGGAAACACTCTTAGATAAGGCTTGTTTTGAGTAAAGCTGATTTTAGATGCAAACAAGATCTGCACAAGCAAAAAAAAAAGAACCTGTCTAAGAATTGTATCAGAACAACTTTGAGGCTACAGTGTTGAGAACAAGATTGAAAAACTAAACACTTAACTGAGGAATTAAGGTTCTGGCTTGTTAGTGTTAAGGGACTAATGAGACTGAAATTCAACTTGATTAAATTTGGAGTCAGACAATACAGGGATAGATTTCCGAACACCATGCCCTATTAATTGTTGTACTGCTCTCCTGTCAGCATCAGCGTTAATGTAACCTGACAACTTAAATTTCATGCTTAATTCAAGTGAACGAAAATAATCAACTGCCTTTAAGGTATAGCATGAGGGCATAAATCAAAATATAGAGCTGAATAACTAATCATTTATGATGGATCCGTCTCAATCAGTGAAACTGAGTCAGATGTGATCTGATGCTTGTTTGCTGTAAACTGATTACAGTGCACTACAGCATAGAAATGTTTCCTTTATTCTGACTGAAATTCTGACAGTTTTTACATTTTTCGCCACACATTGCTGGAGACACTCGTATTCAAAGACATAATCAAATGTCAGTGGGATATTTCTTAGCCTCCATCCTGAATCGGCAGGTATAGAGAATGACTAATAAAGAGACAGAGGCTCGTCCCAGGTGTGTTCAACAAGCAGAATGGTGCAGGGTCAGTCTTCTTAATAAGCCGCTTTGTTTTTCATTTCGAATTTCATTTAAAGTTTTCGAAATCCTGTTAGATTTTAATATATGTTGGGCTTGTCTGAGTTTTATTTGACTTGTGTCTGATTTGAAATGTACACAATTTTCCCCATGCGCCAAATGTATTCTATTACACAATATGTGTCTGATTGTATTGTCGCTGTCCAGTTAATCACACAAGTCCTCGTCTTAGTATTATATTGTTTTTTCAGGACGGAAAGAGGCATTTTTTTTTAAATACAGGACATCAATACCCCATCTAGCAAAACTCGAAAGTTACTTTAAACTGACATTAATTTAAACTCTGTCACTAAAAAACTTTAAAATTATTACATATACGAGGGTAGGTCAATTTTTTTTTCTGAATTCATTGTAGTTTTATTTTAAAGTCTATCGCATCAAATCGAAGTTAGTTATTTTTAAACATGGGGGACTTGAGAAGCCGTTATGGCTTCTTTGTAGTCCCTGGTGACCTTTGATGATGAACTTCTATTTAATTCCATTTTTAGGCCTTGTTCACACGGGCGTTAAGTTTTTGGATAAACGAACACGCTCTGAACGTCCTAGACGTTTATGTTGCATTTTGTAGTGACGCTTGATTGACTTCTACACCGGCGTTCGTTTGTCTCTGTCTAACGTCAGCCTGCAGCCCAAATTGTAGTTTGTGTGTTAACCTGTGGGGGCAGTGTGTCGGGAACTGGATATGAAAGCGCGCCGCTACTCTCTGACTGCACACTGTCGGATTAAAGGAAGTCTTTTTTGTGGTTTATGAAGAAATGAAAATCTCCGCGTAAGTTTTTCAACAATAATTTTTTTTTTATTTTGCCCTTTTCCGCATTTCCCTATGTATAGCATGTAGGATCATGGGATATATCTGGTCCTCCGAAGCGTAAAATGAACGTGAAGAAAATGAACTAGAAACGTTTTCCTTGCGTTCGTTGGGTTTTGAACGCCAAGAAAAAGCTGCATGCAACGTTTTTTTAATGCCGTATAAACGTGCAGCCGGACAAACGCACGTCACCAAAGCCCATGTGAACACTCTCATTGACTCCTACGTGTAGAAAACACTCGCCGCTTGATCCGCGCTCACCGGACGCTACGAACGCGAGAAAAACGCTCGATTTTAACGCTGGTGTGAACAAGGCCTTAGTGGACTTGTAGCTTGAAAAACTAAAGACTTAAACTTCTAATAAGCATAAAATTTTTGAATGGCAGTTTAAGCCAAACTGCATACAGTAAGGGGGAAAAATTGAGTAAAGGATAAAGAGTCTCCAGGCATTGAATCTATAGTGTTCTGTTCTCGCTTTCATCCAGCTGTTTTTATTCATGTCTCAAAACTCAGTCTAATGACGCCACCCATCCTTCAAAAGACGCAGCATTTACAGAGCATTGCATCAGAACCTTCTGCATATTGAACACACCCCGTTTTTATATCACCCAATGACCTTGCTGTATGATAAATTCGGAATATTCCCTAAAAGCTGGAAAACACAAACACACGTCATGAGTTGCATTTGCATTGGATAGCATATTGCCAGATGCATCTGCTGTCTTTTCCACCGAGTGTGGGTTGAGGAAGTCCTAATGAATTTAAAATCATTCTGTTTCCTTTCCCTAAGCCCCTACCCAAGCCATCACCCTGAATTAAACAGCACCTCCCCCATGAGTGCCAAGGTCCCCCCTCAAATAATCTGTTGCAACCTCCAGCAAAACACACCTCTCTTATGATTTTTTTTTCCTTTTTTTTTTTTATTTTCTTCTATTTTATTTGACTTCTCTCTCAAATTTCTTTCTTTAACATGTCTTTTATTTAACCTTCTAACCCTTCTCCATCCGGGTCCCTTCCCCTCTCCGTGTCCCTCCACCTGTCCTTCCCAACACCTCTTCCTATCCACCCTTCCCCTCCCCTCCTTATACAGTTTAGAGACCGCCAAATCCACCGCACAGTCCTCCTCCATGTCGAGCCCCGTAGAGCTGAACATGAGCTTCACCCAGCCCGCCTCCCCTGCCTCGTCCTCTGCCGCAGCCCTGGCAGCGATGGGCGCTCTGCCCCACGCTCCAATCCTGGGCACCCCCTATGCCCTCCCCCTCTCCAGCCTCCTGGGAATGAAATCTGTCCCCTTCCTGGCACTCTCAGCTCCTGCTGGCACAGCTGCAGCAGCCGCGGCCGCCGCTCCGGCCCACGCCGCTCTGGCATCCTACACGGCCAAGATCTCTTCGGCCAACGGAATCAAGAAACCAGAGCGCCAGAAGTTCGCACCGTACTGACCTTCGTCTTGAAGAGACAAAAAGAAAAAATTTCACACCTCTGTTCAAACAAAACGGGGAAACCCTCTACTTTTACCTGTTATAGCCGTGTAGTCAAAAGAGACTTTATCCTTTTTTGTTTGTTTTGATATAGCTTGTTACATAGCTTGTCCTGAACTTGACTTTACTAAGACATTAGGACAATAGCGTATTTAAATAGTTCTATTTATGTTTTTTGTTTGTTCGTTTTTTTTTTTTTTTCTGGCTGATGTAGCCTCTAAAGCCATAGCTTATTCCTAACCTAAAAATTTTCTCCCAATCCTAATACTCATCTATTGTCTGCTCTTATTTATTAATGATGACAACATATTCCCGCAAAAAGACTTTATACAATGAGACACTGGTGACTGATGCTAAACACTTCTGTATCAGCTTTTATACAAGATATCTGTGTATGCCTCTGTATACAAACTTTTCTCATTTTTTTTAAATGCTCTAAACTATATATTACAAAAAATAGAGAAAAAAAAGTTTTTAAAAAGTCTACAGGTTTAAATGCTCGCTTTGTGTCTTTTTTTTATGTTTCGTCACATTTGTTTGAAAATGGGTTATTTATTTTATTTATTATGACTGTTTTTCTTTTATGATCAATGGTTTCCATGACAACAACCGTTTCCACTCTCAGATTCTCACTCTTTACTTATAGAGATGTAACTCTGGCCTTTTTCTTTTAGAGAGAATTCAGGTGTGTGTCGAGAATGGCTGTGGCATTCATGCTGAGCTAGGCGACATATTGACTTGACTCACACACATACACACACACACACACACACACCCACTGACAGTGTAACACAAAAGCAATACCGGACTGAACACTTTGATTTGACTCATAAACCCAGGCATAAACGTGTATCAAGTGTAGCTCTTCTAATCACGACTGTTTCCGTTCACCTTGTTTCAGTTCTGTTCGATTTTGTTGTTTTCATTCGAATAAATATATGAATATAACTCACTTATTTTTGTAAAAGCCAGATCTTATGGACAAACATCGCCACGATAGCTCACCAATTCATCTGTTTGATGTGGTAAATCTCAGCCCTGTGTACGTGTTTGTCTTTTTATGTTTCCTTAACGCCTCACATAGTCATTTGCATGAATTCTACTTGGCGTCTATGCAAAACATCTCTCGGTGGTTCAGCGAGGTTTCCTGTGTCACGCCTCATCGGGAGCTCGAAATAACCCACGGCTGGGTTGAAGGACTACGCCGAACGCGAGCAATGAGGCTGAGTGTGCAGATATTGAACCGTGCGACTATATATTTGTTGTATTCTATCCATTATCTCATTCCAGACATTAACACATAATAACCACCATTTTATACTGTATAAAACGGCACATGCATTGCTCTATGACATGCAACATTGCACTTGAACGTGATAATTCCACTATGGCCAAAATATGAGTGTGAAATGTTCAACTGCTTGACTACTCTCTCTCTTTTTTTTCCTTTTTTTTATTTGCACCCGGGTGTGTCCTTGTGTCAGCCTGGCACATGTGTGTGATTTTTGATTTTGCTCCATACATTAATGCCATACAAATGAATAAAACCATACTGTATTAACTCGATCCTGGTGCTGTGTCGTTTATTGTTATCTCATTTAATGTAACGTTGTCTGAGTGCAGTGGTGACCTTCATACTGCATTCAAGGGAAATGTGAACTGTGACAAGAAGTTAAGTCTCTATTATGGGTTTTTTGTTCAACTTGTTGATCTCATAAAACTGATTATATCACAGTATTATTGAATGCTCTGATTGGTTGGAAGGTGGTGATTATTTGTCTTGTTTAACACACTTTACTGAAATACTGATGAACAATAACAAAAAACTATACTTTTTAAAGTGTTTTATGAAGATTTTATTTTTTATTTCTTGTAGACAGCATTTTTGAAAATGTCAAGTTTCAGCGGGAAAGCTTTAAAAATGGTCAAGGACAGAAATGTATCATTCATTCATAAAGACCCTGAAGAAGGAACAGTGTTTATAGCAGTTACACTGCCTGGACAAAAAGGGGTCACACGCTTGAATAATTAATTCATTTTTATTATTGCCCAACTCATGTGAAAATGATTCCTCATGCTCCCAAAACCAGTGTGCTCTCTGGGAAAGTAAAAAACTATTAATAACCTGGCCATTCAGTACATTCACATAGTCAGCTGACTTCATTTTATTATCACACAACGCTGCTGAGTCGAGATCTCAAAGGTTCCAGAGGTTTGTATAATGGCCACTATGCATGCTGGACGCTTCGCTCCATGTGCTTCCGTTCTCACCTTGACACAAACATTGCTCTGAAATAGGGTGAATCCGAACTCATCAGACCCCATTAGTTTTTTTCCTTGCTCCAATGTTCATTCTTTATTATCCATAGCAAACTGACCACTACAAAAGGTTTTTTTTTTTTTTTAGCTGTTCAGTTGCATTTCTCATCATAGTGTGCATGTGGAAATGCTCTTACTTTCACTGGTAAACTTACAATAGCTGTGATTTCTACTGTCATTTTTTTCATGATTATGAAACATCACCAAGTTGCTCATCAGGATCATCAAGCAAAAAATGGATAAAACTTACAATGTGTCATTTATTCATTCATTTTTAAGTATAATGGTTGGAAGGTAGGCGGCACAGTGGTGTAGTAGTAAGCACTGTTGCCTTGACACTGACACCTCCAGGGTCCGGGTTTGATTCTTGGCCAGGCTCGATTCCTGTCTTTGTATGCATGGAGTTTGCATGTTCTCCCCGTGCTTGGTGGTGGCTAATTGGCACTCCCAAATTGCCTATAATGTGTGTATGAGTGTGTGCCCTGCGATGGATTGGCACCCTGTCCAGGCTGTACCTCGCCTTTTGCCCTAAGACTCCTAGGATAGGCTCCGAGCCCCCGAATACAGGATAAAGCGGTATAGACAATGAGTGAGTGAGTGGTTGGAAGGTTGATGTGGAATTAAGATTTTTTTTCCCTAAAACAGCACTTCACCATTTGTTTTATGGCTTACTTAAATGTAAAAAAGGAAAAAAAAAAACACTAGGTATCAGGTAATCATGGTATCAGGATCAATTTTAGCATTGCTAAAATTCTTATTTAAAACATTCATTTGTAAATTGTTTACACAACACAAAAACAAAAAAGGCATTTAAACAAGTCATAATTTTTCTATATAAACTTTTGAGTTAATGAGGTTTGAATAAAAGGAATTCATCAACACATTTACTACATACAGAACTACTGAACTACGGTACAGCTGTACTGTTTTCCAACTTTTTTACTATCAATTGTTACGTTACTGACTTTCTTCTCTTATTTATTAATAATTTTTACATTTTCTATTAAATAAATATATGCGGTAACACTAAAGTTTACTTGCACTTCTACACACGTCATATTTGTTAAATAATAACAGTATAAAAGAAATACTCAACATGTTAAATAGATAACAATTAAAGATAATGTTTGAAATTCATAGAAAGATCGCCAGTACCACATATGTTACATGAAAAACAGAAATGCTGCAAAATAAACTTCTAAATTAGCCCCGCCTTTGCTTTAACTTTATCTCCTTGTGCATACACAACCAACCGTCCTGTCGTTCAGACACAAAAAAAAGAGACAAAGGCAACGTGACAACGCCCGGGATGAAAGCTTGCTATGAATAAGCTCACACTTCAACAGCTGCTCAAATGCAAACAAATTCTTCCAGGCTGCATGAAGGGGTTATCCTGGCAGTGTGTGCGCGCGTGCATGTGTGTGTGTGTAGGGGGAGGTGACGGGGTTTACTGATGACCCTGCAACACTGCTTGTGTCACATAAAAATACACTGGAGTTGACTACACACACAATCATTTGATGCACCGGCAAAACAGCACTTTGTTCTGGTTCTCCACCCGTGCCTCTTTAAGCAACATCCTCCGTTTCGAGTGGAAGAACATCGCAAGACAAAAAGTGGAAAAGTCACTGAGTAATTTATCCCCACAATAACCTCATCTCGGCAATGTTTAGAATAATAATTACAATTTACCAGCTATTAAAGACAAGCCGGAGACAAAGGAGGCCCGGAATGGAAGCCGCTAATTACACGGTGAGGGCCTCTCAGCTGTCGAGAGCCTCCGCTCAACATAAAAGCGACCTGGCACCATCGAAGAGTCATAAACTGGGGAGAACAGAGTGCTGGAGAATGAGAATAGTCCTCTAAACTTGGGTTTAGTTCTGGAATTAGTGTCAGCCAAAATATCACTGTGTGATTTATGTATAAGAGTTGAGCTTAGATTTAAAAGAATGGATATCTTTGTTTTTGTCCACACATGCGCTCATGTAGAGGGTACATTTATGGTGCTGGATGAATGTACCGTAATAATAAATTGTATATACACCCACCAGCCACTTTAATAGAAACACCTGTATTCATGCTATTCATGCAATTATCCTATCATGTGACAGCAGCAGTGCAAAGCATTCACAGATCGAGAGCTTCATAATAATGTTCTCGTCAAACATCAAAACAGGACAATAGAAACATGATTTCAGTGTCTTTGATCGTGGTACAATATGTTTGTTGATGCCAGATGGGATGTTTTGAGCGGTTTTGGAATCACTGATCTCCATGATGCAAAAAACACAAAACATCAATTGCGCGTCAGTTCTGCTTGTGATGGAAATGCCTCCTTGATGAGGGAGGGTAGAGATGAATGTCCAGACTAGTTTAAGTGGAGTAAGATAACTTAAATAACATCCACTTACTGTACAATCATAGGGAAGTACTAGAAGAAAACCCTCAGAGGTAGAAATTGTCAGCTTTGTCAGCATATTCCTCAACAGTTCCTCAGCCCACAGCTACTCCAGTTTATAATTGGTCTCACAGGAGAGTTATTATTTTTGATTCTATCTGTCTGTGATATCGTCGAACAAACTCACTTATTACCTACAATTTCCGCTGTGATCAGGCTGTTACTGAAACTCTTGTAAATGCAGTGAACATAAATGTGAACCAATGTACATGCAAATTCTTTGCTTGTAAAATTTAAAATTTTATATGGGCACTGTGATTGGTCTGTCACTACACAGCCCCACACACTACAAAACGCAATGCTTGGTGTGTTTTGACTCCTTACTGTCAGAACCAGCATCAACATTTTCAGCAATTTGAGCTACAGTACAGTAGCTCTTCTATTGGACCGGACTCTACAGAGGCCAGCTTTAGCTCCCCACATGCATCAGTGTGAGCCTTGGCCACCCATGACCCTGTCGCCGGTTCACTGGTTTTCCTCTCTTGGATTACTTTTGGTATGCCCTAACCACTGCAGACTAGCAACATCCGACAAGAGCTGCACTTTTGGAGTTGCTCTGACCCTGTGATCCAACCATCACAATTTGGGGCTTGTCAAAGTTGGCACTTCCCGGTGCCATTGTATAATGCGCAAATGGTGTTCATGAATGATTGTGTGTACAGTTTCCACAGAGGGATGCGTCTTATCCACCAGCAAGCTGACAAGTTATCTATCAGTTTTTAAGGATTAGATGTTCCACTCAGTGACTATTCACAGGAACGACTGCAGTGGACTGCGATTTAGCCAGGATCGTCATTCATGGACATACTGTCTTCTTTAAGCCAGTTTTACCATACTGTGCTTGAAGTCTTCTGTAAATGTCATTAAGTTGTATGCCTTCAGTAACAATTAAATTTTATTACAAGTCCCGGGCTAATGTAAATGCCCCCCATACATTGGTCCAAGGGTCCAAATTGGCTGCTGTTATAACTTTACAGCTACGCGATGAGAAAGTTTACTTGGGAATTGGTTGCAGGTTAAACAAAGCATTTTTATTTTTTTTTATGATTTTGATTGAGATGAACAACTTACTTGTTCAACATTAAGCCACTAATGTCTTATACAAGTACAGTAATTGTAATGGAGCGATGAGGCTTAAAGCTCCAAAGGAATTAAACACAAGATTATATTTGAGACATTTTTGGTTAAACCATTGCAAGACCTTGTAAAAGACATTAGTATCTTACATACAGTAAACAAAACGTTGTCTAGGGAGCCTTTTTTTTCCTCAGCTGATTTGATTTCAGGCTTGCACTTTCTTTCATCATAAGCTAACTTTTTTTTTTCTTATGCTGTTTGTCATAAATTTGGGAGAGAAGTGTTTTGCTAAGTGCCAAGAACAGTTCTATTTTTAGCACTAACCAGGGTGCAAAGACATGCTGTACTTTTCATTCACGCAGGACTAAAAGAGCGCATGAATTGTGTCGAAAAGATAAGAGAGATCAAAAGCAGGCGGATATGTTATGGATGGCTTGTTAGAGAATTTAAAGCTTTATGTGAGTGTGTTGTTGTGATTGATGGCTTGCCTATAGGCTCGTGAACGGCAAGAAGAGGGAGGTTATGAATGCTGAATATAACCATAAAATACAGTAGCTGCCGTTTAATGTTAGAAATGACATCTACTGCTGTAACAGTGGTCTTATTCATCCCCAGTGGTTGGATGATCTGGACGTTTGGAATTTCTTTTGTAATATTTATTACTGATTGCTTTCATGCCTCTGAATAACGTTCAAAATTACACAAAATTCAACCGACTTTACTTAGTTTCTCTCATTCACGACTAATAAATCCTCATCTGTTTAATCATGAGTACCGTGAATAGAATTAAAAATTACAGAGCTGTAATAATGCTTTCAGATGCTTTCAAAGAATTTCCGCTTGTTCATTTATCTATCTGATGGCTGATTCCATCCAAAGACAATTTATAATTTTTAGTTAACTTTTCATTTAAACACCTCATATTGCACCTCATTTTTTTTTAACATTATTATTTCCAAGCAGGAAAGGTATGGTTTGTACAAAACCTTTGTTTGTCAATTAAACTGGCCTTAAGCTGCTTTATACTGAATGATTTTCATCCCAATTTTTCTTCTGCAGGCTTCTTCTTTGTCTTTCGGCTGTTTCCTTTCAGCGGTTGCCAAAGCAAATCATCTGCCTCCATCTAACCCTATCCTCTGCATCCTCTTCTCTCACACCAACTAACTTCATGTCCTCTTTCACTGCATCCATTATTCTCCTCTTTGGTCTTCCTCTAGACCTCCTGCCTGGCAGTTCCAACCTCAGCATCCTTCTACCGATATATTCACAATCTCTCCTCTGAACATGTCCAAACCACCTCAATCTGGCCTCTCTGACTTTATCTCCAAAACATCTAACGTGGGTTGTCCCACTTATGAACTCATTCTTGATCCTATCCATCCTTGTCACTTTCAAGGAGAACTTTAACATCTTCAGCTCTGCTACCTGTAACTCTGCCTCCTGTCTTTTCTTCAGTGCCACCGTCTCTAAGCCGTAGAGCATCGCTGGTCTCACCACTGTCCTGTACACCTTTCCTTTTATTCTCGCTGATGCTCTTTTATCGCACAACACACCTGAAACTTTTCTCCACCCATTCCAACCTGCCTGTACCCGCCTCTTCACCTCCTTTCCACACTCTCCGTTGCTCTGGACCGTTGACCCTAAGTACTTAAAGTCCTGCACCTTCTTTACCTCTGCTCCCTGTAGCCTCACCGATCCTATCGGGTTCCTTTCATTCCCACACATGTATTCCGTCTTCCTGCGGCTAACCTTCATTCCTCTGCTAATGCCAGTTTTTCTTCTGCAGGCAAAAGTCTAAAATAAAAAAAAATATTTGTCTTTGAATGCGAGTCAATTTTTGCTCAGAAGTAAATATTTGCAAAATTAAAATTCATAACGTGATGATCACCAGCCCTTGCCATCAAGAAACTACAATTAAGCCTCAGGAAATTGAAATTTAAAAGAGTTCTCAGAGGTACTATGATCCTTATCTAAAATTCAGCAAAAGATAAATGCCATTGGCTTAAGCAACAATAGCAACAAACACAGTAGTGGCAATGATGCAACCTAAACGAAACATGTTAATGAGCAAAGAAAAAGATCCCAATTAAATCAAGCTGACTGAAACAATGTTTCTG
Organism: Clarias gariepinus; assembly: GCF_024256425.1. Lineage (NCBI taxonomy): Eukaryota > Metazoa > Chordata > Actinopteri > Siluriformes > Clariidae > Clarias > Clarias gariepinus. Next base: position 10,733,246 of record NC_071122.1, read on the forward strand.
TTTATGCAAGCCCATTTAATGCACTAGTCATGAACCGACCAATTGATAATGTAAAAAGAACATTACAACTTTCCTCAGTCACTGGTCTACAGAGGATCTTCATAAGGAAAGAGAACACATTACTTGCAAAGTCTGCTATAGAATATTGTTGATATAATTTCATACAATGTAAAGTAATAAACTTAAAAGACTCCTACAGTCCTACTCCTACTGACTTTCTTGGTTTGTGTGCATAGTTAGGTAGGAGTTGACTGAGAAACTTTAAATATATGGGAAGTTCGAGTCACTTTTCGACTTCGTTCGAGGTATTTTTGCTTGTACAGCATGACATAAATGAGAGTTGAAAACAAAGTTTTGGCTGTGAAAAAGCTTTTGCCCCTTCCTTATTATTATTATTATTATTATTATTATTATTATTATTATTTTGCATATTTGTGATCTACTGTACAATAATAGACACCATTAAACAAATTTTAATATTACACAAAAATGACCCAAGAAAATACAAAGTGCAGTTTTTAAACGGTGGTGAACCTTCCCAGGAGTGGCTGGCCAATCTAATTTACTCCAAAAGCAGTTTCAAAGAGGCATAGTCAAAGGTATGACCTTAAACATGTTAAACTCTTCAATGTGGCTGAATTAAAAGAATTCTGCAAAGAAGAGTGGGCCAAAATTTCTCCCAACAATCTAAAAAACTATTTGCAAGTTATCGCAAAAACTTGATTGCAGTTATTGCCGTCAATGGTGGCATAATCAATTTTTAGGTTTAGGAGCAATTACTTAGGAGCCAGGTAGGTTTGGACAGCTTTTTTTTCTTAATAAATAAAATCATTATTATTTAAAAACTGCATTGTGTATTTACTCAGGTTGTCTTTGTGTAATATCAAAATTAGTTTGATGGTCTCAATCATTTAATTGGAAAAGACATGCAAAAATAAAAAAAATTAAGAATGGGGTAAGTACTTTTTCACGGCACTGCAAATTCATCAAATATTTCTTTATTGGTTTATTTTCTTGTACAGTTCAAGCACAAATTGTTGCTTGTGTTGAGCATTCAAAAAGTTGTGTCTTGCTATCTTATGCTAAATTATACCAAAACTTCAAAGGTAGTCACAAAGAATTTTCCATTATAATATCACAGCATTTACCTTTAGCAATGACTTTTATCCACATTCCAGATTACAAGTCATCCTTAAGTCATCCTACACCAGAGCCACACTAGCAAGACTATTATTTAAGGATTGAAGAAGCAGATATATACAGACAGGTGAGATACAGTTCTCATAATCAAATCAGAATCGGGAATTAAACAGTGCTATGGTAATAAACATATCTAATGCTTCCCCAGATCTGAGTATAAATGATTACAGAATAATTCAGCATGAAGTTCTGCACTTACATTTGGTTTCGTGTACTGTATTCATCTGGCTGACACTTTTATTTAGCCCAAATATATCACTTTATATTGCTCAAGGGCCCAACTGTGGCTCTGTGACAGCCCTTGGATTTGAACACTAATATTGAACGGCTATGTCACATCAAGATATTATTCTTGGATTGAAGGCAAATCTAATATATTATAAATTCATTTACTAAAAACTCTTCATGCACTCAGGTGTCTATAAGTACTGATTTTTTTTCTTCCCTAGAGTAGGTCTTGGTCACATTTGCGTCTCTCAAGAGGATGACAGTTAATCTATATTCGGTTCTGCGTCACGCTTAGATTTGACATGATGGCCCCCGGTAAAAAGCAACACTCCGAACACTGCGGAGCATTAGCATTTTAGTATCTCTTACAGTAGCACTTCAACGGGAGTCATACCCAGAATCATTTATCAACCCATTTTTACACAGATTACTACAGTGTGTGCAAAGTGGGCTTGGCGTGGCAATGGCACATGCTGATGACATGATTAGGCTGTGCATCGTGTTCCCAGCTTTCCTTTTTATTTTAATACATCACATACACTGCAAGTTCTTCTTTCAATTATTCAGTCTGCTGTTATTTTTTTCTTTTTATTTCTCTCAACACAGTGCGTGCAATGAATTTGTAACAGGCAATGCCAACTGTCTATAGCTTACGTTTTAACCACAGAGGAAAAGACTGAATGACACTTCTATGTAGAAACATCCAACCTCTCCCAAAAAACAAACTTGTTTCTGGCAAAGGCTAATGAAATAAAACTCTTTACCCAATACAAAGGCCTCTGACGTGTCCCATTTCAGAGTCCCATGGGATTGAAATGGGGATTATTAGCTCTCCCTGAAAGATGAAGATAATCACAGGATGGAATCAATGAAAGCAGAAGAAGAGAGGAAGCCACCTGGTGCCATATGCCATTTAGGAGTATCTGCCCTTAGGCTAGAATTTAACAAAAACATTGAAATAAATGGCCAACAGATTATAAGTGCTAAAATAATGAATTATAAGAACATGTGTTTAATCATTGAACTCATCATGTGTTTGGTCTACATGATCGATAAAACTGATTTCAGGTTAATTATATGTGTGGCGTAAATGAGCTGAACCAAATAAGCCAACTAATACATTTCATAATAGCTAAATTTGCTGGTTAGCATTAAGATAACTATTCTGATGTGTATTAGAAATGTCTGCAATGTATCATATAATTTGTTGGTCTTTGGCTGCTCCCATCGAGAGACCATCCGATCTGCACAACAGCTTGGCACAGGTTTTACTCTGGATGCCATTTAGATCATTTTAAACAAAGCTACTCTGCTTTTATATTAAATGTGTGTGTCTAAAATATATCTAGTATTTAAAATTGCACCCAGTTAAAGAAACATAGTACAACACAGTAAAGCTATTATCTAATATAAGGACAACACAGTAAAGCTATTATATAATATAAGTTCCCTAAACACAGTACAATGCTAGTTAAAGTGCTAACTGAGTATCAAGTTAGCTTGCATTTAGGCTACTTTTTAAATTTTGTGAGTAAAACTCTGTAGTCATGTTTGTTGGCTAATGTTTGCCAGATGTTATTTTTTAGAAGTGTAGATATTGACCATCGTATGAAAGATCAACTGAAATGGTAATTAACCAGAAATTTCAATGTGGAGTAAATAAAGGTATGTTAAATAGCAACATGTAACTAGCAATAGGGTAATTACTGCATTGTGTGATTAAAAGTTTGACCCTATACTATATAATTAATTGTTGTACAACAGTTGATTAATGCTATCATTAGGCTAACTAATTCAAGCAAGCTAGCTACTATTAGGCTAACTATTATGGCATCATAAAACACTATAAAATCAGTGACCATGTTTGCTAGCTAGCAATTACAACAGAAAGAAGAATTCTGTATTGTTTTTATTGTTATTTTTAACTGTTTGGAAAACTGTTAGTAATTTAAGTTTCTTTAACTAGCAAAATGTAGCAGTTGTAATTTAATTTATGCATTAAATTAAATGTTCATATTAAAAAAGTATAATCATGGTATTTCATAAGGTTTTGGTATTGATGTCTTTTTGATATCTGCACACATGTTATTAATGTTTTTCCCCCTGCTAAAATATGAAATCCCTGACTGCCCCATTCCTCCAGGGATGTTCTGTATATATAAGTTCTGAGAGTTACTAAGAATATCCTTTATGACAGACCACCTACTGGTGAACAGATGGCCTCCTGGTGGGTGACTTTCAGCGCTCATTTTTAATGAAGGCAAAATGCTATACTGTTAGAACAATAGATTGTAAATCCACCACTAGCATTAGTCATTTGAAAAATATATAAAGCCATTAGTATTTCAGCACATCTAATCTCATCGGCTCATATTCATCAGTAATTCATAAACTATACAAGAGACATTCAAGTCAACCCAGGACGTTTGATTGTGCAGTACACATAACAGAGTAAACATACCTTTATTTCTCTATACAATCCCCTGCTACACTATTGCACTTATCGCAGCGCTCCATTAGTGCCTGGATGCCATAAAGGTCAGAGGTGAAAGTAATTTTAAATTCTTGCTGGTTCTTCTACCACAACTTTCATTGCTCTGTATTTTTTTACTTCTTTTCAGCTTCATGCATCGTTGAAAAAAAAAATATATATATAATTAATATTTTAATACCTGCATAGAATAGAAAAAAATAGAAACACGTAGCATTGTGTATAGCGAAAGATTTGTTTGCAATGGTTAACAGACTTTAACAAAATTGGCAAAATCGAGCACACACTTTTGATATGTTTAGGATGCATATGCACAGTCGCATACTATTTACAGAGACTCAGCACCTCACACCCAGCTTGTCTGAGCTGTCTGTGTTTTTGGAATAAAGCAGAACATTTTGAACCAGCACAGCTTATTCTGTTACACATTTTACTTAGGAGATTTTGCAATAAACCTCTACCTGCCAAAACCACACAACACTGTATATCAGTCAACTGCAGTGCACTGGTGGAAGTTTGTGCTCATGTTTACTAGCAATTATAAAAGATAAAACAGAACATGGATGGATCAGAGGCAATTTGGAATGACTTAGAAGCAGTTAATAAGGAGACAAAGTGAAGTAATGTTACAATACTGTAGCATATGTTTTTTGCTGAAAGTGCTTCCGTAGCTAATCATAAATATGGGTTTTGGAAGGCTTTTTCTTCCCTCCCACTGAATCTTTTAGTGGGACACAGTACCAACCATACTGGTCTACTTTCACCCATCCTGGTAGAAAGTTTTCTCAGTATACCCAGAGCCATGCTTGGACTTCCTGCTCCACAGTTCTAGCCTCACAGGAACTCCTTAAAGGCTCAAACATGCAGTAATGGCTTCATGTGGGGTCAGGACCGTGGCAATAACTCCCAGCAAAGTTCCTGTAATACGCAAGTGGTGTTCATGAATGATTGCGTCCACAGTTTCCACAGACATATGAGTCTTTTTTGCAAGTTCACAAAAAGTCATCCAATTTTTATTGATCTGGAGCTCAACTTGTTAAACGTTCACCTCGGCCAGGATCATCAATCATGTATGTGTGGCATTCTTTAAAATGTTTGCACCATACAGTACAAGTACTGCAATTAATCTCATCACCATACAATTTATTATAAGTAACTTTACTTTAAAAAAATATATATATAAATCAATTTTTGAAAATAATGAAAATTTTAAAAAGATGCAAAGTTATTCCCAATCATGTGCGACACTGAAGCATCCAAACTGACTTTGAGGTGACAAATTGTATAACCAGTGTGATTCCCTGTAAATAAAAAAGTCTTACTTAAACTATCAAACAATTCACTGATACTATGATTGACACAAACTAGTTCGGAGCTGTAGCAAATTTCTTCAACACGCTTAATTCACGTTGTGATCACCTTTCCACCAAGCAGTAAATGTAGCTAATAGAATTAATCTTAGTTTTTGTTCTGAGATAATAACTTGTAACTAACTAAATTGGTAAAAATGCAATGCATGTTTTATGTACACTAGTGTTAATTTGAGCTGCGTACAGTAGGCAATGCACAATGAACAGTACAGTATGTCACGTTTATAGAGAATAACCTGCCCGCTATTGTATACAATTCTATAAGGTGTTAATAAAGAAGCATTTATTACTGTAAACCAGACATTCCACGGTATTCAGAGATATATGAAAAAATGGGCTTTTACAGTCTTTTTACAGACTGATAGACCTGCTGGTTAAGCTCAAGGTGCAAAATCTTATTGCAGCTTAAACTCATTTACTATAAAACATGTTGTATCCAATACTGTGTTAAGTGTACAGATTTTTATTTCATTAATTCTTTAAATTAAAAACAATCTACAACTTTTAGATTAATGTTTGCTTAGTATAAACACAATTCAGGTTTACAGTGGTGTGAAAAACTATTTGCCCCCTTCCTGATTTCTTATTCTTTTGCATGTTTGTCACACTTAAATGTTTCTGCTCATCAAAAACCGTTAACTATTAGTCAAAGATAACATAATTGAACACAAAATGCAGTTTTTAAATGAAGGTTTACGTTATTAAGGGAGAAAAAAAAACTCCAAATCTACATGGCCCTGTGTGAAAAAGTGATTGCCCCCCTTGTTAAAAAATAACTTAACTGTGGTTTATCACACCTGAGTTCAATTTCTGTAGTCACCCCCAGCCTGATTACTGCCACACATGTCTTCAATCAAGAAATCACTTAAATAGGAGCTACCTGACACAGAGAAGTAGACCAAAAGCACCTTAAAAGCTAGAGCAAAAAGAACATTAAGGCTCATCTCAATTTTGCTAAAAAACATCTCAATGATTTCCAAGACTTTTGGAAAAATACCTTATGAACTTTTTGGAAAATGCGTGTCCCGTTACCTCTGGCGTAAAAGTAACAAAGCATTTCAGAAAAAGAACATCATACCAACAGTAAAATATGGTGGTGGTAGTGTGATGGTCTGGGGTTGTTTTGCTGCTTCAGGACCTGGAAGGCTTGCTGTGATAGATGGAACCATGAATTCTACTGTCTACTAAAAAATCCTGAAGGAGAATGTCCTGCCATCTGTTCGTCAACTCAAGCTGAAGCGATCTTGGGTGCTGCAGCAGGACAATGACCCAAAACACACCAGCAAATCCACCTCTGAATGGCTGAAGAAAAACAAAATGAAGACTTTGGAGTGGCCTAGTCAAAGTCCTGACCTGAATCCTATTGAGATGTTGTGGCATGACCTTAAAAAGGCAGTTTATGCTAGAAAACCCTCAAATAAAGCTAAATTACAACAATTCTGCAAAGATGAGTGGGCCAAAATTCCTCTAGAGTGCTGTAAAAGACTCGTTGCAAGTTATCGCAAACGCTTGATTGCAGTTATTGCTGCTAAGGGTGGCCCAACCAGTTATTAGGTTTAGGGGGCAATTACTTTTTCACACAGGGCCATGTAGGTTTGGTTTTTTTTTTTTCCCTAAATAATAAAAACCATCATTTAAAAACTGCATTTTGTGTTTACTTGTGTTATCTTTGACTAATCGTTAAATGTGTTTAATGATCAGAAACATTTTGTGTGACAAACATGCAAAAGAATAAGAAATCAGGAAGGGGGCAAATAGTTTTTCATAGCACTGTATACTGATGGATGGACTGGCCTGAGAATTTCCAAAACTACTGAACTACTGGGATTTTCACACATAAGAGTTTACAGAAAATAGTCCAGAGAAAATATCAAGTGAATGGCAGTTCTCTGAGTGATACATATTGGTTAGAAGAGAATGGCCTGAAGTGGACACACTACAGAAGTAGAAGACCACACTGGGTGTCACTCCTCTCAACTAAGAACATAAACATTGTTCTACCGATGATGATAGACCAATGATTGAATATAGTACTAGTCTCTACATAACGGCAATAAAGATTTTTTTGATAATCAGATTTTTTATGAAAACTGCTATTTGATTCTTGTATTCGTTTGTCATTCATATATTGCTTTTGTCAACAAACGTTCCCTTTGCAGCAGTTACAGTCTTGGCATTTAAGTTTTCAATTTGTTCAGCTAATCTGAGAAAAATTTCACCCTATGTTTCTTAAACAACCTCCCACAATTAGAGTGGCTTGATGGGTTTTTTTTTTTTTTTTTTTAAACATACAATCAAGCTGTTTCCACAATAGTTCAATAGGGTTTATATTTGGTGATGGCATTGGCCTATCCACTACAGATAGAACCCCAGCTGTGTAGTATGGAGCTGTGCCTCAGGTCATTGTTCTGTCATAGAAGAAAATTAACTCCAATCAAGTGCCATCCACAGGGTATGGCATGGTGTGGCATTTCAAAATGGAGTGATAGCGGTCCTTGTTCCAAATTCCTATTAGGATGTCTAAGTCGCCCATTTTAGCATTACAGTACCAAAGCACCCCTAGACCATCACCTTTCCTCCACAATGCTTGACAGCTGGCATCAAACTTTTTTTGTCTCAAAAATGTTCTTCTTTGTGCTCCAAGCAGTTCAAACTTAAATTTATCTTTCTACCACCCTCTTTTCCAATCTTCCTCTGATTCTATGTCTGTATTCTTTCTACCATAAATTTTCCAGTTTTAGACAAGGTTTTTCTTAGCAAATTGGAGTAATGGAGCATCCTGTAGTCACCTCTTGACCGATGACGTTGAGACTGGTGTTTTGTGAGTGCAGTACCATGTAATTTAGCTGTCCAAAATCCAAACTCTATGCTTCCTAGCAAACTTTTTACCAATTAGTCTCACTATCTTATAGCCACACAGGTGTCCCAATTCTGTGAGTTCTCGTTGCATTGTGCATGTGGAAATGCTCTTACTTTTTCTGTTTAAACATAACTGTAATTACATTTTTTTTATTTGTTTGTTTTACAATGCAGCTTTACCAAGCGTTAAAGTGGGCCAGGGGTAGCTCAGTGGTTAAGGCATTGGACTACGGTTCGGAAGATCCCAGGTTCGAACCCCACAACCACCAAGTTGCCACTGTTGGGCCCTTGAGCAAGGCCCTTAACTGCTCAGATGTATAATGAGATAAAAATGTAAGTCGCTCTTGATAAGAGCGTCTGCCAAATGCCTAAATGTAAAGTGATCATTGATCACAGTCTTAATAACTTTTTTCGACGCATAAAATTTATGCACTTTTAATACTTACTAGAAAATTGATTTTATGATTTTTGGTCTAAAAGATGACTATTCCATGAGTTTGCATAAATGCTGACATGATATTACATAAAATAAGCTGTTATATACAAACATATAAACTGACCAGCCGAAATGAAAAGTCACACACTCTAAAAGTCCGTTGTCATGTAATGTCACAACATTTATTTCAGTTACATTAATTTCTCCAATATTTTTACGAAAAAAAAATGTGAAAATGATGTCACATGCTCTCTGAACCACTTTCTCACAATTTGATTCAATGAATCATGGCATCATCATCTTGGAATATACCCGTGCCATGAGAGAAGTGAAAAATCCATAGGTGAGAAAAACATGGTCATTTTTTGGCATGTAATGTTGCTGAACCTAGACCTGACCAACAGAAGCAACCCCAGATCATAGCACCCCAACAGGCTCATCCAGAAGGCATTACTCAAGATGAGTGCATGATTTCATCTGCCTCTCTTCTTACCCCAATGCGCCCATCAACCTGGAACAGGGTAAATTTGGACTCATCACACTACATACAGTAACCATTTTCCATTGCTTGACGGTTCATTCTTTATGCTCCCTAGCAAACTGATGCCTTATTCTCTCTGATAAGTGGTTTTAAGGCCTCATACAGTAGCTAGTCCTGATTCATTGAGTTCTCTTTGCATTGTGCATGTAGAAATGTTATAACTTTCACTGTTAAACATGTTCTACTGTTGTTTTTTATGATTTAATTTCACCAAGCTTCTAAGTGATCCCCAATCACGCTCATTCAGAATATTGTTCTGACCAGATTTCTTCCTCTAAGATGATGGTTCACCACTATCCTTCCAGGTTTTAATAATTCCCTATCCCAATCTCCTACTTCTGAAACATCTTTTCCATGACCACAGGATATGTCTTCTGACATGGTTGTTTAAGAAATGAGAAGTTAGGGTTAAAGCAACACTGATGAATAACGACCACAGGTTTTGACAGATTATGTATTGATGTTAGGAAAGCAAGGTTTCAAAAATACGACCCTAAGTCAGAATAACTACTGACACTATTATAACATTTTGGAGCTCTGACTATGAATTTGACAAAGAAATCTTTTCCTGTTTTAACTAAATCCTTTGGAAAATGTTTTGCTCCATTTGCCAGATTGCAAAAAGTTATTTTTATGAACAAATTCTTTGGGGACAATTTGAGTACACAGACTGCAAAAAGGTTACAAATGTCTACTGTGGTGCCTCTGCAATATCATATAATGGAAACACTTTTTTTGTAAATGGAACTGAGGAGTTTTAGTGCATTATGGATATTGAAACTATTTTTGATCATGGGGATTGGATTTGTTGCAGGTTAAGGACTAGCCTAATTTGCTAGGCAAAATCACCCTGTTTTGATGCATGTTTGTTTGTTTATACACTATGCAGATCAGGTTAAATGATTAATTAATTTCTTATTGGACAAGGCAGGAGCATTCCATGAGTGGGGATATCCTGGCACAACCCCACTCCCACACCATGTTGGATAAACCTTAACCATTGAATTATAGCAAGTCATCATTTCATTCATTCAGTGTGTGCTACCTGGACTACAGGCAGGTTTTTTGAAACGTTACATTTGATTATTGCCAATTCAGCAAATGAATGAGTGGGACTGTACGACACGGAACATTTCATTCATCTGATGAGCAAACTGGCTGTCAATCAACTTCACTATGGCGTATGGAAATTGTTCATTGCTTGGGAGTGTTTGACTCTAAACCTCATGGGAACTATTATTTCCATGCAACACATGGCAACATACTGTACTTTGCTGATACTGATACTGATATGCATATGTAAAGACACTGGATTACATTCATTCATATTCAGTAACCGCTTCATGCTAGTCAGAGGTGTGGCAGATTCCGAACAAATCCACTGGGTGCAGTAATAAGTATATACCTTTGGTAATGATGTCAGTCTATGCAATCACATATTTACTCATAGGGGTAATTTATCACAGCTGTTCCTGTTCTTTATTTGCATTGATTATACAACTTAGAAAAACTACAGTTCTTAAAACATTGTTTAAGGTATCATGATTGAAAGTGGTTAATAATTTAATTGCTACATGTATGGTATCTTACCTATTTATCTACCAACTCTCCCAGGTGTTATAAATAAGCCATTTGTTTTAAATAAAAAATAAATATGCAAGTTTTTCTTTCCTTGAGCAGACCAAAATTGTAAAATCACCATCTAGCCTGTGTCCCTTTATTCACTATTACTGTCGCTTTGTTAAATATTTCCTTATCCACGCCTTAGGCTTTTCTTTTTATTTCAGTCGAGTTTTCATTCTCATTTGCAACAATGGCTCCCAAAATTAAGGCGGTAACTATGACTATAGCTAGAAGAGAATCATCCATAATGAAAGCGAAATGGGACACATTTAAAGAATTAAACTGCAAAGGATTGAGCTGCCAGAGCTTTTGTGCTCAGTTCATGGTCTAAAAATACACATGATAAAACAGACCCCCTGCGGTTTTAGTGGGGTGCCTCTTGGCAATAAGGAGCTTTATTTTGTAGGCATGTAACACTGCTTTGAATGTTATGTAGGTATGTCACAAATACGCACCGAGACCCCAAAGCCGCTCAGCTGCCATCGTGCCAGACAGATCATAATGCTCGGGCTCCACAGAGCTTCTGTTGACATCATCCATCCAGCTTTGGGTCCTTTGCACTAAAGCCTTCTTGGAATCCGAGTTGTCACACACCAACAAAGCAGCACAAGAGACATTATATATTAGTTTATGGTGTATGTATTTTTGTACTCGTATGTATCCTTTTTCGAGGACATTTATCCAGGCTGAGACAATAAAATCCAGTTGAAGATTTTGCTGAAGGAGTTTTTGTGAGTCCTGGGATTTGAACTTTAAACTAAACTTCTTTGCTAGGGGAAAATTGTCTCAAGAATTTATCTTTAACAGTTCTACAGTTTTGTACAACCCTCTGGAGGCAGTGTTATGATCTGGAGTAGCTTCAGTTGGTCAGGTCTCGACTCAGCAACTTAATGGAACTTTTTGGCAATAAATGAAGTTGGTGGACAACCTGAATATATCGAATGACCAGGTTATCACATTGGTTTAACTTTCCACTTCCCTGATGTCACAGAAATATTTTTAAAGAGTGGTGTGGGATCATAAGGAATTATTTTTACATAATGAATGGGCCAAGCTATTGTGTGATATACTTAAATTTAAAGAAGGTCAAGTAAGTCAAGTTATTCTGAGTTGTTCTCATTATTTTTGTATTTGGATGAGTTTACAACAAACTCTATTTTTGTATTTTGCATGCATTAGAACTTTATTCAGTACAGGTATACAAATATACAAACACGTAATTCCTAAATGGAGATAATTTGCTAAACCTTGGTCTACAGTTTTAAATATTGGAACTCACTATATAGGCTTAACATAAGACAAACCATCCTGGTTGAACCCTAAAGTATTTTATGATTTCCCACATGGAGATCTTAAACACAGCTACAAGGGCAACTACAATGGATGGGATATACTGTATTAAGCAACAACTAAGCTTTATTATTGTTTTTCCTGAAAAATGGCCAACCATAAGAATTTGAGTGACTTTGACAAAGGCCAAATTGTGATGGCTGGAGTACTGGGTGAGAGCAGCTCCAAAACTGCAGTTCTTGTGAGATGCTTCGGGCCTGCCGTGGTCAGGACCTTACAAAAGTAATCCAAGGAAGGAAAACCAGTGAACCGGCGACAGGGTCATGGGTGGCTCATCGAAGTAAAGGCTGGCCCATGTAGTCCAATCCAATAGAATAGCTACTGTAGCTCAAATTGATGAAAAGGTCAGTTCTGGTTCAGATAGAAGGGTGTCAGAACACACAGCGCATTTGTTTTGTTGGCACAACTCAATATTAGGTGGTGATCTTAAGGTTATGTCTGATTGATCATTTTTATAGCATTTCTATCGATATTGCATACAATATATTCATTTTGCTACTCATTCTTGCAATTCCTACATATGACTCTTACAATCTGATCTCATCTGCTGTTTTGCTGAGGTCTCCAAATACACAAACCCACTTAATAATGCCCTGGTGTATTACAGTATATACACTGTGTGCGCTCATATCTTCTTGCATTTATTTTTGAGTCTGTGTATCATCGTCATACATTTTGGATTTCATTTGATTCCATGCATATGCTTTCATTATGTAATGTGATGCAAGGTTGAAATTTTATCTCTCCACTGACTTATTTTTTCCTTCCCTGGCCTCAGTCCCAGGAATGAAAACACAGCTTAACTTGTCCTTCAGACTGATGCAGCGCCTCTCAATCTCATACGGCATAATTTATACATCGCAAATGGCCCTGCCATAACTGACCACTCCATCACTTAGCTCGGTACATAGCCATCCTTGATGCAATCTTGGGTCACTTAAGTCAAGCATCAATAGGAGAATAATCACGAGTTAGCTATGATAATGCTTATCTTTTAAGGTGTTTATCCCAACAGAGATCAGTCTTCTGTTTAGGATAAAATGTTATGCTGCCACACTTATACCTACTTGACAATGTATTGTGTAAGCTGATATAGCATCTAATAAGGAATATCATAGCTCTTTACGATAGAAGTCATGGAGTTTTAAGGTAGACATGAGCTAAGAGATGATGCTAAAAAAAACTACTTTGCTTGCATTCAACCCTAGTTACAGTATAATGCCAAGCATAAAGGCAAGGAGGCATGCAAAACAAGCTATATTCGCACAAATCATGAGGAAACTCATGCATCCTATTTTTAAAAGTGTCTTTAACAAAACTACAGACCACACCACTGTTGCATAAGATTAGCCGGCTTTTCATAGCAGCATCTTCATAGGATGCATTGGGGAACACTATTACACTAAAGCGCTACAGTCGGGATTGCAGGCGATAATGGCTGCCCTGTGCACTGTGTTCTTTGTTACAATCGACATGGAGGTAAGAGGAGATAGGAGTGGGCTTGTCTGTCCAGATCTGGTTCCCTTCTCTTGTGGCGCAGGGCTGCATTCAATTGATTTTTGCCTCCTTTTAATGGATTTCACTGGAACCCCCTCACCATTCCACATTAATATTTCATTACTTTTGCCTTCCATTTCCTGAGCTTTAAGAGCACCAGCCTGGCTTACTCTGAGTGCTCTGGGTTGATGGGCTGCTAGCAGGAACTTCTGCGTGCATGCACACATACACCCACACCCACCCACAAATAACCACACAGCCTTTCCTACGGGACCACCAGCCGGCAGACCATCAATCAGTGATGTCGAAAAGCACAAAACAATACGTTAATGAGATTAATGGTATGGAAAGACAATACCGCCAACACTGTGTTGATAAGGTTATGGTGCTTGTCATACAGGAGTGCCTGAATGTCATACCCAGATGGATGGATGATTCTTACACCGGCAAATAGAAAAAGAAAAAAAATCACCTGTTATTCAATTGACTGATTAACTGACTGTGAAGTTCATGACGTTTAGCATTAGTTGAGTCATTTTCATGCTGCATTTGTTAGGAGATTGCGTTAGAAATAGTGTGATGGTGGTGCGCAGGTGCAGTGCTGTGTACTAAGTCAATCAGACATAAACAGGTCACAGAGAATGCTGCCTTTTCAAAGCAACATGATTTTAAAAATATTACACAAATTGAAGAATTCCGAAAAGAATTCTTAATGCCCTGAGAATGATGTAATGTTAGATTATATACTGATCTGCCATAACATTAAAAACACCTTGGTTTTGAGCTCTTCTCGTGCCGGTGGGTCGGCTCTGGCTCCTCACACGTGACTGCATGGGTCTCTGGGGCTGTGCTGTGTTTGGCACCGAACCCTCATCCCTGTAGATGCAGGGCCACAGTGCTATTTACTACACCACCGTGTCTCCGTACATAATTGATAATGTTATTCAGCTCACCTGGCGGTGGTATTAATGTTATGGCTGATTGATGTATCTAAGAAGAGAAGTCAAGAAAGAATTCAACTTACAAATGATCACACCAGAACCCTATATATATATATATATATATATATATATATATATAGTTCAAAAGAGGACAAATTGTTGGTGTTCGTCTCGCTGGCGCATCTGTGACCAAGACAGCAAGTCTTTGTGATGTATAAAGAGCCATAGTTTCAAGGGTAATGTCAGCATAACACCAAGAAGGACGAACCACATCCAACAGGAGTAACTGTGGATGCTAGAGGAAGCTGTCTAAATTGGATGTCCGGGTGCTAACCTGGATTATATTCAAAAAAACATAAAACCACAGCTGGCCAACTCATTGCAAAATTAAATGTGAACCTCAACTTTCCTGTTTCCACCAAAACTCCACAGGATCAATGTACATGGCCGGGCTGCTATAGCCAAACCTTTTGGTCACTCGTGCCAATGCCAAACGTCGGTTTCAATGGTGCCAGCTGCAAAAATCTTGGGCTGTGGACAATATGAAACATGTATTGTTCTCTGATGAGCCCACCTTCACTGTCTTTCCCACATCCGGGAGAGTTACGGTGTGGAGAAGCTCCAAAGAAGCGTACCACCCAGACTGTTACATGCCCATAGTGAAGCATGGGGTGGATCAGTGATGGTTTGGGCACTGGCATTCTCTAGGCTCAATACTTGTGTTAGATCGGCGCGTCACTGCCAAGGACTACTGAATCATTCTGGAGGACCATGTGCACCCAATGGTTCAAACATTGTATCCTAAAGGTGGTGCCATGTATCAGGATGATAATGCACCAATACACACAGCAAGACTGGTGACATAGTGGTTTGATGGGCATGAAAGTAAAGTTTCATTGGCCTGTACAGTCACCAGATCTTAATATCATTGAGCCACTTTAGGGTGTTTTGGAGGAGCGGGTCAGGAAACATTTTCCTCCACCAGCATCACGTAGTGACCTGGCCACTGTTCTGCAAGAAAAAAGGGTCAAAATCCCTCTGGCCACTGTGCAGGACTTGTATCTGTCATTCCCAAGACGAACTGATGCTGTATTGTCAGCAAAAGGAGGCGCTACACCATACTAATGAATTATTGTGGTCTTAAACCAGGCGTTTCAGTTTCATTGTCCAACCCAACAACAAGTATGTTGTATGTCATATGTCAGCAGTTGAAAGAGCTCCACCCAGTGACCCCTACACAAGATGTGCACCAAGCAGTAAGAGAACAGAGACACAAAACTGCTTTTTAATATCTAGCTTCAGAAATAAGAGCTTTGGCGTAACATTCTCCGAAAAATGACAATATGTGCTATGTGCGTTTTTTTTTTATCATATTAAATTTCAAGAGAGTGTTAAAAAAAAACAGATGCTCTTGAGGGAACCACTCTTTCTACATAGCTGTGATACAGAAAATAACTTTTTTGACAGTCTTGGCATGAAACCTAGCAATAACTGCATGAAGTCTACATTTACTTCTAAAAGAAATGTAGTAAAAAAATAATTTTATATTTGCTGAAAAATTATAGTGGATGAAAAGAATAATAGGAACATCATCACTGGGGTAATAACAGTAACTATATTTTATGTCAGGTTGTTTTACTCATTTTTGAGTAAATATCTACACAAGTAACATTTCAGATATTATGTTTCAGAAATAGTTTTTTTTTCCCCTCAATGTTTTACTGAATTTATTACTGTATTTTTATAGCTGTATTATCAATATAGAGTCAGGAACAGAAACACAACCACTTGAAGCAGTAAAATAAGTAGACATACAATTTTTCTTTGAAAACTACTTTTTTTTGGGAGAAATAAAGTGAAGTGCAATGATATCAGCGTTCCACTTTCTACAATCCACAAACGTCCTGCAGAGTTTAGCTCCACCGCACCTGCATCTAATACACTGAGGTTATTAAAAGCATTAATTAGCCGGAGCAGGTGTTTGAGATTTGTGCTGAAACTTATGCTGTAATCCATTGTAATAAAAAAAATAAAAAATAAAAAAACTGAAAAAAAAAAAAAATGCAATGGAATGGTCACTCAAATTTGAGTGAGTTTGGGTTCTCTAACAAACACACAGGGTTAAATTGACTGGAGAATTTTTAGAACTGGAATCGTAGATGTGTCAGTTCTGTGAATCAGTTTTTGAACCGAGTCCAAACAAACCAGCCAGAATCCTTACGTCTGTTTGTCATGCCACTGCTTTATCAAAGAAATGTAACTGGACAAACTTCCAGAGTGTCCCGTATGATTTACAAAACTGCTTTATGTACTGTAGATGCCTGTTATCCGAAACTTGCTGGTGTACGTACATCTGCACATGCACGCAAACACTTTAACCGATGCTTGCATTTCCTGACACACAAACTCTCACGATTCTCAAAATTTTTATTTATTTCCTCCCAAATGCATAACCAGATGCTTAATGTGCAGCAAAGATTTATATAACATTCATTACAAACTTAATTAGGGTATGACAATTGATTTTTTTTTTTTTTACTTTAAAATAATCAGTAGGCCACATGCATTAAACACATAATGTATCAACCCCATTCAAAAAACCCGACTAAGAAGTTTTTTACATAATTCTTATATTCTGTGTTTAAACAGTGAAACACTACAGAAAATGAACATATGCACCTTATTCATGCAATCCGTATGTGGTTCTGTTTTTTTTTTTTTTTCAGTTTATGCTCTATTGGTAGATTATTTTAGTTTAAAATGCTTTTATTTATTTATTTATTTATTTATTTATTTATTTAACTAAAAGCTAAAAATTTCTCACTTTCTAATGTTTGCCAACAGTGATGTAGAAGGGCGTCTGGCTACATAGTTTGTTCAGCAGGCTCACTGGATCGGTTAATCCTTCTTTTTTTACCAAGGGAAGCCAACTTCACCCTTGGCATGGTTCCGACAAATCACAAATTGGCGAATTTGGGAATAATAAACTGATATGGAACATTGTGTTACGATATATAACAATTTTTGAGTGACATGGGATTACTCCACACTACAGCTGTGTATATTGCTGTTAGTGGTCTTGCCATTGCCAGAGACCAGTTCTGAGCTGTAGTGTCGAAAGCAAAACTGAATCAGTCCTCAGAACTCAATTCTGTCCAATTAAAAAACTCTAGAACTGCAGAACTGGTTTAGTCCAATAGAGCGGCAAAACTAAATGGCAATGTTTGGCCAACAGTAAACATATTTCCCTTTGTGGTATTTACAAGATAATGAAACTACCAAGGATGTTCAAGTCAACCGGATATGAACATGCTGCATCTCGGATCTTCCAGACCTGTCTCGCTGTCTCGTCCTGGGGTATTGCTTGGTCATGAGTGGCATGTTTTTTTTTTTTTGTTTTTTTTTTTAAATATGCCTTTGTGCTTGTGTGGAGATGACTGTCAGTCATAAGAACAAACCAAAAAATCTCACCACCACAAAAAAAAAAAAAAAAAATTAAACCTGCTCAGGAAACAGTCCGAAAAACTAAATAATATTAAGACACAGTCCAATACAAAAAATACAAAGGGCATTTAAGTCAAACCGGGACTTCTGATTAAATTTCTGGTAAATGAAAGTGTAAAACCGATATTTACCAAAGAGTTAAAACAATGTATGTTGATGAGACTTTTAGCTTGCAGTAAAACATTTGAATGGTGCAAACCCCTTAAAGAAGGCCGTACGCCTGTGAATGACGATGGCTCGGAGCCCATTGCATTTGTGAACATTAAAAGTGTTCTTTCAAAATCAAAAGATATTTTGTCACCACAATCATCCATGAACACCCCTTGCACACCCCGCATACAGTCTTGACCTCACACCAAGCCACTTTCTGAGTAAATCCGGAGCACTTTAAACAGAGGATATTTTTTTTGTGGTGGTGGTGGATTTTGTGTTTTTTCTCATGACTGACAGTCATCCCTTCACACAAAGACCTTGTTTTTTTTAAAAAAAACAAAGCTAGATTAAGCTTCTTTAGAATTACCTGCCTTCTTAGACGCAAGCAGTAAGCTCTATTAATAAACATGTCACTCATGAGCGAGAGAGACGCAAGACAAGACAGCAAGATAGTTCTGGAAGATCCGAGACCCAGCGTGTTTACCTCCGGCTTTAAAATATTTATTAACATATCGGTCTAATATTGTGCAACGGGCATTCATTATGGATAAACATGCCACAGTTCTGCGTAAAAAACAGAAGAAGTGCAATTGAGTCACACCGGGATACTGACAGCTCATCATCTGGCAACTATTGTGCTTCATTAGTATCTCATGAGGAGAACAGAACAGTAAATATCTCCGCTTTCACAAAAAAGTCTTAGACTCCAAAAATAATGAAGGTGAGAACAGTGCGCTCTGGGTTTTCCACTTGGCCTAATTATCACTAAGTTATTGAAGTCTGTATTTTTTATTTAGGCATATTTTGTTCCCACAGGTCAAAAACTACCCACGATAGAAGGCATTGTTCAGCCTTGGTAAAAAAAAAAAAAAAAAGAAACCTTTTTTTCTTTTTTACAAAGTGGAAGTGTTTCGCAGCTTAAAAAGTGTTACAACCAGTACAGTATAAACTGGACAACAAATACTTACATTCATACAATGTTCCACTTATACCTAATGTAGTCAGTCATTCATGATATCTTATAATACAATAAATAAAATATAATAATAATAATAATAATAATAATAATAAATAATAATTATTATTTTTATTATTATTATTATTGTTGTTGTTATTATTATTATTATTATTATTATTATAGACTGTGGGGTAAAAAAGTGTGATCACTTTAAAAATATAGAATTTTATATATGTGAACTAAAACAATGTTTAAATCTAATAAATATATATTAAAATTAATTTTCAATTTTATACACACCAGTAAACTGGTGACAGGATTATGGCCACCCAAGACTCATCTCTGCCTTTGGGGACCAAAAGCCAGACCATCCAGTCCGATGCCACAGAAAACCCAGTGTAGCACAAATTGTGGAGCCCCAAGGGGCCAGAGCTGCCCTGGGGCACAAATAAAACCTACGTAATACTGAGCTTAAGGATTTGGTTTTAATGTAAAGGTTGATCAGTGTAGGTCCCTATTTAAATGCAAGCAAATGTATGATCTTGACCTGGTTAAGTGTGCGGTACAAAAGGTCAAATTCTTTCTTAGGCCTTATCTCTTCTGCTGATGCATGGTTTCAGATGACACTCTGAAACGTTTAAATGGGCAGTAAGATTTTGGATAAAACTTTTTTGTGAAAACTTTTTTTTTTGCAATTTTGTGGAGCCAGCTCAAATGCACGTTGTCAAAAAAACAAAAAAAAAAAAAACAGGAGTGCCAAATACTGAGAAATGTTAAAATTTTAAATATAATATGGTTTTATATATATATATATATATATATATATATATATGTGTGTGTAATATGTATATATATATATATATATATATATATATATATCAGTTATTTTGCTTTTAAATAGTCCATGTGCTTCTCACGGAGTTATGACCCATCTTTATTGCTCTGACTGAGGGAAGGAGTTATATGCCCAATATGTCACAATACATAGCCCTGTTCATTATCTCCTTAATACAGTGCAGTCGTTCTGTCCCCTTTGCAGAAAAACACCCCCAGAGCACGATGCTTTCGGCCCCGTGCTTCACTGTAGGTACTGTATGGTATTATTGGGTTGATACTCATCATTCTTCTTTCTCCAAACACGGCGAATGGAGTTAAGACCAAAAAGTTCTACTTTGGTCTCATCTGATCACAGGACGTTCTCCCATGACTACTCTGGATCATCCAGATGGTCCCTTGCAAACTTCAGACGGGCCTGGACATGGGCTGACTTAAGCACGGAAACCTTCCGTGCGATGCAAGATTTTAAACCATGACGTCTTAGTGTATTACTGATAGTAGCCTTGGAAACGATGGTCTCAGCTCTCTTCACGGCATTGACCAGCTCCTCCCAAAATAACAGGTCTTTAAGGGTCAGAAATCTGGCTGATAAGCAAGTGATCAAATACTTATTTGACGCAGTAATTCACAAATAAATTGTTAAAAAAAACATACAATGTGATTTCCGGATTTTTCTTTTTTTTTAGATTCTGTCTCTCACAGTAAAAATGCATCTATGCTGAAAATTGTAGACCCATCCATGGTTTTTAAGTAAGAAAACTTGCAAAATCACAGGGTGACTTCACTGTATAAGGAAAGGATATATATATATATATATATATATATATATATATATTTATATATATATAAAAGCCTGCAATTTATTACGGATAACATACATAGCCTGGGATTTATGTAGTTTCTAAATAAATTACGCATTTATATAGGCAAATGTCATCCTAATGAAATTATTTTGTCCAATTATTTAATTTCCTGTTAGCCTAGATATACATGTTTGATCAGTATACATGTTATAACAGTTACACCTCACAGTTTATATCACAGTCGCAATGTTTTTTTTTTAATTATTATTATTTAGTGCAGGCCTAATTTTAAGATATTAACCCCAAACAGTTAAACCTTAAAAAACCTTAAAGCAGATATGCTAACCATTTATATTTTTAAATACATTCTTTGCTTAGTCCCAGTATTTCTACACCTGGACAAAAAATAAATAAATAAATAAAAATTATATTGGATAAAAGTTGAGAAGATTTTTTTTTTCATACACATTTTACCACAACTGAAATATTATTGCCTGATGTTTCATTTCAAACCTAATATTATAAAGAAATCATTTTGAGGCTGCATTACCCAGGGTTTCATGGGTAATACATCCTCTACACATGAACCGCTGTGGAGATTTAAGTGTCAAATGTTAATTCCTTGCAGCTTAATAATGTACGATCGTTATCTTGGTGTTTAATATGCACCGCTGCGTCCGTCCCCTGAAGCAACTTCCTGCTAACACATCAGGGCTAAAGAGAACTCAACGTCCACTGTGGAAACATGCTGCCATCTAGTGACCAAAAGACATTGAAAACAAAGTGAGCCCAAGTTGGCCTGTCTTCTTATTCTAGTGATGCACTTGCAAACTTGTTGCGCACGGTTGCCTGGTTACCACTGACCTTAGGGTTCTGATTTTAAAGAAAGGATGTGGCGAGGTAGCTATGGAGATGTGACTTTCGTGCTGAATCTGTGCTCGAGATTTTAACACTGTTAACTGCAGGTTAGTAGATGCCTTTGCAGTCAGGTTTATGATGCAAAGCTAAAAGATCTGGGAATTAAAAGCATGAGAGCTGAGACAAGATTAAAAACAAGAATTTGAAATGTTTACTTACATTTTTTTTCCATACATAGCATACATCATTCAAACACATGGTGAAAAACAACAAGAGGGAATGAGGAAATGAAAATAAAAATGTAAAAGCTGCACGTGGGATAAGAAAGCGGAGTGTCCAGGAGCGGCTGAGGAATGTGTTTCAGTACAGTTTCAGGGTGAATGAGAGGATGAAATAGTGTTAAATGACTGTAGTCCTTTCACAAAAATGGTTGTTGACAGTGTTTAAAATTTCAGCTTATTAAAATAAAAAAGAAAGAAAGAAATAAAATAGCTTGGCATGGCTTAATTTAGCTGTAAAACGAAACTTTAAAATGATCAACATCATCCTGCACTAATGTAACACTAGTGTGCACAAGTCTTAGTGTTTACAATAACAAAATAGTGTTGATGGACACAACTCAAACCAGCACCACACTTATGCCGAGTGCGTTTGTCAGAAATATAGCTGAAGACGTCATTTAAAAACTAAAAATACGATCAAAACCATTCCAGAGGTAGATGCCTGCAATGACAAATGACCCTTTTCCCTGTAATGTGCATATGACATATTAAAATTCATACTTGGTCAGTCAGGATAACCAAACCAAAAAGAAAAAAAAAACAGATTTCTATTAAATTGCGTTGGTGAAAAGAAGCTACTGAGAAAACAGGAGAAAAACTTTGCAGAAACTCGTCACTTGTTTTCACTTAGTGCCAAATAGATATCCATTATATTAGCTCATTGGACTGGATCCTCCAAAATTACCTTCTGTAAAATGAAGATCAGCAAACATTTTGAAAATGACGTGCAAATCAAGAAGTAAAAGTTGATAAAAACAAGTCCGTCAAAATTCTCAAGTATATAAAAAAACAAGCATCAACTGAAAACTAAAAAAAAGAAAATGAGAGTTGCTTTCAAATAGTGTGTAAGGACAACATAAAATCTTCAAGGATGGTGAATGTGTAAAAGGTGTCAAGCATAATCCATCAACAACAATAACAACAACAACAACAAAAAAGTGTTCTCACGTAACGTAAAATTTTTGAGGGTTAAAAACGTACGCTTATGTGTTTTCAAAAGAAAACAATAGATTGCAATGGTTAGGCTTGGGTCGAATCTTTAACTACCACAACAACCAGATGTTCCTCCTCTACTTTGCCCAGAGTTTTGAGAACAGTCTGAAGGTACTGCTGGGAGAAGTCACAAGGCGGGAACGCGTATAGCATTCCACCTGTCTCGCGTTCTTTTGGGCCACCCAGAGGCAGACCAATAACCCCGGCTGCTTGTTTGCTCCTGAGGTAGGTCACCAGGTTACGGAGGAAGCGCTTCTGGAGCCCGTCGGGTGGAGGCGAGTCACGATCCATGGGTCCCTGTACGGCTAGGAGGACAGTGTAGCCATCGGTGCCGCCCAGCCTTATGCGGCGACTCACTTCATCCAGCTTGGGTTGGTCAAGCCGTAAACGCTGAGCGATCTTGAGCTGTGTGATCTTGCCACTGTCCGTCTGGTCCTTCAGAAGCGAAAGGAAGAAGTTAGCTCCTCCATCCAAGAGGTGCATGCTAGTGGGAAAGCAGCTGTTTTTCAGGACGAGAGAGCCATGCCACACTCGGCTGAGGCTCTGAGCGTATTCTGAAAGCGTGCTTGGCTTTTTAGGTTCGCTTTTCGGCTTCTCAGAGTGCGAGTCTGGCTCTGGATCAGTTTTGCGATGGTTGCGCTCAGGATCCCCAGCTTTCCGAGCATCCTGCGTCTGTCGCTCGTCGCTGGAATGACGACTGCTGTCAGGTGTATGATCTTGTGGTTCAGACGTGGAGTCTGGGAGGCGGCCACGAGTTCGTTCAGGGCTGTCATCTGGAGTCTTTGGAGGGCCTGCTCGCACCCTGGACCGTCCTCTTTCCTCGTACTGTTCACCAGGACTGAGACTCCGACTCCGGCTCCGCCGCTTGCGTCTTTCTTCATGGCCTTTAGCCCAGCGCTCTCTGCTACGACTGCGTGCTCTCGCACGACCAAATGCTTCCGGGTTACTCCTCCTCTCTGTATTCTTTGGAGGGCTCCAGTCTCGTTCGAGAAGCCCTCGTTCTCGTTCCCTTTCTGTATAAAGAGGATGCGAAGGCGAGCGGGCTCGAGCTCTAAGTTCCCGCTCCAGACTTCGGTGCCGGCCGAAACCTTCAGCTAAAATATCATAATGTGAGGTCAGTGGGATGGGTGGTGGGTACTGTTGTGGGTAGGTTCGTGTCTCCTCTGCTTTGGCAAAGTCAACACGCAGCCTGCGGCCACCCAGAGGAAAACCTCGCATCTGGGCGCACGCTGCCTGAGCTGCATCCAGGCTCTCATAATGAATGTAAGCAAAATTGTCTCCTTTCATATAATCAATAGTGCGAATGCTGCCGAAACGGTCAAACTCCCGTGCCAAAGCAGCCAATGAGGTGTTCAGGCCGAGACCACCCACCCAGAGGCGGGTAGTGGGGTTCGCCTTGCCATAGCCGATCTTTACCTGATTTCCACCGAACACACGACCCTGCATGGCCACTTTGGCTCTGTGTGCCATGTCCAGATTCTGGAACTTAATGAACCCATAGCCGCAGCCTTGTCCGCGAGCAGGCCGCTTGATGACGATCTCCTCAATGATGCCATACTTGTCGAAACCTTGACGCAGCTCTGCCTCAGACACGTTGTAGTCCAAGTTACCGATAAACAAGTTCCTAGTGGCACGCTGGTCATCCTCGGGCATTAAATCATCCTCAGGCAGAGGATATGCCAAGACACGGCTCCGTTCTTCCAGAGCACTGTAATAGTCCAAAACCCGCTCCCGTTCCCGCAGAGTCAGACTCTCAACGTAATGTCTCGCTCTAACGTCCCGGATCGCGCTGGCTCCAGGTGAAAGAGACCGCTGTCTATAGGGATACGGACCGTGCAGAGGCACGTAGGCGACGTCAGGCGGCGTGAGGCTGCGACGCCGCACGTACATGGGCTCGATTTTGAGCGGCCGGTCATACAGCACGAGCCTGGCCTTGGCGTGACGCGCCTCTCGCGCGCTCTCCGGCTGTCGGAAATTCACGTAGGCGATTCGGCCCAGTTCTGGCGTGTGCGAGAGCTTTACGCTGACGTCTCCGAACTTCCGGAACTCGTGAAACAG
Source organism: Clarias gariepinus (assembly GCF_024256425.1). Taxonomy (NCBI): domain Eukaryota; kingdom Metazoa; phylum Chordata; class Actinopteri; order Siluriformes; family Clariidae; genus Clarias; species Clarias gariepinus. The sequence goes on from NC_071122.1 coordinate 10,758,227, forward strand.
CCCGTCCTCCACGTGCTCGTCAGACAGCTGCGAGCCCAAGTTGCTAATGAGTAAAGTCTTGTATTCCAGTCCGCTCGTGCTCCTGCTGCCACCGAGCGGGTCCGGGACGGCGGCTTTGCTTTTCGGGAGGATGGAGGGAGGCCGCGGCAGAAGGCCTGCTCGCTCTTCCCGCGCACGGGGCTTCTCTCGCTCGCCGCTGCGGCTGCGCGCGCGCTGTTGTTGTTGCTGCTGCTGCTGCTTTTGGTAGCTCCGGCTCTCGGCGAGAAGCAGCGCGAGCGGAGGCTGAGTAACGGCGGCTGCATCTTCCCTGCGGCTCGCTTCCCGGTCCCGTTCTCTTTCCCGTATTCGTTTAGCGAGAGCTCTGCTCGGACTGGAATCCCGCTCGGCCTGCCTTTTCATTTTCGGATGCTCAAACTTTTCCCAAAGCCAAACAGAATCCAGACCGGATGCACGACAAAGTCCGCGATTTTCGACGCTTTGCACATCAAGATGTCGGGTGTGCAAAACAAAACGCGCGTTTGCACTGCAAAGAGACGTTCAATGAGTGGCGGGGAAAATAATAAAACGATAAAACGCGATTAAAAACATAGGCTATTAAACGCTGCACCTACGCCGCCATCTTGGACAATGGGAATGTGTGCGCGCTCGCTCGCCGGTGGGCGGGGTTTGTGGCGACGTAAATCAGTGCGTCATGACGACGGGATACGATTTTTGGGAAATGATTTAAATTAACCGTTATTTGTTTGTTTGTTTGTTTATCAGTTCTAGACATGTATATTAATACAGGTTGTATTTAGACCTGTACGTATACTAACAGCATGTACAGCTGAGGCTCTTAACTACACTGCATGTGTATTATTTGCATAGGTTTTATTTGCGTAGATATGTAATTCATCTGCCATGTGGTCCAAACCCATGCTGATGGGTGATCATCTGGCCTTATTTACAGAGTACACGTCAACTCGATTATGTTTTACAGTACAAAAATAGTTAATCGGTCATCAGGGATAGCTCAAAGACTTAATTAACAAGCTAGCCCAGACGATTCTCCACCTCACTTCATCAGATGACCAATACTTAAAGTAAATACCTACAAAATACAGATGGCTAAAAACTTAAAACAGATGTGGTTACAGGGTCAGAAATAATTAAACATCCAATCATAGCTTTTTTTTTTTTTTTTGCTTGCAATTAGCCAAGATTAAAATTTTATTCATGTACTGGTAGACTTACTGTTGTGAAACGTACACAGAAAGGTAGTTCCTGTTACTACTTATAAAAGAACTATAAAGAGTCATTCTTTTACAATAAATTTTTTTTTTTTACAAGATATTGAAAAGAGCGAGAGAAAAAAAAAATCCTACAATGCATTACATCCTGAAGACATTCCGATGTTAGAAGTTTAAAGGACCTTTTAAAAACATCAACATTTTTTTTTGTGGAGTATGTCATACAGGTCCCTATTGGAAAATATAACGCAAACTATAACACACAAGCACATTTATACTTATAAATACTTGTATACACACACACACACACAGGTTATACAGTAAATATATAACCTGTGATTTGCATTATAGCTGTCATAACTGGCTGAATTTGAAAATTCGACAGTGACATGGTATAAAACTTGCACACTACATAACATCTATCTTTCAGAGAATACTGGAGGTGACATGAAAATAAACCTGAAAGTATTTGTAGAACAAAGCCATTGAAACTTTTGGGAACTCTTTAGACGCCGACTGCACTAATTTGGTTCTCATGCACCTCTGGCACACTTTATAAAAGAAATCTGGTGTTTAAAAATCAACCGAAAGCAAAAGAGATGTTTTCTTATTTTAATGAAAAAGTATAGTACAACTTTAGTAAACATGTTTTACAGTGATGTCAATGTGACTTTGGGTTTGGACTCATCTCCTCTTTTATATAATAGTCAAAAAGAAAAAGAAACTACAGGGTGACAGTGGTATGCAATCGTAGCCATCATGTCTAGGTATAAACATTTTCAGTTTCTGTACTGTTTGAACTCAAAGCTTAGCTGAACCTTGTTTTACAATTGTTCCACATGAAGTAAATGTCTGTGAAGCCACCTTTCGTTTTATTAATATTATGGATACTTTTTTTCACTTTAACACTAAGCAAATTGTATGCCGTTTACTAGTTAGAGTTGCTGTTATATTATTTAAGAACATGGGGTTGAAACAGTACAGTGTTGTCTCTTATTTACAGTACAACATGACTTAAAAATAATGGATGGATGAAAGGTCACGGTTCTCATGTTTACCACTAGATGAACAGGCAATATGACAAACAAAACCATGCTCCCCATCAGGAAACACAGCGCCACCATTGCATCCATGATGCTGTTAGCTGATGCTTTGGTCCCACAAGTCCACAGAGATTTTACAGGTCTGTCCGTGCCTTGGCTGCATTTGGAGCGTACTTGGGCATGAGCTCTGTGATCTTACGGATGAAATCTGATTTCTCAGCACAACCCTTACAAGACTCTCCCCATTCATCCAGAATCTTCTTTAGGTCCTTCACCTTCAGCTTCTTTAGGTCCACTGTGCTCAAGTCCACTTGTTTATCTGTTGAAGGCAACACAGGGTTTATAAAAAAAATTTTTTATAGCATGTTAAGCAAAATCTAGACTTTACAATTTAAGACACAGTCTAACAGACATATGCTTATGTTCGATGTAGAGTAAGGACCATTTAGACAGCAAAGCTACATTTTCAAACAGGTCAAACAACTAATCTGGCAGCTAGCTAGCTATGGACTGGGGAATTAGATAAAAAAAAAAAATGCAAGAAAGAGAGGAAAAAAGAAAAGGAAGGACCTTCTCAGAACCAACGATATTTTAACTACTGATTGGTTGCTTCAGCTGTTTTAACTACAATACAAGATATGGGTCAAACACAGTGTTTTTAATCATCCCCGAAAGTAAATTTTGGAGCAGTTTTAATTAACATACCCCAAAGTTAACTTCCTACTTGTTAAATATTCACCATAGCCAAACACAGATGGATTGCTTTTATTTATTAAATAAATACATTCTCAAATGACCATGACAGAAAACTCAAGGTGTTGCATGGGTGCATCTTTTAAGCAGGAACTCGAGCTGAGACAAGAACAGTCTGCTATTTTGATTCAGTATATATTTATTTATTTATTTTTAGTCAGCGAAAAGGCTGCTTTATTTGACTGTTCACTACAGTCTCGTATCAGTGGACTCCAATGTTAAAAAGCAGAGCTCCCAAACCTTAACAGGTGACAGATACTCAAATGCCCCTGATCAGGGTTTATTTGCAAAGCAAAGTCGATACTCTCTTTGGAAAAATGATAAATCATAATCTGCCTGAATGATTTCCTAAATATATGGAACATTCTCAAACACATGCTACAATCAAATCACACGTCTCTAAATTTTTTTGTTGGGTGGGTGTATTTGCATTAGACAATAGGTGCATATGAGCAAATTTATATTTGCACTGCTGCAGTAGTTGTAGTAGTAGCGATGGTTTAATCCTAGTAGTTCAAATCAGCCTACAAATAAATTGCATTACCAGTTGGGACATAATCTCTACTCAGATGAACATGAATTAAAAAGAGACACCTTTCAAGGTGTAAAAGGTGCATTTATTCACAGGCAAATGTCAGCTGTATCTCAGTAAAAGAACTTTAACATTTTAAATGTTAAATAGGCATTCGAACTCCATATACAAAAAGCGAATAAACATCAAAAGGGCAGAGAAAAAATCTGTACTGCTATGAAGCAGTGATGCGTTTTCTCACTCCTGAACATCAGTTTCACATTCCCATGGTGCTTTATAAATAAAATAAATAAATAAATAAATAAACATTAATTCTTTTAAATGGATAATGTGATAAAAACACAAAAGCTTCCTTAATAAAGCTACTGAAGGTACAATTTAGCTCACGCTTGTTTGTGGCGCAGTGTTGAGCTGTAAAATAAGATCCAGGCCTGGGCTGTGCAACAACATGGGATGTATTCAAAAACAAAATCCAACATTGCCAGCGATGGGATCATGGGTTAAGAGAGTTTAGAGCTTCCAGACAATATAATGTACTGTTGTAGGCATTTCAAAATGGTGGTAAATACTACTATCTCTAACCACTCTAACTCGTGGGAACAGGTGGCTTAGTGGGAATGTCCTGCCTTGCCAATGCAGAAGGCCCAGGCCAATGCCCTGGGGGGTTCACAGGACCCGCCTAATGCCAGTCCCAAGCCTGGATAAAAATAGGTGGGTTTGTTAGGAAGATCATCCAGTGTAAAACCTAAAAATCAAATGTATGGTTTGGATGTTCTGCTTTGGTGGCCCCTGTTAAGAGCAGCTATAAGAACTACAACAATTGTGTTGTTTGGTATGCGTGTGGTGACTGTGGTCTTGGACTCATACAGGCAATTTTTTCTTCTTCTGATGGCTTGTGACTGCTGTCACTCATAAGTTTAGGACTAAAACTGCAGATTTATCCCTGCTACCTGATATCACTCAAATGAGGATGGGTTCCCAGCTGAGTCTGGTTCCTCTCAAGGTTTTTTTCCTATTGCCATCTCAGGAGAATTTCCTTGACTCTTGGCTTGCTCATCAGGAACAATGTGATAATTGTGATTTATACATATTTCCGCACATTTTTCAACTTCTTTCCATAATTTTGATTCTGTAAAGCTTTGTGACAATAGCTGTTAAAAAATGCTATAGAAATAAAATTTAATTGAACTGAACTTGGGAACTTCCTCAGTGTTTAGTAAAAAGCTCAAATTGGGTCTTCCTTAAATTAGTGCTTAATGCATGTATATAAGCATCATATTTATAAACAATTAATAAAACAGAGGCAATCAACTATATGACAGGAACACTATTCATTTACCAATTGATACCACTTTACACTCTTAAAGAAATGAATTATTAAGGACATTGTTATAAATCAGAGGTATACCCACTTATGGTAAAATTAATTTGGTCTTTTGTTGTGTAGATTTGTTATGACACTCAAAGTCCAAGTTACCCTATATTGCCAAAAATATTCACTCGTCTGCCTTCTCATGCCTATAAACTTGAGTAACATCCAATTCTTAATCCATAGGGTTTATATGGATGTTGGCCCACCCTTTGCAGCTATAACAGCATCAACTCTTCTGGAAAGGCAGGGAATTTTTGACCATTCTTCCAGAAGCGCATTTGTGGACCTTGCTTTGTGCATTGGTGCGCAGTCATGTAAAAACAGGAAGAGGCAATCCCTGTTCCCAAAAAGATTGGAGCATGAAATTTTTCAAAATGTCTTGGTATGCCAAAGCATTAAGAGTACCTTCGACTGGAAATAAGTGACCGAGTCCAACTTCTGAAAACCAATCCCTCATTATAATGCCCCTCCAATAAACTTTACACTTGGCACAATGCTGTCAGACAAGTACAGTTCTCCTGGCAACCGGCAAACCCCAAATCAGGAAATAGTAACTTACCATACTTCAGTTCACAGATCTGACTGTCTTTTTTCTTAAGCTTTTCGCACACCTTCTCCACTGGTACGTGGTAACTCAAGGGTTTAGAAACCTCATTGGTGATTTTTGTCGCAGCATCGCTCGTTGCTCCTATATAGTAGCACTGCCAAAACAAACAAACAAAAAAATTAAAAAACACGTTAAACATTGGGTTTATAGATCTTTTCTACATCCAAATCATATGCAAAGAGGTCACTTACAAATCGATTTTCCTTTCCTTTCGCATCCTTGCAGGCTTTGACCAGAGCCGTTTCAATGGCATCACTGGTAAACTTTGCATTATTGTCTTTAAGTGACTGGTAAAATTTCCCCAAAAAGCTTAAACATACTACAAGGAGTAAGAAGAAAGAAAGATGTTAATCACAGAATAGTTACATATATTAATAAAAAATAATCAACAATTGCATGATGTGATAAGGCCAGATAAAAGAAGAGTTATGGTAACTAGGGATGGATACTACCTGGAACCAGCCGATATATGACCATACCTAATTGCCAATTTGTATTGCGATTCTGTTCATGGGTTTATAAATATCTCAATTTAAAAAAGTATATGGAATTTTGTTACTATTTTAAAGAAACTTTCACACAAGATTCTATGATGCCTACCAGTGTGCCTACCACTTGTAGGATTAAAAACACATACAAATAATTTAAGTTAAAAAGTTGTTTTGCAGTTAGTGTGGCAATATGTGACTTGTCACAAAGGTTTAATTTGTATTGCGATTCTGTAAGTATCACATTTTATAAATACCCTGACTTGATTTATTTTATTTTGTTATTTCCATTTCTAAATAAACTTGTAAAATGTACCACACAGGATGCTGCCCTGCCTGCTAACCTGTGATAAGTTTCAAATGGCACCACCCGTCGGATTACAGTGGAACTGCAACAATTATTTTATAATGACAAAACCTATTTTTTATGAAATATATTTGAAAAATAATTTTGTAGCCAGTGTGTCAATTCAGATACATGAATTGGCACACAAAACAATCCCGATATGCAACTTAATTTATTTTTAAATGTATGTTTTATGAATTATAAAAAATAAAGTGCGATTGGTTTGGCTCTGCTAAAGTTTCTGCGCACCTGCCGAGTACTGCCAGGCAATGGGACAATATAACTTTATGATACAACCTGCTGTACATACTGTGATCAATTACATCATAATACACTTTTTTTTTTTTTTTACTGTATCTCATATATCCTTTGTACAACTCGTAAACAAAACATTTTTTACTTGCGGATTAAGATGCATGTTGAAAGATTTTTAAAACGATAGAGCTGCTACTAACTATCAAGGTTTTTTCCTTATACAGATTTCACTAATGTGCTTCTACACCGGCATCTTCTCAGTCATAAAGGTGTCGTGAAGATGAATGACACTTTATGGTCATGCCGGATGTCACTGTTCACGTGTATAACGTTTGCCTCTTAAAATAACTTAAGTATTATTACTACTACAACTACTACCACTGCTGCTGCTAATACTACTGATGATAATAATAATAATAATAATAATACAGTTACAGGTTAAAATATTACTCACTAATTGTAACTGACTGCCTGGCTGTATCTAAATCAGCACACTACTGTACTCAGTAGTGTTCTAAACCAGCACGCGCTGTAAGCGCACTAGAATGACTCTAGTCAAAAGTAGTGTACCACTTTCCCCACACTATTTAGTACGCTAGTACGTGAGTTGGCCGCAGGCATTTAAACCGGCGTTACTGTACTAGCGACTAAGCCTGGGAACTGTACCAGCAAGTGGTTTGCAAAATAAAACTATTGTAAAATGGCTTGTTGTTGATTCATATTTACATTCGATATTAAAGCATAATTATTACAATTAAAATAATAAAAACAAACATTATTTTTCTACGCTAGCCAGCTTGCTAACTCACCTTCACACTCTCCGTCTTTTAAAGCCTCGCTGCTGCTCGGAACTAAAGCGAAAACAAGAGCGACCGAAAGTCCACTTAAACTCAACATAGCTGCAATTGTTATCTAAACTTCTAAAACAGACGTTACATGAAGAGCACGTTTCCCCAAACACACACTCACACACACATACACACGCGAATGAAGGGTCCGGAGACCGGTTCTTAAACACGAAAACGTTGCTCCTAGTTCGAGAAAGCTTCCTGGTACAGGATAACCCGCCCCCGCTTATACGCCATTGGTTATTTTGCCACTATTCACAGCGTGATTGGTCACCCTTGTGCTACAGCACCACGCGCTCGCTTGCTATTGGTTAGAGATTATTTAGTCGAGGGACAGAGTCCAGTTGGCGCCTGCTGATTGGATGAGACCAACGTGAAGGCTTCTCAGAGCCAAGCTGTATTTCTGTTTTGCTATTTCTATTTAATGTTTTTTTTTTTATTAGTATATCTTAGTATAATACAATATTATTAAAAAGCTTGACAGTGTAAAAAAACTGTATACCTGTTGAAGCCTCTGCAGTTAAGAGTAACAGGACTGCTTGTTATTTACATGCAGTCTAAGAATGGCATGTATAGAGAGTTCTCAGAAGTGTGACATCATTCAACAGTCCCTGGATAACTTTTCTGTCAGTTTCTAACAACCAATTATTTGCCTGATCGAGGTCGATTTTCGGTCATTCTGTGGTTTATTCACCTGCACACAGTTCTATTGATCACTGCTTCTTTGAGTTTCCTCCAGCACCACAATTTGAAGGCTTGATCTTTCTTCTGTCTCTCTTCAAGATCATCCAAGTCTTGCAGCCATAAGTTGCTGTGGGAAGACTAGCCGCGTTAGTTGTAGTGCTGATATTCTAGTCTTCCAGATGGCATTCCTGCTCGCCATTGCATTCTTTCCAAGGGTTAACTGTCTCTTAATTCTAGGTGTTGTGTCCTCATTTTGGTCAATCTTGGAACGAAGGAATATAACATACTGTACTGGTTCGATTTACTTGCTGTGGATCTTTACGCTGAATTTTCTATTCTCAGAGATTACATCTTCTTGATGTACAAGTGCCACCCCACCTTCTCGCTTTCTTCTCGCATGCTCCAGATCTTTTCTTATTTCGGCCAGTAGGGTGGTGGTGTTTGCATATATGAGATTGTTGATGTTCCTGCCAATTTTTTACTCCGCTTTTGATGTCTTCTGGTAGTGCTTTGCTTATGAATGCGTCTGTATACATGTTGAAGAGTGGTGATCGTGAAAGAATACAGCCATGTCTTGTACCTTTACCAATCTTGAGCCACTCCGTATCACCATACACAGTTCTCACTGTGGCTTCTTAGTTCACATAAAGTGATTTGATGAGGGCAAGATGAGCAGGCGTTCCCATTTTTAGGAAGCAGGTCAAGAGCTTTTCATGGTCAATACTGTCAAAGACCTTTATGTAATCAATGAAGCACATGTAAAGGTCTTTTTAATTTTTTAAATTTTGAATATTCACCCATTTTCACCCATTGCCCCAGAAATTTTGCCTTCTAGTGCTAGGTTTTTTAGATGAAAGTTCTACTCTTTGGCCTCTTTCTATTGCTACTGTTTTTTTTTTTCTAGACGTATGCAAGTATCCTTATTTCTTCTAATAACCCATTTGGACAATTGAATCCTATGTCTCCTCACTGAGGATCAAGTTTTTCAAGACTAGCCGAGCTCACATGTTTACCTTGCTCTGACACATACCAGGGCTTTCTCACTGGGAATTCACAAAAGAGCTCACTAACACCAAAGCAAGTTGGCAGCATTCAAACGTGACAAGGGCCCCTAGTGGTTATTCAGGTTATAGGGCCACAATTCTCCTTACTTCAACCTTTCTAACCACCAGGAATGGAGGGAATAACCTAGATAATGTATAGCAATAATGTCATAAAAAAGGCTAACTTGCTAGGACTAACCAGAATGTTGTTTAGAGATAGTGTTTACATTTACACTACTGGGAGAGGAGACATTAACCTTGCAGATGTTGTGCATTGTGCACAAGTGCATGGTGGTACCTTATGAATCAGGACCATGAAATAATTTTATACATACATACATACATACATAACACACACACATACACACACACACACACACACACACACACATATATATATATATTCACACATAATATATATATATTGTAGCGTTTTTACGCCGGAAAGAATGCTGGAGAGACGAGTGAGCTTATTTGCTGCCCAATGCAATGGCTGGGAGTACTTTATTTAGCACACAGCATGTATAGCATGAACAGCACCTTCACTCAGGAGCCTACATCCAATTCAGCGTCAGCCTGAACTGGAGCACATTTCACACGTCGCACTCCCACACTCACAAACAGGGCCGAAGCCACTAACCCAAACACATTTCCCCATCATGGTGAACACACCGACATTCCCGCAAGGCATGCTGATCGTCAGCCGCCGCCCCGCCCACGCCACACTGCCCCCACCCGAGCTGTGACCGTCCCTGGTCACCATGACGAACTTTGCCTTGGAGGCGTGGAGGCGGTCGGCGCTGGCGGTGGGAACGCCGGCGTCCTTTGGCAGGTGAGGGATGAACGCGAATGTAGTCCTGAGGCGGTCCGGCCTCCACAGAGTTCAATGTTTCCCCGGCGTGCGGCTGGCAAGGCGCAAGACGGTCCCGGTGGAGCAAAACTCGTGCCCGCCCCGCCAACCGCACCCGGTAGATGACATCGGAGAGCCGAGCTATTACCGTACAGGGGCCCACCCAGTGAGACACACGCCCGGCCGGGGGCCCCCTCCTTTCTTCTTCCGGAGGAACACACCCACACCTGCTCGCCAGCAGCAAAATCTCGCCCCTGGCTGTGAGTGTCCACGCCCATTCGCTCCATAGGTGCCCCCACCCGAAAGTCTTGCAGCGGTGCCCGCGAGCGCTGGGTGGGGCCCTTCTGCCTGGCGATGAGCGGTTCACAGTTCTGTGAGACCGGCGGAGCGACTGCGGGTGACGCAGTAACGCGGCTGCACGCTGGCTCGGACGGCTGATCACCACCGGAGAGCCTGGAGGACTGCACGGGGGGAACGTCCTGCGTCGAGGGTTCTACGTCGACACGGCGTTCCACTCGCTCGCAGTACCGGCCACGCGCTTTGCTGCCCGGCCGGCGAGGTAAAGCGCCGGTGTTATCGCGCAGATTTCCCGCACGGTCTGCTACCGGAAGTTCCGCCCCCCGGGTGTGTGCTGCTAACCTGTCCGGCTGTGGTTTGGGTCCGAGCAACCTGGCTACCCCGAAGTTACCACGCAGAGTTCTGCTGGACAAATTCAGCAGCGCACCCCATCTCTCCAGAATGTCCAGCCCCAAAATACAGTCCTCCTCAACATTCCCCACAACGAACCCGTGGAAATAAGTTCGGCCACCCACCTGGACTCGCGCTGTGCGACAAGCCCGTACCTTGACACAGCCCCCAGCAACGGTGCGGATGCTGAAGGCAGGATCAGGCCGTCGGCGAACACACTTGCTTTGCCCCAGTACTCCAGAGCGCAGCAGCGAAACAGTGGAGCCTGTGTCCACGAGCGCCCGCAGTAAGACGCCATCCAGCACACAGTCAATGTAAAGCCCAGCGCGGCTTCCCAAGCGTCCTCCCGGCGCTAGTTTAGCGGCTGCTGGTGTACGCTGTCCCGTGCCTCGGCCTCGCCGCGAAACGTCGGAGAGTTGCTCGTTGCCTAGCCGCGACGGGTAGCCCTGTCCCCGGCTAGGTTCACGAACCGGGCGTCACTGAGCTGCGGGCGGCCGCTCGGCTCTTCCGCCGCGATGCACCGCCGATATGGGCTCAGCGCGCCCGGCCTCGCGCAGCGGCAGGTCGCTTTGCCGGCTGACGGCGCACGGAGCTGTATCTTGCTCCGGCGCTTGCGCAGCGCCAGCCTCCGCCCCGAGATCCAGCGCCGGGATTTTCACCTGGCCGCTCCGTGTTGGTTGCCGTGGTGTGCTCGCTTTAGCGCCGTCGGGAAAGCGCTTCTTCTGCGCGAGTAGTCGCTCCGCTACTCGGCGGCCCGCTTGGATTTTCTGAAGGTCCTCCGTTGTGCGCTCGAACCTGTTACTCTCCATCCCACTTCTGACACCAATGTAGCGTTTTTACGCCGGAAAGAATGCTGGAGAGACGAGTGAGCTTATTTGCTGCCCAATGCAGAGGCTGGGAGTACTTTATTAGGCACTCAGCATGTATAGCATGAACATCACCTTCACTCAGGAGCCTACATCCAATTCAGCGTCAGCCTGAACTGGCGCACATTTCACACGTCGCACTCCCACACTCACAAACAGGGCCGAAGCCACTAACCCAAACACCTTTCCCCATCATGGTGAACACACCGACATTCCCGCAAGGCATGCTGGTCGTCAGCCGCCGCCCCGCCCACGCCACAATATATATATATATATACATGATGTTCTTGGCACTAGAAAAACCAGCAGTGGAAATTAAGATCTTATCAGCTATTTAGGAGACATAAGCTGTCTGTCTCTGCCAGTGAGAAGCACAAGCAACACTGTGTTGTGCCTTTCCAAGACTTTTTGAGCTATCTTGGCTAGCATCTTTAGGTGCAGATGCCGTTGGATGTATGCGTCTTCCCAACAGTTCATTCAGTGTACCATCATACAGCTTTGGCAGCTTAATTGTTCCCACTGAGGCCCAATATGAACGTCCCAGGGAGTTGCTTGAATTTCTGCCAGACTGCTGGTTTATGTGACTTACCATTTCAAGTAAAAATAACTTGAGAGCTTGATAGACCACACACAACTTCAGAAGTATTCACTATTGATAGGGCACTGGGTGTTCCCTTACGCCTGTGGCTACCATTCTCAAGATGTGGTGTGGCCTGCTTTGATGTAAGTGAGCTCTTTTATGAGTGCCTAGTGAGACTAAGCACTGTGATGTGTGAGACAAGGTGAACATGTGTGGAATGACTAGCTCCTTGATGGAGAGACATAGGAGCCAGTTGTTCAATTGTCCATATTTTGGTGCCATGTTATTGGTGCCAGGGTATTAGAAGAGATCAGGCTACTTGCATATAGTAGCAATAGGAGTAGCAATAGAAAGAGACCAAATGGTAGAAATTTCATCTGGAAAACCTGTCACCTTTAAGGCAATGTTCTTATGCAATGGGTAAAATGGGTGAATGTTAGAAACTGGCAGAAAAGTTCTCCAGGCTCTTACAGCCATCCTAATTTTGCGAAGGTCCGATGCATTACACACTTATTTCACACACAATTTAGAATGACCAGTTAGCCTAATCTGAATGTCTTTGAACGATGGGAAGAAACCGGAGAACCCAGGAGAAATCCACCAAGCATGGGGAGAACATGCAAACTTCATTCACACAGATTTAGAGGTGGGACACCGTTCTTTTCAAATGTTTACAAGTAACAGCACAACAGTGATCCAGCTACAACTAAACCTTTGGCATAATAGTTCCAGGAAGTTTTTGTCAACAATGCAAAACACACATTTTGGAATATTTTTAAAGGAGATCCATTATATAAAATTAAGTTTTTTTTGTCATTTTTACACATTCAGATGAACTTTCAGTTTGTGTACACACATACAATGTAAGAGAAAAATACCTCAGTGCTTTTTTATTTTTTATTTCTTGTACTGGCCAGGGTTTAATCATGCAGAGATTCCCCCCTATTGTAACCTTATACTTTAAGAAGATACCTTCTCGTGGCTTGATGTCAGAGGGGTGTAGCTCATTTACATAGACACTGAAATTGGAGGAGGGGTGAAACAGAAGTTTTGGGGTATGACAATAAAGCATTATCTGAGGGCTATTTCAGCTGAGGATTAACAGACGCACTTTTGGGAAGCTCTGAGATCTGTATTAACCTGTTAAAGAACCAACTATGGTGTAATTAATTGAAAAGAATGAGACCTTGATCGATAAAACATCACCTTTAATGTTAGGCATTAATAATGAATTCCACATCACAGTAATTAGTGAGTGAGAAAAACAAACAAACAAAAAACACATGTATTTACATCTAAAGTTCACATCACATTTCGTTCATGCCGACACAATATATACAAAAAAAAAAAAAAAAATAAAAGAAAAAAAATAAGAAAAAATTGAGAATACTCATATTCATAAAACATAACATGTTCTTCAGCTTTTAATGCAAAATACACAAAATAACTGATTAGGACATCGAAAGAGTCACTGAATTCCCATTTGCGTTTTAGTTTTAAAAACACATTTACATCAGAAAGTACAAGGCAGACAATTAATCCCAGTCTATACATGATTTGCCCTTCATCACTTTGTATAAATACAGAAGTATTATATACATAAAGACAAGATACTGGGACGTATGAATTGAAATGCTTTTTAAATTGTAAGTACTGAGCTTTCTACAGTTTTATATACAAAGACAACCCGAAAAGTCTTTCTCTTTGTTTTCCCTTAACTTGGGACATCATTTTCAAGATATTGCCATTTCTTAAACTATAAAAACAACAGCCATCTCCCTTGATTCTAGAAATACATTTTAAGAGGCTCAGAAGTCTTATTAGTGATCTGTATATTGTGTAACTTCATTGGACACATGAAATGAATAACAATTTAATTTGCTTGTCAATGGAAAATGGGAAAAAAAATGTTGTCCTGACCCCATGTAAAACAAAGCCTGTTAAACATTTAATACTCCAGATGGGGAAATTAAGCTTATGTACATGCATTTGATTTATCATAATGTTGTGTTTCAGCTTCATTGTAATGTAGGAAAAAATATGCAAAACATGTACGCCTGCACACTCATAGCTAATATGTGTTGGTATATGTACAGAGATATTTTGCTGTAAGTTTGATATATGCATTTTTGGGCTATTTCAGGATACAGTCTCATCACATCAAAGGAACTTTGCATAAGATTGGGAACATTTTAAACAAGATTAAAAATATATATTATTTAACAAACAACAACAAAAATAATAATAACAATACTACTGATAATATTTATAATAGCAATAGCAATAACAATAATAATAATAATAATAATAATAATAATAATAATATGGGGGAGTGGTGGATATAAGTTTATGGTTCGTTTCCTTTATTTCAGCTGCTTGTCTCTAGTTTGGATTGGATTTGTTTTACATTTTGGTTATTTATTTATTGATTGATTGATTGATTGATGTATTTATTTATTAAAGAAGAAATATGGATTTTTTAATTTTATTTTATTTTCCGCTGAACATCCCAACATAGCACTACTTCATCAGAGCTTTAGAGGGCCACTTTTTATCGGTTCTTAAAAAGTAGCTCGATTGTACATCTCCCCTTTATCCAAAATAAAAGATTCAGTCATCATTTACACACATGTACAAAGAAAATACATAATACATGAAAACACAAGTTTTTTTCAAGTATAGCAAGGGTTAAATAGATTTTATACTGAATATCATGTGCATTCTCTAGTATATAAGCCTGCGATGTGCAAAACGTCAATAAAAAAAATACTTTCCAAATCCAAAATAGATCCTCTAGAGAAGGAGACATGCAACAACACTTAATGTATCTGGCTGTCCATGCTGTGATGTACAGATCAAACTGAAACCAAACGCAAATCTAACATCTAATTTGGAATATTCAGCAAATGGCTTGACATGTCTTGTACCACCCCTTATTTTCATATTAATTTAAATTAAATAAATTGGATCAAATAAATGGGAACAAATGTTTTACTGTGACAGGCTAAAAACTGTGTAAAGAAACAATTAAAAAATATTTGTTTATGTAACAACCTCAGCAGCAACCTTATTTTCCCTCTCGTCTAGTCCAACCAATCAGCATTCAGCACCACCATCACCTGTCATTATCTGCATGCATTAAGATGCCTAAACACTCCTTTGAAACTGGTCAGGTACAGGACCTGGTCTAAAAATGCAAGCCATCATAGTCTCACAAAGTCACAAACTATTTCTCAAGATATCATTAACAATTCAAGAAAGTCTGACTCATTGGAAGCAAAATATATAGAAATGAGTGGTGGCTCAGGACCTTTGCATATTTATCATAAAATTGTAATTTAGAAATTTGTATTTTGCAATCTATTTTGCAAATAATAATAAAAAAAAGTTTGATCCTACACATTTTTGTGACGTTTAATTTTTTATGTTTTAATAATTAATTGCACACCAAATTCTAGGCTTATGTGTTAAAAATATTTAGAAAATGTAGACACAATTTCATTTAATTATTTCTTTAGCAGATTTTTTTTCTTTCAGCAGTTCAATGTATGTGTCAGTGCCAGAGACCAGAATGTTGCGAGCACACATCCATGGATTGTCAGAAACTCAATTTTGAGGTCCTTAAGCAAATCTGTATCCCTAAACTGTTTAGCCATTTGCTTTACTTTTCCCAGCACTATTTGCAGTTTGCACAAATGTCTGGATGAACTGAAATAAATTATATAATTGTAATATCAGTGAATTGTGTGACTGTTTTTTTTTTATTTTTTAGAAATGTTACACGAATCAAGATGCCATTGATTTCACAAATTTGCCATTGATAAGCAGCTTGTAGTACTGCAAAAAAAGAAAAAAAAACAAGGATATGAAAAATTGTAAATAGGGAAATTTTTGGATTTGTCACAAAATTAACCATAACAACTTTTCATGCCACATCCTTATGAGGAAAAAAAAACTATGCAAACCAGCAGTGGAGAAATGCACTCCCCGCATTTTCAGAGAAATTTCTTTTTCTAAAGTCACTGATGTAGAAGATCACTCCTATCATTTATCTCTCTGTTGTGTCTCCTCTATAATGAAGAAAACATGCACGCTTGAACAAAAAGTCTAGTGAAATTATCTTGAACCTTCTAGTTTCACACATCATCATGTACCCACCAGGAAGCGATTGCACATCCTTCAGCAGCTAAAAGGGTACAAATCACCCTCACTTGCATAATAACAGTGTAGATTATTTAAATGTTCACCCCCATCACCCTGGCTTAATATTCATAATAGATCGTTTTGTATTTCTTATTTTTACTATACAGGTTTTTTTTATTAGATAAAGTTAGGGAAGGTTTACAATTGCTATCCAAAAATATAGTCATCTTTACTGAAACTTAATGGAAAAGAAATGAAATAATAAAGCGGAACGTGCTGCAAGCAAAAGCACCTCCTCCGTAAAGACATCTGTGAAATGGCTTTCGTATTCATCTAAGTGGATAATTGAGCCGCGAGTCGTTGGCTGATTTGCTTTTGCAGTGTGATAATAAAGTGTGTGTGCGTGTGTGCGCGCACGTGTATGTGTAATGAAGCTTTGTCATGTACATAAGCCTCTTAATGCCATGTCAGTGTGCCAACTCCTGAAAGAATTGGCAGGGAGTGTCCTATTTCAGAACTGAATTCCTTAACTAAAATAGAAAGTGCACTGTATTAGTACGGGAGAAAAAGAGTTATGTAACTGTTACGGAAAAATAAATGAGAATTCAGGAAAAAAGAAGTCAGAGGTTTTACTTTGCAGGCTTATGACGTTTGTTCGTAATTACAACAACACAAAACAGGGTATCTTATCCGAATGACTGAGCAAAATGAAGTTGCCTATTTTAAATAAATGTTGCTTACTTCAAAAGGTTTTTGGTACTCCAGAACTAAGTGCTAAAGTGCGTTTTTTTCCAGAATAGTAAAAAAAGACTTAAAGAGGTGAATTTCCCCCTTTAAGATTAGTAGTTTTTGCACAACCTTTATCCCTCAAATAAAAAAGAAAGAAAATCACTTTTAACCACTTACAGTACATAACTGATATGTTAAACATGAAGTACTCTCCTTTCTAAGTGGTTAATAGGTGTGTCAGACTGTGGGACGGCCCTATAAAAAACGTACAGTTTTAAATATTTGTTCCATGTGACTAACTGTCGCTAAGGTCTAGAAGAACATTTAGAAAGAACATTTGCCATGCTTTTATACTCTACTGTAGATTTTCAGTTGTGTCTCAAACCGTGGGAGCTCAGTGCGTAAGCTTCTACTCAAGAATCCAGAAGCTTGTGAGTTCAAATCCCAAGTCTGAAAGGTAACAAGTTCAAATCCGAACGCTTCCTGATCATACGAACTTCAACCTCAAGCCAGGCTCTCCAGCTCTATGCTCGGATTGCATTCTAAGTCACTTTGGGTAATATCGCCTGACAAAGGAGTAAATGTAAAACCCAATTTCTTTACAGTTCTCTAAGAAAAATCTTAAGCTAAAAAAAGAAAAAAAAAAGATTACAGTAGTGGTGGTGGTAGAAATGTAGCAAGAACTCATCGAGTAAAAGTCAAAGCTGGTTTATGCTTCCTTCAGAACGTACTTCTGAAACTAAGAGCGGGGAAAAAAAGTTGGAAGTTACCCTTGAACTGGAGGTTCAAGCTATTAAGTTACAAAGCTGTTTAAGATGAAGTGTTGCAGTGTTTGTTCTCTGGGTTTAATTTAGTATTATTGGGTTCACTTTCTAAAACAGAAGCTCCGACAATAGTTTTGTTTATAACCTAAATTATACAACGGTTACTTTCCACCAAGTAATGTGATTCACCAATGGGTGTCAATTGAGTGACAACAGAGTGTGACATCACGGTCGGTTGTAGCATAAGTGAAATTAGGTTGGTACTGTGCGCAGTACTGGAAAGAGGGGAGAGCAGCTGCTTGCCAAAACCCACATTCAAAACCAGTCACGGAAGCACTTTTATTGAGAAAACACATCTGATGAACTCTCCTTAGTAATTGCTTCTATGGCAAAAAATAAAAGCAATAAAAAAAGCCTTTGAACTATCCGTGTTGATTTGTTCATGGCTAATACCAGCTACTGTCCAATGATATGGTGTGTGGAACAAAGAATTCACCCTAGTGAACTAGCTTTCCATTTAAAGCTACTTGGGATTCAACTTGTGAATCCGGAAGTTAATGGAGCAGATATTCCGTGAAGTAGGAGGAAACATTCATTGTATATAACATTTATAGACAGGTTCTTCGGGGTCAAAACTTTCTCATTTCAGTAAATGTTCCGCCACTGGGGAGGTTTTTAAGTTAATGGAGTTTTGTAGGTTTAAATAGTGTCGAAATAGTATTTGTTTAGAAACGAACATTTTATGAGGATATACCATAACTAACTATAAATGGATATTAAAAAAATAATAACAGTGCAGTTATTGGAAAATCATTTCTTTCTTTCTGGATTATTTGACATAGATATTATGTCTAATATTTATTTAAAAAAATCTTCAGATCTGTAAAATAATTTAGCCTTAAATTCTTAGTGTAATGTAATCAATACCTGTTATGTTTCTTGTCAGTCACTTGGAGGCACTTCTAAAGTGTTTAAAGTAGTTGTAGCCTAAAGTAAAATAGATTCGCCTGAAACTGCTGCTGCAGTGTGACTCTAAATGAGATTGTCCACTTCTCACATAAGGTCGCATTAAAAACGGTTATATCCTTATACATTTACTGCAAGTCTTCGCTGCTCTGAAGCTACCCTGAAATTAATTAAGAACCTGCAACGATTTTGAAAACCAAGAACATTCCAGGCCTTTCAAAAGTTAATTTTAAAGCTGTTACCCTGAAGCACTTCTGATGAAGCATAAACCAGACAATGTTAAAAAGTTAATTTGAGGGATTTACTCAGTTCTTGCATCAGGACCAAAGAGGCTCCTATGATTATTTGTAAAAAGTCTTGATGGAGGCAAAATGAGCCAGATCACATTCTCTCATTCTATAATTTGCAATTCTCCAAACCACTCAATGTGCCTGCTCTGTTATAGGTCCCGCTTTCACTCCTCACTGACTCCATGCTCCCATGCAACTTTAGCCTGGTCTTCCTTGTTGGTGAGAAGTGGTTGAGAGATCTTGCGTGGCATTGGTCTTGGCACAGGTCTCAAGTCCTCCTCTGGGATGCAGCCTTCTCTCAGGTATGGTTTAGGGGGAAGTGCTGGAGCTGGCTCATGATGATGAAGGTGGTAATGGCTTATGTGCCCAGCATGGATATGGTGGTGCCCGTCTGGAGGCAGCACTGGCATGACGCCCACAGGTGCCGAGTGGCTGCGGCAGGGGGCTGGCTTCAGGCTGTCCAGGACATCAGGCTCAGAGATGCTGTAGCGGACGGTGCTTGGCATCTCTGCCTCGTCTGTGTCCGTGGTCCATGTCTGGCAACTGGGCGTAGAGTCCAGTGCAGGAGGATCTGATGAGGATGGGCAGAAGTTGCTCTCGCTTAAGGACGAGACGCCACTACTGGCACTTCCTGACAGCGTGGAGTTACTGCCATCAAGAGCCGACTGAGGACTTGTGGGTGAGGCAGGTATGGGGTGAAGAGGTGACTGGAGTCAAGGGGGAAGAGAAATGGTATTAGTATGAACACAAGCCTTGAACAAAACTCCATCCTGTATTATTATGCAAATTAATACATCAAACCAATGATGCATGTAGAATTATCTTGCAAATCCAGCAAATGAAGGACATGAACTTGACATGAATCTTGGACAATTGATCTTGGAATTGGTCCTCTCCCCCAGATAATTAATTATAGTGTGATTAAAAAAAAAAAAAAAACACCCTTAGCCTTTACAAACATTTTAATATCCTGAATTACCTGTAGCCAAAATGTAAAACAGTTTTCTCTAATGCAGCTTGCAAATGTCATGCCCTATGCCTGTTCTAATTAAATGGCAAAGACCTCTGGATTTACATCTCCCTCTTTTTAACCTGTCTGATTGAGGTCTCATTAAACCCATATAAACTGATTGCACCACTAATGAGACAAGATCCTTGTGAATCAGTGCAGACGCGGTAGCAATAACAAGCTGTCCGATGTTAAACAAAAGAAGACCTTAAAGAGGTCTAACCACTGAACACACAATCTTCCATGCATTTTTACGAATCTAGACAGGATTCAGGGGCATTTGACATGGACAGGGTGTAAGGGTAGTTGTTTAAATGAAAGATGTTTAAAATCATCAGTCGCATGCATAATCAGGACTATAAAGGGCAGAAATTTAATAAAATATACCTTCCTTAAGGATCGTGCGGGGAGAGCTGGGGGGAATTCACCAATCTGCTGCTGGAAAGCATCAAAGTGCATTGAAAAGTGGCCTAAAGGGATGAACAGCACAGCAGAGAAAATAGGTTGGAAAAAATGCATGCACTCAATACATGAAAAGTACAAAAGAATCTCTCAGATTTAAAGACTATTTAACATTCAGGATAAGCATGGAAGGGAAACAGTGTCACATATGCAGTGTTGGGTGTAACGCGTTACAAAGTAACTTGGATTACTTTTTTGATGTAACGAGTAATCTAATGCGTTATTTCCACCATGTAAGTACTCAGTTATTTAGTTACTTTTTCAAAAATGTAACCCGTTTATCCAACTTTATGCAATCCGTGAGCCAGACAGCAGTCATTTTGTGTGTGTGTGTGTGTGTGAGTGTGAAAGTCGTACTACAAGCTCCGCCCCCTCTGTTATTCCTGCTGTTATACCTCTATCTCACGTAGGCAGTTTGACTATGCGAGGACTGACGAGCAAAAAGATGGAAACCTAATCACAGCTCCAAAACTCGCGGTAAATCATGATGAACCTTACTTATGGCCACCGTGCAAAACTGCGTAGGTGAAATAGGGATATTAGTGGTTAACAAATTATAAGACAAACTTCGCTGAGTGATGATGGTAGAATAATTGTAAAGGTCTTGACTAAAACAACATGCATGAAGAATCACAAAGGAGTTTTCATTTTCTGCAATGGAAAAGTACTCAAACTAGTTACTTCTATTAGAACGTAACACTGTAATGTAACTGATTACTTTTTAAAGACAGTAATTTTGTAATGTAATTAGTTACTTTAAAAAGTAACGTCCCCCAACACTGCACATATGTGGTGGGAAAGCTGCAAGGATGAATGCTTGAAGACTTCTTAAGCAAGATGGCTAAAACCATGATGCATGATGTGGCTGGTTTAATAAAAGCACTTGCAAATATACAGTATGTAAGCTGATTTTCTAACAGTACAAAAAAATTAGCATGTTTCTGGCATTTCTACTAAACGCTGGAAAACACACGGCAGTGCCAAGGCAAGTTAATTTATTTCGCATCAGCAATGATATGTACTGCACCTGAAAGTCACATCGGGAACCTTTATAACACAACACACACTCATGACTTCATTGCATTATGTTAAGCTCATATAATTTTTCAACCAATTTTCTGGAAAAATGTCTTACCAGGGGGAAAGTTGCGAGGGGGCACCGGTGGAGCCATCACACTCCCTACGTGGGCGGAGAGGAAAGGCAGCGCATCTCTTGTGCCACTGTCCAGGCTCCAACTGCTAGGAGCAGTCAACACTAAAGAAGAAGCGAGTATAACTCCAAGTGTTCTGGGAATATTTTGTGATATTGTTTGGTTTGTTGTTTGTTTGTTTGTTCCTGCAGACAAGGGTCACTGAGAAAGACTGCTACCTTTTTCAGCCACAGACAGATTGGGGTCACTGCATGGCTTGCACGGACCGATCACCTGATGAAGCAAGGCCCGCTGCAGGTTGGTAGGCTGAAAAAAAATAAAATTAGATACACATACTTATATATACTATATATATATATATATATATATATATATATATATATATATATATATATATATAAAATGATGCATATTTTTGAAATGAGATCATAAACTCATAACTTATACACGATTTGTCACTATACATTCAGCTATTTTAGCTTATTTCCTTTCTCAAACACCGCATTGTGTGTATTTATTTAAAGCACATCCTATAATTTATTGAACTGTAAATTATTGTTTAGTACTGATGATGTGTGCAGCCCGGTTGATTTGACCATGCAAATGTGGGAATAGAACTGCCAGTTGACTTTTGTTGTGGGGGTATTTTATATCAGGAAAGACATACTTCCAATTTACTAAGAATAGTTATATATTTTGTGTTTATATTATTTTTTTATTATTAATGTCCTGTCCTGTAATTATTTCTGCAACTATAGTCACTGTGTCTTTTTCATTCACTCCGAAGGCTCACTAGGTAGACGGCCTCCTCTTTCGGCGGAGAATGAGCTTAATAATGCCTGGGCTAGCGCCACTCGATAGCAGCGAGGCAGGGGGCTCAGCTTAAGGTCCAGAGTTGAGACTTCAAGGTCCAAAGCCTGAGATCGAAAGTCCGAAATGTGAAAACGGCATGCAAGAAGGGCGATGCCCCAAGGATTTCATAGGTAAGTGGACTGAATGGTGCCATTTGAAAGATGCACAGGAGAAAGTGGCCAAAGGCCTGATTGAGTGGCCAAAGAACAGAAAGAACTAAAAGAGCCACTGTGTTAAGGTTCAGTTGACCTGAACCCTATAGGGCATCTCTGGACTGACCTGAATATTGCTGTGCACTTATGCTGCTCATTCATTCTGGTTCAGAACAATAGAAGAATTTTCAAAAGAAAAGGTGTGCCAAGCTTGGTAGAAACATTCACAAACATAAAAACTTAAGGCTAAGGCTGCTAAAAGTGCTTTATCCAAGTATTAAATGATGGTTCTGAAAACTTACGTAAACTGGATATTTTAGTATGTATTGTATAATAAATTAACATAACACTACAAACTCCTGTTTTTACTTGCTCATTGTAGAATATAGTGTGTAAAATGGTGAGAAAAAAATGATATGAATCCATTTTGATAAACTCAGCCATGTAGTCCTGCATGTGCCAGTTTCTCATGTTTTTTTTTATTGTGTACTTACCTGTCCATTCTCACCGAGGTTGGGGTACAGGGCGCTGCTGGGACGATCTCGATGTGCTGGAAGTAGCATCAGCATCTCGCGGTTGTGCCTATATCGATCAGGCAGTGATGGAGATCCAACTACACAGAGAGAGTGACATTCTTCACCACTTATGCGATTCTCTAAAGTGTGTAGTTTAAATTTAAAATTTTAAAGCGTGTAGCTGTGCTTGGAGTAGGTTGTGATCCTTATCAGGTTTCATTAACAATTTTGCAATACATGCAAAGATTTAAGATAATTTCCTGCATACTTTCTTTCTTGCTGGTGTCCATCTCACCTCGGATGCCGCCGGGGCCTGAGTTAATCATCTGAGGAGGAGCGGAGTGAGTGGAGCTCAGGCTGGATGTCGAGGGACTGGGCTGGAGATTGAACAGGTTATTATTTAAAATCGAAAACTCGTAGTCTTTAAACACTTTCTGTTTCAATTTAAAGCCAATGAGGACTAACTTGCATGCGGTAGAGCTCTTCAGGATGCTCCATCAGCACCCCGTCACTGAGGATGAGGAGGTTTCCGGTCTCACTGGAGGAGAGGGAAGACGAGGAGTGACGCACGGTGCGAGACAAAGATGGGCTGCAGAGAGCGAGATGGAGTGGAATGTTGGAACAAAGCAGTGATGGAGTACCAGTGTTTGGAAATGGCAGCAGAAAAACCAAAGGCGAAGAACAGTACGGAGGTTAGGCATTGTTAAAATAGAGCAAAGAAATGCCGAGGGATATAAATGAAAGAGAAAAAAAGCAGAGAGAAGAAAAGAGAATGAGTAATAAGTAGAGATGTAGATCGATGTCAGTGAGAGTGTATGAGTCATGAGGAACACATCGGGATGGAGTGCGCATGAGAAAATTATGGTCTGGCTGCCTTCCCTGTTTAAAGCTCAAATGACTGAACCTGAAGCTTTTGTACATAAGGTATATTGTTCATGCCTGATAATGATTTATTTGTAGAGCTGGGACTCAACAATTCCTTTTTTGAACACAGGATTAAGTCGAACGGATTACAATACCCTTTGCCTTCTGCCATCCTTATTTTCATGGAAAGCTTTGTCACAAAACTGATCGCTGTTGATCTAAAAAAAATTGGTCAACTGAACATTCAACAGTGCGCAAACTGTCCTATGTTTGCGAGAGCTTCAGGGGTGCATCATGTGCAGGGGTGCATCATGTGCATCATGTGGATAGCTACATCTCACAGCCAATGAGTGTGCACTGACAGGCGGGGCTATTCACAGATTAACAGAACAGCAATTTTACTCATTTAAAACAATTATGAGTCAAAGAATTATTCGTTTTTTATAATAGTATATAATATAATATAATAATTATTATTAATAATAATGAATCAGAAATACTGTGCTGCATTTCTTTACTCATTTAACCTGGGTATTATACAAGCCATACCAAAACATAGTGTATTACAGACAAAAACAGATGTTCTGGTTAATAGTTGTAGCTGGACCTGGTTCATTACCAACATAAAAATCTTTAGTAGTATGCAAATGTTTTTTTTTTTTTCACTGAATTACAATTTAACCCACAGCAACAATGTCTTATAGTTAATTATGCAGTATAGCTACGGTAGTGCAGCCAAGAAGGCAGCCAATCTACAGATGTCTTGTGATTTCCCCACACATTTTACATGTCACATTATCCAACAGGGTTTTGGATAGCTACATTTTACAGTTACACTTACATGCACACAAGGCTGATTAAATCAGATTGAAACGAGATACAAACTTCCTAATCATATCACAGCATCATCAAAAGCAGAGCGAACTGATTGAATTAATGATCAATTATTTTCCCTCAAATTATAGCATGTACAGATATCAGTCATGTGAAAAGACGATGAGAATGAGCTCTGGTGATGGGAGAGAGACTGATGCTATATCATGGTACTGAGAAATCCTATTATTAATCCCATTACACATTCACAATTCTTTAAAATGTCCATATAATTTTGCATGTACAAAAAGATAATACCCCTCCTCCTGCATGCTGTTAAGCTATGCTATTCCCTAGAGGGACTGACTTACTGAAACTGTACATTTGGAGAAGAAGGGAAACAAAAAGTCTGAGGTATGTAAAGATTCATTACGTATTGTGTATTTCAGCTGGATCTTCAACAGACACACTTTAGGGGAACTTTGTTAACTTCACACACACACTCACTCTCACCCAACCACAAACCCATGATCCTGGACATACAAGGCTACAGTGTTAACATTACACCACCATGCCATCTGCTTTGCATTTAACTCTAATAAATCGTATTTATTATAAACTTACTTATTTGAATTATGTTATATATTTTAAAAGAAAATCCTAAAACATGGGACCTTTTAAAGGTCGGTGAGGTTTGATTCTTTCAGACTGGAACCTTTAATGTACCATGGGGCATGTTTTTTGTATCTTAGTGATGACCAAAATCATTAAAGGTTTGTTACTGAGGTCAAGGGTTAGCTTCAGGTGTAGGAATAGCATTATTGAGATGCATTAACATTATATTAGTTGCAGGTCTTTACTTGTGTCTTGTAGAGGTGTGTATGTGTTCACCTGTGTCTGTGCATGAATTTGATGCTGTCTGGGCTCATAGGATTATGGGATGGAAGAATAGCTCGTGGGTTGCTGGGTCCAGAGCAGGCAGCACTTAGTCTGTCCAGGCCAGGGAGACCCTACAGAATACACACAAACACACTGTGCTTACTAGACACACTAGGGTACTGTACACAGCCATAGTCATGTTCTCAGGGGTAGCAACAAACATTATTAAAGTTCTCACATGGCACAGACTGCTCCTCATCATCTGGAACTGATCGATCAGCTTCTTGTGCAAGGGACGCATTTCCGGGTGTACCAGTTTCTCATGGACAGCCAGACCTACACCCAGGATGTGGACCTAAAACATGATACAACATATTCATAACCATATCAAAAAGATGTTGGCTGATTATCTTCGAAAATGATGACTTTGTTTAAAGATCCTTCTGTTTACCTGGTCTTGCATGAGGTCCTTGAGCTGAGTGATTTTTTCGGTGTCCTCTGGGTGAGTCGAGATGTATTCTTTATCAAAGAATGCCTAAAAAGTAGCCGCACGAGTTTAGACTTACAACTTATATACAATAATTATTTTTTAAATGATACAATGTTTTGTATTACCCAATGCTTATCTGGGTAAATAGAGAATTTATATTTGCCACTTTTTGACGTTTACATGGGAGCTACAAAACTAGTCTAGCTAAAACGTTAATAAGAAAATTATAGCTACCAGCTTAGCAACCTCTAATGCAACATGTTTTGTAATTAATAAGTAATAAAAAGTAAATGCCTAATTTTGTAACATATACATTATAGCAGAGTGAAAATCTTTTCTTTTTTTTTATCCCAGCATCTTAGGAAGCTGGGGTCAGAGCACAGGTTAAGCCATGTTGCTGCACCCATGAAGCAGACAGAGTTCAGCACTTTGCTCAAGGGCCCAATAGTGGCAGCTTGGTCAAACTGGGGACTGAACTGCCAACCGTCTGATCAGTAACCAGAGCCTTAACCCGCTGAGCTACCCCTGCCCCATGAAAATTTTGGCCTAAACTTCTCCTTCAACTAGGTAATTCATAAGTACTGCACCTTTATTTAGGTCATTATTTAATTACATAACATTTAGAAATATTTTACATAAAACAAACTGGTCCTTCATGGCCTTTTAAAGGTCCCATATTTTACAATTTTTTTTTTTTTTTTTTAAAAAAAAAAGCTAACACTGCTTTTAGAAAAGTATATACTTGTTCATGTTCCAGCTGAAATTCCCCTCAGATAATGCATTAAACTCCCTTTATTTCTGTTAAAATGGCATTTTAGTGTCAATGTAGAGAGCTGGTGGAGGGATCTTCTTACGTGAGGTCACAACTGGGAAATAATCTAATTGGCCTGTTTAATCCTCGACTAATACAAAAAAATACAAAAGGACAAAAAGCAGTGACTGATTCGAAGGTCTAATATGTATAAAAAGTACATTTTACATAACAGGACCCTTTTAAAGCCTGATGCATGAAATATTATGAAAGCAGCTAAATTGCTGCATACTTTAGTGCAGTACATTGTATATAAAATATATCTTCAAATCAATGATCACCAGCAATGAGGTCTACATTCCCAGCATTTTGCTTAATCATGAACTTTAATTAAACACAGCCAAAGCTTGATTGTAGACAATCTGTCCTTGAAAGTTAATCACAAAGCTTAAAGATGAGACAAAACAAAAACAGCAAGCCCGAACAGAGCAAGTTTTGCTGGATTTCTTACCTCCTGATAGCGAGCAATGCCTCCGTTAACAGCTGCATCGATCACCCCATTCAGACACATGCTAAGCAGGTTAATGTTGCCGTGCAGCTGCTTGTGCTGGTACTGGCTGATTAAAGTGCGCAGTTCCTGGTTCTTATTCTCTACCACGGAGATGGCGTTCTCCAGCGGACTCACTTCAATCTAGTGGGGAAATGCAAGATTTACACAACATCATTGTTATGCTTTATACTGTTTCTTTCTATAACTGAAACAATTTTACTTTAACTTGCTAATAACTTTTTTTTCCCTGTGCAATTATTTATTTAACAATAATAAGGGCAAAAAAAACAAAAAATATGTGTGGACAATACTAAGTACCCACATTATTCAATAGCAATAACTTGAATGAAATGTTTTCTTTATGACCTTATCAGTCCCTCATGTCGTGTTGGACAATTCTTGTTTATAACATTGCTTCAGTTAATTAAGTTTTAAAGCATTTGCTTACAGTACACAGCTCTGTTAAGGTCCAAACACAGTATTTCAATTTGGTTGACATCTGATATTTGACAGCGCCATTTCGAAATCTTACTTTTTTATTTTTGCATTCTGATGTAGATGTTACTGGTGTGCTTCGGATGATTGTCCTGTTGCATGAGTGAATTTCAACCAAGTTTTAGCTGTTAAACAGATGGCCTCACATTTGCCTCTTGAATACTCTGGTATACAGAATCGACTCAATGAGCACTAGGTGCCCATGTCTTGTGGCTGCAAAACAAGTCCAAATCATCATGCCTCCACTGCTATGCTTGACAGTGGGTATAAGGTGTTTCTGCTGAAATGCTGTTTGGTTTCCCCCAAAATTAAGACCAAACAACTCCACATTAGTCTCATCTTTTCATAGACCATTGGTCCAGAAGCCTTGTGCTTTGTTCAGTCTTCTTCTAATTGTGCTGTCATGGACTTTAATATTTAACATTATCAGTGAGGTGAGCATTGCATAATCATAGTTTATGATACCTCTGAAGCAATAGGAGGCTACTTAATATTACCCACATGTTTTTTTTTATTTTTTTCCTTTATTTTTGTATTCCTCGTCTGAAGTATTTGCCTAATTCTAAGACCCACCGATGATTTTTATTATGCTTTGAAACAAAACACATGGAATTTAAAGAGGGGGTACTAGTTTTTGAACATGACTGTACATAGTACTTCTGTACCTATGTAATCTGTAAAAATATTTATGTTATCTTACAATGTGACCTGTTTTTTTCCAGTTTAATCTACCTTGCCATTGCTGAAATTTATTATATATACACAATTATACACAATTTATATTACAAATGCCCATGATCAGAGATCATTTAAACACTTGGTGAGGTTGCGTTGTAAAAAAAAAAATCAATAGCAATCAAATATGTGTAATACTAAAAGCAATGGCAATTCCACACACATTGTGATGAGATATCATAGGATTGGAACTAAGCTACTGTGTGACATTTTTTTGGCCAAGCACAGTAATAAAATAGATCTTTATCTTACCTATTAATACCAATTATAATACCAGTATTAGTTCTTCAGGAATGCTTTTTAATTTAATTTAATTTAATTTAATTTAATTTAATTTAATTTAATTTAATTTAATTTAATTTAATTTAATTTAATTTAATTTAATTTTTTGGTTTATTCAATTAATCTGACTCACAATTCAATAAGCTTTCCATCAAGAGTCTGAGAATTCCTTTACAAAAGGCAATAGCATAAAAGTGAGGAACCACTGACCAGTTCCCGCTTTTCCACCTCAAACCAGCGAGATATGCCTGGCAGGGGGTGTGTAAGGATAAGTGTAGTCCTCTCGATCCACAGACTCTGCAAAGACGACACAAAAACACTGATTTAGCCTTTTGCATCCCAGCGGCAGGCAGATGATTCTTCTGTTCTTATCAGCATGCGAAAAAAATATAAATAAGCAACTACACATGGCGTGATCAGGCAAATCCAAAATGATAGTCACGAGAGGAAAGCAGAGGTACAAGGAGTAAGGAGTAGGACTAAAAACAGAAGAATTACTAAGTAACTTTCAAACCAGCAAGTTGACAAGGAAACTAGAAATTATGAACCTGAGAAAGAAACACAAAACATATACAGTAATCGCATTATCAGTATTTTCAAGGTTTTTTTCTTATACTCAACTACTGACATTAGCTGCATGAAAGAATTACATTAATTTTGTCAATTTTAACGGAGGAAGAGTGCTTTTTGTGCTATTTACTTATTTTGTACAAACAATACTTTAACCAAAGGTTGGTTATAAGTATAATTAAGTATATTAAATACTAGTTATTTTAGCATTGTAATGAATAAAAAAAGGTTCACTCTTAAGGTGCGGTGGATCTTTGTTAGAGCATACAATATAATAATAAAGAGAATTTAATTAAATGGGTACAAGAACCTCAAAAACAATGGTGCCTGTAATAATCGAGTAATCCAAGTCACACATCAACTTGGATCCAAAGTGTTAACAAATTAATTTAGTTTTTATTTAGTTTTATGCCGTTTTATATTTGTTCAGTCACGGACATATTTTTATACGTGGATAATAAAACTATATATTTCTTGGATATATATGTTTTTAATACTGTTTGTTTTATATATATATATATATATATATATATATATATATATATATATATATATATATTTTTATTAATGCAGTATGCATTTTTTTTTTTTTTAACTGCTGTTTCTGCAAGCAAGTTTCCATAATGGATCTAGTCTGATCCTAGATTATCTTTTTTTAATTTAACACAACCCAAAATATTATGCTTACTTAATTTTATCAGCACACGCTTTTTGTCACGGTTTACACTTTTATTTTTCAATTTTGTGTTATTCAGGGTTGTTCTCACGTTTCCTGTTTACTTTAGATTTTGTACTGAATTCAGGTGTTTGCCATCTATGTTTAATAGTGTCACTGTATAAGCTCCTTATGTTTAAGGTTTACTGGCCTTGATTTTAAATGTTACAGGCCAATGTTATTAATAAATGTGTAGTGCTTTCACTTCAAGAAGCTGGGTCTCTGGTTTTGGTTGTTGCCTGGAATTCTTCTAAATGTTAAATGCTAATGATAACATCATTAGGTTATGATGATCATACGTATAGTACTTTGTTTTGTCACATATACTGCACTGTACAAAAGTCTTGAGTCACCCCTCACTTCCCCAGTGGAAAAAAAAAACACTTTAGTCTATTACAAATATATTGAAATCCTCAATACTACATTGCAAATATACTAACAAAAAGTTGTACCATCAGTTAATATATAAAAAGTATAACATCATGGTTTACCAAATTTTGGAATTAAACTTTAAATATACTTCAAAATAATTGTATTATAGTACACTTTTCAAAAATATATTATTGGAAAATATATTTTAAGTTAAAGGTAAGTCTAATTTCCAAAGTATACTTATTTAAACTTGTTTTTCAATGTATTTTTCGGTATATTTAAAAAAAATATATATGCTCGAAATAATCATTGTACAAATGTCCAGAAAGTATACATTAAAAGACATTTTTTAATATACAGTACAGTAGTCTTAGTATATTATCAGTTAAATTTAAATGTACTTATTAATATGTACTGATATTTAGTGCACTACTCTCTCGTGCGTGCACACTTTTAGACTCGTTTTTGCACGGTGAAGCTCTCTCTCTCCCACGCGCGCTCTCAAACTCCATTTTGTGCGCTGAAAATCATTTTTGCCCGTTCAAGATGATTTATATTTATTTAAGTTACCCTCTCACTCATCTATGCGCTCACTGTCACAAAGCGACACTTGCAAAAACTGCAGCAGCGTTATCACTTTGCAACTATTCCAGCCAACCAGAGACTAGAATCGGCGCCACAACAGCCAATCAGAAATTGGAGGCGGGCAGATTCGAAACTGTCTGATTGGCTCCCCAGGCCTCCGCTTCTAGTTTGAATTAACGGCTGGAAGCTGCATTGTTGCGTGCGTTCGTTGGTATCGTTATTATTTTATTTTCATCGGCACAAGGTAAATTTCATGTTTTTTGTTAGGTAATTTTTAATTAAGTACATACTTTAAGCTATAGAATGTATTGTCTAATGTGTTGTTGCTAAACCTTATGTACTTTGCTTGTGGTATAATGGCTCCGTAGCTCTCGGCCTGTTTTCAGTCTCTGTGAAACAGCTAGAATTAACACACCGCGTCATTACATATATATCCACAAATACTTTGACAACATACACTTATCAATTTATCATAAATAATAAAGCTTCATATCCATATATGAGGGGTGATTACATTCTTTTAGCGATAATTTTACGGAAGTGAGTTCTGAACTAAATCGCTGCTCCTGCTCTATCTAAATCACTGTCACACTAAACAAACATCCGAGAAGCTTCAAATAGAATAAATGAACTAAAAAACGTTATAAAATTAAGTAGAGCTTTAGTTTTTGTTATAGTACGAAGCCCCTAGATGGAAAAAAGAGAAGAAAAAACGGCAGAAAAAAGTCAAAGGTTTTGGTGTTATAGCGCAAAAGATTTGGGTTATATTGCAAAAGTTTTGGGTTATGCAAAATATGACTCTTCTGACGTTTTTTTTTCTCTTCTTTTGTCCCCTTAGAGACTTTGTAATAGGTTTTCTCAGTTGAATATTTTAAAAAATATATTGCTGATTATCAACGCAGGAATGAATGGCGCATTGTCGATGTGCAAGTTGATCTCGTAGCTAAACTATTTGCTTGGGATAGCAGCAGCTTCCCATTCAAAACAATAGGCGGTCAAATGACAGGTGAACCGCGTTAAAAGTAGGTGACACTGGCGCGGCGCTTCTAGTGTTAAGTGTACTAAGTATACTTAAAGTTGTTCCACTTTAGCACATAAAAGTATACTTAATACACTTAATTGTGCTTTTGTACAATTTAATTACAACTTAAATACACTTAGTACAAAATTATTTCCAAAATAGCAAACTTCAAGTATATAGTACTAATCATTAGTCTGCTGCAAGCATACTTAAATACTTGGATTTAATATGATTAGCATACTTTTTTTTTCACTTGGGTTCTTCATATTAAATTTAATTAAATGATGTACATTAAATTTAAGAAATGAAAACAAATGTTTTACTGAGACAGGCAGTGATGTGCCTAAAGATATAATTAAATTAATATTTTTTTGTTTATTTAACAACCTCAGCAGCAACCTCATTTCCCCTCTCATCTGTTCTAACCACACAGCATTCAGCATCTCCAGTATACTAATTACTGATCATCTGACACCTGGCACCCGCTTCTCACAAGTTCATGACTTTAATTAGATGTTTTCTATCCTAGAATGATTCATAGGTCACAGTGTGCAAAAACATTCATGTGAAACTGGTCAGGTGCAGGGACTGGACTGAAAATCAGAGACAAAAACTTCTTCAAAAAAGAAAATCCTTCAGGAAGCCTGGAGAACTATTTTGCAAGACTACATTAAAAATACAAGAAAGGCTAGCTCTTTGGAAGCAAAATACGAAGAAATGAGGGGTGGTGCAAAACTCTGGCGCAGTCCTGTATGTTTTTTTTTTTTAATCATTGCACACACTTTTTCTTTTTTGCTTAATGTGTTTAAATTATTTAAATTAGTTAGCTACTGTATTAGGTAGTTAGCTGAATCACCCTTAAAATCACACCATAGCACAAGATCCGAAAACAAAACAGTTATGACTCCAATATGTCTAAGAAAATAGAGAAGCAGCTAGGTATAAAGATATGTTATTCTGCATGATGTTAAAAATTCTGATTTATGGATTCACAGGTCTCAGAGGAGCCGTGTGTTAACCTTGTGGTTAGAGAAATGTGAAAACAAAGAAAAGAAAAAAGAGGATCCACTGCATTATAGAGCGCGCTCTATTCTTCTGTTGGCTTTACATCTGTTTTTTATACGCATCGTTTTCAGAACTAGACATAAAATATATATATTTTTTAGGCACAGTAAGATTAAAGTAAAGAAAGAAGTAACAATAATACCTAGAGTGAAGCTAGAAGAGGAGGTAAACAGGAAACAAGCTGCAAACAATATTGCGCTATGACAGAAGGCCTTGCTGCCTTCTCATAAATCAATGTGCTTGATGTCATTGCTTCACTATCTACAAAATCATCTGTACTGAAATGGTTTCCAACCCACTTCCAAGCTGACATCACAGAGATACTAATGTACACTAACC
This sequence comes from Clarias gariepinus, assembly GCF_024256425.1. Taxonomy (NCBI): domain Eukaryota; kingdom Metazoa; phylum Chordata; class Actinopteri; order Siluriformes; family Clariidae; genus Clarias; species Clarias gariepinus. The sequence continues at coordinate 10,791,969 of NC_071122.1, forward strand.
GATTTGATAGGCTACACTACGGTCAGAATATCATAAAACAAATAATCTGACTACACCAAAGTCAAAACCATTACAGCGAAGGTAATTGCCTATAACTTTTCCTCAGGGGGGTTGTTCTTTTTTCCTGCCATCATTTATAAATGGTTATATACACTTAATACAGCCTGACCTGCCAGCTTTTTTTTTTATACCTTGAACTCGTTGTCCTTGTCTTTGGGGCCTTTGTGGAACGGTCTGTCGTAGCGAAAGCGCCGCACGTTGTTCACTCGGTAGAAGCTTTTAATCCGGTCAGGCACTCGGTCCATCTGAAGCACTTCTACGTTTTCTGGAACTGGAGATACAGCGTAGATCTGCAAGTCTTGGAGCATTTGTGTAAAGGATATATTTTTGTTTTAAAATATTAATTTGAAATTCTCTATACATTATTCAGTAGACCTACAGTCTAATATACGAATAATATTAAGGAAGTCTATCAAAAAAAAAACAGTAAATAGTATACTTATTGAATTTAAACTAAAGTACTCCATATCTCTACACATAGAGCCTTTTCTTAGCATTGCCGAAGGATACACTGAGCTTCACACTGCAAAATAGCCTCGTCTGGTTGGTTTGGATGTTGCATGGCAATTGCTTGTGGGAATTCTCCCAGCATTCTCTGCTGAAAGGCTTCAAGCCTCTCATAGTCATGCCCACGACAAACAAACTCCTTATTCTGTGGCAAGCCAAAAAAAAAAAACATTTATATTTAACATAAATGCAACTTTTCTCTGCCAGTGAAAAGACTTTGCCTGTATTAAAATTGGATTCAAATTGAACTTGCTTTGCCTGTTAACATAACCTGTGGCATCAGGGGGAAATAACAGCACTTACTTTGATTTGTTAGTCATGGATATAAATATTAACAGAGTGAGAGAAAATGATTACACAAGCTTACCCTGAGGAAGAAAGGAAATTTTCGCCCATAAAAGCCCACCCTGAAAAACTCGGGCTCCAGTCTCTGCTGCTCCATAATGTTGTCATAGTAGGCTGCTTCCATTTTCTATAATAAAAACAAAAAGGTCAATATCAATATGATTTCTTATTCTCAAACTTTCGATAAGTTACAATATACGGTACAGCTTAAATGTAATTTGCTCAAAACCAACTCAAATTGTGTTGGTTTTTGGACTCACCCGTATCCAGCTAAGGCTCTGGTAGTCGTATAAGGATTCATACTGAATGGCTAGCTCTCTGCAGAAAGGAATCCCGTACTCCCAGCACTGAGGAAGCAGCACAAAGCAAAGTGGTTTTGGCTTACTTGCATAATTTATGACCTCATTCAGGATGCACAGTAAAAATCATCTTTGACACAACCACAAAACAAAAAATTTTTTTACTTTACTTACACTATATTGCCAAAAGTATTCATGTCTGCCTTCACTTGCATATGAACTTGAGTAACATTCAAGTCTTAACTCATAGGGTTTTATATGATGTTGGCCCACCCTTTGCAGCTATAACAGCTTCAACTCTTCTGTGAAGGCTTTCCACAAGGTTATGAGTGTGTTTATGTATTTTTGACCATTCTGTCAGAAGCTGTTTGTGAGGTGACCAGACTGATGACTGATTAGACACTGATGTTGGATAAAAAAAAGACCTGGCTTCTAGTCTTCGCTTCAATTCATCCCAAATGTGTTTTATTGGATTGGGGTCAGGATCATGCAGGCCAGTCAAGTTCTTCCACACCAAACTCACTTATCCATGTCTTTACAGCCTTGCTTTGTGCACTGGTGAGCAGGACAGGAAAAGGCCTTCCCCAAACTGTTCCCACACAGTTTAGAGCATGAAATTGTACAAAATGTCTTAGTATGTTGAACTATTAAGTGTTTCCTGAAAAACTCCTGAAAAACAACCGCATGTCATACTGTAATCCCCTTCCACCAAACTTTACACTTATCACAATGCAGTTAGACAAGTACAGTTCTGCTGGCAATCGCCAAACCCAGACTCATTCATTGGATTGCCAGGCAGAGAACCGTGAGTCATCACTCCAGAGAACACGTCACCACTGCTCTAGAGTCCAGTGGTGGCGTGCTTTACACCACTGCATTTGATGCTTTGCACTGCACTTGTAAGGCTTGAATGCAGCTATTGACTCTGCAGAAAGTGCACCATGCGTCTCAACATCTGCTGACCTCACTCTGATTTTTATGTGGCCCACCATTTTGTGGCTAAGTTGCTATTTCCCAATTACTTCCACTTTATTATAATACCACTAACAGTTGACTAGAGAATATTTAGTAGCAAGGAAATTTCACGACTGGACTTGCACAAGTACCATGCTGAAATTCACTGAGCTCCTGAGAGCAACCCATTCTTTTCCAAATGCTTGTAGAAGCAGTCTGCATGCCTAGGTGCTTGATTGTATACACCTGCAACTAGGGAAGCAATCGGAACACCTGATTTCAATGATTTGGATTAGTGAGTGAATACTTTTAGCAATATAGTGTATCTTTATTATCATTACTTTACTGTGAATTTAATATACCATTTACAGTGTTGAAAGTATTTTATTAGTTAAATGACACAATGTTTTTTTCTCTTTTTTTCCTCTTTTGTGAAAATTAAAAAATTTATTTTGTTACTATTTACAGTATGATTTTTTCCTGTTTATTTTTCTGTACTTAGTACCTTCATATAGACTATCATTTAACTAATTAGCCAGCTCCTAGTAAGTGATAAGAGCCAAAAATGCCTTACAATATGTACAGTAAGAAATAAGTCTTTTTCTAGGGGTGTTCGAGTCAAACAGGACTTTTAAATTATTCAATTTTTGGTAAATGAAAAAGTATAACATTAACATTTTTGAAAACAGTATGGAGACTCTTAGAGCACACTGCAGTCATTTCTGTGAACATTTAACTAGCGGGACACCTAATCTTCAAAAATTAACATCAACTTGTCGCCAGCTTGTGGACGAGTCACCTCTGCCTTTGGAAACTGTACACACAATCATTCACCGACACCACTTGCACTGTAATATGCCTGTGAAGATTCTTAGTCATGGAAGTGAGATTATCAGGAAGTTATCTTGAGTCATGTCAACTGAACTTTTTTCTTGCTAGGTCGAAATGTTTCACTACTCATGCAAGTAGCTTCCTCTGAAGACAACACAAAACAGCTGGTCTCGTGATGTTTCACGAAACATCTAAGATGTAACCCCATGAGTTCTCAGCACTTTATTTCTTTCTCTAATATTCACTTCATACATAATGTTAATGCTATACACCACGGTCCAACTCTCCTCATAGCCCATAAACAGTCTGCCTGTTTTCTCATTCTGAAGGCTCCTGCATATAAACAAAGGCTCTTTTTTTTTTATAGACTTCCTACACCTGTAGTCATGACAACCGATTCTTGCGAAGGGCAAAAACGTGAAATAAATCCTGAATATGACAGATTGCTAAATTCCTACATCACTAGTGTGTTCAGTGAACAACCTAATAAATGTGTGAAAAATACAAATAAAAAAAAAAAAACAGTTGGGTGAGTCATAAAAATTGTTGCTTGTACTTGTTTGGATTATAACCTGGAAGATAGAATAGTATAGTATAGTATAGTATAGTATAGTATAGTATAGTACAATTTATAACTTCCAAAAATACAGGATTTTTTTTAGTTTTAATTAAATGAGTGTAAACATTTTTTTTAATTCATGCATATTTGAAATCATTGTAAATTTATCTTACCACAAGAAATGTAAAAGTTGCCACAAGATGACTTGTAGGGTATTATTGATGGAGTTTAATCAAATGCTTTAGTATCTAAGTTAATGTTAGGCACCACAGCGTGGGTGGGAAATGAGTTAGGTAGGCAGGTTCCAGACAAAAGCCAGGCTCCAGTCATTCTGCCCATTTTTTCATTTATGGATTAACCAGGGTTTAGGCATAGTCAGCTCCTGCCAAGATTGCGAGGACGTAAACTCCCATGGATGAGCTTCAAAACTGCTCTTCAGAAAACCTCTGGGTGGTGCCACCAAAGGTTTGTCCAATTCTCTTTATACAGTCATTGCTTTTAATCACTTTCCAAATATCAGTACCATTAGAATTCATTATAAAAAATTTGATTTGACAAATCTTTTCATAATGCATACAGTTACCTAATGTTAACTATACACTAATGTTAGATGAGCCGATCAAACATGGGCAAACAAAGCTACTGTCTTGTCTTATTATATGAAGCAGGCAAATCGGAGAGGATCGGAGCATCAGCTGAAAGACCTTTGAATTAAAATGTATTTATTGTATGCAAATAAGCTCTGGTGCACTTAAGATGCAAATCCCAATGACCCACTGGATTATGGTCCTCTGATCATTTCGTATTATCTAGAGGTATCAAAATTTTAGATTTACATATATACTGTATTAGACCTGCCAAGCTTGAAGTGTTTTGCGGACAGAAATTAAAAAACTCTATAATAACACAAAAGAGCAGTCTACTTATGCCTACTTAACATGGTAGCCGCGTGCACCAGAGCTTAGTTGCATACAGTAAATACTTTTGATTAAAATGTCCCGACAGTGTCAAATAGTGACAGAAATGTATAATAGGTATGCATGTTTGTGTGTGTGACTGCGTCCGTGACCTACCTTGCCCTTGTTGAAGTAATGGATCACCTTGCGGCAGAGATCCTCTTTGCGATGCCACTCGCTCTGAGCCGGGTAGTGCAGAAACTCCCTCAGGGGTCGATCCTCCCACTGCAGCAGTTCCCAGTACAGAAGCAGAGTGAACGCCGCCTCTGTGGAGCAACGTTAATCGAGATTCAACATGCAACAGTTTTCTAATTTTTTTTCCCCATAAATTTCAATTCATTATATTTGTAATCCATGGAATAGAACAAATCTGGTTTCTACATTTTTCTGTTTTCACATACCTGTGTAGTTCTCAGCCTGCAGGTGCATGTCACACAGCTTGTGAATGTAACGGATATACATCTCCTCCTTATTTATCTCAGACTTATAGAAGTTCTGCAAACATCATCACACATCACTGCATGCTGATCTTTTAATCATTGAAAAAAAGACAGCCTGCACTGCTACTTTTACTAACAAACAGTAAATGTTAATAAAAGTCTAAATTAGTCAATAAATTTTTGTTAGCTTTATATAATAAAGCCCTGGCTTAAATTAATGTTCAGCATTTTGTTTTAATCAGAAAAACTTAAACTCACTAGCAAATTGACGGTGCAACCTATCTTCTTGTTCTCCGTCTCGTCGCCCTTCATGCAATCCCTGGCCACAGAAATCAAGACTGGATGAACAAATCTGTGGCTTATTTCTGACATTCAGAATGACATTAGCACAGTATGAGTGTGTCTATGAATGTAATATGACACCCAAAGGAGCATCCCAGTTCAAAAAATAAAAAATAAAAAGACAGTTTGTTACAATTTTATGAAAAATAATATTTTGTCATTATACAGGACATTTCTATTGGAAATTTTTTGTGTGTATACTCATTTGAATACTCAAATCAGCAATTTTTTTTTATCGGATATACATAGCTATTAACCTTTAAAATGGAATAAAGTTGGCCACAGAACCAGAGTTTGTGGGTTTAATTACAAGGTGATGCTCCATCCATCCAAAGCTAGTAACTGCAGTCGCAAGCAATAGCAAGTGCATAAACAATTAAAATAGAAAGAAGAAAAGACTATCTAACTACTTTACCTTATGGAAAAAAATTTAAACAAAGTTAATGTGAAAATAAATGTTCTATACCGCTTTATCCTGTGTGTGCTTAGGGCACAAGGCGGGGTACACCCTGGACAGGGTGCCAATCCATCGCAGGGCACACACACATACACTCACTCACACACTCATTTACACACTACGGGCAATTTGGAAATGCCAATTAGCCTAATCTTCATGTCTTTGGACTGTGGGAGGAAACCCACCAAGCACGGGGAGAACATGCAAACTCCATGCACACAGAAATGGGAATCGAGCCTGGCCACTACACTACCGTGCCGCCAGGACATTAACAATATAGAAAATATAGAAAAAAAATAAAAATTTTGAAATTTTGTGTAAATAAAGAAAAAAATAAAGTAAAATGACTGTTGGTGTGAACATATGCATAAAAAGTGTATTATTTAAGTGTCTTGTGCAATGGTCCAAAAATGAAAATATGAATATGTAAGTGTAAGTGTGCATGAATGTGTCTATTCTAGAACAGACAAAGGGCAGCACAATAGCTTAGTGTTAGCAGTTAGCACTGTCGCCTTGCACCTCCAGGGTCCGGGTTCGGTTCCTGTCTCATGTCTGTGCATGGAGTATGCATGTTCTTCTCATACTGTACTTGGTTGGTTTCCTTTGTGTACTTTGGTTTTCTCCCATAGCCCAAAAACATGCAGATTAGACTAACTGGAATTCCCAAATTGCCCTCTACAATGATCATATGCGTGTATGTGAGTACCCTGTGATAGAGTGTACCCAGAGTGGACCCTCCCTCATGCCCTAAGTTTCCTGGAATAGGTTTCAGGCCCCTGAAGACACTGTGTGCAGGATAAAGCGGTATAGACAATGAATGATTAAGTAGTACAGTCAAAGGCTTAAATGTTTTTTCAGGCTGTGTATGTCCTAGCTAGACTGGAAAACACACAAAAGATGCAACAATAATAGTAAGCTCTGTATGATTAAATTTACACTGTAATTACATTACAAATTAAATGTCTCTCCTGGGTCTAAAATTAAATATTGTCAACTTTGTGTTGTAATGTTACAACTCTGAGCTGAGAAAAGAAGAAACATCTTGTATTTCTTTTTAAAGATGATGCCATTTTAAACATTTTTAATACTGTATGTTTCAGAATAAGTTTAGAAACTCCAAGCATAAGCTCTACATCCTTAGAATAACTTGTAAATTCATGGAAAATTGTTGCTAGGCCACAGAGAGTTACAGTACAGATGCACGGAACTAGATAACGGCAGAACAATAACTAAGCAATTTAACAAATATATATAATATATAGTCTATATAATATATTATAATTATATAAAGTAACAAATTAGACATTTTAACTGCTGGCATTATTAACACGTACAGATATAAATGAACAAATACAACAAAAAAGTGCACAAAAAGGACAATTCTTTGTAAGTTGGAATTAGGAGATACAAACACTGTGGAAACAACCTCATATGCCCTACAGCATTAGCACTGAATTAGACCTGTGATTAAAGTTCCGCACAAACCTACATTATAATCACCTGCCAGCGATGTATTAATGGTAATAATGCAGTAACATGTTTGGTGTCGGCTCTACATTCCCACCTGTAATCCAGTAGCCTCTCCATAAGGCGAGTGACAGAGGTGACGAAGGAGATGCCTGTCTCACGCCACGTCTCCTGCTCAATCTTTTCCAGGAGACTATCCAAAGACATCAACAATAAAAAGCAAAGTCAGAGACCCAAAAATGGCACTTTTTCTAAAATAACTGCTCAGGATGGCACATGAAAAAGGTTGGTATTAGTTGCCATAGAACTAAAATGGTTAGTGTTATCTTACCTCGGATAGGGGCCGAAAAGCTGAGTACTGCAGTCCCGCAGCACAAAGCAAACACAGTCAGGTTGTTAATTTTATTTAATGCTACAGAAACGCATGTTAGTCTTCTATAACTCTCTTTTAACCCTATTACGCTATCCATGCTCACTAAATAAAATGATAAGATATACAAATTTACACACTCAGATATACAAATTAAGAATTAAGAAATGATTAAGAATAGAATTACAAGAGCAACAGACATACTGTAGTGCAGGACAAAAAGTACATTTATGAATATAAAACATTGTAATTTGAAGTCAAGAAGACAAATAAAAATTGATTTTCAAAACTTTGATTTAAGTGCTATTTAAAGGTTATAGTGTCTTCTCATGACAAATTTTGTATAGGTACCACTGTAGTCCAATGGTGCTTGTACCATGCTATATGGTATATTTTATGACAGTACTATAGGACTTATTTGCTGATATAGTGCATATTCCACACTAATATACATAGTTATACCATGGTTACATATTGTGGTACAACAGTACATGTATCATAATGGTTATTTACATAGTACCACTATATGTACATGTATATGTAATGTATGTAATATTAATTAAATACCATACCAGTGTATGCTGAAACTCTTAATATTACATACAATAATATGGTACTGCCTGTACTATACCATACCAATAGTACGTATTAACATATCTAATCTGGCACAGGATGTACAAGCATACCATACTAGCTACCTGCTGTATTTTGGTAGCCACTGTGGTACCTGATATGTACCATGGTATTCACTATGTGTTGTGGTATACACCATAGTACTACTTAATTTTTTGTTCAAATTCAATTTTTGACAGTCATGTTTTAACATGTAAATATACTATATCAGACTAAAATGTTTTTGGTGATGAATAAATAAATGAATAAAAAAATTAACTGCTATTTATTGCTAGGCAAGGGCTCCATAAATATGACTCAATTAAGTATCTCATGACTTTATTATATTGCAATTTGAAAAAAACAATAAATGTGGAAGTAATCTTGGTAAACAAAATTCTTATTAGGAATATTAAGCAACAATAATAATCTCAGTGTTGCCTGGCTTTTCTTGTATAATCGTGTTAGTCTTTTTATGTTTCTTTCTCTTTTAATTTCATGTTACTTCAAAATATTACTGCCAACAAGAACAAGCGCCCCCTCCCCTTTTCCATGTGTGTCTCTGTGCATTTGTGTGTGAACTCACAGTAACCCAAAAAGCTCTCTGTAGTTCTCGTCTCCTTTCCCCTCAGACACCAGACTGTCTAGCTTGTCTATGAGTTCTGCCTCCACCTGAAAACACAAACATTAAAGAGTTTAAGTTCTGTACAGTCTGATATCAACACTCAGTTGCAGGAAAGCCTGTAGATTATCTCCACATTTTATCCTTTAACTTCAGAAAAATGCTATCAAGGTCTCGCCTGTTTAAAGTTGCCGTTTTTGCGCTGCTCCCAGTCCATCATATCATGGAAGATGGGAATCATGATGTTCCTGACCTCGCTTTGAGGCACCAGGGTCACACCCAGGAAGGGTCCGATCATTCCTGGTATAAAGTGGATCTTATTTTCACCTGAAGGAAAAACAACAACAAAAAGAAAAAACTACATATAATACATAAAGAAGATAATGCAATAACTTAATGTGCGCAACTTGCAATGTTGTCTGCTTAGACAAATACATCTATACTTCACTTTAGTTGAAAAGTCACTTCAATATAATAGGCATTTTAATTGTACATGCGTGAACTGCATCTATAATACAGGTGTGGTTTGAAGCATGACTACTGTAAGTAAATATGTCAGTAACATATTATAACTAGGCTTATCTAAAAATATAATAAAAAGTCACATTATCCATTACATACATATGTTCTTTAAGCTTCGTTTTCATGGCTTTGTTGTGAACTGATTTATAAATATTCCAGTTATTTAGACAGTGAGGTGCTTGTGTGGATTCAATGCTCAGTCAAGCAAAATAAGGTGTAAAAATGAATTACAATACATGATTATGTATGAACATGAAGCAAAAAACCTGTTTTGGATGCTTTTTATTTTCATCTATAGAGGTCAGTATTGCTTTTCCGAATAGTAAGTGAATGGGCTGAGAGAGAGAAACAGAGAGAGAGAGAGAGAGAGAGAGAGAGAGAGAGAGAGAGAGAGAGAGCGAGAGAGAGCAAGAGACACCGCAAGGCAAAACTAAACCAATAAGACACTTACCAAGGTTTTGCCACATGCTGAATAGCTCATAGGCCATCATGACTCTCATATCGCCGTATCTGCCGAAACAAGCGGAAAGAAACAGGAAAGGTGGATATTAAGCTTTGTTATCCCTAAAAGATAACCATCATCGAACACAAACATACCCATAGTACTGTAAATTTTGTGTTACTGTTTAATTCTTGATTCTGATTGGTCAGAAGGTGGTGATTCATCTTGTTTACAGCACAAGTGCTAGCTGCAAGGTAAAATTGGAAATCTTTTCTTTAAAGAAGTTTACAGTAGAATTTCTACCATCCCTATATATACTGCCAGGAAAAAACAAAACCCACACTCTATAGTACTCAATATGGTGGCCAATTGATAAATGAAAAAGATTCCTCATGCTCCCACAACCACCCTTTTACAGTTTAAGTCCAGGAACATGCCTGTACCATCAGAAAGACAAAACTCCATGGCAGATGTGATAACCTGGTCGGTCATTACATTCGGGTCATCATCTGACTTCATATTATTGCCACATAACCTTGCTGAGCCTAGACCTGACCAACTGAAGCAACCACAGATTATAACACTGCCTCCAAAGGCTTGTACAGTGGCCACTATTCATGACGGACGCATATCTTCCCATCTTACCCTGATACACACAGCACTCTGGAATAGGGTCAATCTAGACTTGGCAGACCATATGACCTTTTTGAAAAGCAATTTGAAGTCTAATAAACTGATTATGTTCCTTATAACCATATTTTATTTCTTATGTAGTGTATGTAATATTTTTTTCCAGGAACTATAACACCTGTTTCTCATACCTTTTCTCTCACCTTTGTCTTTTCTATAATAAATGGTCTCAGTATAAGAGAAAATGTATTTGCCTCTTATTCGCTGCAGGCCAATTACTTTATTACTTTACTTTAACTGTTCTAATATAGACCAGCTTTGAAAATATATATTTGTACGATTTAATAAGCAAAAAGCAAAAATTAAAAGAGTAAAAATATCAGAACACTAACATAGTCAGTAATTCTTTTTTTACGCAAAGCTATCCAATATCTAATATAAGTGTGCTTGGCTTTGGGAAGGCAAACAGGGTGATTATGATTATTTGTGCAGTAGTCTCTCTCTCTCTCTCTCTCACACACACACACACACACACCCTCTCTCTTTGGGAACGAGCAATTAATCATAACGCACTAAAACGTACTTCACAAGCACCAAGCCATACTCATCACGCTCATTAAACACAGATCTTACGGAAGGCATCACAGACCTACATTAAGAGATCTGTCCGCACAAACCAGGGCTGTACGAAAAGCAATAATGCAAAGTAAATATTATAAAGTAAGTACACATACTGTACCTGTTATAGTATAAATGGGTTTAAGGAGGTATTATTACTGTCTGTTAACTGTTAACTAGCCTGTTATAAACTGTTATAACTGTTATAAATCCTTAATCATTTTTCTTATAATTAGAATGCTCAGAGAATGAGTGCCTGTGTCTGGGCTTCCCCAAGCAATAGGGCAAGCAATAACTCATTTGTAAGCTGATTTACAGTACTGACGCTGAGCACAATCGCTTCTTGCTCATGCTTAGAAAAATGCTCTAATATCTTTTATTCCTTCTGCACTTTTGTTTCTAGCTTATTAAAAGACTGACTTGTAAAGCTGGCACCAGTATTACAACATGTTATTTTTCTCTCAACTGAAAATGTCTAAGCTTTATTTATAGTGAGAGCTCTTTACTAAGCTGTTCAGAAAGGCAGCAAACATTCAGGGACATCCCGCCGGGGTCTAAGAGCCGTGGGGTCTCTTGAGTCTTTAAAGTAACACTGCAAAATTTTGAAAGCGTGTAGAGAAAGCGCCAAAAGCGCTAACCCCACCCCCTGCCCTCCAAATAAATGATGAGAATGTAACTGTTGTAATGCCAAAAGGCTGTGAATGCACATATTAAATCTTTGGTAGCTTCTTACAGTAACCACGTATGCTACAGGAACCTTTACACCTGATTCGATCCCAGTTTGTGTTTTTGATCAGAACTGATTACTAACATGGAAAATCAGTGGGTGTAAAAGGGTGAACAAGTTCATGTTTTTTGAATTTCAGCTCTGCAGGTATCCCTTCAGAATGATTAATATTCTTCCAGTACTTACAAACTGGATTGCATTGGATTTTCTTTGGAGGAGCGACTGATGCCAGGATGTGGCATTAAAATGTGCTTGTCTTAGCCCTTATTCAATTAAACTGTTATCAAAATTGTGTGTTTAAGTGTTTTTACATACTACCTTCAACTAGGAAATTTTTTCTTCATACTCAAACAGGTCATGTATAATGTACAGTGTAACCTTGGATTACGAGCATAATTTGTTCCAGAAGTGGGCTCATATTCCAAAACACACATAGTAAATAATGGAAATTCTAAGTGTTTGTTTCACAGCCCCTGTGAAAAAAAATTTATACATAAAAATAATTAACACAAAATATAAAGTAAACAAATTAACCTGCACTTGATACTCGTTACTCATAAACCAAGACTTGTTTGTTTTCCAGGTCAAAAACAGGTAAAAATCTTTGCTTGTCTTGCGAAACACTAGCAAACCACATTACTCACAATCCGAGGTTACACTGTACCTAGGTTGTTTATGGTTCGGCTAAGTTGTCATCAGTTATGTTCTCTGATTAAAAATATGTTTAGGCTGAACTGTGAGGCAAGACTGAGCCACTGTTCTTGCTTCTTCATCAAAAGTGAATTTTCATCCTCGTAGGCCTGCTTTCACGGGACCAAACAGAAGAAAGTCTAACGGAGCAAGATCAGGAGTATAGGGAGAATGCTTTAACAAGTGTCGACAAGAATGGAGGAAATGTGCAAATGTGCAGTGTCATTGTCAAGATCACACCAACAGTCCTCTACACTTAATCCAAAGTTTAGGCTTTAGGTGTTCAATAAACATCTCACTGTAACGAGCACTGTTAATTGTTGAACCTTTTTCCTGAAAATGTTCCAATACTGCCTCTTTAATTTACTCTCAGGATATCCGAACACTTCTGTGATGAACCTATGTCTCAGAACCAGTAATGATTCTCTTTAAGAAACTTTCACCTTTCAAAATAGTCCAAAACGTTTTCTGCAGATATCCGAACACTTCTGTTTATGCTGTTTCGCGGGGGGTAGTTTCGGCACCAGGTACACCCTCAGACGAAAAAAAAAAGGATCACTGCAATCTGCTTTCCTTTCATGCAAATAGGAAATGGGGTATCCATTTTTGCTTGTACTGCAGTTACAAATGAATTGATGTAACAAATAAATTGATGTAACAGCAGTGACTGGGGAGACTTCGAATGAAAAGCGCTGATAAGAACATTTAAATTTAAATTCGGCCACCAAGCTTAATATACAACAGAGACTGTATTCATGAAAATTGCTAGCACAAAGTGTTGCTCCTAAAGATGAAATTATTTTGTGATGCTTTTTAAGAATTTCCTTTAAAGTTAAAGAGTAGATCCTACGACAGATAAAAGTTATTCACAACGCATCTTAGGCCTTAAAAAAGAGATCCTAAGGAAACACAGAAATAGTAAAAAGGACCTTTTAGAAAATTATGGGTTTGTTAAATGGAGAAGAAAATGGCAGAAAGACATACAGTAAATTAAGTGCTTGCTTCCATTAGGCCGACTCTGCATACACTGTCTCTCATGTACCCGGCCACCTACAACCTGCAATATTTTCTCAAAAAAGGCGACCTGAACCCGCTCGACCTATAAAATGTTTACAGGTCCGACAGGTTGCAGATCAACTCAAGCAGCACTAGCGCTCTGGTTGTGTGCGTTTGTTTTTGACAACCAATCACAGTTTTCAAAAGAACGCGTCATACCTAGCAACAGGCTGAGCACAGCTCTTCACTGAGATGAGTGTCTTTGTCTTTTCTTTGCTCAGAGTTGCTCTGAGATCTCTTACGCTAAATCTCTTTTGCGATAAGACTCCTGGCTAGAAGTTTTAAGCTAAGTTAGAAACTCTCAGAACAGGTTCTTTATCCTTTAAAAGCATTATGTATACAGCCCTAGGTCTTGAGTCTTACTTGTCTAGAATCTTCTTCCTCTTGGATGAGGTTAAGGTCTCCAGTTGCAGACTGGGCTGGTTGATGTACAGAACTGCCAAACTGAAGTAGGAGTTCCAAACCTGAAATAAAAAAGTAGGTATATTATCAATCCACTTACCCAATAACAAATAATCTGGTTAGAAGGCAGCGCAAAAGCTAATTACAGTTGATTGTATAAAGGAGGATAAAAAATTGTGGAGACGAAATTGTGCAATTTTGGTTATAGTGGACCAAGCCGCATGACAAGCCTTAGCCATACATATTTGTTAAGCATTGGAACACTTACACTGCCAGTTAAAAGTTTGAACACACCATTCAATTTTATGGTCTTTCCTGATTATAATTCCTATCTACGTTGTAAAACAATTGGTGATTTTTAAGGCTGGTGAATCAAAATGAACTTCTCCTCTGCAGCATAGGTAGGTTTTGGTCTTGCTCTCCTGGAAAGGTCTTTATGAGAGCCAGTTTCATCCTGGTGCTTAATGGGTTTTGCAAATGCACTTGACAATACTGTTCTTGCAATAAGTATCTCAGAACAGCTTTGTGTCTTAAAATAACAACTGACTGTTTTGGTCACTTAATTATCTAATGGCATATGTGTTATGTCATAGTTAAAAAAAAATTGGGTGTTATTCTAGAATGTAAAAAAATAAATTCAAACTTTTGACTGGTACTGTACAAAATCTGTGTTACTGATTACGACCTGGTTTGGTTTGGGAACAGCACAAAAGAGCTCTACAAAGGGTGGTGGGTTCAGCTGAATGCATGATTTGCACTGAGCTCTCTGACCTGCACTCAAGCTACAGTAAGCAATGATGGATCAAGGCCAGGACCTCAGCCACCCTAGCAATGGACTGTTCTCTCTGTTGCAGTCAGGGACGTGCTTCCGCTCCCTGAAGGCCAACAGAGAGACTAAGGTGGAGCTTCATCCTGTAGGCTATTTGCACACGGCTCATATGTTGCAGATTTTCTGTTCTTGTTTTAAATATAAAATAAGGACTAACTTGCACTTTAGATCATGGACATTAACAGTGCTGCTGACACAAATAACCATATCTTTACCCTTTTATAATGTTATATATCATAACATTGTTTATATAATATTTTATGATATATTTTTGTGTACTGAGGTACATAATTATTATTTTTGTGTAATTTATATATTTTATATCTTTCTATTTTTATTATATTCTATTGTAACTTTTGTAAACCTTTAGATTTGTAGATTTGCACTTTCCATCCCAATTTTTTTATTGTACATGTTTATTTTTTATAAAAAAAATTATTGGAATTTTATGTCTATTTAATTTTATTTCTCTAGTGCAAATGTCTTTAATTGTAGTAAAATCTTTGTATTTTACTATTTTTCCTATCTTTCCCTTTTAGGTCACAGATATTATACTGTGTATGGTTCTGTACGTCACAAATAAAAAAAGTTATTTAATTAGCAAATATTTGACTGTATTTTTTTTTTTGCAACAGTAATTCCTATTAATTGATTTTACTAAAATTATATTTTAAACTTAGTCTGGGTAAAGTAACAGCTATTTATGAAATATCACGCGAGATGGCGTGGTTTTAAACTGGATATCAGTGTGATGCAGTGGGCACAAGACTGCAGGCCGAGATGATCTTTTATTTTTTTCTCTAATAACAACCTTGCCAAATTATTCAGCTCATTTAGCCTTTGCTGTGTGTAACCCTCTGTGCCTCATGGAGCCATCTGTTACATGCTGGGTGGACAGTCTGCCACCAATGCTGAGTGTGTGCACGTGTGGAGGGTAATCCCTGGCTTGCTGTGTGCTGCTCAAGTTCACCTCACAAATCAAAGTCGCACACCTTAAAGTCAAAGTCAGCATCCGTGAAGTTCTTGTGCAGAGCAGGAGAGAGATACTGCACTGTGGTTACAATGATGCTGAAAAAGATGCATAGAGGAAAATGTGTTAAAGGAGCAATTAGCCATTTTCAAGCCCTCTGCTGAAAAAAAAAAAAACCTTTGGAATTCCTTAGTTTCCTTTGGAGAGTTGAACCGCATTGTTTTTAGTGAAGCTAATTTTAATATTTGAAATTGTAACATTTCTGATTATGTTCTAATTACATTAATTACAAAATAAAGTTTCTTTGATCTTGAAAAAAGAAGACAGGCATTTTATATATACAGTGTATTTAGATCTTTCTTTCACATTATATAATACACAGATTAGCCACGACATTAAAACCACCTGTCTAATACTGTGTATATCTTGTATTGTGTTTGCCGTTTGTGCTAACAAAACAGATGAGATATTGATACATTGACTCCACTAGACCTCTAAAAGTGTGCTGTGGTATTTGGCATATCCCATACACCCGGCATTCTACCAGAATGAGCTTTGAGAAACTTAAAGGTCAAGTCAACACCTTGAACTATGTCATTAGGGAGTACTATTGCCATGAAGTGCATGATCAGTAACAAAGTTTAGGTAGGCGGTACTGTACATGTTAATGTAACATCCACATGAATGGCAGGACCCAAGATATCCCAGTAGATCAAAACATCACATTGGCTCTCCTGACTTCTTCACATAGTGCATCCTGGTGCCATCTCTTCCCGAGGAAAGCAACATGCATGCACCCAGAAATTCGCATAATGTAAAAGTCCAGTTCTGGAGCTCATGTGCTCATTGTAGGTGCTTCTGTTAATGGACAGTAGTCACTTTCACACCTCTTCTAGCCATCACAGTTTGACCCAGTAGCTTCAATCTTTCTACTTGCCATTTGTCCTGCTTCACATCAACTTCGAGAACTGATAATTCCCTTGCTGTCTAATACATCCCACCACAAATGGACTGGTGGCATTGTAACAGGGTAATCAATGTTATTCATATCACCTATCGGTTGTTTTAATAGGATGGCTTATCAATGTATTCTGTGTCCTGAAAAAAAAACTATAAAAAAAACCTTTTACTTACAGAAAAAGAAATAGAATATATATGGGTTCTTGCTGAGAAAGAAAAACAGTCTTTTCATCGGGCAGCTACACAACCAGGTTAAATGGAATCATGCCAATTCCCACAGGACCAGGCAATTTCAGAATGCATCACATGGTTTTACCAGGATGGGAAAAGGGAGCAATAGAGGAAGAGACAGAATGGAAAAAAATAGAGGGAGACCGAAGAAGAAGGAGGGGGGCATCTCACTTGCTGGTCAGGAGCCGCATCACATTCCAGTCTCTGGGGAAAATGCTGAGCTTCATCAAGTTGCGGAAAACACAGAAAATCTTCAGCAAGAACTCCTGAAAAGATGGATAGAGTGCAAATACATTACAATAAGCCTAATGAGCTTGAACTAATGATTTGCATCATATTTCTTTCCATTAAAGTATGTTTTTGGTACTACGGCACTTTTTTTCAGTTTCTTAGCTCTACTATTTCAAGAGTAAAAGTAAAAACTGATCAAGCAGTGCAAAATGATTTGTGCTGGTAGGTATGACAAACTTAGCTGTCTGATAAAAAAAAGTACACAAATAGATGTGTTACACATGACTCTAGGTCAGCAGACTTTAAAAATTGGTTTGTCAAGGTGTCTTTGGAAGGTTAATGGTTCTGGTGGCTCTGGACCCTCTTTGGATGTGGTATGGTGGTGTTGAGCAACATCCATGATTTTAAGTGTATATAAACTGCTGTAGCCAATAAATTGTCATACCAATATAACATTTAATGCATAAGAGATCGTTGATTTTTTTTTTTTGTTCCACCTGATTTCATACTTATTATCCTGGGAAAAACCTGCTTAAACTGACTTTTAGCTCTTCTTTGCTCTGGAAGTTGTCCAGGAGGTGCTGAAAGTGAATGTCCGTCATTTGCCGCAGGAGGGACAGCAGACAGGACACATATTCACCCTGCCAATGATAAAAAACAAAAAACAAACAAAAAAAAAAGATAATTGGTGCAAGCCAATCATCTTATTCTAATGTTTTTCAAAAGACCAATCAATTACATAGAAATTATGAGGGGAAGGGCAGATCATGGAGGAAGAGACTGGTGAGAGAGAATGTAAATGCTGAATATAATAACTAACAGAAAGTAAAAATAAATTACAGCATTATATAAGAATATTATATACTGTAAGTATATTCAATACAAGGGTGAGTCAAAAATGATCAGCATTCCAGTTATATTAAAATATCTGTTGGTCTTATCAGCGCTTTCTGTTCAGTGCTACTGCCTCTCCAGTCACTGCTGTGCAGGTGTGAATGTGTTATGTACAATCAGCTAATTTGTTCTGTTCAGTTTAGTTGTGTGTGTGAACATGTTACATACAGTTTACAACTGGGGTGCGAGCTAAAACTGATGCCCCACTTGAGATTTGCATGAAAAAAGAGCATCCTCGAGTGATTCCTTTTTTTGTGTTTTTTTTTGTGGTGCCTGACATAAAAACATAGACATAAGCATTTAAATATCTGCGAACAAAATTTAATACACTAAGGAAGATGAAAGTTATTACTGGTGATGTGACATGAATTAATCAGTACAAACCTGAGTATGGAACGGAAACATCCTCAACTGCGGAGCACTAAAAAGTTTAAGAGTCAGCCATCAGCTGGAAAATTGATTTACAGTTTTCTGGGATCCTCAAGGGCCAGTATTGGAAAAAGGTGCAAACAGCGCTCGTTCAGTGAGATGTGATCCTACATGACGATGCACATCTGCACACTTCTGCACACACTATCTACACAAAAGCTTAATTTTGAGGTGTTAAAGAATCCTCCCTATAGTTCTGATCTTGCTCCGTCGGACTTTCACCTGTTTGGTCTGACTTCATTAGACAGCGGTGTATTTGTGGCTCGCAGCTCAGCCTAAACCATTTAATGAGGATACACGGAAGCTTGCAAACAGATGGACAGAATGTATTGAAAAGAAAGGAGATAATGTTAAAAATATGTTGTTTTTCCAAAAGTAAAATAAATTCTACAGCCAAAGTTTTTGACTCACCCTCAATTTCTGACTCACCTTTATATATAAAGTATTGTATTTTCTATTTGTACAATTCAATTTTATACTGTATACTCTAGAAGACAAATTTTACTAAGAGAACTTTAGGACAACACTGCTAAAAGAAAGCATGACAATATAGTTTAAAAAGTGCTACAAATAGTAAAAAGGGTGCTCATGTAATTATCAAAATGTCATATCATTAAGAAGCATCCTGACAAAATAACACGAATAACAAAGTTGGGTAAGAGACAACACAAAGTTTCTGGTATGGACAGAGATAGGTGTGAGAAGTGTACTGGAGGAAAAATAGAGAAAGGAAGATTTGGTGAAAGTAGAAGAATCAGATTTGTTAGTTACTAACAGTGATCTCGGCCGTGCACTGTGGGCAGCGCTGGCCTCTTACCGCCTCCTGAGCTTGCGACTTGCTCATGATGGCAAGCAGTGTCTGCAACAAAACATCCAACAAGCTTTCCACCACCATCTCCACCTCCTCCTGCACCGAGGTCTCCTGTGAACACACAAACAAAGAAACATATTCTAATTCAGAGATGTACATTTGTTCAGCTTTTAAACCTACAGTATGTCTGCTATCATTTCCTCATGTTTTGATTCACCTGTGCTCTTAATTCGGATGTAACAAAGTTAAACTGTAATGCAATTTTTGTCTCCCATACATCAGCCACCTGAACCAGACTCAATCACTCTCAATGACTCTTACTTTTATTATCATACAATATCTATTTTTCTCCCTTTTACTTCTCCTTTAGGATAAGTAAATAAATTATGCCACCACCTGTTTCGTCGTTATGTCGGAGTGTAATGTCACACGATTACCACAAGAATCCTGTACATTAAACCATAAGTTATACCTGTAACTTTTTTTTTCACATCTCTAAGCAGATTGAACTGGGACTGTAGAGTGCTATAATATATAAAATAATGATGTATTATTATCATTGTCTTTGGGGGTGCCAAGGTTAAATCTAGCCTAAAAGAGGTCTAAAACATCCTATGCTAGCATGCATAAATGCAGTTTGTGCATTTTACCAGCGAACTGGCCTTGATGATGGAGAAAATGCTGCTCAAGATCCCTGAACATATGAGCAATTCTTTTTGCTGCCGCAGATGAAGATGGATGTGGTGCAAGACCACAGGTAGGAGAATCCTTCTTGACTCTGAGTTGGGGCAACAAGCAACATGAAGAATCAACGTTCATTATCTTATTCACAAAGACACACCATATGAACATTTCCATAGTTCATTCGTCACAAGGCAAATAATATCAGAGTCATATTTTTTATGTTTAATCAGGATTTCAAATATGTAAAATTAGTGTCTCAACCATAGCTGAAGACCTACCTGGGAAAGAGAACAACCTGCTATCTACTGTCCGACCAATAGACTGCAGTTTTACAACGTCCATAGACTGGCCTATGTGCACTGTACTGGGCATGCTTCCCAAGGTTCCCCTTACAAACTCCGCCACCTCCTGCACTGTGAACATCTGCAGCAACTCATCAAATATGGCTGGGAAGGAATTAAGCAGGGCTGCCTAGAGCAGATAAACAAGCAAAAGGGAAAAAAAAAGTTTAGTTTTGATATTGGCCCTCTTGAGACATAAAATTATGCTCTGCATCAGTCAAGTTGTGAAAGAATTGTCATACAGAGGATTGGTACTGTAGTACCATACTCAATAGACCAATTTTATACATTTAACTATATATAGTTTTCTTTTTACTTTTAGCTCTTGTATGTCAACATACAGTAAGCACAAAAATTAAATGACATAAAAAAACACAAGGGTTAACTAAACTAGCATAAATGCCATTGCTGCCTTTTTTTTTCATTCTGGAGACTCTGCTTTTAAACCTGGAAGAGGAACAGAGAGTTCCTGGGGGTAGAGTGACATGGAGAAAACCCTCACAGCTTGTGAATAAACAACATGAGATGTCAAATGATTGTGAGATATTTTTTAAAACACAAAGTAAAACATGAAATCAGGAACACACAAAAAGCAAAAGGAATTCTGACAAGGTTTCTGGCAAAGAAGTTGAAAGAAGAGATGGTCAATCAGTTAGGGGTTGGGGTTTGTTGACAGGTTTGTAAGGGTGTGGGGTGATGACGGTTGGTGGCATTTAGGAAAAAGTGCCTGACTTTACCAGTGAGGTTTTTATATGCACAGCAACCAAAGCAAAACACTTTGACAATCAATCCAAATCATTTTTAAGTGTTTAATGGCAAGAAAGATGTTGGTATGGGCAAATCATTTAGTTGTAGGGAAATTGTTTATCAGGTTGGTGAGAGATACAGTAGGTGACGGGATGTTTCAGGAAATGCTGGAATGGTTGGTCGTATCTCGGCTGTGGTGTGATTTAAGACACTGTGGCTCGCTTAACCAGGCCAAAACATTGAGGCACAAGTACTTACTGATAGAGGTGCTGGCCGTGGAGCATTACAGCTCAAGAGCTGCATACAGCTTGCCTGATTTGTGATGGTTTGTCCGATAGGAAGCTGGGGGCCCTGAATTATTCAACAAGGGGTTAAAGGAGCCAAGGGAGGAATAGGAGGTCATAGTCAAAAGGGCCAAACAAAGAGAAAAATGTAGATATTACTAATAAATGTGAGAAAATTTTACTTTATTAACAATGCCATGTTCTCTCGAGTAGCTTAAAATGAAATCTTATAACAGATAATTGTTAGTTACACTACTGAGAAGTAAATGATATGTGGTTCGATGGCATACTATTTTAAATAATGTGACCCAGTAAGAAAAGAAAAAAAGTCAGTAAAGTCTGGGAAGTGGCTGGAGTCCCATAAATATGTAAAACGATTATTTAATTAAGTTGTATCCCGAAACATCATTTTTAAGGTAAATAGTTGTGCAAGGACTTCATTTTTTTTTTTTCAACATCGATAGGAGATACACCAGTATACCATACAACATCCACATAGTCTGCAATAAAATGATCCAAGTCACTGGATTCATTAACGGGTATATTATAAATGCATGATTTAGATTGGTCATAACATATCATTCTTCTATAAAAGTTGTTTTTACATGATTTCTGAAAACAAGCCAAGTCTCAATTCATATTAATGTACTTATTATATATGTTTATTTATACATAGTTACATCTTCTACACTGGGAGTTGCATGGTGGATTTGTTAATATAATATGATATGATATGATTTGTTAATATGAAATTTTCCATAAGGAGATGATTTTTTTTTACATAGTGAAGTCATTTTCATTACACATCCAATGTAACTCAACATCACACAATGTCAAATGTTACAGTAGTCCTATAATGTAAATGTGAAATGTAAAAGAAACAAAACGAAGCTGGGTGGCCAAGGCTTAAGATCATAGAAGATATTTATTGGGGTTTTCTGCCCTCATTATTTAGTAATTTTGGAAGGAGTCTCCAGTGGAAGAGTCTAGATTAACCTTTTATATCATTCCCTGAAAGTCAGACACTAGCTGCTATAACACACAAATACGTAAAAATGTCATTCTTTAATACATATAAAATTGCTAAAATTTGACAGATTTCTGGGGTACAAGAAGGATAAAAAACATTTGAATGCATTCTTATGGAAAACTATTCATCTTTGCATGGTATTATCCAGCAATCTCCCTACTGGTGTTTTTTTTTATTTAAATTCATTTCTGAAGACTACTCTTTAAATGACAATTATTTATATATGCAATATAGTACAGTACTGTAGTTCTACAAACAGTACATTCATGTACTTTCCAGGCCTAACAAAAAGTACACTTTCAGATCCAACCCAAAAACCTCTACAAGCTTTCACTACTGTGTAGTTTAACCCACACCGTAGAATCCCCAGTCTAAATCTTAGACTTTTAGTGTTTATTTGAATCTATCCAAAACCATATACAGTATACACTATTGGGTCTTAAATAATAAGTGTTCATTCAAGACTAAGACATTTGCTGTGCACCCTCCAGGACGGTTATATCCCAATGATAACATTTCCAGACAACTGAAGAGAAAAAAAAAAGAATTAGTTAAATTTAATAAAAAAAAATCTTCCATTCAGATTTGTCTTAGTACATCCTGTATGAAGAAGCCTAAAATATGCTGCCCTAAAATGTAAAATGGGGTTGTCTAAATTGTTTAGTCTTCAGGCCACTACAAACCAGACACATCAATCTGTCAGTTACCCAAACAAACCTAACATTGAAAAAAGCAGCCTTGATTCTGGGTCAACAGCAGCTTCATTCAGCAGTAAGTCAGGCCTAATGTCATGCTTTATTCATTCCTTAAGTTAAGGTCCATTTTTAACTATTTTTGCTTCGGATCATTAGGGGTTTAAAATCAGGGCTTGCTGTGGCGCCAGTACACACATAGAGGTAATGATTTGGTACAGTCAGAAACAAGATAATGCTAATTACTTATATATAGCTCTACAGGGTTCTGCAACAGTTGAAAAATCCTTAAACAGACCTGGAATAATAATAAGTGATCAAGTGCCATAGGTCATATCATATTATTAATATCACACAAAATGCTTCAATTTAACATTAATATCTCCACTCTACATTAACTTGCAGATGTTACTGATTTTGACAGGCTTATGGAAACATATGGCAGAACTTAAAGGCATAAAAAGCCATAGCTCCATAAAAAGATTTTGAGTATGCTTAAAAGCTTAGTAGCCCATGCTGGAAAGCTGAGGATCACTAAAGGTCACCCACACACTCCCAGGTAGGCCATGATCTTCAGTACATCTAACCAAGGTTCATCAAAATTCGTGAATTTGTAGCAAATCATAAAAGTAAGAACTGGGATTAAGTAATGCTAGGGATATAAATACATTTGAGATCAAAGTGATTGTGTAACCTAATTAATACATTTTCTTGCCCAGTTGTGCTTGTAAAGCATCAGAACCAGACATGCAAATCTGCGCTAGTAATCAGCTTGCAGCCTTAAATTACCTGTAGCTCTTATTTAACATGAGTTTAAAGGTACTTGTAGTAAAGTGTATAAATATTTGTTCTCCACATAAATATTTTGAACTGGACTCTAGATGCATTTAGAAAAAAACTTTCTGATAGGTCCTCAAAGGTTCCTTAGGAGTTACGCAGAGTTTGAAAGACTATTCTCTGTTAGAACTCACTCTGTTGTATTAAAAGTCCTTAAAAAATAACGATAGATTAATAGTAGATACATTTAAAAAAAAAAAAAAAACTTTAAAAAAGATTATGAACACTTTTAACCAAACAAATTAATCCCTTCAAGGAAACTTTTTTCTTCAAAAGGAGAAGTATTTCTTTGCTTTTCTGTGACTTCTATGGCATGTACAGTATACAAATAAAAAAGGTTTTGTCTATACATTGGTCAAGAACTGTCTCGTAAAAATTTGTCTGTATATCTGTCCAACCAGATTTTGTCACAGCATCACACAAAACTGGCTAAACAGATTTTAATAAACCTTGCCAGTATTTTGGTATTTGCTTAAAGTTAAACCTGTACCATAAATGGGAAGTTATGAGCAGTTATGTGGCAGATTCAATAATCTACTTTAAAATAAGCTACTAATAAGGTACTTGCTCAATGTAAACACCTGCACCAATAGATATTAAATAGAAAATCTAAACTGAATATTTTTACTGGGATTAGTTAATATTTTTACCACGGAAATAACATCACTGAAGATATATCTTAAATTATTGTAAGAATGTTTTTGGGCTTGTCTGACCTGGGTGAAAATGAGAGTCTCTGAACTACGGCTGTCTAAGCTCAGCACGAAGCGGATGGACTGGAAGAGCTCCTGGATGCTGGTGCGAAACTGTTCCTCCTCCATGCCACAGGTGGCCCGAGAGTACAGGATCCGTGACTGGACTATGAACTTGAACAAATACTCCAGTGCCTGGAAGCAGAGGGTTTTATAATCTTCATAAGACAATCACAGAGAATATTCTTTAGATTTTATATTGTAATCACTAATATTCTCCATCCACTTACATATTGTTTATATATCTTATATAAATCTTTCATTTTTTTTCTTGTGAAGCTGCTTTGGGACAATGACCATTGTTAAAAGCGCTATATAAATAAAATTGAATTGAATTGAATTGAATATATCTACTATCCTGCAGGGTACATCTTGCATGGGGTGCCAACCCATTGCAATGCACAAAAACACCCACTCACAATTTTACAAAGAAAATTCACTATGCACTTAGAGAACATGCAAATGTCACAAAAAAGTAGTGAAATTTTAAATAAAATTTCATAAAGAAATTTAATATAGCGACATATAGGAATTTTAAAATATATGTAATATACTGATGTATATGAATTTAAAATATGTGCATATTGTGAAAATGTCCAGCAGAGACAAGCCCTGTTTATGTTTTCAATGTTATAGCTGATATTTGTGTATATACATTGATCAGCCATAACATTACAATGTAAAACATCATGCTTAATATTGTGTAGGCTCCACATGTGCAGCCTGGGCAGCCCTTTCTCATGACTTGCATGACTCCACAAAGCTCCTGGGGGATATGCTGTGGGGTCAGGTAGCAGGACGCTAGCAGCGCCTCTATTGGGTGCTGTGGGTTGCAATGTGGGGCCTCCATAGATTTTACTGGTCCAGTGAATTCCATGGGTGCTTGATTGGACTGGGGGATCTAGAAAGATTGGGCCTTGGGTTCTTTGCATTTTAGGCCTTGTGTGGGGTCTGTGGTGCTGGCCACTCCACCGTAGCACTGAACCTTAGCCACTGTTTTGGAGTTAACTATATATGAATGACTATATATGTACAGTAGGAAATGTAAATATCTTTCTCTGATATATGGACATGTACTGTATTATATCTCTGTATGGGAACCCTGCAGGTGCGAGACCACATTTCTTATCGCTAAGCCACCGTGCCACTCGCGACTGTCCTCCGAAAATAGTGCTTCAGCCATCTGCACACATACCAGCGACATTATATTTATTTTACTCCAAATAAAAAGGGCCAAGAGGCATCCAAGTAAGCTGCTTTACATCATATCTGGGTTGGACATTTCCTCCACAGGGCCTTTAGGGCAAATGTTAGCTGTGAAGACAGACTTGGTTAAAAGTGTGAGCGATCCATGAAATATTCATACAGATCCACTCTGAACTGAATCACTGCTTGACCAGGCTTCATGAATATTACATACTGTTCATTTATTAAGCAGTTCTAATCTCATGAGTGCCAGGAAAGGTGACAACTTTTAGCCACACTATTTGTTGTCTTCTATTTGCATTGCAGTGCATTGTAACTGATGAGCAAGACATGCCCAACATCCCCACCACCCAATCTGACAGGTTGCAATTCCAAGCTCATAATTAAAATGACTCGAGTGGTCCTGTGCCAAAAATAACAAATAAGTTGAAAGATTAATTGCTTCAATATCTGGAGCTAGACTGGATACAAGAGCATACCCTCATCGCTTCTTGAATGTGGTCCTGCCGGACAACCTCTGCTGAACGGTCCATATACCATTTCAGGCAGCGTATAAGCTCCCTGGAAGCAAAACACACATACTATATTTAAAACATTTTTGGGTGAACAACATTTTTATTTAGGCACATCTTAAAGAATGATAATTTCAGATCTCTCTGTTCGCTACAAAGCAAGAGATCCAGATTCTCTCTTTTAAATGAAATAAGCGACAAATAACATACTGTACTGTAAATACAATTAGACTAATGACATTTCATTCATGCACATTAAATAAAACATACAATGTTATATGAACAGTTTGACTGCAAAATGAGGTATCTCCATTTTGGCAGTTTTAAGGAAAGAAGCAAGTATTACAAACACCTTGCAAAATTTTTTGTGCACTGTTTCTTTAAGTCATAAGGGTGTTAAAAAGCACAAATGCCAAAAGTTTATGTCAAAATTATTTTGGTTATCTCAGTATACATTGTGCATGATTTTGCAATATAAATAAACTATATAAATTATTCTGCAAACATGTTACAGTTTTTCCTAAAATATTAGACTGCACTTGT
Source organism: Clarias gariepinus (assembly GCF_024256425.1). Taxonomy (NCBI): domain Eukaryota; kingdom Metazoa; phylum Chordata; class Actinopteri; order Siluriformes; family Clariidae; genus Clarias; species Clarias gariepinus. Next base: position 10,818,860 of record NC_071122.1, read on the forward strand.
TTTTGTGGCCATGGAAATATGCAATTTAATGTTATTAATAGTATTAGTTGAGTTTTAATTTAATGAAATATAACAAACCTGATGTTGTGATTGTGTTTTTCTATTGAGTTTTGAGCTTTGTTACTATTCGTTTTCTATAATGTTTTGAGCTTTGTTAGACACAAAACCTTTTTTAAGGACAAATTTTTAAGATCATGAGAAAAAACTTTTAACAGCATCAACTTCCTCCTATATCAGTTTAGCTACATTTTAGTTTTTGATGACAGCATCTCATTATGATAGTACATAAGAATATAAGATATAACATCAGATCAATATCGATCAACCTCATATATGGCTGTGGTTCCATAAAGTATTAATAGAATTTAAAAAAGGCATAATACGCATAACTAGACATAATATGCATAAAAAATAATACGCATAACTAGACATACCAAAAGCAAAATCTTCCCATACACAACATGTGTATTTAATGTCTCTTGTAGACAATGTGGTTGCCATGATCGCCAAGATCAATAAAGTGTGTCATGGCTCGCAAATTCCGCAAAACCATTGCTATTGATTGTCAAAGACCAAAAAATGGAGTTTACATTGTTTTTCTTGCTGTCAAACTGTTTATATATAGCCAAAATCATTAGCCACTAAAGTTTCTTTATCTATTTTTTTTTTTTAATACATGGCTCATTTTTGTCCCCAAATATAAGTATTCATACTTATAGGCCAAAGCTCCAGCAAAGTGTTTCTGGATGTAAGTGTCCATCACTGGGCGGAAGTGGTAGTATTTGCTGTCCCGAAGCAGATTGATGATGAATACCTGGTCAGAGACAGACAGCCAAAGCAAACACAGCTCAGGAGGTTAGAGATGTAGTGGGGACAAGGCACAGAGCTCTGATTCAGTCTGAAAGTGCCGTCATGCCTCAGCAGCACTGTGATCTCTCCTGACCTCGTTTCAGACCAGCGTGAAGTGCTGGCTGTCAGTTTGAAAAGTACATCACATTTTTAACGTGACAAGCATTGCAAAGTTATTAAAGCTCAACGCAATTTTATTCTCATGTGGGGAAAAAAATGCAGAAGGAATATGATATCTAATTTTTATATATTAATAATATAGATTTTATATATTTTTAAAGACATGAAAGGCTGATTTAGATGTGTTATGATCTGAAAAGTCTACATGTTATATGTAGATTATTACTTCATAAATCTGGGCAACCTGCCGTATCAAGAGATTCAATAACATATTTCTTACACTTAAAATTTACACTTTCAGAAATATATGCAAATTATTTAAATATGCCAGATAATTGCTGCTCAAACCTGTATACATTATAAAAAAATGTATTTAAAATGCTTACATTTTACAAGCACTGTTATAATAACAATAATAATAATAATAATAATAATAATAATAATAATAATAATAATAATAATACAGGGAAAACTTGGATTGCAAGTACCCTGGTCTAGGAGTGTTTTGCAAGAAGCGCAAATGTTTTAAATGAATACATTTACATTTAGCAGACGCTCTTATCCAGAGCGACTTACATTTTTATCTCATTATACATCTGAGCAGTTAAGGGTTAAGGGTTAAGGGCCTTGCTCAAGGGCCCAACAGTGGCAACTTTTAGGGAAACGTTTAGGGGTTTGAACCTAGGATCTTCCGAACCGTAGTCCAATGCCTTAACCACTGAGCTACCCCAGGCAAATTAACAGGAGAGGTCTTGTAACACAAGCAGCATTGTGGGTAAACGTGCACTTTGTGTCAGTCACTGGTATAGTCAACATTCGTGCACGCATATATTGTTTACTATAACATTGTGACCACGTGTGTGTGTGTGTGTATGCGTGTGTGTGTGTGTGTGTGTGTGTGTGCATAAATTATTTTTTATTTTGTGTTCAGGTTCTATCGGCAAACTGGTGTGTGTGTCCATGTGTCTGTGTGTGTGCACGCTTGTGTGAGTGAGAGTTTCTATTGAGAGAGCACATTTGAATCTCTGTTGTCAAACTAATGTGTGAGCATTTGTGTGTAGCCCGCTCCCTCCTCCTCTCTCTGGTCTCAATCAATACAGCTATGATTCTTTTTAAAGAGAAAGTTAATTTTCCTAATTTTTACTTTATATTTTGTCTTACTTATTCTTATATAAATATTTTTGGGTTGTGAAATAAAGCATCAAAGTTTCAGTTATTTCTTATGGAGAAATTCACTTTGATATACAAGTGCTTTGATAAGTCATGTTTAAAAGGCAAAACTTGGATTAAAAAAGTGATTTGGGTAAAACCATAATAAAAATCATCTTACTGTAGTGAGTCTTTTTTTCACTGTGCCATTATTAATTTAATAAAAATGTAACAAAAAAATAACATTCAAGCAATATATGAGTACTCTCATGATTCAATAACTGGTAGAACCAACTTTAGCAGGAATAACTTTAAGTAATAATTTCGACAATATCGATTCAGTACAAATTGGTGCAATTTTAATGCACAGCTCTCTTAATACCCTGCCACAGCATTTTAATTCGGTTGAAGTCTGGACTTTGACTAGAACATTCCAAAACCCTAATTCTTTAATTTTTTTTAGCCATTCTGATTTACTGGTGTGCTTTTCCTGTTTTATGTGTTATTTTCTAACAAGTTTTAGCTGTCAGACAGACAGACATTTGCCTTTAGAATACTCTGGTATACAGAGAAGTTCATGGTTGACTTATTGATTGCAAGATGCCCAGGTCCTGTGGCTGCAACAAGCGTAACAAGCCTAAATCATCACCCCTCCACTGTCATGCTCGATAGTGCGTATGGGGTGTTTCAGATGAAATGCTGTGTGGTTTTCCAAAACGTGGCACTGGCCATTTAAACCAAACAACCCCACTTTGGTCTCATCTGTCCATCGGACATTGTTCCAGCAGCCTTATTCTTTGTTCTGATGCAGTTTTGTGAACCGCAGTCATGCTTCTGTGTTCTTTTTTGACAGAAGAGGATTTCTCCTGGCAACCCTTTCAAACTAACTAAACTTGTTCACTCTTCTTCCAATTGTGCAGTCATGTTTTCTAACGCTTTCCTGGCTGATGTAAAGGCAACAATTGCTACACACACCTGAATGCTCCAGATTAGCTTTTATAGCTTTATAGAAGTCTGCACACCTGCGGATGATCAGTAAATGGAGGGCTGATGATTAGCAGCACCGGGCTGCAACTTACCCTCTTAGATCCTGTGGATTCAGAAATACTTAGCGTTGCTTGCATGTTTTGTCTCCTTGTTTTTTTAATGAATAATGGCATGGTAAAAAAAAAAGGTATATTACACTAAGGCTAATACTAAGACCCACTTTAATCAGATGATTTGTATTATGTTTTTACACACAATTAAACACATACAGTAATTAAAAGTGATACTAACTTTTGAACATGACAATATTTAAAATAGCTTAACAATACAGTTAAAAATATCCGAAATAATTCCTATGAGAGGGCCAGGAGAAAGATTTCCACTTTATGAAGATATAACAGATGTGATTACAGAGGTAATAGCCCAAACTCCTTGACTCTTTGTGCTGAGGCCTGAAAAGCTGAATACTCCCTGTGGGATGGCAATGCAGGCAGCTGTGATCTAATAACGGCTGGCTTCCTGCCAGCTGAGACCTGCTATTCATCACACACACACGCACACACTCACACACCAGCAGCAGCATGAGTAGTAGAAAAAGATATCAGGAGTACAGAATATACAGACGCACACACAACACAATACAGATCTGAAGCTCCGTCAGTGCTCAAGCTGTTTGGGTATACATATTATAAAAGATGCATTATATGGCAATAAATGCTTCCTACCAGTGACTGAAACACCAGAGGACCATATTTATCTGTGTTGTCATCTAAAATGGAGAACAGTGTGTCCAGGATGTCCTGAAGAAACTAAAGAAATTGCAGCGAGTTAATATTCCGCATCATTACAATCGTTAGGATAAAAGCCGGCTTATATCATGTGCTTACTTTGACTATTTCCTCTCCACTAACATGCCTTAATCGACCCAGAATATCCATCACACGATCAGGTTGAGCTTTCCACTTTAGCAGAGCCAGCAAGTCCACTGAGTACAGAAGAGAACAAGTATGGATTAATGGATGTGACAAAACAATATTGCCTTTTATCAATAACTAACAATGTGTGTGTAATTATAAAGTGCTTTGAAGCTACCATTCTGTGTGAGCTTGGTGGAGGAGAGCTGAGTGGAAATCCACAGGGTTTCCTTAGTGCTACGCTGGAAGATGAGGCTGGAGGGAATGTTTGGGCAGCCGTTAAAGTCGTCTTTACAGCAGGGTAGGCCCAGATACAGAGCGTGGTTGCTGAAGGTTGTGTTCTCATCACACTGAGAAAATAGATTTGCAGGGCAAAAATTCAAGAGAATAAAATAGATCAGGCAACCTCCCAATTTCTATACAGTGTATATGAACTGAAGAATGCACTGTATGTCATGCCACACTTAGAAGATAGATGTCACTAAGTATACAAAGTGGGGATTACAGCTATGAGGATAAAAGGAAACAGTTGGGGGTACAGTATATTATTGCAGAATATTTCTATTACAGTACATTCAGAATATGAAAGACCAACATGTGAAATATATTTTCAATTATTCATGTTAGAATTTTCATTTGACTTGTGATGTATTTGTGATATACTTCTCAACATTTTGAAGTTTTGAAGTATTAAAGTTTTGAAGTTTAAAAAATCTAAAACATTCTGATGTTTGATAATTGGTGTTGTTAATAATTTGAATTTCATATCTTGCACAAAACAAAAATATATACAAGCAATGGGCATAACATTCATATTATCGTAAAAATTTTTATAAAATTTAAATATTTGCCTAAATGATGTCTCCAGAAATAAATACATTCATGAAAATTTCTTCTTGTTTAAAAAATATGCGGTATAGTTGCACAGAATGCCACTAGAGGGGCAAAACCAAATAATGCAGCCCATTTAGCTCATAAAATGGTGAAACTTGTGGGCGACAGGGGGTACAAATTTTTGCCTCATCCCCACCTACTCCCCCGACCGCTTACCCAGTGACTTCTTTTCATTACATTATTTTTCCTTAGCAATAACAACAATCTTATCATATTTTTTCCTGCTGACTTTGTTTTTCTCTATTTACAGTCCAGTAGTATTGCACCATCTGGCTATGAACTAAAAAAAAAGAAGAAACTAAATTATCTGGAAAAGAGTTTGTATTTGCAGAAGATGCAAGTAGGTTGTATGAAAAAGCTATGGTATATTTTTTAAGAAACCAATTAATTTTCAACCATTTAACATTGTATAACATTTAAATAAACATTTATTTATTTTTAAAAATGCCCTAGCAATTAAAAAAAATGTGAATCAATTCTGAATCAGGGGCAATCAATTTTATTGATTAATTAATTTAACAAAAAAAAAAAAAAGTAAAAGTTCCGACCGAGTAAACTGATTAGACGAGAGGTATTCCATGAGTGTATATACTGTAGAGCATGACAGCACTGGGAAGTTTAACTATTTGTATCTGTCAGTATCGCAGGTGTTCTAACAAACATTAATTGCATAATTGTTGATGCCAGCATTGGTAAAAGGAGCTCTATATGGTCTGCAATCTTTAAAAGAGGGAAAAGCAGCTACTTGCAAAAAAACATGAGTAAAACCAGTCACGGATTAATTTTTTTTTAAGCTGCCCCAAGTAGCTTCTAACACTTCTACTTCTAATCAAGGGCACTATTTGGTGTGTAGAACAAGTATTGTACACCCTACAGTACATAGCACACTAGCTGTCCATTAAATGCTTTTTGGGGGAATTTAACCCAGAAGTTGGCTGTTATTTAAAAAAGAATATTTGGAAATATAAAGTAAATCTGATTTCATTTCTCAGGACACCCCCACCTCCATGGTTTTCTCCTCACCTTTTGGCTACATAGTACTGCTAAGAATTAAAAAACTACTTTCACCCCTGTTAATTACACTAGTTGTAGGTCACTACAGAAACTGTGGGTCATAAACTCAACACTAGTTCTGGCATGCGAAAGTTTGGGCACCCCTGATCGAAATTTCTGGTAATGTGAACAGTTAAGCAAGTGGAAGATGAAATGATCTCCATAAGGCATAAAGTTACAGATGACACATTGCCTTTATAATTAAAACTAAATCATTTATTTTATTTTTTCATCATTTACATTTTCAAAATAGCAAAAAAAAGGAAAAGGAGCCCACAGCAAAAGTTTGGGCACACTGCTAGTTAGTACCTAGTATCACCCCCTTTGGCATGCATTACTGCTTGTCAAGACTTTTTGTAGCCAGCCAAAAGTCGATTTTTTTCTTCCCTCTACCTGTGAAATGTTTCCTGTGCCATTGACTACAATACAACCTCAAATCATGATTGATCCACCGCCATGCTTAACAGTTGGACTGGTGTTCTTTTTATAAAATTCTGTGCCCCTAGTTCTCCAAACTTACTTTGCTCATTGCAGCCCAAGAGTTCTATTTTAACCTAGTTTTCTTCTGATAACTCTTCCATAAAGGCCATACACACAGTATGAGTGAAGATCAATTCCTCCTTCCTGTTTTACCCAAATGAGGATGGGTTCCCTGTTGTGTCTGGTTCCTTTCAAGGTTTCTTCCTATTGCCATCTCAGGGAGTTTTTCCTTGCCACTGTCGCCCTCGGCTTGCTTATCAGGGACTATCTGACCATTTTGATTCATACACATTCAGATTCCATACAAACTTAAATAATTTGATTGTGATTGTGTAAACCTGCTTTGCGACAATGACAACTGTTAAAAGTGCTATACAAATAAAATTAAATTGAATTGAATTGAATATTTGTGCAGGTGTGGCTGAATTTTTGAACAGTGTACCACAACTACAGTGTTTCTAGAGATCTTTTGCAGTCAAACGGGGGTTCTGACTTTCTTAAAATTTAGAAAATAAAAACAACGCACTGCTATTGTTAAAAATACTGCAAAATAATGTTTCATGTTAACCATATGCTTTTGGAGATCAGTTCATTTTCCACTTGCTTATGTGTTTACATTACCCAAAATTTTGACTACGGGTGCCCAAACTTTCGCTTGCCACTGGCCTTCAGCACTTAAGCTATGCTCTCAGGCTGACGACCGAATAACAGTCATGCTGATCTTTAGTACAACAGCACTCCTTCTGGTGTGATATTGCTTCATTATGTCACAAAGCAGAAGTTGTGCAAAGCCGGTTAGATAAACATGACAGTGAGTTTTTTGTACTTTTTTGTACAGCCGCTGCAGTCACCAGATCTAAATTCCTTTGTGATGTGGTAGAATGGGATATTCACAGCATGAATGTGCGGCAGACAAATCTACAGCAATTATGTGATGCAATCATGTCAAAATAGACAAGAATTCTTTACAGAAAGGCTGTTGTGAGAGCAAAAAAAGAGATGGGATGGGGAGGGCGGGGGCGTTATCGGGGTATTGGTGTTCCTCACCATAATTCTTGTTATGTTTCTAATAATATAGCCAGTAAGAACATCCTGTCATATTGGTAAAGATTCTTTTATATCTTGTGGGCAAGGATGTTTCAACTTTTTCTTTGGTATAAAGGCACTCCAGGAAGTGTTCTGTTCTATTGTCTTCCTCCAAAATCAAACTGAAAAGTATTGAGCGAGTTTAAAGTGGAGAACACTAAAATACTGTATGAATGACATTTAAAAAGCACCGCGGGACACTGTAAGGGGTTTTAGGGAAATTATAACACTAGAAACAGTACACATTACTGTTCACAGTACATGTAAACTAACCTACCCATGATCAGGTAATTTACGCAAAGATCACTTATCCCATGCAATCGCAAAATTATATGATTGATTTAACTGATAGTAGGTACAGTACATGGATGTATATAGCTAGGGATTTACTGTATTATTATCATCATCATAATCATAATCATCATTATTATTATTATTATTATTATTATTATTATTATTATTATTATTATTATTATTGTTATTATTATTTTTTTAATGTGATGTACTTTATTAGCAGTTGAAATTGCCAAGAAGGGCTTTCTGGGATCTCAAAGATCGCAATCTCATTACTCATGCTATGTTCATATTACCAGTCTTAAGTGACTTAAATAAAACACAGATCTGTTTTGTATGGCTGTCTCAGTGCACAAACCTAATGTTTTTCAGTTTGGATCTGAGTCACTTCCGTACGTGGTATTACATCTGATATATTGTACAGTAAATCAGATACACGATTATGCGACTTGAATGAAAACTGTCACATAAGAAATTGTTAGACTTTTTTTCCCTTTGTGCATGCATAGGCATTTCATAGAAGTGCAAGCATTATGAATTACAACAAATACAGCTGACTACCTGCTTTCCATCCTACAGAATAAAATCCCAAGCATATTTTTTAAAATTGCATCCATGGTTTATTATGAATGAATAGTCATGCAAATACGATGTGTTTTAAGGAAGCAAAGACATATCGATGTACACATACTCGCCGTTTTACAGGAAAGATGCATCCACATTAGAGTCAGAGAAATGTCACATTTTTGCATTTTTTCACCTTCAGCATTTATGTTTTATCTTATCTCATGAACTGCATGATCCATCTATCAGACTTGAAAAACTTTTATTACCCAATCCTTAACCAACTCATTTACTGTGAACGGAATCATTCTTTTGGACTCCTTGTGCCTATTGATTTCCTGTCTAATGTGCTTTGGATTGATTGGAAGTGCTCTACTGCCTAATTCCTTTTAATATCACTGGGGTGCAAGAATAAATTCTGAACAATTATTACTGAATATTCAGTTGTTAAAGTTATGAATTAATTACTAAAAACTAAATCTCAATTAATTCAAACCGGAAATATAGTGAAGCAAATTTTATTTTTATCAAAGCAATTTTGAAAGACAAATACAAATGAATAAAAATTAGCAGGAGAAAATGTTCTGACCTTGTACACATAGAGCTCGTGACATTCGTCAGATAGTGTCGTCCCATCTTCTCTCATTAACGGTGTGAAAGCAAAACCAAAGAGCTTCTTCTCACCTTTGTCTTTGGCTGCAGAAATAGGATTTTTTTTTTTTCTTTACTGCTGTTATCAAGGCAGAACGCAAATCATATAGTTGTCCTAAATCTTCTGTATTCTATGTAAGTCTCCAATTGTGCCTGATAACCATTAAAATCACTTACATATAACTGTATTCCCTGAGTTCTCAGTTGAATACCTTAAATTTTGATAAATAATGGAAGAACATACTTGAGCAGTGCCTGAACTCGAAGCGCAGATGGGAGCCTCTGAAGCGGTCGATAGGGATGGGCAGCTTGATCACTTCACTCCAGCGTGGGCTGTTGTTGTGGTAGAGGACAAGTGAACGGTGTTCACTGATATTTGGCTCTCCTGAGCCTAAGCTAATGCAGTCCTAAAGATAAAAAAAAAATTTCGGATGGTGTCTTAGAAACAGGGCTTTACTGCCTAAAAAAATTTAAATTTTGAAATATAGGAAGTTTATAAGTAGTTTAATCAAGTTTAATTTTAATTAAATTTTTAAAATATACCTTAAGAATCTCTCCATCGGCATACAACACATACACTGTGACCTCGATGTTTTTCTGCACGCTCTTCCCTCCTCTCTCAAAGTCACCTCTTTCCAAAGTGAGGTACAAATCATTACGGATATCCCCTAAAACATTAACAACAATACGTAATCATGTGAAAATAATCAATATAGTTTGTTATATTAAAGCATAAAAAAACATTCTATGCAAGTCAAAGGATTTCATACATGAAGCACTTCATTTACTTAATTTTATTAACGCTAAAAGAGTTGGACGGTAAACAGAAAAAAATTTCACAAGGCAAAGCAGCTTGATTAACATTGACAACATACAGTACAGTAAGCTTACTTTAGAACATGGCGTGTTATAGAGAGAGAGAGATTAAAAGATTCTGGCAGCCCAAGTTCAAGTTTATCTACACAAGACAAGCTCTATTATAGAGGCAAATACAAAATTTTTGGATTAAAAAAAAAGATTTGCTTAACAATTTAGTGCAATGCTAATACAGTTTAATACTCTGATTAACTATTAAATCAACATGTCTATGTAATTCTGCAAAGTCTATTTTATACCTCTCAAAAAATAAGAAAATATTTATTATTTCATTTATGTAATAGGTAACGGAACAGTTTCTAAGTGGTAAGAACTGCTGCCTTGCACTTCCAGGATCCGGGTTCGAGTCCAAACTAATGTGTTCATGGAGTTTGCTTGGTAGGTTGCCTCCAGGTACTCAGATTTCCTCCCACAGTCCAAAGACATGCAGATTAGGCTAATTGGCGTCCCATATGAATTGAGTGTGTGTCTTAGGCTCCAGGCCCCCGCAACACTTTATACAGGATGAAGCGGTATAGACAATGCGTGAGTGAGTGTACAGTAATAGGCACGTGTACAACATTTGTCATGCTGTACAAGAAAATCTCATTTAAGTCTCGGCCAAATTCTCTAAAACATCCTCTTTTGTTACACTTGTCCCTAAAGAAAATGTTCTGCCTACATTATTAATCACACTACCAAGCTTAACTCATGACCAAATTATTATTTGATAGTGTATGATTTTCGTATGTCACTGTAAGACTGAGATACAAAAATATAGTGATGGTCGACTGATGTAAAAGCAGCTTAAAAAAGAATAATTCTAATCAATTATCCTTAAATCGAGCTGTGAAAACATATAATAATTACATAGGTAACAAGCATATTAAATAAAAAAATCGCAAGATTCAGCTTTACACATGCCACGTTGTACTATTTTGCTTGTCCTTCACACGCCTTACACATGCAATTCGACTAAACACTGCATTACCATAATACAAGATGTCAGGGCTAACTATTATGTAATATTACTGATATCACTCTAACACAGAGCATACAAACTGCTTTCAGCAACTCAGTCCATTTATTCCCACAGAGCACAACACTACTCCTCCGCTTCTTTCCTTCTCAGTGTGTGGGAGCTCTGTGCTAACCTCACACTATTCTCTTTCAAAATGTTGACCCTTTGCCCCTCAGTCTCTCCTAGCTGTCAGAATGCCCTAAGCAATTTGCATTTTGTTTTCTGGTGGTCCAGCATTGTGTTTCCAAGCAAACTAAGAATTATACAGATAATTTTTAAGGACGGTTATTTTGTTACAAGTCACTGAGCTGTCATTAATGTAGAAGAAAGCAAATTAATTGTAGTAGTAATGGAAGCTTTCAACATTTGGATGTTTGCCCCAATGAAAATATTCTTCATGGGGATTTCTATGTATTATAGATGGATCATATATCAGATTACTACAGAAGGCCATGTAAGGCTAAAATAAAGATAAACTAAAGCTTATTGAAAATAAAACAAAAAAATAATAATTACCTCCAACCTTACATAAATTTAAGTTTTATGCCGAGCTGGCTGATAAAACATCTATAAAAAAGAACATACAATTTATGTTAATAACTACAATATGTCTACAGTAATAGTCCTGACAAAGAAATTTGTGACCATTGTCAGATTTTTTATTTTTTTTACTTAACATTATTTTAATAAGTTATAAGAAAAGCTAGCTTGTATTGTTTTTTAAGGCAGGTAAAGCATTTGGGGTATGCTGAATGCTGTGTGATTGAGACAGACGAGTTGTTGCTGCTGCTGTCGATTAAATAAACGACCAATTTTTACATTCTATATTTGGGCACTTTGCAGCCTGTTACAGAAAAAAAAGTTTCTTCCCATTTCTTAAATGTAATCTACAGTATTTAATTTGACTCAATATGAGAAAGTGAGAGGATGCTCAAGATCTTTGCACACTACTGGAGGCATGTAATGCATTAGATCTGTAATGCATTATCAACCTAAAGTAGGTGTGGCCGAACACTAAAAACACTAAAAAACATAGGTAGAAATGTCAGTACTCTCATTATTTAAATCCTAGCCCTGACTATTCCTCCACCTACATTGTTCAACAGCATTGTGAACCTGCTGTGCTATGGTGTAAATTTCACATCTGTTTGCCTAGCTCACATGAAATCCATTGCAAGAAGCTTACTTTTAAAAATTTATTTTGCGAAATCCCAATTCTGTTAAACGTCACTATTCTTAATTCAATTTTATTTAATTTTATTTCTATAGCACTTTTAACAATTGACATTGTTGCAAAGCAGCTTTACACAATCAAAAGAATTATTGAAATTTGTATGAAATATCTATTAATCAAAATGATAAGATTGTCCGTGATGAGCAAGCCAAGGACGACGGCGTCAATGGTAAGGAAAAAATACTTGGAATGGCAATAGGAAGAAACCTTGGGGAATAACGAATAGCAGGGATTGTTCCGCAGTCATACTGTGTGTCTTAACCGCAAAAAAAATAAATTCTGTTGAGAACATGCTGTCTCTTAATTTTTAATAAAGTAGGCCTATACATACGAAACTGTATCCCTAGATACTAAAACCTGAATATTCTCTGATTATCACCTAGCATTTACAGCTATATCCCAATAAAGGAGCCATCCATATCTGCAGAAGTAATGTGTAAAAACAGGAACCACCAAAGCTTTTTTCAACAGATCGTAAGGCACCACCTGTTGTTTTGTCTGTAGAGAACACATCAGTCACAACTACACTGCTGAATCCAACAACCAAAACACTTGCCGCCTAATACTGCTGTGCAAAGCTGTAATCATGGGGGGTTTCCACCAAACAAATTCCACATGCTATGTCTTCAGGTGTATGGGACGTATTGGTTTTTATCTAATAAACGATAGTTGTAATAAAGATAAAAGAAAAACAGAGATGGAACACATGCAATGTAGGTTAAGAGCAAAATGACTGGGGAAGGGCGAGGGGTCATGGAAAACACTAAGTGGTGACAAAAAAATTCCATCCGACAGAAGAATGGCTTATGATAAAAATTTTATCTGGGAGACACAGACTAGCTCTCTCTCTATCTGTCTCTCTCTCAGTGTGTAAGATGCTCCATTTCGAAATGCTTTGTACTGTATTAGAATCTTTCCTTCACTGGTTCCGTGCTATTCTGGTCTATCAGATCCATACAAGGGTTTCTGCTCAGACAGTTTGGCGATGTCTTTCACTCACCTCACCAATTCCACTGAATCAAAATAAAAGATAATGAAGATAAATATCCCAGCATTGGGGAAAACATAACTAAACAGCAAATATCTTTTAAAATGGATCTCCTTTCTCTTCAATGGCATGCATTTACTGGTCAAACCATCCAACCATGGTGTAGCCAAACAAATTTACAGTAAATAAGTTTCTATATTTCAGTAAATATTTCAAATATTTATGCATCAAAGTAAAGCTACTTAAATCAATTAATAATTTAACAAAATACACTGATTATAACATAAAACAAACACTAAGAGATGTCACTGATTATCTCACCGAGCATTTATCAAGGAGTGGGATATGTCAGACAGCAAATGAATGGTCTGTTCTTAAAGTTGATGTGTTAAATGCAGTAAAAATTGGCAAGTGTACTGTTAATATCTGGGAAACTTCGACATGGTTACATGGAACTCCACAACTGCCTTATATCTTATGTCCATCTTGTTCATTTTACTTTGACATGCACCTACCTAAACATTGTTTCTGACCAAGTACACCCTTTATGGCAATGGCATTCCCTAATGATTATGGGCCTTTCAGGAGATTATTGTGCGCTGTCAGTCTACAAAAATGTTCGGGAATGGTTTAAGGACCAAATAATTCAGGTTGTTGGCCTTTCCTCCAAATTACCCAGATCTCATTCAGATCTAACATCTATGGGATGTCCTGCACACAAAAAAAGGGAATTTACAGAGGGGCCACAACTTACAAAACTAACAGCATAGTTCCAGCTAGCAGAGAACATTTCAGCACTCCCATCAGAAAGAAGAAAACATGTGTTCCGTTGCATGAATTGGTGTAAGACAGTTTCGAGAATTATGAATGGTGTGATATAGGACAATTCTGTGAATGGAAATGCCTTTTTGATGAAAGAGTTTAACAATGAACAGCCAGATTATATTCAGCTGATGCACCTTGATGCAGAGTCTACAACAGCAGACGGCATCCACTTCTGTCAACCAAGAACAGAAAGTTAGGGTTGCAGAGGGCCCTGAGTCACTTACGTTGGACACAGTCTGAAAAAACATTTAACCTAGTCTGGTGAATCTCCTGTGGATTTTTGCAGAGAGACGGATGGTAGGGTCAGAATTTGTTGCCAACAGAATGAATCCATGAACCCAACCAGCCTTGTGTCAACAGTCCTAGTTGCTGGAAGTGGTGGAACGATATTGGGAATGTTTTCTAGGCACACTTTATCCATAATCACCTATATGCTTACAAAGTTCTTTAAATTAACATCAGACCTGATTTAAGACCAAACCGTGCATGTGCAGAGACCTTAGGCACCTGTACAGTAAGTCAAGAGAGATTGGAGATTCCCAAATTGTTGTTTGATTATGTATCATGTGACTTTAAGAGATCTATTTGTACTGTTGCTGGCTAACTTATTCATCTGCTAATAATGATATTGGGTTTTTGACAATAAGTTTAAAAAGTTCTTTAAATGCCAAGTTACCAGCTAAGAATCTACTAGACCACCTTTGGGATGTTGCTGAAGAATAAATCATCTTTTGAAGTCATTGCCATGAAAAATTGAGAGGATATAGTCAAACCAAACCATCTGGCGCCAACTAAATGCCACACTAAAGTCACAGAGGGAACATGTTTTCCTTATTCTGATAATTGATGTGATATACTGTATATTATTCCACTGCACCTCCGCCATATTATTGCCTGATTAGGGCATGAAATTAGTTATATGGTTGTTTCCAATCAAGTGAATTCACATACAGTAGATATTATTATATAATAATATTATACACCTGGAGATTTTACAGGACTTCATGCTTTGGTCTGCTGACAGGTTTTATGGTTATACTGATTCACTTTTCCTGCAGGACTTGCAGGACACTGTCAAACGGATGAGCTAAAGGCTGCTATCAAAGCAACCTGGTCTCCAATAACACCTCAGTTCTGCGATAGGCTGATCGTCTCTGTGCCAGGTCGCACTGATGCAAGTGAGAAGTACTGTGTAAGAGGACAATTTTTATTTTTGCCAGCAATTATTTGACGGTTTAAAAGGATCTTCAGTGTCAGTCACATATACAGTAAAGCTGTAACATTAAGTTTTAAAAAATCATTAGGATGAGAGGCTTTGTGGTTTCTCGGTAATACATTTTGTTTTTGTTTTATAAGCTTTAACACTGAGAAAGCGGGGAGGCAAGTGAGTAACTGAGTAAAGCTGCTAAGACACAAGTGATTACAGTATAAGGTTCAAGGCAATTAAATATATAGATAGATAACATGCTACCTTTTAAATAAAAATGGTGTAATAGGCAAATTTCTAAAATATTAAAGTACTTTAGGGTGTGCTGTTATTGAAAATAATCTACCTTGGGAATTCCATTCCATTGTAGATTTTTTTTTAAAGTGCATGCCCCACCCTTAGGCCCCACCCTTTTGTTCATTATACGCCAAGTCTGAAATGCTCCTAATTTGCTTTTATGTTAGTTCTCATTTTAAAATTTAAACTATGCCACTGATTTAAGCTCTAACAGCAAACAGGGTCAGGGTTAGATGTGAAAATAGAGTTAAGAACACATAAAGTGAACATTAGATGAGAAAACTGCACTACTGTTAATAAATTAATATTTGTCAAAGCAGCAGAGACAAACTTAAGCTTGTGCATCACACTTACAATCATCTATCTTCATTTCTTAAAGGACACCGAGAGAGTAGAATTGGCAATGCGAAAGGAGAGAAACACACAAATATGATTTAAGAAAAGGAAAGAAAAATCCATAAAGATGAGTCAGTTGAAAGTGCTTTCTTGTAACAAAACATCACTTTATGTGTTGTGGCATTTCTTGGGGTTTAAAAGATTTATTTGAATTAGATATTAGACTTTATAGTGGCGATTCAGTCATAAATACATGTGAACGCAGATCAACCTTTGAAAGAGGCAGGTTAGAAGGAAGTGTTCTGTACAAAGAATTGCTAGCTATGTTATATAAAACGTAAACTTATTTTAAACCTATTTTAAAACAACTCAGATTAACCTAAGGTAGCTAGCAAGGTGGATCGACAGATTGAGCCATATTGATTGTCTGAGATAGCTGGCAAATTTTATCAGCAAAAAATAGCTAGCTATGTTGGATTAGCATCCTCAGTGGTAAATATATTAGAAAGTCAAATAATAAGACTTTTACATTACTTATACAATTTTAAAACTATACAGTTACAATGTTGGTCTCTCCAGATAAAGCAAATAAATTTCCATTGTGTTTTTCAATGCATGTTAAAGTATTTTAAAAGAAATATTATCATATGGACTCTAATGTCTTCTGTCTTTTATCAACTGTCTAAACATTTTGCTGGCATGGTTTCCCTAAACACCAATTATAAAATTTAGCTGACTGATACTGTACATTTCAACCCTTCATGGGGGTGGTCTCTTAAAGAATGAGGGAAGACCCCTCCCTCAACCTCAAGGCATTAAGTATTACTGAATGGTTTAAAGAGAGAGAAAATGATATAAATTAAATGATGAAATTTTATGCTTTTCATGGTCACCAGATCTTGACAGGTTTTGGAGCAAGGTATTAGACTCCAGAACCATCATTAAATCAAATCTCTTCTGACAGCCCGACACCTTAATTATGCACTTTATGGTGGTGTTGTTGTTTTTTTGTTTTTTGTTTTAATGTAGCTCCCAGCTGTATATCTATTGGCACATAAAGTATACTAAACACTAGTTTAGGCTATGCTAAAAAACTTTGATATTAGACTATTAATCATGCTATAATTTTATTCTAGTTCAGGCTTAATCCTGGCTAATTATTCAGACTACTGAATTACTCTTCTACTTTAACTTTAGTCATTTACTATGACTGCAATCTTTCTTGAGTCAGGCTGTGTAAACACAAACACTGAAAAGCCATTATGCCAAATTAATTATAAAAGCATCACTCTAATGGCAGACTAACTGTGCACTTTAATACTGTTTGTCATGAGTTACTTCAAGTCAGAACAGAACCATAACTTGGAAACACAGAGTACAATATATTACAAAAGGTACGCGGGCCCTTAACCAGGCTCACCTATACAAGGTCTGTTCGGAATCTTTGTTGATTGCAACCATACACACATTTAACATTCTCAAGTGTTCTTCTGGATACAGTCCACTCTGCTTGGCTACCAGGTTGCATCAATGTTGTCCCAACTGTTCTCGTTACATTAACAATGGCTGGACATTTTTCAGACAGACCCTGTATGTTCTTGTTGAACAGTCTATTACAGATTTCACCTCTTGGTTGTTATAAAAACTTTCACTCTTCTGAGAAAGCTTTCTACTAGATTGTGAAGTGTGGATGTGGGAATCTGTTCATTTAGACACAAGAGCATTATTGAGACGAGGTCCTGAAGTCCAGCAAAGAGGACTGGCACAGTTTGTATCCCATTCATCTCAAAAGTGCTCAGTGGGGTTGAGATAAGCACTCAGTGCAGGCCACTTGAGTTCTTTCAGTCCAATATTGGCAACCCATGTCTTCATGATGCTCGCTTTGTACACTTTGTATGGTATATGTCCTTGAAGTCCTGGGCTCTCATAGTTTTCTCATTAAACTTCCCAAACTTCTCTTCAATCTACAAAATTATTGGACTATTATAAATTCTTTCTGTAGACTTTTCATGGGGAAAAAAAAAACTTTTGTAACAGTTTCCTGGCTCTCAGAGACTCTCTCCTGATGAGTCCTGGCTGAGTCATGGGGCTCACCTGGCTCTGTCAGATGTCATGGACACAGGGCAGTGACGGTGAGATTGAGGAGTAACTGAGGAGATTGAGAGGTAATCAAGTAGAAGTCCTACAAGTTCAGCAAGAATGTGTTTTCTACTTGATGGAAGTCCTGGTGAGATTGCAAAAAATGAGGAAAGCATTTGGGAGTGATCTACTGCAAGTAATCCTGGAGAGAGTTGAAGTGATCAGTCTGGGGCAGCTGGCACATACGGCGCTAGTGTCATTCTCTCATGCTTCACTCTTGATGCTCTTCCCAAGCTCTCCTCGTATTCACGGGCCTCACGTGGAAAAAACCTCACCTCTCCTTGTTTCCCTACCAGCGCTCTGCATTCTTAAGATCAGTGGATATTTCTCATTCTTGCTGTAAATTTGACAAAAACTCCTTGTCCTGTTAGTCAAAGATTTTGTCAAATCCATACACTCACAGCAGAATGACCATTTTCAATTACCCGAATCGCTCTCTACGAGATTACTCGTCAGACTGGGGCTTTAAGTTTAGTAAGCAAAATTCTCAAAGTGGAGAATTCTTAAAATAATTACAATTGTGTGCTTAAATCTTTGGAACAGTTTAGGGAAGGCCAGCATATGGGGGTGATGGTCATGTGTAAACATACGTTTGGCCATATTCTCAAAAAACACAAATCTTGCATATACCATAATATATAAGGTAATTAAATTTAAGCCCCTATTAGAAATGCACACATAAATAGTACATGGTGCCTGGTTTATGGTTCCTCCAGGCATTACTGACTTATTGACCTTTTAACTTGATGCCTTGGCTGTGATTATAAATTATGTCTTTCAAGCTAAAGATAAGAAATATAAATGCAGGTGTTTATAGCTCAAATTGAGATTGAAATTGAGATTTTTCAGACGGGCATGCATAATTGACAGTGCTGACTAGAATATAGATTGGGAGAAACACATATCCATTTAAATTCATATCCATTTTAAGGGAAAAGACCCCACAATTGGTAGAAGAGTGCCTTGGTCCAATCAGCGTATAGTGATTTCCTGTCAGATGGAGTTTTTTCAATCTGGGGATTTGTAGCAGGATGTGTGTGTGTGTGTGTGTGTGTGTGTGTGTGTGCCATAACTCCAAATGTTGTGAGTCACAGATCTTGAAGTATACAATGGTATAAATAAAGTTAGACTTAATAATAGTATATGTGTCTTCTCAGGGCTGGCTGCTGAGTCACAGGGATTGCGCTTTTTAATGGTCCATCTCCATTTAAACACCGGGTCCGGAATAGAGTGCACATCCAAAGTAAATCACTCTCTTTCCCCGATTTTCTCCCTAATTTAGTAATGTCCAATTCCTCCCTGCCACTAGGGGGCTCCAACATTAAGGCTACTACTACCACTCAGTCGGGAGGGCTGAAGACTATCACGTGTTTAGACCTAACATATAAATGAGTAACTACCTACTCTACTAAGTAAGATATAGCATTTATTATACAGTAATCACAAATACATTTGCATTACGGCATTTGGCAGACGGCCTTATCCAGAGTTACAATTTTATCTCATTATATATAAGCAGTTGAGGTTTAAGGGCCCAACAGTGATCTCAACTAAAATCTTATAAATTAAAAGCTGTCTCTCATTCATTGTAGTTTTAAAATAGTTATAAAATGTTAAAAGAATGGAATAATTTAAATAATGTGTTTAAGGGAGAGACAATGTGGAAAAAGCAAATTGCATTGATGCTCCCTTGTAGTTTATTGTATTGCATGAATGTCTAATTTTTTGGTGCTCTTGTGTGTATGATTGTCTTTCTAATTTAGTCTTGTCCAATTCTTACTCATCACTATAGTACTGCTACAGATACAGGACATGATACAAATACCGGAAGGTTGAAGCCTACCAAGCACTTTGTCCAAGACACATTAGATCACAAAGCATTTTTTTTTTTTTAAATGTGGCATCATTCCGATTTAAACTCAATCTCCGAATGATGAAGTGAATGCTTTCCTGTTGCACCAGATGATTACATACTGTAGCCCTATCCATGTTAGAAGAATACACATATATTTTTTTATTTTAAACTTAGGTATCAAAAAGGGCAAAAGGACGAATCGACCAATGTAACCTCCTTGCACTCTACTTAGCCGTTCAGACATGCCACATCAGAGGTCTTACCTGGCATGATGACATCTGGGAACCCAAGTTTGCGTGTGATGGCGACACCACGGTTAAAGATCATAGGATTCTCCCTACGGATCTGTTCTGTCTCTCCCCGGAGAAGCTGCAGGGAGATGATCAGTCCTGCACACATACAGAGAAGGGGAGAAATGGAGAAAGGTTTAAGGTTAACCAGGCTTTCCCTGGTGCTGGGGAAAGTCTCAAATCTTAGATCAAAAGAACATACCGGGGTGAGAGGCTTGAGCAGGAAAAGAAATAAGTACCGTAATCACACATAAGAGCATACTGTAACAGTTCAGTTGCTTTACAACTGAAGAAAAAAGAAAAGAGAAAGCATGTGCAGGTCTGTGGTCTAACCTTATATTACAGTAGGTGTTTCTATCTCTTCTTATTTAAATTGACAAGATGGTGTATTAAGTACGTCCCACACTTAAAAATTTAATTTAATCACATTTAGCTTTAGTTACATCACACACTTTGTGGTCAGTTCATGTGTGAAAACGATTCCTCATAACTCTCAGAACAACTCTTTCACAATTTGAGTGCTGTCGGGGATAAAAACTACATTGATGGGATAATCTGGTCATTCAGTACATTCAGGTCACCAGCTGACTTACTTTTATTGCCAGATAGCGTTCTTAACCCAGTTCCAGTAATTTCAAATCTCCTTAGTTTATTAATTAATAGTTCAATAATTTGACCATTCAGAAATAGTGGCTTATTTGGCCGGACAGTGCATCACACCTTATACACAGTACGGCTCTTGATATTAAGAAGCATGCCCCTTGAACTTTAAATTCAAACTGTTTCACCAATGGCAAAAATACACAAAAAGACAGGACAAGAAGACAAAATACCATGGCTCCCTTTTTTTTCAGAATAACTCCATGCTAGTGTGGCAACTCTTAAGTGTTAAATATTCAGGGTGTTAGATTAAACACAATGTATCTGTGAGACACAACAAATGTGAAAATGAGATGGGAGCTGAATCTCCAAAGGGAGCTGAAGAGCACATGATTCATTTACAAACCCTAGGCTTGGTCCATTATCCAAGTTTAAAAGCACTAAAAGCTTAGGGTAATCAAACTGCACAGGTTTAAAACTTTTAAACATTTCGCAGAGTTTCTAGACAACTATGAGCTAATGGTTGCTCACCAACACATTGAGAGATGCTGAGATGCAGAGTTTGGTTTCGCTCCACAGGACCTTAGCACCAGCTTTATGAGAGCACTGAATAATTAGAATTGTGCACTTTTAGAAACAACCGAGCCCGAGCTAAATGTATTGGTAATTTTGCACTCATTTGTATTCATGGAGTTTAGCTTGTTTAATGAAAGGATATTTTTGAAAAGTGCATATAAAATGTATTTCTGTGGCACATCTGCCAAATTCTTTTAGTTATTTATTTTAAGCAAGATTTTCTGTCGTATCTAGATATACAAAAATACGTAAAAACCTACCAAACATTCAATGAAGAGTAACTGCTTTCCTGCTTAAGGCCAACATTGAATTAAATGCTGCAGGTTAAATTAATTGCCTGGCAGTAAACTCATTTATTAAACAAACCTGTCTAAAGTGAGGTTAATTATTCACTTACTCACTCACTCATCTTCTATACTGTTTTATCCTGTATTCAGGTTCACGGCGACCTGAAGCCTATCCCAGGAGGCTTAGGGCACGAGGCAGGGTACACCCTGGACAGGGTGCCAATTCTTTTGCAGGGCACACACACACATACAGTACACACACTACGGGCAATTTGGGAACACCAATTAGCCTAACCTGCATATCTTTGGACTGTGGGAGGAAACCGGAGTACCCGGAGGAAACCCACCAAGCACGGAGAACACATACAAACTCCATGCACACAGAGTCGGGAATCGAGCCTGGTCAGCAATCGAACCCGGACCCTGGAGGTGCAAGGCGACAGTGCAAGGTTAATTACTGTGCATGAATGGATAATACAAACCCTATATGTCTAAATATGGCAGATCAGCTTCTACGCTTGTCTGAGGTGTAAAAGTTGAAATAATGGATAGTGGAAACAGATTTTTTGGAATCCATTATGTCTAAGCAAAAGTGTATTTCTACACAAAATTACAAGCCACTTGGCTGGCAGAGTGGTACTCCTCGAATGTCTGTGGTTGTGATGGAAACTGCAAACATCCTTTATTAAAACTGCAACACTCATCTATACCCAATTTCCCCAATTTAGATCTTACAGTAATATATTTTATGTAAAAGTACTGTACTATACTGATTTGGAGTTAAATAATTTTCTCTTCATACAACAGTCAGTCACAACATTGCAAAAAAAACATTATGCTTAGTATTGTGTAGATTCTCCTTTGGCAGCTCCGAACCCTCGGGCAAACACCTTTAGGGGTGTGCTGCGGTGTCTGGTACATGCATAACAGGCCCTTGTGGCAGGCTGTGAAGTTTGGGGTGTTCTGGTGCCTTTATTTCATGGCCAGCATTGAATTTTTTGTGATTTGTGCTACATCGGTTCTTCTGTGGGATCAGACCAAACACAAGCACAAATAATACTTGGGTTCCAATGATCCTGTCACCACTGATAAGTATGTCAGAGTCCATTCATTATAAAATACTACTTATATTAAAACACCTAAACTTAATTAAGTCCACGCTAAATTTCGTGTCACAGACATTTTTATACATTTTCAAGAAACTGTATTTGACCTCAGAGAAATAAAATAGTTTAAGTTTTTAAATATTTTTTAAGTACAGTGGAACCTTGGATTACGAGCATAATTCGTTCCAAAAGCGGGCTTGTATAAACCAAATTGAATTTTCCCATAAGAAATAATGAAAACTCAAATAATTCGTCCACAGCGTAAAAAATTAATTGATAAAAATAACACAAAATATAAAGTAAAAATAAAACAAATTAACCGGCACCCAACCTTAAAAAAAAGGAAAGATAAATCCTGACAGATAAGTGTTTCCGTTTGTGCGCGGAGGCATGTGTGTGTGTGAAGCTAAAGTAATGAGCCCTTTCCCTCTTCCCCTTCTTGTCTCACACAGTTACCCTTCCTCCACTCTTTTCACACACACGTGCGTACACAATGAGACTTGCTTTTGCTTAACACGCACACTGTACACACACGAATACAGACACAAAATAAAATGTGTTTTACGCGCACACATGTGGTCATAGTGTTATAGGTAACAGTACACGCATGCACGGATGTTGATTATAGCAGTAAGAGACGCGCACTAAGACCCAGCAGGGGTCCGCTTGTCTTGCGGAACACTTGCAAACTGCGTTACTCGAAATCCAAGGTTCCACTGTAACTAAACTTGTATAAAGCAGGGTTTTTTTTATCTGGGTATCTAATAGCGTATCTGTGAGATTAATGCCTTTTAAACCATTTACTTATTTTGACACAAGCTCATATAAACAATAAAGGTTCAACTGTTTTTTCTGTTCTAAAGTTTTTAAGAACTCTGTCGGTTCTTTTAAACTTTGATTTAAGCCTTATGCAAAGTTTAGATAAGATTTAGGGTGCTATTACAGTCTTAGTGAACTGAACATTAATTTTGGATTAAATTGCAGTCTTATTAAATCATGTTTTGCATGGTGTTGTATCATCTTACACCCTGCTGTCCCTTATTTTTTACATTAATAAAAAGTCACAAAAAAAGAATGTATTGTTCTTAATCCTTTGGTTGTTTGGAGAGCTGTATATTTATATGCTAAGTGTGTTTCTAGCCAACTAGCTATTTATTACAATTAACCATGAAATGAACCTAACGCAAGCTCCATAGTGTTATAATATATTGGAAAGCTTTGTTGAACTTGCTTCATCCTGTGCTTTTATTATTATTATTATTATTATTATGATAATGATGATGATGATCATGATGTTTATTATGATTATTATTATTATTATTATTATTATTATTATTGTTATTCTCTTGTCACTAAATCTGCATATAAATGTATCAGAGCTGTAGCAAATATTTCTGGGTGTATGATGATGTACCTTCATCATAAAGCAACATTTCTAATATGACAGCGCCTCCGGTATGTATTTAAAGAGGTTATAAAATATTTTGTCACTTTTGATTCCGAATGCTTTACTCTCTTGATTCTCTACTAGAGCAGAAGAAACACTGAGTCATCAAAGCTCCCTTTTCAGCTTCAACCATTTTACAGTCTTCAAAAAGTTGTAGTTGAGGATGATGACATACTAGTGAAATATGGTCACTGCTATTCTCTAGATCCCTGACACACATTTAAAGTTAAACCCCTAATTCTAGACACATTTGCCACTTTAGGAAGAAATGCAGGAGTAAATGTTTAGGAAGTTGTCTGCGGTGAAAGGTTAGATAATAAGAGACAGTAATTTAACAAGATAAATAATATTATATAGTCTTATTTAGAATAGAAAAAGATATTATATTCTTTACACAGTGGTTTACTGTTAACCATGGAATGAAGCACTGTGGAGTGTACTTTTAAATAAACAGATCAACAAAGGTGTGTTGTGATGCGCAGAGAATTAAAATTGTTACCCTATAGTTGATTATTTTCCAATAACAGCATACCGCAGAGTGCTTTAGTCCTTTTATAGAATAGCACAATTACAAGTAGAGTTCAAGCCAAAATGGGACTTCTGATTGTGCAAAATAAGATAAGACAGTTATAAGGGGTAAAACCTCCCTTTATTTCTCTATATAATCCCCTGCTACACTAATGCACTTAACCCAGTGTTTCACTCGTGCTTGTCTACCATCAAGTCTACCATCATCTTAGCACACAGGAGAAATGATTAGACTACCTGGCCCCTCAGGGACTCCTTAATGGCCCAAACATGGCTTGGAGGACAGGGGATGTGGCAACAATTCCCAGCAAAGTTCTTGTAACATGCAAGTGATGTTGGTGAAAGCTTGTGTGCACAGTTCACAGACAGATGCATCCCTTTAACAAATTGGTAACAAGCTATCTGTTGAATTTTCAAGGATCATTCGTTCTACTCGCTGAATTTTCATGGGAATTACTGCAGGGCCTCAGAGCCATTTCGGGTGCACCACTGAAATGTTTTACTGCGGCTAAGTGTCTCATCACAACACTGTGCTTAAAGTCTTCTATAAATGTCAATCGGGTTAATGACTTTATTCACGAGAAAGTTCATCAACTGTCCCAATTTGACTTGAAAGCTCCTGTGTTAGGGCTGAAGGTGAGCCTGGAGTGTAACCCAGTAAATTTAGGGCACATGGTGGGGCACACATTGGATGGGGTGCCAACCTTTCTGAGGGCGTGATCACAAACATCTCTTTGGACTGTCAGAGGAAAACCTAAGTAGAAGCTCCCTGTGCTTCTATAGCAATTATATTTGAGTTATATAAATATTCTTAGGTGCCGGTATAGAAAATAAATCACAATATCTTATCTTTTTATCGGCCAGCCCTTTATTTACTTTTTTTTTTTTTTTTTTTTTTGTTACATATGGTAGCTGTAGTGTGTATTGAAAGACATCAATGCATAGTATGCCATTTCCAGACAATGTTGGGCCACTTAAGCTTGAAAGCTTAAAACAAATTCCAGTCCCCAATGCTGCAGAGTTTAGCATTTCACCTTGTTTAACACACCTGACCCAACTCATTAGCTTATTCAATCGATTAGAACCCAGAGGCTAAACATAGGGACTTTACTGAGAAACTAAACATTGATTAAACATACCGTAACACTATGATTATTGACATTTCTTATGCCTCCATAAAAAAACATACCATAGTTGGTGCTGGGTGCAGTGTATTTGGTGCTGGACTTGCGGATGATGTTCTCATGAATCTGGTACCACTCATTCTCATTGTTACATCTGCAGGAAAAATGAAAAAGGTAGTAAATATATTATAAAGATAAAAATGGTAATGCAGACAGAGGAAAGAGTGAGTTGTACTGTAGTCTTGTAACAGACAAAACACTCAACCTAGTGATGTACAGTGCATCCGGAAAGTATTCACACCGCATCACTTTTTCCACATTTTGTTATGTCACAGCCTTATTCTAAAATGGACTAAATTTAGAATTCTACACACAACACCCCATAATAAAAACATGAAAGAAGTTGAGATTTTTGCAAATGTATTGAAATAAAAAAAAATTGAGGAAGCACATGTACATACTGTAAGTATTCACAGCCTTTGCCATTAAGCTCAAAATTGAGCTCAGCCGCATCATGTTTCCCCTGATCATTCTTGAGATGTTTCTGTAGCTTAATTGGAGTCCACCTGTGGTAAATTCAATTGATTGGACATGATTTGGAAAGGCACACACCTGTCTATATAAGGTCCCACAGTTGACAGTTCATGTCAGAGCACAAACCAAGCATGAACTCAAAGGAATTGTCTGTAGACCTCTGAGACAGGATTGTCTCGAGGCACAAATCTGGGGAAGGTTACAGAAAAATTTCTGCTGCTTTGAAGGTCCCAATGAGCACAGTGGCCTTCATCATCCGTAAGTGAAAGAAGTTCGAAACCACCTTCTCTCTTCCTAGAGCTGGCCGGCCATCTAAACTGAGCGATCGGGGGGGAAAGGCCTTAGTCAGGGAGGTGACCAAGAACCTAATGGTCACTCTGTTAGAGCTCCAGAGGTCCTCTGTGGGAAGAGGAGAACCTTCCAGAAGAAAAACCATCTCTGCAGCAATCCGCCAATCAAGCCTATATGGTAGAGTGGCCAGAGAGTCTCATCAGACATGAGAATTTTGTTTCTCATGGTCTGAGAGTCCTTTAGGTGCCTTTTGGCAAACTCCAGACGGGCTGCCATGTGCCTTTTACTAAGTAGTGGCTACCGTCTTCCCACTCATATAGGCCTGATTGGTGAATTGCTGATGGTTGTCCTTCTGATAAACTAATTAATTTTAAATGGGGCTGAAATCGGGCCTATTAGCATCAAATGATGTCCATAACAAAAGCAATACTGACAATAATAAAAAATTAATAAAAACAGATCTTCAAAACTAACATTAAATAAGGGAAATTAATTAATTATGGAAACTTACCATAAAAAGACGAAAAGTTCGTTTAGAGTTACCAGCCATCTACAAAATCTCCAATTTAGAGCACTTCAGATTAGAGCCATTATGAAAGCTTTACATAACATTTAAGTACTGTTTAAATGAGATTATACATATATTTTTTGGATGCCTTCAGTATTGTTTAACAATGTAGAAACAAATTGAAATTAGAAAAAAAAACATGAAAAAACAAGGGCTGTCCAAACTATTGACTGGTAATATGCATTATAGCATTTAATAGCTGTTACATAGTGGCTTAGTGGTAGGTGTTTCGCCTGCCATGCGGCTGGTGGCCAAACCCCTTAGCCACTGGATGCAGTGCCGGTCTCAAGCCCGGATAAAATGGGAGGGTTACGTCAGGAAGTGCATCCAGCATAAAACCTGTGCCAAATTGTTGTGCGGACTGGATAATCCACTGTGGTGACCCCTAAAAAACTTTTTAAATTACTATTATTGTACATAAACATGTACAGTATAACACATTTTGACAGTATCCTGGTACATCAGTATACACTCACCTAAAGAATTATTAGGAACACCATACTAATACAGTGTTTGACCCCCTTTCGCTTTCAGAACTGCCTTAATTCTACGTGGCATTGAATCAACAAGGTGCTGAAAGCCTTCTTTAGAAATGTTGGTCCATATTGATATCGATAGGATAGCATCTTTCAGTTGATGGAGATTTGAGAGATGCACATCCAGGGTACGAAGCTCCCGTTCCACCACATCCCAAAGATGCTCTATTGGGTTGAGATCTGGTGACTGTGGGGGCCATTTTAGTACAGTGAACTCATTGTCATGTTCAAGAAACAAATTTGAAATGATTTGAGCTTTGTGACATGATGCATTATCCTGCTGAAAGTAGCCATCAGAGGATGGGTACATGGTGGTGATAAAGGGATGGACATGGTCAGAAACAATGCTCAGGTAGCCCGTGGCATTTAAATGATGCCCAATTGGCACTAAGGGGCCAAAAGTGTGCCACGAAAACATTCCCCAAACCATTACACCACCACCACCAGCCTGCACAGTGGTAACAAGGCATGATGGATCCATGTTCTCATTCTGTTTATGCCAAATTCTGACTCTAACATTTGAATGTCTCAACAGAAATCGAGACTCATCAGACCAGGCAACATTTTTCCAGTCTTCAACTGTCCAATTTTAGTGAGCTCGTGCAAATTGTAGCCTTTTTTTCCTATTTGTAGTGGAGATGAGTGGTACCCGGTGGGGTCTTCTGCTGTTGTAGCCCATCCGCCTAAAGGTTCTGCGTGTTGTGGCTTCGCTTTGCTGCATACCACAGTTGTAAGGAGTGGTTATTTCAGTCAAAGTTGCTCTTCTATCAGCTTGAATCAGTCGGCCCATTCTCCTCTGACCTCAAGCATCAACAAGGCATTTTCGCCCACAGGACTACCGCAAACTGGATGTTTTTCCCTTTTCACACCATTCTTTGTAAACCCTAGAAATGGTTGTGTGTGAAAATCCCAGTAACTGAGCAGATTGTGAAATACTCAGACCGGCCCGTCTGGCACCAACAACCAGGCCACGCTTAAAATTGCTTAAATCACCTTTCTTTCCCATTCTGACGTTCAGTTTGAAGTTCAGGAGATTGTCTTGACCAGGACCACACCCCTAAATGCATTGAAGCAACTGCCATGTGATTGGTTGATTAGATAATTGCATTAATGAGTAATTGAACAGGTGTTCCTAATAATCCTTTAGGTGACTGTATGTTCCACAATACCATGATACAATACAGGGTAGACCCATGTACCAAAGAGTGGAACATCTACTATAATAGCAAATAAGTACCATGGTACTGTCAAAAATATTAATATTATAAACAGTACCATGGTACAGAGTATTCCTTTGCAAACTGTGCTTCGTAATATGACCATTTTATGTATCTTGTACATTTTTTATTTTAGGTATTTTAACATTCCATTTTTTCTGGCCCAGAATATGCTTAGCTCCCAGAGAAACAGCTGAATAAATGTATTATTTGTCTCTTTTTCTTTATAGTCAACTCATTTAAGAAAAGAAGTCTCTCTCTGGATTTATTGTAACTGTAATTCATCTAACAACCAGCAGGGGCTCAAAACAATTCCAGACTACTTCAGGTGAAACACAACAATCACAAAAAGTTTAGATATTTTCAGACATACAGTACAAATAGGTCTCTAGTGTGTGAAAGAGGAAAAAACATTTTCTGCTTGTTTTTCTTCTATTTTTGTACTGGCCAGGGCTTAAACAAGCTGTTCAATTCCCTAAATGTGACCTCATAAAACCAGCTTCTGAGGGCTATTTCAGCTGGACCATTAACAGACACACTTTGGGAGACCTTTGAGACCTGTGTTAACTTGTTAAAGAAATAGAAAAAAAAATCTGGGACGTTTAAGACAATCTGTGTCTTCTATTCTGGTGTTAAACAAAATTGCAGTCTCAAGCACTTCAGAACTTTAAAACTTTAAAACCACAGAACAATAAATGTTTCATGCATCATTTTTCATTTAAATGAGTTCCATCTGACATTAAGACTATTATGTAATTCATGCAATGCAAGCACTTACAAGTTCAGGTTTTGTGTAGAGAGGCAGGGGTGCAAGCCAAGATAATAAAGCTATCATTAACTTTTGGCATCAGGAGGCAATCTACTGCACTTTACACTGGAAACCAAGTCAGGAAGCACAATGAAGCTATTGAAATTCATAGAAAGGAAAACTTTCTACCCAAGTCTTTTGTTCTGTTCTGGTCAAAATTGCACATTTAAAATCTTAGTGAAAGCAACTACTTTTTTTTTTACTATCATAGAACTTACAGGGTACTTACTTTGCTATTTTTTCTGGAAAACTTAAAACAATGTTCAATGTTCAATGTACATGCATGAATAGTGGCATATACCCTTATAAACCTGTTTTAGTTCATGCTACATATTGTTAACAGCACATTGTTAACAGCAACACATAGACAGGTCTGATGGTCAGTTACTGTAAGTGCTGAAGATATCACAGCCATGCTGATATTTAGTACAACTGCACAACCTTGTTTTTATACAACAGCAATTCTATAAACACCATTTATTCTTAACAGATAATAATTTGTTTGTTTATTTAAACAGTTATTTTGCCCAGCCAACACATATCCTTTCACGACTGGCAGAACTTCTGTTGAGATACCAGGGTTACTTAGCTTGTGTTTGAAGCTTACAGTAGCTTCGCAGTATCCGTAAACATTGACTTTTACTAAGCAATTACTAAGAAGAAAAGGTGTTGTTAAGTAGACATAATGTTATCAGATTACTGGTTTGAATGTGTTTGAATGTGGGTTTTGGCAAGCAGCTGCTCTCCGTCTTTTCCAGTACTGCAGACCATGCTGACCTACTCTCACCCATGCTGGTGACTAACAGGTTTTAGCGTATTTCTCGTAGTTAACAGCGTATTTAACGATTGTTAGAATATCTTCAATGCACAGTGATAGCTACATATAGTTAAATATCCCAGTGTTGTTATACTCTACAGTATGTCACTAATTGTAGAATGCCCTCTTTTTATCAGATCACTCAGCCATAATTAACTGTTTTTATTAATAATATTATGGGATCCCATTTGTACAAGAAATACCTTTCCATTTCATAACCACTATTTAGAACTACTGATACAGGGCAGGTTGTGACCATAGATTGATGCTCTTGGGGTCAAATTCTCACACTTCCATCTGCAGGATGGAGCAGAAATGGAGATTCATCAGATTTTTATGAATCAGTGTTGACTGTCCAGTTGGATGCCCTCTGTATTCTCAAAATCCTGTTCTTGGCTGACATGACTGGAATTCAATGTGGTCTTCTGCTGTTGTCATCCATCTGCCTCATACTTTGACAAGGTCTATATTCGGAGATGTTTTTATTCTTATCATGTTTGTAAAGTGTGGCCACCTAAGCTTTCATGCATCCTGTTTATATAGCTTACAATTACCGTACAAGTAATAGGCATAATGTAAGGACTAGCAAGTAATGAAGACTCGCCAAGCATGGCAGCATGGGTGCCAAGGGATTTTCATGCTGACTGGCCTGTGATAGTGGCATTAGTGCCAGGTCTGGGGTTTTGCAGGATCTCAAACTGAGTCCATCTGGAAAGTTGTCGTTGTGAGGACTAGATGAGCATCAGAGGTGAAAAGAGCCTGTCACCTACAGAAACTGGGTCAGGACTCCTTTACGCACTTACAGTACAAGAACATGCAAAGGCACTGTCACTGTTATAAATGGAAGACAATCCTTGTTTGCAATCTTTTACATGTTTGCATTAAATTAGGTAGACACACTATTTATGGCAATAGTCGCCAGATAAAGAACATATAAAGCAAAAAAGGTTATGGATGGGGATATGAAAGTAGTAAGAATGCAGGAGCGACCCTTAAAGGAACTTGACTGATCAAGCATCAAGCTTTTTTCTCACTTACACCACTAGGTGTCTCTGCATAACTTCTTCACTCAGATATCTCTGACCGACTCATACACCCCCTTTCAGTCTTTTTCATGCATACACAGATGCACATATAGTCCAGAGTCCCATGATGCAATCAATGAATGCTCAGATTTCACACATCAGGCAACAATATAAAGTGCCTACTTTTTTTATTTACAAGCAAAGGATTATGCATCCACAATAAATATTAACCATACGCACAAAATCCTTTTTACAATGATCTACTGTGCTCTACCACGTCTCTACATCTTTTATCGTGATTCTCTTTCTCATTCCTGCATCTACAGTAAGTGCACACAAAGGGGAGGGGTCATTGCTCGCATGCCAGAGAGTATAGCCACTGTCAGACAGCCTCAAGCTCGCAATCGCAGGCTTCCAAAACAGCCTAATGAGCTTGACACGTCGGGTCTCCAGTCCTAATTGTGCCACTACAACAGCGATAATGCACATGAAGGGTATGAAAGGGTTGAAGGGGCATCAGTGATTGGAAAGTTCGAGGGTTCTATTTCTGAAAATGATCGCATCTGACACTTCATGTCCAGAATGGTGGCTGGAAATGACTTAACTCGGTATGGCAAGATAATTCAATCAGAGAAGCTAACAAGATGTGACCGCCAGAGTTGTATACATTAGCTGTGATTTTCTCGTCCAACTTATGCACCGGAAATACCTTCAGGGGATACGTTGTAGCTTAAGTTTATCAGATTAGACAATAAATGCTTAGAGATATTCTTCATGCATTGGAGCATCTACACCATTTGTTTTCTACCTCATACACCTTCTTTTTTTCTCATATACAGTAGCTCACATGCTACTCAAGATTCAATTCTATATTTCACCACGTTTTTTCCCCCTTTCTTCTTCAGAAACATGAGCTCAGGGCTTTGACACCACATGATTACATGTCAAAGTGATTGCTAGTCTATCACAAGATTTCCTGTGTATTGTACGGTTCTCCTCCTTTTCCCCCCCTCCTTAACTATTTCAGCTTATTCCCCAGACAACAAGAAAGCCTGAGTCAGTGCACAAAATAACAACAACAACAACAACAATGATAATAATAATAATAATAATAATAATAATAATAATATTATTATTAAAAACTAATATAGCATACAATAAAATTAATTAGTAAATATGCATACAACAAAACCAAAAAAAGACAAAAGCATGTTTTTGTTAAAAGCAAAACAAGATGAATATCTGATGGAAAATCATATGCCTTCATAGCAGAAAAAAAACTCTTGTTTAATCATTCAGTTTAATTTATAGAATAATTATTACTGTGATTAATCTCTGGAAGTATTTGCAAGTATTATATCATTTATTTAGGATGATTTAGTTGGTACCAAAAAAAAACATAAAAGAAAAAAAAATCATCTGATTTGGTGTTTGTTGTGTCTAACAATATAAAGATTTGGCATCATTTTCTTGATAAAAATCCTCTTTGATTAAAAATATTATGTTCTAACCATTAGTATATATACAATGAGCGTTCACTTAAAGCAGGACTTTGCAGAAAAACAGAAATAAATTGTGACAATGGTGACCCAAATAAAATCTTATGTGACACACCTGTGGGTCACAGTCTAGTGTTTGGGAACCAGTGACCTAGTTAGTTTATTTTTCTTAAGCCTAAAATTCATATACACAGTATGTGTGTGTGTGTGTGTGTGTGTGTGTGTGTGTGTGTGTATATATATATATATATATATATATATATATATATATATATATATATATATATTCTGTACCAATTTAGGTATATATGTTTATTAAGTTACATTATTCTATATATAACTTAAAAATTAATAAATAACATTACAAGAGAATATATGCATGGCTGTAAAGAAAAAAATATATAGTATAAAATAGACCATTTTTCAGATGGAACACTCCTGGGATTTGCATAAGAAATAGTAATAATGTGGGCCAGGGGTAGCTCAGTGGTTAAGGCATTGGATTACGGTTCGGAAGAT
The DNA here is from genome assembly GCF_024256425.1 of Clarias gariepinus. Lineage (NCBI taxonomy): Eukaryota > Metazoa > Chordata > Actinopteri > Siluriformes > Clariidae > Clarias > Clarias gariepinus. The sequence continues at coordinate 10,852,430 of NC_071122.1, forward strand.
CCCAGGTTCAAACCCCACAACCACCAAGTTGCCGCTGTTGGGCCCTTGAGCAAGGCCCTTAACCCTCAACTGCTCAGATGTATAATGAGATAAAAATGTAAGTCGCTCTGGATAAGAGTGTCTGCTAAATGTAAATAGAAAGGAGCGAGTGTGACAAAGTTACCAGAAGAACTCATATTCTACAGCATGCTTTGTAAAACCTAACAGCTGTTTTCTTATAAAACTGCAAAAATCTGTGTCTAATCCTCCTGATTTTAAGCAATGAGTTTTCACTCCAAATATTGACTGTTTATTGTATTACTCTTTATTGCTCTTTATAGAAGTTTCTTTTATGCATAAATGTTTTCAAAAGCATCTTTTGCTTATGCCATATTTTTGTATGTGCCCAAGACTTTTGCACAGTACTATAAGTAAAATAGTTGCTGGGTTATATATTTTTCTTTACAGTTATGTATATACAGTATTCTCCTGTAATGTTATTTATTTATTAAGTTAATTTTTAAGTTATATATGGAAAAATGTAACTTAATAAACATATATACCAAAATTGGTACAGAATATATATATTCTGACTGATTTTGTACATAATAATGCAGACATGATAAACATATATAACAAAATTGGTACAGTATATAATTTGGTGCTTTTGCACAGTACTGTATCTACTGTATATATCATGTCACATAAACTGAGGCACCGTGTGTGCCAGCTTTGCAGAGCTTACCTAGGTTTTTGATAATGAGATGGTTGCACATGCAAACAAATACCTGTAATGGTTTGATATTTATATTGTCACAATTTCAAAAACAAAAAGATATGTATGCAAATGTATGCAAATTTATGCACATTTCCTCTCTTCATGGGTCCAGTGTAGCATCAACCACGAATTTAAGAGACACTCACGTGTAAACTTTGAGCACGAAATCTTTCTCCTCCTTTAGCTCTGATATGGTGTGCAGCACATCGCTCATGGCAAGCACGGCGCATCCGTACGGGCGTCGGTAATGCACGTGTGGAGGGCCCTTCTTCGAGTCATTCAGCAGCATTCGCCCTATGCACAGAAAGCACTACATTACCATGTCAGCATCCACACACGGAAATGGATGATACTATTACAGCAGAGTCACTGCGGTATGGAGTGAGGGAGTAATGTTCAGCAACAGGAACATAAATCAGAAGCAATGAACTGTGTATCTGAGCTGTCACTGTCTGGAGCTTTCGATGATCTAACACAGCTGATTGCAGGCTACAGAATTCAGGTCAGTAGAAAGTAAGCAGCGAACCAACAGCCTTTTGTCTGGAAAAAAATAAAGAAATCTTTATGTCGGCAGAAATCAACCTTTAAAATAGCTGGAAAACATGGGTGGAAGTCTCAATGTCTGCTTTTCTGTTAGCTGACATGCCATAATCCATCCGCCCATTATCTATACCGCTTAACCTGTGTATGGTCACGGGTATGCCAAGGAAATTAGGGGCCACAATCAGACGTAGACAAAGTACATCAATCTTGTACTTGAGTTAAAGTAGACATTAACGTGAAATGTGTACTTAGGTACATTAACAAAGTAGATGTTCTCAGTTACCTCCCACCTTTGTCCACAAGCTAGGGTACACCCTGAAAGGGAAGCCAACCCATTACAGGGCACTCACACACCCAATCATACACTACAGGCAAATTGGGGATGCCGATACCCTACAAGCTACACCACATCGCTAAGCACTAAGCTGCCATGTGCCATCTCACATGTAATTCTAAACATAATTATATAATGACAGAACCTGTAAAACTTTAAAACAAGGTAAAGGTAAGTTAATTCACACAAACAGTAGCCCTCCTGTTAATTTGCTGGCATTTTCCAGCTTAGAATTAGAACTGTAATGACACAGTTATGTCATTTTAACCTTTTGCAAAAGATTAACGATGCAATTTAATCTCGTTAACAAACAAAAAAGGTTATTTAGCCTTTCCCAAAACCTCAATTATATTCTTCAGCAATCAGTCTAAAAGGAAAGTTGCACGTACTGTAAACCAGACTTTTGTAAAGTCCGATTTTTTTTATTCATTCTATTTTTTTTCCCTAACTCATCCTTCTGTTATAAACAAGGGGCGTTTAAGTCAAAACAAGACTTTTGTTCATGCTGAATCAAGGTAGAAAGTTTTCTCAGTACACCTAAGCCATGGCTGGACTGCCTGCTTCACAGGAACTGCTTTAGTGTCTCAAATATTGGCAATGTCTTAGAGCAAGGTCGGGACTGTACAAGGGATGTGGTAACAAGTGGATGTAGCAACAAGTTATCAGTCGATTTTTAAGAATCAGGAATCTTCATTTACAGACTTATGGCCTTCTTTAAACCATTTGCACCATTCTAATGTTTCACTCTGGTTAAGAGTCTCATCACTGTACTGTAAATTCATTTTCTGTAAATATCATTCACTTTAATCCCTTTATTTATAGGAAACACCTGGTTTGACTTGAACACCCCTCGTATCTCGTACCGTATCTTATTTATCATGGTTATTCTCATTCTCATATACAGTATGTACATTCAAACAAACTTTCCTGAGATACTGGATTTGTGTGAATGATTCATGAGTAAATGTATTTATTCATGATTGTTGTGGATTATTATAGAACAAGAAGGAATTGTGCCACCGAAAAAACTAACAAACAAACAAATAAATTACACTATGGAACAGACTTAGCAAAATCATAAAATACCTATAAATATGTAATAAGGACTACAAATCTAAACAGAAAAACATGATACTACCTAATCCTTATTATAGGCATATTATAATAACTTTTATATCGTATTATCCTCTTGGCATCCTGCTGTGGGCAGGGTTGCGAAAATAAAGATCAACATTAATAATTTTTATTTTTACTGATTCACATAAAACACTGAGATAAAATAACATAATAGTTATCTATTATCATGCAATCTCCTGATAAAAGATTGCATGATAATTGTGTATTGCCAAATAAAACATGGCAATACACATACTGCAAATGGCTGCATTTTACTTTTTGTACTGTTCCCTTTATACCTTACTGAGCCCAATTGCACAATGCCGTAGTTACATAACAGCACTTGTGATGCGAATTCCATAGCAGGTGAAGAGGGGAAAAAAAGAAAAAAGAAAGAAAAAGAGAAAGAAAAGAAAGTGCACATGCATGTCAAAGCAAAGAAAGTCTACATGAGAGAAGAGGCAGAGGTTTTCACTTTGCTTTACAGGGGAAAAAAGGGTCAAATTCAACTGGAAACATTATAGGTCCACTTACCGGTCCTGATGACCTGAGCAACAATGTACAGGTCTCGCTTCATATCCTTATTGCTCAGGTCCTGTGGAGAGATAAGAAGAAAGAGATGAGCCACATTGTGCGTGGAGTCAATTTTACAGGCCATGATTGCATCCCGTGTGTTGGAGCTGCCTGGCATAATCACTGCTATTCAATTTACAGCCAAATTAAAGCATTCTCTAACGTGAGCTCTGTAGGCATTGTGTATTAAGTCTGATGTAAATGAAAGCGTTAATGTACGGATGGCTACTGGATATAATGTGTGCTTAATGTTCTGTAGCACGGACATAGATATAAGTATAAGACAGGTTTCCATCCAGATGTTCCACAAAAACACAAAGTGCTTTTTTTAAAAGAAAAGCAAATTTAAAAAGAGAGTTACAGTAACTAAGATTGTTTCGAAGAGTACAGTAAGATTATTCTGATATAGAGAGGAACAAGGTGTTACAACAAGTGTTTAAGCAAATATTTGTGATATAAAAAAAAATCTGCATTTAGTCTAACAAATTACATTACTGTGTATAATGTTTCTCCACTACAGGAAAGTAATAATCTTTAAACATTTAGTTTATCTTTTGATTCAAAATATAATTATTTAGGATCTATTCTGAATAATTGATGTTGCTGATTCTATGTCCTTGCTTTTTTCTTAATTCTTCTTCTTATTATGTTTTGTTATTATATTTTATTATTATACTGTATGTTATTATATTTAACCCTGACAAACTGACAATTTTTTGACCCTTCACCATTTAAACTAAACACTGTTTAGTCTCTATAGCACACTTTAAACTACTTTATTTCACATTCATTTAATCATTTCCACAATTGCCAATAAATAAATAAATAAATAAATATGGAGCAAATAAATAAATAAATTCCACCACAGCCATGTGTACCTAAAACTTTCGATTTTAACATTTTAAAATGCATGCACATTTATCTAAAAAAATATGATGGATTAAAAAATGGAAACCCTGCTCTTTCTTTAAATTTTTCTTTATTTTTTTATATATTTTTTAGATTTACCGTAAACAGTGCACAAAGCCGGTCGATCTTCTCTGGGTTCTTCGGGCCTCCGTTTTTGTTGAGCCTCACCATGAACTTTTCACTGCAACAAAACAGCACATGCTTAAATTCACCTTGAAATCATTTGCGCAAGATGTCTAGTGGCTCAAGTCTTAACAACTCGATAAGTCCCGCTGCTCTTTAATACAAACGCCTCTACATAATGTCAATTAAAGCTGGCCTCCTGCAGATGCTCTGACACCTTAGCGGCTCTCTCACACAAGGACCTGAGACTAAAGAGGGAGGTGGGTGGTTAATAACATGCCTCGTTCTCCTCTCGTTTCCCACAGGGGGTCTGGGAAAGTCGCGATGGAGAGACCGAGCGATTACAGCAAGAGAATGAAGAAGAGTGGGAAGCTTTAATCAGATCTGAGAGAGGAACGGAGAACACTTTCCTGTCTGCCACAGACTAGCCTAATGAAACCAGGGTGTCAGATTTATAGGAGTTTTTGGGAGGAAGACAGACAAGAGGAATGTGTAGGCTACCTGAGGCATGGATGACAGAAAAAAATTAGGCTGACCTGATGGATGTTTTATGAGATGGAGACCATGCTTTGAAAAGAAGAGAAATTATTTAAGGTAGCGTGTTCTATTCGTTCACACCTGCTCTCGCTCACTTGAATATTTTTTTTCCACAGTGGACAGGCCTATGATGTCATCGATGTTTATCATTTTGAACTTGCTTTCTGTGGAAGATTTCACGTTACATATAACCTTGTGCCCTTTTGAACATATATAGTCCACATGTACTGACTTCTGTACTCTCTTAACAACAAATAATCCACCACTTATGAACTCTATGCACTAACCCTACGTGAATAGGCCTTGCGGCAGTGGTTAGGTGTATCCCGGGAGCCAGAGCACCGGCCATAGCAGGTAAACTTAGGGCCCTGGGACAGCATAGGTTCTCAAAGATAGTAATACAAGTTGGAGCTAACAATATATGCCTTCATCAGTCAGAGGTTAGTAAGAGTAACTTTAGAGAGGTGTTTATATTAGCAAAGGCAATGTCTGATGATGTAGTATGCTCTGGTCCCATTCCAATAGACATAGTGACATAGCTTACAGCAGGTCATGATCGCTGAACCGCTGGATGTCCAGGTGGTGCTCCGAAAATAATGTGGGCTTTATAGATAATTGGAGTGCCTTCGAGGGCAAAGCTGGCCTGTTAGGGTGGGACGCTGTCCATCCCACTCGGGAAAGTGCTGCTCTCGTTTCTTGTAGTATAGCACATAGTCTTAGAAGATGTGACAATCCAGAGCCCAAGCCAGGGAGCAGTTTAACAGGCTAAACCAACTGTATGCTAGCTACATAGAGTTGTCACTCAGGGTTCACTATATTGAGACTGAGTCTGTTCCCCGAGCTAAACAACTCCTGGTTTAACACTATCACAGACCAGGAGTTTGATATATTATGTTTAACAAAAACCTGGATTAAACAGGATGAGTATGTAGCTTTAAATGAAGCTAGTCCTCCTGGATACAGCTACATACACCAGCCTCGGCTAACTGGTAGAGCAAGAGGCGTCGCAGTTATTTACAATGATAATCTGTCTATCATACAAAAACACGGATTTAAATTTAATGCATTAAGTACAGCATTTAAATTTAATGCATGAGTACAGCATTTATGACCATACTGGACTCAGTAGAAGTAAATCAGTGTGTAGTAGGACCCACTCATGAAGCATGTCACACTTTTTAGATTTAATTTTATCTTTCGGACTATGTATAAGAAATATAATCACGATTCAGCTGTATCCAGGAGGACTAGCTTCATTTAAAGCTACAGTCTGAAGCTATGTCAGATCATTGTCTTGTCTTGATTAAAGTGTGTCATAGTAATCTCTTCTTCAAAATTGGAAACCTGTGAATTAAATCCTATACAGTCACTCCAGCAATAACAGAACCCCTATTGAAAATAATTAACTGTTCACTTAGCAGTGGATACGTTCCCAAATCCGTTAAATTAGCAGTTATTAAACCGCTAATCAAGAAACCTGACCTTGACCCTTGTCAGCTTTCCAGTTATAGGTCGATATCAAACCTCCCCATTATCTCTAAGTTTCTGGAAAAGATAGTATCACAGCAGCTATTTTTACATCTACAGTATATAGAAATAGCATAAACAAACTGTATCAGTTAGGATTTAGGCCTCAGCACAGAAACAGCACTTGTTAAAGTAGTAAATGACCTCCTATTGGCCTCTGATCAGGGTTGCATCACTATCCTTGTGTTATTCAACCTCAGTGCAACTTTTAACACTATTGATCATAGCATTTTCTTTTACAGATTAGAAAATGTAGTAGGAATTAAGGGTATGGCCCTCTTGTGGCTCAGATCTTAATTGGCTGATCGTTATCAATTTGTAGTTTTAATTGGTGACCATTTTGCATGTTCTCTAATGAAGTTTGTAGTTCCACAGGGTTCAGTTTTAGGCCCACTGCTTTTTTCCCTTTACATGCTTCCTCTGGGCAACATAATTCGTAGGCATGGTATTAGTTTTCATTGTTATGCTGATGAAACACAATTATACATCTCAGCAAAACCAGACAACAAAAAACAGTTTACTAAAATTGAGCAATGTGTGCAGGACAAGAGATTGGATGTTAATCAACTTCCTTCTGCTTAATCCTGACAGAAGTTACAGTCATAGGACCACAAGCAGCTAGAAGTAAGCTTTCTGATCACACTGTAACTTTAAATGGGCTTTCTTTTCCATCAAGTGCAACAGTGAAAGACCTCGGTGTGATTATAGATTCTAGCCTCTTATTTGAAGCACATGCAGATAATATTACCTGGAAAGCATTCTTTCACCTCAGAAATATTGCCAAGATAAGAAATATATTGTCACTAAATGTGACAATATATTCCCACGCTCATTGATCATTCTCATTGATCACTCAGGTTTGTTGATGGTGAAGTGATTGGTCACTTTACATTTCAGGGAGCCCTCATGTCTGTGTTTCCTTCTGGCGTTCCCTTTTAGTTATGCTGTAATAGTCCCTGCTTGCACACTGCACTAAATATACATTCACATTATACATTGTTTGGCTGTGACCATACCTAACTGTAATCCCTCCTTCTCTTCTGCTCTGTCCTCTTCTCTCTATTCTCCTCTCTCTCCCTCTCTTTTTTTCCCTCTACCTGTCTGTCTTTCGAGCAATACATGTCACTTCTGAGCTGCCAGTGATCCACACTGCCTCTGCCCTCTGGAAAAGGTTTTGGACCCTTAAATCCAGAGGAGATTTTTTTTCTCCACAGGATACAAAGGCATTATAAATGCCACCAAGTTTGCGGCAAGAGTTAAGGCATTGGTCAGGTGTCCACAAACCTTTGGCCATACAATGCATCTTTGTTTGCTGCTAATTGACTTAATAACTATAATGATGCCTGAGTTAAACAGATGCTGTGTTTCCACTCTTGGATCCTGCCTCATCAACCTGCATGTTACACTCGTTAGCTTGCATACTGTATTTTATAATGTGCAAATAATAATTATACAAATGAGAAAGCAGTTTTTATGACACAAATTCCTTTCTACAATAAAGAGCCAAGCTCATGTTGAGGTCAACCTTATCTCTTACAAGGTTTTGCCGTAGCATTTTCACCCCCAATGTTATCATCCTTGGTGTCCTTGTTTTGTTTCCTGTTTTCCATTTCTATTGGTTCATCCTTATTATCAAGCTTTATAATTCCCAGAAACTTATCCCAGCAAATACTCATTATGCATTAATCAATGGGATAGAAATTAAATAAAACTGGTGGATACTTCTCATCATTTCCATTTGCATCTCTCCTGCATGCTTATAATTATAACCTAGATATTCAAGTGATTTTATGTGTACTGCTTTATCTCTTTTACCTGACAATTTGCATGCAGAAGGGATTTGAGATAAACAAGAAGGACTTCTAGACATTCACAGAGGTCACTGGTAGCTTAATAGTTAAGATTCCGAGCTAGTATCTGGAAGTCCCAATGAGTTTGAATCCAAAGGGAAATCAAATGGGATTTTCAGAAAGTCACTGGTGGGCTTTTAACTGCTCAGCTCTCTGTGATTAATTCTCCTGTTCATGTTTTGTTTTTTAATTCTTGTGTTTCCTTCACAGTGGCATCTTACTACGAGGGTTGTTCAAGTCAAACTGGGACTTGATGGGACTTCCCCTTAATTAAGAAGCTAAATTGATTGACATTTACAAAAGAATTCAAGCGCTGTACAGCGATGAGACTCTTAGCCGCAGTAAAACATATGAAAGGAAACGTTTTAAAGAAGGCCATAAGTCCATAAATGATGATCAAGGCCGAGGTGCCTGATTCTTGAAAAGTGACGAATTACTTGTTACGGAAGTGAAGCATCAAGGAACTGTACACATAATTTTCACCAACACCACTTGCACATTACAGAAACTCTGTTGGGAGCTAAGTCCACATTCTGTGTACAATCCTGACCTCACATCAAGCCTTTTCCAAATGTTTGGGCCATTAAAGGAGTTCCTGGGACGCAAGCGTTTCAGATGCGAAGAAGAAAAGTCCGATCATACTGTAGCTCTGGCATACTGAGAAAACTCTACCTTGATGGTATCTTAGCACTAGTAAAACGCTAGGATAAGTGGATTAGTGTAGCAGGGATATAAAGAAACAAAGGGAGTTTTTCTCTCATAACTGTATTGTTATTCTGCAAGTCGGGGTTTGACTTGAACGCCCCTCCAATTTAAGTATTCCATTTGGCTAAATTATAGTTTGTAATGCCTGTTTAACATCAGTCATCACTTTATAAGTGTCTTAAAGAATAAGTCTTTTTTACAGGAACCTTTTTATTTTGACCCTAGCTATCCCTGAGGACTAAAAAACATCAATTAAGGACTATTTGCATATACTAACATGTCTCTCATTTCCATAAGCAACAAATGATCTGGATCACTGATGCAACAGGTCAACCTGATGCAACAGGATTCCAAAGGCATGTCTGTTGAGTTGTCTAGATACCATTCCGTGTGTGTGTGTGGGAATACACATCATTGCACACTTGTTGCTTCGTTGATTTGACAAGTTCCCCTGTCGAGAATGCCCAATCAGTGCACAGAAAAGCAACAACAGCCTTCACTAGAGAAAACAAAACTGTCCTTTTGCAAGCAATGACAGGTAGTCATTAAACCCTTTCATCATTAACAAAGAAGTGTTTCTTTGGCTCTGTTCAATTCAGGACTATTGTTAGTGCATTTTTAAGAAGCTGACATGTTTTAGCGCAGCTACATGAACTCCAAAAGCCTATAATGTTGGTGATCTGGTTAGTGATAAAAGGCACATTCATATGAAAACTGAATAAAAAGTAAAGGACTGAGCATGGATTTACAGGATAATAAATCAGTCAAAGCACTGTGGGATAAAGCGAGTGGTCGGTTATGTAATCACATCAAGTTTCTAAGACAGAAAAAGAAGCACTGAAAAGAATTGTACATCAAGCACTTGGCAGCTGAAAGCTGAAAACGTTTATTGAAAAGGTATGCTCGAAATGGTCTATTAATTTTGATTCATGTCCAAACTGTTTCTGATGTTTCAGGCTGATGGCCAGTAGTCTAAATCTACACAGTACGATGCTTCCTGAGCCAATGATCACAAACCTTGAACCAGGTGACAGTCACACAATGAACACACTTACAGTATTAGTTCTTCTTAAGTAACTACTTGGTCAGCATCGGCTAAAAACACTGGATGTGAGCAGGAATCTAACCTGCCTCACAGGGTACCATGCACACATTTATACCTAGGGGCTAATTAGCATAGTTGATTCAAACGAGAGTGAGGTATAAAAAAAGAAAATAGGAGAAGAACCCAAAGAAATCCACATAGACATGGGTGAGCATGTGACACCAACCATAAACATGCCTCAAGCTCAGAATCAGGGACCCTGCAGCAGTCATACACATCCTAGAGAAAATAGTGACTGTATGCCTACAGTGGATACTGACAATTTACTATTCACTGTTAAAGTAATCATATTATTTTGTAGATCCTACTAATAAAACACTGGGCACAACAGGCAAACCCACCTGCCAGAAACCAGGGGAACCCCACAAAGACACTGAGAGAGCATGTAAAACTCAGAGCACCTTAAACGCAGCCTGGATCTCAAAACCAGGAGCTATGAGGCACCCTCGCTGCCTGCTCCCACATTGTGGCACCAACTGACAAAAGCAAATAAAGAAATAAAAAGGATTTGAAATTTTTCATGAGGGTTCTAGGAAAGCATTCTTTAGGCACAACAGCTACAGTATACCAGTTAGCAAGCAATCAGGATGGGAGGTCTAAAGAACAAGACACAGCAGGAGGACCCCTGTGGCAAAGAGCCGCAGGGGACCAGGCTGGGCCAGATGTTGTGGTTAATATGAGGATAGGAAATAAAGGAGATAAAAGGTTTCTAACATTTATTAAAATACCTTCATGAGAAGAGCTTTCAGTGGTTACCAAGAGCAGCTGATAATGTCGCTGGGTCTATTGTGAGAAAATGATTGAGATACTGCTTTCAGATTTGTACTGAAAGGCTCTAAAAGGTTACACTTTTCATAACACTCCAATAAACCATCAGGTTTATCTTTGCCTGATTGCAATGAGCTGTAATACAATTTGGGCTGACCCTGGAAGGGAGCGGTAGACAGCTTTCTAGTGGGAGGCTGCAGGGCCATTAATGGACCGTCAAGGCTCGGATGAGTAGGTGGACAGAAATTGAGAGCAAGAGAGTGAGTGAGAGAGAGAGAGAGAGAGAGAGAGGCCAAGATGCTGTGAATAATTATTTGGCTAGCATTAGATTGTTGGGACAAAATGTGTTGCATTTTCAAACCGCTAGGCAAAATGTAAAATGTTTGATATGATCCAAGTACTGTATGCAATTCAAAAGAATTAAGTAGAACTTCTTTGTAAATATCACGGTTCTTTTGATACACAACTTGCATACAATATGTGGACTTCAGAAGCAGGGAAGAAGAGCAAAGCTGAACACACTCTGGGAAAGTTTGGTGTAAAGTCACCTAAGGCTTGCTAACTGAATATGTTAAGAAAGACCAAGAGAGTGAGACGTGAGACGTAAAGAGAGACGGGAATGCAGTATCTCTGTAGTAACAGATCAAATTCATCTTAGCAGTGGAAACTCTCACAGGAGACTCGCAGCAAGGTTCTGGAAGCCTTTCGGCAGGCATCTGCATTTCTCTGTGTGTCTTTTTCCTTCACACAAAGTCGTACCAGAGGGTTTTTTTTAAGCAGGAGAGCTTGAGGTTGAGCAGAGAATACTCTGCGTTAAATATAAACATATCTGTTCAGGAAGTTTATCAATCCAGAGTTATTTACCATTCTACAGCATGAAATAAGACATCCATTTAACTTTATCTCCAAAGTCAGCAAAGATGAAATTGGATAATAGCAATAATGTACAATGATTCGTAAGGAGCACTTTGGTTGCCAGAATTCCTGTGAAGGTGTGTCTAGCTGTGACAGCATGGAGGAAAATAATGATTGCCTTCCCATCTGATACTTATTTCCTCTTCCTGATTCTGCCAAGCCTCTAGGGGGCAAGGACATTTGCAACAACAAGTTTTCCCAAGCTGTAAGCCAAAGTCTGAGTATACTGGTACTTATTTTTTGGGATAGATGTCATACACCTTGTTGTTGCCATTTAAATCTTGTCCTTGTCTTGATTATAGAGGTCCTAACCCTAACCCTAACCCTATTTTCCATGATAAATTGAGACAAAAACTAAATAAAAAAAGTAATCTGTGAAAATGCTAACCATGGCGAAATGTTTAAAATTTTTGTCAACGAATAAAAAAATCAACCCTAATAGAAATAACGAATAAATAGACAAATTATATTTAAAATTCAATTTATCTTTCTATTAAATAATCGTCACATATTTTCTATAAACTGCAGCACATCTTATGATTTATACTGTATATGCCACTTAGAAATGTATGAAAAGCCAAGTTAACATTAATTTTCACAAAAGTGTTAGGCAGATTGTAAACAGAATGTTGCATTAATGCAGTTAACTTTACTTTTAAATGTATTGCATTATTTAACTTGTACTACTGCTTTACCTACTCCAATTGCTAACTGAATGACGCTAACAGCAAAAATTAAGGTCAGCTGTGTAAAGTCCCACTAGCAGGAACGACTGAAATATTAGCATTGTGTGTATATTTATCTGCAATTTGCAGCGCTTTTTTATAACTTAATTTATTAATTTAATTTTATTTTTTTTACAGGTATTGAGGTCACATGGTTGTGCACAAAAAGCAGAATCTAAATTAAATGCTTTGAATTCATTACATCATATAATGACCACCCAAACCAATAAATGCATAAAAATGTAACAATTTATTAAAAATAAAAGATCTCCTTTTTCGCAATAATGGCACCTCACAATGCTCCTCACCTTATGTGTTTGCCTTCCCGAAGGTCATAAAGGGAAAAGAAAATGTCTGTATCTTCTCCTATGGTGTTGTAGGTAAAGCTCTTGAGATTGACAAACAGGTGGTGAGGGACAGGAACCCGACATGCATCTCCGTGGCGCTGACGCGTGCCGTCCCCCTTGAAAAAAAAAGGGGGTAAAAGTTACATTATTTAATGACTCAAAATTAAGGAATGACACATGCCTACTCATTTAGTAAGTACTCATGTCCTCTTGATCTTTACTTTGTTTTGTACCATTGCTGTACAACCTGAAACTTAAAATGGACTCAATTGGGAATAAGTGTCACGCATTAAAACAAAATATTTCATATCCCAGTTTGCACTTTTACAAAAACCAAATCTTAGTCACTACTTACAGTACTGTACAACAGTAAGGTTGTGCACTATTTTAGACCTTTTATAATTATGTATGTTCAAAGTAGTTTTTTCTTTTTTTAATAACCATATAGTGGATGATATTTTTCCAGAACCCCTTCCCTAGAACTTTTTTTTTTTTTAGTTTTCTTTAAAACCCTTTTTTGTTTAGTTATTTAAAAAAAAAAAAAAAAAAAAGAATTTACCCTGAATCATGTGACACTATTACTGCACACAGGTTGACTCCATTCAATTGATTGTGACTTCCAGTACAAAAAAAACTATCTGCATTCTGGCTGTTGAGTTTATTTAAATGAACTTTTAGAAAAGACGAATACATAATACACAAAAGTATCTTTTTTCTAGAATGCCACATTTGCATGTCAATAAATGTTTTATATGCAGACAATGACAGATGGGATACTTATTTCACTAAAAATGTGTAGAGATATTGGTCCATATTAACATGATACCATCACATCCGTGATGCGAATCTGCCATTCTACCACATTCCAAAGGGGCTCTATTGGATTGGGATTTGGTTACTGTGGAGTCTATTCAAGTACGGTGTCATTTAAAAGATTCTCAATTCTTACTAAGTGGCCCATAGTGTGCCAGGAAAATATTACCCAGACCACTGCACCATCACCAGCAACCTGGACTGTTGATACAAGGCGGGATGAATCCATGTTTACAGTTTGTTTTTGTAAAATTCTAACCCTACCATCCAAATGTTGCAAAAGAAATTGAGACTCCCGGTGTGGTATTCTGCTGCTGTAGCCCATTTGCTTCAAGAGTTTGATGTGTTGTGCATTTAGAGATGCTCTTCAGCAACAAGATGTAACAAGATGCTATTAGCCTTTCTATTAGCCTGAACCAGTCTGGCTGTTCTCCTCCGACTTCTGGCATCATCTAGGCATTTTTGCCCCGAAAACTGCTGGATATTTTACATTTTTGGCCCATTCTTTGTTAACCCTAGAGATTGTTGTGCTTGAAAATCCCTGGAGGTCAACAGTTTCACTCAGACCTTGACTCATCATCTGGCACCAACAACCATGCTGCGTTCAATGTCACTTAAATCACTTTACTTCCCCATTCTGATGCTTGGTGTGAACTTTAGCAGATCGTCTTGACCATGTCTACATGCCTAAATGCAGAGTTGCTGCCATGTGATGAGATATTCATAGCAGTTGAACACCTAATGAAGTGGCCAGTGAGTATACAATATACAAGCATACTGTAAGAATCTTTTTCCTTAAAATACACAGCTTTCAGACATAAACATTACAGTACATCACTAAGCAATATATTATTTAAAAAATCATTGTAATTTCTTAATTATTTTTGCTTCTGAGATGTGTTATAGAGAATACTGTGATATTCAACACGCAGAATATTGCCAAGAGGGTTGAATTTGTATTCCTCCACTGTGCTTCAGACGTAGGATGCTTATGTGGGCAGCATTTTTGGATAGTTTTTGTCCTTCTGAGACTGTACTCTAATCTTTCTGACTTTGGTTCTTTGTAGAAAAAAAAAGCCATTTCATAATGTTTTTGTGAGGGTCTTCAATTTCTTTCTTTAAAAATTTTATGGTCTGCATGCATTTTGCCATTTTACAAAATATAATATTATTCATGATAAAATATTGGACAACTTTTATTATATGGAGATTTAATAGACTTTGCCTAAACACTGAATTTTCAATTTAATAAAGAGAAGCACATTTACATGATACATAATAACATACAGTGTCATCACTTAAGGCAGAAATGCAGATTACATGCATCTAAAATGTCCCTTAACAAAATTCTGCAAAAATATATTTATTTTACTGTTTTTTAATCCACGTGTTACAAATTTTGAATATCTGTGTACATTATGTCTGACATTCAGCTGCACATCAATTTTTTGTTATCAACTGTTATTATTATTTTTTATATATTTTCCATTATTTATTATTATTAATAATAATTTATATCATAATTATTATTCTTAATAAAAAATTATGAAATCACATTTACGAGGGGCATTCAAGACAATTTAGGACATGTGATGAAATTTCTCGTGAATGAAGCTGTAAAACTGATTTTGGCATTTATTCTGTAAATCTTTATTCTCCAAATTGATATTTACAAAAGACTTTAAGTACAGTATGGTGCTGAGTCTCTTAGCCCCAGTAAGACAAGTGAATGGTGCAAACATTTTGAAGAAGGCCATGGATTGGTCCGTGTCGATCCTGGCCAAGGTGGCTTAGAGCCCACTGCAGTCGTTCAGCAGGTAGAATACCAGATTCTTGAAAACCAACAGATAACTTGTTGCCAGCTTACAAATTAGATGCAGCTGTCTGTGGGAACTGTGCACATGATCATTTACCAGCACCCCATGCACATTTCCAAATGTTTGGGTCATTGAGTTCCTGGGAGGCCAGCATTTCATACATGAAGCATGTAGTCCAATCATGAATTTTGGCCTAATGAGAAAGCTTTCTACCTTGATGGTTTCCAAGCTCTAGTGAGCATGGGGTTATATGGAGAAATAAAAAACACCTGATTTTTCTTATCTGTGAGGTTATTTTGCACAATCAAAAGTCCTGGTTTAACTAAAACACACCTCATCTTTTTGAGATGTGATCTCAAAAAATTTTTCAATTATGTATCCTTGTCTGTATTAATGACTTTTTAAAAGTACAGTATGATTCTTAAAGTTGTTATGTTTGTTAAATTTAAATTTTAATCTTTGTCTTTCGGCTGTTTCCTTTCAGGGGTCGCCAAAGCAAATCATCTGCCTCCATCTAACCCTATCCTCTGCATCCTCTTCTCTCACACCAACTAACTTCATGTCCTCTCTCACTGCATCCATTAATCTCCTCTTTGGTCTTCCTCTAGACCTCCTGCATGGCAGTTCCAACCTCAGCATCCTTCTACCGATATATTCACAATCTCTCCTCTGAACATGTCCAAACCACCTCAATCTGGCCTCTCTGACTTTATCTCCAAAACATCTAACGTGGGTTGTCCCTCTGATGAACTCATTCTTGATTTAATTTTATTATTACTTATTTTTTAGTTGCTAGATTTCTTTCTGAAAAATGCCATAGACCATTTTAAAAAAATTATATTGCATAATGTTTTGTGAATAAATGTTAAGCAATTTAATTGAACCAATATGCAAACACTTTAATATTTAATATGATGGAGCATCATGCACATAAATAAATAAAAAAAATTCGGCAATCCACTGGAAAAGATTGATTGTGCCATGCTTTAATGTCTAACACATGACACCTACAGTACAGTACTCAATGACTAGCTTATATAGATGTTTTATTATTTATAAGTGAAGACTGATAAAGTTACCACCGTAACGTGACCAGCTCGTCCTGACCTTGAGATGAACTCACGACTCGAACAGGTTCCAAAACACTTTAAACCTAGTCTGCTAACAAGCTGGAAAAACAGTTTTAGTGCCAGGTTTTAGCCCGAAGTCAAGAGTGACCTATAAAATAGTCAGATTTTTCAGCATGAAGAAAAACTGCTGTGAAAGGTGGTGACTCTTTTCACGTGAAGAGGAAGAGATTTGCGTACCTGTGATGTGCTTTGCTGGACACTGTGTCGGCTGGACAGATGCTGTTAGGGGGAAAGGAGGGAGGGAGAGAGGGAGCGAGAGAGGGAGAAAGAAAGACAAAGAAAGATATGAAAGCAGGTAGGCATTTCTTAAAATTATATTGTGGATGTGTGTACTGTATGCGTGTGCTGTTTTTTTAGCCTTTCAGTGCCAGCTATGTCTTGTGTGGATGTTAGGGGAAAACCTGAGGCAATAAAACCAAACCATACTAAATAAAACACACTGGAATATAAAGAACGAACACACACATTGGGTTTCAGAAATCTGTTTGAAGTAGCCAATGAATAACATACACTACAGTTGCTAAGTATTGCAGGAAATTACATTCATATTATGTGAACGTGACCCCGAAATGTCAGGGTGGATTAAATTTTTTTATTTATTTAACAGTGGCATATTGTATTTTTGTGTTTTTTTTTTCAGTGAGAATTAATATTTTGGCACATATGAAAGAATAAGATGGTCTTTTTAATACAGTATTTGCATTAAATACAGACTTCATCACTAGCCACTATATATCTAATACAGTATATATCTCAGCTTGTCATGATACCAGAAACAAATCTAAAGCCATCTGTGTTGAAAACATAAAGACATTAAGAAACGGCTTACACCGACTGCTGCAAAGTGGAGACTTCCACTGGAGACTTCTGCTATAAATGATAAATATTATCCTGATAATGCCACAGTCATCTGTAGGCTTGGATCCAATGGAACAAATACTGGCTGCGCTCTATGGATAGAAGGTATGCATACTTTCTCTCTTCCTATTATCCACAGTGACAATAGCCAACTGTGATCTCATCAGTGTAGAAGAGGGCATATAGAGTTTGTTTTTTTCCCCTCCAAAAATATATTATGCTGCCTTGTGATGCAGGTTGAAAAGCGGTTTATTGGTGTGGTAGTGTGCCAGGTAATAAAGCTGGGGGAAAAGATCATGAGTACATTGTCACTAAATAAACAATAATGTATAAAATCCAGGGCATTAGAATTTTTCTTAAATGAATTGGAATGTTCCACAAGACAGCCCTGCATTTCTCAAAACCACATGTATAAACCTCCACACCATGTCAGAACAGAGCATTACTTTCTATTTTATTTGTACAAATGCATTCAATTAGTACTAAAAACAGATGCTTTGGTCATTTACTCAAATTAGTATGTGTATGCTACATTAAGTTATTATAGGATATATATATATATATATATATATATATATATATATATATATATATATATTCAGCAAAAAAAGAAACGCCCCTTTTTCAGGGTGTATTTCAACAATAATGTTGTAAAAATTCAAAACTTTACAGATCTTCATTGTAAAGGGTTTAAACTATGTTTTCCATGCATGTTCAATTAACCATAATCAATTAATTAACATGCACCTGTGGAATGGTCGTTAAGGCCTTAACAGCTTACAGAAAGTAGGCATTTAAGGTCACAGTTCTAAAAACGCAGGACACTAAAGAGACTTGTCTACTGACTGTGAAAAACACCCAAAGAAAGATGCCCAGGGTCATCATCCCTGCTCATCCGCGTGAACATGCATTAGGCATGCTGCAGGGAGGCATGAGGACTGCTGATGTGGCTAGGGCAATAAATTGTCATGTCCGCACTGTGAGACGCCTAAGAGAGCGCTACAGGGAGACAGGAAGGACAGCTTATCATCCTCGCAGTGGAAGACCACGTGTAACAACACCTGCACAGGATCGGTACATCCGAATATCACACCTGCGTGACAGGTACAGGATGGCCACAACAACTGCCCGAGTCACACCAGGAACACACAATCCCTCCATCAGTGCTCAGACTGTCCGGAATAAGCAGTCCATGAGGAGGAGATGCACTGCAGTACTTCAAGCTGCTGGTGGCCACACCAGATACTGACTGGTACTTTTGAGTTTGAGCCTCCCTTCATTCAGGGACACATTTTGAAACATTTTTAGTTTATGTCTTATGGTGTGGACTCTTTTGGTGTTCATATATATAGATATACAGGTAGTACACATGTCTTTCGAGACTCAGGTCACAACTAAACCAATGGTTTTTCTCTCTTGCACACTCCGAGATTATGGGTAATAGTCTACCATGCTCAGTCTCGTATAGTCAACACGCATTGCTCTGTCGGGATTTGTTTCATTGTTTCAGAGATAAAGTGCCGGTTAATTTGTTTTATTTTTAGTTTATATTGTGTATTTATTCTTTTTATATTAATATTTTGGGCTGTGGAACAAATCATCAGAGTTACCATTATATCTTATGGGGGAGTTCACTTTGATATACGAGTGTTTTGATATACTGTAGGCTACAAGAACAAATTATGCTCGCGATCCAAGGATTAATTGTATATACTGTATATGTAGGATTATATATGTTTATGTGTGTTTTTATTATTCAGTTAGTACAGAAATATTTCTAACTTAATAACATCACAATTCTACCACAAAAAAAGGAAAATATTTGTATGATGGGAAAGAAAGCAGCACATTACATAAGGGACCACTTTTCACACAAAGCAGAAAAAAAGAACAAGATGGAAGCTGCTAGAATTTGCACGAAAAATAGAAGCATGTGCAACAGTCTAAGTCCTCAGAAGAAATGTGGATGGTTCTGCAGGAGGCTCAGTAAAACTTAGCTAATTTCCTTATTATACAGCATCAAAATATACAATACTGAAATGAAAAGATGAACAATATGACTGTACCTTGTTGTAATCTGTGAGAAAGTAACCAATATACACACTATTAATACTACAGCATATATCTGTGTATATATTAATACTATATATCTGACAGTGTTCATATGGTTCATGCAGATTCTCAAACAAAAGTTGCTGCAGACTCCTGCAAAAGGTGACGATTTGCTTGTGTACTGCAAGAACAGTCCTTGGCAGATCATCAAATACTCTCTTTCAACATTCCCCACAAGTAGGCAACATGTGGTGTAAAATTGGGGGATTGGAAAGGGTAAATTGGGGGATTGGAAAGGGATGGAATTGTTATGTCATATTTGTCCCCACTCACGGCTACTTCCCTTTCACTACTGGGAACATGTGCAGCTGGAACTATGCCCTGTCAACAAACGCAAATGCGCATCTGAGATGCAGAGTTTCAGTATTGTATTTTTTGGCACATGCTGTACTACACAAATTACTCTATACCTGAGACTGAAGGGGCCTCAATGCATTGTTACACCAAATTTATTTCATTAATTACTGTTTACTGGGCTTTATAGATTTTTTACTCTTTTTTTCTTTTTACAAAATAATTGACATTTTTAGTTAATTAACTACACTATCACTCATATGCAGCTAATACTTTTGCACAGTACTATACATGAAATGTTTGACAGTGAAATGAGATAAATCCATTTTTGTAGTTTTAAGGAATAATTGCGTTTATAAACTCACAGGGAATATTTTGTGCAAGGGTGATACAAAGCACAGATGACTAAATGTTTTGTTGCAATATTTAAAATTTTGGTAATAAATTATGCAAAATTGCAAGATTATGCAAAACTCATCAAAATCATAACTACACACCATACTTTTGTAAGTATTTAAAAAAAAATCCATACTAAATTTTTTTTTTTTCATTAGTAAAAACCAGGTTACTTTTAACTACACAATTATGTTAATCCTGCCTTTAACTATATGTACAATAGGTGCTTTGTCATTTTGTGAGCCATCTCTAGTAAAATGAATAGTTAGAAATAAATTGGTTAGATTATTAAAAAAATATTTTTAAAAATTAAAATGAAAATGAATGTAAAATAAATAATCATCTAATATTATTTTGTAGAACAAATCAGTTTGTATGATTAGTTAATTGTTGTCAAGCTCCTGAGTATGCTTTTTTAAAAACTACAGATCACAGGTGGTTGTCATACAAGTTTAAATCTATTGAACAGTTTGACAGCAGAATGTGATGAACAGCATTTTGCAAAATCATTATTCTCTGACATAAAAGGTTGTTTATAACGAAACATTTAATTTGAAAACTGCTATACAACCCCGTGTTAGAAGCATTGTGACAAGTCATTCATGTTACTTCTTCCTCTAATACGATCAGTGAAGCGAAGATACTTAATGCGCAACACAGCGACTGCGGTTATTTAACAACAACCAAATGTCCTATTTCACAGAATATATAATGGATGTTAAGCGAAAAACACCAGTCATTTATAACTGCTGGAGTGACTGCAACGGGAGTAAAATAGTTCAGGCGACCTGTGGTAAAGCAGAAAAATGTGAAGAGAAGAAAACATTTGCAGTGAGCTCAATCTTCATAGAAATCTGTGACTGTACATACAGTACATTACACTGAAGTTAGTTCTAACCGAGTAATCTGATTGGACAAGAGGCATTCCATGAGCAGTGATATAGGGCATTATAGCACTGGGACGTTTACTTGACGTTAACTGTTGGTCACCAGCAGGTACTGGAAAATGGAAAATAGGTACTGTAGCTATGGTCAGCAGTACTGAAAAGTGGGGGGAGCAGCTGCTCGTCACAAACATACATTCAAAATCACTGACAGAAGCAATTTTAGGAAGAAAACATGTGATAATGTTGTCATCTTAAACAACCCTTTGTCTCAATAGTAATTGCTTCCTGAACCATGCATTTTAACAAACTAGCTTTAAACAAAAGATCAAATCCCTATTTAACTTCTGATCGAAGGCACTACTTAGTGTTTGGAACAAGGAATTGTACACCCTAGAGCACGAGCTTCCCATTTAACAATTTTTGGGTTTCAACCCCTGAAACCTGGAAGTTAGCTGATATTTTAAAGCGGAATAAGTGGAATTATGTGGTAAATTATATTTATTTAGTAATAATTGGTTTATTCTCTTCACCTTTTTTCTACATATACTGTACATGTAGTACATCGTTAATTACACTAACCGTTGGTCACCAAATCTCCACCAATCACGGAAGCATATTTGGCGAAGCAAAATAATTGATTAAATAAACAAACAGTTGTTGATTATAAATGCCATTAGTAAGACTGTTGTATAAAAGCAATATCACCCTTGAGCTCATGCTGTTGTACTGAATATCATCACCTCTTGGGCCTATAACCACACCACAGCCATGCTGATATTCAGTACAACAGCACGGCCTCTTTATATTGCTTAAATACAGTTCTTAGCAGCAACATATCTACTGAAACACAAATTTTATGATGAATTGCTGTATTGCACTTGTTAATTGTATATTTTTATTGTTTCCAGTTGAAAATAAGCAGGAGTTTGACTTTGTCATTTTGTTTGTGGTGAATTATAGTTTTCAGCAAAACAATTATCTCAGGACTTCTGCATGCTTGGGATTTAAAATACTAGTGTATTTTCTGTCTATAAAAAAAAAAAAAAGATGTCCTGAATACAAAATTGTAATTTTAAAAAGATCATGATAAATCGTAGCCACCATGGTTTACAGGACTTAATTGCAGAAATCTTTTTTTTCATGCCACTGAATGACAGGATGACAAAAATAATAAGGTTTGGGAAGAAAACGCCCTCTAAATGTAGCTTTATTTTACAGAAGAAAATTTAATGTTTTGCTGCAGCATAGAAAAAGAATTGAGAATTGCACAAGCAGTTGTAAGAATAGAGAAACTAAACAAAGCCTTTGGGAAACACTGGAATGTGAATCTTGCAGCTGGAACTACTGTACAGTACTATCAATGCTGCTGTTTTGAAAAAAAAAATTCTTACATGGAGTGACAAAAGTCTTACAGCAGAAAGTTTTGCAACACTAGAGTGTTGTACTAGAGTTACACTAGAAGGCAGAAAGTAGAACACACGATCTTGTGCTGTGAAATTTGCTCTGACATGCAGCTCTATCACACAGATGCACACAAAGTCTCTAAGCTTATACCCTCAGACTCAGATCCACTTTTAATTAAACTGTGACAACACACACTAGAACTACAGTAGGTGAGTGAAAAATATTTTATTAAATTACCCTTAAAAATGATGCAAAATGTGACAATAATTAGTAACAATTTGTTTACGAAAGTGTTTCAGTGTTAGAATCACTTTATTATTAAAGTTGGTTCCATTTTGATGAGCGCTCTTATATTAAATCGAACAATTTCACAGCGGCGGGATTTAATCAGCATTAAATACATCCAGTTTTAATTTATTTACCTTTCTCCAGACTCATGCTATTCATTTAACTCAAACATACAGAGAGCCGCACCTCTGCTCTAATTACATTTACTGCATTTAAGATATATATTGAAGCTATCGTGACTAAACCCTACACTCTAACCTTTAAAGTGAGAACACACTTGTATATCGAAAACTTTTTAACACTTCAGTTTGGAACAATTCTACAAATATCTGCCGTGGGTGGTCTTCGTTTGAAGCATCTTTCCAACAGCACTGCAGTGAAAAGGGCCGTGACATCAAAGTGCTTTTCATTTCTTAAAATGAGGATCCTTGTATCATTTCATTGTCTCCATTTCTTTCTTGTTTTTTAGCTCTTGTTTTTGCAAGGAAAAATGAATGAAGATGGAGGAACAAATCAAGAACAAACACATGAGATGTCCTTGCTCAAAGAAACACCACTTGTTTAAATTATTAATTCTGATTTATATCACTTTTTTTTTTTTTTTACTTTTATCCGAGGATTTAATTTACACCTATTTGTTTTTAGTAATATTCTGGTACTTATAAAGGGATATATTTTTTTAAGTCTTAAATTTAATAGTTTTTATAATTTTTTTAGGGGGGTCCTGTCCGATTTTCTCCCTAACTTAGTCGTACCCAGTACTTTAATGTAGGGGGCTCCCACATTAAGGCTACCACTCAGTCAGGGGTGCCGAAGCCGTGTTTCCTCCGAACCACGTGACGCCAGCCAACCGCATCTTTTCGAACTGCTTGCTCATGCACTGTTGGGGGCGGCGTAACACACTTGGAGGACAGCGCTATCCTCTTGATTAATATGGGAGCACTAAGTACATCCCACCCCTTCCCTGTGAGAGAGCTCCGCCAATTAGCTCTCTGTAGGCCTCCAGCTGCGAGAGGTTACAGCATCAGCCGGGAATCGATCTCGCAATCTCCGGATGATAGGGCGAGAACTTTACCACTGCGACAGTCGTCTTTCCAACTGGTTCTAGTTAGCCATAAATTTAGTTTACTGTAAAGTTAAAAAACACCAACTTGATTTAGCTTAAAAGGACTGTAGGACTGCAGCTGAGCTTTGAGATGCATTTTTACACGGTACAGTGGTTGTGGAATTTGGCTCTATTTACTTACATTGTACTCACATTCTGCAGTACTAGAAATTAAACAATGAAAAATCTGGACTACATAAAGCGCATTGATGGACATTAATCCATCCATTATGTATGTTTCTTCTTAAAACAAGAACTCAAAGACGGAGCATATCAAAGTGCTCATGATTTCCATAACAGTAGCCTTTACAATACCTCCTACCTACTAAACTTTCTCACTGCCAACTTGCCAGTGTCTGGTATCCTACAGCAGAGGTTTCCAACCACGTTGGATTGGTATCGGCCATGGATGGTTTGTTACCAGCTCACAGCAGTGTTTCCCTCTCCTCCATTGGATGCCTGATGCAGCAGTGAGGACATTAGAGGCTCCAGTCAAGACAGAGGAAAAAGACTGCTGATTAACACAGGGTAATGTAATTGTATCCAAAAAGGACTGTGAGATACACACACCGCATATTCGGAGTGGTGAATATACTGATATAGAAAGTAACAGAGTTTTTTTTTTTTTCATACTTGTTAACTGGATGAAATAATACAAATGTTATGTATCACATCACTAAATTAATTCCTTTCTTTCTACAACTAAACGTAAAACTGGAACCATCCATGGAACATTGATCATAATATGAGACACCAGTCCATTGCAGGGAACCATGCATACACATACATGCGCGCAGACACACACACGCACACACACACACACACAGACACACACACACACACACACACACACACACAAACAAACATTCACACTCTCACAGTTCACCCATCACGTTTATTTGAAGTGGGAGGAAACTGGAGAACCAGACGCATCCCACACACGCAAAACACAACACTCAGGTGGCATTTTCTTAACACACCAAAATATTTCATCTGATATGATATTTAATCTTGATATGATGTTTATGCCATATTGCAGCACACCCCTAAACCACATTCACACACACCTATATACAAACACACATACACATATACAAACACACATACTGTACACACACACACACACACACACACACACACTTTGGCTGCAAGATTGTGAGTGAATTATGAAGCTCTACTACCAAGCATATGTTCCCCCTCTTGAGGCTTTGTGAGTGCTCTGAATAAATCAGCGCAGACCCCCTTCTGTGAACCCACCGACAGAGACGTGCAACTCCACGCAACATTAAACCTGACTCCCTGTTATCTGATTGTGTTCTGTTTGTGTAACTTTGGCACGGATTAAAACAACAGCAAGGTGCAGGCGACACGAAAGCCTGACAGTTAGCGAGGCCTCATCCTCAACTCCAGCAGGGTACCTCCTGATTTAGAAATACTCTGAAAACAAACATCTTCCTTCTGTTCTTGGATATTTTATCATTAGCAATGCTAAATGCACGCCTTGAGGGACCCATTAATTCTGAACAGTGAAGTTAGAAAGCATGTCCTATTTTTTTTTCTGCAGTTGTAATATTTGAGAAAAAAATGTGCACATGGCGTTCTTTTTTTTGATCGTCTCTTATTATTAAACTATACATTATTAAATTTTATTTTCCTTTAGAAAACCTTTTACAGTTGCATAATACATAACTCCTTTATTTCTACACCCTTTTAATTGTATATTGTAGACGAGTCTTTAAAATATAAGGAAAAACACCTTGATACCTTTCCTCTAGACGCACACACCAGGACTTTTGTGCAGAATAACAGAACACAGTTATGAGAGAATAACTGCCTTTATCTCTTTATATAATCCCCTGCTACACTAATGCACTTATCCCAGTGTTTCACTAGTGCTTGGATTCTATTATAGTAGAACAATTTCTCAATATGCCAGAGCCATATTCTTATTGGCTGCTTCAATTCTGAAACCCTGGCCTCCCGGGAACTCCTTTAACGTCCCAAACTTGTAGAATTGGCTTGGAGTGATGTCAGGATTGTATCGGGATGTGGCAATAACTCTCATCCAAGTTCCTGTAATGGGCAAATGTTTTTTGTGAATGATTGTGTGCACAGTTCCCATAGACAGGTGCGTCTCTTCGTTGAATTTCATGGACCATGTGTTCGACTAGTTGAAGGTTCAAAGGAGTCCAAGCCACTCCAAGCCACCTCAGCCAGGATCATCATTAAAAGATGCACTTTAAAACATTGACACCATTCCAATCTTTTACTGTGGGAAAGAGTTGCATCACTGTGCTTAAAGCTTTCTGTCAATTAGTTTTATGACTACATTTACGAGAAATTTCAACACAAGTTTCAATTTGACTTGAACATCTCATGTATATTTGTTTGTATATATAATTCATAAAAAATTTTATATCTCCATTTACTGGTAATTAAAACATTAACTACTAACTGACCAGTTACTATAAGATATTGGTATATAATATAGAGATGTGCAACTTATGTTTTAAGAATGAGGAATATTAGGATTAAAAAATTTACAATTAATGTGATTTTATTATTGTTATTTTAAACAACCAGGATACACAATTGTGATACTTTGCCATCCAGACACGCCAACGTTAACCAAACATTTCCAGAAATTCCAAATGGAACACAAAGGTTTACTTTGGTAGCAAGTTTCGGTTCAGTGTTGCCTGAAGGCAGGTACAAGCGGAGGTTTTTACAGCTCTGCATGCTTTGCTTTGGGTTTTTGGTACTGGCAAAGCGTCTCTTCCTCCTACGGACTGAAACTCTAGCACGCCAACACAACACATTACTCAAGCACACTTCCAAAGAGAGTTTGAGGAGTTGGTTCTCCAACAGAGTTACAGTGCAGTCCATTTTATTCCATCTATTTATGCTTTATGTTTTTTTTGTATTGACATGCAATAGCTTTTACCATGGCTTTACAATTGCAAATTTAATTTATAATATTCACTCAGCAGTTGTTGTTCGTGCCAAACATTTAAATGGATCACTTATGTTTTATACTTTGCTTGTGATTAAGCTGCAGTCAATCTAGAAACAAATAAAGATAGTTAGGTAGTTGCAAGCCTTATTCACTCTGCATTCCAGTAGACCAGTATTTCTACCAAAATACCACCAACCAGGGAGGGCGACGGCTACCACGTGCTTTCTCCGAGACATGTGACGCCTGCCACCCACATTCATTTGAACTGCCCTTTTGAGTCCTTTTGTCCTGTCCTGTGTGTTTGGATATGCTAATGCAGTAGGGATGGGAATTCCCAGAAAACATCCAATAGGATACCATCCCAATACCTAGGTGTAGATTCGATTTGTATTGCGATTCTTTAAGTATCACATTTTTTAAATATCCCAATTCGATTCCAATAATTTTTTTCTTAGTTTTTCATTACAATTCTTAACAAACTTAATCATTTACTTATGGCACACAGAATTCTGAGCTGCTTGCCAACGTGTGAAGAATTTACATCATGCCACCTGTAGTATAATTTAGGAATGACACTATTGTGCCACATCAAATGTATATATTTCTTACAGGGTATGCACATTTTTCAGCACAATATTTGTATACACAGGTTGACACACTCAGGTTTAAATGGCTATTAAAGGGAAGTTTAAAGGGAAGTTTCCAACCCTGTGAGCTGTGATAATTGTTATTAGTGTCTTTGCATAACTACTCAGTGAGTTTCTCAGCTCATAAGGTGATGCACTGAGTTGGCTGCATACTGCATCATGGGAAAGACAAAAGAACTGCCAGTGGACCTGTGGTAATAAGGTAGTTGAACTTTATAAAGCAGGAAAATGGCATAAAAAGATATCTTGACACTTGAAAATGCCAGGCAGTACTGTTTAAATTCTGATAAAGAGTAGGAAAATAAGAGGTTCACGGTCAGGTAGACCAAGAAGGATTTTACCCACTAACCACTTTGAGAGAAGTACAAGATGCTCTGGAACAAAAGTGTTGTTTAAAGGAGCACAATAAGGAAGGAACACAAATGACCTGCACGGTCGAGTTGCCAGTAGTAAGCCTTTACTGCGCCCATCTCACAAATAGTCAGTAGGCTACACTAGACAGCACCTAGACAAGCCTCCCAGCTTCTGGAATCATTTAGAGTGATGAGACCAAAATTTAACTTTATGTTTGGAAAGGAGACAACAAAGCCTATGGTAAGTACATCATCCCCTTTGTAAAGCATGGTGGTGGATCTCTAATGTTTTAGGGCTGTGTGAGCTCCAGTGGCACAGTGAAGATAAATGCAGCATGTTACATCAAGTCTACAGAGGCTTATATCATTTCCTTCTTTCTAACATAAAATGGGAAAATAAAAATATGGGTCAAACTAATTTAGAATATCCTCTCTACAAGGGGAAAAGGTGAATAAAAAGAAAAACGGACAAAGGTGAGAAGCGCACCTCGCTGCCAACTCAACCCACATCAGTGCCAACAGCCCCTGCAGGAGTGCCAGACCTTGATGCCAAGGCACTGCCCCGTCCATGCCAACCTTGGGCATCACCATAATGACCGTCTTGGCAGCATTTCACCCTCTTTTCGCAGTGTCATTTTTGCACTGGGTATTTTTGAAGCAGAAATTAAGCCATTAATCTGCCATATGTGTTAGTGCAGCTAAAAGCTGATGCGATATTTTGTCAAAATTAATAAAAGCATATGCTTGCTCTTATTTTAAAAAGATGGCATGCGAATTAATACGCTGGTTGATTTGTAAACATGTAAACGCTTAATTAATGCCTGTTTGGTTTGGAGGATTTATGGGCATTTATGATTCAGGCAGTTAAATCCACAGTTTTACACGTTTTTCTGTTTAAAATCGTTTAATAATATTTGCCACAGCACTTGGTGCCAAACCATCCAGAAAATTGTGACTTAAAGGGTTTTTAATAACATATATTCACATGTACATTAGCAACCTGAAATGGAGGCTGACTTAACAAGAAATACTTCAAGCGTTTACAGCTAAAACTGCAAATTCAAAAATTCAATTAAAAAACCTCGCTCTTACACACATCCAAACACACATAAACACATACTATACACTGTAGTTGTTAACACATGCCCCAGGGCTGCATAGACAAGGTTCTGCATCATATTTATCCTTCTGTGTATAGGGAATCCCATAATTCTGTTCACTGAAACAGATTTTTGTAGACGTTTCAAAAAATGTTATGGCTTACCACAAAGTTCTTACATTAATTCTAATTGAATGAGTGCTAACGTTTATTAGGCACAGAGGCTTAGTGTAGCGTGTTAGGTTTTATTAGTGGTTCATGCATAAACTGCCTGGAAACCTCTTGTTTTCTTTGGGTTGTTTTTTTACTTTCTCCTTATCTTCACTACAATTTGTAATGTAGACCAAACCACTGGTAGTACAGACAAGAAAGATAAGCCTGATCAACCTGATATTGGTGCTATAGAACAGTATTTTCCTTTTGCTCCCTTTTTTATGATCAAATGAGCAGTGTGGAACATTTAGCATCACCCGATTAGATTTGAAACGGTAAAATTTAAAATCTTTTTTTTACTAAGTAGCTTAAGGATTTTTCATGTATTTTCACAAAATGTGTCTTAAAATATTCATCTAAGCTACAATAATAAACCGCCAAGCATGTCCTCAAACATACCAATCAGTTTGGGCATGTTCATCCATACGACCTCAAGTGTGATATGGCTTTCAAACAACAGTTTCAAGAACACCATTTGTTATCAATAGACTATAATTTTTGTTTATTTTGCTAAATCCTTCCTCACCTGGCGGAACTAATCACCCGCCATTGGCAGAGCCGGCGACCGACAATTAGTGTCAATAACGGGTGAAAGTAGTTAAAATTCTTACTGGTACTGTGTAGACAAAATGTGAGAAGAATGAACCATGGATGTACTGTAGTGGACAGTCCTGAGAAACTTAGGAGATCTACTTTATATTTAAACTTATTCCTCTTTAAAATATCAGCTAAATTCTGGGGTTTCAGGGATGAATCCCAAATAGGCTAAAATGGAAAGCTAGTGCTAGAGTGTCCGTTTTTTTGATTCGCACCCCAAGTATTGCCCTTGATCAGGGGTTCAAGAGTGATTTGTGATTTAACCCTGTCTTAGAAGCTGGTTAGATTTGTAACTTGTGTTAGCCATGAACAAAAATACACAAACGGTTCAGTGGCAATTCGGAATAATTTGAAGCAATTACTAAAGACAGTGTGTTGTTTAAGATGACATAATGTTATCAGACGTGTTTTATCCCTGAAAGTGCTTCTGTGACTGGTTTTGAATGTAGGTTTTGGCAGTGTAAAAAAACTGACTTAAAAATTCTTAAAAAATATATATCACAGCTTTTAACCAAAAAATAAAAACTGCTTCCAACTTCCACAAATAATTATGTTTTGTAAGAGCATCTCATTTACTTCTTTTGAGTTTATGGTCGGTTGTTGCAATACTGTCATCTACTGGACTAAAGTGTGGAACAGAATCAGGGGAAAAAAAAGATCATGGCTTTGTCATGGGTAATGACACTTTACAAGTTACACAGCATTCCAATGTTTACTTTAAACTTAGGTTTTGGTACTATAAAAGCTGTAAGAAATATAGCTGCCTGAAAGAAATCAGAATGCTACTGAATTGGATTGAATTGAAAAATCTCAATTTCTGAAAATCTAATCGAACTGACAGTCCACCTATAATGCACAGCTGTGATATATTGTATTGTGGTATATCAGTTTTATGCAGTGCAGATTTTAGCTAAGGCAGTAGATTTGAAACAGCCAGGAGTCATCAAACTAAAGAATTAACCAGACCGTAACACATGTTAAACTGGTTCTTTGCATTATACAATGTCAACCCTGACTAAAACTCTCATACACACATGCATTTCTTTGGTGCTGTAAACCAACCAAAGTTTTTCATGAATACTATTCAGATTTTCAGGGTCATGAAACATCATTCATTATGTAAGCAGTTCATTCACCTTACATTCTAATATGCTAATATCACTTCTAATATGCTAAAATACACTTACCATTTTGTAAAGATCAGAGACACTAATCTGGTCTGCGTCTACCATTTCGAAGTCCTTCCTCGGCACGAGGTCCAGGCCTAAGTGTCTGAATGCAAATAAAAAGAGAGAGAGAAAGATGAGAGACGGTGGTAAGGGAATAAGGGATGGAATATAAGAAATAGTATTTAGATCAAAGAGTCAAGTTAAAAATAGCTAGTATGAATGACTAAAATCTGACACATTACTTTTGACACCTGCTGTGGTGCCTTTAACGTGTGCCAAGTAATGCTGGTCTTACCCACAACCATCTGTCACGCACTGTACAGTATTCATTGTGACAGCCTATCTCAGAGGACACCAACTACACAATACATCAAACTTTATAAAAACAAATGATTTGCATCATATTTTATGGGAAGTACTTTTTTCTGTTGCTTATATGAATATAAAGCTTGTTTAAGTAAAATGACACTGGCATATCATCACATTCCAATTTTCTCCATAAACCTACTGACAAGCCAGATTGTCGTTCATCCATAAGAGGTTTTCAACAACTAAATGTTATGTGCACTATGTGCAGCTGTTTCTGTATTATGCTAACACGTGTGTGTGTCACATGACATCAATGTTAAAGCTTAAAAAATGGCATGGAAATTATGATGTCAATATATTTTAAATAGCATTAATTGTTAATAGTGGTCTAACCCCCCGAAGACATGGTTTTAACAAAGACTATTGGTTTTCATTTTTCTTCTTTATATCTCATTTTTTTCTTGTTCTTCCTCTTTTTTATCTTACAGCCATACAGTATGGACAAATTTGTTCAACAGGTACTTGTTGCCCTTGTTGGCTTAATGGCGTTTATGTTTATGCTTAAGCACACAGCATGGCAGATATTTTTTTTGGTAATACCAAAACCTAATTTGCAAACTACTGTAGTCTAAGTACTTACACAGTGGGGCTAAAAAGTATTTAGTCAGACACCAATTGTGCAAGTTTTCCCACTTACAAATATGAGAGAGCATGATGTTTCCACCCCCATGCTTCACAGTAGGCATGGTGTTCTTTGGATGCAACTCAGCATTCTTTCTCCTCCCAACCATACAAGTTGTGTGATTCTGGGATTTTTGCTTACAGTTCTTGTGATCTTTTTTGACCCGACAGAGTGAGATTTTGCGTGGAGCCCCAAATCAAGGGAGATTATTAGTGGTCTTGTACAGTATGTCTTCCATTTTCTAATTATTGCTCCCCGAGTTGTTTTTTTTTTACACCAAGCTGTTTACCTATTGCAGATTAAGTCTTCCCAGCCTGGTGCAGGTCTACAACTTTGACAGCTCTTTGCTTCGGTTCTGGCCATAGTGGAGTTTGGAGTGTGACTGTTTAAGGTTGTGGACAGGTGTCTTTTGTACTGATAACGAGTTCAAACAGATGCCATTAATACAGGTAACGAGTGGAGGACAGAGAAGCCTCTTTAAAAAAAAGTTACAGGTCTATGAAAGCCAGAGATATTGCTTGTTTGTAGGTGACCAAATTCCTATTTTACCGATGATTTTTTTTCTTATTTTGTCTCTTATAGTTGATGTATACCTATGATAAAAATTACAGGCCTCTCTCATCTTTTTAAGTGGGAGAACTTGCACAATTAGTGGTTTTAGTTAGATTTAAGACCAAAATAGTGTTTCTTTAGGAACTGAAAGGCCAACTAAGCTGAAATTTGGTGTTCTGCATCAATCCAATTTTTTTTTTTTATTATACTGTACATAAAATTCTGAATAATTACTTAAAAGCATACTTACTTTCAGCCAATCAGTGTTCAGTAAGCATTTCACACAACTATCATTGAACTCGTTAACTCAGTCAATTGCTACGCTACTTATCCTGGACAGAGTGGCAGAAAGCCAGAAGCCTAGCCTAGGGCACTCTAGGTGGGGTCCTGACACTGGCCAGTGTCCTCTGGGCTGTCGGAGGACACCAGAGTGCCCAGAGGAAACCCACCAACCACGAGGAGAACATTCAAACTCAATGCAAAAGTGGGACTTGAACCCTCCACCCTGGAGGTTCTACACTAACAGTGGTCACGTTGCTAACCACTACACCACTGTACCGCTTATCATTGAACTATCATTACAAAATTGCAGACGTATAATAATTCATGTGCAATTTTAACATTATTATTTGTATCTTGGCAAGAACTGTCCACTTGGGACAGTATAATAATAATAATAATAATAATAATAATAATAATAATAAAATTAGTAGTAGTATTTAACTATAGATATGTTGTGGGCCCTTTTTTTTTTTTTCACCAACTTTATAGACTTTATAGACTATAAATATAGTGCAAACTATAAACAAACACTAATTCATCTGAGAAAATGTGTGTCACGCCCGATTACCTAGATGTAATTATCAAACAGGTTGATGAGCCGATTAAAACCTTCTCATTTACCACTTCTAGGTTCTTCAAAAATACATGATTATGATTGAAGGAAAATGAGGTCGCATTGCCACTAGACGACTCAGCATGTCAATGTAGAGACAATATTTACTAAAACTGCACCTTTCCTTAAAATAGGTCTTGTCTTAGCTTTGTCACATATCATATACTGTAAAAGTGTGGGTTTATGCGATACTTGTGCATTGTACATTGTGACAGTGTACATAAATCATTGAGCTGCGTGAAGCCGTGTGAATAACTGGCAGATTGTCTTGAAATTAAATATAGAAACATGTCTTTGGATTTCATTATGCTTTAAGCACCATGAACTTCATCCATGGCCTCCTGACCCCAATTCCCCATACCTCAGTCTAAAGAAAGGCAAGGAAGTACAATTAATTCTGAACTACAAACTATTGTACATTTACTCTCTCTCTATTATAACAAGAGCATTTATATGAAAATGCGATTTGTTTTCTTAGACAAAAAAATTTTCTCTGTGCTGCTATTGCATTAAAATTAATCAACATATATATATATATATATATATATATATATATATATATATATATATATATATATATATATATATATACATAAATTTAGTATTGCATAGTATTTTATATATATATAAATGTGTTGATTGACACTCAATGTTTAAAATTCACGAGATATCAATCTGATCGAGCATCAATGGAATGCGCCAGACAAACAAGCTCAATCCAGGTACTGTAAGCTACACCTTGGATCATTGAAACAATCTGCTGCTATCCTCTGGGTGCCAGACACCACAGCAAAAGATTTCTTGAGTCATGCCCTGAGGGATCAGTGCTGTTTGGATGGCACAATAGGAACCTACACAATACTGGGCATGATGTTTTAAGGTTTAAATGTTATTTGCATAGTTAGCACTAGACATTTTCATACTTCTTTCAGACAGTAATTTTACACTATGAAATGACCTATGACAGAGAAAATGCCAGCGAATAGTTCGATGTATAATTGCTACTCCATTCACAGCTGCTTGTTTTAAGCCAGTGTATTGTATCTTGCTCTTGAACAGCTTCTGCTTTTGTCCTTCAGGCACCTGAATAAATGTCAGCTCAGTAAATGCCACTGACTCTTTTTCATGTTATCCCATTTACTCAATTATCTGTTAGCATTGCCTGAATTGGATCTTCTATCAATATTCTGCTGACAGTGTAGTGCCTGCATTATTGAAAACAATCTTGAAGGACGGAATGGCCTTCATGATTGCTGACACAGTTGTTGACACAGGTCGACTTCCATCGCTTCTAGCCCTGGTTTCCTTGAACAAAGTACTCAACCAGATTAGCCCCAAGATTATTATTTAGTTCTTAATATTAAACCAAATTATTTTACAGATCAAGCTATAGTTCGGATCCGCTGCGAAAGAGTGAAGGGATTTTTTTTTGTACAACTCCTAATAAACGTTTTATGAATTTCATTATTGAATAAAAAAGTAAATTATCCGTTTATTAGTAACAATGCTGTTTTCGGGCCACTGTGCAAAATAAAAACGCAAGGCAAAAATAATAAATTGAAAGTACTTTGGACTAAAATATAATATGGGTGGTTTGTCCTCAGTGCTGGTCTCCATTCTTTAAACTTCTTTATCCATCTGTGCGCATTGCTCTCGTGAGAGGTGACATCTCCATGAACATTAGAACAGTGGGAAACCGTCAACTGCAACTAAGCATATTTCCCAAGAGGGTTCAAGAGTTGGGTTAAACAATAGAGCAAATGCATCTTTTGGGATGGAGACTAATTTAAGTAGTACTTTTGTATAGAGAAAGAGTTACTCTTACAACATGTGCAATTTGAACAATCTTTGTTATTTAAAAGTTAACGTCCGCTTTTGAATTACTTTCAGTACTACCCTCATATTATACAACAGCGCAATCGAATTCACAATCCTCACAGGTCAGAATTGGTTAATAATTTTTTTTATAACATTAGCTGCAAGGCAAACTACAGGCTTAATTAACATTTATTAACGGCACAATTGTGTTAGTGTTTTATAAGCCTGAAACCGGAACACAGATATTTCGCATTTAAGTGTGTGCAGCTGTTGATTAGTTTTGTTGTCTGTACAGGAAACTATTTTTTTTATATATAATTTTTGGAAGGAGTCTCCAGTGTCAGTGCTGTGTAACATTCACCGGTAAAGCTGTTCCCTTCGATGCTGCGTAAAAAGGAAAAATTTATAATGCATCACACCACCAAGTCATTGATTATTTTTCCTTTAACAGAACCAAAAGTGTTTTTTTTTTAATCCATACATACCAAATATTTAAATACTGTTTTTGTATTACTTATGACATCATAATATACAGTACATTACAATTAAGCAATATCACATAATACATAGAGTGCTGAAGTGCTGGTTATCAAGTGTGGAACTAACTAACCATGACTGGTGGAGCTAGAGACCAATAGTGTAATTAACAGGATTTAAGGTACTTTAAAATTCTTACTGGTACCATGTAAAAAAAAAAATTAAATATTAAATTAAATATTGCCCAGTTAATTTTCACCTACACTGTAAATCTTGTAACTGTACCATATGATTACATTTTGACATATAAGTATAAGTAGGTATTGTCTGGATAACATAGTGTATCTATTCTGGCAATGGAGGCTTCGCTATGGAAACAACAATAAGAAACAACAGTACAGTATTGCAGTCACCATCTTGTAAAAACAATGAGGAAATGTTTGCACTTTATGATTATTTTCTCCTAGTATACAACATTATAATTCTGACAACAGTGCCTCTGAGAGACCTGGGATTAGTGCTTGCAAATTTAATCTATTTAGAAACCATTCAATTTGTATAGCCTAATAACTAAAGTATTACTATTTAATTTCTCAAACCCATGGCTTAGTCATTTATTCATTTTAATACATTTTACTCAGTAACTGCTATGAATTATTCAGTTCAAGTCCTAAAACTAAAAGAAAGTGTATGGTGCTATGAATGTGAGGAATGCTAATCTGGACCTGTTAATGGGTCCTGGGACTTGAGGGGTCAAACTTATTTTGCAGGTAAGACTATCAGTGACGAATCACAGAGAAGACATTATCAGACTATCAGAAATGAAAACCACAGTAGGTGAAAGACCTAGGAGCACTTCTAAATGTTCCTAGCTTGACAGTGAATGAAAGATATTAACATTTTCCTAATTTACACTAGAAAAGAGACCAGTAATCAATTTTCCTCTCTGTCTCCAGCTGACTTTGAGCTCAGGAGGTTATATCCAATATCTTACACTGGAACTTGGCCATTGTTCATTTAAACACTGGATATGGTGCAGTTTTTAAATGCTTTCATAAAAAGGATGAATAAACAATTTATGCCTTTATAACGATATAAATAAATGCTAAAAGAAAAAATGTATGAAATCAGAAATAACCTACTGTATGTCAATCTGCATATTTGATATATCTGCGTTCTTACTTGGGACGGCTGGGCAATATGGCACAAATATAATATCAGAACAATTAAAATTATGTTTAAAATCCTATATGTATCAAAATCATTTTGCTACCAGGCTGCCCACAAGGACTACTATTGTTTTTGTACTTTTAGTTTAGTAGATTTTTTTTTCAGATGTTTTCAGTAACATTTTTTTTTTTTTTTTTTAAATTGTACAATTACGTTATTTACAGATAATACTGTTTATTCAAATATTGAAAATATGGCCATCACATTCCATGCAAGAATTTCCCATAAATAATTCCATCAGCAAATTATTACTGCCTGTACAGATACATTGGATATACACAATACTTAATTATTTACATTATTACATTAAAAAAAATACTTTAATGATGGTTATTTCAATGCTTTCCTTACTTAGTTTTGTCAAGTAATGACACCTACTTATGTAAAGGCCCATTCTCTTTTTAATTCATTATTAACCCTATTTAGGTACCTTATAATGGAGAAAATTAACCCTCCATTTAAATACTCGCTATAATGGGAAAAAAGGATACATGGAATTCAGCAACAGTTTGAATATACAGTATAGGGTCAGACCATCAGTGTGTCTGTACATGCATGAATAAGACCTGGTAATTACTATAACAAATCAAGCTGCAATTATATTTCATGACCAAGACAGAAAAACACATTTTTATTACACACATCCAAAGCTCTGCTGGAAAAACTAATAACCATTGCTAATGCAATGTTAACCTTGTGTCCTGACTGTCGTTCTTATAAAACAGCACTTTATTGACTTTTAGCCTCTAATTTCTGCATTAATTCTTACCTCTATATGACCTACAATAATCAAATTTCATATACATTAATGTTCCTTAGACATTTCTTAATAATATTATTTTCATAAGATACAGCTCAAATATTTCACGGTGAGCAAACAGCCGTACATGTATACTGGTATTTATAAGTGAGAAAAAAGTCATCTGAACTCTATATGATTTTAAATAATGTGTAAAGAATAAAACGCATCTGTTAAAGGAAAATAATCAATAAAGAGTGTTGTGATGCAGCCTAAAGTAAGAGCGTAGCCTTTTAATAACAGCATCTCTTAATGTGTTTTTTTTTTCTTTTGTACAACATCATCTATTAAATAATGTCATAATTTTGCAATACTGTACATCTGTTCAATATTGTGGAAGGTGTAACGAAAATAAGCTAATTCCTGTTATCACTTAAATTGTAAGGGTCAGGGGTAGCTGACTTGAATTTTAATGGGTGAGGGGTAGCTGACTTGAATTGTAAGGGGTCAGGGGTGGCTAATTTAAATTGTAAGGGGTCAGGGGTAGCTCAGTGGTTAAGGCATTGGACTATAGTTCAAAAGGTCTCAGGTTCAAGTTGGCACTGTTGAGTCCTTGAGCAGAACCCTTAACCGTCAACTGCTCAGATGTAGAATGAGATAAAAATTTATTTTCTTTTAAAATTAATAAGCAAAAATGCAGATAGTCATGATGCCAGGAACATACTAAAGTGTCAAAAGACATAAACTCACAGCTTTAACTCTGACTTCACAACACAATAGACGGCCTTCCTTATGTAGAATTTCACAATTTGAACTATTTAGGAAATGTGCTTGAAATCATAATATCAATGATTTCCTAATGGCCTAATGATAATTTGCTTAAATTTTATGCTCATCTTTTACTTTCTAAATAAAATATATTGAATTTCATATTCACTGCCTAATTGTCATGGTGGGTCTTAGAACACTACGGGGTACACAGTGACAACAATTGTCAGGTATCTTTTGCTGCTCTCTTTTCTCCCCTTACCTTTGGCCTCTGAATCTTAGTACATGTTGGTGACAGTTATCCTTCTGATGAAAAAACGAATCTGAAGATTTTTCTGTCGTGCAGGAAAATATTAATAATCTGAATATCAAATCAGTCTCTGACTCATACTTGAATCAAATTTCAATTTCATAACAAAGTGATGCTGTGACCTTCAATGCACCCTAAAGACAAACTGTCACGTCTTTTGACTTTTTATAGTCGACTATCCCACTGGTCGGGACAACTGAAGTTTGCCCCATGTGCCCCATTTGGTGGGACAACCAAATAACCATGTATAAGTTGTCCTACCAGACGGGACTGGATGTGACATAATAAACTAACCACCCCAAGATAGGACTGGATTCATATTTGTGTAAAAAAGTGTAAAAAAGGATAGTATAAGAGGTGGTAAAGACAGCATTCTAAAAGAGGTCCTATATTTGTTACAGGATGACAGTGATACAGTCATTGATGAAAAAATGATGTTGATATTTTGGAAAAATGAGCAAATGATGATTTGTCATATTCAGACAACAGCAATAATAATGACTGTTATATGGAAGATTAAGGCAACAGCGATGTCGAAACAACACACAATAACAGAAACAAACCAAAATAGTGTCAGCTACCTGGATAAAATTCTGAATAAATAATAATAAATAATGAGACTCTGAATTAACTGTGCAGTATTAATGCATTTTTGGTGTTAGCTATTTGAAATGTACAGAGTGTAACTAAGGAAACTTTCGAATGCAAATAATATGTTGCAGCAACATTAAAATTTTACTCAAAGAGTAGGTTTAAAAATATATGCATATGGAGTTTCTGTCGTACAAGTTAATGTCTGTTTCTATGGAAACTATAATCTGTTAGTATGAGCATGTTAATATGAACGTGCCTTCTGAAAGTAGTTCTGACTCAAATAAAGTTTACATTACATGAATATATTTGTTTTCTGCCATTCAACCTGTCAAATTTACTTTGCAAAATTAACCTAGGAAAAAAACTTAATTCTTAAATATAAATGTTAGTTTTTTAAATAATATTTAAATTTAATTAAAGTAAATTTATATTTATAATTTTAATTACAATATAATGTTAATGTTAAAATGTAAGTCACTGAACAATGAAAGCAACTCCTTTTAATCTTAAAGACATTTCACAGTATGTGTTTTTCTTTAATTTCTTTATTATTAATTCAGTTGTTCTAAAAATACATTTCTGTACATCTCCCTTTTGGCCCATTCAGGTTTTCCATTTTCCTATATGTATACTGAAATTATTGTCATACATATACATATACATGAAAGACACAGAGGGTAAAACTTTAGATGTAATGGACACTGGAGATGCTTTGAAATTATAATGACCAAGTAAATTGCTTTAAATTAGGTTTATATCGATTGTAGCTCATCTGTAAGCCTCTCTTTCCAGTTCTGTAGGGTTGTAACTGATGCATATTGTTACTGTTGCCGATTGAAAGATATATAAAGCCAAAAGTCTGACACAGTTGGCCTCTAAATAAAGCATGTAGGCCCCATTGTTTGTTCAGGATATATGAGGCAATAACTCTGCTGAGTGCAGCTGTGAATTGCCGTTCCTCACGACAGAGCAAATTGTTTTCTCTTTCATTAGCTATGTACAACATATCGCGATGAGTAATGCACACAAAGCTTCAACACTTAATTAAGATCTTTGCAAGTTTAACAGAGGAAAT
Source organism: Clarias gariepinus (assembly GCF_024256425.1). Taxonomy (NCBI): domain Eukaryota; kingdom Metazoa; phylum Chordata; class Actinopteri; order Siluriformes; family Clariidae; genus Clarias; species Clarias gariepinus. Next base: position 10,892,851 of record NC_071122.1, read on the forward strand.
GGAGAGAGGGAGAGAGAGAGAGAGAGAGAGAGGAGGTGGATCATAAAATGTTCTATCATTAACTTAATTAACATCGGTGTGAAACTGCGTGTTAAGCTGCTTCATTTAAAGATTATGTGCATACTGTAGGAATTTGAACATATAAACTTGTTCATTACCTTTAAACATATTAAAACTTACTCATTGCCCCAGTCCAGGCGTATGGTGATGTGCCGCTTGACCTCACGAATCTGATCCTGCGTTAGGTGACCGGATAGCATCTGCCGCCGCAGGTCAATCAGCTCGTTCATCACGTGGCGCAGCTTATAGAAGAGGTCCACTTTATGCTTCTGTAGTGGAAAGAAGGAGGGTAAGAATTCATGAAATAGTATAACTGAAAACTGTGTGGCTGAGTGGGACCAGTTTGTTTAAATGCATGGTGTTATTCGCAAGAAATAACTGATTTGTTGATTTATGGTCAGGCTGGCTGTGGATCCAGAACTTATGCAGCAAATACTGGAAGTGAGTGGAAAATAGGGCACTACTAGGACAGTGGTGGCTGAGAGGGCTAAGCCACTGAGTTGCCGATAAGAAGATTGGCGGTTCCATCCCCAGCGCCACCAGGTTGCCATTGTTGGGCCCTTGAGCAAGGCCCTTAACCCTGTCTGCTCCGGGGGCGCTGTACTGTATGATTCCTGACCCTGCGCTCTGACCCCAGTTACGCTGGGATATGCGAATAAGGAATTTCACTGAGCTGTAATGTATATGTGACAAATAAAGGCTTAACTTAAAAATGCATTGTGAATGTCATGCCAGTTCATCTCAGTGCACTATCCACACATACTGTCACACAGTGGACTCAGGTAGAATAATAGTTTGCAACAAATCCAATAAATAATATTAATAAAAAATCTACTGCAGCTGTCTTTTTTGGTGCTAGTGAAAGCAAGACAAATTTGGTCTCCACAGCTGTTGAACTGTCTGAAGGATCAAATATCTACAAGAGAAATTTGACATTGACTGCAAATTTTGACAAGAGGCAGCGCAGCTTCCAAATTGGCAAAAAGTAGTCCTCTGCCATGCTATAACAGTGACAGCAAATGAAAAAACACACAAATCTTTTGAGGCCTTCACTGCCATCCACCTTCGAGGATCAGTACAAACACATTCCCGGCTCTGTCATGATGACTGGACATATTACTTTATGGTCCTTGGTGGAACAAACTTCTCAAAAACTTACAAAACAGTAACAATCATGGCATTGATGAACAGTCATAGGGCACGATGTTAGGATAAAGTAATCATTTAATCATAATTTTTTATCTTACTTATTAGGTGTTCCTGTCCCTTAAGTCTAAAAAGATGAATCAGTCTACCAAATATTGTCTGGCTATTTTGGTTTCGGTGGTACAAAAGCCAGTTTGTTTGTTTTTTGACATTTTAAAGATGTAAACATTAAAACATGGTGTTAAACCTAATTAGTTTAAGAGTTTAAAAAGGGTAACGTCTAATTGAATGCAACAAGCCTGGTTTCTTTTGTGTAGTTATGATCAAAGGTGGGCAAACTTAACATATCCTGTACATAGGTAAAAGTAGAGATTTCACACAACAAAGTTTGCTCAAGTAATAGTCCTCCATCCATTTGTGTATTTGAGTAAAAGTACCAAAGTATCAAAAGTATCTCAGCTTCAAGTTTTAAAAGTACTGCACTTGTATAACTGTAGCTTACAGTAAGATTTTTTATCTCATGGTTCATTGGTAGCTCATAGACACTGAAGCTGAACTGATGCATTTCTGCTAACCAATGTAATAGACAGGATTTGAAATACAAAAAAAAACAGGTGTTCCTGTCTCTATTCCAGCTAGTATTAACAGACATTTTGGTGTTCCTCTCTGGCCTATGCTAACTTAAAAAAAAAAAAAGTAAACTATGGGTACTTTAAAGGTATGGCAGTTTTTTTCCCCTTCAACTCGCAACTGTAAAACACAAATCATAAAAGATTTTTCATTCTTTTTTTTAAAGTTTGAAGATTTTAAGGTTGATGAGCTCTATATAAAATAAACTGCTACTAAAATCCATATTTTGTTAGGCTACGTCTTTTCCCATTAAAACAAATGCCTTTTGTATTCAGACTGAGTTACTCTTTAATGGCTTGATGCTTTGGCACATGCTTAAATGCAATTTAATAATCTACTACAAAAAAATATATCTGCCAAGATAAACTTGAGATTAAAAATTGGGAAAACGCTTTTCATTCCCTGAAGGAGCAAAGCTAATGCAATGGCAATAACCCACTAGGAGGTTTTACTCAACCTCACAATTCAACAAAAAGAAAAAAGGATTTTCATGACATCATGACATTCTTAGCAACAAAAGCTGCATTTGAAAAAAAAAAAAAACAATTCTACTATGATGATTAATAAAACTCAACAGGAGATTTCCTTTTCACCAACTTTGAACAAGTTTCATTAATTGCTTAATAAAAGACTGTACATAGTTTTCAATAAGATATAGTTCCTTTATAACATAAATAACTCTTTGAATGAATTTAAAATAACTTCCATGTGCTTGCACAGGCATATCCTGTACACAAACTGACCTAATGAATTCCACTAATACTTCATGAATAGTCTGAAATCTTATCCAAGCCCTGTTGGTGTGCATTTATTTGTATTTGAAACAACTTTTGTTGAATCCTAACTATTCCCTTCAGCATCTTAGCAATACAGCCTTCAAACTGATACCTGACATGAGAATAAACCTCAGCTACAGTAGGTATTTTTTGAAACTGAAAGACAAGTATAGAAAAACTGTTGCTGTAACATGAACAACCACATTTCATATTTCATGGCAAACAGAGTGTCTAGACAAATGTTTTTAACCAGTGTGATTTCACAATTAGGCTGCTTTTTTAATATTAAACACCAGAAAACATGCCTTTAAACAAAATATATATAAAAATGTGGTGGTTGTCAAAATGTTGTGATGACATTAATTTGGCAATGTTACACACGCTGGGACAACGTTGGTATACTTAAATACTGAAAGCAACAATTTACTGAAATATTAAATTGGAAAGCAGCACAAGGGGAAAAAACATAAATCCTTATTTCTTTGAGATCGGTAATGTGAAACTGGACATGATGCAATTTGGACGCTGTGCAAACACCATATTACAGTAAAGTAATATTTGGTAATATTTCTGAAAAAAAATGAAACAGAAAGAGTAACATTACAACAATAAGAGTTGTGGAACATGAGATACATGCACTGTGAGCTGTTGTGTCCGTCCCAATCTCCAACCAAATTCTAAACCCTGTTATAAACTTACAGTAAAGGACGATGGATGTAGTTGGATGTTGTGCGAATGAATGTTATCCAACTAAAGTTTTAAATTCTGTTGTGTTGGGGTTGTATTTGCAATGTTGTGTTTGGCCCGTTCATTTAACGTTATTGCAATATCATTTTATCAAAGTCAGTTTACTGTAACTTTCAAAAACAATGGTGTCCCAACAGTGAATGGCATGCCAATGTTGTTACGATCATCCAATGTTAGTGCTCCTGCTACAGTAGGTGTAGCAAAGAATTAACAAATAAAGAAGATTGCACTTGAATATCATAATATTCAGTAAGCATATAACAAGAGTATGACACGATTTACAGCAAGTTTTTTCTTTCTCTAAGATGATCTTTATGCAAACTCGGCTTATGCAAGTTGTTGCTCAGCATTTAACATAAGTATTTCAAATATTTTGTAGAGGTGAATTAGTTTATATAATGTGTAATAGGATTAAGCATATGGCATGGAACACTGAAAGTAAAACGTACGTTTTACAACCTAAATAGATAATGAAAAAAATTTTATGCTTTAGATATGATACTCTATATAACATAGATAATGAAAAACTTCATACATTAATGCAAGAAAGTAGTTTTTATATCATTAACTACATTTTAAGCTAAAAGATGCTAAAAGCATACTCGGTTTTTCGAATACATGATAACCAATACACCTAATCTTTTTATTTTGCTCCTGTTCTCTCGTGTGCTGTCCAAAGTAAATATTCTCATTTAATTTGGCAGTGTTAAATTTATTAATAATGCTACGTATTATTTTTTTCCCCTTTGTTAATCTTTCGAAACTTGTCTAGTGCAGTGCTGCGTGACGTAGCTAAGACATTTTCTTACTCCCTGCCTCCTTTATATTGGATATAACAACAGATACTGAGTCGAACAGTGAAAGGTTCTCATTCACACTTGTTCAAGAACACCCGGCCCTAGGTTAATTTTAATCAAACCAAATGTCAAGTGTACAGACACCCTAAAAGATCTAACAGATCATAAAAGATATTAACAAACAGAGGCCAACACAGCCCTTGTGTAAAATCTTACCATACCAAATTTAGCAAATCCTACTAATCTTAATCCTGTGCACTCTGGATGGATCAAGGGTATGCAGATAGATAAGACATGTTAGACTGATGCTTATCAGAAATGACTGAAGAAGAGATTTAAAACCAATACCCGACCAGCAGATATTCAAGAATATATGTACTGTTATAGAGATATAGATTTCCTTATGACAAGGTGATTAAACCTTAGATTTCACTCACTCACTTAATCATCTTCTATACCGCTTTATCCTGTATTCGGGGTCACAGGGACCTGGAGCCTATTCCAGGAGGCTTAGGGCACGAGGCAGGGTATAACCTGGACAGGGTGCCAATCCGTCGCAGGGCAAACACATACACACATTTAAACACTAATTTCCCAATTCCCAATTTGGGAATGCCAATTAGCCTAAACTGCATATCTTTGGACTGTGGGAGGAAACCGGAGTACCCGGAGGAAACCCACCAAGCATGGGGAGAACATGCAAACTCCATGCACACAGAGACAGGAATCGAGCTGGAGGTTTAGATTTAGATTAGATTTCTATATGAGGAAATATACTGTATACACATTCAAAGTCCATGTTATCCCAGCATTTCACTCGTGCTTGGATACCATCAGGGTAAAAAGTTTTTTCAGTAGGCCGGAGCCATGAACAGACTGTCTGCTTCATGTCTGAAACAGAGTGAGTCAGGACTGTTTGGGGGATGTGCCAATACTGTAACTCCCAGCAAAGCTAAATATCACTTAGTGATACACCTCCATTCAGGGGAAATTCATCATACTGTAGCCCGGATTTGACTTAAATGTCCCTCATAATTAACCAGACTGCAGTGGTATGTTTGAAATCTACATCAGTACTAACATATCAGTGCACAATACACATCTAGTAACGACCAATGAGGTCAATGTGGACACAATTTTATGACAGCCATCCGTGATTAATTAACTGGTAGTGGACAGTTCTCTCTCGTGCTACCAAGAGCGTGAAAGCGGTGTACTGAGAGGCAGTAAATGCAGCGGATGGCAGCTGCTGTAAAAAATATAAGAAGGGTGTATATCTTCAGTTGCATATGCAGTTTTAGAGTGTAAAGGGAGGAAAGGGTTTAAAGGCTGGATCTCTGAAAAGTGAAATTATAAGAAATATTTGGAAAAAAACTTAATATTATTCATAATATTGTGCTAAAAGTCATATGTATTTTCTGTTTATTGTATGTAGGAGACCACTTTAGTGCTACCAGGTGATGCCAGACTGTTCCTCTGGAGATCACCGCAAGTATAACACTGATCACCCCTTATAATCAATTATATCAGCTAATCATTACCGCACTAATTAGACCTATTGTGCAAAAAACAACTGTACAAGTGTACCTTTAAAATAATAGGTCCACCTTAAGTGTCAATAATTCAAACTCAAGCAGGGAACTCAATTCCCTTTGTTGGCTCAAAGTCCCTTTGTTGTAAGAATATTTGTACTAAATATTGCACTAATAACCCAGTTCTTTTTTTGCAGACATGCTGTTTAAGATCCATTGCGGTTTTACATGCAGCTTGTATTGACACATTTATAAAGGAGTGGTGCATTACTTTGCATGAAGTTTTATTCAAAAGAGGCCAGCTCTGGCCAGACTGCTTTTAGTCACACACCACTGCACATAATGGAATTGGGAACAAGGCTGATGTGCCCAAGGTGTGCCAAGTTAAAAAAAAGAAGAGAACATTTCTGTTACAAAATGCTGACTCTTATAGAGAAAGATTTTTTTCTTCTGCAAACACAAATTTGCACACAAAAAGGCGGGGAGGGAGGTTTAGGAAAAAAATAATAATTATATGATTAAGGTACAAATATTATAAAATTATATAAAGTAACCTCTTTTGCTTGTCATGTTAGTGTCAGTGTCTATATTCAGCTGAAATTACATAGTCACCCACGTTGTGTATATCTACAGTACAAGTCTGTTTGTATGTACGCTTAAAAAAGCGCAACCACAGTCTCATTATATGTATATATGTACAAACGTACAAATGATCAATATTGAGCTTATGTCAATATTTTCTTCACACAATGGAAAATTCACTAGAGGCAAATAAGAACACACAAGGACATCTGTTCGATGCTTCACCCAGACACACTGTTCACTTTCGTAACTCATGATGATGATGATGATGATGGTGGTGGGTATCTTTACCCCATAAAGGACTATAGTCTGTCAAATAAACACAACAGTTCAATCAGTTATTCAATCACACATTCTTTTAGTCAGCTCTCAAAGGATATAAGAAATTATGTTTTTGCACATTTACATACCTTTGTTTTAGTTTACATTTTTATCTAGCACCCTACGAAGTATTTTACTGAATAAATCTTAAAAAATACAGCGGAGCATCATAAAAGTGCAGAATAAAAATGACTGCAGTTCAGGATCCTATTACCTATTATAGCTTATGGACCAGATCTGGCTTATCTAGTTGTTTGCAAATACATTTACTCTTTCCAGGTCGACTAATAAAATAGCAACATGACTTGAAAAAAATAATAAATTAGGATGGCAGAATTTAAACAATACCAAATTACATTAAAATACAATATTTTAAAATTAAACTTAAACTTATTTAAATGCCTGTTGTATGAGCAAACATTTTCGCAGAAGTCCGAGACGACGGCATGTAAAATACCCCAACTAAGAGCGCAGTGTGACAGAGCAACCTGAGTCATTTACAGCTCAGCAGCGTGCAAATAAAGATTCACTAAAGATTGATTAAAGATTTTTGTTTGTATTCCATACAAATACAAGAAAATATACAAGGCCATCAAAGTTTAAATTGACCAGATGTTTAACCTACTGAATTTTATTGAAAAATCTGTTCATTTATAGAGATCTGAATCCTACTGTAACACAAACATGAAATTCGCACCTCGATTCGAAGATAGTTTTATTGACTGAACCTTTTACAATTTTACATCAGAACCCCTGGTTTAGACCATACCGACTTTGGTATTATAAGGAAATGGTGGTGTTTTATTACCTTAAATGCCTCCAAAGTCTCAAAAATCAACTTGACAATGAATGTATGTTGAGCAGCTGTGATCATTAGGCTGAGAGCAGCTTCAAACGCGGGCACATCCAGCGTCTAACCTGAGAATTATTTGTATTTGTAGTGTTTAGAAACATAAGCATGTGTAATGTATCAGTTTTGAGACTAATTCGCGTGGAGAGTTTGGAGGCTGATCGGAGGTTTGTTAACACAGCTGACTTTTAATAATGTAAGGCCATAAAAATTTATTTCTGTTGACCCAATCGGAAGCTTGTGCACTCGGCTGATCTTCTGATGCTGAAAACCGATCGAAGGCTACATCATTATTCCTGCCTTGGATGCTGTGCTACAGTATTCTCAAAGATTTGGAGACATATGAAGACCTTTTCTTAAAATATGCTTTTATTTTCTTTACTTTTCACCATAACCACTAGTGGATTTGCATCCGTCTTGCCAGTTTTTGTAATCCTATGCTATTTTTTTAGTGGTTTGTAAAATAACATTGTGACAATGTTTAAATTTTGTAAAAAATTCTGCCACTGCCATAACTTACTGTACATGCCAGCTTTCATTCATAGTGGAACTTAATCTGTCAACAATGAACACGTCATTTTAAGCTTTCTAAGACACTCCTGACCAAAAGATTATTTGAAACAATGTGCTCTGTGACAGAAAAAAAAGGACAAAAGGTTGAAAATCATATTGAGTAAAACAAGCTTATGTTTTAACTGGGTTCTATCACACCATTGGATAACTCATCTGGCAAGTAAATAAAATGTAAATTAAATTATCCAGTGTGTATTAGTATTCTCGGAAGAGCAGGCTGATTTAATGCCACGGTGGACAGAGTGTTAAATACAATAAGGGACGATGATAAAAGACTCGATGAGACATTAAGGGCAGCCAGTGACAAAAGCACATCCTTTCATCTTTCAGACGAATTTGAGCTTCATGCTAGCGGCGTTGTCGCACATCCTCTGCAGCATATTCCCTGCTGTTGAAGCTCCCTGCGCTCGCATAAACATTTTAAATCAGTTTCGCCTCTAAGCTTGCGGTTCCGACGATAAGATCAGTGGTCAAATATCTTCAGGGCCGGGATCAAGGCAGCTAAAGTGACAGCAAAAGCATGACTACACTAAGACAGTGTACAGCAGAGCAATGATCATGCTGAACACCTTCTTTTAGGATGATCTTAAGTGTACTGTGCTACATTTTCAAATCAAACAACTGACATTTTAGTCTCACCTGACCATGAGGCTCAATTACATAATGATTCTATTTCAGTAGGGTATGTAGATTATGTGTGAAAATGAAAATATATACAGGGAAACACACCAATCGTTTGTTATACATTGATTACAGTATGCAACCTACTATAGTGACCAATTCATGTGTGAAAATGATCCCTCATGCTCACTGATCTTGATATATGTTTACTGTTTTACAATAATTACTTAACAACAACAATAATAATAATAATAATAATAATAATAATAATAACAGTAATAATAACAGTAATAATAATAATAACCATTAACATGTTAACTAATTAAAATGTAAACTAGTAATGCATACACAATTTTGTGTTTGGTGCACAAAAACAAAGATTACATTATCAGTTTCATAAGATGAATATGAAGATAGCTAGTACCAGATGATCTCTACTCGATTTGCCCCATATAATCGAATAATAGAGAATAAGGTGCTGAAACATTAAGATTTAAAACAAGCAAATGAACAGTAACACAAAAGAACACAGCTAGTCACTGGAGTGATGCTGAAACAAGCACTGCATAAACACTTTCCGTTCTGTCAACTGGGAAGGGATCATTTTCGATCTGAATTTATTAGAAGCTTTAGTCAGTTAATGAATATTTCAAAGACAGGAAAATGGCTGTTCAAAAAAAAATCTAAGAGACTTCAAAATGCAGCACAGCTAAATCAAAAGTCTTTAAAGTCTTTACCTAAGAAGCTTTGCATATTACAATGTATTTGAAACAAATCTCTTGCTGAGTCAATCCAAAAAGCATGTCAGTAATAAAAATTTACTGGTCCTAAATCCATGCTTAAGAGCTGTGTTTATTCTTTAACTATAATGTAAATAGGTAAAAAAAAAAAAATTATAAACTCCTATATACAAAACTTAAACGCAAGCTTCCCAAGAGCAGTATGTCAGTTCAACCTGAGAGCTGGAAGAAAACAAAAAGCGCAGATGGATGATCATGTCTAAAGTGAGTCATGGCATATCCCATGCGTTATTATTAGAGACAACTTACATGAGGGTGTTTGATTGGCATGATGGGTAACGGCGGGACATGCGGCACTTTTCGAGTTATAATTTCATTTGATAATTACTTAAAAATACTCAGTATGTAGAATATTGCAGAATCTTGTATAGTGATTATATATTTGTCTGTCTGTTCTCATCTCTGTAACTATAAAAAACAGCATGGAAAACAATGAAAAGAAAAATCACAGTTACACTTTTGTCTATTGTGTTTTTGAGTCTAAGTAACACATGAAATACCACTTTATGTTTTCCAGAATGAAAAAAAAAAAAAGCTGCGCTTATGATGATTACTAAATGGGATGGAATTTATCTTGGGAGCACAAACGTTGTCCAAAATTACTGCCTACATAATACACAGGGAGACAATAACAACATTGTGTAAGACTTTCTGACTAAGAGGCTGACATAACATACAGAAAATAACTTGCAGAGATACAAAAAAGTAAAGGGATCAAATAGACAAAACGGGAACACTAATTGAAAATGTGACTGGCTGAATTGCAACGAAGAATGCACTTCGACGATGAAAGGCATATTGATATGTAAATTTCCTAAGCAACGGGAAATTAAACAAAGTTTCAAGTTGTGGGCGTCCTAATTGCAGGCATGTCTTTCACCGAACGGGAACACAATTGAAATAGGGGCAAAAATATAATGCAACTGGAAGTTTTTGTTTAAAAAAAAAAGGTTTTTTATTTCTTTTAAAAATCTAATAAAGTAAATATCATTCTGGACCCCTAAGGTGGTAAAAATTTCATGTTTATATTTTTATTATAAATAAGTTCTTGGTGTGTGCTACCCATCTTAGGTCATTCTGGCGCAGCAGACCACACTTTTCTTACTATTATGCAAACAGTGATACTCGTTAAAATTGCGCCTTGTGATTTTTTGGTAGAGTCACCTAAAAACATCTCTTTTGTGGTTACCTTAAAGGTGTAACACCATTGTCAGTGCACTGGGGACACAGTGTTAAGCAGATAGCCAGCTTAAGACCTTTATTACATTTTCTCAAGCCAGATGCTATTCAATTTGTACACCTTGCCATATGGGAGACATGAATAAAAATAACTTTCACAATTATGGTCAAAAGTCCAGAATTCACCACTAAACCTGCTATCTTAAAAAGAAGAATGCCCTGCGTTTATAGCCTGTCAATCAGAGCACTAGCTAATAATTGGACTCATGTATATGGAAAATGGTTGTTAGTGCTTTCCTTAAAATATGTTCAGTTGCCCAGTGACATTTCATTAAAAAGAGCTTGAAAAACATGGTACTGTACTCAATAGACATCTTAGAGGATGCATGTGTTAGCCCTGACCCTCCTCAACTGATAATTGCTCTGCAATTCAGGAGACTCAGCAAGCATCTGATAATTGCCTATGATGAAAGTGTGATTACAATTGTGTAAAAAAAAGAAGACAATCTTCTATGTTTTCACTCTGTACAAACCTACTTTTGCACACTTCACCTACAAGTAATGCATTAGTGACAATATTATCCATGGAGCATTTCTACTGAAACGACTTTCAAATCTCATGTTCAAGTCAAGCCAGGTTTTTTGATTGAATAAAACCTTTCTTTATTTCTCTATATAATCCCCTGCTACACTAATGCACTTATCCCAGAGTTTCAATACTGCTTGGAGACCTTTAAAGTAGAAAGTGTTCTCAGTATGGCGTCATGATTGGACGTCTGAAACAATGGCCTGCGAGGAATTTCTTTAATGGCCCAAACATGTGTAAATAACTTGGACCTAGGCCAGGACAGTATGGGTGATTTGGAAATAAATCCCAGCTGAATTCCTGTAATGTGCAAGTGGTGTTCGTGAATGATTTTACAGTTCCCACAGACTTATGTGTCTCTTCTGTAAGTTACCCATCGATTCCCAGGATCAGGTGTTCCACTCGCTGAATGTTCACAGGAATAACTGTAGTGGGCTACAAGCCACTACATCATCATCCTTCACAGACCTACAGTCTTCTTTAAAGCATGTGCACCATTCAAATGTTTAACTGCAGCAAAGAGTCCCATCACCATAATGTGTTTGACGTCATCTGTAAAGGTCAATCAGTTTTGCACCTTCCCCCATGCGAAACTTCATCGAAAGTCCCAGGTCGACCCGAACCCCCCCAATCTGTTCCCCTGATACATGATTTATAGAACTGTTGTTACTTATTCATAAAATAAATGGTTTAAGTTATACTGCTTCAGTCATTAAAAATAGAAACCTCCATAAAAAAGCACCTTAGAACAATTCCAACTAATCACTCCACTTCAGTTCAGCTAACATTCCCATTATTTCGTAAAAGAGTTATTTTCATAATCAAATGTTAGTATAAAGCACATGAGATGCTGCCAATATTGTTTGGTTATTCCAGAACAGAAAAACAAATGCCATATTGCCAAAACTACAACCAAATGTAGTTTTTGTTGAACTACAATCCTTCAGGACCATTGATGCTTCCAGTTCTTGGAAGGCCAACTCTGAAGAAGACATATAACCTAAGCTGTGTGGTGCACCACCAAGATCAATACACCTTTAATGACATCTATACATCTACATTACTTAGGAAAAGAACAAAACACACCAAAACCAACCTTTTTTGTTTTTTTCTTTGTTCAGCCATTAATATATTGTTAGTTCAATGAACTAGAACATTAAATAACTAAATTTTGTTTCCCAGGGAAAAAAAAAAACAAGACATTCTGGGTTTGCAGAATGCAACCTCATCTATAAACTGGGAGTTAAAAAAAAAAAATTTGCTAGTTGGCTTATATGTTTGCCAGTTGCCATAGTTAGTGCGGCAGTAGGGAATAAAGAACAAAAAAAAAATAAGGCAGACAAAACGGAGATATAGAGAGATAGTAAAAGAAGCAGAATAACGTACTTCATTAGTTTAAAAAATATTTTCCAATTCCATGGTTGATTGGCCTACTCCTTTTTTAAATTGTTATTATCATTTAGGAGGGGGTTAAAATCAGACCGGGAATTGTGATGTCATTTCTTTTGAATACGGGGATAAAACTGAGCCCACTGCACTTGTTTCCAAGAACATTCATTAAGTGAAAAGCCTGATCCTTCGAAATCGACAGATGATTTGCCGCCAACTTGAGGGGGAGACGCGTCTGTCTGTGGGAACTGTAAACACAATCATTTAGAAACATTAAATATTAAGGTAATAGGATATTATATAAACAAATAGAGGAAGAAAGTCTCATAACTGTTATTTTATCCACCGCAATCAAAAATCTCAGTTTGACTTGAACAACCTTCAAATTTTATCTTGAGAGCTGATTATGTAGGTTGTTTAGGAATAACTCACTATTTCTAGCAAGCACTATATTTCCCTTGGTAATATTTCCCTTCTCCTATACATTTTATATTACAGTGCATTTAAGACAGGGATGCACGGCTCTTTTAAAGTACCTATAGCTAGCACCAAATCCTTCACACAACGCTGTTAAAATAAACCTGGCGTCCAAATTTATTTTTTTAAACCACCCACTGTCCTGGCTCGTTCAATCATACGTGTGGGCAGTGGAGATACTGTGAAGAAAACTGGCTCTGCAGGTGAGTTTTAGCGCTAGTGAAGGCGGCCATGATGCCGCTATGCTTGTACAGGGAGTGGGTGGTGGGGGAGCGAGAGGGAGTGAGTCAGCCCACCATAACCACACAAAGGAGGACTGAGAGTACAAGAAACAGGGCACACTAGTATGCTAAACAGCTAATATCATAGGTTTTACTGTTATAGTTTGTTTCGCTATAATTTCTTCGCTAGCATGACTTTGCTTAAAAAACGGTGCTGCTGTTATCACAGTGAGTGGGTGGAAATTGTGTGAGTAATCTCCTAGTTTAGGGGACAGGTTGTGGAATGGATTGAGAGCAAATTGAGAAGGGCGTTAACTTGATAATATGCTAACGTTACAATGGTTTAACGGAACAGATTCCCTGACATTAAAGCTTAAATTTCTGTCACACAATATATAACCAGCATTAAGTGGTTATGGACACTATATATCTATTTTACATGATTTTCTGTTTTGGCTTTACTACTTTAGATATTATTTTTAGCTGCATGAAAAAATGCACAGGTCATTTTCCTTGACTGAAAGCTCACTTACGCACTCATCTTCTATACCGCTTTATCCTGTATTCATAGTCGCAGGGACCTGGAGTCTATGCCCAGGAGGCACGAGGCAGGGTACACTCTATACAGGGTGCCAATCCATCGCAGGGCACACACACATACACACACACAAACACATTCGACTGAAAGCTTCATGTGGCAAAATTATTAGCTCATGCACAGAGAAATTCTATCCTAGCCAAGCTTGAAAGGTCCTGTTAATGATAGGGTCAAAGACCTAAATTAAAGCATGTGTTTCCATCTCTTTTTTTCTCCCTTTTTTGTTAGACATGCATGCTGAGCAAATGCACTTATTTTAATGCCGTTTCAAAGAGAAATATTTTTCCAAAGACCTTGCGTACTGTATCAGAAAATCTAAAATTCAAGTTATATAACATAATCATATTTTAGAGACATGAAGGTACAAACTGTCATATCAGCGGGTTGTGCCATACCATACCATTAACTTCAGGTTACAGTGACTTTTATATATTTGGTGCAACATCTTTAGTTCCAGACGTTTTGGAAAAATGGTGTACAATAGCAGATACAGTATATACTGTATACTTACTGGCCACTTTAAAAGCAGCACTGGGAAGCAGCGCAGTACACAAAATAATGCAGTCATACAGTTTGTCGAGCATATACTGTAGATCACTGTTCTCATCAAAAGATTTTGCAGTTTCATTAACCCTGTGCCTATTGTGGCCTAGGATGTTTGTTTTTGGCTGTTTTTTTTTTTTTTTTATAATTGAACCAGCCTGTTTGGCACCAACAACCATGCCAATGCCACTGAAATCATATTTTTACCATTCTCATGTCTAATGTAAGTTGAAGCTCTATCCCTTTATCTGCATGATTATATGCATTGCACTGCTACCACAACACTGGCTAGTATTATGGTCATGCTTTAGACATTATCATTGTAGAAACCTTAAGACTTTACAGAGTACCATTATGGGTACCACAGTGGCTACCAGTTCAGCTATTGTATGTTTGTACATACTGTACCATGTACTTGTTATGGTATAGAACCAAATTTTTGTAATATTAAGATGCTTCAACGTACAATAATACCTTGATGTATAAGTGGTACATAAACATGTATAACATATTTTGACAGTATCATGGTTCATGTTCAGTAGTACCGTACTATGGTTAATGATGGAAACATGTACTGTACTAAAGTACACCAAACACTGTACACTAAGTCCCCTACATACAAACAAGTTTCATTCCGAGAGCTCGATCTTAAGTCCAATTTGTTTGTGAGTCCAACAATACTTGTTTAGGTAGGTATATATATATATATATATATATATATATATATATATATATATATATATCAGCTGTCAACAATACCATGGCACTACAAACTGTACCATGGTACAGTTACCTGGTTCAGGTTTACCATGGTAACATTAGTTGTTGGTATGTTGGTATTTAAACAAATTTTAAACCAACAGAGTGCTGAAAATTGCCTTAGTAAACAGCAGGTTGCGGACAAAAAGCATCACACTGGACAGTGAACTATGATGAAATCCCTAAAGAGGAAAGACAATTGACAAGCAAGCTAACAGTGACATACAGTAATGGAGGAAGCTGAAGAAGGAAAAAGTAGAGGAAGAAGAAAGCCTTTATGTGCCACATGCTAGCACAATGCAGCTAGACATCGGAAGCTGGGGTCAGAGCGCAGAGCTATGATGCAGCTATTAAGAGTTAAAGGACTAACTTAAGTGCCCAAACATTACAGCTTGGTGACTAAGGATCAAACCCTCATCTCCAAACTGCTACTGATATGCAAGGTGGCATCAAAAATCCTTGTAAAAAACAAACATATAAGCAAACAAACAAACAAAGCCTAGCACAAGAGGTCATCACAATCACTCTAGCAGTTATTACTCATGAATGTATACAATGAGAGTTAGAGACCACCTTTAATAATGGTCTTTGATGAGACCGGTCTCTTTTCTATTAAAGGGTGAAATATTGGTACAATATCAGTATCAATATTGGCATATGACTGAATACATCTAACATAGGATCCCCAATACCAATAGTAAAAACCACTAATTAAACATCTTTATACCACAGTAAAGTTAATTAGTCAGATTAGAAATGCCTCACTTTTGAACAATACCACGGATCTACTGTAATAATAGTTAACACTTATATCCATAAATTTATTATGATTTATGAGCCTGAAGCCTCCCTTACAATACCAATTAACCTAATCTGCATTGCTTTGGAATTTGGAAAAAAACCAGAGGAAATCCACCAAGCAGGACGAGACCAAGCACGACGAGACCAAGCACACTCCGTGACTTAGAGACATGAGGCAAGAATCGAACCTTCGACGCTGGAGGCCACAGTGCTTTCTACCGTGCTACCTGATATCTCAAACATTCAAGAAAGAAAAAAAGAGGCTACTGGAGAAATAACCGTTTACAACTGGTTGCAATTATTAAATAATTCCTTTCCCATCATCAACATTCATGCATCGTGTATGAATTTATGTTTTGAACAATGTAGGCTAGGAGTACAAAAACTGAATGATGTATTATGGGTAATCTGTACTGCATGAACATGTGAAAATCTACCGAGGGCTCTTGTACAAACACATGTTAACATATGCTGTAGCCACATAAATAGCAAATCCATGATAACAAATGAAGCCTCACAATTGATATTTACTTGCAAACTTGTGAGTTGGTATTAATACTTTTGCACAGGATTAGGGGTTATCTCCTCAACAAATCTAACAAGAAGAATGAGACAGTGTCGTTTTCCAAAGGCCAGGCTAGACTCTGACTCATCTTCTCTGCAAACATTTGTGTTTCTCTCTTAGGGTGCTTCCACATATGACATTTTTTAACGTAGTAAATTTATTCCTTTAATGTTTTTTTAATGGTATTAAATGTTCTTCTTTAATTCTTTAATGTTATTTTGGCAAAAACACTGTGTTCAAATCCCTTCCAAGAGTGCACGATATGGTCAGGGAACGAAAGACCTTCCTTACCTTGTACTCTCTGACACTAATTATAAAATATTCAGTTACACAGATGGAATAATACATTTTAAAAGTCCTTAGATTTGTCTCGGCTAATTATAACAGCCAGTATCATGACGATCGTTTCCGACAGCTGATCTGACAAGATCTGATGAAGTCGACAAGTGACTCCAAGGTTACAACTTTGCTATTGTCCAGTGTTCAATTCTTACATCCTCTCCACAAACACAGGCTTTTACAGTGTCATAACTATAAGGTGAGATCTTTACAGAGATCTTGCTAAGCAATAACAAAGTCTCTAATTCTGCAGCGAGCAGCTTTTCATGCAGGTCATCTTTGGCATCCCTGGAGCTCCACAAACACAAGTGGCTAGAAAGAAATACATAGACATCTTCGAAAGTGCTTGGGTGCTCTGCAGAAAACTTTAATCAACGTACAAAAGCTATGGAAATACTTTGGGCACTATCTTAAGCATCTGTTTTTCTGTCAAGAAAGTTACCACAGAGAACAAAATACTCAAACCTTACTGCAGGACACAGCAGGTGGTCCTAGAGGCAACATCGAAAAAACATCCCCGTGTGTCAATAGCTCGTGCTAAGGGTCACAACCCTGCAATGACGGAAGGCCCTAAACAATCAGGAATATGTATTCATGCAGTCATCGAAACGCTATGTAAAATAAGACCACCAGGCCTTTCAACATCATCAAAAGAAACTCGAACAAGAACGCACACCTTCATAGCATTCACAAAAACAAAAGAGTCACTTACCCTTACAGAAGCAAGCGTCTTTTCTCGTTCTCTCCCTCAGCTCCACATAGGAAGACGTAAACATGAGTGTGACGTGTGAAGCAAATAATAGCCTGTCAAATAGCCTGAGCCCCCTTCCTCTCTGAGCTCCCTCTCTCTTTTTTTCTGGTCTCAGTCTCGCTTTCTAATGCCCATGCTCTCTCTCTCTCTCTCTCTCTCTCTCTCACACACACACACACACACACACACACACACAGAGCCACCCACGGAAACAAGGAAGCAAAGGATTCCTAAGCGGAGCTCTTAAGGTGCGTAGCAAAAATTAATAAACCTCACACTTGCATTTATCCTAAGCACTTTACGAACAATGCATACGGCATGCTGCTTTTCCTTTTCCTGTGCTTTCATCTCTCTCTTTCTCTCTCTCTGTTCACAGAACTCTTCTTTTATCAGTCCCTCCCCACGTTCTCTGTGCTATAGTTACCTAACTAACATTGTGTGAAGCTCTCAGCAGCCCACACACACGCACCCTCCCGCACCGTCTAACTAAAAGCACAGAGGATGCCATTGGTCCAAGCGGATACCAGCGGATACCAGTCACATAGCACCAGCTGTGCCATGTCTTGCTCGTTCTTCCAATAATCAGGATATCACAGGTGCAAACACAAACAAGCATTAGCCTACACATGTACTTGTTGTGAGTACACATTTACCACGATGAGTCAGAAACTTATCATAACATGCATTATTATTAACTGCTGTAAATAAGTCTAATGATGATCGATAGATAGATAGAACTATTTCCCACTTTTCCTAGCTACAATGTATCTTACTGGAAACTTTTTTTTTTTTTTAATAACAGTATCTTGCCTGACATTATGTACAGTGTATACCAAAGTTGAGACCTCCGAGGATTATGCAGAAACATCTGCACTGTCATATATCACTATGGGGGGAAAGACATAGCAGGAAAACTTTTGCTTAACTGATACAGTACATGGTCCATCTGCTTTCTAGAAGATTAATGGTTATTATAACACAACAAGAAGGAACTATATATGGAATGAGACATTCTAATCCACTTACAGGTGTGATTGGTCAGGTGTCCACATACTTTCAAATAATGTAGTTAATAAGTTTAAAATACCACTTGCATTTAGTATTAGGTAGCTTGCTGCCTGGGGCACTAATTTGATTTTATTAAAATTGAACAGGCATGCAGATTAGTAATTTTTGGATGCAGCAATTCATTTTTGCATAATAGCAAATATTGGCGGATTTTTGATACTATAAAATCATTCCGTACCCATGTACACTTGCATGTTAACACTCTCCAATACAGCAGATGGCAGTATGTACCTAATTGATTTGCAAGGTACCAATAAACACGAAGAGAAGTAGAGCACAAGGACTCCAACATACGATTCATGCCTAATGTTATTGATATTTCCGGGTAAATGTCAAGAACAACCCTCTTATGGGGATGAGAGCAGCACATGTTGTACACTTATGGAGCATCTATTGGAGGCAGTTACTTAAGTGCACTATGGGAGGCCTTGTTACAGTAGGTTAAAAAAAATATATATATTTTCCTATGTTTTTATTTTCTTAAAAATAACAATATTGCCAAATATTCCTTTTCACCCTTTTCAGGGTGTACCCGCCTCGTGCCCTAAGTCTTCTGGGATAGCCTCCAGGCCCCTGTGACCCTGTATACAGGATTAAGCGGTATAGACAATGAGTGAGTATAGATGATGAGTGCTTTATCCTTGGAGTGCATGGTGGATCTAGAGCCACTTTTAGCAGTGCCAGGAAAAAGTTGTGATTCAGCTTAAAACACAACATGGACAGTTCAGAGGGGGATGTAGGAATGATGGAATTCACCTCTATTGCTTAACAGGAGACAAGCAACACTAGTTATGAGTAATTAGTTGTTTCTTCTAAGTTCTGTTTTGCCTCTAAACTGTTGTGTTTTAAGTTACAACCCTAACTTCAAACACAAGGCTGAATCCCAAATCCTTCTCTAACTCCTGATCAAGGGCACTTTTTGGTGTGTGAAACAAGACCCTACATTTTGCACTTTCCATTTTCCTTTTTATTTGAAATTGAAACCCAAAACAGTTAATTGGCTATTAATTAGAAGGCTTGAAAAGTAGGTATTAGTTCATGTTACCTCCCCAACGTCTTATGAAGCATAAAGCACAGCATGTTCCATTGCATCTTCTTATTTGCAACAGATTTTCATCCATTTTTTAAAATTCATTTTCACATGCTTGTTTCTCTTCTGAATATGTTGGGAGATCCACCACAAATTACTGCATATAAAAAATAATCAGTAGAACAGAAGATATCAATTGCTAGGTTACTCTATTATCCGTGTAACAAAGCATGAGTTAGTCTGGTACCTAATCAGTTAATCTTCAGGTCACCATTTGTTATTTCTTTAAGTAATTATCAATGCAAATACATAGAAGCATACAGTATGGTCTGTTAACGGTACTTCCTCCATCCACTTTTGTGACTGACGTCATGGTAATCAGGTGTCTGCAAAAGGTCAATACCCTCTGAATAGGGCACCAGCCCATTGCACCATATCATGCTTACAATTTTTACAATTGTATATCAGAAGCTATATTCAACATAAAATTTTAGGCACTAGAACATGTCTCAGATAACATGTGAAAATATGTACACTATGTAAGATACCACCAAATCCCAGCTGTTATCATGTGATTATGGTAACTGGTTTCCATTACTAATGTTGGAATATGCCAAGTAAATTGCTGTTTCATACACAGTAGCCGAGACACGCACTCAAAGAGACTGCAGTACTCAACACATTAAGAAGGTCGGATCAATGGAAGTCAATAGATGTCAGGGGAGTGAAATGGGAGCATGACCCTTCATTAAGAGCATCAGCTGAAGATCAATAGGAAGAGACAGTCATTGGCATGTCTCAAAGCTAATATGAAGGTAGGGGCTAAATCTTCGGATGATGACTCGCTGATTTTATTTATATACGAAGCTAAATGTGGGCGCACGAAACTACCAGGGATCCTAATAAACATTAGCCAGGAGAACAAAAACAGTACATGGAGTAAAAAATGAAAATCAAATTTGATAAATATAACGCAAGGGGGTGTATTAGATAAAGGGTTAAACTCAAGATGCATTCGATGTCTGCTAGTTTTGTAATACAGCTGCATGATTAATGCTAACAAGTAAGGGACATATATACAGTAGGCCACCTTCTATAAGGGTAAGGACTGGACAAACAGAATTACAGAGAAAAGCCTCATTGATATGAATAAAGATGGATATGAAAATTATTTGTAAATAGTTTATAAAAGCATTTACACTAGAAATGTCATATTGAAATCACCCTTATTTCATAATAAATGTACATATAAATGTAGATATGGTCAAGATGATCTGCTGACGTTCATAACGAGCATCAGAATGGGAAGGAAAGTTGATTTAAGTGACTTTGAACATTGCAAAGTTATTTTTGCCACACAGGGTGGCTTAAGTATTTCTAAAACTGCAGATCTCCTAGGACTGTCAAACACAACCATCTCTAGAGTTTACAGAGAATGGACTGAAAAAGAAAAAAACATATCTAGTGAGCTGCAGTTCTCCAGGTGAAAATGTCTTGTTAATGCTAGGGGTCAGAGGAGAATGGCCAGACTGGTTCAAGCTGAAACAAAGGCAACAGTGACCAAAATAACACCTCGAAGCAGATAGTCTAAAGCAGCAGAAGACCACACCAGGTGCTACTCCTGTCAGCTAAGACTATGAATCTGAGGCTACAGTTCTCATCGGCTTACCAAAGTTGGACAATACAAGACTGGAAAAACATTGCCTGGTCTGATGAGTCTCGATTTCTGCTGCAACTTTCAGATGGTATAGTCAGAATTTGGCATAAACAACATGGAAGCATGGATTCATCCTGCCAACCATCCAGACTGGTGGTGGTGGAGGTGTGGGATATTTTTTAGGGCTCCTTAGTACCAGTTGAGCATCGTTTTAATACCACAGCCTCCTTGAGTATTGTCGCTGACCAAAACTGTTTTTTTTTTTTTTTAACATGACAATAAGTTCACTGTGCTTAAATGGCATCCACAGTCTCAATTCAAGTCAATTCAACTCAATTCAACTCAATTCAATAGCGCACCTTTGGGATCTGGTAAAGCGGGAGATCAGCATTATGGATGTTCAGCCGACAAATCCGCAGGGACTCCACGACGGTTTAGGCTGGTTAATATACAGTATATCATCATCCAGAAAAAATGTACAGTGAAGAAAAGAAGGTTTTTCTGAATTAAAAATGACTGCAACAACTACTTTAAACTATGTAACTACAGACACTAGTAAGTCCAACTGTCTCATAAACCACACCTGGTTGAGATACTGATCGATTTGACATTGTTTAAGGTCAAATAGTACATTTGTTATGGAACTTATTAGCTAAATTCAAACCATACCAAAGACCCAAAAAGAAATGAAACAAGAAGAAGAAATAAAAAATGTCTTGAGGTGAGGTGTAAATTCAATTTAGGACTGATTGGAAATCTGACTAAATCTAATAGATAATCAGCTAAGGTCACTTGTTTGGATTCGGATGCATAAACCTAATGAACCAACAGTGTTATGAGGTAGCTGTCTCTAGTTTTTCCAGGCAAACATGTCAGAGGCGATGATTCATCCGTCCTGCACTTTTGGACTCTCCAGAGCCAGTGCGCAACCTGCTTTTAGCACATCAGATCCACACCAGTGCCAGTCAGACTCACTGTATGCTCACATTGATGTGTGTCGCAACAAATAAGCATACTTATTATGACTCTGTAACCACATAAAGCGTTCCCTGGGGAAGAAGTCTCTGGCAGTATTTTTTTAAAGGAAAGAAAAATTAAAACGAGCAATAATTGCGTATAAAGATCCTTGTGAAACACTGTATACAGTACTGAGTTTATAATGCTGGTCAGGAAACAGTTATTCCTCTGTGCTTCACCTTATCTCTATTCCAGGAGAATTTAATTAATATTTTCAGGTTTAATAAATGCTAAGTTACATATTGTACAATTGCTGTACAAATCCTTGCTTATGAAGGTCTGGATAATCAACGGGTGATGCATGGTGATTCATTTATTGCCATAAACAAGAAAAGAGGAAACGTTTTTAAATAGTATTTGTACTTTACATTGCCACCTTTGACTTAATCAGCCCAGAGAGGATAAATAATGTCCTCTACCCCTATAGCTACTTTTTGGTCTCCTGGGCTGCTTTCAGTGAAATCATTTACATACTGTAAATGCATGTGATCGATTAAATAGCAATAGACGAACAGAGCTAAGATTGCTGAACTTTAGGACTTTTTTTAATATCCATTATCCTTACATTATGTACTATAATAAGGTGGCATGGTTGCGTTTTGGGTTTGCACCTCCAGGGTTGAAGATACGATTCCTGGTTCAGGTATGCGTTTATGGAGATTGCATGTTCTCCCCGTGCTTGGTGGGTTTTCTCCGAATTCTTTGGTTTCCTCCCACAGTCCAATGACATTTCCAAATTGCCCTTAATGTGTCTGTGTGACCTGTTAAGGAATTCTTTTTAGTGCCCAAAGCCTCCTCAGATAAGCTCCAGGACCCCCATGTCCCTGTACAGGGTATAGAAGATAAAGATGAAGCGATATAGTGGAAGAAGATACTCTACTATCTACTGTACTGTATATTTAGGGTCTCGGGGGGGCACAAGATGGGGTACACCCTAAATGTGTAACCACATACTCCTACATTATTCTAACACAACTTCCTACCCTATGGGCAACTTGAAAATTCCAGTCAGTCTTCACCACATATTTTTGGACTGTGGGAGGAAACTGGAGTATGCAGAGGAGACCCAGAAAGCACGGGGAGAACAAGCAAACCCCACACAAACACACATACATGTACAAACCAGAAACAAGATTCGAACCCACATTCTCGTAGGTGACAGGGCTAACCACTAGCCCTTTTAATTACTGATTGTTTTCTGGGGTTTTTTTTCTTTAAATATTTGAACCTGGTCCACAAACACAATACAGTATGTTTAATAGATATCCTCAAATAGTTTTGCTCTATACACTGCATATAAAGTATAGTAGGGAAGGGGCAAAAAATAAAATCTGAAATTGTGTCTTTGCAGTGCTTATGTGTCATAATAAGTTTTATCATGCAAGTTCTGAGCCATGATTTTTAGTTTCTATGTTCTGTGTTGCTCAAGCATGGATTATCTACAGTATACTGTATCTTAGTGCATGTTTACTCAACTGTGTCACAGACTGCATAGCATTTGTGCCTTAGTGTATAAACAACAAGCTTACACTTGTGTCCTGCCTCTCTAGACATGTTATACTCACTCACTCACTCATTCTCTTTACCAAAGATCCTGTACAGGGTCATGGCAGGCCCAAAGCCCTGGACTTTGGACACAAGGCAAGGGGGTATACCCTGAATGGGGTGCCAATCCATCACCGGGCAGAGTATGTGGTGGAAACTCACCAAGTACAAGAAGAGCATGTAAACTCTATTAACACAGACACTCGAACCTTCTATTCTGGAGTGATGCCCAGATATGTTACATTAGCCACCTAATCCACCATAACTTTGCAAAGGTTTCAGCTTTCAGTTCACACATGCATTCTGTAATACAGGCACATATTTTTAAAAGAATTTAACAACAGTCTATAGACATCAGTTTTGAATGAACTGGATTTGTATGCTTTTCTTAGTAGAAGAAAACAGGATGAAATTCTTATCTGTGTTAATCTGTGAGTTTAGACTATATTGCATATTTTGTCATTCAATATTATATGTGTTGACATACCGGTAAGGAATAAATCACTGTAGGGTAGACGGAGACATACATTTTGTTCAAAAGGGCATGCTCTTCTTGGAGAGAAAAAAAACCTAACAGATTAGTTTAATATAAGGATTATGGGACACAGTCTGTGGGGTGAATAAAGGTTATCTTATTTAGATTATTCAGTGCACCATGTTGACAACCTTTCTGCCCATTTCTGTTCAGTTCTATTTAAGCATGCAGTATTTTAGTTGCAAAGCTAAAATCCATAGATGATATTAACACACACACACGCGCACATGCACACACACAGGTCTCTCCCGGCTATGATGCAGTCTAACAAGTCATCGCCGGGCATCTCCTTTTGGCTCACAGCGCTGGACAGACGTATTTTACCAATGACTATTGAGCAACTAGTTGCTTAGCAACCTTTCCAAGCACCGAGTGATGCAGGAGAATATTCCGGTGCCGCACGCATCCGAACAAAACTCTGCGCTACAGACACGATTTCGAGCAACATGTACTGAGTCAGAATAAGCACCCTGCAATAATGGATTCACATGCCTACACAAGATACCTAGTTTCATAACTCAAGGATACTCAAGCACTGTTACACAGAATGGAAGAATAGGATTTAGTTGTGTGTGAAATGTGTGTGTGTGTCGCGTGCATGTGTTTGTGTGTGAGAGAGAGAAAGAGAAGGAGAGACACCAGCAGGGACTGCTCAACATTATATCTTTTATTAAATGAACCTTATCCCGGTAGAGGTAAAAGTACAAGTGATGTGTTCAGTCTGTCTGTCTGTCTGTCTATCTATCTATCTATCTATCTATCTATCTATCTATCTATCTATAACTGTCTGTCAGGCTTCTCTTATTAATATGTCTGCATGTTATCTTTTGTGTTGCCATCTTTCTGTCTATCTATTTGTCTGTCTCTTTGTTTATGTCCGTATATCTTTACTGACTGTCACAATTGCTATCTATCTATCTATCTATCTATCTATCTATCTATCTATCTATTTCTTTTTTATGTTTCTTAGTCTGTCTACTTGTCTCTTATCTCTCTGTCTGACTATCATCTTCTCTGTGTGACCACCTAGCTATCTGAATGTCTGTCTGTCTGTGAGTCCATTCTCACATTCTCTATCACTGTATCTGTCTGTCAGTCTGTCTATCTGTTTCCTTATATGTCTATTTGTCTCTATCTTGAGATCTTTCTGTCTACCTTCTTTATCTCTCATCTGTCTGTGTGTTTGATTTTGTATCTTTATGTACATACCTGTTATAAGTCTACTTATCTGCCATTCCATTTGTCAGTCTGTCTGTCTACCCTTCACCCTATTCTGCCTGTACCACCACCTGTTTGTCTGTATGCATGTCTGTTTATCTTTCTATAGGTTGATCTCTTTATTTGTCCATCTGTCAGTCTGTGTGACAATCTGTTTGTCTCGTTATATGCCCATCTGTCCCCTTATCTGTCTATCTGCCTACATGTATATGTGTCTCCTTATTTATCCATCCATCTATATATTTATGCATTCATCCATCCATTCATTAATCCAAACATCTGTCTGTATAGACCCATTTATAAGTTGTTGCGTAAAAACAGACTGCAGTGGAAGAAGAGAAGCCACTCCAGTGGAAAATAGCAGCGTGTTGATATTGTACATAAAGAAGGCTGCTTGACTGCGTTGAGCTCAATAATTCTCTCTGAAGCAGTAAAGACAAACTCACTTGTCACGGAACGACGTCGTGCCTGGGGCAATGGACAATCCGCCGAGTCAGAGGACATGCTGTGCCACGTCAGGCTCGTCTCAGCTCAGCTGCGTGAGATGATTGGATGCTCGTCAGTTTGAAATCGTAGGAAACACTACTCGCTCCTTTTTATCAGGCGCTCCCCACTGTGGCTGCTAAGAGAATTCCGCTTACAAAGCGGAGAGCGGATTGAGTGGTTTCGAGGAAGGGAACGGGAGGAAGTGGTGGCAGAATGAGTGTAACTATATACACAGTGAATTTAGCTTTATCTTTCACTTCCTTTCAGTATCAGGTTTTCTGTCGACTTTAAGTTGCAGGGGGCGTCTGTCACATTGGCTGTTTAAAATGAATATTGTGGCAAAAAAAACCCTTAGGCTCTATATCTTTCTTTATATTTAATCCGTTCTATGAGTCATCTTATAATTTATATATATATGTTTTGATGCTAAATATATTTATCCTAAATATACAGTATATATTTTTTATATTAAGGGAAAGCATAATTTCACACAAACATTATGCACATCCTATCTTTCACTTAGCATGAAAATTGTTATAATTTTGTTAAATTGACCATTTCTGCCATGTCCGTGCCCTCAATTTTTGCAATTGAGGGTTTATTGGTTTAGTGACTAAAACCATTAGAGATAACAACAACTATTTTCTTTTTTATTTACATCAAAGTCTGTCACAAAGCAGCTTTACATAAAGAAAGATTAGAGAAAAAAGTAATAAGTTTAAATAGAACTTCTTATTTAAATAATTAAATGAAATAAATTGTTAATATCTGCACAAGCTTTAATGTTGTTAGTAATTTACTAACAGAACTCTGTCCTATAACAAAAAAAAGGACCTTTTACAATGCCAAGTGACCAGCATCAAATGTTCTCATTCTTTTCTATGGTATACATTTTAAACACATCATGGTAAATGTGCTCTCTCTCTCTTTTTCTCTCTCTCTCTCTTTCTCTCTCTCTTTTGGAAATATTTGATCTATTATAGTGTTTTACAGATTGTTTATGATTTGTGATGAAGACTTTGAGAAGTAGTCAGGTCAAAATAAGGAACAAAAACTGTTAATTTTAAATTTTTGGAATCAGCAGATATTTTCAGAAGAATTTTACTTAAACTCGAACCACTACTGAACTGCTTAACTTTTTTACTTATCTTAAATTACCCCATATTTATACACAGGTTTTATATCCATCCAGCCATCCAGCCATCCATCATTTGGGAATACAGTATGTTCAGCCTTTTTCCAGTGCATTTATCAGTGTCCATGTAACTGTAACAATAAATATTTTTCCCTCATATTGTTGGTAATAGCAAACTCATTTTGCATTAACATTCTAAATTAGTCCCACTGCTTCCCACATTTGTAGCTGTTTTTCCAATGGGTACTAAACAGCACCAGGAGGAAGGACATATCACGGAGCGTCACTTTAAATGTTCTTCATACTGTATTCCCCAATTCCTCGATGGAGTTCTCATTACATGGAGTACACTAACTGCTGCTAAGGATGACCCTGAAAACAGTTTTACTTAAAATCTAAGAAAATGGCTTGGGTTGCATAAATCCAAGCAGCTTCACTATGACTGCTTATGATTGCAATTGCTCAAATGGACCATTTTATACCCAGGTCTCCATTACTGATGAGTTGCTTGCCTTAACAAAGTGGCCTTGATATAAGTGAAAACACATTATACATTTGCACCTTTGATAAGGGTATTAACTTTCAATCAGTGACAATGTGCCTTGTTTAAAGGATCAGTTGTAAAAATAACAGGGTATGTCATAGGAAAAAAAAAAACAACCAGCAGCAGGGTGGTGTTATGGACTGTAGTTTAAAGACAGAAGAATTCACCCAGGATGGGAAAGCAGAGAACGCAAAGGCAACTTCCATTGACACAGGAAGAACATCCAAACCTCCACACTGGCAGTAACCGGAGCTCATGATGGAAGCTGTGCAGTGGCAGTGCTACCCACTGTGCCACTTTGCAGCCGTGCTAACAATTTAATTTCTCTTTCTCTCTTTTTCCCTAAAGTAAAAAAATTAAACAAAGAAAAAAATAAGTAGCTTGCCATGTTATTGCTCTGAAGTGCAATGTATTCTGTCCTGAACACGGAAACCTGAAAATAATAAGTTACAGGTATAACTCCTAAAAAGTGCTGATTCTAGAGATTTCTCTTATTAAAATAAGGGGAAAAAAATGGATTGTATTGGATGATTGCAAGTCAGTGTCAGCGTTATTTAAAACACCACTGTACACCTTGCTGTAAATAACCTGTTTCTTGTTGAAATAACACATTAAAATGCATTAATCTGAGATTTACGCATGCACTTCTTGTTTTGTTGCCGAGTGTCACGTGATTACAACTGAGCCAATGTTTTTTCTCTCTTTTGTGCTGCGGAATTGTGGGTAATCGTCTCCCCTGCTGGGTCTTAGTGCGCGTTTTACTGGTATAATCGACATACGTGCACACGTTTACTGTTTACTATAACAGTGCGACCACGTGTGTGCGCGTAAAACATTTTATTTTGTGTTTGTAAGCGTGTGTGTGCAGCACACTTGTACTGTTTGTTATAACACACGTGTGCACGCGTGTAAAGCAAAAGAAAGTCTCATTAAAATTAATTTTCTCCCTCTCCCCCTAAAATTTATTTTAACTTTTTTTAAAAGGTAAAGTGCAGGTTAATTTGTTTAATTTTTACTTTACATTTTGTATTAATTATTTTTATGTATTCATTTTTAGGGGCTGTAGAACGAATAATTTGAGTTTCTATTATTTCATATAGAAAGATTTGCTTTGATGTATGAGTGTTTTGGAATAGAAGCCTCCTTCTGGAACGAATTACATGTATGCTTGTAATCCAAGGTTCCACTGTATTGCTGTAATTATTATGCTTCAGCTAGCAAATTCTAAAATTACATTAAGAACTGTCTAATACATTACTGAAATAAATGTACTGAATAATATTTATTAATGAACAAATAATACTGACCTAAACGCTTTTTAAAAACTTGACAGTAGGAATCACAGCTATGTTTAATCGTGAAAGTATACACACATAATACAGTGAGAAGTTGAAGGACTGGGACTAAACAGCTGTGTGGCCATAAGAAACCCACTTTAAAAAAACAACAACTTTGCTAGACTGCAAGAAGATTGGACTTTGTAGCAATGGAAAAAGAGCATGTGGTATAATTAGTTCAGACTGACCCTATTCCAGAGTGATGTGTGCGTCAGGTTAAGAAGAAAAGGGCATGAAGTGGGGCATCATGCAATAGAGCTCACTGCCTCTGGAGGTAGTGTTATGATCTGGGGTTGCTTCAGTTAGCCAGGTCTAGACTCAGCATTATTAATTATAAAAATTATTAAATGTATAAATTGGTGCTGAAATATTTAAAAGTAATTAAGGATTTTATTTAAACATTTATTTATGTACTTAACTGTATATTTATTTCAAACAAGATTTGTTTATTTATTTATTTTATGGCCCTAGTCAGACCTGCGCATGGTCTAGAAAACTAAATCTCTGTAGGGGTAGACTACATCTCTTACTGTTGTAGGTCTGTAGCTACAATAACTGATTTGTAGAAGGCTGTCCTAAAACTTTGTCTTGAATATACAGTTAAACATTGGATTGCAAGCATAATTCATTCCAGAAGTGTAATCAGTGATTCGTTCTACAACCCAAAATATTAATAGAAAACCGATAATACAAAATATAAAGTAAAAATAAAGTAAAGCAAACGAGAAGTAAGGGAAACGACTATCTCACACATACACACACACGCACACACACACACCCATGGACAAACACATACAGCAGTTTGCCGACAAAGACTTACAGGCACACACAAGTCCGCACACACACATACTGTACACACATAGAGCTTTGACCTTTACACCATTGAATGTCTTTGTGATATGTAGCAGGAGAATGGTTTGACTCTTCCAATGAGCCAAAAATTAATGAAAACCTGTACAGAAATAAATGAAGTGACGCTCCATTAGTTCCTCAAAATCATGCCACAGTCAAAGCGTGCTGTAATTAAAGCTAAAGGCAATCCAAATTTTTGGGGGGCCAGGCAGTGTATGATCAGAAAGGAGAGCATCACCCTATGAAATATAGCTGGATGGAAACCGTCTTTGCAACCTGATGCAATCATGTCCTGTTGAAGTAAAAATATACAATTGTGGAATTCGACCCTTTTGAGAGTTTCTGCTGAAACCGAGCTGCAACAGCATTGATTCCAGTTTGCAGTGACATGATTTTCTGCTTAACACATGGAAGCAGGGTATAAGTCAACTAAGGTTTGTGTTTTTTATTATTTTTTTATATATATATTTGTAACCATATACCAAGGCACAATAGGGAAAAATGTGGAGCCATACAACACTAAATAAAGTGCAATAGCTATTTTATATGGATAAACCTGGAAGTAAAAAAGTGTATTTGTCAAGCACAGCAGATACACAGATGTGTAGCGAAAAAATGCGTAACATTAAAAAAAAAAAAAAAGGTAAACCAAGTAAGTCCTTAAAAACAAATTAAAGCTCTCAGGTAGTGCCTTGTCTACCCCCTTAACATCCTGCTTACTATAATGAGGAATGGTGAGCTTACATGCTTACCCCATTACTTATAAATTTTACATTTTTAACATAGAAAAGTATGAACATGTACAGCACTCTATACTTGGTCAGGGCTCCCTTTGCGTGAATTACAGTACTGCAGCGAATCGTCGTGGCATGGAAGCGATCAGTCAATGGCACTGCTGAGGTGTTAGGGAAGCCCAGGCTAACGGCCTCCCCAGCGTTGTTGGGTCTGGTGTCTCGCATCTTCCTCTTCAAAATACCCCATAGATTTTTTATAGGGTTTAGGTCGGGCGAGTTTGCTGGCCAATCAGGCACAGAGATACCATGGTACTTTTGGCAGTGTGGGCAGATGCCAAGTTCTTCTGAAAAATGAAATCAGCAGAAAGCTGGCCAGCAGTGGGAAGCATGAAGTGCTCTAAAATGTTTTTGCTAGACGACTGCGCTGACCTTGGACCTGACAGTGCATCAACACCTGCAGATGACATGGGTCACCAAATCACCACTGACTGTGCAAACTTTACACTTAACCTCTTCCTCCAAACTCTGGGAGCTTGGTTTCCAAATTAAATGCAAAATTTACTTTTATCTGAAAAGAGGACCCACTGATCGACAGTCCAGTTCTTTTTGTCTGTAGCCCATGTAAGACGCCTGGTGACGTATGACGTAGTCTTTGGTTGAAGAGTGGCCTGATACAAGAAATGCAACAGTTTAGCCCATGTCCTGGATACATCTGTGCATGTTGGCTGTTGAAACACACAATCCAGCTGCAGTCCACTATTTTTATTCTCTCTCAAATTTTTGAATGGGCTTCATTTCACAATCCACTCAAAAGTGCAGTTGCTTGTGCACCTTTTTCTGTGCAGGGTGTCAGTAGACAACTGTCAAGTCAGCAGTCTTCCCCATACTGTAATTGTGTAGCCTACTGAACCAGACTGAGAGACTTTTTAAAGACTCAGGGAACCTTTTCAGGCGTTTTAAGTTAATTAGCTGATTAGAGTGTGGCACCATGAGTCTCCAATATTGAACTTTTTCACAATATTATAATTTTCTGAAATACTGAATTTTGAGTTTTCATTAGCTGTAAGCCATAATCTTTAAAATTAAAAGAAATAAACACTTGAAATATACTGCTTAAAAAAAATAAAGGTAACATTTTTACTAAAGCCTCTCATATGTGTATGCATGGTTCAAGTCAAACCGTGTGTTCTCTTTATTAAAAAAAAAAAAAAAAAAAAAGGTATATCCAGTGGGGCAAAAATGTATTTAGTCAGCTACCAATTGTGCAAGTTCTCCCACTTAAAAAGATGAGAGAGGCCTGTAATTTTCATCATAGGTAAACATCAACTATAAGAGACAAAATAAGAAAAAAAATGCAAAAAATCACATTGTAGGATTTTTTTTTAAGAATTTATTTGCAAATTATGGTGAAAAATAAGTATTTGGTCAATAACAAAAATCATCTCAATACTTTGTTATATACTATTTGTTGGCAATGATAGAGGTCAAACGTTTTCTGTTGTCCTCCATGCAGATCTCCTCTAGAGCAGTAATGTTTTGGGGCTGTTGCTGGGCAACATGGACTTTTAACTCCCTCCAAAGAATTTCTATGGGGTTGAGATCTGGAGACTGGCTTACTATGCTTCGTGAGAAGCATTCCAGGACCCTGAAATGCTTCTCACGAAGCCACTCCTTCGTTGCCCAGGCGGTGTGTTGAAAGACCCAGCCACGTTTCATCTTCTATGCCCTTGCCGATGGAAGGAGGTTTTCACTCAAAATCTCACAATACATGGCCCTATTCATTCTTTCCTTTATGCAGATCAGTCATCCTGGTCCCTTTGCAAAGAAAACAGCCCAAAAGCATGATGTTTCCACCCCTATGCTTCACAGTGGTATGGTGTTCTTTGGAGCCCCAGATCGAGGGAGATTACTAGTGGTTTTGTATGTCTTCCATTTTCTTATAATTGCTCCCATAGTTGATTTCTTTACACCAAGCTTCTTACCCATTGCAGATTCAGTCTTCCCAGCCTGGTGCAGGTCTACAATTTTGTTTATGTCCTTTGATAGCTCTTTGGTCTTGGCCATAGTGGAGTTCGTAGTGTGAATGTTTGAGCTTGTGGACAGGTGTCTTTTATACTGATAAAAGACTGCATTAATACAAGTAACGAGTGGAGGACAGAGGAGCCTCTTAATAAAGACGTTACAGGTCTGTGAGATCCAGAAATCTTGCTTGTTTGTAGGTGACAAAATACTTCTTTTACCAATGAATTTACCAATTAATTCTTTAAAAATCCTACAATGTGATTTTCTGGATTTTTTTTCCCTCTTAATTTGTCTCTTATAGTTGAAGTATACCTACTGTATGATGAAAATTACAGGCCTCTCTCATCTTTTCAAGTGGGAGAACTTGCACAGTTGGTGGCTGACTAAATACTGTACGTTTTTGCCCCACTTTATATATCAGTCTGTGTGTAATAAATCTATATAATATATTAGTTTCACTTTTTGAATTGAATTACTGAAATTAATAAACATTTTCATGATTTTCTAATTATTATAGATGCACCAAAGCAACATGTATATAAATACGTTTATTTAAGTAGAATTTTGCTCAGAATCAAACCAAATCAAATGTGATTTGAGTCTACTCACTACAATGTGGCAAATCAGTCAAGATCTCCTTGCTTCTTGAGTTTTGGACTGGAGCTGTGAGCCTTATGTAGCAAACAAGGAGCAGACAGTGATATGTGCAAACATTTACAATCCATTACGTCAAAGACAGAAAGGCAATACCACTTATAAGACATATTGTTCTGGCTTTGTAGTGTCTGTCGACTGCAATGTGTTACTTGTCAAAATAAATTACAATGTAAAAAAAAAAAAAAGTCTTAATTTAACAGAAAATAACTTTAAAATTTTATAGTAGTTTTCCTTTTTTTTGAAAACTACAAACAAATCTCTGTAAAATTACAGATATTTTCTGTAAATTATTAAGTTATTTTTTAAAGTATTATTTCAATACTAAATTTAGTTTTTTACATTTTTGACGGTTAAATTACCATATTTTTTTCTGTTTTTGTAAATTATGTACAACTTTATGTAAAATTTTAATAATAAATTGTAATTAAATATGAAACTCATTAAATATAAAACTCACAGGTTAATGTCCGTACAAATTCAATGTTTTTCTTTGTAATTTTGTGGTATATTATATCAGTTTTATAATACTTAAAAATATATATTTTATAATACTTCTAGATGCATGTTTACCATTTTTTCATTACTTTTTAAAATATTATCCACAGGAAGTGGCACAGGTAAGGCAGCAGAGGTCCCATTTACATGTAGGCTATAGTATCTGCTTCATGCCTTCAGAGAATATAAAGAAAATTTAGGAGACTGATACTACAAAAAATATATTTTTTTGTTTTGATGACATTTGTTCTAAATTATCACCATGGCAATCTAGCTATCAGCTTTCTTAATGCAGGCCTGAATATTCTGACACAAGGATAATGTATTTGCTGTGTAGCTGTTTTAAAGCAGTGCTTTTAGTTACATTTTAATATTTTGCTTGTATGAGGGGAACAATGGTGTTATTTTTGTACCAAAAACTTTAGCAAAAACTCCATGAGCTCTCCGCGTTAATTGTTACAGCCAATCAAAAGCTGGAGGCAGGAAAATTCTAATCTTGTTTCTGATTGGCTGATCAATAGCTAGAGGCGGATATATTCTAATTACTGCTTCATTATTAGCGCATTTAAATGAGCATGAGTGAGGGCGGGACCTGCCACGAAATACGCTCAGGTGTCAGACACAAATGTAACATGAAATGAATCAGCCAATGGGAAACACGCTTCCTTTAAATGTTTACCGCGCAGGGGTGGTCTGCAGCCGGTAAATGGTTTCTGTATAAATTTAGAAGAGTGAAGACACGTTGGGGAGCTACAGGTGAGGAGGAAAGCAGTCTCTGAGGGACAGAGGAATAGACTCTGAAATGTCATTTCAGTGTTTCAGTGGGAGAAAAAAATACCTGCAAGCTCAAGAGACAATGACGGTAAGAGATTTTTTTAGTGTTATTTTATGTCTTATTGTTGTTGCTGTAAACAAAGCTCATTTATTAATCCTACCACGTTCATCCATCACAAATCTCAGACGGGTCTCAGGTACCATTAACATTACTCTGCAATGTCACCACTGAGAAGCCGCAGGAATTCACTTACACCTATAGGCGTAAAGGAGTCGGATGAACAGGGAGGGTTAGCAAGCTCTGTAAGAGCATGAGCATTAAAAATTTCTAGAGAGAGTCAGTGTGTGTACTGTACTCTGAAACCTAACTGCAGTACAGTATAAGTATTAATGTCTGACACTGTTAGCCTGACAGGGTCAGGGATGACTTATGTTACATTAAGAGCTGCTTTTACTCTCCAAAATGTAAACGTCCACAAACATTGTGTACTGTATTTGTGCTTTTATTGTATACTGACTCATTCCATTCAGTAAATTAATGTCAATACTTCAGTTAAGATAAATGTATATTCATGTAAATGCTCTCACATATATAATACAGTACATACAGCACATTCACACATCTTGTTCTAATTCCATAGAGATCAATATGTTAAAAATCTATATGTATATGTAGCTGCCTGCTTCTGTGTGATATGTGCTTTTTTTTTTTTTTGGTACATTTTTAGATCAAATATTGGATTGTGGGAGAAGAGCCATCCAGTAGGGAGACAAGTCCATGACTAGTAAGTATGAAGTACAATATAAGACTACGTTGAATCTTTTCATGGTGATTTAAAAGTTAAGTCCTTCAACCTTGGATCATTTTGAATCCAATTTTTTTTTACTGTGTAGAGATCTTTTCCGTATTACGAGGCCCCTAGTTGAAAAGTTCTTCAATAACTTTTAGAACAATTTTGATATAGAACGATGGATTTACTGTATTTACATTGAAAGTCAAATATTGTGTTAAAAAAAGCATTACCATGTACAGTATGTTAGTTAAACAAATTTCATACATTATCAAATATAATGCATAAAATAGTGCACCAATTGTCTATATGGCCAATACACACCATGACACTTACAGTTCCATGTGTATTTTGTGTGTGTGTGTGTGTGTGTGTGTGTGTGTGTGTGTGTGTGTACAGTATGTGTATATCTGGTTCTTTCTTAAATTGTTGCACGAAAGTTAAGAATACGCAAAAGTCTAGAATGTATTTGTATGCTCTGGCATTACAATTTCCATTCCCTGGAACTAAGAGGTCCAAACCTGTTTCAGCACTAATTGAGCTCCATATACTGTAGACATGGTTTACCAAAGCTGGTGTGGCAAAACTGAGTGGTCTGCAAAAAGCTTTGACCATAACCCCACTGAACACCTCAGAGATAACCTGGAACACCACTTTACATTAGGCCTTCTTGCTGAACATCAAGGGAAAGCCTTTTCGCTATTACAGCTGCAAATGGGTATCAGTTATATTTAATGTTTATGGTTTTGAAATGGAGGTTCAATGGGTAGGTGTTCCTATACTTTGGCCTTATAATATCTGTTTAAAACTGTTATACATTTAAAAAAAAAAAATCAGTCAGAGCAATGCAAGAAACCTTGTTTAATATATTATCCTAGCATGAAACAGTTATGGAATTATTATATTTGTAAATAACCACAGACTAAAAACTGGCAACTCCTATTACATACAGTATATCTTTGGAAGTTTGTTTGAACTTTTAACACCTTCTGTTACTTGTGGGTGTTCTTATGTAGCTAAGAACATTCTTGCTACTTGTCAGTAGCAGAAAAAAGAATTCTGCTAGCAGACTGAAAAAAAAATCATCGACAATTGACCTCTCACCTTGGGAAGGGTCATTGTACCAATGCCTATAGGCTCCTTTTTTTCTTTACATTTTTTTAAAACAAAAAACACTGAGATCAGGCATTAGATCAAATTACACATGAAATCCTCCCTTTAAAAAAAGTGGAAAACAATAAAGTACAGTATAGGGCACTTTACAGGGTCTGCTTTAATTATATTCAAATTACTTACATCTTGGCAAATAATGTGCTAAAATACTGCAGTGAAGTTTTGCAAACTAACTAGTGTGCTAGTTACAGTAAATGCAAAAAAAAAAAGAAAATTCACAAATGTGTTTAAAAATTCCTGCTAGAGGGCAACTTAGCCTCCATCCTACTGTGCCTACAGCTCCAGAGGGTAACTATAAAAAGAAAAGAAATAGCAAGACAAAGTGTATACTACATATACTTTTTCTATCGTCAACCTTGGGCCCTAAGCAATGCACTTTGGAACAAATGCGTACTAATGAAAAAGAACTGTTGAAAATGGTATCTATAGAAATTCAAGTTTTTGTCTGTGCATGGTCAGAACTCACTCTTTTAAAGATTTTTGCTTCATACGTTGGAGGACCAAAAAATTGATGTCTGTCTGTCTGTAAAGCCAGAGTTTGTCGCAAAACTAAATGTACAGAATTTAATAAAACTTTCGCAGTATCACCATAAATGAAATCAAAATGTTGAGTAGAAGTAAAGTTATGAGCAGTTATGTTCCAGATTATGTAACAGAATCTAGCACTTTAAAAAAAAAAAAAAAAAGGTTCCCTTAAAGTCACTTAAAAGAGCTAATCAGCGAGATATAGTATGCGAAAGACACAGGAATTACAAAATCCTCAAGAAACAGAAACAAAAATGCGACTCCAAAGGAAAAAAAAGAAAAGAAAAGTAGACAACTAAACCTTCAAAAGATAAATAGACAGCTCAATCTACAGTATGTTCTTCCTCTCAAGTGTTCCAGCCCTGATTACTGCCAGTGATAATAAAACTTGCTTACATTTTTAGATCAAACATTGGGCTAATAACAAGCAGTAAGATAACTATGCACTACTATGAGATTAAAGTTTAACTTGCAGCATGAATGTCAAAACATTGAGTAAGAGCGATTTTATGGGCAGTTGTGTGCCGGACTTAAATAATTAGCTTTAACCTTTTTAACAAAATCTTTTTCCGAACAACAGGTACTTACCAGTCCATTTGTAAAGAAGAAGAGCCCAACATTGCTAAGGTAAATAAGAAAACACTTGGAACTGAGCCTATGGCTAAAATAACAAGTACAGCTCTTAAATTGAGCTAGCAAATTATTTATTTATAAATAATGGCTGCTGCTAGTCTAGTTGACTAACACAATACTGAAATGGAGAGAACATGGTAGCTTCCTAAATGGTATCTTTTACCAATATTAGGAATATTAGTGTGGCTTTTATTTTTAATTAGTCTTGCTCAGTCTGTGGCCCTTTTTCTTAAATGGCTAGCCTTGCAGTTCTGGCCAGTTACTTGCTGTACTGAGGCTTTAAAACGTAAAGACCTGCCTGACCTCTGTATATTCTCTGTAAAAATCCAAAGGGTTTGTGCTTCTGTGTAAAAGAAATCCAATGCGTAGGACCTGCAATATTTGAACCTGTACTGATCCTGGCAGATGAAACTAATAAAATGCACTGCTATTCTGAAATCTTGATATGAAATAAAATACAACAATTGTTGTTTTGTATCACAGTTTATACATGAAACACAAGTTAAGGAATAAAGTAACACAAAAATGTACTCGTGAGTGGTTTCCATTTATAAACATCACAAAGCATCTTGGAGAAGTGCCTGGAAAATACAGGCCATAGTATTCCTTTTATGCTTTTATGCTTTACCAGAGAGATACATGACACCAAACCTGACATACAGTATAATGACTATATAAGGGCATAAAAACAGTGTGAAACTATCCTGCCACAAGCACAGCTGATTGCAGATAAAGGTGCTTACCCTTAAATGTAATTTACTACTAGGCTTGTAAGAAAGAAGGTGACTGTGTCTGACTGAATGTCTTGTCAGAATTCAGACATCATTATACAGAATAATGACATGCACATGATGGCCTGGAGCATGCGAATAGTCCTCCCAGGATGCTTATTAGATCATCAGATCATGTTCTATATGATAAATATAGATGATGAGTTATGTCTTCCACTCATAATTTTCCTTCCCTCTTGCTTACTGTCTTTCTGTCTACGGGGCCACGCATAAAACCTGACGTACTGTAAGCTTCAATGACATGTTTTCACTTCTACTCCCATCAGCTCGGTGTGACTCAAGTTGGCATCTCCTTTGCAGCTTTTTACATTGTTATTACACAAATTTTTTATTGGGCTTTGGATTAAAAGTGTAAACTTATTAATGGTGACCATCACCACCTAACTTTCGATTTCAATTTCTCACTTCGAACTCAGAGATATTAGTGTTCTACTGTAGTATATTATTAACAAATACTGTAAAACACATTAACAGTTCAACAATGTATGTTCTCAAAATGTTCTCACTGCAGGAATACAATATAAGTGCATAAATGGAGCACATGAATACACTTTTAATCCTCTAACATAATATACAGTATGATACAATATTCTGTATACAAGATACTGAACAAGGTACTGTAGACTGCATGATGCAGTAGCTTAGTGTTTTTTACTGTAGTCTTGCACCTCCAGAGTTAAAGGGTTTGAATCTCACCTCTGGTCTGTGTTTATGGAGTGTACATGTCCTCCCTGTGCTTGAGGTTTTGCTCCCACTGTCCAAAAACATGCATTAAGGTTGACTGATGTTTCCAAATGATCTGTGCTGTGTGAGTGTGTGTTTGTGTGTGGTTGTGCTGTGCAATTCAGGGTGGGTCCCACCTCGTGTCATAAAATCCCTAGGATAGGCTCCAGGATAATGGTATAAACCTTTAATTGGAAATATTATATAAACAATACAGTATAATATACTGTACAGTTAGTTCCGGCCCACTAATAATTGATTAAATTGGTTGAGGGGTGTTGACTTAACTTGTCTTATGGACATTCCATGATACAAAATTTAGCTA
Organism: Clarias gariepinus; assembly: GCF_024256425.1. Lineage (NCBI taxonomy): Eukaryota > Metazoa > Chordata > Actinopteri > Siluriformes > Clariidae > Clarias > Clarias gariepinus. The sequence continues at coordinate 10,932,561 of NC_071122.1, forward strand.
TACATAGTTAAAAGACACAATGTCTCAAATCAATAATAATAATAATAATAATAATAAGTCATTTACAGAATGCTTTAGTAACACAAATAAAATTGTCAGACATGTGCTGTTATATGAAATTCATATTCATAGAAATCACAGAGTCCCGAAAACACTGATGCCTTTTTCCTGTCAGAAACAAAAACTGATCAGAAATCAAATGTATTTCATCACCTATCAGATATCAAATGCTGTATTTAATAGGAAAGATTGGAATGGCATTCGGAGGAGAAATGTATTTTTAAAACTGGAATTGTTTACAGACAAAAAGACTTGACAGCTTCTTTGTTCTAATTTATCATATTTATTGTACTCCAATTAAATTATATATTTACAGTTTATTTTTACATATTATACAGTGATTTTGTGTATAACTGTTTAACAGTGAAGTTCTTCAAGTGGAATAAACTAAAGCTTGGTAGTTTTTAAAGAAAGACATATTAAATGTGTACCAGAACCAGGTTTCAGTGTTCAGTGTTCGGGTATTGCTAAAGAAAAAGTTGCATTAGTCCAGCTGTAATTGAAAACATTGTGTTTGTGCAGCACCTCACACCATAAATGAGAAATAATCAATCACGCGATCAACCAACCAACCAATTAATCAAGCAAGTCATCAAACTAACTAGTTAGTTAAGCAATTAATCAATCCACCACCCAAGTATCCTATCAAAACAATAAATCAATCAATCAGTCGGTCAGTGCTGCAAACAGAAAACAGAATACAAATTTGGTTTAGTAAGGATTTTGTTCTATATGGTCAGTGAAAATGTACAGGATACACAAGTGAAATCTCCTAGAATTGACAAATATTCAGCCTAAAAAGTAAAAATTCATCTTCTAATTATCCCAAAGCACTGACAACACAAAAAATTTGATTAGACTCTGTCCTGGCTTATGGCAGCTTCTGAATTTGCCTTAGGGCTGAATGGCATCTCTGACCATTTCATGACCCAAAAAAACACACAAACATCCATCCAGATGGCGAAACATGTCAGACATTTTCAATCCCATAACCAGCACACACATCTGTTCCATACAGAGAACTTGGGAACAAATGGGCAACAATCTGGTACTCGCTGAAGAAATAAGGGAATCCCACTGCTCATCAATAGCATAAGCAGTGCAGGTAATAGTGGCATATGTTAGGATCTCGTCATTTTTATTGCATGAGTTAAACCTTTCTAATAGTAAAAAAAAAAAAGAAAAAAAATGAAATGAACTGTAATAAATTGCTCATTAAAAGGAAAACAGACATTCATTCTTTTGTTGAAGTCATGCTGAGTTTTTCTAGATTCAGTTTTCATATGCCATGAAGTTAAATTACACCACAGCACCGGTATGTTTTGTGTTTACTATGGAGACACATATATACATTTTTAAATCCTCATTAAGCTAAGCAGTGTTGCCGGCATAGATCTGTGCCGGTTGAGTTTTAATTAAGCAGTAAGCCACATATTTTAGTGCACAAAGTACAAGTTATAATTGTTGATGTGGTGACTTTTGTTGTAAGGTGTTCAACCAACTTTGGTAGTAAGCAGCTTGTAGCAGTCACAATGTTTTGCAAAGTTTTCCAGCATTCATCTGTCTTCAGTACAGATGGAGTTTGTGCTTTTTTTGGGGTAAATTAGGAAATAAAGAGAGAGAAAGAGAGGTGGGAATGACATGCCTAAAACATAACTTGACAATAACTTTTCTTTGTTCTATGACATCGAAGCTCTAAACTGTTAAAATGTGCAAGATGATTGCAGTGTTGTTCTGACTATCAGCATGGCCATGATGTGACTGTAGGCACGTTTATTTATTTTACCAGTTATTGTATCATTCTAATTTTGAAAAATCCTCAACAAAACAGAGTTCACAGTCCAAGAAAGTGAAAAACAGATGATAGAATAATGTCCAGGATTTACAGGCGCAGAGACAACATTTTACTGTGAGATTCATTTCCTTAGGCGCGGTTACAGCTTTTGGCCACATGATGGCAGATTCAGTCAAGCAGATTGATATACTTTATATTGTATATTTGTGTCAAAGCTGTATACGACTCACTTTCTCTAACTTAAGAACAAATCCGACTTATGAACGTGCTCCTGGAACAGAATTAATTCGTAAGTAGAGGACTACCTGTAGTTAAACATCCCAGTAGTGTCACGATCCGTTATTTACATTTACATTTACATTTAGGCATTTGGCAGACGCTCTTATCCAGAGCGACTTACAAAAAGTGCTTTAATGTTTACAACATTGGATACATACTTACACTGGGTTAACTAGGTTAATAACTAAGTACCATTAGTCCAACACATCTGAGTTTTTTTTTTTTTTTTTTTTTTTTTTTTTTTTATCAGTCCTGGAATGCTTCACGTCCAAACAGATTGCATGGTCGGAATTAACTAATGCATTATAGTTACTGAGAAAAAAAATCTAATTAATCACATGTTACTAATCAAAATGTTCATTATTACAAAAGCATTTCATTAAACGAAAATGGAGGCAACTGGAGTACCCAGAGTACTCCACTTAGGTATGTTACTATGGTATATAAGGAATACAATATTTCAGGATGTGCCATCGTAGTGAAATAATCTATTGGACCATATCACCACAACTAAACGTGAATAAATGTCCTGTAATAGCCTGGCCCATCATATATTATTCCTTATAAAATATCAATAAAAATATTCTACAGTACAATTGAAACTGAATACACACTCGATATAGGATATAAATAGTAGATTAGTTGGTGAGGTTAAACAGTGAATTCTCTGGGGCATGTTGCCAAAGAAAAATCTTCAAAAGGTATTTTAACTGTGCAGTGTGTCATAACAGTACTGAAGGGCCCTTCTTCTCCTTGTGTATTTCACACAGCCATAGCTGAAGCTGAGGGCTTCAAGTGTTCCATTACATGTTACGAAACACAATTTATCTTGAATTAGCCATCTCTGTTTCACGCAGCCTCCAATTTAGATCTTATTTTCTTTTCAGTGCAGTACAAGCATGTCTATCTTGAGGAAGCTTATTATAAGCCCTCAGGTATTCTTTAACTTCAGAGAGCTTGGTGGTAAATAAGGAAACACAGCAGTCCCAAACCTGAGTCATTGTCTCTCCTGTGTTTGAAACATGGCTTTTTCTCAGCTGTATCGATAGACGTTGGGTTAATTAAGCATTTAAAAGGATGACACTAGCAACAAATAAGCAGAAAATGACAACCTGTTGTGAAGATGTGGCACAAATTACTGAATCACACGAACTGAAACAAAGTACCTGAATAGGCGTGTGCGTATCTCTTAAGAGCATTTTAGATAATCAGCAAGATGATATATAAACAATATATTTAACAGCATCCAGTCACTTCATTTTACACCGTTTTGAAGCTGTTTAAAGGTGGTTATAATGATTTAATGTTGTGCAACTACTTTATTCATTTAAAAGTAATGTAATGTAAAAAAAAGCCACTTGATGCGCACCGGAGCAATGATTCTTTTATAGAGAGTGACAGGTAATGACCATGTATACTAGTGATGCGCGGGTCGTCTGGCCCCAACCCGCGGGTCGGGTTGGGGCGTGTAAATAAATTGTCACTTTATTTGCGGGGCGAGTTGGGGCAGGTCATTAAAAACAAAATTAAATAGAAAAATCTATGTATGTTGCGTGCAATTCCCTATAGCCGGGGCGGGGCGGGGCGGGTTGTAAAAATAGAGGTAAAAATAGTGGTGCGGGGCGGGCTGGGGCGGGCCAAATAATTTCATAAAAGTGGGACCCGCGGGTTGGAAAAATACCCGACCTGCGCATCACTATATCGTATACCCTACTGGTAATGACAGGGACAAAGTCTCTTCCACTGAGACTGAGAGGAAAAGAAGCCATATGTCCTTCAGTAGTCTCTGCCTTCACTTGTACTAACAGCCAAAAAGGCTGAAAGCCACAGAAACCACATCTCTTCCACTGAGACTGACAAGCAAAAGCTACATGTCCTTCACTAGTCCTGACATACTGTACTAGTAGAACATACTGTATATTTTTCACTGGTCCTAACAGTCATATGGGCCGAGCCTTATACTGGTCTTAACAGGCAGAAACCACACCGCATTCACTGTTCCTAATAGTGGTGTAAAGGACTTTAGTTGATCCCTGATCTGCAAATAGGCCCATGCTCAAGTTATGGTTTCACCTTTTCAAATTTTCTCGCTCGAGCACAAATTAATTTTTCTCTTGCTGAAACTCCTGCATTCTCACTCTACAAATAATATCATAAGTAGAAGTTATAATGTAGCTTTATCATATACATTTTGTATTTTTTAAAATACCAAATTTAGCCTAATTTGTTTAATGTTTGTTTAATGTTTTAATTACCAAAATGATTAGAAAAAGCCTGATTATTATTATTATTATTTAAATTATTGTTAATGTTTAAAGGTAGAACATCATTACCTTCTTCTTTTAGACGATAGTGAAAAAAAATTTCCACATTAAAAAAAAAAAGAATCATTGTGGCACATGTTCTACTTTAATTTAACAACTGAGTATTTTGAATCTTTTATTAAAGATTGTATTTAAACACTTAATTTCTTAAACGTTAAATGCTGAAGTGCACAAGAAAACGTTCATGAGATCCTTAAAAACAATTTATGAAAGTTTTAAGTAACATATGAAAAAGTATGGAAATATAAAAATTAAATATAACTTAATAATAATTTATTCACTTATTTTTGCTGATTAGAAAAAATTATTCATTCCATGCCTAAAAACCAATGCCACAGAGAGAACACCTTTTCCGCTAGGACTAATAAGCAAAAAAGACTATTAGTACTAAATAGGTACAGGGAAAAAATGGTTTTCTAAATAACAGTACACTAGTAATGTGTGTTTGTTTGTGTGAGTTCATGTGCATAATCAGTACTGTGTGTAACGAAATTAGCTATGAATAAATCTGAAAACATCTCTAATGTGTTCTTTTCTCTTATTAATAACCACTAAGTGACCTTTTTATGTTTCTGTATGACTATTATATTCAGGAGCATCAAAACTGCATGGGGTCATAGCCACTATAAATCTTAAGTCTTGTTTTATTACACATGTACAGAAAACGGAGTATACGAATTCTGTGAAAATCTTGAGCTCAAGAAAGAGACTCAAGGCCATTGTCATTGTCATCACTTCCACTAATGCACAATAATCTAGAGGAGGGCTACATAAAGCACACTGTCAGAGCTCAACCTTTTTCTATTGTCTGCAGGGCGCAATGCTTTTCTAACATAATTACACCAATCATTTTAGCACACTTAAGTTCAATGGAAGGTTGACTTTGAAGCCAGGTAATATAACAAGGTTCTTACCTCCAATAAATTACCTGTATTTTTTTAAGCACTTTCACATAGCTCTGTTTAATGAGATGTAAAAACCAATTCATGATTTGTAAAAAGAGCTATTGAAATGTTTATGGTGTTTCCGAACAGTAGGAGGGTTCTTATCTATTTGTAGCCTGACTGAACAAGGATTATACTGTATGAAAGTACAGTAATAGTACTAGGAGATGTCCCTTAAATTATACATTGCTAAAGACGCTTCAAATAGACCAATCTTGAACAAATACATAGTAACCCACAACCAGTTATTCCCAGTTTCTAAACATGTCTATGCAATGAATCAATTAATAAATAAACACCCTCTCCAAGCATACATTATGACCCACAAACATGGCTGAAATGGCTAACTTAAACTCTTGAGCCACTTGTCCTCACACTCACCTGATTACTGAATCCCAACATCTGGACTCGGTTATTAATTCACACAGTCACATCATGAGCTGATCAGTTAACATTATAATGGCAACACATTGTGACTAGTTTTGTGTAAGTTCCCCTTGGGCAGCTCTGGTGCCTCTGTGCATGACTCTATTCGACCTTTGGGGGTGTCCGGCTTCCGTGGATTGGGTTTGTTTGTCCGGTGCATCCCATGGTTGCTCAGTCGGACTGGAATCTTGATATTCTGGTTTATGGTTACTTCTGAATTTTGATACTAGTTCAAGCCCCGTTCATGTTAGATCTCCTGACCTTTGATTGTTTACCGAGTTTTGATGGTCAAGTTTTTATTTTGGTGCTGTCAGCCTACAAGTGCATCCTTTGTCTCATTCTCTGACATCACCAAAATTGAGACCATAAGCAGTTTCTTCTGACAAAAAAAACAAACTAGCAATTTGTTACTACAATGTGCACTGTGACAGACCATTACACCTTAAACACCAATCTGTATTCATTTGTTCATAATGTCTGCAAAAGTTGTATTTACGTATCTGCTTAACTGCTACTTGACCGCATCCATCTTAACATAAGTGAGACTCACCACATAGAGCTGCTTCCAGAGTACAGCCCATTCTTGTAGAGTGGAGGTGACTTCAGTCACGATGGGATCCTCATGCGGCACCACTGTCTCATACTGCCTGTGCATACAAACACAAAGACAAGTAAGGTTAGCACTGCCTGTAGGCATAAATTTTAACACCTATTAGGGATTTCACTGACGTACTACATGGCATGGCACAGACGGGGTAAATTGGATGGCATTCTGAGACAAAAAAAAAAAGCACTCTTACAGTACCAGGTGCTTATCATACAGTAAACATAAACACAAACATGGTAAGCACTGAGAGAGCTTTCATTGGGACGTCACTGCATTGTTTCTACGTCAATCGAGTTCTCATAACTTCTTCATTCCTATGCTCAGGCCATGGTAGGTCCATGCAAAAAAGACTGTATTAAGTCCACATTGCGTACCATGTTTGTGTTTATGTTATGCATGCAGCTGGTTATCAATGAGTCCATGCCACATTCCGAATTTTTTTTTATAAATACAGGATCCAATTCGTCACAACATTACTTTGTGAGCAAGAAAGCATTGTGCATGTCGCAGTATTTACACCAACCTTTCTGATGCAATGAGAACAAAGTATGCATCATAATTGATGTTTTAATTGTTTAAAAAATTATAATAATCTTTTTTTTTTTTTTTGTCAAAACTAATTATTGTTAAATTCAGCCCAATGTCTTGTTGTTACCCTCCTTAGAGTGATCTACATTCATGAGTAGTTTGGATACAGCTCTAGGAACATCATAGGGTAATGCCTTGTCTTTGTTCTTGTAAGTTCCATTTGTGCAAATTTGTCCAAGCAGTCATTATGCAACAGGAAAGCGTGTGGCAAAATGTCCTTTCCCGGCTCCTTTTTGTTCCTGCTCGTTTTTTCCATGCTGTCTCCTTTGTTCTGCCTTGCCATTTATCTCTCTGTCCCATTTTCTCTCCATCAGCCCTGTCATGTCCTTCCATTATCCTTTCCTCGAATTGCACTATGCAAATGAATTGGTCTTATCAAGCCTGTTTTATCAGAACATCATTGTATGTGACTTTTCACTCAGAAGAAATGTACTGTAAGATTATTGTGTGGCATCTAGCTAATTTGGCCTAAAGTAGACATATTAAATTAAGCAGTTACAAATAAGTGCGTATTGCAAGTATATGATGTATTTAGATGTGCAAAAATTTCTAAGAAGGCAAGACAGTTAAGACAAAAAGTGCAATTGGTTTAGACAATTTTTGGCATGACGGCTGCATTGGAACCATTATGGACAGAGTTCTTCTCATACACATACAATTTACACACATACAGTACACATACACGCATGCACACTTCATTTTACCAAGTGCATTACATACTGTAAAGTACTACTAATGCATTGAAACTTTTAGACATCTTTTGAGAGCCAATATCATATTAATCAATATAGTTATATCAGTTGGATTTGACCTTGGGATAATGCTTGTTGCACTGTGCAGTACTTTGTAGGCCCAGCCTCTAAGTGTAGCATATGCGTCTTAACGGTGTGTGCACTGTGCCCTGTAACAAATCTCATCCAGCCTCACACTGCTCTTGGGATAGACTTTAGATCCAGTGTAACCCACATTAGGGAATAGTGCTTACTGAAAATGAATGATCGCAGATCTCAGATCAAGTAGTCAAACTCAATATGCAGCCTCAGACTCAATACTCCACAGAGCCAATACTCAGACTCACTATATAACCCTAGTGCATATTATACTTGAGACACAAATTCAGACACAGATGCACAAAATTAAACTAAATACACGCACCAAGTTCTAATTCACTAATTTGGAAGACTTTGCTCCATTGGGATTTTGCTTATGACTGTAATAATACAGCAACTGATAAAATGATCGAAATTGGAGCTTTCGATTTTACAAAAATGTATGAAGCAGGAGAAAATGTATTGAAAGTATTTCATTGTTTGGTTTAAACATGCTTAAATGTTTATATCCAGTATTTCACATGTCTACAGAAAGAATTGAAAAAAAGAAAAACTATCCTCAGGAAAAAAAAATATTAAAGTGATTTATTAATATGCTCAGGCTTTCTTGCTATTCCATGTATAAAAATAAATAAAAGGAAGTGTATTTCTAGGCAGTGTTGTCTATTTTATTAGAAATTGAGCAATAAGCACTAGGCAAGGAGATTAGGGCGCATTTTACATTTTAATTTGGTGATATGTTTATTTAAAAATCTGGTATATGTGTGCTTTAAAATCTTACCTGGCTGATCTTATTTATGTGTTAGATAATATTCAGCACAACAATGCATGTTTAGATGAATTGAAAGTCAGGGCATTTAAGATTTGTGTTAGAGACTAAAGCTATCTTGTGTTCACTATGTTTTATCAGTATGAGTTTCTCCATGTGATCTGTGGGCTGTATAGTTTTGTTTGGTGGACTATTCCCTAACTCTGTTTGTTCTGTGCATTACTTTTTATGATTCTATATATAGAATTATAGCCTAGTAAAGCATTAATTTTTGCACATAAATCCACATGGGAATAAATGTCTTCCAAAAATGTATAAAGAAGAAAGAAGATACAAGGAGGAAAGAATATGTAAACGAGTAATCTTATTTATTCTTTATTTTAGGTATATATTCTCATGACACTTTAGTTAGGGCATTGGTGGCGCAGTGGTACTGTAAGTTTCTCGCCTACCATGTGGAAGGTGCACATTCGATTTAAAGCCAGTGCCCAAACCCTAGCCGCTGGAGGGATGGGAAGGTTGCATCAGAAAGGGCATCCGGCATAAAAACCTGTGCCAAGTTGTGTGCGGATCAGATGGTTCACTGTGGTGACCCCACGACGAGAGCAGCCGAAGGACTAACAATTCTCATTATAACTGTAATTAATATCCTATACACTGATGATACTCAACAAAAAGACCCTTACCCTCTGTTGGTGACAACAGCCTTCCGCAGATACACATAGCTAGCTGGGAAGATGCCCTGTAAAAAACAAAGATGATCAGAAGTTAATTCATAGCATTAATACCTAGCATGCTAATAATTAAGTGAAATAAATAAGTGCTGCATTTGTCTCACTATAAATGTCTTGCACATCATAGAAGTATTATCTCCCATTTCTGTTCGCTTATTTTATCTTGACTATTTTTAATCCTTTCTGTGGCATTTTTCACTGTATAAAACTTTGTAAACATTGAATACACGTTTTCAGTCTTCTTAAGACTAAAAGTGTAAATACAGTAAGTAAGTCCTTGTGCTAAAGCCAAAATCCAATAACAAAAGCTTATAGCTCTACTTGAGTCAACAGCGTATACCTTAATATCAAGTATTCTTTAACTGAACATAAAACTGTTAGTTTTTTAAGGTAATGCAATTTGAGGTACAGTAATTGAAGGAAAATGGCTAAAGATGCATGAAAATGGCTAAAACATGCAAAAAGATGAAAAAAAAACAACAACAACGAATAAGAACTATTATCATCTAAGATTGAAAATAGCAGAACCTGTTCTATAAAACTGTAATGACATCCTTTAAGAAGAACTCCACAACTGATGTCACTAAGACTGTGTAAGGTTACAAACTCTGCTGAGCATCAATTAACTAATTTATCCTGGGAGCTAAAACTGAAGGTGATTTTTATATGTGCTTGTTTCACAGTATTACAGTGGTTAGGAAAAAAAGAGGTTTGGACAACTTATGGGTACTAACTTTGCTTACTTTTGCTTACTCGTCATTTACAGGAAAGGCATTTGGTAAAGAATCTCACACCTTGTCTGTGGTAAGTTGTACTTCTTTAAGTAATCAGAGAATGAATCACATATAGGAAATCGAAAAACTAGATCGGATAAAGATTACATTTTGTCTTTAAAAAAATCCAGTGCGTCAAAATACACTTATACCACTCCAGCATTAAATTGTGAAAATACGAAAAATACTTTGCTTATGATACTCCACATAACATTGGTGGGATGGTCCATCAGGAGTGCCAACATTGCTAACAAGAAAATCATACCAGGCAAAGAGAAAAAAAAAGGATTTTACAGGAACAAATCCCAGTAAAAATATTCAGTTTAGATTTTCTAATTAATATCTGTTGGCGCAGGTATTTGTTGACATAAAGCAAGTATCTTATTAAAAGCTTTTTAAAGTAGATTATTAAAGAGGGCACATAACTTTTCATAACATTACTTTTGTTCACATTTTATTCCACTTATGGTGCAGGTTAATCTTCAGGCAGATATTGCAAAAGATGCGCCCACCGTTTGACACATGCGCAGTACACCATCGAAACTTGCGGTTTCTAGTCTGGCACATAACTGCTCATAACTTCACTTCGACTAAACATTTTAATTTAATTTATGGTGGAGGTTTAACTTTAGGCAAATACCATTGTACATAAGTTTTTTTAAATTCTGGACAGACATACAGACCGAAAAATTTTCTGAGAACGGTTTCGGATCCTCCAATGTATGAAACGTAAAGATATCATTTAAAGAGCAAGTTCAAACCAATGTAAAGACAAAACCTTTATTTTCTTCTTTCTTCAATATTTGGTATCCTTAGCTCATCAAACATTTGGATATTCTTTTATAACCTAACCCTGACTTGTACTTCTCTACAACTTTGTCCCTGACTTTTTGGAGAGTTCCTTGGTCTTCATGATGTGATGCCGCTTGCTTGCTTAGTGGTGTTGAGGCCTCTGGGGCCTTTCAGAAAGGGTGTGTTTATACTGACAGATCATGTGACACTTAGATTGCACACAGGTGGACTTTATTTCACTAATTATGTAACTTCTGAAGGTAATTGGTTGAACTAGAACATTTGAGGGGCTTCATACTGTAGCAAAGGGGGTGAATACATGGGCAATATATATTTTTCTCAATTCGCTTCATCAACTTATGGATATCAATACGAAGCTCCTCCAACTTTGCTGTTCTAATAATTCCCAGTCGTCTGAGAAGGCTTTTCACTTAAGCCAGTGGTTCTCAACTCCAGTCCTGGAGGACCACTTTCCTGCACATTTTAGTGCTTTCTCAGCTCCCAGCACACCTGATTTGACTAATCAACTAATTAACAGCATTTTCTTAATTGTAGTGGCTGTGTTAATCCAGGAAAAACACTTCAATATGCAAGGCATTGGTCCTCCAGGAGCAATGTAGAGAAGCACTAACTTCAGCAATATCCACTGTTGTACTGAATATTAGCACGGCTGTGATGCGGCCATGAGGCTGATATTCAGTACAATTGCACGACCTCTACCGTGATACTGCTTTTATATAACAGTTATATAAACACCAGTTATTCTCAAAAACTTATAAAAAGTTTTTTTTTTTTTTTTATCAGTTATTTGCTCCACCAACACATATCCTTCTACAACTGGTGGAACTAGCGTTTACTCTGCGAGTGTAATTAACAGAGGTGAAAGTAACTTTTACCAAAATTATTACAAGTTAGCAATTATTAGGATACCTGTGAAACATAATAAAACATATATACTTAGCAAAAAAAGAAACGTCCTCTGACTTTCAACTGTTTTTACTTTCAGTAAACTTAATGTGTAAATATTTGTATGAACACTAAAAGAGTCAACACCATAAGACATACTGTAAACTAAAAATGTTTCACAATGTGTCCCTGAATGAAGGGAGGCTCAAACTCAAAAGTACCAGTCAGTACCTGGTGTGGCCACCAGCTGCTTGAAGTACTGCAGTGCATCTCCTCCTCATGGACTGCCTATTGCAGACAGTCTGAGCACTGATGGAGGGATTGTGTGTTCCTGGTGTGACTCGGGCAGTTGTTGTGGCCATCCTGTACCTGTCACGCAGGTGTAATATTCGGATGTACCGATCCTGTGCAGGTGTTGTTACACGTGGTCTTCCACTGCGAGGATGATCAGCTGGCCTTCCTGTCTCCCTGTAGCGCCATCTTAGGTGTCTCACAGTGCGGACATGGCAATTTATTCCCCTAGCCACATCAGCAGTCCTCATGCCTCCCTGCAGCATGCCTAATGCACGTTCACGCAGATGAGCAGGGACCCTGGGCATCTTTCTTTGGGTGTTTTTCACAGTCGTGCGTTTTTAGAACTGTGACCTTAAATGCCTACTTTCTGTAAGCTGTTAAGTTCTTAACGACCATTCCACAGGTGCATGTTAATTAATTGATTATGGTTAATTGAACATGCATGGAAAACATTGTTTAAACCCTTTACAATGAAGATCTGTAAAGTTATTTGGATTTTAACAACATTATTGTTGAAATACAGTCCTGAAAAAGGGACGTTTCTTTTTTTGCTGAGTATAGTTAAACATCGCAGTGCTGTTATGCTCTATATCAGAACCCATGGAATGCCTGGAACTTACTGTTGACTTTGAACTATGTTTGCAAGCACTTGAGCAATTCTGCCACATGAGCCGTAAAGTCCACTCAAAATTTTTTTTACACCAGCGTTGGCAAACCAGAACTCCGTGTGCACAGTCCCAAGGTGGGGATCGAGCTCTTGTTGTGCGAGGCAACACTGCTAACCACTATGCCACCGTACCCCAATTGGTTAAAGTGAAAGCAAATTTTAGTGCAACAGCAGACAAAGACATTCTAAACAATAGTGTTTTTCCAATTTTGTTTCCAAAGTTTCAAGGAAACCCTCATTTGATGTTATGGTCTGGTATGCACAAACATTTTAAATACAGTGTATTGTTGTTGCTTAATATGTGTTTAGAGATTAAAGTCTAATAGTCTGATACTTGAATATAACTTCCACATCCACATGGCCACATTTTTAAAAAGAATATTTTATTGAGAGCAGCAGCAGCCCACTTTCATAGATTTTGATGGGGTAGCACAATGTTAAAAATATAGTCTTGAACAAAATCACCACAAGAGTCTAAGACACTTGACCTATGATATCACCTACTAGCCTACTAGTGAGTTTTTTATTTCCACTGCCGCAGTGTGTGAGCTTATATCGTTAGCAATCAGGGTTGCCAGGTTTTAGCAACATTCTTACATCCCAAAAACCGAGCATTAGGAAACAAAGACAACATTTTTCTTCTTGAAAATCCCTTGATAATCCTTGATCCCAAAATCCGTTTACCAAAATAACCATACCTGTTACAACAGAAATGGTTCTATATCCCAGCGACATACTGTCTTGCATTTATACTTTGCCTGCTATTTGTGTTGGTAACGATATTATGTACGTCATCTTGTAGTTCTTTAACTAGCCAAAATAAATCTCTGCTGTAACTACGTCGTACAGCTGTATTGCATTCTGGGACTGTCTCCGCTACATCTATGTTAGATTTCTTATTAGTATGGCATTGCTGAGGGAAAAATGTGACTAGAAAATGATGATTGAGAAATTAATTTCCTACTCCTTTGTAACATCTGCTAACAATGGTCCTGTATAATACCAACGCAACCATTTTTTCCTCTCACAGCACTAGAAAATAAGCGTCAACATTACTAAGCATTTCACATATATACAGAAAGCATATTTAATTTGTTTCAGTCTGGAGATTTCCAATAAATGTTTCTGTTTGCAGCTTCCAGTTTTTTCTCTCACTATGGTTCATTAGTTTTACTTTAATCTGTTCCATTTTTGTCATCCATGTGTCCTGCTGCTGCTATCTGTACTAAAGAATAAATGTCCCGTGTTTGTTTGGGTTCTTCTGCTGGTCGGTTTGCATTACGATTGTGATCTACCCTGCATTTTGTTTTGTCTGACTTGCTGCCTGTACAAACTGAGATTCATGGATTGGACAAAATAAAGCTTATTACAGTACCTAAATACAACCACGCCATTTTCTCAAATGTTACATCTACATTTTTATACTTTCATGTGTACACATTTTTCAGCAGGTTAAAGTCATTTACTCCTAAATGGAAAAGTTAAGGCATGCTCTATTAATCACTAGCTGCCCAGAACTACATGCACATTACCTAAATCTACTGTAGGCTAAATGCTCTAATTGGAGCACAGTTCTGTTCCTCATAGTGCTAATGATGAGTTATGTGGACCATTTTCTACATCTAGATAAAGCTGTTCTTCTAAATGGCAAACTATATAAATGTAAATCCTCATCCTTAAAAAGAATTAAAATTTAACAGGTTTTTTTTTTTTACTGTGCGCTTTAGAAAAATGTTATTCAGCCATTAATTACAAAACTACTTTAGTAAACAAAGCTAAAAAGTCTAGATTTTTGGTTGAACTTTTAAATTAATTATTTGATAATGGCAAAAACACTGACCTGCTTTACACATTCCACATAATACCAGTAACAGTACAGAATTATTGGAGTGAATAAAGCAACACAAAAGTGGTGTCATTATTATTCCCCAACAGTGTGTGTACTTTCGGCTTGCCATACCATTTTGTTAGTTATTGGATTCAACTGAAGTGTCGGGAGAGAGTATAATCATCCAGTATGATTTTATAAATCAATCTGATGTGAGCAAATATGGTGTCTTTGGGTTAGTTTGGTTTTAGTTGTTCTGTCATGCCTCCATGTTTTTCTCACTGGGATTGTTCAGAGCAGTTAGATTTCTTTATGGAGTGCTGAGTCAGTTGTTGTTGTAGCTGTACAGGTCTCGCAGGAATTCAGCAATTTACCCTCACAGCAGCGTTGAGCAAATCAACTGACGTTTGAAGAGGCTCTATTTTCACAGTGAGCTGAACTAGAGTGAATCCATTAATTTGTAATTGTTTTCCAAATGCAATATTTATCATAAATGGTACACAAATTTAAATGATTTAATTTGGATTAAAGAAGAAGAAGAAGAAAAAGAAGAAGCAAAGGAATGTAGAAGGAGAGTAGCGAATGAGTCATAGTCAGTATTTTTACATGATGATGTGTCTGACTAAGGCTACGTTCAAGTTACCAGCCTTGAATGATACCATTTCCGATATTTTACCCTAATGCGACACAGATCTGAGTCATTTTTGTATGTAGTTCTAGATCAGATACATATTCGATACACGGTCATGTGAGTTGAATAAGAACGGTCAGATCCGTGTATTTTTGCCTTTATGCTTATGTGGGGCACTTCATGACATGAGTCATCACGGGCGCAGCAGGGAGTTTATTGCAGTGTTAGCAATAATGTAGCTGCTAAAGCAGCTAAAGCGAGGTGTCTTTCTTCCTTCTTTTGAATCGCAACAAATACTGATTAACTGCTTGCTGTCCTCCACAGCTGAATCCTGAGCATATTTTTATATTAATGTAGCCTAATTTGGTTAGTTTGACTAAAAATAGACATTTAAAATTACATGTAAATATTAATACTAAATATTATTACTAAATATGATTTATAAACTAATATTAAAGTCACACCCAGATAATGCGGTTGGAAGTCGAGCTACCATTTGCATATTTTACTTAATCAGACAGAGAAATTGGCCTAGGCCCTCTGCCGATGCTTCACAGTTTCCGCCCTAGGCTTTGACCCGGAAGTGAAACAAAATGTGTAACAGGGACGAAGCCACTAACAACATGGTGGTCTCGTCGGCCTGTGGATAACTCCTGTGACAATACTACGAAGTTGAAAGGGCCATACCGCCACTTATCGTATTCGAGCCGGACATGCTTTGATCGATAAGTCAATTCTTCATGCTTATACAATGGGACAATGACACTAGTCCAATTAAATGCCTGAGTCATGCTATAACTGTAACATACGAATTAACTTTTCATGTAAATATATTGACTGATGGCGTACTCTGTAACAGCCAAACATCTTCATTGCCACAGTGCCACTGCGCACCATAATACAGCATAACCTGACATGTTATGAGGTGGCTCAGTGGTTAAGGCATTGGACTATGGATCGGTGGGTCCCAGGTTCAAATCCCATGACCACCAAGCTGTCCCTGTTGGGCCCCTGAGCAAGGCCCTAAACCCTCAACTGCTCAGATATGTATAATGAGGTAAAAATGTAAGTGGCTCTGGATAAGGTCTGTCAAATACCTACAGTAAATGTAAATGTACAAAGCTTGCACATCTGTGTTTCGCTATCGCAGCTTTGAGATACTCAGGCCAGACGTCCACAGAGCCCCAGGCTCATTATGACTGCAAGCTCCTGAATCATAGATGGCACTTCCAATGGTTTCATTTGGGGCGTCCTAATTTACTCACCGTCTAAAATCCTTATTTCTGCATGAGAAGTCACAGTCTTTGGGTGCCTTGCAAAGCAAATAGCGGCACACTGGTAGATTTATCAGAACAAATCCAAATGCCAATTGATTAATCTGGAACGCATCCTTTAATCCGTTTCACACAGAGGATAACTCATGCTTAGTTTTGGCCAAGTTTGTATCTACTGTATGTCACTATGAACTTTTTTTATTAGAATGATAAGGTGTTTGTAATAAATGTATATAGGAAACTAAATAGATTACATTGACAGTCAGTATGTGAGTGTGTGTACCAGTCCAAATATATAATATAAATAGATGGAGAATAACCAAGGACCACACAATATTACTGAGATACCTTGGTGCTGAATTGATTTGTATCGTGATTCTGTAAGTATCACGATTTTGTAAATATCCTGACTCAAAATTACTCCCAAAATTTTTTACCACCTAAAATGCAAACATATGTAAGTAAAAAATATTTTATTTACATTTTTATTTTAGCAGTTAATATTTATCTTATTAAAATGTTTTTTTTTTTATAAATTTTGTAGTCATGTATTGCCACACAGGAGAATTGTGCTGAATCGATCTTTTCCCCCAACTCTAATAAATGATGAATAAAAATAATTAAAAAAATACCTTAATATAAATTGGATTCTATGCACACTACAGAGATATTACACCCAGTGGGTATTCCTATATTGTATTTAAAGATGCATAACTTGATGTTTGAATAAGCTTTTAGATATCAGTTACTACACAGGGCTTGGTAAGTGGATTATACTGAAAACTGTTGTCTATGCATGAATTTAAAACCAAATTATCCACTGTAAGTTAAATGAATAAACTAAGGTTAAAACAAATCAAGTCAAGGTGGTAACAAAAAAATACACACATTTTATCCATGAAGCTAAACAAAGGCTAAACAAAGTCAAGGGATGCGTGTTGTTTCATGGTTGTGTTTTTTCATAATTTTTTTTGTTTCATTTTTTACTATTATTATTTTCATGACATTTCTTTGAGCGGTTTTCAGCAGTAAGCCATAGCACCATGTAGGTTAGACTGCTTGGAATAATAAATCTATGCCCTCTATTAAAGATAGACAGTGGAGAAAGAGAATGGAGATAAAACAGGCTGTGTGGTGCCCAATGCCCCACATACCACCATGTTGTAAGAATCAGTAAAGCCTGAATGGGAGAATTAGTCCAATCAATCCCACCTGGACACTCTAGGGTGCCTTTCTTTTACAGAATCAACCAGGATTCACTTTAAACAGGTGCAGGATGCACTAGACCTCAGTACAGTTTCTGTTTTTGATTGCTGTCTGAGTTCTGTTCTTGTCACTGTAAGGTCTTTCCAGCAAAATTATTCCTTAGATAACAAAGTGAGTTATTTCCTGTACCCTCACTCCTGCTAGTCCAATTATAAAGGAATGACACTGTCACCTTAACAATGGACTCATTGCCTGCTGGGCTTCAGGCACTAGTAGTCACGTCACTTCAGGCTGTAGTGCACTGGGTGTTCTGGTGCCTTTCTATTATGGCCAGCATTGACTTTTTTGCCAATTTGTACTGCATTAGATGTTCTGTGAGATTACACCCAATGGGCTATCTTTTGGTCCCCACTAAGGGCAAGGGTGAGCCTTGGCGGCCCATGATTTTGTCACCAGTTTGCTAATCAATGTTGTTTAATTCACGTGGTGGTGGTGGTGGTAATGATGTTATTGCTGATTCGTGTACAGGGTAAAAATAATCTCAGCTAAACAACACTGACCTATTGTAAATAAACAACTAGGTGTAATTTACAGTGTAAGGCAGTGTGTAATTCTTCTTAGCCTGGTATAAATTGGTATAGTGACACAGTAGTTTCAGGGTTTTCAATTAACATTCTGAGGTTGGTTTACTGTTACTGTGGAGTTTCATATAGTACAGTTCTTTCAGTGTCCATGTACGTTTCCTCCAGGTTTTGCATTTTAAGGGCCCCTCCAACAATACCAGCAGATGGCCTGCCTATGTAATACTGCCCCTATATGATGTTGAGTGCATGAACATGTGTGTAAGCATCACGTGTATGTGTAAAGGTGTATTCCCACGTTACACCATAGGCTGCAGATGCATTGTAACGGGTTCGACCCTATGTTGCATGGGTGGCACCATAAAGCATGGACACGACGCAAGGTCTTACAAGAAAAAAGGGTAATTGGGAAAAATGGGGAAGGAAAGGGTTCAAGAACGGAAGGATGAAAAGAAAAGGAAGGGAAGAATGCGGCTACATTGTGAGAGCTGAAGAGGTGCGGGAGCACCAGCAGTGAGCTCACGGCTGTCCTCATCGCGGCGATCAAAGGCCTACTCGCCTTTTTGAAGTCCCTGGGACTCACACCGCTTCTTAAAGTCCAGTCTCTGTGTTTTATAGCGCGGGAAGAAGCCCGGGATCATTAGCGCAGATGGCTCACCAGCCGTGTCCAATTCCGCGGCCCCGCTCCTTCGCACACCTGCAGATAGAGGAAGCCGTCTATAGCAATACTGATTTGGGCGCATGCCTATCACAGGTGCACGCCGTGACACTGCCCCACCCTTATTTCCAAACTCAAGGTCGCCACTGGCACTACCAAGTAAGACCCTAGCCTCGTTCGGGACTCAAGGTCCGTGCCCCTGTGCCCTCATACTCCACCAGTGTAATTGGTTTGACCCTATGATGCACGAGCGGCACTATAAAGCACGGACACTAGGCGAGGTCTTGCGTGAAAAAGTTTTATCCTAAAAAATTTATCTAAAATTTATTTAGGATAAATGGGGAAAGAAAGGGTTAAAAATGGAAGGATGGAAAGAAAGGGAAGGAAAGAATGTGCACGTGCAGTATGGTGGGCAGTGCCCTGCTGAGATGCAGGCACAGGCTGGTGAGCGGTGGCAGCATGGGCCCGCGTGGACAGCAGCTCTTGGGTCACCATAATCTGGCCCTATTGTGAGAGCCAAAAGAGCCGCGGGAGCTCCGGCAGTAAGCTCGCGGCTGCCCTTATCGTGGCGATCAAAGGCGTACTCGCCTCTTTGAAGTCCCTGGGGTGCGTTTCGTTATTTCCCGTTGCTTGCCGCTCTGCTGTGTTCTGTGTGCGCACATCACACTCACATTGCGTAGTAAAGTCCAGTCTCCCAACAGACCCCGAGCTACACCCCCCACTGTGTTTTAGCGTAGGGAGCAGCTCGGGATCATTAGCGGGGACGGCTCACAAGCTGTGACTAATTCCGCGGCCCCGCTCCTATCACCTGCAGATAGGGGAGGCCGCCTATCTAGTGAGCGAGGAGCGATATTAATTTCAGTCACAGGCGCACCCCCTGACAGTCATCTTAAACAACATTACAGTATGTCTCCTTAGTAATTGCTTCTAAGTCATTCTGCATTGCTTCAAATCATGGTTTTTAACGTGAGTGTGAGCTTCTGCCAAAACACTGATAGGTTTATGACTCACCTTGCCACTTTGTTTATGGTTAACACAAGCTACGAGGCTAAGTATCTTCTAACATAAGGCTGAATCCCAATTTTATCTTTAAACCCTGAATAAAGGTGTACATGCATGTTATTCACAAGTTCTGACGCGTGTCTTTTGTTACACAGTGTCACTGACGACTTCAGACGTTTCGTTGATTTCTTTGTCTCTTGTTTATTTTCAACATCAAAAACTACGGTTGTTTCTTGCATAAATCCACTGTAGTCACGACAAGTCGCTTGCTGTGTTCTGTAGCTTCGATAGATTACAGTTACAACAACTTATTTTTCTGTATTCCTTTTAGCTTACTGTCTCACGGTCAAAAGCTTGTGTGCTCCACACCTTTCTGTATCCTTCCGTGTCTTAACAACAACTAACAACTAACGTGCGTGATAGACATGGAACTGCATAACTGTGGGATGATGTCACCTTTTGTAAGGGCCATATTACCTTTTGTAAGGGCCATTTTTCATTCTTGTGATTTGTTGTTATGTTTATCTTATTTCAGTTTATTAGTTAAGCATTAAGCATTAATATGGCCCTTACAAAAGGTATTGGTATGCTCAACTGCTCAGATGTGTAATGAGATAAAAATGTAGGTCGCTCTGGATAAGAGCGTCTGCCAAATGCCTAAATGTAAATGTATGTGGAACAAGGGATTTTAAACCCTAAATAGCTCACTAGCTTTCCATTTGGAATCTACCACAAAACAGTTAGTTAGCTGAGGCTATTCTAGAGCAAAGTATGTGGAATGTAAAAAGAAACTTAAAAGTTGAGACTGTCCACCACCACCATTGTTTATTCTCCTTACCTTTTGTCTACATAGTACCGGCATGAATTTAAAACTACTCTCACTCCTGCGTTTAGCTCTCAAAAACATGAGACATGAGCATTACTACGTCCTACAGAAACAGGTAATTCTACAAAGAAGAAAGTGGGGTGAACACTTTGAGCTGTTACTAATCTTCTTGCTCCCAGCTAGATTGTACTGAAAACTGTTTAGGAACAAGGAACCGGGGGAGGCAAAGTAGAGATAGTGCTGCTCCCCTGCCTCCATCAGAATGATCGGTTAGCAGAAAAAGGTCAACGTTGAGCCAAATAAGAATAGCATTTACTGCTTCAAGCAGATGAAAAAAAAAAAACAGCCTCAAAAGAGAAAAACAGCCTCTGCATGTCAAAACCATCACTGACAGCCTTTTATTCTCTCTTTCATTATGTGGGAAGAAGAAGAACTGGTGTATGCTTAATAATTCAATAGTATATAAACAGTCTGTATAGGCCTTGTTGATGTCCCGGAATACAATTGTTTTCACTTTTTCATTGAGGAGGAGGAATAAATCAACAAATACAATTACTGTTACAAAGACATCGTCCTACGCACTGTTTTTTTATGTTGTATTATAAAGTTTAAAAAAAAAAGGGTAAAGAAACAAGGAATTATAGTTAAAATTATAAGGTGATGATTTGGTGCATAATAAGTATTGTGCTCTGCAGCTCTTTCGCATCTCTCAAATAATATGTATGGTAGTATGGTAAATGGGTCTCTAAATTGTCTCTAAATCTAAATTGCTTCAGGTTAAAATATGTGTCCAGTGCCCTTTAGTGGGCAGTCATCTTTTCCTGGGTCACCTTCTTCCATCGTGTTACCATACGTTGTGGCTAGTGTACTCTGGATAGGTTTAACCTCCACTGTGAGGAAGGGTTAATTAATTCATTAGCTTTTACAGTGGAACCTCGGATTGCGAGTAATGCGGTTTGCAAGTGTAGGTAAGGTAAAGTGCAGGTTAATTTGTTTTATTTTTACTTAATTTTTTGTATCAATTATTTTTATGCAATAATTTTTTTGGGCTGTGGACCGAATAATTTGAGTTTCCATAATTTTTAATGGGAAAATTTGATTTGCAAGTTTACCAGTGTTTTGGAATATGAGCCCACTTCTGAAACGAATTATGCTCGTAATCCAAGGTTCCACTGTATTGAATTGACTTAATACAATAGTGCCACAGTAGATGGTCGGGTTGTGACACAACATCACTAACCTGTAAATTCTACTGTATATTCAGATCTGGATGTGGCCAAAACCAGAACCCTGCCACTGAAAACAGAATGCCAGCTCTTTCAGCATGCCACATCACTCAAGTTTATAATTGCCTTTAACTAGATATGCCCGATTGTGATGCTGTGTCGTGACCTTAAACAGGGCTCAAACAGTTCATGCTCAAAAACCCTTGAATTTGGCTGAATTAAAACAATTCTGAAAAAAAGAGTGGGCCAAAATTTCTCCACACATTTTTTAAATGAAATGACGCAAAATGTTGCGATGTGAATGACACATTGCCAAATATTGCAAACACTTAATTGCAGTTGTTGCCACCAGGGGGGACAATTACTTTTTCACATACAGTGGGGCCAGACAGGTTTAGACAGCCTTTTTCCCTTAATGAAATTCGTAATTAAAAAAACTACCCGGTTTATTTTTGTGTGATATAAAAATTTGTTTTATGATTTGAATCATTTAAGTGTGACAAATTTGAAATAATTTAATAAATGATGAAAATATTTTTAAAGCACTGTATTTACAAAACAATTTTTCCTCTTGTGGTTAATTTAAACCACCATGACACTAAGCAGGCAGTTACTACAGATAGACTAATTTATATTCATGTTTCCACCTTGGCCATTGCTTGTGCTCTGCATATTCATAACTTGTTTAAAATATGTTCTAATTATCTTCATTAACCTCTAAAGCATAAAGGCTTGCTTACATGGCATCCTGTCTAGTTTGCCAAATTGCAGGGCCTCCAAGTGGCGCAGTTGTAAAGTGCTCGCCTTATCATCCGGAGATCGCTAGTTTGATCCCCAGGTGATGCTGTTATCTCTCACAGCCGGAGGCCTAGAGAGATCTGATTGGCCAAGCTCTCTCAGAGGGGAGGGATAAGAGGTACTTTATGCTCCCACATTAATCACGGCTCTACAGTCAATCAGGGGCATCTGTGAGCTCGCGCACGCGGAAGGAGCGGCTAGCACTTTCCTCCGAGTGTGTATACTGTGTAAGTTCGAAGGTCGGCTGGCGTCATGAGGAATTGGCCACGACTAAATTGGGGAGGAAAATCAGGGGAAAAAAATAATAGAATTAAAAAAAAATATATATATATATATATATATATATTGCCAAATTGCAGAAATAGCCTCTGCAAAAAAATAAATAAATAAATAAACAAAAAATAAAAAAATAATCCATTTTGAGTGGCTGTCAAAAAGCACCATGGATGTGGTTTAAATCAATTAAAAATCGCAAAAGGTGCTGTGTTTAATCATTAAAACGCAGTAGAGCTTTTACTACTGTATAATCAAATAAACTAGATTATTTTAGTTGTGTTTATTTACTACATACATATGCTGATATAAAACACATCAAATGATAACATGTAAATATCCTGTTAGAATTCCATATAAAGTTATAAATAAATAAATAAATAAATCAAGTAAAAATCTGATAGAATTCATCATTTTAATTACCACTCTTTTTTAATGATGAACATAAGCTGGACGTTAAAGGGCTGTCTTGGATATTACAAAGATAAGATCTTTTTTAAATTCCTAACTCAGGCTGATGTTGATTAATAGCTGAGCCGAGCGTGACTAACAGCCTGTCAGGTTTTTCGCTACATCTCCAACGCCCTCCCCACTTGATCCCTCTCCATGTGTGGTGGTGGGGTTGCATTTCTGCTACCGTAAAGAGTAATGATCTGCTCTAATAGGCTAGAATTCATCTCTAGAGCCTCTAGAGACTGATGGAGCCTGGCTTAAGAAACCAGAATAGAAACTGTCAGCAAAAAACATACCCAGACATTAGTGGTTAAAAAAAAAAAAAAAACATACACTTCTTTTACAGTAAAACATAGGCTACATGTGGCAAAAATAGGTGATTCATCAATTCAAATAGAGCAAGCACATCTTTCTTGTTTGCTATCCATGAGAAGAGGCTAGACCCTGAAAAGCAGCCTAGGAAAATGAATGTAAGGTTTTTGTTTTTTTTTTCTTTTCATTTTTGACTAGGTTTTGGCTCACGCTGCGCATATTATGACAAGGTAGTGAATTTGGAATTAGGTCCTGTCAAGAATCATCTTATCAAACTGAAAAAAAAAATCATAATTGCATCTGAGGTAGTTTTAATCCGTGTTGACTGTAATAAAATGCAGCAGGAGCTATTTCATTAAAATTTATTAAGGTTCAATTACATTAATTTCTTTTGCTTAGCACGGTCCGATCATAGCATAGATCATGATCATCTTTTTGTTGACCCCTGGATAAATGTCTACTTCTACTGTGCAAAAGCCTGCAGCTATCTTATCACAATTAATGTAGGGCTGAACAATTGATCTCCTTTTTTTTAAATTAAGATTTTAATACACTGTAAAAACTATATTTTACTTTGATTCCAACTGATAAATTATGCCAATAAACAACTTAAACTGTAGCATGTAAAATAATTAATAAATAACCATGATTATATTTTTTAATTACTAAGCAAAAAGTCTAATAATTATATTTTTCAATAGTGCAGAGTCTACTACAAAAAGTATCATGGATTACGCTTTAGTGCTTACGTTGCTTAATAGCATGCTAGCTTCATTTGTTTTTTAATCTTTCATATTTTACATGAAACGCCCAATGCAGACACTTTCGCAGAGTTTTATTAAATTTCACTTTAATAAACAATACTTAAAGAACTTTGGAACAAGACATAACCCAAGACTGACACTTATTTGACAGAATTTCTCTCTATAATTCCCTGCCACATTAATGCAATTTTACTAGAGCTTGGATACAATCAAGGTTGAAAGTTTTCTCAGTAGACTGGAGCCACGATTGGACTGCCTGCTTCCAATCATGTATAAATTGTATAAAATGTATAAATTGCTTGCTTCTCAGAACTTCTTTATTGGGCTAAACATGTGGAAATGGCTTGCAGCGAGGTCAACTGTACATTGTGTGTACAGTTTCCACAAACAGATGGGTAACTTGCACATGTTGGTGACAAGTTATCGAACGATTTTTAAGGATCAGGCGTTTCAAACATTGAAAGTTCCCGAGAACGACTGCAGTTGGCTCCGACACCTCGGCTGGGATCTCTGTTCATGGGTGTGAAGCCTTTTTTAAAGCGTTTGCAATATTCAGATGTTTTACTGTGGCCAAGAATCTCATCACTGAACTAGGATTAAAGTCTTCTGTAAAGTCTTCGGTTTTTATGCCTTCATTCACAAAAAATTTCATCACAAGTCCCAATTTGACTAGAATGCCACTTGTATAAGGCGTTGGGTTAAATGTTACTTTTCATCATTAGTCAAGTGATTCTGTCATTTTACAAGGCATTTCATCACCAGCAAAACTCCTTTTGCTTAACATGCATTGTTCAGACTGCTGACAGGACGCACTGCTCACTTGCCAATCAAACACAATCCTATTGTTTACCTTATTGTATAGTATCTATGCTAATATTAGAGCTGCTTATTTTTCTGCCAGCATAAAAAATAATTTCTTGTCATTTTGTCTGAAAATAGGACAATAGAAATAAGATAATGTAAAACAAAAAAGTTTACTTTGGTACCCAGAAGTGATATGAACAGAACTTAATAAACTTTGCATTTAGTTGTACTTACAGCCAAGCCACTGGGCGATTTGCAGGCTTTATTAGAAAAGATTTAATGTTTAAAGTTATCTCAAATATTATGGTAAGCTAATCAGAATAAAGTTATTTTTCCTGCTTTACAATTTGTGCATGTACTATGCTTGCAAAAGTAGCACAACCAGATGTTTTCCTGGTTTGACCAGATGGTAAATCCGCCCAAGTTCTTACTGCGTAACATAAATTCCCCGGGGACAATCTTACTCATCAGACTACACACAATTAAATACAGACTCTTATTTCCTTCTAATTCCATCATTTGTAACTCACAGGATGAAGAGCTGTGCACAAAAAAAGACCCAAGGCAGATAAACCATGACTTCTGTTTGGCATTCTTTTTTTTTTTTTTCTTTTTTTTAACACAAAAAGTTTTCATTACAAATTTTAGTATCAGCAATGAAAGGAAATTTTTTTGTTTTGTTTTAAGATTAACATTAACTGCCAAGTTTCTTACTATTTGGTATGCCCCCTTTTTGGTTTAATATAAGTTTGCAATTGAACTGAACAAATTTGTTTACAACCTAATGATCTAATAGATAAGGAATAAGATTGTTGGAAAATCTGACCTTTTGAACAAAGTTAATTGAGTTAACACGACTAGTAAGACAAATGTATTATAGCCTAGTTTACATATAAATTGTGCAACATCTTGATTATTGAATAGTTCATATTCTAGATGAGTGAGTAAGTGACAAAAAAATTGTGGTAATATTAACTTAATAGGCATATTAATTTGGCAAGGGTACAGACTTCGGGACAACATTGGTACTGTATTAGACTTGTTTTTGAACGTGCTGAACAAATGACACTAATAATTTAAAAAGAAACTATGTTAATCCCAAACCGAGCTAATGCTTGAGCGTGACATAAGCTCTGGTCAAACATTGTGTGCTTACCGCTGGAGTGCTAGGGAACTGTTGATATTCATAAATATGCATACTTACATAACAATAAGTGGTGAAAACAATATTGGACAACAGCAATTTACCAAAATATTAACTTGGAAAGCAGCCAAAAGGGCTCAAAAAAGAAAGCTTAGTGTCTGAGATCTGTTCTGTGGAAGTGGAAGTGATGCAGTTTGGATGCTTTGCAAACATTCTATTACAATACAGTAATTTGAGAGCTAAGATGCATCTAATTGTCATATTTCCCAAAGGAAAGGAAACAGAGAGATAATATTACAACACTAAGAGATGCATGGCATGGATACACATGCTGTGTGCGGAAAGATGTTGTGTCCTTCCCAATCCCCAGTCAGAATTCTAGTCCCCTGTGATAAACCTAAGGGACAATGGAAGTGGTCAGACGATGTTTTGAGGTTTTATGTTGTGTTTGGGCCGTTTGTTCAATGTTATTTCAAAGTTGGTTTATTAAAGTAATTCTAACTTACCATTGGAGTGCTAGGGAACTGTCGACTGTGACAGTTGTGATCATCAAAACATCATCAATTACAATGTTAGAGTTACTGTAGTGCTGGGAAATTTTATCTAAATTTAAAAAAAAATCTCTGCTAATATAATATAAGGAGCATTCAAGACAAACCATGACTTGTGAAATTTGCGAACAATTAGTGAGTGGAACAGCTGATTCTCGAAAATCAATGGAAAACTTGAGGAAGAGATGCGCCTGCACAGAACACCACTTGCTTTTGCACATTACAAAAACTCCCTCCTACAGTCTTGACCTTGCTCCAAGCCACATGTTTGGGCCATCAAAGGAT
The DNA here is from genome assembly GCF_024256425.1 of Clarias gariepinus. Taxonomy (NCBI): domain Eukaryota; kingdom Metazoa; phylum Chordata; class Actinopteri; order Siluriformes; family Clariidae; genus Clarias; species Clarias gariepinus. The sequence goes on from NC_071122.1 coordinate 10,959,965, forward strand.
TTCCTGGGCGGCCAGCATTTCAGACATGAAGCAGGCAGTGCGATTATGACTTCGACATAATGGGAAAACATTTTACCTTGATGGTATTCCAACAGTAGTGAAATGCTGGGATAAGTGCATTAATGTAAGAGGGAATTATATAGAGAAATAAAGGGAGTTTTTACTCATAACTGTGTCCGGTTATTCTGTCCTGTTTTGACTTGAACACTCATTGTACTTTGACATGTGTATTTATAAAGCATATATACAGTATAGTTTACCAAAAAAATATAGAAATGTTTTTGTTTAGTTCTAACAGTTCCTGTCTGTCTGCCTACAATAACCATGCTGTATAAAAAAAAAAAAACATTTTAACAATATCAGTCGGTCTACCTAAACATTCTGAAATCCCTGAGCTATGAAAATTAACATAAGCCTAATCAGTTTAGTTTGTAATCAGATTCTGGCTTTTAAAACACCATCACATCATCATCAAAACACTAATACACTCTGGACAAAGGACAAGGTTTTAAAATACTCAAATAAACTAATCAAAAACAGATATAATGAAAGGGTGTTAAGAGTTTTCCCACCTATGTTATTGTGAAGATTATTGGAGGGAAGAGATAAGAATAAAACTCCTGTTTAATTGACTTTTACATCAGATGCTAAGACAGCGAGTAATGTGAATGGTGCTGATATTTCCCATTATACATAAAATTTAATTTCCCACTATACAGTATATATAATTGGCATTAATGGTGTTTTTCCATAAGTAAAATTGGTTATAAAGTTAGACGTAGATGTGGATTGCCTTCAAGTGTAATTGGGATAAAAATGAAATTAAAGTTAAGTAGACCTTACAGTACATTGCTTTATATTTTTGGTTAAACATATTCAAGTTGGAGAAAGCCCATAGGTTTGAAAACTTGTGCTAAAATTTCACTATTGCAGAAGGTTTTCATACACTGCAGAAGGTCCAGTTAAGTTTTTACTCAATGCCCAAACCCCGACTAGTGGACGCCATGCCGGTCCCAAGCCCAAATAAAATGGGAGTAAAACCTGTGCCAAGTTGTGTGCAAACAGTCTGCTGTGGCGACCCCTCAATGGGAGCAGCCGAAAGTCCAACAACATACTGTATACAGTACTTGTATTATAAAGGGGTAATAGTTTAGTGTTCCATGGACCTCCTAAAAACGTCATGTAAAATGTGCCTTCATGCTTTTTCAAACTCCACTTCACACATCAGATGCTGCCACACCAACAGTAGGAAGCACTCAAGTCATCAGTCATGGTGATGGAGCAGGAGACAATGCATCTTTCCCCTATAGACTGGCATTTCTTCACACACTTACACTAAACCATCATCCAGCTGTCCACGCTTTATTTATGTTCTTTATTTATGTGCTCTATTTACATGAAAGTGTCCAGCATGAACATATTCCACTCACTAGATGATTTAAGCCTGTTTTATTTGAGAAACTACTTTTAGAAGTGTTGTCTATGAACTGAAAAGCCATATGGAAAAATCTCAGGAGGAAACTTTACAGCAGAAGCTATTTAAAGCTCTGAATGGCTGTAGGACTCACAGGACTCACACATTTGCATGTAAGCAGACTCTAGAAAGCAATAAGTCATGCATATTCATTAGTTCAATTAGTTCATTCAACTTTATTAACTCCTTAATACTAAGAGTTGTGGTGAATCCAGTGAATATCCTGGGAACACTGAGTGAAAGACAAGAATGCACACCTTGGATGGGATGTCGGACACATTCACACTTAGATGCAAGCTGCAAATGTACCGACTGGCATGTTTTTTTGGGGGGAAATTTGAGGGAACTGGAATTAAACCAAGCTCAGACTCAGGACCCAGCTACACACTGCGCCAAGTAATATGAATTTCCAACCAAAAAAACTCAATAAGGAATGCCCAGAAATGAAATCATACTAAAATAACCATCTAATGAGAATATAGTATATCGCTAATATATTGCCAAATGAATAAGCCATGTTGTGATTGAGTTGTAATTATCATGGTAATCATTAGAATTTTAATTTAATTTAAGAAAATGGATATTACCATGAATTATAAACCTACAGATTATACACGCAAACTACAGATTTAAAGTATAAATTAGTACTTAAACCCAGCACCAACTATTATTAAGCATTTAGTTGTTGTTTTTTTTTAGTTGTTTTTTTATTGTGTGCTAGAAATTTATTTGTGAATATAACTTAACATAGCCAAGATGCACTGAAACAATGGCATGAAATAGTAATGCATGTTGCGATTTCTCTCTTCTCTTCAAGCTGACATCTTTATATACAGTATGGCTTGATATTGGTTTATTTACTAAATAAATATGAAAATCCTCCTACAGTCCAAAAAAACAAGGGTAGGCTAAAATTGCCCATAGATTGTGAATGACTGTGTGAGCGTGTGTGCCCTATAACAGACTGGCACCACATCCAGTGTAAACCATGCTGCATGCCCCAAGTCCCCTGACCCTGTAAAGGATAAATGATATAGAGAATGAGTGAGTGAATAGAGAAAAAATTGCTAAAATAAATAAACATAAAAGGCCCAGAATATCAATGAGGAAAAATGGATAAAAACAACTTTGTAAAGTACATGCTGACTCTGCCTGCCTGACTAATCAGCTAAGTTTTCGTCAAGAATATTTAGAAATGTCCTAAAATTATTGGACAGAAATGTAAATCTAAAAACCACATCCAAGTAATGACACAGAACGTCTGGCCCTACAGTTCACTCGATGTGGGCTTGGCATGCTAACATGGGATGTTGGCTGTTGGCTGGCACTGGATGGTGACACTAGTAGAGATGGCGGGCACGTCCAGCATGGTGCTTTGAAGTGGATTTCACATCGTGCCTTCAAGCTTTCACCTGCTGGAATGTGTAAGATGGCGTGCAGAGCGGCACACCTGTACTTAGCCAAGGGCTAGAATTGGTAGGCAAACCTGAGATTTTGCTATGAAAAAATCTGTGCATATAATCATTACTCATTTTTTTTTTCTGTGGACATCATACATAACCGTGTAACAGGCAGGGTTAGCTCTGTGCTAGTACCCTGCAGCTGGTTACATTAGAAGAATGTAAAAAATCTCTCGGAGCCTAGTTAGAAAACATATCACAGTCACGTTTGACAAAATGAATGTAAAAAAAATAAATAAATGCACCAAGTATTAGCCTACTGTTTATGGAACCTTAAGGTAAAATTTACACCTACGCTCTAGCACACTGAAAATTGAATATCTCATTGAATTTACTTAATCCACATGGGTACATCCTTTTTCACATGATTCTGCTGAGTAACATTAACAAATGGTTTCATCCACAATGATTTCATCATGTATTTTCAAAGTCCTGAACAATGCATGCAGCCAAGGACATTGGCATCCTGCAACAACTATAATACCGCTACACTATTGTATCACACATATTGTACTTATGTTAATGTAATACTATAGTTGAACAGTTTGACAGCTAAATGTGATAGCTCAAAAACTTTAATTTTTGGATTTTGCAAATCTAAAAGTAATTTTCCAAATGCAGCAAGAGTATTTTGCACATCCACTGTATTCTTTGAGTCAGAATGGTGTTCAAAAAAACACAAATGTAAAAATATCTTGCCAAAATTGTTTGGGTTATATCAGTGTGCATTTTGCATAATCTGACTAAAAAGCTATACTGTAAATCCACCTCCCACAGCTTTGTCACAATAAATAAATCAACCTGCTGTTGTGTTTGTGGTTAGTCAAGTATGCAATTTAGTATCAGTAATACGTTGGCTGAGTTTTAAATAAAACTAAATACAGCATACTTTTTGATTTTTGATTTTGTAGTGATCCTAGGTGGTGTAGTGGTTAGCACTGTCAACTTGCACCTCGAGTTCGATTCCCGGTCAGACTCGATTCCCGTCTTTGTGTGCATGGAGTTTGTATGTTCTCCCCGTGCTTGGTGGGTTTCCTCCGGGTACTCAGGTTTTCTCCCACAGTCCAAAGACATGTAGGTTAGGTTAATTGGTGTTCTTAAATTGCCCACAGTGTGTGAATGTGTGTGTGAGTGTGTGTATATCTGTGTGCCCTGCGATGGATTGGCACCCTGTCCAGGGTGTACCCTGCCTCATGCCCTAAGTCTCCTGAGATACTGTAGGCTACAGGCCTAATACAGAATTAAGTGGGAATGACGGTGAGTGAGTAGTGATCCTAAGTGAATGTAGTAGCAGCAAATTAGATTAAGGAAAATGTTGCACATACTGTACTGTAAAATATTTTTAATTACAAAGATCGTTGAAGATCATAAGAAACATAAATAATACAGAATCTCTAAATCTTCAGTTTACAACATCATTAGCTTCCCCTTCTACCAGTTTTAGTTTTGCTTCAGTACATGACGACAGGTCACTATCATAGTACAGGAATTCATGATTTAACCAACAGCCTTATACACAGTCAAGTGTAAATTGCTCATATACAGTATGTATATTTAAACAATTTATTCATCCGTTTATTGCGGATGTTAAGCAACATATATGTCATTTATTACTACAAGAGTGTCTGCGTCATTTTCTTGGCTTAGATATTCTCCGAAAAATGCTTTGAACACATTTAAACCACTCACAGCAGCTGTCATGTGATCTTCACTTCACAGATCACATGACAGAAAGAAACAATGTAACTAACCTGTCAGCATGTGTCGGCTTTTGCTTAAAAAATCATGTTTTGCTTAAAACATACTTTTAAAATATGATTATATAGCAGTTTTAAAATTAAACATTTTTGTTGCCAAGAACGTTACGTGTCAGATTTTTTTTTTTTTTTCAAATTAAATAAAAGTCTGAAAATAATACCTCTTATTTTGCTGTAAAGTTTTTCAAGTTACTGTTCCCACCAGTGTCAACATCCTCATGTGATTTGGGATTGCATAATATAATTGGAAAATGATAATGCTATGTTAATTGATCAAGCTCTCAGAAGTCCCTAAGGTGTCAGTTAAGCTTCCAGCTGAAATAACTCCCAGACAAAGCATTTTTATACCTTAAACTCCTCCTCTAAACAGGCTGTTTCAGTGTCTATGTAAATGAGTAAGTGCTGAGCCATGCCCAGACAAGTGAAGAGCTGAGCAACAAAATTGGATTGGGTTTCTTTTTATAGGAGGTCACATTAGGGAATATCTAGTTGACATGTTTAAGCCCAGGACAATACTAAAATAGAAATAGAAAAAGCGAGGAATTATTTTTTTCACAATGCTAACAGAATCCTATTTACCACAAGTAGTAAGTTCACATCAATATACTGTAACTTTTTTTTACAACCTTTCTTTAATACCTCCCATGAGCCTTTCTCATTTATCTTCCATGGCAAAATCATGACATTTTTTTTTTAATACAAGACTCGCAGCAGGTAAAAAGCAAAGCCCATAGCTGCCATGAAAAAAAAAGTCCTTCATATCATCTCTACTGAACATAGTTATTTTTTTCTGGAGCATTTGTTCAATGTTTTTGCCTCAAGGCTTCATGAGGCAAAGCTTTATGCTACTTTAGACAAAGGCCCTCTGTATATTATCAGAGTATTTGCTTTAAAGGTCAGAAGAGGCACAACACTGTTCTCTCTGGGGTGAATATTGCTTGCATAAAGATAAACTGTTTGAAAATGTCAGTTCTTGGTTACATGGCTAGACATGACATATTTTATTTATATATAAAATGATAATATTGAGACCCAGTCTCAAAAAAGTAGTTTCACAAAAGTAGAATTATTAATAGACTATTGTTTTTGTACGGTTGATTATTTCATAAAATCAATTTTGTTATACTTATTTGAATATTATATGCATTTATACTCATAACAAAAAATGCTCTGATAACAATGTCCGATACTGCATCATATTATCAGTGATTGTATTTTATGAACAATAAGCAAAGCTCTGTGAAAATATCAAGGGAAGGAACTACAGTACAACATTTTTCTCCAATACAAGTTACACAATATAGCCTTTTATTGTATTTAAATAAAATCGTTGATAGAGAGCACAGGCACAGGGGCAGTGCAATCCAAAGTCCAAAGAGCAGTATCATTGAGCGTGAACAGTAAAAATGTGTTCAAAATTCCACTAAAGTATTCGTGAACATGCAGGAGTGAAGTTAGCATGAAAAAAAAATGTCATGCATGAAAGCCCTTGAGGTAATGAGAACTGAGCGGTTAAAACTTTAGGAGAATTAATACCGTACATGCAGTTGTACAAAGCAGGGGTTCCTTCAGCAGGGAGAAACAACTACACACAATCCCAGCAACATGTTGCTTTAAACTTATACCTGGCCATAGCTCTATGCGACAGATGGAACCAGCCATGACAAATGTGATTTGAGTAACTTTAAACCCATTTTCCACATTCCCAACCCTCTTGTTTGCTAGAAGAGCTTAGTGGAGCATGCTGTGCCCTCATCTTCCAAAGGCTTAAGCTCTGTCCGTGTCTAATTAGGTCAGAGAAATCATGAAAAGGTGCATAAAAGTCTTCTTGTCCTATGTTTGGCCATGAATGTTAGCAATGGCCCTCTGCAAACTTGCACCTCAAGTACGCTACATAACATTCAACAAGGTGTGATTCTTTCACCTAAAAAAGAGACAGCGTATGAAATGAAAAGGTCTAGCTTACCTAAGCTAAGGAAATTGTAAAAGGGCATGAATTAGTGACAATGGAAAAGCTAACACATTTTGAATAAATACTTTATTCATAGATCCGAATGAAAGAATTAGGGTTAAACATATAAAAATATTATTTTAAAAAAATTATAAAAAAAAAAAAAAACACATAAGGAGGGAAGTGCGGTGGATAGCCCAGGGTTCCAGGATCGATTTTGGTTTTAGGTGACTGTATATTCCACTCATGTTCACATTGGTTTCCTGTTTGTTTTTCTGATTGATTTTAAGCACAGTATGGTGATGTGACTCCTAACCACAGTTAAACTTTTGAATGGTTTTAAAGGAGGCCGTACGTCTATGAAAGACGTCCATGCTTATAGTCCACTTCAGTCGTTCCTGTGAACATTCATTGAGTGGATTCCATGATAGAAATTCCTGAAAATCGATGGAAAATTTGGAGCCAACTTAAGGAATTGATGCATCTGTCTGTGGGAACGCTACACACAATAATTTACCAACACTACTTGTGCATTACAGGAACTCAATTGAGAGTCATTACCACATCACCTGTATGGTTTAGACCTTTCTTCTAGCTATTTCCACATGTCTGGGCAGTCCTGAAAGGACAGCGTTTAAGAAGCAGGCAGTCTGATCATGGCTCCGGAGAAAAAAAAAAGGGAAATCATTCTACCTTGATGGTATCCAAGCACTAGTAAAGCGCTAAAATTAGTGTAATAGTATAGCTGGATATTATATAGAGAAATAAAGACAGTATTTACACTTGTAACTGTGTTCTGTTATTCTGCATAATCAAAAGTCCCAGTTTGACTTGAATGTTCCTCGTATAATGTATCTAACTTTCAACACAGTTTTTAAGCAATCGTGCGTAAAGTATTAGCAATAAGCTGAAACAGATGCTATTAGAACAATACACACAGTATTTTTGTTGCCTTTGGGAAGAAGTTGAATTTAAAAGCTTTGCATTCTGCTATATTTAAACACAGCCATGCAGGTACAGTAATGCTTCTAAGTTAATAGTTTACTGGATAAAAGTTCCAACAAACTCTAATAACCTTTTACAACGTATCTAGGGTCAAATTTAAGTTTCTGTGTAAATAATAAAGACTTTATTTATTTTTAGCTTAGATCAACATGGAGTATTGCATGAATGAAAGAGTTTAAAAGGGAGTAGGTAGTTTAGTAATTTAAAAGTCTAAAAATGCTAGTCAGTTAGCTAATACTATGCTAACTGTCAGTTTGTAAATGCAGTCTTCCCTCAGTAGCCGCAGGAGATTAATAAATGATAATGCTAGAAAAATGCATTCATATCCAGTTTGATAAATGAGGACCATTATTGTTAAATATACTGTCAAACACAACACATATAAAAATATAAAAATGTAGAAACAGTCTCATAGGACTAATGGCATTTTTCATGCCTTTAATGTTCCTGCATTTTTTTTTTATTGATTATCCTGTTGACATGGTCGCAAGGGGGGGGGGCAATGGGGGGCTTCCCAGGAGACTTATTGTATATTGTAGCATAAGATGGGGTACATCCTGGACAGGGTGCCAGTCCATCTCAGAGCATGCACATACACATACACACACACACACACACACACACACACACACACACACACAGTGGACAATTAGCCTAATCTGAATGCCTTTGGACCATGAGACAAAACTGGAGTAGCCCACCAAGAACAGGGGGAACATGCAAACTACTTGTCAAACCTTCTAATTCTATTCGAAATCTTTCCTTTTTTTTATCACGTTTTACATTGTAAAGCAAAGTTGACGTCATTAATATGCAATAATCTCCTTTGCAAATTTGATATTGAGATGTGTCTGCTACTTACGCTCTGTAAAGTCTTAATAATGGCTCTAATCTGAGGTGCTGTTAATTGGTGATTTTTGAGGCTGGTAACTCTAAATGAACTTTTCCCCTGCAACAGAGGTAGGTTTTGGTGTTGCGTTCCTGGGATGGTCTTTATGAGAGCCAGTTTCATCATGGTGCTTGGTGGATTTTTTGCAAATGCACTTGTCTTATACATGTCTTAAAATAACAACTGACTTTAACTTTAACTTCATATGAAACACACACACACACACACATATTATATATATATACAGTATATAATCTTTTTTCCAACTAATTTAAAGGCACTAATTCTAAACACATTTCTTCGCTTCGTATGCATCATGTCACCTTTAGAAGTACAATAAAATCAAACAATCAAAAGGAATTTCTTGTGAAATATCTGATTTGGCAGTTGCTTACATTCATTCACACATTGTTTTTTTTTTTTAACATGCAAAAAGAAATTAAAGCTTAAATATCCTTTTTAAACAGGGTACCACAAGTCTTAGAGGTCTTCAAAAGAGGAAATACTATTCCACTTAGATCATGCCCCATGCCCTATGAGGCACTCTAAATATTCATCTCATTTGAATTTCATTGACCGAACATCGAAGTATGCTGTACATGACATTGCTTTTCCAGTCACATATCACTAAAGTCATGCTATGCTAGTATATCACAGCACTTGCATTTGTGAAGATCTAAAGCTACATTGGAAAAACATTTGTGTCACACAAGCAAGCAAATTCATTCTGAAAGTAGGAGGAACTTTCTGTTTACCTTAACATTAGGTTTCCTGGTGGAGAATCCTCGAAACCACCCTGAAACAAAAAGATAAAATGTGTTTAGAGATTTAGGGATCTGCACACAATCCTGACAAACAGACTGGGCCAGATGCTGTGTTTAAAGTGTGGAAAGGGGATAGAGGCGATAAAAGGCATACAGTTTCCTACATCTACCTCATTGAAAGAGCCTTCAACAGCAACTAACTGTTCTCACATATAGCCGGAGTTATTAGAAAAGAATTATTAACATACTGCCTCCAGATCAGTACTAAGTGGCTTTGATCTAAAAGGTCACACTTTTCATGATACTTCAATAAACCATCGGGGTTATCTATGCAAAATTTCAATTAGCTGTAATACAATATTTGGTTGACCCTGGAAGGAGGCAGCAAAAAAAAAAAAACTGTCATCATCGTCCTCCGTCTCATCATCATCCACAAGAACAATGACAAAAATATCAGTGATACTGTTAATTTTATTATCATTATTAATGGATTATTCACCCTATTTTGATTGATATGAATGATTCAATTACTATTATTATTATTATTATTATTATTATTATTAAACGATTATTTCCTCTTGCTCCTTCGTAATTCCACTTACAGAGAAACGTCTATATACTCGTGGGGTCTAATTAGGAAGCGAGGTGCTGTAGATCTGCAATAATTTTAATATTATTCCTTTTCTCTCTCCCATTTTAAAGCCATTTTATATCACACAACGGGATAAAAGTGTGTAATATGCAGTTAGTAGCTGAAAAAGAAGTTTAAAAAGCACTTATTAAATCATGTCCAACCTTTAGCAGTAAAACCATTTATCTTTTATAAATGCAGGCAAATAATAAATGTTCAATTTACTGTACAAGAAAAGGCACGAACACCATTGTGGTGACTCACATGAGTATGAAATGAGTATTTCTCCACTAATGATTACAGAAAAATATTGGCTATAGAAATTAACGCATTTATGCATACATTTTTAAATGCATGTCCAGATTATTTAGGTCTTTTTCGCTTAAAATTGCAAGATATATGAATTTTGGCTCAGTTTAAATATAAAATATTAAACAGTAGATATACGGTATTTTACATGTGGCAAAAACACTATGACTGAAATAATAAACAAATAACTTACATTATATTGTCCAAAACTTAACATTCAGGTAAAAAATATGTAAAACAAATGTAAAGCAAATATCAATGTTAGATAATCTTGGAAGAGATCGCAAATTCGATTCCTCGGAGGAATATTTCATGAAAAAATAAGTCTTAAAATGAGCGCATGAGTGCGCAGACTCTGCATGAAAGAGATAGATTGGATGGTTGCAAGTTCGAATGTCAAGTTTCTGATGTAAATAATCATGAATTAAATCATACTGCCAATAAAACTAAATATTTACGAACCCTATAACTATATATACTAAACATTTTACATTACATGTTAACATTTGGCAGACACCCTTGTCCAGAGAGACTTACTTTTTCATCTTATTATACATCTGAGCAATTGCCTTAACCAATGCCTTAACCACTGAGCTAGCCCTGCCACACAGTTGACCTGTTTTGTGTTGTTGGACCATAAAAACAGACCAACAGACTGCCAATTCATTTGTCAAAAAAATTGACCTAATATTTATAATGTCATACAGTACAATAAGTGCAGCTTTGGTGGTGCAACAGCTCTGCACTGACTGTGTGTTTTTCGGGAGGTTCCCTGACTCTTTCCAACCTCTCAAAACATAACTGTACAATAGTTGGATTGGATATTGCCCTGTGTGAATATGTCTAAGAATGTGTGTGTATGCATGGTGCTTGGCAATACTTTGGCATCGTATTTAGGTTGAATTCCTGGGATAATGAAGTAAAGTGGTCCTAGGCTAGGCTCTGAGTCCACCACAACCCTGACCGGCATAAGGAAGTTACTGAAAATAAAGAATGAACATTCTACAAGAATGCACAACTCGCTTACTTTTATTACATCAAGCATAAAGAGAGCTTATGTGCTTGTTGTGTTCATCAGAGGACCACTTTAAAATGTTACCATTGAATTAACCTCCAGTCTTTTATTTGCTCACACAGATTCTTTGCTTTTTGAAATATTGAAGGCTATACTGCAATTGCAAAAAGTTTTGTGGTCCCGTGGTACTGTAGTAACGTTTTTCTTGTTTTACCTTCTAGTTTTTTGTTTTGCAATACACTGACTTCTCATCCAGGGGACATTCCTGTCCCATGCAATGTGTTGCCAGGGTAGTCCCTGGATTGCACTCCAATCCTTTTGATTATTTCCTCTTGCTCCTTTGTACTTACTTCCGCATACAGATTCTGGATACTCATGGGAACTAATTAACAAGTGAGGTAACTCTGCAATCATTTAAATATTAATCCTGTACTTATTTGTATTTTAAAGGCTTTTTATATCACACAATGAACTAGAACTGTGTAAAATTAATTCGGATTAACAGTAACTAAAGAACTTTATTAAATCATGTTTATCTTTTGACTTATCTATGTAACTCTTCTATCTCTTACAAATACAGGCAAATGAAATTAGAAACGTGGAAAAGGCTCCACAATGGATTGCACTGTGATCCTGACCAACATAAAGTGAGTTCTAAGGACAAATTAATAAATTATTTCTTATTTTTCACCTGCTGGTCCTAGTTTTTTTTTTCTAGTTTCTTTAAGTTCTGGTCACAGGATATCATTCCATAAATGGGTCTGTGGATTTAATTACAAATTAAAGAAAAGGTAAAAAAAAAAAACATAATAAGTATTCACTTTCATCTTGTTTAGGTTGAACTTGCTTACATTTATTACATCACCTGATATATCATAAAAAAGTTGCTATTATTATGAATAATCAAAATCAATTATATACTGTTTTGCTTTATTTAGCGTACACCATACAGTGGAGATCAATGTCTACACGCTCCTATTAAGAATTTCCGAAGGTTTTAGTAATAAAAAAAAAAAAATCAGTCAATTTCTTGTTTCAGCTTATAATGTGATAAAGCAACCTAAGAAAAAGAAATATAAACATTTAAGGGGTAAAAAAGAAGAGAAAACTGAGCTCTACTTCATTATATACAGGTACACATTCTTTAATAATAGGGCATGTGAATGGCCTCAGAATTAACAAATTACACTTACACATACTCCATGATCAAAAGTAATACAACACTTAGTTTCATCTCTTGTCCACATGATTGGACAAGAGACATTCCACTAGTGATAATAGAGCATAACAGCACTGGGACGTTTAACTGTACTGTATGTATCACTTTACACAGGTGTTCTAACAATCGTTAATTGCACAATCGTTATTTGCAATCTGAAAAGAGGGGAGAGCATCTGCCTGCAAAAATCCAGTCAAGGAAGCACTTCCAGCAGGTAACAACATGTCATTTTATACATAATTTTGCCTACTTAGTAATTGTTTCTAAATCATTCAGAAGTCCCTCTGTACTGTCTGTGCTGTTCTGCTCACTGCTAACAAAGCTTCTAACACAAGGGTGAATCCTCAGTCCCTCTCTAATGCCTGATCAAGGATTCAACACCATACAACCCTGGATGTTAGCTGTTATTCTAAAGCAGAATAAGTAAAAACCTAAGGAGAAAATTGTGAAATTTACAAGCTGTGTCATGGTGGAGGTTAAGGGCTGCTTTTTCTTAGTAGATGGGACTTGAGCTCTAGGGAAAATGGGGATCCTGAATAGCTCTAAATACCTGTTTTTCTTTTACCACAAAACCTGCAGGGCTCTGTTAGACAGCTGACGATGAAGAAAAATTTAACCACTCAGCATAATAATGACCAAAACCACAAATCCCTGACACCAAAAGAAGAGGTTGTGGACGAAGCCGGAACTAAATCCTATCAAAGGCAGTTTATTACTTATTACTCTAAGGGCTGTGCAAAGGAGATTTCCTCAAAATATGAAAGAGCATTTTTGCAAAGAAGATTTAAATAAAACTGCCAAATTAACCTGTGCTAACACAACCCAAAACAGTGCTGTGCTGCAAACTAAACCTGCTTTAACAAAGTTTCGGTTAACTAAGTAAGTAAGTAGGTAGGTAGATAGGTGTCACAGTAAACTTGGAAAAAGATCCAATATGATATATCTTGCCGAAAAACCTATATAGCCTACAGTTCGTATTTATATTCGCTGTATGCAACATGACCAGGTGTTATCTTCCAAAAGCTGGGCTCCCAGACTGCAGTTTGTCTTCTATATGCTGGACTCTTAACAGAATACAGCTACAAGAAAAAATGCCGAAAAGCAATGTACTGTACATTCTTTTCTATGAACAGGGAGGAATGTCTTGAACTGTCTATACTACTAAAAATAGTGGCTAATACTTTCAGGTATGACTGTTAGATTGTACAGACGATACAGGGGCTAAAATATATAAATGCAAAGGGAACAGAGCCACACACAACATCCAATCCTCCTGGAAAAAAAAAATCAGAGTGAGCACAAGATGCTTCTTAGTAAAACAAGATATTGTTTATGGCCCAAGCTCTTCATTCTTTGTAACGCAATCTCAGTACTGTCAAATCATCATGTCTTTATACCAGTCCCAAGATGTATTTGATTACACATCACTGAAAAGTTTCATTGTTGCAAAGCATTAAGTAAGGATGTATGTAATGTTACACCGCGTATTAAAGTTCAAAGGTGCATAACGTTACCTTGCTTACAATAAGAGTAAGAAATACAGAGATATAAAACAGGCTGGTGTGGCAAGCATGTCATATTCAATCTAAGTTTCCTCTCAATCGCAGGCCTATGATGTTCCATCTCAAACCTCGCAAAGAAGCCATAAAGCACACCTCACCCAATACCGCAAGGCTGTAGGGCATGCCAAAGGACTCATTCCAAATCTAATTCAGCCATAGGCTTATGGTGCTGTTCAGTCTTACGTATTGATTTCTCCACTCCGATCTATGGACGGTGGCTGCGTCTGTCTTTGTCTGGAAGAAACCATCCGCCTGCTCAGACACTGAGTCTCTTATAATCATGTGCTAGAGCTGTGGGCTCAGAGACAGAATAGCGCATACATAATCTGATTTACTGTTGAGTATGAACCTACTGTCTCTGCATTTATCAAATTATAATCCAAACTTTTACTCAGTTTATATTTATATACAAAAATGCATTATTTAACAGAATCAGGAAATCGGTTAAAGAACTCTACTGGGAAAACAGGAAATGCTTGGCCTCCTGTGCACAAGCTGTAATACAGTACATAGCTAAAATCCAGAACAAGACAATGGTATAAAAAATGTGTAAAAAAAAAAAAAAAGAGAGAGAGAGAGAGAGAAAGAGAGAGAGAGAGAGAGAGTTTTGGCTAATTTCGGATATATGCTATAATAACTTTAACACATTATACAAATCCACTCCAGCTCTGCTGAAGACTTTTTGATGCAGCCATTTGCTAATGATTGGCTACAACAACAGCGTAAAGTATTCATGAGCGGCTGGCTGAATGGTATGCACCTGTGACCATCTGTCCCAAATGGAGACGCTGCACCTGCTGTGTTAATCATCTATAGTCCGTCTTTGTTATGGCTAATAGCACATGGCTTGTGGCTGGGTAGGAAATTATCCCAAATTAAGCATACGCCTATTAACTAGGCATGTGCAACGTAGCGATTTAACTGTCTTTACACAATCTCAGGCTGTCACAAAGTCCAATGATTTACTCTGATTATATCATATTACGGCTCTGCTAAGGTTTACTCGTTTTGTGCTTTGGAGCTCTGCAATTTATCATTAGAATAGGTAGGAAAAAAGTAATGGCTTGTTATCAATAACACCGATAACATGGTGATGAGCCTATCGATATGTCACACTTGAATGATTTGTGCATGTGTTGTGAGCTCGCCAAGATTAACAGACAGCACCTGGAAGCATGCTCTCGCCTGAATTCGTGCAGGTGTTTTTCAACACGAAATAAAATCTAGCAATTTAGGTAAGCATAAGTTAACAAGTGCTAACATAAGACATTTTTACATTCATTTTTACTATCAAAAGATTGCATATTTTAAACAATAATAACAGGCTTATAATTAACCATAGATCTAAAAGTATATGCATAATTAAATTAAAAGTTTTCAAGTTTTTAGATAAATGAATGAGGCACGTAGTCTGTCCCCTGTGCTTTGATGAGCTCATTGACGCCAGGAGAGCTATAGTCAAACAAGTTATGTGTCAGAAAGTTCTCTATTTATTAAAAGCAAAGAATGTTTTTGTACGTTTGGGCAAACACGTGGTGCCATGTACATCTGTTACTTCAAAGGACATAAACCATTTTAAAATGTCCTGGTGAAATCCTGGAGAAAAAAGAGTGGAAGTTGTGTAGATGTCTGTACGGAAGCAAACCAGGAATTATCTTAAGAGAGAGAGAGAGAGACTAAAAGAGACATAGAGTGAGAATGAGAGAAAAAGTGAGACAGTTAGCACATTAATATCAGATCCAAAAGTAGGAGAGGAATAGAGTAAAACTAACATATTTTACAATATCAGAAATTGTCAAAAAAAAAAAAAAAAAAAAAAAAAAATATATATATATATATATATATATATATATTTATGTGTGCGTGCGTGCGTGTGTGTGTGTGTATATGTGTGTCAGCCATCTGGTGCATTTTTTGTATAGTGTTCTTTTAAGGTTTACATAAATTCTTGGAACAGTTTATAAACTGACTAGGCATCACTGCTAACAAACTAAAATACATGCGTGCATGTATATATATATATATATATATATATATATATATATATATATATATATATATATATATATAAACTTCTAAACTGTTGACAGGATTTTAGGTACCAAAGGGTCACCCATACTCGAAGGAAACAAAAGTGAGCTTGTCTGGTCTAAGCCCACAGAAATGATGCACAATTTTTAAGTTAAAAAGTAAAACTCATGTATTCTAAATTTACTACATATAAACTGATTTACTGTATTTCAAGACCTTTTGAACTTTTTGGAAAATCAAAAATCCAGCATATTAAAATATTATACTATTTCTTAAGATCAACCATCTTTACATCTTTTACATATTTACACACTCAGTGCCTGGCACACTGTCAGTTAGCAAATGTTACTGCATCAGTGCAGCATGGCACATTAAGGCACGTTAAGTGTCTGTGACACTGCTGAGGCATTATTGAAATCCAGGTTGCTTTGATAGCAACCTTCGACTCATCTGTATTTTTGGGTCGAGTGTTTCTTATCTTCCTCTTGACAATACCCATGTACCCCATTGATTCTCTATGGGGTACAGGTCAAAGCAGTTTTCTGATTCAGAGTCAGCAAAACAGTTAGTTTTCACCTGTGGGTAGGTGCTACTGGAATAGGAAACTGGCATCTTTATAAAGCTCGTGAGCAGACAGAAGCATGCAGTATTTTACAATCTGGTAGATGGCTACATTAACTTTGGACTTCATAAAACACAGGGCCAACACCAGCACATGACCAATCAATACTAACTGTAGAAACTTTACACTAGACTTAGTCATTTAAATTCTTTGGCTCTCCACTACTGTATACCGCCAGAATCTAGGACCTTTTTGTCTGGACACAGAACTTTGGACTACTGCCCAATGGTCTAATTCTTATTCTTCTTAGCACAGAAACCCAGGAATACAACAGTTGTAGCCCATTTCCTAAGATTCTCTGTGTATTGTGGCTCTTGATACACTGACTCTAGCCTCTCCTAATGTTAATGAACAGACTTTCCCTGACACATTTTCGAATGATGTGTTAATAAAGTGCTTTAGAGTATAAAAGATATCAAATGAAGATAATAAAACTAAAATGAGTATGTGAAAGTAAATGAAACTATGAAAAGTAAAATAAAAAAGTTCATAATATATAAAAAGAATAAAATTATGTGAAAATTAAGTACAACAAAATCAAACCACATAAAATAAAATAACAAACAAGTATACATAAAACTATATAAATTGAAAACAACAAAATCAATTCACATTAGAAGCACTAATTAAAAGCCAAGACTTAAACGTTTCCAAGTTAAAATTAAACTAAAAGTTAAACTATTCCACAATTTCGGAGCAGACATGGCAAAGGCTCATCCTCTGTTTCTGTGTACTTTGGAGCTTATGAATGCATGTATCAGCTTTTAAAATTCACCAATTAACAGGAAAGGCTTCACCTTCCTTGAAGAGAATCCTACTGTACGTTAAAAGAAACGGTTTCAATTGTAAGCTTGCTGTCAATTATTACACCCTTATGCCTATGAGATGTTTTCATAAAATATTTTCATAATTTTATCCAAATATGACTTTAATTAAAAATGTATAACTTTTTTCATTTTCTTAACAGATAAAAGGTAACTTTGTCGATAATTTGTGAGCGCCTTGGGATCTAGATTTTTTTTTTTTTTTACAGGTTCTATAATACCTTTTTTAAGAACATTTGGGACATTAACAGTACTGATGCAACTATTAATAAGCCAAGGCTTGGTCCAACAACATTAAACACCTGGTTTAGTAGGCTCAGTGGGATTGAGTCACCAAGGTGACAGTTTCAGTTGCAACACTAACACACTGTTAGGATAGATAGTGATAGAGACTCAAAAATAAAGTTGTGGCAACCAAAGTAGGACCCAGATCAGCACACTAAGTTTTGGTCCTGACCGCTTAATTGTATCAGTAAAAATCTGAAAAAAGTTGTTTCATATATCAGCAGTCACAACATGGCATGAGGTGACATGAGACTTTATTACAGCATTAAAGAGTATATGATTCCTATGGCAATAATTAGAAACCAGAGTCGAGGGATATTTTGTTTTTTCAGCTTTGACAGCTCTCTGACATGTCCAACTACCTGAAGTCCGTCCTTTTTCCACAAGCATTAAAGCCTGTTGCATTGTTGTTTAATGGGGTGGGTGGTAGAGTTTAGCCAGGGCTGACATTGTGGTTGTGTAGGCTTACAGCTATAACGAGGATCTGAGTCCAAATATTTAGCAGAGACCGGGTTGAAAAGTTTGATACATTCATTAAAAGAAGGGTGGGACAGAGGATCATTTGTGGTATAACAATGAGTGTTTTTAAAAGAAGAGAAAAAGTGGTCAACTGCTACACACTTTATCATACACCTCTTACGGACAGAGGTTTTTCGGTGATTAACTGTCGAAAGCAAGAGCAATTTAAAAACTGACAGCGTAATAATATGAAATGTAGGTAATAAGGTCATAAATATCCTTAATATTTAGATAGTCTAAGGATGAGTAGCAAATCCAGTGTGTGTCTCTAGATATGTTTAGAATCATCAAAAACCTGCTGTGTAAAGTTGAAAGAGTCAATAACTTTGAAGAAATCACTAACCCAGTGGGTGGCCTGAGCAACAGACATGCTTATGGAAATCCCTAAGAATTAGAAGTCTGTCATATTTCAGCATAAGTCACAACAATAGTTCCTTAAATTCATTAATATTAATAGTTCTTGTGAGGTCGATAAATAAATTAGATTGCTGCCATATTAATTATTATAATTTATCAGAAAAGCATCATCGTCCGGATAGAATTGTCACTTGGTCTGGGTCTGGGACATGGTCCAGCATTTAGTGATGCTTGTTCTAGACAAGTGTCTAGGCAGAAGTCTCCTCAATGCGTGGACCGAACTAAGCCAAAAGATAGAGTACACTGTGTTTATAATCTATGAATAGTCATTTACTTAAACTCGAAATAAAATATCCTAATACAAAATATTCAATTACAAAAGAAAATTTACTTTTTCTTGATTTGTCAAATTATTATAATTATAAGAAACTTTTTGTGGTTATTCAATAAGCACAGATTTTTGGTTTGGAATAAATTGTGAGTACTAACCATATTAAGGCCTAATAACACCAGCAAGCGTTAATAGGCATTTTGACTGAAAATACTCCAAGTCCATCATCTTTGGCTAGTAAAACAATAAATATATCTTCCATCCTCTTTTGCTGGCTCAGGGAAAAAGAAAAAGTAAAAAAGTGCTGTTGTGTAGACGTTAACTTAACTGGCAAGCACAGCTTTGAATGACTATCACAAAACCATGGTGAACTCTGGCTAACCGCACAACTGAGACAAGTGTAGCTGACACCTGATGAAATGTGTCGTCTTTCCCCCAACAGGGTTTTAACGTAAGAACTTGTACTGTCAAGTCTCAGCTGTTATTTGCAGATAGAATAGTGGCAGATCTATCACAAGTGCATCGTTGTATTCTCCAACCCTTTCTGAACTTGAGGGATGTCATATGCTTTTTTCCTGCTATTTTTCAGCACTTTGACTCTTTCAGTTTCAAACAGTTTACTGGAAACCAAATACTCAATGAAAACTTTTATGAAAGCTATCCATAAATAAATGGACAGGGATTGTGGAAAAGATAAATGTCTTCTTCCAGAGTAGTCCAGTCATCCAGCCAGCTCTTGTCATACCAACACTAGATCAGTCCGGAAAGATTTAACCGGTGTGATTTCCCAAGCATCCATTATTCCATAGCCTTGGTTGTTCCATACCACATAGAGCTGCCTATATGTAATCCAGCTAATTACGGTAGATTAGTTTGGTTAATGTGGTGATAGCTTAATATAAGTTATTATTGTGTGACATAATGTAATACAAATTTGGCAAGCCGCACATTTATAATAGAACAGGAATGGTGAGCTTCCATTCCAACGAGACAGGCACAATGCAGGGTATACCCTTGACAGGGTGCCAATCTAGTGCAGGGCACACCTGCACACACCCCACACTCATTCACACACAATGGGCAATTTGGAAACACCAATTAGCCTAATCTGCATGTCTTTGGACTGTGTAAGGAAAGCGGAGTACCCGGAAGAAAGCCATCAAGCATGGGGAGAACATGCAGATTACACGCGCACACGAGACCCTAGGCAGGAATCAAGCCTGCTTACGCTATATACTGGAGGTTACATTATGACAAGGCATGTCTTTTATGTCACTGTTTCTGCAAACCGTTATATATTTGTATTTCTTTGCTTTCTTAGAGTATTAAAAACTTTTAGATTGTGTCTTGTGTTGTACAAGAAATAAAGACCCAAACATTTGAGAATGTGAGCACAAAACCTCTAATATCTTCTTGCACGGGGCCTGAAAATTTTCTAGAGGATACACTTTTGATGAAATAACATCAGAACAATTTGGCTATTTGACATTGAAATAAAGCTAAACAAATGCCCATAACACGATGTTGCAAAAATTTAAAAACAATATTAATGCCAAACCGATGGCTTATGTGAGACTCAAACTCCCATAACTGTAGTAAGAACACTGTGTGCTTACCACGAGGGAACATGCTGTTAATGCTAAAAATGTAAATAAAATATTAAACTGGAATGCAAGACCTAGTGTTAAAAAAAAACTGTTCTTTTGCTATTACTTTTTGGCCAATTTGCATAAATAAACTGTAAAGAGCTCTAGCAGCACTAACAGAAACTTGCACAGAGTTAAATTGTGTTTAACGACAAAGTAACTTAATATAGCACATATGGCTAACAACATAACTATTGTACTACTGCATCAATCAAAAGAACCAACTGATATTGAACTGTGTTAATATACTGTATAGATTCTTCCATGATAAAAATGGATTTAAAAAAAATAAATCTAAATTTGGTGGCATGAAGGCTTAGTGGTTAGCACTGTCACCTTGCACCTGCAGTGTCCGGGTTCGATCCCCACCTTGGGTCTGTGTGCTTGGTGGGTTTCTTACGGGTACTCCAGTTTCCTTCCATAGACATGCAGTGTAATGCCTGTATTGTGTGTGTGTGTGTGTGTGTGTGTGTGTGTGTGTGTGTGTGTGTGTGTGTGTGTGTGTGCGTGTGCGTGTGTGTGTGCGTGTGTGTGTGTGCGTGTGCGTGCGTGTGTGTGTGTGTGCGTGTGTGTGTGTGTGTGTGCCCCAGTGTGTATGTGTATGTGTGTGAGTGTGTTAAGACGCTTCTTAAAAAATCTAATTTGGACCCGAATAAAATAACAAATTATAGACCGATTTCAAACCTACCCTTTATATCTAAAATATTAGAAAAAGAAGTATCAGCTCAAATATGCACATTCTTGCAGGAAAACAACATCCCTGAAGAATTTTAGTCAGGTTTAAGGCCACATCATAGTACAGAAACTGCACTAGTTAAGATTGCAAACAACTTGTTTTTAGCTTCGGACCAAGGGTGCATCTCGATACTAGTCTTGCTTGATCTTAGTGCTGCATTCGACACTATAGATTATAATATTCTCATAGATCGCTTACAAAATCACATAGGTATTCAGGGACAGGCATTAAAATAGTTTAGATCATACATGTCTGATCGATACCATTTTGTAGATCTAAATGGAGAACTGTCTGGTGTAATGCCAGTGAAATATGGGGTCCCACAAGGGTCAGTTTTAGGACCTCTGCTGTTCTCAATATACATGCTTCCCTTGGGTAACATCATTAGAAGACATGGGATCAGTTTCCATTGTTATGCTGATGATACCCAATTATATATCTTAACAAAACCAGACTAAATACCTAAGTTGTCTAGATTAACCGAGTGTCTCCAGGACATAAAAGATTGGATGACCAATAACTTCCTTTTACTAAACTCAGACAGAGATATTACTCATCGGCCCAAAAACCAGCACACAACAGCTTTCACATTTTAGCCTGCGTTTAGAAGGATGTACTGTTACTACTAGCTCAACAGTAAAAGACCTGGGCGTGATTTTAGACAGTAACTTGTTCTTTGAAAATCACATTTCAAATATCACAAAAACAGCCTTTTTCTATCTTAGAAATATCGCCAAACTTAGGAGCATCTCATCCGTATCTGATGCAAAAAAGCTAGTTGATGCTTTCATGACCTCCAGACTGGACTATTGTAATGCATTACTAGGTGGTTGTCCTGCATCCTTAATAAACAAGCTTCAGTTAGTCCAAAATGCAGCCGCCAGGGTTCTCACCAGACCCAGAAAATATGATCATATAACCCCAATATTATCATCCCTGCACTGGCTACCTGTTCAGTTTAGAATTAATTACAAAATAGTATTACTTACATACAAGGCTTTAAATGGTTTAGCTCCCACATACCTAACCAGTCTTCTGATATGCTATAATCCACCACGCTCCTTAAGATCACAAAACTCTGGACTTTTTGTAATTCCCAGAATTTCAAAATCTACAAAAGGGGGTAGGGCTTTTTCATATTTAGCTCCAAAACTTTGGAATAGCCTTCCAGACAGTGTTCGGGGCTCAGACACAGTTTCCCAGTTTAAAAGTAGACTCAAGACGCATCTCTTTAATCTGGCATATGAGTAACTCATCCCATAACCTCATACTTCAGTACATCTATCCTAAATGGCAACTACGCTAATTCTCTCCATCTGTTCTGTACTTTTCTACCCATCCCGAGCCATCTGAACATTGTACCAGCTTCAGTAGACAAAGGTCAACCCTGCGAGGATCCTGAGGCATCCAGAGAAGGACCAGCTCCAGCTGGATTCTGCTTTATGATAGTTGGAGCTACACATCCTGCTCCTGTTCTCCCAGTGATCCAGACCCCATCTGCCCTCTGCACCTACTGACTCCCTGTGCTAAACTGGACTTGAAAAATTGAATTGAGTGTGTGTGTGTGTCCAGTGATGGACTGCCACCCTATCCAGAATGTACCTGCCTCATGTCCTCTCCCGGTAAAATTTAAGTGAGTTTTTAAAATGTTTGTTTATATCCTAAAAGTTAGAACGTATATGAATGAACATGTTTAAAAATTGTATTATATCAATAATCAATATATTATTATCAAACTATATCATTATTATGACATTTATGGCAGCTGATAATGTGCATTTCCAAACTACAGTATGTGATGATTAAGCATGGATGACAGATCAAGAAGTCATTAGCTAGACCACTTGCCAAGTAAAATCTCTTTCATTTAAACTTCATTTAATCTTCTGGTTACAGGTTATACCTGGACAGGGTGGTAATCCATTATTGGACACACACACACACACACACACACCACTACAGTTGTCTTTTAAGAACATCACCACCTGAACAGGTATATTATACGGGGAACCGATTGTGAACAATTCTCCACCACACCCATATGAAGTCCTTTACAGTACAAAGCACAAACTGCATACATTCTATTTTTCAATGGAATTAAGGGCGTTTTCACATTAGGCACGATTGATTTGTGCCATGACCAGGAAAGATTGCTCCCCCACCTCACTCCCACGCCAGCCAGCATTTGCATTGGTTTTGTTCTTCGCTCTAATGTACACTTGTGTTTTTACACTCTCCAATAAGAGGCCAATAGGTGGCAGTATGTAAGTACTTGGTTTGTAAGCCACCATTAAACACAAGAAAAGAAGAGAAAAAGAAAGTTATCTTTCACGCTATGCCTAATATTATTGATATTTCAGAAAAAATGTCAAGATCAACACTCTTGGGCACTCAGGCATGTTTTCCAACCATGGAACGATTATGTTCTCACACTTTAAGGTCAAGTGTTAACATTAAGTGTGAAAATGCCCTAAGAGACCCAAAACTGTTCTGGCATGATGATGCCCATGTATACAAAGTGAGCCCTGATCTTAAACCTGCTAAATACCTTTGGGATGAATTAAATAGCTGACTGTACCTTCTCTCCCAGGCCTCACTAACGCTCCTGTAGTTGATTGAACACAAATCCCCAAAGTAGAAATGCCTTTCCAGAAAAGTAGAGGTGGTTATAGCAATACAGTGTGAGCTTAATCTGAAATGCAATGTTCAGAAAGCACATACCTGTACAAGTGTTAGGTTTATGTGTCGACACAATTCAGGCCATATACAGTAGTGTATGGATGTGACACACTCTGTTCCACTGCCAACCCCGATCACAAAACCAAGGTATTTCGATCACACGAGTGAAAAGAAGAAAAAAAAACTGTCTGAAGCTCAGTAGAAGTGCCCAGACGGCAACATATATCTCTCCCAATTACGAGGCAACACATCACTGAAAGACATCCAGGGCAGCAAGCTGCAAGTTCTAGTGCCATCGCTCATTCTGGGCCTGGAGGCCCTCAAATGTCAGACTGAAGCCGTGAACAATGACAGCAGAACAGAATGAGCGTTCTTTATGACTGACCTTTAAGCACAAACATACGGCCCACGACCGTGTCTCTTTCAAATAAAAAAAAAAAAGAATAAAAAATAGTATAGCTATTTGGTATAGCTGTTATATTTCTAGTATCTTCTGTAACACTGGAAAAAAGCATCAATATCCTCATCACATGATATTCTATTATTTTATAGAATGTACTACAGAAGTTAAGTAATGCATACCAAAAGTTTCCAAATGCAGGGGTGATGAAAAGGCAGTAAAACTGTAAACCTCGACATTCTCTCTCTAAAAAAAAAAAGGCCATAAATATTTTAGATTTGTTACATATCAAATGAAATATTTAAAGCATTTTTGGTTTAAATTTTGATTCTTACAGCTTAAGGAAAATCCATTTTCTTAGTATTAACTTTTGAATTTTATTTATGCACTCAATTCTTGGTCAGGGCATTATGTATTAGTTAAGGCATCAATGCAGCATGGCATGGAAGTGATCAGTCTGTGGCACAATAATGTATGTGGCATTGCGTTTAAAACTTCTAATTCTGGTCTGCACACAACTGTAAATATAACAATGTAGCCCGTTAATGAAAAAAGTCTAAAGTCCAAAGAGGTGCACTTTGCAAAAAGTTTTTCTTTCTGGTGGTTTCGGACTAACTTACCTTCACACTTCTCCAGGATCTGGACAGTTTCTCCAATCTCTAGAATCAGCCCCTGAGCCACAGAGCCCCGAAAGTTGCAGATCACTGTTAAAAAGAAACAAGTAAAAGAGGGTTAGAAATTATTTCAGAAATTTTACTCTACATAGTGTTTTAAGTGACAAGTAAAATAATGATCATTATTGGTGCTTACTTAACCCTAGAACCCTTATTTTATTTCACTTATACAGTTAAACCTTGGATTCGGGGCATAGTTTGTTTCGAAAGTGTGCTTGCATATCAAATTACTCGTATATCAAATTTCCCTATAAGAAATATGGAAAGAAGTATGGAAACTCTAATGACTTGTTCCATAACCCAAAAATATTCATATAAAAATTATTAATACAAAATATAAAATAAAAATTATACAAATTAACCTGCACTTTAAGTTTGAAAAGAATCCGACAGAACAGTATTTCTGTTAGTGTGTGTGTGTATGTGTGAGTGTGTGTGTGTGTGTGTGTGTGTGTGTGTGTGTGTGTGTGTGTGTGTGTGTAGGTGTGTGTGTGTGTGTGTGTGTGTGTGTGTGTGTGTGTGTGTGCATGCAATTGCGTGTGTGTGAAGCTGAAGTAAGACAAGAGGGAAGAGTAGGGACAACTTTCACACATGTGCGCGCTTGAGTGCACAAATGCGCACACAAACACTAACGGAAACACTGCTCTATCAGGAAACTTCTTTAACATGGAACCACTCTAATGACAGTCGCGCATGCAAACACTAATGAAATTACTGCTCTCTGACAGAGAGAGATTTTAGAAACTGGAAACACACCCGTCTGAATTTTATTCCTTACGTGTGTGTGCGATTATATCATTGATAATCTTTTTTCTGAAGTTATCTTTGTCAAAATTGTAACACTGCATCTGTATCTTCCTCAAACCTTTGCGCTCACAGCTCTCTCTGCCTTACAACCAACTTTCTGGTCAGCTATTAAAAATAATGTGACACTTACAGTACCGTACATTTGTGTCATGTCCTCAATTGGCGCAAGAACTGGAATGGCTCCGGGCTGATATAAAATGTGGATAAAATAATAAATCAAATATGAATATAGAATATTTAAATCAACTGCTGTTGAATCACACTTAATTCGACTATCAGCATCGTCTCTTTAGGGGAAAAATCCCAAGTAGTTTGGGCTTAAGTAAGATTAAATTAAACAGCAAGTCTTCTGTGTAATAATTCTACTTAATGCCTTTTCCACTATAGAACCATCGCACAGGGAGACACTGTCTTTATCTTGTTCATTTAGGCCTACCTGCTTTTATGACATCATGTAATTTGGAATACGGCTCGGTTAAATATTTAATGTTTGTGTGGAAGTATCGCTCTAATTTCCAAGAAAACCACTTGAAGGTGTCATGATTTATGCCCGGTCTGCCTTGTGCTCCCTTTTTCCCACGCTGTCACTTTGTCCATGTGCTCATGTTTACCTTAGTCTGTCTGTGTCCTTTCCCACGCCCCCGTTTCCGCCCCGTCTGCACACCTGTCTCTAATCCCCGTCTGATTACTCCAGCATTTAAGCACGCGCTGCGCGCTGCTTAAATCGCTGGATTATCTTGTGTATTTTGCCTCGATTCTCTCGCGTTATTTTTTCCTGCTTTCACGTTGCCAAGTCCGCTTTGTTTCTCGTTTTTGCTTTCGGTTTCTCGTCTCGGTTTTGTTTGCCTCGCTCTTTGATCTCCCGGTTTTGACCTCGCGCTTTCCTGCTTTGACCACGGCTTTTGTTTCTCGTTTTTTGGATTGTCGCTTCGCTGATTGTATTCCCGGTTACCGACTAAACGCCTCCCCTTCTGACTACTGCTCTCGTTTTACGTTTTCACGTTGCTGCCACTCATCTGCGCCTGGATTCACCTCGTTCCGCTCTGCACCGTGACAGAATAATCCAGCCACGAAATGAATCCAGCAGATATCGACCGCCTGAAATCAGCGCTGGAGAGTCAAGGTGCACTTCTCGGAGCTCACCAGCAGGAGCTGCTCAACACCAAGCAAACCCTCACTGATGTCATGAATCAGCTCCAACGGCTCCATCTCTCTCCGGCACAAAATGGGGGCCCCCGCACGCAACGGGAGCCACGACTTCCCGCCCCTCCCACGTATGAAGGAGATCCAGGCACCTGTCGCTCCTTCCTCTCTCAGTGCACGCTGATATTTGAACTCCAGTCATCCACATTTCTCACTGAACGCTCCAAGGTCGCCTATGTGATAACTCTCCTCTCAGGACGGGCTAGGGAGTGGAGCACTGCACTCTGGGATGCTCATGACCCCTGCTGCTCCAACTACGAGCACTTCGCTAAGGAGATGAAGAGGGTGTTTGATCGCTCGTGTCACGGCAGGGAGGCAGGTCACAAGCTGTTAACACTCCACCAAGGTTCACGTTCAGCCTATGACTACGCCATAGAGTTCCAGACCCTAGCTCTCTCCAGCGGGTGGAATAGTCGGGCCCTAAGTGACGCCTTCTTCGAAGGTCTAACTGAGACGCTCCAGGATACCTTGATCTCCCAAGAACTTCCCTCGTCGCTCCAAGATCTCATGGATCTAGCCGGCCGAGTAGATTCGCACCTCCGCCTTCGAAAGCCAACTAGACTCTCGCCTCCCAAAGACCTCCCGCAACCTCGCTCCCCTCAAACTGATCCTCAGGAGAGACCCATGCGACTGGACAGGACCCGCGTCTCCCCTGAAGAACGACGACGACGCAGAGTATATGGTGCGTGCTTCTACTGTGGGGGATCTTGTCATCAGCTCAGGAACTGTCCTGTAAAAAGGGAGCGTCTTCTAGTACAGCTGGGAGGATTGGAGGGTGTGACACCAGAAAAATTCTCAGATCAACGCCGCCTGTTTCCAGTCTTCCTCATCCACGAGCAACGGACCCATCTGGTGCAGGCACTGATTGATTCAGGTTCAGATCGCAACCTGATCAATGCGACTTCTGCCAAGACCCTAGGAATCCCCGCTCTACCCTTGGAGACCCATCTCAAAGTTCAGGCACTCGACGGTAGCCTGCTCCCACCTATCACGCACAGAACGCCTCTCATCGGGCTAAGGGTCTCAGGCAACCATTCTGAACAGACTTCATTATTTATCATGGAGGGATCACATGCTACTGTTGTCCTGGGCCTGCCCTGGCTAACCCGTCACAATCCTCAACTCGATTGGGTCAGAAACACAATCATAGCTTGGAGCCCGTCATGCGCCACTACCTGCCTGCGAGCTGCAGCCACGTCCTGCCTCAGTCCTGCATCTGTGAAGGAACCACTGGATCTCACAGCCGTCCCGTCAGAGTACCATGATCTCAAGGAGGTCTTCAGTAAATCTCGTGCTGTCTCCCTGCCCCCCCACCGACCATATGACTGCGCTATCGACCTGCTCCCAGGCACCACGCCCCCCAAGGGCCGCCTATATTCATTGTCACCCAGGGAACGTGAAGCTATGAACCATTACATCTCGGAGTCCCTCGCAGCAGGGATCATTCGCCCCTCCTCCTCCCCGGCGGGAGCCGGCTTCTTCTTCGTGGGCAAAAAAGATGGATCTCTTCGCCCATGCATCGACTATAGGGGCCTTAACCAGATCACAGTAAAGAACCGCTATCCCCTTCCATTAATGACAACCGCCTTTGAACTTCTCCAGGAAGCAAAGATCTTTTCCAAACTGGACCTTCGCAACGCATACCACCTCGTCCGAATCCGAGAGGGTGACGAATGGAAGACTGCTTTTAATACTCCAACAGGACACTATGAGTACCTGGTGGTCCCGTTTGGCCTGACCAACGCCCCGGCCGTCTTTCAGGCTCTCATCAACGATGTCCTCAGAGATTTTCTGAATTTATTTGTATTTGTGTATCTAGATGACATTTTAATCTTCTCCCGAGACCTAGGGGAGCACCAACACCATGTTCGACGGGTGCTACAAAGACTGTTAGAAAACAATCTCTTCGTCAAAGCAGAAAAGTGCGAATTTCACACAACAACCACCACCTTCCTGGGATTTGTTATTGGCCCCTCAGGCATCGAAATGGAGCCTGCCAAGCTCCATGCAGTCACAAACTGGCCCACGCCCACCACAAGACAGGAACTTCAAAGATTCTTGGGTTTTGCCAACTTTTATCGTCGGTTCATCCGAGGCTACAGCTCCATCGCTGCCCCTTTAACGGCCCTGACTTCTCCCAAGATGTGTTTCCGTTGGGACATGACCTCTGAAAAAGCCTTCTCTGAACTCAAGAAACGCTTCACGTCTGCCCCAATCCTGACTATTCCAGATCCGTCACGCCAATTTGTTGTGGAAGTCGACGCCTCCAGCACAGGGGTAGGAGGTGTCCTTTCCCAGAGAGCTGCACATGACAACAAGCTACACCCATGCTCTTTCTTCTCTCACCGCTTAACTCCTGCTGAGGTGAATTACGGCATCGGCGATCGAGAACTGCTGGCCATAAAGCTGGCCCTGGAAGAATGGAGACACTGGTTAGAGGGGACGGAGACCCCATTTTTGGTCTGGACCGACCACAAGAACCTCGAATATCTGCAGAACGCCAAGAGGCTAAACTCTCGCCAGGCTCGGTGGGCACTGTTCTTCGCCAGATTCAACTTCGTTCTCTCCTATCGTCCTGGGTCCAAGAATTCCAAGCCAGATGCACTCTCCAGGCAGTTTTCTCCTACTCACGACTCCGCTGCCAACGAAACCATTATTCCCCCGTCATGCTTGCTCGCAGCTGCTGAGCTTGATATCGAAACCAAGGTCCAGCAAGCCCTGTCTCATGAACCCGGGCCAAGTAACGTGCCTCCAAACCGCTTGTTTGTTCCACCTCCCCTACGTTCTCAGGTTCTGGAATGGGCACACAGCTCCAAGCTTTCCTGTCATCCTGGCTCAGCTCGAACTCTATCTCTAATCCAACAACGTTTCTGGTGGTCCACGGTCAAGGAAGACACCTCCAGCTTTGTGGCAGCATGTGACACCTGTGCTAGATGCAAGCACACCAACACCGCACCGGCAGGCCTCCTCAGACCATTACCTATTCCATCTCGTCCATGGTCTAACATTGCCCTGGACTTTGTCACAGGGTTACCCTCCTCCAACGGCCACTCATGCATTATGACCGTGGTGGATCGGTTCTCTAAGGCCGCCCATTTCATTCCGCTACCCAAGCTTCCATCCGCCAAGGAAACCGCTGATCTCATGATAACGCACGTTTTCAGGCTGCACGGTCTCCCCAATGACATCGTCTCTGACCGTGGGCCCCAATTTACATCACAATTTTGGAAGGCATTCTGTAGACTCATTGGAGCTACCCCCAGTCTGTCCTCAGGCTTTCACCCCCAATCCAACGGACAGACGGAAAGAAAGAACCAGTCCCTTGAGGTAGCCTTAAGGTGCATGGCCTCCCGAGATGTCGCCTCCTGGAGCAAGTTCCTGCCTTGGGTGGAATACGCCCACAACTCCCAAGTATCGTCATCTACTGGTTTGTCTCCCTTCCAGTGCTGCCTGGGCTATCAACCACCCTTATTCCCGCATCAGGAGGAGGAGGTCAGTGTCCCATCAGCCCAAGCTTTTGTTAGGCGCTGCAGAAAGACCTGGCTGCAAGCGAGGAGAACACTGTTACGGGTCGGCAGAAGATATAAGACACAGGCTGACCGCAGACGCTCTCAAGCTCCCAAGTACAGAGTGGGGCAGAGAGTCATGCTCGCCGCCAGAGATATTCCCCTAAAGACCACCTGCCGCAAGCTTTCCCCTCGTTACCTCGGCCCCTTCACCATCACCAAGATAGTCAACCCCTGCGCTGTTAAACTCTTGCTTCCCTCAACCATGCGACGAATCAATCCTACGTTTCACGTGTCCCAGCTGCGCCGTCTCGCCTCATGTCCATTAAGTCCCCCCACCCACCCTCTACCTCCTCCCCGTATCATTGACGGCAGTGAAGCCTACACTGTCCGCCGACTCCTGAAAGCTCGCCGCCAAGGTAGGGGCATTCAGTTCCTGGTGGACTGGGAGGGCTATGGACCTGAGGAGAGAAGCTGGATCCCTGCCAAGTTTGTCCTAGACCCCAAGTTAATTTCTGACTTTTATAAACGCTACCCTGAGGCTCCGCGCTCTAACGCCCAGAGGCGTTCATAAAGGGGGGGGTACTGTCATGATTTATGCCCGGTCTGCCTTGTGCTCCCTTTTTCCCACGCTGTCACTTTGTCCATGTGCTCATGTTTACCTTAGTCTGTCTGTGTCCTTTCCCACGCCCCCGTTTCCGCCCCGTCTGCACACCTGTCTCTAATCCCCGTCTGATTACTCCAGCATTTAAGCACGCGCTGCGCGCTGCTTAAATCGCTGGATTATCTTGTGTATTTTGCCTCGATTCTCTCGCGTTATTTTTTCCTGCTTTCACGTTGCCAAGTCCGCTTTGTTTCTCGTTTTTGCTTTCGGTTTCTCGTCTCGGTTTTGTTTGCCTCGCTCTTTGATCTCCCGGTTTTGACCTCGCGCTTTCCTGCTTTGACCACGGCTTTTGTTTCTCGTTTTTTGGATTGTCGCTTCGCTGATTGTATTCCCGGTTACCGACTAAACGCCTCCCCTTCTGACTACTGCTCTCGTTTTACGTTTTCACGTTGCTGCCACTCATCTGCGCCTGGATTCACCTCGTTCCGCTCTGCACCGTGACAGAAGGATGCTGACAGGAATCGATCCACGGTTAATAATTTAAAACAGTTTTTTTCTTTATCAGAGATTTACTCAGAACAAACAGTACCTAAAACCAAGAATAAAGACTTAATTAAAAAAATATTATTAAACATTGAGATCATGAATGCAGCTGCCTATCTGTCTTTAAGGACATGTATTATTCTTATAAAGGGCATGTATTATTCTTATAGTGCTACTCTAGTAACTCTAACAACTATAATGATTTTACAACTAACCTTCATTGGGAGGGGTTGCCTAATAAAACTGCCCAAAATTACAGCATGGTCTGACAAATGATAACATTTGGATTCAATGGAAAGCAGATGATCACGTCAGTATTCGCTAAGGAATTCGACAGGAGCAGTGGCCATGACTGAACAATGGCAATAGTGATCAATCTCTGGGGGAAAACCTTGTTTTTTTTAAAGCATTCATGGGCTGTTCACCAGGCATTTAACGCCTCCCAAATTTCTAGGCTTTTGGCCAATTTTATCTTTTCTTTACTACAGCATGCTACCATGGAAATAGAGACTGAACTATTTTCCCTTTGGGGAATAGCCAGTGCCATCCTAAATGTGCTCTGGTATATTATTAATGGACAGACAGACAGACAGACAGATAGACAGGCAGGCATGATGGATTGATGGATTATATATATTGTATATTTTTTCCTCCCCAATATACAAAAAAACTGTACCAGATCACCAGATGTACAGTACTGTATATAGACATAATGTATATACTGTATATAGACGGACTGACAGATTATTATGGGGTGAAAGATGATATGTTGCTTGCCATATTGCCCTCATTAAGCCACTCTCCACCTTTGCTTTCAAGCGGATCGATTATCCAAGCAGTTCTTTTAATGTAGTAGCTGAAAAAAAATTAGACTCAAAGCAAACAATCCATGTAAATGTAGAGTTTTTATGAACAAAACTTGATCATAAAAACACTGGGATGAATTCATTCCGGATCAGGAGATTTAGCTGCTAATATGTAATAACACTTTACTGTAAATAAAGAAGCCATTTATGCAATCTGTCAGTTTATATCACATAACTTGTTGCAATGCAATCACAACCTACGATGCAACATTTCTGATCAAGCTGTTTACAGTATATGTAAAATGTTATTTACCTTTTGCAATATGTTTTCTGACACAGGTTATGTTTAAATTAGTATATATTTTGTTATGCGCCTCGTATTGTATTTAATTTTTCCGCAATTTAATTATTTATCATTCTTTTTATAATGAATGCTGAAATCACTGAACAATACCGAAGAAAAACCGTATTGTATTTGTTGTTTAAAAAAAATCAGGAAGACGTTGATGTTTCGTTCCTGACATTAAAGTATGAAGGCTGACAAGCATGAACTATGCTTGTGTTTCTGTGTGTGCGTTTGTGCTCCTGATTAGTGCGATTCACAGACGCTGCTGTGATGGACGGTATGACACAGTGCACTAGCCCAGTAAACCTTCGCCTTCTAGCAACACAGCAAACAAGTCACAAAAACGGTACTTTACTTGACACTTGACATTACTGTGGTGATCCACAGCCATTCATATCACCACCACACCTTCTGACACATACTGTATACAAAACTAGAATGACAAAACCATGAAAATAACAAATTCACTTATATGTTATTATTTACATGTTTTTTCTTCACCCGTAAAGACCATGACAAGCCTAAAGGCACCAGCAACTTCTGTCCTATTGAATCTCTGGACTGTCAATAAAAAAAAAAGTACAAAACAAAACAGCACAAAAGCAGGGTCCAAGACTTCACATAATGCGAACACTGGGTCAGAACTTCTGCACATGTGCACAAACTGGACTTTAACTGACATTGACTTTTTTTTTTTGGCATAATTTGGTTAGCACTTTTTTATTATTTTTTTATTATTATACCTTAGTGTTGTTTTGTTTTTCTTTCTAATGTTTTGTTTTGGTGTGATTTGATTGTTCGGGGGATTTTCATTTTTGTCTTTTCTTTATCTGTTTTTATTTTTTGCTTTCCTTTGCTTTCTTGCTTAAGGTGATTTGGTTGTAGGCGCTCTAGCCATGCACCTCCAGGCTCCAAGTTCGATTCCCGCCTCCGTCTGTGTGCATGAAATTTGCATGTTCTCCCCATGCTTGGTGGGTTTCGTCCCATAGTCCAAAGACATGCAGATTAGAGTGACTGGAGATCCTAGATTGCATGTAGTGTGTGAGAGTGTGTGTGCCCCATGATGGATTGGTAGTATAGATAATAATGAGTGAGTGGTTTTGGAATTTTTCTTAGTTTTTTTTTTCTGTAATTTTAATTTTGGTGTGGTCAGGTTGTTTTGTACTTTTTTTCCCCGCTTGTTCTTTGCTTGTTTTCTTGCTTGTTTTCATTTGTTTGGTGGAACGAATACAATTCATAATACATAATGTTATCAAAATTATATGCTGAATGCATGCTGTAAACACAGATAAAAGCAATTTAGCAAATATTAGACCTATTTTAAATTCACTTAGAAACCCGTTGGTACTTTCAAGTGATGAAATAGAACCACATGCATGTTGCCAAAAATAGTTTGTTTTATTTTTTCTTTTTGTTTTGTTTTTGATTTGTCATTAAAACTGTACTAAACCTCTACAACACTAGATGGCAGCCTGATTAATGCTCATTAGAGAATCTCACCATCTCTGTCCTGCTTGTCTCTATAGAAATGTATGTTCCTACACACACACAAACCCTTTTACGCCTTCTGTAACTGCACATTGTGTTGAATCTTTCAACTGTCCAAAAAAATAAAATAAAATAAAAATTCCATTACACCAGGCAAACCACATGACTGCACTAGCACATCAAATGGTTAGAAAAAAAAAAAAAAAAAAAAGATAAATATATTGCTTTAATGGATCTTCTGTTCAGATTTAGAGCCGAAAGCTGCATAAATGGTGGTCACATCCAAAGTTAGAGTGGATTCCCCTTTTTATAAGGTCAAACACATAAATATAAGGATGTAAAAAAAATTGTAATACCGATTTAGAAAAATGTGTAGCAGAAACCTGTTTTTTGGGAGCTGTATTGACAATTGTCATTGTAATCGTTTTCAATAAAAAGGTATGAAAAAAACTTTATACAGCATGACTACAATTGAAGATAATAGAAATGAGACTTATTTGTACGCACCTTACATACAGTATCAGCTTCATGGCTAAGAGTGAAAAAATATATATTTTTCCCTTAGGAAAAATCACAAGAAAGCGTACAACAAAAAAAACCACAACGTGTTTGTAAAGGACTTGATTTGTTCTTGATGAGAAAATGAGACCAGCTACAGAGCAGATGCTTAAACATTAGGTTTAGTGATTCTCTCAGCTTAAGACCGTTTTTTTCCTGAACAGTTTGAAGCCTAAGTGCAAGTTAGTCACAGCAAATAAACTGCATATGTTTATGAACAGGGATGTTCAGATATGTCTGGTCTAGGAGAGTCGACACCCATCAGCGCTGTACTTGATGGTTGAAGGTAAGCAGAAAAGTAGCCTGCAGGTACTAATCTGAAACCAAGACAGAGTTTAGACTTTGAATTAGACAAGAAATATCATTTCCACATTCTATTTTGAATACATGATATGATTTGGTATTTTTCCCATATTACCATATCATCTACTGTTTCCCATCTACGGATTCCAGTTATTGAAATACAGTATCCTGCCCTGGACTCAATTACTCACAAACTTATACAATTTGAAGACACAAAGTTTCACTCAGTTTGACATGCCAAGCCTTGTTATAATTTTTGCTTATCAAGTTCCTGATTGTCAGTTTTTTTCCCAGTTCTCAACCTCTAGTCTTTTTCTTTATCACCTGCTTTTGCTTTTAATTACATCGGTGCCATCTTTGTGTTTTGGATTTATTCATCAGTACAAACCACCTCCATCCATTTTTGCTGCCTGAACACTTAGGTGTCAAAAAACGAAAACATTCTTATTTGATTATTACACACTTACAGTATATTCATAACCCATGGATAGAAAAATCTACTTAATACGTTCCTGGCCACATCTCTGCTGATCAATTTTCCCAACAGCTTGATTTGAACCACTAGGGATGTGCTAATCCTTGTGTGAAAAAACACAGCCATTAGATACCAGATGCTTCACAGCCATGACACCTCTACTTAAGATCACAATTGTGGGCCATTAATTAAGACAGTTGCTAATTTTGCTGCACCATTTTTAACACAGTTGTTTGCATTTATTGCAATAACTGGTGTTTTTCAACTCGCTAGTAGCCATGGAATACTACTTGTAAAGGTTTGTATTTTACTATTTATTAGTACAAGAGAAGAACCAACGTCGGACTGATATTAAGAGCTTTCTGGACATAAAACAAACAATTTTTGGCAACATGCATGTGGTTCTATTTCATCACTTTCTGTATCAACGGGTTTCTAAGTGAATTTAAAATAGGTCTAATATTTGCTGAATTGCTTTTATCTGTGTTTACGGCATGCATTCAGCATATAATTTTGATAACATTATGTATTATGAATTGTATTCGTTCCATAGGCGAGTTCCTAAGACAAAATTTTGTATTGCAAAATGCATTTTCCCATAAGAAGCTATTTGTACTTTTTCCCTGAGAGTTGTTTATTCAACCTATGGAGTCGGCAGCAGCAAGTAAATCCTACTTGTCCATTTCTCTGTTCACATGCCGAGAAGCTGTTGACCATATCCACAAAGTTGTGTCTCGTCTCCAGGTTAGCAACAGTTCACCAAAAGCACATGTAGCTGGGTTAGCTGACTAACTCGGTCTGTTCACGTTGCTTTACTCCCCTCGATACACTGTATTAACGGGACGGTTTCTGGGGCATATTAACACTCCTAACTTCTATCCAAACTTCTATCTCACAAAAGTCTTGCTGACAATTTAAAAAGTACATTCGAACTTTTGAAAACATTAAAGTTTTTAAGTCTAAATTTTTTTAGCATCATTATTTCACTAACTTCATTCTTCTTTTTTCAGTTTCTTTTCCCGTCTTTTTTTTTTTTCGCTCTTCTGAAGCTTCTAGGCCCTGATGAATCTACAACATTTTCTAGAAAATGACCACTTTAAAATTAATATCCTTTATTAAAAAAACAAATTTTTACAAAATTTACAACTCGTACATTTAACACATTCAACAATTTAAAGTTTATAAACCATTAACCTAACATTTTAAATTACAAAAGGCAATCTATATTTTTACTTAGGATTTTCAGCTATTTATTAATAACAACTTATTTACACATAAATAATTTTATCTGTGCTACACTTACATTAATTTCATGGGCCATAAATTTGGACAAGTATCAATAAACTTTGTTTTTTTTGTCTTGACACCGTCGTGGTGGGCCTGATCACTGACAACAACGAGTCGGCCTACCTGAAGGAGATTGGGAATCTGGAGAACTGGTGCCAGAGGAACAACCTCCTTCTAAACGTCAGTAAGACAAAGGAGTTGATATTCGACTTCAGCACTAAGCAGGAGAGAAACTACTAGACCCCCGTCATCAACGAAAGCCCAGTGGAGAGAATGGAGAGCTTCAAATACCTCGGTGTTCACATCTCGCAGGACCTGTCATGGTCCTGTCACATCGACACTATGGTGAAAAAGTCCCGACAGCGTCTCTATCACCCCAAACGCTTAAGAGACTTCAGACTGCCCTCCAAGGTGCTTAGGGACTTTTACTCCTGCACCATAAAGAGCATCCTGACGGGAAACATCTCAACCTGGTCCGGGAACAGCACCATGCAGGACAGACGAGCTCTACAGAAGGTGGTGCGATCAGCCGGGCGCATTATCCGCACTGTAATACTGTAATCAGTACACCACACAGTACTGATCCATTTTGCACATACAGTACACACGTATGGTTTTTGCAACCACTGTGGACATTCTGGACATTCACTTACACTAGTGGCCACTGCACAACTACACATTAGTGGACATTAGGTAAATTACGCAATTACCCTATCATAAGTCACTTTAAATATGTCACTTTCAAGCATATTTGCACACCCCCTGGACTTTCTGTTCCCCAGATGCACAAGACACTTTAAACACTTTAAGTATGTGACATTTCCATTTATATTCAACTTCATTCCCACACAAAATGTCCATAAATTCTATATCTCTATATTGTACAGCTGTTTCTTATTTTTCTATATTTTTATATATATATTTATATATATATATATATATATATATATATATATATATATATATATATATTGTACTGTAAAGTTATTTAATTTAATTTAATTTAATTTAACTTTTTCTTAATTAAATTTACCTTCTATTTTCTTTTTCATATTTATTTCCTATTCATAGTCTTTTATTTTAAGGTCGCGGGCAGTTGTTTAAGCATTTCACTGCATATCGTACTGTGTATGACTGTGTATGTGAGAAATAAAATTTGAATTTGAATTTGAAACAAGAGAGAGTGAGAGAAAAACCCTGGTAAGCGATAAGCCGTTTATAGCTGCTATAGCACACGTTATAAACATATGAAAGGAACTATCTTGTTTTACAGATGTTCCACAATATTAAATGTAACAGTAGTATGGTTTCAAAGCACGATTTCTTTCGATATTTATTAAAATCTGTGACCTTCAGCAAATCACTCTCATACACGTTTTTCCTCTAACATCATTCCCCTTCATATTTTTTTCATTACATACTTACATTTTCACAAACTTCATGAAAGTACATACAATATACAGAGGCGTTGATGTCTGCCCACTTCATAACTGTAGACATAATTAAATCCTCTATTTTTGTCATATCTATCGAATAATTTAAATAGACCAAATGAACAAACAAAATCAGGGCATTTGTTGTTACCAGGTGGCATTTAACATGCCATAGGGGTTCTCAATGTCTAGACTTAGACTGCATGGAAAGTGTACATTTTTTGTACTCGAGTATTTTATGTATACTTAAGTACAACATTTTTTTTTTCGTTAAAAAGACAAGAAGATTTTGTGAGAGACTCATGATCTTAATTCCCATGGAAAAAAATTGTGGCAAGAATCGTGCAGCTTATTGTTTAGTAGTCATTTCCTGCTCTTATCCCTCTGTGCACTTGACCTTTTATGGAGTTTTGTGGGTGTCTTTAAATGCAAATGAGCTCTTTTGTTTTTTTTAAGACCTAGATCAGTCTCTCTAAAGAGTATTAGCCTTTAGCTAAATGCCTTAGGATGGTTCAGTGTAATCAGTTAAAGTTAGGCACAGAAGAATGCTACTTTAACATGTAATTATTTAACATAATAATTATTTATTTTAATAATGAAATAGTCATTTATTCACAATATTCCGCTGTATTCCTTAATATAATTCATTTACAATAAAAAAAAAAAAACTAAACTGTATTACGTTCGTGTTCGTGTACGCGAGGCGCCGGACAAACGAGTGTCTATGTAGGCACATAAATTTTTAAAAAGCATGTGATTTGAGGCTGGGCTCTAATTGGATCTTTTTAAATCATTCTTGGGGCGCAGCACTGTGCGCTCCAAACCCTCCCACTATTGTTCTTAGCGAATCAATATTGTTTTTAAATATTTGGGCTCATGTGATTGGACCATTCTCAATGAGTCTTATCAATCAGCTGATTGTTAGTTAATGTATTGAATAGTGATTGACGTGGAAGCCAGCTAAATATGAGGGAAAATTCTGTAATTTCTTTGCTAATATACCCCTTTGCAAGGCGTCATAACACAAAACTAACAGTTAATTGATGGATATACTGTAACAGGTTAGAATTTCCTACCTTGAAATTATAACCTGTCATATCCATCAATAAACTGTTAGTTTTGTAGGTAATTTAGTGATTGTTATTGTGATCCAGGCCAAAGATTAAGGCTAAACGTAATTGTTTCCAGCATTAACAGCCGGTGATCATATGGTGTCCCCGGCTGTCACAGAGTTCAAGGTTCGGCTAACAGACACTCGTTCAAAATTGGAGTTAGTTAGCGGCTAACATGCTTTCATGTTTTTAATATAATCAGATATAAATATAAATATAAATCAGATACAAATATAAATCAGATTCGGGTCTTTTAATAGAACCGCTGCTCTAGCCTTTTCGTTTTTAAATGTCGCCACTGATTACAGCACTGAACCATCCTAAGGCATTTAGCTAAAGGCTAATACTCTTTAGAGAGACTGATCTAGGTCTTAAAAAAACAAAAGAGCTCATTTGCATTTAAAGACACCCACAAAACTCCATAAAAGGTCAAGTGCACAGAGGGATAAGAGCAGGAAATGACTACTAAACAATAAGCTGCACGATTCTTGCCAAAATGTGAATCACAATTTTTCTCCATGGGAATTGAGATCACGATTCTCTCACACAATTTTCTTGTTTTTTTAACAAAAAATAATTTTTGTACTTAAGTATAAATAAAATAAATAATGTGCTTAACCCTCAAAAAAGTAACTTTTTTTATTTTTGAACACTTAAAGTGAATAAATTAAAAGCATTTTAACAATAGAATGTTAAAAATAATAATTAAATATAACTAATAAATAGCACCTTAGCTTTTTGGACACTCAGCCAACTACATCATCACATGTAGGGTGAATAGTGGTAAAGTAGGACAATGGGTAAAGTGGGACAGTTAAGCTTAATAATTTATATCTTTGCATGGATATGTTTTTATTACTAAAAATCAACAATGAGTTCATCATTAGCAAGTATGTGATATATATATTTTTTTTTATTTATGGCTATGACATCACTTCCGGGGTGTAGCACATCATATTTAACAACCATTTTCAGAAAGTGTCCCACTTTACCACTATTCACCCTATTAGTTTAAGTAGTAGTAGTTTATTTATTTTTTTATTTTTTCATTTATTTATTGTATCAGCATAAGGTAATTGTCATGGAGTTTGTTATGTAGTTTAAATTAAGTACTATAGTTTACCTTATAAAATGAATTGTTGTCAAAGGTTTTATTGCTCAATCTTAACATATTTCTAGTATTCTCCCTTTTAGCTCTTACTCAATTCTTAGAGTCTCTGTGTAACAGCTAATCAACGCATCATGTTTAACTAACTAATACTTTAAATTATATTCCAGTTAGAACTGTACAGTATGTGCATATATCTGATGAGACATTAGTATATATTTTAGTTTTTGTGTATGCGTGTGTGTGAAACATTTATTATATTCTAATAAATATAATAATAACATACATGGTGACAAATGCAACAACAGAAGAAAACA
Organism: Clarias gariepinus; assembly: GCF_024256425.1. Classification (NCBI taxonomy): domain Eukaryota; kingdom Metazoa; phylum Chordata; class Actinopteri; order Siluriformes; family Clariidae; genus Clarias; species Clarias gariepinus. Next base: position 11,001,001 of record NC_071122.1, read on the forward strand.
TAATGATTTGACACACAGAGTATCAAAAGAAGCCAATCCGAAACAAAAGCATTCTGGCTTCTGATTGAGCACACACAGGAAAAATAGTGCAGGTTTAACATTTTGAGGATTTTACGCTCAGATTTCTAGTACTAAAATAACAGCATACTACTCTGACTACTCTACCAAATAAACTTATTAGCTTGTTTAGGTTTGCCTTCTTGTTACACGTCACTCGAGTGACAGGAAGATAGATGGGAAAAGTGATTGAATTGTATGACTGAATCATTCGCTAATCTCTAGTCTGATTTGATGTGTGAATTAATAGTGTTTTGTTTTACACTGTGTGAGTGTGACCAATGAGTGTGACTAATATAGCATCTGGGATGGTTGTCAAGTAAATAAGCGGACATGTGAATGCAGCGTGATCTGAATGCGGGGATGTACATGCAAGTGAACTGCTATCATTCAGAAATGAGACTGCAGGTACTGTATGTATGAATCGACATTGTAATTTTCCTTTCTATTATTATTATTATTATTATTATTATTATTATTATTATTAATCATGGAGCCCTACTAAACAGTGAAAGAAAAGCTCAAAAGCATACATGTAATTTTTGACTTATATCCATGCAAAAACAAACAAACCATAAAACAAAATTAATAAAAATAAAACTGTACCAGTTAACAGTACCTGAAGAAATCAAAATCATATGGAAAAGGGAAATTGTTTAAATTAAGTGAGGTGAAAAAAATAAACCTCTCACACTTCCATATTAAAAGCAATGTGGCAATTTCACATAAGCCATAATTCTAGACTAGACTAGAATTAGACTAGGCTAGAACTGTGAGCAAAAGGTGAGATATAAAATTCTAAATAAATAAATAAACTCTTTAATGTGACAAGCTTTTCAACATTTGTGTAGGAGGTTCACATTTTTACATTAAAGTAAGCTACAATAAGTTACCACTACATATTATGTCGAATGAGTCAAAAGCAGATGAGCCAGTCAACATAAATATTTTTTTGAAGACATGACAGTTCTATCTCATTCTCCACATGTCCCATAATATTTCAGCAGATACTCTCGTACAATGCCCATGTGTGAATCAAATGAAAAAAAGTTATATTTTTTGAATATTAGATCTAGAATCTAATAATAGAATCTAAGAATTTTGTGTCCTTTAAATAGGGTCACAGACAGGAAGTACTAAGGACCCTTGCCTTAAGAATGTTTGTAATGTTATAAGAATACGAATAAGCCCTTTGGATGACTTGAGAAACGCCTTTGAAGATTATTTCATGAATCCTGATCTTGCGACTTGTTAATAACTGACAACCAGAATTTTTTATGACCTGCGTCACTAAAGCACACCACAGACTAAAAGATGAATGTCCCTCATATAGTCATCACTCAGCCTGAAGCACTGATCTAATGAAACTGTTAAACGAAGTAAGCAAAATCCCTCCTGGAACAATCCTACCCCTAACAGAGCAGGAATACAAAAACTAGATTCCAATGTTTACTTTAGGCAAGGACAAAAAACACATTCATCCTTAAAAATGTAACATTGATGAATCTTCAATAAGCTATAAAGTGAATACAAAATTATTGATGCATTGATAAAATGCATAATTCCAGGAGGATTTTTTTGGTTGCCAAAATGTTGTGGTACTGTCAATTTGGCTACGTGCTGTAATAAACATTGGTACAACATACCCAACAAACCCAGTAATTTCTGTAGACAAAGCGTTAATTGTATTAACGTATTAACATATATCCGCATCAACTACCACACAGAGTTTTATCAGTAATCTCCCAGAGTTACCAAATTTGATTGGATTACTGTCTGACCCCACAGAACTCGATCAGGCGACTGAATATTTAGAGTCGACATTCCGTTATACCTTAGCTTTAGTTAAGAGAAAAATTATTAGAGATAAACTCGCTCCCTGGTATAACGATCACACACGCACTTTAAAACAGACCACTCGGAAATTACAACAGAAATGGCAGCAAACTAAATTGTTAGTATTTCAAATAGCATGGAAGGAGACTATAGAAAAGCATTTAGTGTAGCTAGATCAACGTGTCTCTCCACTCTTATAAAAAATAACAAAAACAATCCTAGATTTTTATTTAATACCATGGGCAAATTCCCAGAAATAAAACCACTGCAGAAATCTCCACAACAACACTGTGCAATAGTAAGGACTTCATTAACTTTTATAATAATAAAATTGTAAATATTAGGCATAAAATGAGGTTTTGAAAACAGACATTGTAACTGATGCAGATGTTAAACTAACCATGTCAGATCGGAACCTAGAATACTTTACTCCCCTTGAAGAGAATGAACTAATTTCACTCATATCATCTGCAAATTCATCAACCTGTATATTAGATCCTATACCGACACACTTTCTCAAACAGATAGTGCCAGAAATAACAGAACCCCTGTTGAGAATAATTAATTCTTCAATCAGCATTGGGTATGTTCCAAAAACTTTTAAATTAGCAGGTATTAAACCAATAATTAAGAAGTCTGACCTTGACCCCTGTCGGCTGTCCAATTACAGGCCGATATCAAACCTCCCCTTTATCTTTAAGACTCTTGAAAAGATAGTAACAGAGCAGCTATACTCATATATACATAGAAATAGCATACATGAGCTGTATTAGTCAGGATTTAGGCCTCATCACAGCACAGAGACAGCACTCGTTAGGGTAGTAAATGATCTCCTATCGGCCTCTGATCAGGGTTGTGTAACTATGCTTGTATTACTCAACCTTAGTGCAGCTTTTGACACCATTGATTATAGTTTTCTTCTTCGCAGATTGGAAAATGTAGTAGGAATCAAGGGAACAGCCCTCTCCTAGCTCAGATCCTATTTGACTGATCATTATCAGTATGTAGACTTAAATAGTGATTATTCTGCATGTTCTCTAGTGGATTTTGGTGTTCCTCATGGTTCAGTTTTAGGCCCACTGCTTTTTTCTCTTTACAAACTTCCTTTGGCCAACATAATCCGTAAGCATGGTATTAGTTTTCATTCTTATGCTAACGACACACATACTGTATGTCTTAGCAAAACCAGATGAGAAAAAACAGCTTGCTTAAGTTGACCAATGCGTAAAGGATGAAAGAGACTGGATGCTAAGTACTGTAACTTCCTTCTGCTTATTTCTGATAAGACAGATGTTCTAGTCATAGGACCACATGTAGCTAGAAGCAAGATTTTAGATTACACTGTTACTTTAGATGGCCTTTCGGTTCTATCTAGCGCAACAGTGAAAGACCTCGGTGTGATTATAGATTCTAATCTTTCAGTTGAAGCTTATGCAGAAAATACATGTATCACCAGGATAGCATTCCTTTACCAAGGAAATATTGCCAAGTTAAGGAATACATTGTCTAGTAGAAAAACTAGTTCATGCTTTTATAGGTTGGACTATTGTAATGCCTTAATGTCTGGTTGTTCAACTAGGTGCATAAACAAGCTTCAGTTAGTTCATAATGCAGCAGCGAGAGTCCTCACTAGAACTAGAAGATACAAGCACATCACCCCTATCTTATCTTCACTTCAGTGGCTCCCTGTGAAATTTTGCATTGATTTTAAAATACTACTTTTGACATATAAAGCATTTAATGGTCTCGTGCCACAGTATCTGAGTGAACTGCTTGTGTCTTACAATCCACCACGCCTTCGATCAAAGGGTGCAGGCTGCTTGTCAGTGCCACGTGTAATGAAAACTACATTAGGGGGCAGAGCTTTTTCTTACAAATCCCCAAAGTTGTGAAATAACCTCCCAAATAGTGTTACAAACACTGTGTCCCAAATAGAGACACAGTCTGTGTCCCAAATAAAGACACAGTCTCAGTGTTTAAGTCTAGGCTAAAAACCTATTTATTTAATCAAGCATTTTTGTAAATAGATTTACCGTAGGTAAAGGAGCAGATCTGGGGTACTCATAAATGTAGAGTATTATGGTGAACTGGTATGTTTAGATGCTGTCTTCCCCACTCTCATTGATTAATCAGGTTTTTGACGGTGAGGTGATTGCTTGCTTTACATCTCAGGGAGCCCTCATGTCTGTGTTTTCTTCTGGCTCTCCCTTTTAGTTATGCTGTTATAGTTAGTCCTGCCAGAGTTTCTGCTTGCACTCTACACTAAATATACATTCACATTATACATTGACCGTGACCATACCTAACTGTTATCTCTCCTCTTTTGCTCTCCCCTCTCCTGACTTGGCTGCAGTTGCTCGATGGTTCAGAACTGGAATTTCCTACGAGTCTACCTGAGCTTTCAATAACTACCTGAACTTCATATTAACATCAATTAACATCAACTGTTATAGCTGAACTGCTTGCCACCTAACACACAGTATGAATGCAGATCAATCCCTGCTCCGTTTCACCCAAATGAGGATGGGTTCCCTGTTGAGTCCAGTTCCTCTCAAGGTTTCTTCTATTGCCATCTCAGGGAGTTTTTCCTTGCCACTGTCGCCCTCATCTTGCTCATCAGGGACTATCTGACCATTTTGATTCATACAAACTTAAATAATTATTCTAAATGTGTAAAGCTGCTTTGCGACAATGACAATTTTTTAAAGCGCTACAAATAAAATTGAATTGAATTGAACTGGTATTAGGCTGTTTTTGAAAGCTAGATTTATATTAATAAAATAACATTAAACAAAATTAATGACCTGACTGATGGCGTGACCAGATTCAGACTTCAGTCCCTGGTGTGGGAGGCTGTGTCCACCACATGACCACAGGAGAATGCTGTTCAAGCACATAATTGTGTGTACATAAAACGAGGGCCAAAAACACAATATTAAAGTACAGGATTTCAGAAGCTAAAATGTATCTCATAATATTTCTAAAAGAAAAGTAAACAGAGATGTAACATTACAACACTAAGAGATGTGGGACGCGTGTGCTATGACGCTGTTGTATCTTAGAGTGGTCAGACATTCTGCAAATGGATGTTAAATGGCATAAAAACAGATAGAATAAAGGTTAAAATTTTGTTGTTTTGAGGTTAGATCTGCGATGTTGTGTTTGGGCCATTCATTACCTCAATGTACATTTATGAATTATTAATAAACTATAAAATCCGTTAAAATATAACTTGCAGAAAACATTATTGGAACATTTTAACAACCAAATTACAATGTTGAGCCAACATTAGGGTTCCTGCTGGGACATTTGGATGAACAAAGGAACAGAATTGGATAAAGGAAACGTTCAAATTTTATTACAAGTTGTGTCTTAATTTACAAATTGTATTAGTATCTTTGATAAGTTAACACTTAAAAATCATGGTCTCCACATTAAGGGCAGAAGACTGTAAATAGAGTGACTTATGTAGATAGAAATAGGCAAATCATTCTAATGTTTTAATTGACATGAGTGTGATAGGTTGGTCTGATTAATTGTCCATTATTACCCCAAGGTTGCCTGCAGTGACCTACGGTAAGATCATAGAATTGTCCAGGGAGATCATAAGATCTTGATGGGTGGGTGAGCCTACCTGGGATAAAGAGCAGTTCAGTTTTGCCGGAAACTATTCCGGTCATTCTGTTCTGGCCATTAACCATGATAGTTATGGGTAGGCCGTATTTTCTTGGGCATTCCCTTTTTGTTTTGGAGCAGCAACATTATGAAACATTTATAGCACTCTAGCCAGAAACAACATGGCACTTTATCAGTACTGTTATAACCTGCCTCTCCAGGAAAAAACAGTAGTAAGCCTTTCCTATTTTTTTTTTTTTTTTGCAATTTTTTGTGGTAACTGTGGATGCCTGCCAGTTGTTTCTTATCACATTCTTTTTACATCTTTGATTGCTAAAGTGTGAGCACTTCATCAGTTGACTTTTTTCATATTTGAATAAATTAAGGAACATAACTAAATCCAGACCCAATTATGAAAATGAGAGTCTGGGATTTTTCAACAGTGTTCCACCAGTGTAATGAAAACAAATCTGGGTAAAAAAAATAAAAATAAAAAAAAAAACTAAATGTTTAATTCAAGTAAAAGACAGTGTTGTTGGCTATGCGTAGGGACAAGAGTATTAATGGGGGATTAAATTGGATTAGAGGAATTTTTGATGGACAGGCTTGGCAAAGCAAGCTTCTATCTCTCATATGCTTGTGTGTCACTGAATGACCTACAAATCATAAGCAATACTAATCTATAACTATGGCTATAACCATAAGCTTTAACTATAACAAATCTACAGTGGGTTTTAAATCTCTATGGTTTTAGAATTCAGACTAGAAAAAAAATAAGGAAATATCTAAATATTTTATATTCACTTTTTGCACTGTTTCTGTTACAATTGAATTCTAAACTAATTTTGATATTCTAGCCATAAAAATATTAATAAATAATTATTTAATATAAGAGCTCAGATTCTAGTTAAGTCTTATATTTTTTCCATGGAGGACATTTCACTGAATGTCATCGATCACAGATACTGTATTATAGCAAAAAAAGGACATAGGATTCTAAAATTCATGCATCTTGACTATTCTAAAATATTTATATTAAATAATGAAAAGGATGCAAAATAGGTGCATCTTCACGAGTGGTCTCAAACCTTTCGACCCGAGCGTGTTTACATGGTTGTACTATCTAGCTAAATGTGAAAGTAAACCTTATATTGTTTGGAGTCTCTGCTTGCACATGCACCTTAATTATGCACAGTCTGTCACAAAAACATTAAGCATGCCCTGAATGGTAAGCCAGTCCCTAGCAGCACACTATGATTACACAATGGAATGGTACAGTAATACACAATCGAAGATGCTCACAAGAACAGTTAAGCCATCTGTGTGCGTGTGCGTGTGTGTGTGTGTGCATGAGTGGCTGTGGGAGGCACTTTATTTCAGGGTCCTGGTACAGTCAGTTAATCAGATCAACTTACTGACCTGAATAAATTGTGCTAAGCTGGTTCAAAAATAAAGACTGCACTTAAACGTCATCTTGTGTCATGCAGTTCATGTAATCGTTTACCTTTTTTTGAGACCCTGATTCTTTATAAGTAGATAAACTAAATGTACCTAAACACATACTATAACAGATCAGTAAGGTAACTAAGATTACAAGTAAAATGTTGTACTGCTGCAGAAAGGCAACCACAGTAGCTACACATTTGGACAAAATTGAGTTAAGACTGGAATTGGAGCTTGTGACACTTAGTTTTATTTTTAGACGAAGTGTCATCATTTAATTATGTTCAGTTTTGTGCGAGATTTACAGTTAATACAAATTCACTGCTAAATACCAAGGCAAACCACAGGAAGTGAAGTTACTGCACCTTTTTTTCCTTGCTTTGACTGCAGATACTTTATTCTTCTTTTGTTATCTTATCCAGATCATTGTAAGCTAACACTCCCTCACGTGTAACCAACCGGCTACTGGAAAAAAACATGGAACTATTGTGGCAAAGGGTTGAAATTGCATTGAAATGCGGATATCCAGAAAATGGCCAACACAATATGAACTGCTAGTATGGCAAATAACAGCATTATAAACAGTTATCCAGGAATTAGCATTAGTGAATTAGCCTAGCCTTAAAAGTACAAACCACAAGCCTGTGAGAATGAATGAATTAACAGAGGAACTACAAACACACAAAAAATTAAGTCCATTTGGCCGCCTTATACATTGCCCCTGGTTTAAACTATAATGTAAAAGTTCCTTTGCTTGTTGTTCTATTGATCAACTGTTTGTTAAAGCATTCTGTTCTGTAGATAGATAGATGGATGGATGGATGGATGGATGGATGGATAGATAGATAGATAGATAGATAGATAGATAGATAGATAGATAGATAGATAGATAGATAGATAGAATTCGTCTGAAGCATTTTTGCAACAACAAGAATGTTTCATCAATTTTCACAGTTAAACTGTACATAATACACTTTGCCTTTACAGTATGCACATACACACATGACAGTGAGTAGCTCTCTCTGGCATGGAGTAGCTCAGTGGATAAGGTACTGGTCTACAGATTGGAATGTTCCAAATTCAAATCCCACCACCACCAAGCTACCACTTATAGGCCCTTGAGCGAGGCCCTGAACACCTCAACTGCTCAGATGCATAATGAGGTAAAAAGGTCGCTCTGGATAAGGGCATCTGCCAAATGCCATAAATGTAAAGAGACTTGGCTGCCCAAGATCCTGTCGCCGGTTTACCGATTTTTTCTGGCTTTGGATCACTTTTGGTATGTCCTGACTACTGCAGACTGGGAACGTTTGCCATGACCCAGTTTTCCAGACATCACAAATCTGGCCCTTGTCAAAGTCATTCACCTCAAATCCTTATGTTTGTCTATTTTTTCTGCTTCCAAAGAGCAAGTCCAAAACTACACTGTGAGATGTTCATAGCATAACTTTTTAGTGGCAAAAAGCATGACCTACTCTATACTAGGCAGGCGGTCATAATGTTACAATGTACTCGTTTAAGATCATCCAAAGACAGACTAATGTATTTGCGTTTTTGGAATCAAAGGTTAGATCAGAGGTTATGGTTCATATCCCCCAAAAAATTAAAAATCCTACGAAGACTACTGCTCAAAAGTTTGGGATCACTATCTAACGCCATGGTCGTTAATTAAAATTTTTATTTTTAGATACATGGTAAAGATAAATAAAAAAACTGTAATTGTAAAAAAATGCTGAAGGCGTCCAAAATATGCAACAATCTCCTTTAAACAGTTAATATTAAGATGTACTGTACTGTATCTGCTACTTATGATTTATAAAGCCCACATAACGGCTTTAATCCGGGGTGCTGTTAATTGGTGATATTTGAGGCTGGTAATTCTAAATGAACTTCTCCTCTGCAATAGAGGTATGTTTGGTCTTGCTTTCCTGATAAGGTCTTAATGAGATACAGTTTCATCACGGCACTTAATGGGACAATAATGTTCTTGCAAGAACTATTCCAGAAAGGCTGACCTTAGAGTCAACTGACTGTTGTTGTTGTTGTTGTTGTTGATGTTACATTATTACCTATTCCATATGTGTTATTTCATAGTTTTGAAGTTCCCAGTATTGTTGTAGAATGTAGAAAATAAATCACTAAACAAAAACAAAGAAATTTGCAAGTGATCCCAAAATGTTGAGTAATGTAATGTACTTTATTAACATTAATCTACTTACTGTACAAGCTAGACCATCTAAAAAATTCTCAGTCCTTTGCGTATTTACTGGACTTTGCCTTTGTAGTGCAATAAAACGCTCAGCAAATCTCCTCAGTGAACAATAAAGCAACAATGACCTGGTACATAAAACTGACAAAACACTGTCTATTTCATGTGCTACAGTTTACCATCAAATAAAGAACTAGAATTAAAGATCTGACATCTTTATTGCATCATATCTCTTTGATTTGCACAGCATGAGTTTGACAAAGACTTTGTTCAAAGTAAAATGTGTGTATTCTCCATAATGATACAGACCAGGTATGGAAAATAATAATAATAATAATAATAATAATAATTCATTTGTAATATATTATTTGCTATAGTATATTTTTACAGTACAGGAAAATAAAATAATTGCAAAATTTCCCTAGCTATATAGTACACATTTAATATCATACACTATACAACTATGTACAGTATAGTAATGTAATACTATGGACAATACTATGTCTAATATTATTTTTAAAAGAGTTTATGTTTTAGTTTGAAACAAGAATTACCCCTCATAAACTGTTCAAACTGTCATATTTTTAAAATGTGGATCAATAAAGCTATTGCATTTACAGTAAGGCTCTCACACTAGAGCACCATGTGTTCTCATTTCTAAAAACATGAGCATGTACAAAAAGGCATCCTATGCATTACAGAGCATGAAGGATAAGCTAGAGTTTCTGTTCCTGCAGACACCAGGAGCATGTGGAGAATTCTAAGAATGATCATTACAAGGTATAAACTCTGTTCAGGTTGAGAGCTGAAATCTCTCTGCCTTTAAACCTATTTAAAACTCCATCTCTGCATGCCTTTAGGGCAAAAGTTCCTGCACTAGTCACCAAGCTGAAACAGTAAAATGGAGTTCATCCACTGAAATGTTGCCTTTGCCAGAAGGAAAAGCATAGAACGTGATATCGGGTGAGCCTTTAGGATGGTCAGTATTCGACAGTATCCAAGGACGTGTCTTCAAGACCCGCGCTAGCACCAGTATATGCCACCGTCTTCAACCTGTCATTGGCACAAACCTTTGTACCTGCATGCCCCAAAAAAGAAATCCGCCTCATCCGAAGGAGAAGCATTTCTGGACGATTTGTTTTCCACAAGCGATTAAGGCTCTGAATGGAAGCTCTAATCAGATCAAGAGATAATCTCCTCCATCTCTGTTTTATGTGCTCACACACTTGCACACCAATCTGCATCTATGGGCCGCTCAAACATATCATTCATTCATTCATTCAGTTCATGCACGTTTATTATACACATTATACTGTAAATGAATGTTGTGAATGATATCAGACACATTTGCATATCCGATGTACAAAAGCTTTTTTGTGTCATTGTCCTCACATTGTATTGTTCTGCATGGTTGTGTGTCTTAAGTGCCTTATGTAACAAATACAGGCTTGAACTTGAAGTGCTCAGCGCAGCCAGATACTTTTGCTGTGAGCCAAAAAACACGCTGTGCTTATAAACAATTAAAAAAAAAAAGGCATTTTTAGGTTTTGCCAAAATAGAAAAATTTATTAATAGTAATCATAATTATAATTATAATGTTGAACTTCACCTACTTGACCACTAGAGCGCCATGGTTGGATACTTATGATATTCTTGTCCAATGTACCATTAAGCCACCAGGAAGGAACCCTGGCCTGTAAATGCACACACCTTTTTTTTCATGCAATAGACAGACACCTAAGACCCCTGTTTCATCTTTCATCCTGATGTTGGCCAAAACTAAGCTCTTCTTCCTCCCTCTGTCAGTCAACAGCAACTTTTTTCGACAGCACTACACTGGGCTTTCAGCCATCCTGTCACTAGTGATGTGTGGGTGTATTACAAACGTAGAAAACAGACTCCCTTTTCCTTGTAAGGCTCTAGGGCAGAGGGGCTGAGTTAGCATAACGGGTAGAGTGTACTGTATACCAGGCAACACAGCGCCAGGAGTTAAAGTGGAATTTGCCACGCAAGCATTCCTGACTAAACAACATTGTGCTTCTCCTTTGTGTCACTGATTTCCCTGCCGGAGGGCAAAGAGTCAGAGAGATGCTGTTTTTCACCTGAGTAATCAGAACTATTGATTTACCTGTAAGCGTTTTGTTTGAGGTGCCTGTACATGAGCTGATATATGACTGCCTGCCTATATATAGACTCCAGGTAGCACTGTATTGGACTTATGTATTGACATTCTGCAATTTATAATTATAAATTTACCAGCTTTTTATTCTCCCTTTTTTGTTTTGTTTCAATACACACAAAGAGAATAAACATGTGGATTCCAAAACATGTGTTAATACAACACTTTTCTATGAGAAATACTTGATTTTCTGGAAAAGATTTAGGGGTGCCAACAATTTTAGCCATGACTGTAGATCACTATGGATGCATTTTCCTATTTTCCTGCCTTTTACAGCTTCAGGCAAATTGGAATATTTAGTCGCTGTGGTCAATCATGAATTAGCATCTTGAAGACAAGCCCGAGAAAGTAGTTTAGGTTGATTAATGACTAGGTAAAGTTGTGTGAAGAGAACTTGAGCTGAAACATGATGAAAGTGTAAAGGTTTAGTAAAGCATCACCAATAAAGGGTAAGGACGCTGTCACATAACAACAGGTTAAAATCAAATGTTATGATCAAGTTGAATGAAATGAACGATTAGAAGATCTATGTTCGGTTAAACTTTTTTTTCCAGTTAGCAAACAAGATCCTTGCATGTGATTAATAAAACTGAACTTGTGCAAGTCCTTTCTGTGCTGGCTGGGTTTAAGGTAATGCTTTAGTATTGTATTAGCAATGCTAAAGTATTGAAGTATGGTTGTGGACTCAGATGGTTAAACAATACTGTCTGCTGTAACTGCCATATCTCGCCTGGCGTTGGACAAAGCCATGTTTTGTGCCAATCTGTCACTTGGCATTGCGGATGGGAGCGAATGTAAAACAAGCCAGTGTTCCAGTATGAAATGTCATTCTCACACTCACGCTTCTCAGGCTCATAGGATTACCAGAGACCATTGTAGGGACAAAAATCCTCTGATTGTTGTTGGTCATGTGTTGCTTTTGTGTTAAAGGGTGGAGTGTTAAAAACGCTGCGTGCGTGACATAATTTAGCAGAATGACGAGGGATGAACGTGTGATTTCGTGATTAACACAATAAGTGGTGATTAATTTGTCTGTGTTTAAAGGCACTTACCCAGTAGGTAGTAAACAAACAATCATTTGTAAATTGCGCCCATATTAAAATTGGCAGTCAAAATGTCATAATTTCCCTAAAATGTAATGATTTCAAACTGATTAAATTAATGTCTCATTACTCATATACTTCAAATTAATTAAACATTTCTCATGTGAATTATGGCTAAATCATGTAATTGCCAAGGATCTTTAATTAGGCTAATGGTTTACTGCTTTCTCTCATAAATGTCAAAAAAATAATAATCATACAGTATAAGTGCATTAATACAAAGCACACAGTCTAAAACAAAGCGCAATACAATCATTCCAGGTCACATAAAAAATAACAGTAGAAGGGATTTTTAATTTAACCGAGACAGAAGTGCAGTGTACTCTGTCATGCTCTTTTAACGAAACTGTTTTTTCTGTCCTATAAACTACGTGCCATAAACATGTAGAGTTCCCTCTGTTTGCCTGCACTAGAAACATATCTGCACTGCGGTTTAATAATAAAAAAAAAGCAGTATTAGGTCAGCGTCCTGCAGCCACCATCAAATGCTTTAAAACAAATAATAGAGACAAATAAGGACAACATGGCTCTGATGTGAAATGCCTGTGATAATAATGTCCTGGAGGAGTCAAGCAGTACAAGGCAAGACAAAAGAAAAGCCTTTAAGTCTGGAAATTAATGGGTGAGTTAGCAAGAGAATTGCCCAACCCTGGTGAGGTGACTCTCATCTCAGTTGTAGTTTCCCTTTCTTGGATGCCTAAGATCTTCTTAAATAATGTGCTGGAATAAGGTGTTAAGATGGAAAAAAAATAGATAAATCAACCATTCATGAGTGAGGGACTCGTACTTACAAAAAGTACTCAAAGCATCTCATTCAACCCCCTGCTATACTCAGATGCTTTGATTGATTAGAAAACTCTTGTAACATCAATTCAACGCCTGCTGTTGCTTTTTTAATAAAGTGAAATGTTGCTGAGGAATTGATTAATATTGTTTTATTAAGCCAACTAAATGAGAAAAAAACAGACATAACAGTTGAACTTTTTCTATACTGTGTTTGATTTTGCTTTTTTTGCATCTCATAAGATATTCCTATTAAGCTTTAGTCATGACCCCTTCATTTAGTTTAATTTAACATTCAAATTCATGTCCTGTTGATAATCCGTTCCAAAGTTAAATATTAGCCACGTGAACACTTGATCTGATTGTTTTTCTATTGTTAAATTAAATGTACGCTTTCTCAGTTTGGCTCACGTTGGAGATACATTTGATAAATTGATGAGTATTATGAAAGGAGCATGGTGTACATTCCCGATGAGAGAACAACTCTCATCTGTGTTTACTTTCACTCACTAGGTCTCTGGCTGATTGTGAATGGCTGTTTTATACATAGTCAATCATAGCATCTAACCAATCATAAATGAGACTGAATTCTTGTAATCAATCAATGCAGAATTTGGGATTAGTCTAAAAAGATGGCAATCCAAACTTAACCTAAGATTTGGAGAAAAATACTTCCTCTCCTTCTTCTGTTATATTCCCCGCGGATAAAAGACTTCACTGCAAGCAGAATCTATCTGCACATGTCAAAATGTTATATTCTGATTAAATGATTAGAGCACATACAGTAAGTGCACATTATACTGTATCAAATCAGCATTCATGTAAACAGGTAAGGTGGAATATCTAACCTGAATGATTTCAATCGGATTAAAGAAATATTGTCCACGTAAACACAGCTACTAACTTTACCAGTAAGACATATAACTTGCACTGAAACTACAAAAACTCCCTAATTTAATTTGATATATAGTCTCTACTCTAATATCACTAATTCTGCCATCACAGTGGATTGAAAGTGTACACCACAGTTAGGACACCAGCCTAACAAACACCATGTTCTTTTAAATCGTCTTAAATAAATTCTCCTGTTCTCCAGTGTTTGTCCTACATCTTGGACAGATCCTTAATTTGCTATAATTCTGGTCTATTCAGGTTTTTCACTTGATTTATGGTACACTGACTGTTGTACCCTATCCAACTTGTCTCAAGGCTGTTTCCTTTGCCTTTTCATGATGTAGCATCTGTGTTTGCTCCAGCTTCTGTCTCCTTCTCTCTTCCTTTCTATCAGAGTGGGTTTTTGGCTCACCGTGGCGTTTTCCAGTCGGCCATGAATGGGAAGCTGAAGCTCCGTGGCACATTCAGGGGGGCCGTCTGCCCGCAATCTGTCAGCCTGATCACCCGCCATGCCAGGGCAGTGTTAACTAATGAGGTCAGTGCCATTTGTCCATGCCGACTAAGTTTGCACTGCTCTGGCCAGGTACACTTTTCTATCCTGTTCATTTCATGAGAGCCAAATATCAAAATGTTGACTTAAAGAGTATAAAATCAAGCACTTGGATAAAGAATTGGCTCTGCAAAACACAAGAGAAGACTGGTGCCAAATGAGCATGTAGTGGTAAAGAGTGTTGATTGGTAGACTGATTGATTGATCCTTAATGTTGCTATACTTGTGGAGTTCTGGAAGTGTTACAATCATCATACAGAGGAGTGTTAAAAGCTTAACCAAGTTTAATGTGGTTCTGTAAATTTTAATGTAAAACCTTTTTTTTTTCAAGGCTAAAACATCATGCATCTTTCTTGCATCGACTGCTTAACTGAACTGTGACTAATGCATATACTTTTTGTTCTGGCTACAATTTCATGGGAATATGATTACATTATATAAAAAAAAAAACTAGTCCATGGACCACTTTTCATTGTACAGCAGGGTAAAGAATCAATACAGCAGCCAATCACCTTACAGAAAGTATCGACTTTTGAGGTCACTAATACGAGTATGTGTAGTATGTGGCATGTGTGTGCCATGAACATTGCTTAAGCTCATCAATCATTTTTCATGTGCTTATTTTTCTTTTGATGTGTGTCTTTGTTTCGGCTTTAGCCCTCTCTCCATCCCATTATTTTTATTCGTTTTTAATAACCTGTTCAGTGTTAACCCTTAATTAGTTTGTCTATTTAAACTCGTCTGTTTTGTGTGTAATTGTGCTTTTGTGTCATATGTTCTGCCCCTTGATGTTCAATGTTTGCTGTTTTTGACCCTTGCGCCTTCTTCTGGATATTTCTCGTTTGTTTCCACCTCCGTGATCTCTGACCTGTGCTGAAAACTGTCACTATTGTATTCATCCAAATAAAACCCAGACTGAGTCCACACATTTGAGATCTGGCCTCAGTCACCTTAGGATATTTTTGCCTCACCTGCAGACATGCCACTTGCACTTAAATTTGCATGAAATGAATGAACAAAAGTTTGTTTGTATCTTACCTGGCACATTTTGAATGCTGAGTACATATTTTAGCAAGTTACTAAAGTACTGTGAAAAACCTCACCTCATTCTCTTACATTTTATTATTTTGTTTTCAAAGAATACAGTCATGAGGAATAGTTCTCCAGGCTTCTTGAAGGACTTTTTTGGCTCTCATTTTCAATCCAGTCAGTGTTTTATTGTTAAGCCACACTCTATGAATCATTTAAGCTTAAAAACATCTAATTTAAGACATGAACCAGTGAGAAACAGTTGCAGATATTGAGAGATGATAAGGCCGGTGATAGGTATACTGGTGATGCTGAATACTGAGTGGTTGAAATAGACAAGAGGGAAATGAGGTTACTGCTGAGGTTGTTACATAAACAACCGGTTTTTAGATTTTTTTCAAATTGAACATAACTTAATATGAAGATCTGAGATGTGTCTCAAGATGGTACAGAACTTTATATATATAGTGTTTTAATTTTTACTACGATTATCATTTACAATACTGTTATTTTATGCCACATATATTGTTATCTTAGGTTTTTTTTGTTTGTTGGAATATATGATTTTTTTTTCAGTGATTGGCGTTAGGGCCGACTGACACGACAGAACCCTATCATCCGTTGATGCTATAGCCATCTGTAGCTGGGAGCCTAGAGAGAGCAGATTGGCCGTGCTCTCTCAGAGTGGGAGGGGTGGTACTGTATATTCGCACTCCCACATCAATCATGGGGATTCTATCCAATAATGAGTGTCTGTAAGCTCAAGTGAAAAGGATAGGATAAAGCTTTCCTTTGTGTTTTTCCAATGGTGTGTAAGCAGCGGTTCGGAAAGATTTAACCAGAGGCTTCATGTGCATCAAAGGAAACTGTCCATGTTAGTCTACGCCTTCCCTGGATAATACCTGTCAGTAATGGGGGTGTGTCCTTACAAGACAGGGGAGAACTAAACAAAACCAGTAGGGAGAAAATAAGAATTAAAAAAGGAATTATTTTTTTAAATAATGATATTTATGAGTAGTAGTAAAAGTAGCATAAAGAGTAGTAAAATTATCATTAGTTTAATTATAATTTATTTTTTGCATGTACTGAAATCTTTTCATCGGTAGTTTCCATGCTACAAGAAGATAGATCAGGTTAATTTAAACGGAATAAAAAATCCTCAGATTAATAGTCACTTATTAAATAATAATGTGAAAACAAAGATGGGGAGAAATTATTCAGTTTAATATTCTGATTCTTTTGTGTTGTAAAAAAATGTGATTTATTTTATATATTTTTTTTATTAATATATGTTTGTATTGGAGGTTGCAATGTGTTGCAGTTCCTCTATAATCCTATAGGAAGCATAGCATCCCATGTGGAAGCTTTGTGGAAGTTTGTTTTAAAGGTCCTACACATCATATTTTTCATTAAATGTTAATATGATCTTTAGGATCCTAATGAAAAGTTTGTATTATACGTTAATTAAGAATTCTAAATTATTGTGTAAAAAAAACACTAATTTTACCTGGTAAAAACTAGCTCTGTTCTCAGCAACCTGTTTCAGTGCATGTTCCTTTAAATGCTTATGACCTCTGCTGAACCCCCCCCCCCCCCCCCCCCCCCCCAGTTCTGTGGGGCGTGTCTTCACAACACACGTGGGGTATAGCCACGGAAGTGTAGTCCAGTGCGGGCAATGCTTTGGACTGCGTTACCCACAAAGCATTGCGCACAACGCAGTGCTTTGTGGATAATGCAGTCCAAACTGGAAAACGCTGGATTATAGAGCCCAAGCCTGTTTTCTTCAGTCGTTTTTGGTTTGATTTAAGTACGGAACCTACGCGGAAGTTTGTAATATAGCTTGACAACGCAGAAATTAAAAGAATGGACATGCATCGACTCGATTTGTCTTTCTCATCACTGCATGTGCATGAATTAACGGGCTGTTGCGCTGCCGCGAGCAACAACAACAAAAACCGGAGAAGCTTACTGAGAGAGATACGAACGCGATGTGTTTACTGATGTGTTTACATGACTTCTTAATCTTCGACAGACACCGTTATAAACCATCTAACGTAACAAAGGTAAGCATAATATAGTTTTCCGACTACGTACACAGTTTGCAACTAGACAATCACCTTAATGCATTGTTTATTATAAACGGGCGATTAGGGATTATATAGAGACGGATGTACATAGAGAAGAAGCCATAACCATGTTCTATGAGAGTATAAGTAAACTTACACTCCGCATTCATCGTGATTAGAAAAGGCGATCTGCAAAGAGTCATAGTAAAAGGAATTACACTCACTGAGCCTGGTGAAGATGAAGCAGGAACACGAAGCGTTAGTACAGATCCGATTTTCAGGAGCAGCTTCCTAGTAAAACCTGCTTTATATTGACCCGCGTTTATAAAGCAGGCTGGTGAAAAATGATTATCGCAAACATGAACGCATTTAGGTAAATCAGCGGGGACGTTAGCTTTAAAAACTTAATTCAGCCACTGCGTCCTCAGTGGCTCAGTTACCTAACACTAGGTAGGTACCCTAGGTCACTAACCCTAGGTAGTGAATGACAACTGCTGTGTTCGCTATTACACCCAACAACTGTACACAACACTCGCTTAGGCGCCATTTTGCTCCAGCGGCGAAAAACAATGGCTGACAGCTTCTTCTCACTCGGGGCGGGTCTTTCCTTAAACACCAGTGTCAATCAACTAGTGTAGGAACGACCTCTTGTGGTGTGGCGTCACACGGCAAGGCATTTGAGATTGGCCTGATTTCAGAAGTGTTATTGTAATAAATGAAAAGAAAACCACTGGGCGGCTATTTATCATCGTAGAGTGGTTGTGTACGCACTCTCCTAACACACAGTTCAGTCCAAACAGCTTAAAAAAGTGCATGTAGGCCTGTATGACCCCTTTAACAAAATCAGAAAATAAATTTCTAATCTAATCAGAACATCGCAATAAAATTTGAATCAGCACCTAGGTATCATGACGAAATCGTATCTGGAGTTCCCTGGTGATTCCCATTTCTGATGTGGGAACATTTAAATGTGATTTTACTGTATATGTGAAGTCAATACTTGCTCTGTATTTTTCTCACATCAGTCTGTTGAAAGTTCCCATTGTAAAAATCGTGTTTTTCTTCTTTCAAGAATTTTTTCAAGTATCCTTTTAACAAATCAAACTTTGGATGTGCTCTTGATTATAGATGACAGAGCTCCTCTACAATTTTAAGCACCTCATATTTCCCCTTAGGCAAATGAATGGACACACAGGATTACAGTCCAGATGGCAGTTTGTTCAATAACTGGACCAGTAGGTTAAGCCTCCATTACACAGGCTTAGGGCACAGGAACTGTTTATGACCCAAGGACTGTGCATAATGTTTGCAGCAAATAATCAGTTTAATGTTTTTTAAAATTATCGCGGCCACATCAGGAGCCATGAATTTTGTCTTTTAAATCACTGAATGCACTTATTTTTTAGAAATCAGTCATCAAGATTAAGATAGCACTACAGGGAACACTATTTATTCTCTTTGGGGTTTCTTTGAGTCAGAATTCGTTTAATATTTTCCTGCCGAGTTAAAGGATTAATTAAAGCGCCCTGCAAAACTGTACAAAACGGCACTGCCAGGAAACCATCCTGTCCTAAGGTGCAGTGGCTGGTGAGGCCAAAGTGCAAAACGCTAGCCAATTCTGGCACGAGGAAGAAAAGCTAACAGGAAATCCTAAAGTGTTAACTCTAGGCACTTGGCTGAGGAGCTGTACAGGCTGGGAAGCCTGCGCAAGAAAGTAGAGCAATCAACTAGAGTTGTCGTAAAAACAAAACCCAACGGAATCACCCAGTGCTTACGCTAGAAAGTGACTTGATGTCTGGTGCTTACTTCCTGTGTAAGTGCATGGTGATTCCAGAGACTCCAGCAAGCGACACGGAAACTGATGGTCAGGCTAGATTTCAGTTGAGATAGACTCATTGTATCCAAATTAGACATGATATGTAGTGAGGAAACAAAACACTGGCTCAAGTATACCGTTTGGCACAATTCTGTATGTTGTCCACCACAACACTCTCAAGACCTAAAACATCTCAAGTATTATTAGTTTAACCTGATTTATGGGAACCCTAACCTAACCTTAAACTTTGGTTAAAAATTTATTTTGTTTTAAACGCTTCCCAGTGGGCAAAACCACTTTGTGAATGTCAAAAACGATATCTTATAATTAAATGATTAAATAATTTGAGCATGTAAAAGCTCATCAAAGGGAAAAAAAATCAGCATCCATTTAAACAGTTAAATTGGACTCAGTAACCTGGAATGATTTTAACCGCATTGAAAAAGCTTGAAATTAATTTTTTTTTTCCTGTGAAAAAAATGTGAATATTAACTAAAGCTCTTCACCTGTATCTACATAATTTTAAGTGTTGTACTGCTGCTCCATTATTGTTTGTTTTGGTTAAAAACAATGATACAGATGTTTACATTAAGGGGGTTGGTGGGAGCACAACGAAGCCAAAATGGCAATGGATTTATCAAACACGTATAAGCATAAAGAAAAACACCAAAAGAATTATTATCTTATGAACTCATTGAATAACAAAAAAGCAAAAGGTAAAACGATATCCAGGAAACCTGCCTCAAGAAAGAGTGCAAATTTTGCAATTCAGGGATTCTTATTATTATACCATTTAAAAAAAAATAAGAATTGTTCCCTCAACAGGGAAGATGGGATGTGAAATCACCTTTGAGCCAGGCTCTTTATACTCAAAGCACACCGAATCCTCAGTAGATGCCCAGTTAAAAATAAACGCTTTCACATCAGACTCCTTTTACGGTTAGCTGTGCTTTTGTGTAAAGGAACTTGGTAATGGCAGAAGTCCAAAAATAACCACCACTGAAAGAAAAAAAAGTGGGAGCATCAAGGAAAACTAAAAGGGAAAGAGAGAACAAGAAATCTATAGCTATTCATGTGAATGAATAAAGACAGATAGAGCAACAACAAAAAAAAACACAGGACAGTCGAGAAAAGACATTACAGAAAAAAAAATATCAGGAATGAGAAAAGATGCAGTGAGAGAAAACTGAGACTGAAGAATACAAAATGAAGCTGGATGACACAAAGATTAGAGCTGAGCTGCTGGACATACAGTAGATAGAGATTAAACCCCATGACCAGATGGTATTCACACACTCGAGGATTAGTAGTGGCGTGAAAACCCTCCGCTGGACATGTACAGTATGCAAAATTCACCCACGCTCATACAAGAGCATGGCATATCTTACAGGTAGAACCCACATGCCCAAAATTTAACACTGGAACATTTGGTATTAATGGCCACAGGGCACTGATGTCCCTCATATGGATTTTTCATCAGCCACGTATTGACTAAAATATTTGCACTCATGTGACTCAAGTGCAAAGATAATGGTTGTCTACCCAACTTGGAAACATTTTCAAATATTCACAAATGTTGTTTTGAGGTGTTTAAACATCCTCCCTATAGTGCTGATTTTCAGCTGGTTCTGTTTGTTATATATAATGTAATGACTGGTGCATGCTGAAAAAGTGTTCCCAACCCCCATGTTACAGGAAAAGGATCCATGTCATTTACTGTTTATGCCTGATATTAGACTTTATTTTTTAAAACATTACGCTTATTTAGTTTTAATCATGTCTGAACTTTTACTTACCATTAATCTAAAACAAAATAAAAATTAATTATAGAAAATCTATCTTTATAAGTTACAGTGTTTTTATGTTTGTTTATGTGCTTAAAAGCGCAAGACAACTCAAAAAGGACACCACATATAAATGAGTAGAGGTCACACTGTAGCTTAGTGGTTAGCACTTTGGCCTCGCACCTCCAGGGTTGAGGGTTAGAATCCCATCTCCGGTCTGTGTGTGTGTAGAGGTTGCATATTCTCCAAACGCTTGGTAGGTTTCCTTTGGATATTCTAGTTTCGTCTCACAGTGCAAAGATATGCGCTGTAAGTTGACTGGTATTTCCAAATTGCCCGTTTTGTGTGTGTGTATGTGGTTGTGCCCTGCAAAGGGTTGGCACCTCATCCAGGATGTACCCCGTCTTGTGCCTTAAGTTCTCTGGGATAGGCTCCAGGCCCCCTGTGACACTACACAGGATTAGCAGCCAGTATTGGAACATTCTCAGGAAAAAGGTTCAACAATCAACAGTGCTCGTTACAATGAAATGCCTATTGAAGATCTGAAGACCAGATTAAGCCTTTAGATTAAATGCAGACGACTGCTGTCCAAGGATGTTGTGATCTTGCATGACAATGCATATCTGCACAGTTTTGCCTCTGCAAAAACCTTGTTTTAAGTTATTTAAGCATCCTTCCTATAGTTCTGATCTTGCTCCATTGGTCTTTCACCTAATTGGTCCCCTGAAAGCATCCCTTTAAGGATAAAGATTCAATTCTGATGAAGAAGTGAAGACAGCAGTGCATTTGTGGCTCGCAGCTTAGCCTAAAACATTTTTTAATGAAGGAATATGAACGCTTGTTGACAAATGGATATTGTGTACTGAAAAGCAAGAAAATTATGTTGAAAAAGAATGTATCGTTTCTATTACTGTCTTTTCTAAAAGACCAAAGGGCAGACAGACTCACCCTTGTGTCTCTCTCTCACACACTTTTTTTTTTTGCAATTCAATCTCAGTTTCAATCACATTTATTAAGCACTGGACACTGGATTCCCTTCACATGAAAAAACTGCTGTGTCACACGATGACTCTCTGTGAAAGTGTTCACTCTTTTGCTTATCATCCAGTGACTTGTGTTTGGTAATGCTTGGAACTCGCGTTGTTTTCCTACACCTTTGAATCACCCCAAAAAAAAAGAGGTAAAATTACAAGCACACTCACTAAAGAAAACTACTGTAGCATGCCTCCAAGCTAACATGATCACTCTGCATTCAGGTCACTGCTTTTATTGCCAATTAAAGCTGGATAAAGTAAACACATTTAAGGATGTGTAATACGATGACACCCATAACCTCTCATCCTTTCTTCTTTGAAAAGGAAGAAGTTCTTTTCCTTCGGGTAACTAGGTTGGCAGGCCAAGATCCACAAAGTAAACAACAGCAGCAAGACATTTGCAAATTAGTGATAGAACTGCCCTATTACAGCAACCTTTGACTGGGTGCCAATCCATCGCAGCTGTGAGATTCACGCTAATGCCATTCAATGCGAGATTCGTACTGTAGGTACTAATCTCAGCATAAGAGCTTTAAATTCATGCTTGTTTTTTTCCCCGTTGATGAATCCAATCTCAACCACTGAGTACAACAATGTTATAGATGGCATCAGATGGCAACAGAACAAATATCCAAAATGAAAAAATTAGCAAGGACTGCATAATTATCACGACCTAAATTGAATAGTTTTGTTTTTCACAGAAATAATACATGAACTTGCTGATTATTTTACAATTTAAAAATCAAATGAACTGTTTTACAGTGAGAACATTAGTCACTGGTATGGTGGACAATTGCCTTTTGACGAAATACAAAATCATAATAACATTTTATTTAAACTTTGAGAAATTTAGAATAAACTTGAGAGTTTTAAGATTATTCCTGCATATAAATAATCCAATCCTTATCTTACTAGGAAATAACATGTATGGGATTACAGTAGGTAATTAAATAATCACAACAATGGTTATTTTACGACACAAAGTTCATGGAACTGTTCTGGAATAGTTCTTGTAGGAACAGTATTTTCAAGTGTATTTGCAAGCACCATGATGAAATTGGCTCTTATCAGTAAAGCAAGACAAAAATGTACTTCTGCTGCAGAGGAGAAGTTCATTTAGAGTTGCCAGTCTCAAAAATCACCAATTAACAGTACCTCAGATTAGAGCTATTATGAAGACTTAACAGAGTATAAGTAGCAGACACATTTTAATACCAATTGTTCAAATGACATTATTGCATATTTAAAATCAGTAAAGACGATTGAACTAGAAGGTGCGTACAAATCTTTACGTGTGTCCAAACAGGTAGTGTATGTACAGTACATACAATGTATGAGTACAGTATACAGTGGTGTGAAAAACTATTTGCCCCCTTCCTGATTTCTTATTCTTTTGCATGTTTGTCACACTTAAATGTTTCTGATCATCAAATACATTTAACTATAAGTCAAAGATAACACAAGTAAACACAAAATGCAGTTTTTAAATGATGGTTTTTATTATTTAGGGAGAAAAAAAATCCAAACCTACATGGCCCTGTGTGAAAAAATGATTGCCCCCCTTGTTAAAAAAATTACTTAACTGTGGTTTATCACACCTGAGTTCAATTTCTGTAGTCATCCCAGGCCTGATTACTGCCACACCTGTTTCAATCAAGAAATCACTTAAATAGGAGCTACCTGACACAGAGAAGTAGACCAAAAGCACCTCAAAAGCTAGACATCATGCCAAGATCCAAAGAAATTCAGGAACAAATGAGAACAAAAGTAATTAAGATCTATCAGTCTGGTAAAGGTTATAAAGCCATTTCTAAACCTTCGAGACTCCACCGAACCACAGTGAGAGCCATTATCCACAAATGGCAAAAACATGGAACAGTGGTAAACCTTCCCAGGAGTGGCCGGCCGACCAAAATTACCCCAAGAGCGCAGAGACAACTCATCCGAGAGGCCACAAAAGACCCCAGGACAACATCTAAAGAACTGCAGGCCTCACTTGCCTCAATTAAGGTCAGTGTTCACGACTCCACCATAAGAAAGACTGGGCAAAAACGGCCTGCATGGCAGATTTCCAAGGCACAAACCACTTTTAAGGAAAAAGAACATTAAGGCTCATCTTAATTTTGCTAAAAAACATCTCAATGATTGCCAAGACTTTTGGGGAAATACCTTGTGGACCGACGAGACAAAAGTTAAACTTTTTGGAAGATGCCTGTCCTGTTACATCTGGCGTAAAATTAACACAGCATTTCAGAAAAAGAACATCATACCAACAGTAAAATATGGTGGTGGTAGTGTGATGGTCTGGGGTTGTTTTGCTGCTTCAGGACCTGGAAGGCTTGCTGTGATAAATGGAACCATGAATTCTACTGTCTACCAAAAAATCCTGAAGGAGAATGTCCGGCCATCTGTTCGTCAACTCGAGCTGAAGCGATCTTGGGTGCTGCAGCAGGACAATGACCCAAAACACACCAGCAAATCCACCTCTAAATGGCTGAAGAAAAACAAAATGAAGACTTTGGAGTGGCCTAGTCAAAGTCCGGACCTGAATCCTATTGAGATGTTGTGGCATGACCTTAAAAAGGCGGTTCATGCTAGAAAACCCTCAAATAAAGCTGATTTACAACAATTGTGCAAAGATGAGTGGGCCAAAATTCCTCCAGAGCGCTGTAAAAGACTCGTTGCAAGTTATCGCAAATGCTTGATTGCAGTTATTGCTGCTAAGGGTGGCCCAACCAGTTATTAGGTTCAGGGGGCAATTACTTTTTCACACAGGGCCATGTAGGTTTGGATTTTTTTTTCTCCCTAAATAATAAAAACCATCATTTAAAAACTGCATTGTGTTTACTTGTGTTATCTTTGACTAATAGTTAAATGTGTTTGATGATCAGAAACATTTTGTGTGACAAACATGCAAAAGAATAAGAAATCAGGAAGGGGGCAAATAGTTTTTCCCACCACTGTATGTTACATTCCTTGTTGCATTATTGACAAACATTCCTATAACTTATACATTTTTCTTTAGGACCTGTTGTTCTCTTATTAGTCAAGATTGAAAGTTTTTGCTGAGGCCCTGCTGAACTTGGACAGAAGGTTCTTGCCTTGTAACCAAATGCAGGCATGAATTATGATTTATTAACTAAACAGCTAATCAGGTTTTGTTGTATCTAATAGTCTTTTACTAGATCGGCACATCACTATGCCTGCACCCAAGTGGCCAAGTTTATTGAGCATTAAAAAAAAGGTTTATTTAACAATTGACAGTTACTGCCTGTCATATTATAACCACAACATTGAAGTGTTTTTGTAGTTAGTGAGCTGTGTTTGATGTGAGATTTTTCTTTGGTAGCTTGTCAGCAGCGGAAGGTTGAAGAATAGAAATCTATGGATCTTTTTTTTAGGACTTGTTTAACTTTAGAAACCTTCATGGGTAAGATTCCCTAAAGATCAACATTTCCAAAAATAAAATTTCATGCTGATGGATTTATTAAAGCCAAGGATTACCTGTCAGATCATTTTATTGTCTGCTTTATTCAATGAAAAGATGAATAGTTGCAAGTAAACACCAACGCTGTGCTTTTATTTTATAGTTTTAGTTGCTGCTGTTTGCTTGATAAAACTTACATGTAACTGAGGTGCATTTTGAATTGTTTGTTAGTTTAGTAAGTCATGTTTTTAAATGTCCTCAAAATAAGTAACCTTTTTGATTTTCATTTTATTGTTTGCATATTCCGTAATGCAACTTTGACAGACGTATCTGCATTTTACATTTTTCTTGCTATTACTTTTTTTATCTGTTACAGACAAAGAAAGAATGTTTTGCTGCCTCTTTATTGTATTAGTTGCAATGGGAATTAGCACCTTACATTTTCACTACAACAACTTTGATTTGACATGTTTTGACATCTTGAGACCCCAATGTCCTCATATGAGGACATGTAGTTCTCCCAGAAATATTCCAAATGCTTATTTTATATACCAGTAAGTAGCTAGCTAGCAACTGGAAGTGTGCACTGGACCATTTTTCTCTTCCCATTGCCTGTGAGAGATGCAGGGTGTTTCTGTTTCACAGGACAGGTTCTGGGTGTAACCAGGACAGAGCAGTTACTATAGATGAAAGATCAAGCGTAGTAAATGATGCACAGCTTCAGGCTGGCACACTGTATGCTTGCATATTAATGAACGTGGCCTTTTTTAATCCTGTGAGCTTTATATTTGACCACTCGCTCTCGCCCACATATAAGACAAAGCCCCAGCTCTCACGACTCGAACACGTCTACTAGCAACAGAATGCACTCCGTGGCACAGCTTGTTTCTATGCAGCTTTGATGAGGCAAATGTGCTTTTACATAGAATAATCATAGTGGTATAATTTAGCCAATTAAAATTAAATTGTATGACCTACAAACTCCCTTTGTCACAAAACCCTTTAGGGTTGTAAACTTCTAATGGCATCTTTTTTATCACCTTAGTCTTTTAAACCAAAGATGTCTAGAAAGTAATTGTCCAGAGCCTCTCCTTTATGCATTGTTATTGCTTTGCCCCTGTAGCTCATTTTCACCAGTCTGTCCTGTATATGCTACTATCCTTTACAATACCTAACAGCTAAGCTTAACGGCATTACTTAACAGCTGAGCTACATGCTACAGAGTGTTAACTGGGTCATATCCTGTTCACAATTAACTTATTATGTCACTTTAACGGCATGTGCAGCGATAAAAAAAAAAAAAAGAAAAAAAAAAAAATCCCTTGGCTTGATGGAGGACGTGACCCAGGATAAATTCCCTCACACGCTGGCTAAGTGGTTAACCTGTACCATGTTTTTCAGCTCAGTGGGAAACACAATTGAGTCCTGTGATAATCAATCATTAACACACAACCAAAACAGCTTCCATCGTGCAAGCAAATTTGAAATCTCCCTGTGCCTCGAAGGGAGCATGGCCACACAGTTAATAGATCCCCTTGTCAGTAGTAGCAGTAAATTAAGCACACTCTCGCATAGTACACACACAATCCAGCAGACACAAGACTGTGAGGAGACACCTGCAGAGACGGCTCATGGAGCCTCTGCTAATGATATGGATACCAGTGTATATACAGCTTTCAGCAACAATAATAATAATAATGATAATAATAATAATGCAATCATAATAATAATTAAAATCCAATTTTAATCCAACTTCAATTCCTGAAATTGAAGTAAGGGACAGGGGAGATGGCTGGGGTTATTAATAATTGGTTTTACATCTTCATTTACAAGCCATTTCATGAATAAATAAAAAAAGAATATGAATAAACTATGGTTTATTTAGTGGCATTTTGTAGTGTGAGTCATTTTACTAATTGCATTATTGTACAATTTTTTTTTTCCACGCTCCCCCTAAAATCGTGCTTCCAGTGTCGAGCCCTGTGGTGATGTCCACTAGCATCCTCCCTCCACATTTTGTACTTCTGAGTAGGAGACCTTTCCAGTCAGTCCCGTGCCTCTAGGAGCAGGGCAAACCACAGGGTGAAAGGAAAACACGACATGCAAACGAGTCATAGAAAACAGATCGCACGAGTGTTATAATCATTCTCAACTTTTATTAAAAAAAATTTCCCTGCACACGCTCTGTGCTGCCCCGGGTCATGCGTCCTGACAAATGAGAAGAGCACTCTCTGTTCTCTGTTTGGTAGAGATCATGACAAGCAGGCTGAGAAATAGAAGGGTTTTCATTCTTTCCACTGACTGTCTATATCTATTATATAAATCACAATGTCTTAGTATATGTATATCTGTAATATATGTATATATCCTTTAAAAATTCACCAATTTCCTCCCACAGTCCAAAGAACTGCAGATTAGGCTGATTGTCTTTCCCCTTGTGTGTGGATGAGTAAGTGATTGTATGTGTGCCCTGCGATGGATTCGCACCCTGTCCAGGGTCCTCATGCCCTAAGCCTCCTGGGATAGGCTCCAGGCCCCCCGCGACCCTGAACACAGGATAAAGCGGTAAAGACAGTAAGTGAGTGAGCTATCTACCTAATATAGTTAGTTCATTTTTATCTACAAACAGATACTAACTAGTTAAAATCAGTCCACCAACCTGACATTAGCTAGTCAATGTAAGCTAGCTGGCTTCCTCTTAAAAAAGATAAATACTGTACATAAGCCAGCAAAAATTACTCAACCAATCTAACATTAGCAAGTCAAAGTTAGCCAGCTAATTCTATCTGCAAACAAATAACTATATTAGCCTGATAAAAATCAATTTACCAACCTAACATTAGCTAGTCAATGTTGGCCAGCTAGTGTCCTGTACGAACAAGGCGAGTCAAGTAGACTTTTATTGTCATTTTAACCATATACAGTTCAGTACACAGTGAAATGAAACAGCGTACTGTATCTCCAGGACCAAGGTGCTACAAACATGCAACATAAATAAACAGACGATTTACTAAGATAAAGGCACGTAATTAACCGGATCTCTAAGACAAACCAAATTGACACCATAAATAAGAAAAAGAGCAGCTACATGACAACATGACAATGTGATATACTGTGATAGATAAAAAAAAATAGTAAACATTTCTTGTAAAAGTAGCAGCAGAGACAAAGAAACATTACGTTATAGCTGGTAATATACAATAAGCTATTAAACATAAGACTATTTATTCTAGCTTCAGCATCTACAAACTATTTCAATTTTATGTGTTAAAACAAACAAAATACAACAAAAATACTGTGCCTTAGAGTGCTTTAACTAATGCAAATGAATAATGTGTCGTCTTTTGTTGATTTAGTCATCTTTAATAAGAGCTTTATCCTAGTCAGGATCTTAGTGGATTCACACGCTTGTTCACACGTAGGGCAATTTAGCATCACCAATCCGCCTACCAGCCTGGTTTTGGGAGGTAGGAGGAAATCGGAGACCCCGGAGGAAATCTACACAGACATCTCCACACAGATGTCATGAATCAGTGGTAGAGGCTGATGCAAGAGCAGGTAATTTATAGTTGAAAGTAAAAACAAAACAAACAAAAGTGTGAACACAAGAACCAGGGACATGAACTATGGATACGGAGAGACACTTAAAAAAATTAGTTTAAACAGAGATGTTAACAAGGCATAATGAGACGCAGGTCTGAGTAATTAGTGAGACATGTGACTTGGTCATGTCATGTCCTGGGGATGTTTGGTAGTGTCGTTCTGCCCTGTTCAACTTCATGATGATAACAGCCAGTTATCTGTGCCATTTGCTGTAAAACGTAATTGGATTAGGCTTGCAAGTGCTATATAACCAGCTAAGTATAACTACAGTAATAAATGCTGAATGGACCTGGAGTTCCTTGAGCATGTAAAGCACATTATAATGATGATAATAAATATATATATATATATATATATATATATATATATATATATATTTTTTTATTAATTTTTTTTATATATCAACAGAGCTAACGATCCTACCCCAAAACTCAGGGCTAATAAGAGATACCGTATTTACTGGCAATATGTTTTACTCCTGCTCAGAAATCATTGGATTCACAGGCTAACACTACACCAGCCTTCTTTAATAAATACGTAATGAAGTCGGTGACTGGTTGAGAGACCTCGAGAACCCTAAAATAAACAAAATGAACACTTCTTTTGAAGATTAGTTCATTGTAAGATCATAGCGTGAATCAACAAAAGCATCAGATAATATAAGAAGCCAAACAACCTCCCACTCCCCAAATGTGTTATGGAGGAATTTGCACAGGCGAATATTGAGTTATAAAACGTTACCCATATGGGTTGCTGCATCACAATTTCCCATGGTTCCCTGGTCTCATTAACTTGCACTGACCACAAAACAATATTCTAAGTCTTGTTTAGCACCTTTTTCCCCCTGAACTTACTAAAGGGAACCACTTCATATCTGACCACTTTTAAACAGAAATGTAGGAAATTTTAGTCACAGTAATTTCAATAGGCTCCAAGTAAAAAAAAAAATCCACTTCTTACTTGATTTTAGTCTCAAGCAATTAGTAACGTTGCATAATTTGTACAAAGGGTGTTCATTCCAAACCAGGACTTTTGATAATAAAATATTCACAGATAATAATAATAATAATAATAATAATAATAATATATTTTACTACAGCATAGATAGTTTTTACATTATATGAATTTAACAGTTGCAAATATAGTGTACATGTAATATCAAGAGAGGTTTTTTTGTTTGAAACTAGAATTACCCCTCTCAACTTGTTTAGGCCAAACATGGACTTATAATATTTAACCAAATAACTAATAGTTAACCTAAGAATAACAGAACACAGTTATGAGAGTAAAACCTGCTAATTCATGCACTTATCCCAGTGTTTCACTAGTGCTTGAACACCATCAAAGTAGAAAGATTTTTTTAGTACACCAAAACCGTGATTGCCTGCTTCATGTCTGAAACGCTGCCCTCACAGGAATTCCTTTAATGCCCCACACATGTGGA
This sequence comes from Clarias gariepinus, assembly GCF_024256425.1. Lineage (NCBI taxonomy): Eukaryota > Metazoa > Chordata > Actinopteri > Siluriformes > Clariidae > Clarias > Clarias gariepinus. The sequence goes on from NC_071122.1 coordinate 11,031,873, forward strand.
AGTTGGTTGGTGTGAGGTCAGGACTACACAGCTGATGTAGCAGTAACGTCCAGCTGACATCTTGTAATGTGCAAGTGGTGCAGTGGGTGGTGTGAGGTCATGCATTGTTCTGCAAAAACAGAACATCTTTGGTGATTAAACCAGGTGCATGAATGTTCACAGGAAACGAATGCGCTGGACCCAGAGCCACCTCGGCCAGGCTCATTTACTGACGTACTGCCTTCTTAAAAATATTTGCACCATTCAAATCGTTCAATGCGGCCAAGAGTCTCATCACCATGCTCTGCTTTAAGTGTTCTGTAAATGTAAATCAGGTTTATGTCTTTATTCACAAGAAATTTCGTACAAGCTTGACTTGAATGCCCCTGGTACAATAGTTATGCTCTGGATTCCATCAGTATGCATATAGATATAATATCTGTAAGTCCAGGGAGAATTATTACTATTGCACAAATTATAGAATGATCCTATTTTGTTTAACCTGTTTTAAGAGCAAAGAAAAGGCTATTAAATACTGTAATACAAAAAAGTATTTATATTTCTTCTCTGCTCCAAAGGTGTTGCTATGTTAGAAACGTTTTACAATACAGTTGTAATAGGAGTTAAAATTTTAGCTAACATTAACTAGAATTCAGTTAATATAAGTAAAGAAGAAGAATATTATTACTAAGGGCATTTCTTTATTTTTGGGTTCATTAATATTTTATTTGAAACAAAAAACAATGAATGCAACGTACATAGACCGGTGTGGAAGTAACGGCTAATGACACAACACAATACTTATTGCAGAGGTGCATCAGTGTTTTTAGAGAATCCTGGGTAATCCTTCTGATAACAGTATATTATCACTGTGCATGGCAAATCAGGCTTAAATATTTATTCTCTTTAATGTTGCAGTAGACTTCCATTAGTGCAGGGAAGGAAATCGGGCCAGCAGAAATACAAGAGGGGGGGAGGGAGAGGGAAATCAGAAATAACAACAGATAATGATGCTGTGAATGGAGGTAAGGAAGACACATGGGGGAACTAAAGAATATGAAATCAGAGACGGGTGAAATGTATCAGTAGCGGAAGCATGTGAGATGCTTGTTCATAATTTATATTAATTTTTTATAATGTTCACTGACCTTTGCTCATTTCCTCTCCAGTGCTAAGGTTGTTCCTCAATAATGAGCCCTGTAGATTTTGTCATAAATATTTTTTGTATAGTGCTTTTGTGCCAAACTGAAGGACACCCAGGATTACATTTGCACCTAAAAACCTATAGCACATAGTTCTCAAATCTGATCGGTCACAAGATTTTGTCTAATCATGTATTCATAAACAGTTAAAATATACACAAATAATTATATGGATTTTTTTTTTTATGTGTGTAGTGTTAAAATTATTGAATATTAATTGAAGGAGATTTCAGTGTCAGCACTTGATGCAAGAAATTCCTCTAGATGGGGAGTTTTACGAATTCTGGATTTTTTTTTCTTTTCCTTAGGATGAGAAAAAAGAAAAGCTAGTGGCATAATGCCTGCTAACAGCCTCTAAAAATAACAGCGACTTCCTTTTGAACGTTGTACAATTCTCTAATTCATTCTTTAATTATATATTTTTTTAAACTAAAGTTAGGACCAACAAATTGGTGTGGTATGAAAGGAAAGTTTAACATCTCATTAATGCTATAAGAAACAAATATAATAATATACAAGGGCTGTAGTGAAACTACATAAGTAGGCATAACTTTTTTTATTTACTGATTTGGGTAGTTCAGATTGCACATGCTGGAGAAGCGACTCTTTCTCTATTTAAAGCACTCAAAGTTGATGGTCTCCCACTGCACTACAGAACGTTAACAGAGATACCACTTTTAAGAGCAATGTGCGCAGATGGATGAAGAAGGTTAAAGAAGAGAAACCAGCACTGAAAGCAAACCATGTGGTGGACCATCAACTGTGTCAAAGAGGATTTCCAAAGAGGATTTGAGAGTTGCATGAATGCATCTGTTGTGATGAAGACTACTTTGAGTAGTTCTTTGGATAGAGGAACAGTTACTTTACCAAATTGTGCAATTTAAATGACCTATATCAGTTAATAAGACATTATGATCCCTTTTGCTTTACTTTCAGTACAGCCTTCATAATCAACTTGCTAAGAAAAAATGCTAACAGCAAACTTGTAGCTTTGTGTACATTATTTAAACCTTGATTATTTTTTTCAGCATGTTTTAGTTATTATATACTGTATTATATACAGTAAGTATTAGGGCTGTCAGTTTTAAGCCGAATGACTTCACATACAGTAACTGCAGCGTGGTTACCCGGCTGTGTGATATAATGGCATGTTTAGCACGGATAATTAAATAAAACCAAAGTTTTTAAGTGTGCTTCAGCTACCTTCAAGAGAAACTACTTTTTAAAAATAAGCTGTAATGACTATGACTGTGCATAACTAAATTAAAACATTGTATCTATTGACATCACTAGTAAGTATGTAAAATCTGCAATGGACAATCCCAAATACAGAATAGAGCATAACATGTCCATAGGATCATTTCAATAATTATTGCACTGTGAAAGGTTTGCTCTGCTGCATGCTTACTGCTCAGCCTGCGAGGATCAATCTGTTTACCGAATCTGACCTTTATCTGATTATCTTGGCACTTGGACAGTCATCAGATGAGCATACAGAAGAGATTAACAAGTCCCAAAAGCTGTTTGCCTCATAATCACAACAACAATTTTAGTTTTCCTCTGTCAGGGCTATTTGACGCCATGCTCTCTAAGTCGGAATTTCCAATTTTCACCTAGAGTGAAGATCGGCAGTGGAATAGTTGGGGAAAGCTGATACAATTAACTATTTCAAATACATTTTGAGTTTGCAGTCAAAGGAAATCACTACATTAAGCTATATGTAAAACTTTCTTTCTGACACAAAGCCATGGTAACAGAGAAGCCAGGCCAAACAGACTGCAACAGGACACACACGCATTAGCAACACGCGAGGGAGCATTAACACTGAGTCATGCAGTGAGAACTCAAGCATGTGCTCCCAAGCAAGACTGTTTCAAGCAGTGAAGAAAAGCTGAAAATCCTAAACTGTCTTTTAAACTGGTTAACTTTAATACTTAACCACATAAGATTGGTTCTTTAGCAACCACAGTCAAGTAGCGAGGCTTAGCACAATCACATCCGGGATGGTGGGTATTTTTCTGTCTATACTTTTGCAATGAAATTATCCAGACTTTTTGCCAGACTTTTAAATTCAGAAAAAAAAAAAAATCTTTTTCATTTTCTGGCCCCAACAGACTTGTTGAAATTATGAGACACATATGAGCACACATATGTGCTTTTATATGTTCACAAAAACTTGTGTGAAAAAGTGTGAAAGCCTCAGAGTGTAAGATCGATAGTTTACTGGAAAACTAGAAATAGCACAAAGCCTGAGTGATTTGTTATATGTAAAATGTCAACTGTACTGTAACTTGCCTGCATTGTCTGCTTTTTTTGCCTCCCTCTTTGATAGTTTATACTAATAAATCCTTGCAGGTAGTTTTGATAGCACTGAGATCACTTTTACTCCTTTTCCACTGAAGAGAACCAGGTGCAGGTTCATGTCTAGTGCTAGTGCCAGTTCAGAGGGGGTTCAAAAGCGAACGTCTTAAGAACTGTCTTTGTTTTTCCATAAGCAAGAAAGTCACAACATTATGTCACTGTACACGTTTGTGTACATCCTTACTAAGTAAATCTAGCAAAAAAAAATAAAAAATCTAAATAATACAATTTAATGCTAGCGACAAGCACATCAAAAACAACAGCAAACTTCATCATGGCTTTGCAAGCAGTTCCCCTGGCCTTGCAATTCTACTTTGGGATAAACCATCCTTACGAGAAAGCTGGCTATTAAGTCCATGTTTGAAAGATGGCAGTTACAAACCTTCAGTTGGTCGTGATAATCCCACGCCCCATCCCCTGATGTAAGCAGTTCTTTGTTCTACCCCAGTAAAGAGGTAGTTCAGTGGTTAAGGCATTGGACTATGGTTTGGAAGCTCCTAGGTTGCCACTGTTGGGCCCTTGAGCAAGACCCTTAACCCTCAACTGCTCAGATACATAATAAGATAAAAATGTAAGTCATCCTTGATAAGGGCATCTTTTAAATGCTTAAATGCAAAGTGCCATGCAACCGGTTCTGATGACTGACAACAAATAACTGAATCGAAATAGCTTATGAACTGTACCTTGGTGGGGAAGGACCAGGCTCTTAAGGCCTTCAAATCTCAAACCCTGAAAAACCAATTATCCAGTTAAAAAAAATAAATCTCCTTGGTTATTGTCCTCTAATAACCTAGCATTATTAAGAACAAAGCATGAAAACAGAATGTATTAAAATCCTGAATTCATTGTTTTGACTTTTGTTTCTTACAGGTGGACATCCACATGGAGACACATCATTAATTGGTGTCCTATTCTAAAAGTAGGAACCAAAATAGACCTGCAAATATTTCATTAGATCACATGGCCTAAAATCTGACCTCTGCTATTATACATCACCATATGATTACATATGACAGACAGACACACCAAAGCAAAGCAAACACAGCCATTAACAAGGTCCTAATCAATAGACAAGAAGGACAGAGTCGCCTTTCAGCAGACAAAAGTGCCTTACTGTAATAGCTGACTCTAGACTTCTATTTTGGGAGCGTAGAACATGGCAAACTGGGGATTTTTTTTTCTTTGGGAAAGCTAGAAAGCAAGAAATGAATCCTTGCTGCCATCAACGCCAGTCAGACCCTTTGGGAAAATTGCCAAATTAAAGCTGTACTACTTTACTAAGCACTGTCACTCAGTGGGGTTCTTCAAACAACTCATCGCCCCAAGGACTTTTAAATCAGGGATATTAAAAAATAAACCCACTATGCCAGGTCTGTAAGGACAAGCAAGAGTATTTTGTTTACAGAGGGGTTTTTGTTAGTGTGTGTATATTGTTTCCCAGCAATTTCTTGAAATTAACTGAGGAGCAATTTTGCTAAGTGATTATTATTTGAATAAGGTGGATTTAATCTTTAAAAACCCATTATACTAATGAGTGCTGTGTAGCCTGAACTCCAGCAAACAGTGATACTGAACATTATTAACTGCTTGTACACAGTGCTAATGAGGTTAAAGTGCAGAATGTCTGCCTTAATTCACAGGTACTAGCCGGTGGCTAAGCAAGAAAATCATTTCAGAATACAGTGGAACCTTGAATTACGACCATAATGCGTTCGGGAAGTGGGCTCGTATTCCAAAACACTCATAAAAACAGTAATTTATCTTATTTAAATTATATTCAGCATGTTGGAAATATGGTACTTTAAAGCAGGTGATTAAATAACACGTTTTAGTACAAAGAAACCTCGCATTGTGAGTAACGCGGTTTGCGAGTGTTCCGCAAGACAAGCAAAGATTTTTATACATTTTAACTTGAAAAATGACCTAGTCTTGGTTTACCAGTACCGAGTATCATGTATCACGCATGCGCTTCTTGTTTTGACGCTGAGTGTCACGTGATCTCAGATAAGCCTACAGTTTTTCTCTCTCTTGCGCTGCAAAATTGTGGGTAATTGTCTCCGCTGCTGGGTTTTAGTGCTCGTCTCTCACTGATTAAATCAACATCCGTGCACGCGTGTTTTGTTTACTATAACACTGTGACCATGTGTGTTTTGTGTAGGGATGCACCGAATGTTCGGCAACCGAAATTATTCGGCTGAAAATAGGCAAAAAAAAGCACTTTCGGTGTTCAGCTGAATAAGTAAAAAGGCCGAATTAATTTTGCAGAACAATGACGTTTTTAATGACGCGAAATATAGTCAATAGAAATATAGTTACTCAAATAGTAACCCGCGCAAAGTGTGAGGCGCGCGCTGCAAACATGTCAGCAGTGTGGAAGCACTTTAAAGTGTCAAAGAAAAAGGCAAAAACGGCTGTTTGCAGACATTGTTCTGCTGAATTGTCCAGAGGGGGTGCATCTGCAAAAACGTACAGCACGTAAGTTTAATTTATCACTTAAAATCAAGACACCCCAAACATCATGCAGAGTATGAGAAAGACACGGCGGTGGCTACGGCAACAGCAGCAGCGAATCCACATTTTTTGCACTATTTAATGCACATATGTTACATTCTTTCAGCAGTCAGTTATAGGCCTAACATAGGCTATTCAAGAAGGGGGGCTTCAAAGATAGCCACATAAAAATATTTTTTTATTTTACTAATTTATTTATTTTAAGTTATATTGTGCTTTGTTTGTATAATATCTGCTGGAATGTTAAAAAAAATGTTCAGTGTTAAATAAATATTTAGAAATTGTATTTTTGTTATTTGATTTATTTTTCTGAAAAGCAACACAAAATAGTAAAAAGCAAATTTTACTATTTAATAAATAATTAATATAATATGGCAAAATAAATGGAAAAAAACGCGAAACACCGCGTTCGGTATTCGGCCTTCGGCCAAGCATTTCATTATTATTCGGCTTCGGCCAAAAATTTCATTTCGGTGCATCCCTAGTTTTGTGTTGGTAAGCATCTGTGTACAAAGCATACTGTTTCTTATAACACACATGTGTGCTCGCATGTAAAGCAAAAGAAAATCTCATTATAGGTTAAAGATCCATTTTCTTCCCTCTGTTGTTATGTGTGTGCACGTGTATTTTGACACCGCGCCCCTACACACACACTGTTCTGTCGCGATTCTTTTCAAAGGTGCAGGTTCATTTTTTTATTTATTTGACTTTACAGCAGTGATTCAGTTGGTATGCACTCACGCGAGTGTCATTAGCTATGTTCCTTGCTAATTTTTTCGACAAAACAGTCTTTCCATTAATGTGTATGTGTGTGTGTATGTTTGTGTGTTTGAGTAAAATTCTAATAAAAGAGGAGAAAAGTTTACTGTGTAAGATGAGAAGGGGGAGGCTGATTCCTCCTCTTACTTCACACACATACACAAACACACACACACACACACACACACACACACGCACAACGCCTGCATGCATAAACAGAAACACTTATCTGTCGGGATTTATTTTTTTAAAGGTAGAGTGCAGGTTAATTTGTTATATTTTTTACTTTATATTTTGTATGAATTATTTTTATATTTTTCTTTTTTAGGCTGTGGAATGAATAATTTAAGTTTCCATTATGTCTCATGAGAAAATTTGCTTTGATTTATGAACGAATTATGCTCATAATCCAAGTGTTCACTGTATTGGATTTGCTCAGTAAAATTGGATATGGGTCACTTTTGAATGTTGCTTATGTCATCAAAACAAGTACCCAATAGAACACTCCAGTACTAAGTATGTGTGGTTGCTATTTAGCCTGCTTTGCACCCTATTAAATTAGGCTTGCTTACTAAACAGCACCAATGTAACCACATAGTTATACTCCGTCCGCAGGGTTGTTATGGCAATGCTGGAATCCCTGAGCCAGAAGTCCACAGAGCTGGCCTCTCTTTCTTAGTGGTTACCATAACAACAGCGGAACTCTCAGGCAGAATCCCACAAAGCTTTGGGCCCTTTATCCAGGACAGGGCTGTATGTAAGATAATTTGTCCCTGAAACCTTGGAAATTGTCTTTTATCAAGCTGAAAGACCACAACTGATGCTGGTAGAGGCTGGCTGCTTATTTCCCTTTTATATTTTTTACATTTCTTATCACTCGATTGCCCAGAATCACTACTCTACTTTTTAAAATGGTCACATTTGACATTTGATATTTAAGAAATTCACTTTTCTAAACATGTTGTAAAGGAAGAATAAGCCCTCCAAATAACACCAGAATATAAAAACAGAAGACTAAGAAATCAGCCTTTGTGATCTTCTTCCCTAGAGATGTTTGCTGATCAAAGCCTAGGTTAAATATTACATTTCAGCAACTTCCAACGCTAAACAGGAACAACACAGCCTTAAGTCATCAAACTTCAGTTACTCTAACCAAAATCCTGCCATGTGCCATTCTTTACAAATATTTTAGTAGCTTTGCTTCATAATCTGTCAGGTTATATCCTGTCTTGGTTTATCCTAAAAGCAGTCATTATCATTCAATGAATGCAGAAAACAAATAATGCGACCTGTAAATAAAGTGACCTGGGTTTCTACATTGAAAGGTTAGAGTTTACCTTAAGGTGCAAAGTAAACAGGTTCTCTAGTTGTGGATGTGGTGAATGGTTGGTGTAGATGGTACACTGTCACCTTTCATTTAAGTTTCAAACAAATCTGTCAATGCGATCTTGGTTTTTACAATGGCTTTTCCCCAGTGGTAGATTATTAAAATACTGCTTTGGTCTCATCTGATTTTGCTTGACTTGAGTGATTATTAGTCTGGAAAGGAATTATAATTCCTTATAATGTTGTCACACCAGAATTCTTCCTAATTGGTCTGGGGTTTTGTTAAATATGACACAGGTATGTCTACAACTAAGAAGCATTGAAAAGAGCGACTCTGGTGTCTGAGCTTTAGCAAGTCAATTAGAGTTGTTTATGAGCAATATGACTTTTTTACTCACTCAGTCACTAGTCTTCTATACCGCTTTGTCCTGTATTCAGGGTCGCAGGGGCCTGGAGCCTATCCCAGGATCGAGGCTTAGGGCACAAGGCGAGGAACACCCTGGAAAGGGTGCCAATCCATCGCAGGGCACACACACATACTGTACACTCGCTCACACACTCATTCACACACTACGGGCAATTTGGGAACGCCAATCAACCTAACCTACAGTGGAGCAAAAAAGTATTTAGTCAGCCACCAATTGTGCAAGTTCTCCCACTTAAAGAGATGGAAGAGGCCTGTAAGAGGAAAATTTTGTCTGTCATAGTTGAGGTATACCTATGATGAAAAATCATTTTCATAATTTTCTAGATTTCTTAAAATTTTGTCTCTCATAGTTGAGGTATACTTATGATTTTAACATTAAAAATGCAAATTATGGTGAAAATAAGTATTTTGTCACCTACAAACAAGGAAGATTTCTGGCTCTCACAGACCAGTAACTTCTTCTTTAAGACGCTCCTCTGTCCTCCACTCGTTACCTGTATTTATGGTATCTGTTATCAGTATGAAAGTTACTTGTCCACAACCTCAAACAGTCACACTTCAAACTCCACTGTGGCCAAGACCAAAGAGCTGTCAAAGGACACCAGAAACAAAATTGTAGACCTGCACCAGTCTAGGAAGACTGAATCTGCAATAGGTAAGCAGATTTGTGTAAAGAATTCAACTGTGGGAGCAATTATTAGAAAATGGAAGACATACAAGACCACTGATATTCTCCCTTAATCTGGGGCTCCATACAAGATCTTACTCCGTAGTGACCTAATGTCCTGCAGAGAGCAGGGACGAAAGTAACAAAGGCTACCATCAGTAACACACTACGCCGCCAGGGACTCAAATCCTGCAATGCCAGACGTGTCCCCCTGCTTAAGCCAGTACATGTCCAGGCCAGTCTGAAGTTTGTTAGAGACATTGAATTGGGAGAATGTCATATGGTCAGATGAAACCAAAATAGTACTTCGCGTTTAGAGGAGAAAGAATGCTGAGTTGCATCCAAAGAACACCATACCTACTGTGAAGCATAGGGGTGGAAACATCATGCTTTTGGACTGTTTTTCTGCAAAGGGACCAGAACGACTGACCTCTTTCCATTAGCAAGGGCATTAAAGATGAAATGTGGCTGGGCCTTAAGCATTACAATGATCCCAAACACACTGTCCGGACAACGAAGGAGAGGCTTCATAAGAAGCATTTCAATGACCTGGAGATCTCAATGTCTCTAGATCTCAACCCTAAAGAAAATCTTTGGAGGGAGTTGAAAGTTCGCGTTGCCCAGTGACAGCCCAAAACATCACTGCTCTAGAGTAGATATGCATGGAGGAATGGGCCAAAATACCAGCAACAGTGTGTGAAAACGTTGTGAAGACTTACAGGAAATGTTTGACCTCTGTCATTGCCAACAAAGGGTATATAACAACATATTGAGATAAAATTTTGTTATTGACCAAATACTTATTTCCACCATATTTGCAAAGAATTTTTTTTTAAATCCTATAATGCGATTTTCTGGATTTTTTTTACTTATTTTGTCTCTCAAAGTTGAGGTATACCTACAGTATGATAAAATTACAGGCCTCTCTCATCTTTTTAAATGGAAGAACTTGCACAATTTGTGGCTGACTAAATACTTTTTGCCCCATTGTACAAGTCTTTGGACTGTGGGAGGAAACCCACCAAGCATGGGGAGAACATGCAAACTCCATGCAAACAGAGATGGAATTCGATCCTGGCCAGGAATCGAACCCGGACCCTGGAGGTGCAAGGCGACAGTGCTAACCACTAAACCATGTGATTTTATATTTGATTCTTTTTAATAGCACTAAAGTTCGCAGCCTGAATTCATACATTTTGAATAAAAAACTAACTAAAAATAGGTTAAATTGCATTTATAATACTAAAGGTCATTATTTGCTATTAGCCTTTATAAGTCTGACTGAACACAAAATAGCACATTTAATTGTAAAATATCATGTGTCAAAATGATTACAATCTAAATTTTTAACCTAAAAGCAATTCAAAGGTTTTTCAGTCACATTGCTCCTAGTATCCCAAGCCAGAGCTAGCATTTTGTTTTTCAAAAGCATACCTAAAGTGACCAAAAGCTGCCTTTAATCTCAAAATCTTTTAAATAACCTTACAAATGGCCGATCATAAATCAGAATTAGCAGTCAGCAAAAAAGTATTTCAAAACTTTAGCACTTAACAATAAAATGTTCAGATTTTTTTTTTATGTAAAAAGCTTGTTTTTGTCATGGTGGTCTAAAGTTTAGTTTTTTTACCGCCTCCAAACTGATGCAATGTTGATACAACGTGTGTATATATATATAATATTCAGAAAGCCAGTTAGGTTGCAACCTCTAAGATCCTAAAGCTTATGGCCAGAAAAGTGCACAGAAATATCAGAACATCTATGGCCTATGGGCAGATCACCTGAGGTTAACTTTACACATTTTAACTATTCATTTCTTTTATACCAAATCTGTTATTGTATTAAAATACAAATCTGTGCAACACATTCATGCTGTTTTACACTTAGCAAATTGTATCCACAAACATGCAATACCAAGTTGTAAACTACTCATGTTTAAAACAATCTGCATCATTATAACTGTGTGTGGTCTGTAGCCACAGAAAAAAGTCTTTTCTTTTCGTTTTGCTCTCATAATTGTTACACTAAAACGGTTTCTTAGAGTAACCACAAATATGCTATATTTACTGTCGTACTGTCTCGTGTTGCACTGTTGAGTCAACTTAAAATGCACAAGTAATTAACATTGGCTTGTCTTCAGGCTCCATCCATACTGTCCACGGAGTTTTCATAATAAAAAACAATCGATTTCTGTCTGTAAAATTAACGTTACATGGCCGATATTTTACATTTTTACATTTATCAGTGTCAGTCGTGTTTGTCAGTATGGGTTATCCTTGTTCGTAATAAGAGTGTCTTCAGTGAAGTCTGCAATTTATGAGAAGAACCGAAGCTGGAAAGATGAGCAATTGTGTTTTCTGAGCAGCAATCTGGTGCTGCTGAATTTGGACTGCTAGTTAAGACTTAGATTTCAGGAAGTTCTACAAGGTTAGTTTTAATTTTACTTGTTTTGGATATTATTTTAAATTTTTTTTTGGCTTTATAAATGTTTTATATTTATTATCTTTATAAGAAATGCTGCCGAGTGCTCGCATCACTTCTAATTGGGAGCAGCCGAAAGACCAACAACAACAGTTAAAAAGTTCTACTTCTATGCTTAAAGGTATTGGAACACAGGTTTGTGTAGGAGTTTGTTTCATTTAAAATTTTAACACCAATACCTCATTTTGGCTGCACATTCATTTTGGTCTTAAACAATAGTTATCGTTTACTTTCATTACTAATAATCAGTAATGTCATTGGCCCTAAAAATAATATCTTTCAATAGCAATATAAATAGTATGTCCCTTGTGGAGTTTAAATCAATACTAAATTATTAGCTAGGAACTCCTAACAGATACATGGATCTGCAGTCAAAGTGGAAAGTGTCATGTATTAGACAATTTCAGGACCACGGACAGTTACCCCTCAGTCCCCTTCGCTGGTTCATTTCTGAGCTCTTACGTTTTAAAAAATCCCCTTTTAAGTGAACAATAACACAGAACAATCAATCTTACATTTCATTCATTAATGTTTACTTGCAGAACAGCCCACTACAAATTTCCAGAACGAAATGTCCATAAAAGTGCTAGCAAACATCCAATTAGATCTCAGACACATTTTAATTGCATTCCATCTAGATTAGCAATATTTGAGTCTCCCTCTGTATAATTCCAACACAGAAATACAGAATTCAAAGCTCTGTTCAACTGGCTACAACTGCCTAGACATTTTATCAATGTTGTCTTTTCAGCTAAAACTGTTTGCCCACTTTTATTTGTACTTGTATCTAAAAAAAAATAAATACTCTCAGCAATCACAGCATTGAAAATGCTTTGAAACAGTCACAAATATTTTTAATTACCATCGGTCCTGTCTATTCACCTCAATGCTATCTTTACTGAAAGCACATCAGGGAAAAAAAGTAAAGTAATTTAAAACGGAGTGTGATCTGAGAAGATAAAATTTAATAAATGATTCAGTTAAATGTGGCTATTAAAGTGATATCTACAGCAGGTACAAAATCTCTACAAAATCTGGTTTTTACTTTACTATAATAATTTATTCTTTCAGGCACAGTAGAATCAGCGCAAAAACATTCTATAATGTAATTCGATTCAAATTCATAATTAAGCATTAAATATATCCTAAATTGAACAAAATCAATAAGATGCATAACAAAAAACCTAAAACAGTCAAGTATCTCAAACCAGCCAAAACCAAAGTCAATTACATGCCTTGTGACACTAAGGTTAACATTAGGTACTATGAATAGCTCCTAATGAATTTAATGATCTGGTGAGCAACAATAGCCAATTCCTTGTGGCTGTCCTCGACAGTACTGTATGCCCGCTGGCCATTTCTGTTATGCGCTAATTGAGCTCAGCCTCTTCATTAAGCGAAGATGAATATTCATAATGTGAATAGTGAAAAAGAGCCCACAGTCTGTGTGTGCCAGCTGTGATAGGCTTCCAACCTATACAGATTTAATTAGTGGCCGTAATACTAGCCACTCTCTGGCTGTTGTTCATTTCTGTTGAGCTTGCAGAAGCGACCTGCTCTACACAATCTAATGGGAATCTCATTAGCAAATCTAACGTTTAGTACCACTAGTTGTATCTGCATATACTGTAGCTCATATCACTAAAGTAGATTATCGACTGCTACTGGGTACTAACAGTCACTTGCAGCTTGCCTCTCCATTAAATCTTCATTAAGATGGTTTTACCTCCAGGTACAGTGTCTAACACATGTCATGTCACATAAACATTCTCACAACACTCGACACCACCAACATGGCTTTCAGGGGCAAAATAAATCTTAAAAAAAAAAAAAAACTGATGTGGGGGAAAAATCCAAAGCTTTAGTGGTGGGAACTCTGTGCTGCATTCGAAGTCCTGAGGCTTGTGCTGCTTTCTCCTCTTACAAAGGAGCCATTCAGGAGCAGTGTAGGGAGAATGGCTGTTTTTCTATGGTGCGCCAGAAACTTGGGAGATCTTTTGGAGAAAAGCCATGACTTTCCTTTTCCTAACGCCTTAAGAGGCAAACCCTACGCCGTTATCAAAGATGTACCTGTTAGTAGCGATGTTATGCCTTATTGTGCCCTAAATTCACTGTCTCTTATCTTGCAACTAAATGGCTGGCAAAGACCAGCATTTTAAAATAGCTTTTTGTGTACATACAGTACGGTGCCTTGCATAATAATAAGTAGTTCCTTAAATGTGAGTAAGAACCTGGAACTATATGCAAGTTTTAAGTATAAATCATACTATGTAACAACGTTATGGCAAAAGAAAAAAAATCCTAGGTATTATTATTATTATTATTATTATTATTAAAACTGTCATTTAACTCCAATAAATGTTTTATCCAGACACAAGTAGGTAAAAATATTTTTGCAATAAACAAGTGTCACTTAGGGCTGCATTCTTTCATTAAAATAAATAAATAATAATAAAAATATTAATAAATCAAATTTTTTACATCGCGATTTTTTGGACACATATTGCAATTACAACTAAGTGCATAATTTTGTATTTAAACATATTTATCTAGGATAACACCAAATAATTGGACAAACTATCTTATTAAGAAGATGTTTGCCAATCTTTATTTATATATATATTTTTTTTAAATGTATAACTATTACCTTTTGCAGCCTTTTGCAACTAAATAATTTCACAGGTCCACACGTGTTAGTTATTTTTGGTAATGTAACATATGCAAAACAAAAAAACACATATGGATCTGATTTGAATTTCTATTCATAAGAAATGTTTATTGCACCTAGGTTTTAGATTTATAGTGGTTATATTTTGTTGTTGTTGTTGCTTTATTTACTATGACGAACTGATGCTTTTAAAATATTAATATTATCAAATTACTTCTCTAAGCATCTAGTCTATCAGACGTTTCCGAACTATAATTTTAGTCATACTAATAAGATACTTTTTTTTGGTTAGAAATGCTGTTGGTAACACAAAATATAACACAAATATATTTATATATTGATATATGTGATATTTACCGTATATATCACAAATCAAAAAATTTCCACGGTTTATAAAATGTATCACAAAAAATACCTTACAGGTCTAACCATAGACGATGTAAAAAAACTGGACAAATACTCTATAATGTCACCCACAGAATTTTTAAAAAGCAGTTTTGATGCTCAACTGTGGGAACTCTGGTCGCCATCTTGCCAAGAACGGACTCCGCCCAAGCCCGGTTAATCCATAAATGGAAAATTGGTTAAGGAACGAGACTGGCTGTTGTTTGAATTGCCTACCTAACTTAACTAAAATGCTATGGTGGCTATGGTTAATCTATATGCTAATTCATTTGATTGAACTTTGTTATCCACACCCTACACATCATCCTGTGTCAACTCCAACATTTCCTGTGGTAAGTTAAACTACAATGATCTCAGTTAGCTAAAGTGAGGCACAGCAGACAGCTAGCGGGTTAACACCTGCACTGCAGCGGTCACTTAAATTAAACACTGCGTAATTTTCTAATTATTAGAAAATCTAGCTATTGAGACCAACCTCATTTTTTGTAATTGGCTGTAGACATGTTATATCTGTTGTAAAGTTGGTCATTTTAAACATAAGCCAGTTCCCAGTGGATATTTGAAGAACTGCATTTTGGCACTTCTACAGTACATTAGCCTTATTTTTCAGAACCGGAGGTTACCCCTTAACACATTTAAGATTGATGTACCATCAGTCCTCTTGTGTCTGTTGTTTTTTTATATTAAAAATTATTGATTATGCAAAAGTCAGATTATTATATTATGTGCTTTGACATAGAATTATTTAGGATGTAAATGTATCAAATATTTCTCCATCCATAACTCTCATGGATTTCACTCACATAAGGTTTATCACTTGTATTAAATACTTGCTAAGCTGTGCAAACTGCCATTTTGTCTCATGACTCAGCAGAGTGTGACACCTAACAGCTGAGTAAAACTTAAACAATATCCCAACACAAACATAATCCTCTATAAAAAAGAAATTCAATATCAAAGCCATTATCGATTTTTATTAAGCTGATGTGGCTTATTATTAAGACTGTGGTACAGTAATATAGAGTAAAAATGAGTTAAATAAATATGTTTCCCATAAAAAATAGCTATTTACTGTATATATTGATTTTTAACAGGGTGATTTTTCCCCTGTTTGCAATAAAAAACAACAACAATATGTTTGTATTCTCTTAAATACAATCCTTTCTATTCATTATAACTGTGTTGTTGTTATTGTTGCTGCTGTTAGAGCTTAAGAAATAGATTATAAATTTGATTTTATACATTCAGTCATGAATATTCTGCTGCTGGTAAAAATGCTAAACAGATTAGTATGCTAGATTTCAACATGATCAGTACTATGATATTTTAATGCATTTTTAGACGACATATTTATTCTATGGCATGACTGAACTAAAAAAAAAATAAAAATAGACATGAGTTAAATTGCTGCGTTTTCATTTTTGCTGTGCACCTGTTGGAAAGGTGGCTGAGCCCTCTGTCTAGTTTGTCGCCCTCTAGCGTTCAGAACTGGTGACCACATTCAAGGACCACGACGCACCAAAAAAATCCGTGTAGAATTGACTATCAGTTCGTACACATAAATGTAACAAAAATAGAAGCAAAAAAAAAACATAAGATAATTAAAACTCAATTTCTTTTTAGACTAATGATCAGTCTTTTTCCCAGCTTGATAATTACAGACTATGGTCAGGCGTGTGCAGTCAATTTAGTAGTTTTGTTGTCACTGCAGCAGTGTGTGTGTGTGTGGTGTTTAGTGTATGGTGCGCATCCTTATTCCCTTTCGTTTGTGCTGCATGCTGAGAAATGAGATGCATGTGTACGTGTGTGTGTGTGTGTGTGTGTGTGTGTGAGAGAGAAAAAGAGAGAGTGTTTCAGAGTGTTTGCCGCATATTAAAGAATAAAACACACACCACGGGGGTCAGCACTCATTCACTCACCCACTGCGAGTTTTTCGTCCTCTGTCGGTGTCCACATGATCCCCGGTTCACGAGCTGAGCATGAAAGTTCCGCTCCGATCACAGCATCTGATCACGGCTTTGATGAACATAACGCGCGCGCTCCAAACGCACCATGACACATCAAAGCGCCTTCTCTTCTCCCGACTCCTCTTCTCTGCGTCTCGTGCCGAATCCTAAAAAGCTCAGGCGACCGTTTGGTTGTTTGTTTATTTGTTTATTTATTTATTTGTTGTGTTTCAGATCCTCTGTCAGTCTTTCCATCTGTGTCGCGAGATCAGGATGATTAGACGAGCTCGAGGGCTTTACCCACGTGCGCGTGCTGTGCGCGTGCAGTGCTGTGCTGTGCGTTTTTTGTTGTTGTTGTTGTTGTTGTTTTTTCTCTCCACATAACCCCTCGACATTGAGGCGTCCCGTTGTTTACCGGTGTTGTGAACTGTATGCTCTCTCCAGCGCACGCTGCGCCATCTCTCTCTCTCTTCCTCACTCTCTCTCTCTCTCTCTCTCCACCCGGGTTTTGCCGTCACATGATGCGAACTGGCTGTCACACAATCCCGGCTCCGGAGAAACGCGCGCGCGCGCTGCAGGCTCCGGTGCACTCCGGTGTCCTAAACCGACTCGACTCTCACCCACACATCTCCGAATCCCCCAAAACGACTCCCTGCCTCCTATATAACCCGTTCCAGAAATGTCACCCGACTTTTTGGATTTTATACACATAAGCAATTGTATCTGCTTTTAGGTTATGGCTCAGAATTCTTCACGTGATTTTATTGCATGATCCAGAAACCTATGATCAGCCATAACATTCTGACCACCCGCTTAATATTGTGTAGGTCCACCTTTTTGCCACCATAACCGTAATGTACTGTGTGTTCTGACACCTTTTTATCACAACCAACATTGTATTATAACGCGCTCATCATCACCGAGCATGACGTGAGGAGAGCCTTCAAGAGAGTGAACACCAGGAAAGCAGCAGGACCAGACGGCATCTCAGGTCGTATTCTCAGAGCCTGCGCAGACCAGCTAGCACCTGTGTTCACTGAGATATTCAACATCTCTTTATCTCAGTCGGTGATCCCCACAAAGAGTCCATCATTGTTCCTGTCCCAAAGAAACCTCATCCTGCTTCCCTCAATGATTATCGCCCTGTAGCCCTCACCTCAGTAGTGATGAAGTGCTTTGAACGCCTGGTCAGAGACTTCATCATTTCTTCACTACCAGACACACTCGACCCACTACAGTTTGCATACCGTCCAAATTGTTCCACGGACGATGCAATCTCACATCTCCTCCATACAACTCTCACTCACTTGGACACTCGGAGGGGAATTATGAGAAAATGCTCTTCATCGACTACAGCTCTGCATTTAATACCATAATTCCCTCCACACTTACCACCAAGCTGGAGCACCTGGGACTCAGCTCATCCATGTGTCAGTGGATCTCCAATTTTCTGACTGGCAGACCACAGGCAGTAAGGATGGGCGGACATGTCTCAGCCTCACTTACTCTCAGTACTGGAGCCCCCCAGGGTTGTGTTCTGAGCCCCCTGCTGTACTCTCTGTACACCTATGACTGCGTGGCCACTACCGACTGCACCACCGTCATCAAGTTTGCTGACGACACTGTCGTGGTGGGCCTGATCACCAACAACGATGAGACGGAGTTCCTAAAGGAGGTTGGAAATCTGGAGAACTGGTGCCAGAGAAACAATCTCCTCCTAAACGTCAGCAAGACAAAGGAGCTGATAGTGGACTTCAGTACAAAGCAGGTGAGGAACTACCAGACCCCCATCATCAACAGGAGCCCAGTGGAGAGAGCGGACAGCTTCAGATACCTCGGTGTTTACATCACGCAGGACCTGGCATGGTCCTGTCACATCAACACCGTGGTAAAAAAGGCCCGGCAGCGTCTGTACCACCTCAGACGCTTGAGAGACTTTAGACTGCCCTCCAAGGTGCTCAGGAATTTCTACTCCTGCACCATAGAGAGCATCCTGACGGGAAACATCACGACCTGGTTCGGGAATAGCACCATGCAGGACAGACGAGCTCTACAGAGGGTGGTGCGATCAGCTGAGCGCATCATCCGCACCGAGCTCCCTGACCTGCACTCAATCTACACCAAGCGGTGCTGGACCAAGGCCAGAAAGGTCGTGAAGGACCTCAGCCACCCCAACAATGGACTGTTCACTCTGTTGCGGTCTGGGAAGCGATTCTGCTTCCTGAGGGCCAACACACAGAGACTGAGGAGAATCTTCTTTCCGCAGGCGATAAGGTCTCTCAACCACACCACTATGCAGAAATAACACAATCTTTTCACAATCAATCAATCAATCAGTCTTTATACATCCATGGACACTATGGACAATTCAACGCACATCTACCTTCACATCTACACTACATGTTTACGTTTACATTCTGAACTATTGTACAAAGACACTTTAATAACCATTGCACATTACACTTTTTCTATGCATATTTGCACACCATTATATTTTCAATTTTTACAGTATATTTCTATTTTCGTACAGCATATATCTATTTTTAGTTTCTATTTTTTAGTTCTATTTTTCCTAGTTAAATTTTATTTTTATTTAATTTTAATTTTATTTTTCATTTTTTTCATTTTTTCTTTTATTCATATTTATTACTTATATAAGCTTTAATTCTCTTTTTAAGGTCACTGGTGGTCGTGTAAGCATTTCACTACATTTCGTACTGTGTATGACTGTGTATGTGACAAATAAATTTTGAATTTGAATTTGAATTTGAATTTTTTATCCTTTTTCATCAATTTGATCTACACTAGCACTTCCCCATGTGCATCAGTAAGCCTTGGCCACCTATGACCAGTTCACCAGTTTTCCTTCATTGGGTCACTTTTGGTATGTCCTGGCCACTACAGGCCAGGAACATCCCACAAGAGCTGCAGTTTTGGAGTCGCTCTGACCCAGTCCTTTAGCCAACACAATTTGGTCCTTGTCAAAATCACTTATCCTTGCCCCTTTTTTCTGCTTCCAACACATGGAAGGTTTTACTTAAGAAAAGTTTACTTACTGCCTAATATATCCCACCCACTTCCCATCGTCATTGTAACGAGATATTAAAAATGTAGCTACTGTAAGAAGGCCCAAATTGTAATGGTTAGACAACTGGGTCAGAGCAACTTCAAAACTGCAGCTCTTTTGGGAATAGGAGGGAAAACTGGTAAACCTGCGCCAGGGTCACGGGTGGCCAAGGCTCACTGATGTACTGTACGTACTGTACATGGGGAGTCAAGGCTGGCCTGTGTAGTCCGATTCAACAGAAGAGCTACTGTAGCTCAAACTGAGGAAAAGGTTAATGCTGGTTCCAATACACAGGTGTCAGAACACACAGGTTATACTGTTATGGTGGCAAAGTGAAGGACTTGCTCAATATCAGGCAGGTGGTCATAATATTATGTCTGATCAATGTACTTTCACATGTTTTTTTTTTTTTGCATGATTTAGTAGCATTTTTTCCAGCACTTATTTGTTTTATGACACACTTCATATATATTTTTACATATATAAGATATGTTTTCACAACTGCCGCATTCAATTACACATGTAATTTGTTAATATAGATCATTTGTTTTACAAGTTATTGTTTACATGATTCATTTATTTTTGTATGTGATTTTTGTTTTATATGATTCATTCATTTTCACCTGTGAGAGCTTATTAACCTATTTATTTTTCCACATCTAATCTTTTTACATCACCTATTCATATTTACATGAGGGTTATTAAGTAATTCATTTATTTCATGATTTAATTTTATATGATTGATTTATTTCACAAGTGATTGTTTTACAATAGTAACGTGGTCTGCGAGCGTTTTTCAAGATAAGCAAAATTTTTAAATAAATTTTATCTTAATAAACAAGCGGGGTCTTGACATACGAGTAGTACGCATGCTGAGCGTCACATGATCACGACTAAGTCAATTAATCTTCTCTCCCCCGCGCTGCAGGATTGTGGGTAATTGTCTCCCATGCTCAGCACACATGTACTGTTTATCATAACCTTGTGACCAAGTGTGTGTGCGTGTTAAACATAAGCAAATGTCGTTAGAGAGGTTCCTTGCTTTTGTCTATGTCAGAAAAGCATTTTTTTTTTCCTTTAGTGTGTGTGCGAGTGTCATTAGAGAGGGTCATTGTTAAAGAAGTTTCCCATCAGAGTGTGTGTGTGTGTGTGTGTGTGTGTGTGTGTGTGTGTGTGTGTAAAATACGCACACACACACACACACACACACACACATTACCAAACACTGCTTTGTCGGGATTCTTTTCAAAGTTAAAGGTCAGGTTAATTTTTTTTTTTTTTTTTTACTTTACATTTTGTATTAATTATTTTTATATTTTTCCATTATTTCTTTAGGGGGGAAATTTGCTTTGATATATGAGTGCTTTGATATACATGCATGCTTTAGGAACAAATTCTGCTTGAAATTCAAGGTTTAACTGTATTTTTTCAAAGTGATTTTTTTTTCAATAATCCTTTTATGTGCATGTGACTTTTTTCACAATTCATTGTTACGTGTTTTCACAAAATTTATGTATTTTCATGTGAGATTTTACGCACATTTCAGTTATGCTGACATGATTTTTCCTGCTTTTTTATGGGACTTTTAAATAAAATTAATTCACTTATTTCACACATTTTACAAAATGTTTTCATTTTTTACAAAAGATTTTTCCCAAATAATTTATGTATTCAACAATGTTTTAATTATTTATGTAATTTATTTATCTTCACAAGTTATATTTTCCATATTATATCTATATTAATACATGGGTTTTTGCACATTATTTATTTATTTCACATGTGATTTATACATAGTTTTTAATAAATGCTTTAATACTTCAGTCACTTGGGAGAAAAAACTCAGGTTGAAATAGGAAAACCTTTTTTTATTTAACTTTTGACATCCTAAGGGAGAGAGTGAGAATGATTCCAATGTCTGAGGAGAGAGCAGATGCTATGGTACAAATTATAATTGGTTAGGGTTTCACTGCACCTTACCAATTTGCTAGGCAACATTCATTCAGCATCCATAAGCTTTTTCTGGTGCTGGTGGTGTCTGAGTAGGTGAGCCCAGACTTCTCTATCCCGAGGCACAGATTCCAGCTACTCCTGAGGAATCCACTGTTATACAATGGAACCTGTCTGATCCACTTAACCAGGAGCCCACCAGGGGGCATCCTTAAATCATGCCCTAACTTGCTCCTTTTGATTCTGAGGAGCAGTGACTTTCCTCTGAGGATCTCCTTGGATTACCAAGCTCCTCACCTCATTACATAGGACGAACCCAGTATCTACCTGTAACTGCACCTGGGGCCTATACTAACAACATGAGCTTCTGTAGTGACATCTTAAAATAAATGATATTTATACAGTATAATTCATATAGTACCAGTCCATTGATAAGGAAAAGTAGAGTACCTTTATTATGAGATTTTTCTTTTCAATCCATTCCATTTATGAGGCATAATCTGGCAACTGTGTTTACAAAACTTTCAATAAGGTCTCCATCATTCAGGGGCTATTTTGTGTGTAAGCTGTAATGTAATGTGGCAGCTTAGTTCACAGTCTCTGAGCAAAGACCACCTACAGACAACACGCCACATTCTGAATGTGGGTTAAGCAGCCATCTGTCCAGGCAGCAACAATTCCTCAACCTCATAGTAATTATCTGGACATAAGTGTAGTAAGTGTGAAAAAGAAGTCACAAAAATAATGTGAGAACTTCAGTGTCACTTAACACCCAATACCACTTCAATGCCTTTGTTAGTGCATTCTTATACTGTCTGGTAAGATTGTAATCAAGGGATCTTTTATGTCTAACCAAATCATAAGAATGCATTTTATGTATTCATAGATCGTTTTTATTCATTGATTAATTGTGTTTGTAAGGAATTATTGAAAGATTACAGTGAAAAGGAGGGTTTAAACGAGCACTCCCTGAATCACTCAAACATCAGGATGCCCCACCCTGATCAATCAGCTGTCTCTCATATGATGAGTAATTCCTGTGTAATCGGTTCTGCATGTAGATCTATTCATAATCAGAGTTAAATCAATCTATGATTATGCAGAGCCATAGCCACCCACACATGCACACACCACCCCACACACAATGATGCACACAGGGATATGTGTGTTCAGGCACATTCATACAGCCACGCAAGATCACAAGCACATGAACTGAAGATGTCACGCCGCTGTGAAAGGACTGTAAATTGATTTTTCCTACTCGTGCTGTGTTCTTGAAAATTTTTTTTCTTTTTTTCTATGATAAATAAACAGGCTCTTAGTAGACGATGGCAGTGTTTTGTCCTCTTGTTCTTGCATTGTTGCTTGTGTCGTGTTTATAAACACAGCTTGAAAGACCTATTATTTCTTTATGTGCTGTTTAAATGTCATGTTATATTTGAGGAAGTATCTACACTAAAGATGTATATTTGTGCTTTAAACCTGTTGTAAAGTATTTCTCTTTTTATTGATGATGATGGGAGTTCAACGGTTTCATATTATTACTAAAAAACAAAAACTATTTTTTTCTCTTCTATTTATTAATTCATATTACTGTACTTTGAATGAATTATTGAAGTAAAATTCCACATGGTATTTTTATCTGAAAAAAAACAGTTATTAATTTACTAATTTATTCATTCATACATACCCTATATACTTAACATACAGTGAAACCTTGGATTGCAGGTATAATTCGTTACAGGAGCATGCTTGTATATCAAAACACTCGTATATCAAAAATTTCCCCATAAGAAATAATGGAAACTCTGATGAATCGTTCCACAACCCAAAAATATTCCCGAAAAAATAATTAAAACAAAATATAAAGTAAAAATAAAACAAACTAATCTACACTTTATTTTTTTAATTATTTTTTTTAAGTTAAAATAAATCCTGTGCCTGTGCACACACTAACGGAAACACTTTCCTGTCGCATTCTTTTTAAAGGTAAAATGCAGGTTAATTTGTTTTATTTTTATTTTACAGCAGTGATTCCACATAGTGTGCTTGTGCGTACATGTGTGTCATGAATGGATAATGTCAAAATTTATTACAAAATTTAGCTCGTCATGCAAAATGCTCACAGACCAAGTTAATCACAATCCAAGGTTCCACTGTATATACGAGGGGTGTTCAAGTCAAACCAGGACTTTTATTGTGCCAAATAACACAAGACATTTAGGAGAGCAAAGATTACCTTTATTTCTCTATATAATCCCCTGCTACACTACTGCACTTTACTTTCAGGATTTCACTAGTGCTTGAATAAGCAGGTAGAAAGTTTTCTCAGTACTCCAGAGCCATGATCAGACTTCCTACCTCACTTGAACTAAACTGTTGGGCTCCCAGGAATATCTTTATTAGCCCAAACATTTGGAAAAGGCATGGAGTGAAGTCGGAACTGTACAGGGGATGTGGCAATAACTCCCAGTCAAGCTCCTTTAATGTGCAAGTGGTGTTTGTAAAGGATTATGTGTACGGTTCCCACAAATAGATGTGCATTGTACGTATGTTGTGACAGAGGATCCATCGATTCAGGATCCGGTGTTCTACTCACTAAATGTTTACTGGAACAAATGAAGTTGTCAACCACCTCGGCCTAGATCATCATTCACAGGCTTTTTTAAAAATGTTTGCACCATACAGGTACTATGTATAAAGTCTTCTGTAAATGTCAATTGGTTTTATGGCTTCATTCACAAGAAAACATAAAATTTATAACCAGTCTCAGTTTGACTTGAACACCACTTGTATTTTAAAGTATCAAAGTTCTGGATTGACTCTTCTCAGTTTTTAAACAGTAATGATTGTTTTGTTTTTTTGACATAAGTATGGATTTGGGCAGTAGTTGAAGTAGCACCCACCTTCCTCTGCACAAGACAACTGATGGTCTAAAGCACATTAAGAAGGTAAGAAATGTCACAGATTACCTCTTGTAAGGCACACCTGTGAGCTGAAAACCATTCCAGGTGACTACCTCAGGAACCTGATGAGAAAATGCCAGATCGTCATCAAAGCTATATGCAGCTACATTGGACAATCTAAAATATAAAACATATTCTGGGTTGTTTAATATTTCTTTGTTTGACTGGTGTATATATATATATATATATATATATATATATATATATATATATATATATATATATATATAAATTTATTCTGTATGTAATGTTTATTTCATTCAAGCGTATATAGCACATTGTGTTTGAAGCCTCGAACACTCCAGCTCCTGTGCCATGGTGTTCACTCAATTTATATCCGCAGCATCTCCATCTGTGTGCTTATTTTTAGGGTGTAAAGGTGAATGTCTGGCAATAAGCATATCCTGGAAACAATAATAAAAAAAAACCCTAACAAACATCCAGAACATGAGATAACCATGGTGACGCAAAGTGACACCTGTCAAAACTCTTCAGCAAAACTTCTGTGTGTGTGTGTGTGTGTGTGTTTCTATATAGTGGCTTGGCCTTGTGTTTTCTAAATCATAGGCCTGTGCTTTTCATAATCAGCTCTATTCAGTTTAGCCCTCCAGAATCAGTCTTGATGATCACCGGAGAATCTTATAGTTAGCTGAATGAAATCAATGTCTATTGATGTTTGATTGATACGTCGGTTATGTAGAGTTATTAACATGTGCTGTTTGATGCTTTACTGAATATCTGTTATGGGTGATCCCACAATTCAGGTTCAATTTTTGCCCCATTTATTTTTTTTATTTAAATTTCTATGAAAGGTATCAGATAAACAACTGAAAACAACAGTACCTACAGTATGACCTATGACATTACTGCAATTTGAAGTTACGCTGAGGAGGACCTCAACCTCCTTGCAACATATAATTGCAAATCCACACTCACACACTGTGGGCAATTTGAAAACACCAATCAGCCCACAACTCATATCCTTGCACTGAATCATCTCCAGAGTATCTGGAGGAAACCCATTAAGCACAGGGAGTATATACTGTACAAACTCCAGGACACAAAGCAGAGGCAAGAGTAAAATCTCCCTGCAGGAAGGTGCAGTGCTAAACACCAAGTAATCTACAAACCTGAACCAGCATTTTTGCCTGTGACAGCTGTGACTACAACTTCATTTTCACTTTGAAACAAATAAAAATCTTGCCTTGATGTAGGCCGTGTTTCAAGATTTTGTACATTAAAGTACAGTTTGGTCTCTCAAAAGATTCATTCAACTCTATTGTGTAAATGTATCAATCCCTAGGGAATGTGTGCAATATCTCCCACATCAACATAGCATATAGAATAAGGGCACTGGTGGCAGTAATAGGTTTCACATCTGCCATGTGGAAGGCCTGGGTTTGATTCCCCAGCCACTGGATGCTGGTCCCAAGCCTGGATATATTGGGAAGGTTGTGTGGGAAAGGGCATCAGGTGTAAAACTTGTCCATTGTGGCGACCCCTTCGTGGGAGCAGCTAGTGTATAGAACAACTATGTTTTCTTCAAGAAATTGATAAAATTACTGGAATTTGTTTACGAACTGTGGTAAGAATAGTCCTTAAAAATCAACTCTGCAAGAAAAAACATGGTGATCTGTGGGAAAAAAACTCATGATTGACTTTGATCGATGGTCAAAAAAGTAAAAGTATCTCCACATGCACAACATGAGAATTCACTTTTAAGTAACTAATCAGGGAAAATGCTTCTATTTGCTAGGTCATGTGGTCCAATGAGTCAGGATCAACACTGTTCCAGAGCAATGGGTACATCAGGGTAAGACGGGAAGCACATGAAGCCTACCGTACAAGCATCTGGAGGCAGTGTTACGATCTTAGTTTGATGAAGATCTCAATGTACTCAATGTTGGGTTTGGAAAATTACACCACTCTAATTGGGAAAGAGTGGTTCTGGGAGCATGAGGAACCATTTTCACTACACAACATTGTTTTCAATATATATAGAATATAAATATGATCGAATATAAATGTCTTTAATCATATGTAGAAGTGAAAGTGAAAAAAGAAATTCATGATGTTCAAAGGAGCTTAATAAGTATTTAGGGATCTGGAAAAGAGGGCTCTTTTCTTTTCTACCATTTTTCTACCATTAAAAATTATAGTTATAGTTTTATAGTAAGGAGGAAACACCAAAAGAGTCATGACATGGTCGACTTCATGTTGCTTGAAGATCTGTTCGGAATCCTTTCATTCTATGCAGGCAAGCTGTTTTTCTTAGATCTGCTAAATTAAAGTCAGTAAATTATTAACAACATATTAATAACTAATCATTACTTGCTCAAGATTTTGCTGCATGGATTTTAGCATCAAGCTAAGGCTGTTAGTTTACTTGCTGCATCGTTGTGTTTTTGCTAAAGGCATGCCTTAAGATGTAATCAGAGCTAGACTTGGCCTTGAATAAAGAACTCAGTGAAGAGGAGTTGAAAAGCGTCTGTAACAGTCTGTACTCGGTTCACTGATGTATTTATTTCAAGGTCAGTAATGAAGCAGAAAGAAGCTACTGCTGTTAAAGAAGGCTTTGAATAAAACATTTATACTTTGGGCATGAATTTGCTTTAGGGATGCTCAAGGCAGCTCAATGTTGCATTTGTATTTTGCTTGATTGTATTATATTATAAGCATTAGACATTTAGTGTACTTGAGAATATAATCCTTAATGCAATGCCAAAGTGTATAGATTTGGAAGAACTATATTTTTAGCTTTATATAGATTATAGTAATTTTAATTTATTGATTTTAAGAGACACAACTTTACTTTATAATTGATTTAATCACTTGTTTACAACGAAGAGGATGGTTATATAATTGTAGATGTTTGTATTGCATAATGGGTTTATGACCCTAGATCAGCCTTTTGAGATTTTAAAATAATGCAATAAAAAAAGTTGGCTTCTACTGACATCTAGTGGCAATTTAGTAAAAATTACCTTTTTAAATGTTGTATTTTACAGAGGCAGGAGACTATAATTATAATTCTAAAAGATTTTTGTGTATTCCTGACATCCCTTGCAAATACAACTCCAAATGCAAATGCAAATAATTGAATTAATCAGATTTCTGGTAAAATTGATGTTTCTCTCCCTATGAAAGTGCACATATCATTTATATGTACATGTATATGCACTTATTAATTTTTTTGTTTCATGTATATTCTCTTATGCTCTTGTTTATTGCATTATTATATAGATTATTATATAGCTAATTAAGCATAGTCTGATGGAAAAGCCTGCCAGGATAATACTAATGAATACTGGATTTAAGATCTTAAGTCTAGACTTAAATTAAACAAATGGTAACATGGTTCCTGCACAGTGACTTAGTGTCGACTTGCACCTTCAGGGTCCGATACCAGCATTGGGTCTGTATGCATGAAGTTTGCATGTTCTCCCCATGCTTATTGGGTTTCTTCCCGGTTCTCTGGTTTCTTCCCACAGTCCAAAGACATGCAGATTAGGTTAGTTGGCATTCCCTAATTGCCTGTAGTGTGTGTGTGTGTGTGTGTGTGTGTGTGTGCCCTGTGATGGATTGGCACCCTATTGTACCCCCATTGTACAGTACACCGTCTTCTAAGATAGGCTCCTGGCTCTGCATTGGAAAATACACTAAATACACACAAAAAAGAGAAAGAAATAAAGGGGAAAAAACTGTATTTGATTCGTCCGATTAATTTTAGAGCTGTAAAAAAAAAGGATCGATAAAAAAATCAGTATTTCAAGGTAACGTTGTCATGGAGACAATAAAAGTTCACTTTCATCCACATCAGTTAAGTTTAAAGAAATTACACAAGCACAGGTTGTTGTTTTTTTTTTTTTTGTCTCATTTCATGGTAGACTGCTCAGGCTATGAATCTTATTATTTATCGCTGCCATGAAGAAGGCCATCTGAATAAAATATGTAGATTTTCTAATCCTCAACTTATTGGTGAGTAAATGGTGTTTAACAGAGTTAAAAAGTTAGCGTTAAAATGGATAAGCTTTAAGATCATTGACACTCACTGTAAATCTTGACTAAATAGTTATATTAAATCAGAGAAAATGAATCACACCAACCACAAGCCTGCACATAAACACGTTCTTTGCTGCACATAAACATATTCTTATGTTTAAATGTTCACATACAATACTGTATGCTCTGTCAGTAATGTCACTGCTATTCGAATGCTTTGTGAATGAGTTTTGCTCTTAGGGTAATGTAGAATTATGGGAATTTCTTTCCATGACTCGCCAATATTAGAGATCACCATTCTCAGTTTGCAAATCTTAATATCTATCATGGTAGCGCCTTGCCTTAAATTGAATAGTCAGCAATTGTACGTAAAGGTGAACCTTAACATGGGTAAAAATACTCATATTCATACCCAACCATGCTGATATACAAAACTAGGTGGTAATACAATATACCATCTGCTTATATCGACAAAACTCTTATACAAAAATAATGAAAACTGCAAGAAAAGAGAGAGAGATAAAGAAGAAAAAGGAAAAGAAAGGACTAGTAATAAATCAGCAATAGTATTTATTTCATTCATTGTAATATTTTCCTAGTTAGTTTTCCATTCTATTTAAATTGTGTTGTTTTCATAGTTTATAGAGGGCTGATTCAAACACATTATTTCTATAATGTGAAAATGTCAGTGTATCCTAAATCAAAATATTTTTTTATGGTACAATTGTAATTCTTTACACATTTGTCTTTAAAATTCGGAGTTTCTAGAGAACCTTTGGATAATTAAATAATTGTATGGATTTTGAGAATTTGTTAGCTTTTATCTGAAGAAATTACATTTAATCATATGTAAATTGTATTTTACATATTTAACATTTTACAAAATAAATTGTAAAGCAACAGTTAAACAGCAGGGGGCAATGTGCAGTCAAGATAAAGATAGGAAATGATGATGATGATGATGATGATGATGATCACTCACTCACTCACTCACTCACTCATCGTCTATACTGCTTAATCCTGTATTCAGGGTTGCGGGGGGCCTGGAGCCTAACCTAGGACACTTAGGGCCCGAGGTGGTGTACACCCTGGACAGAGTGCCAATCCATTGCAGGGCACACACACACATACACACACTCATTATGATGATAATGATAATGATGATTATTATTGTTATTATTATTATCATTATTATTATTATTATTATTATTATTATATGAGGGGTGCATAGGGGAAGGGTTGGGGAGGCCATGTGCAACAACGAGGTATAGAGATATGTGTGTACATGTACAGTATATGTGAGATATCCGTGTGTAGGTCTGTGGTGGCTCAGTGGTTATGGCTATTGGGTATTGGTCAAAAAGTGAGATGTTCAAACCTCAACAATGCAAAGTTCCCAGTGTTCAAAGCAGGAAAATGGGGCAAGTGTTAAGATCTGAGTGATTTTGACAAAGGCTGGTGACAAAAAGGTAAGGACCAACCAAGGCTCATTGATTTCCTAGAGGAGCAAAGACTAGCCCATCTGGTCTGATGCCACAGAAGAGCTACAAATTGCTGAAAAGTTAATGCTGTATATGATAGAAAGAACTTACAGTGCATTGCAGCTTGCTGAGTAGCTGCAGACCGGTCAGAGTGCCTATGCTGACCCCTATCCACCATCACAGCTCCTACAGTGTAAATTTCAGAATGTCAGAACTAGACCCTGGAGCAAAGTAAGGAAGTGACCTTGTCTAATTATGATGATTTTTTTTTTTTACATCACGTGGACATCAAGTGGGACAGTGGCATAGTGGTTAGCGGTTAGTGGTGTCCTCACACCTCCAGGATTGAGGGTTTGATTCCTGTCTCGTGTTTGTGTGTGTGGTGTTTGTTCTTGGTGGGATTCCTTCTGGGACAGTCCAAAGACATGCAGATTAGGCTAATTGTCTTTCCCAAATTGATTCTACTGTGTGAGTATGTGCGTACTTGTGCCCTTTAATGGATTGGCAGCCTGTCCAGAGTTTATCCAACCTTGTGCCCGGGCCCCCTGGGATAGGCTCCAGGGTAAGCATTGTACAAGACAAGCGGTATAGAAAATGAGTAAGTGAGTGAGAGCGAGTGGTTTTTATTTATTTATTTTTTTTTTACGTTATTTATTTATTTTCTCTTGTTGCTAATTGCCTATTGTGAAGTTCCAGAGCACACCTTCAAAGGTATTTTGGAGTCCAAGCCCAGACAGGCCATAGCTGTTTTAACAGGAGGTTTTAATGTTATGAATGTTTGGTATGTAATGCCTCTTATAACCTTATTTAACAGACTAAAGGGTTTCTTTAACATGTTCAATCATAATTTACCATAAAACTTGAATGCTTGATTTGTGAGCACACTGCAGCACCAGTATTAAGGTAGAACAAGCGTTTAAAATGGATTTTGCCATGAAATCAAGTAAACTCTCTGCCCCTATAGTTCTGACAATTTGCTCTTTTTCAGTCTTGCCCAAGGCCTAAATCTTTTTATGTATTGTGATACAACTAAACAAGACAGCTGGCATGAGTTCTGATACTCTGGATTGCCCAAAACCCTTTTTCTTTCTTTCTTTTTTTTAAATGTAAGATCATAGGCTATTTTTCTAATATTTGGCAAATGTCTCATCATATTCTGGCAGCTTCAAAAACATTGCCTATTAATCACTCTGGACCACCAACATTCAACCTTCAAGAACTAAAAGGCTTCTCATCTTGCCTGTCAATCATGCAGACCATTAGTTCATAAGGTTTTGCCTTTGGAAGTTTATTTATTTATTTATCTATTTATTTTTTTATTTTATTTTTATGAGTGGCATTTATGTCAAACTGGGACGTTTAAATGCACTAATGCACTTATCCCAGCTTTTCACTAGTGCTTGGATACAGTCAATAAGGAAAGCTTTCTCAGCACACTGGTGCCATGAAATGCTTTCCAGGAACTACTTTAATGGCCCAAACTTGCAGTTCTTTAAAATGTTTGCACCATTAAATTGTTTTACTATGGCCCATCACAGTACTGCGCTTGAACACTTCTGTAAATATCAACCGGTTTAATGCCTTTATTCACAAGAAATTTCATTACAAGTCCCATTTTGACTTGAACCTGTCAGTTGTTTTAAGTAAGTAAAATACAAACTATGCTGTAGTATGAAATAAGCCATAAACCTAGACCTCTATTCTTAGATTCCACAGAATTTCAACAAGAGGCATTACTACTTCAAAACTCAAATTTGTATTAAAATTTATTATTATGTACAAACTCAGAGGGGCACAAATATGCTAACAAACATGGGCAATAAACTTGGAAAGCATTTTAATTGATTTCACCCAAATATTAGTTTACACAAAAAGATTTAAGGAAATATCTGTACACAATGGGATAAACATGTAATTTTAGGTTATTTTAGACAGACATTTTCTACAAAAATTTGTCTGATCCAAGCAAAGTGATTTTTATAGTCTTGTAATGTGAATGTCATAAATATAGAATAAATTGGCAATGAAATGAAATAGCTTAGATTTATTTTTAATAATAATAATAATAATAATAATAGCACACATTTAGCTTTCACAGATTGAAGTTTTGATCTAATGAAAAACGTAAAGCAACTTTTTTTTTTAATTAATTATTAAATTAATGAAGCAAACCGGAGTTCAAATCAACACCATATGGAAATTAACAACCACACTGTTACGTTTGCTCAAAGATCCTGAGTCTGTATCAGCTTAGAGTTATGACACTCAAACGTTTTGCTCCATACCACACCTTGGGTGAATTTATAACATACAAGCACAACATACACATTATACAAATAAAATAAACATAAAATGATGCATATTTTGCTTGAGTAATTTTACTGCTTGAGTAAAATTGTTACTTAACTCTTTATATTAAACCTGTTAACGTAGGCACAGTAAAAATGACATGGAAATGCAAAGCGATCTGAAAAAAGATTAAATATTGTTTATGAGATGAACCATTTTCGATAATCTATCACACGTTTTCTGAATCCATTCATGTTGTTTCACATCCAACTTTTACGTGCTGCTTCTTTACTATAAGCCTTTTAATATGTGAAGAAAGAAATTCAGTTCACCGTTTTTCCAATAAACCTGGAAGCCATTTTTCCTGGGTAGTGACAAAACTCAGATAGGCATAATTTAAAAAATCGTGACCATTCTACTTCATGCTCATTTTTCCCAGATGCTAGCATACTTTGATGTTTTTCTCTGTGCAGACATGTGGCCCAAACTGGAACTGCAAGCTTCTTTTAACACCTCTCACTACTTAACCATAAAAAAATTATAATATTGCCTTTGGTAAATAAATGCTATCACAGAATATGGTACCACAACCATATTACCATTTGACTTGCACAGAAAAGAACGTACTGGTGTGCTTATAAGGTATAAGGAGCTTCCTCCAGAGACACTTACCATGGACAGATCAGGGTTTCTGTGTTTAAAACATTCATTACATACTAAGAAGTCAATCTTATTGACAGCAAATTTAAATGGCAGATTTTTTTCTGTGTGGGTGTTTGTTTTATTCGAAAATGTACTGGTCGATTAGCAATAGCGCAATGCGCTTTAGAAAACAGAGCTGTGGCCTTTTTAAAGCTTCTTAATTCAAGTTTTGCCAGAAAGTGACTAAGGCTATGTTCACATTACGAGCCAAAATTAAGTCAAATCAGTTTTTTTGCCCTAATGTCCCACAGATCTGAATTTTAGGGATGTCTTAAAACACAAATATGTTTTTCAGATCAGATCTGATTCATGTGCCTCTAGATCAGATATATATCCAATACATGGTCATATAATCAGGTCCAATCAGAATTCATATGAAATTTTGCTTTTGCACATGGGACAGTACATTGCTAATGTCATAGGCTGGCATCGTCTGGCATCGTCAGCGCAGGGATTTCTTTTTACAGTGGAGGACAACTGACAAAATAATTAGTGGAGGGAAGAAGAAATTGGACATTTATTAGATATTTGGGGGGATGGGTCTGTCCCAAGCAAAACTTGTCCTCTTGCGCGTGCCGTTTTAGAGGTATCCACGTTAGAGTTAGATAAAATTCACTTATAATTACGAATGTGAACCGTGATGACATGCAAAACCAATCTGACCAAAAAAATCTAACTGAACACAGTGTGACTTATAATGTCAACATTGCCAAAATCAAATAACCTTTGGTTACATTTTAAAGAGTCCTCTTTACTATTATTTATCATTAGGGACATTTTTATCCTGGTCAGGCTTTGGGGTGGGTCGTGAGCCAGGAGTACACCCTGGATGGGACAAAAGTCCATCAGAGAATACTATGTGCGCATAGTATTGTACTATGTGACATTCACACACTTAATCACAAACCGAGGCAATCCACTTTGTATACACGTTTGTGAAAAAAGAGAGGAAACAACAGGAAAACATTTTTCAGTGTAAAATCCAAAACCTGAGCTCAGAATACTACAGGGAAACTTGGAGATGTGAGGCAGCAACACTATCCGCCATGATGAACACACATACTGTATCTTACTAACCAAATCTGTATTTAGTCAACCACATTCATCTGGATTTCATTAAGTACAAATTCTATTTAAAAAATCCCATACTAGTACTGTGTTGCAACAAGTTTCAATGATTCCCATGTGGCCCTAAACCCTCTCTAGTAGGAGCACACCATTTCGTGTTTGACTGGTCAACCATTCTCTACAAAATAATATAAAACAATGCTTATAGAAAAAAATGAATACTGTAACTGAGTCAGAACTGACATTTTTGTTCTATTAACATTTTCTTTATAGAAAAGCAATGTGTTTATGACTGTCTTTTAGCTGTTAGTAGGAGCTGTTTGTATTAACCATTTATATTATATTTTTAGCATTAATGACTAATAAGTGAGCTCATAATATACGTCAAGCGGTCAATAAAATTATGTTTGGTATCACTTTGTTTTTTTTTCTTTTTCTGTAACACACTCCAATGCCAAAACAATAATAAAAAATCATCAAAATCTTGTGGATTAAAAAAAAAATTTAAGAGTATCTTTTTCCAAAGATCATGCTGGGTAAGAAGTTAGTTTAATGATTAAAACCTTAAGTGTGATGTGTTCACTCAGTGAATGTCACACTTTGATCAAATTGTTTTTGCAAACATATTCAGTAGGAAACGTCATATCAAAATGTAAAGGGTTTTCAAATTAGGATAATAGCTGACATTTTTTCTTTAGGGCATGTCTTTAGATCTTCTACATTTGATTGTGATGTTAACATGCTAATGTGGA
The DNA here is from genome assembly GCF_024256425.1 of Clarias gariepinus. NCBI lineage: Eukaryota > Metazoa > Chordata > Actinopteri > Siluriformes > Clariidae > Clarias > Clarias gariepinus. The sequence goes on from NC_071122.1 coordinate 11,066,879, forward strand.
ATGATATTGTTCTTCCTCAAATGTCTGTTTCACTCGATTGTCTCACTTAGTGGCTTTTCCCGCCGAACTCGAGCCTTGCGATTCTCCGACGTCTGCTTCCACTTTAGTGCACGCAGTTTCTGCTGCCTCCTTTTCTCGCGATACCACAGTTGCTCGCAGTACTCGTCGGGTGTTAGACCGCTAACACCAATCATCTGCAGATCCTTGTAGCTCAGCGAAGATGATGCATAGTTACCACCCAATTTGGGTTCCGAGTGAGGAATGCTGCGCGTATTTGCTACATACTGCTCGGAGATGACTTGCAGCTCGTAGCGAGCTAGGGTGCGAGAAAATGACTGCTCGCGAGCGGTGCACAGGTAGAGGCCGGCGTTTGAGGAAGTTATCCGCTGTAAGAGCAGACCTCGTTTTGTAAAGATGATGTCTTCACCAGGGACCAGCTGAGAAAGAAAATGATGTTATTGTTTCCATTGCAGCCAAACTGAATTATTGAAACATGTAGTCTTAGGATTATTTGGTAGAAATTTAATTCCTACAAAAGTTTCAGGTAAAGGGTTTCTTCAGGCCACCCAGGTTTTAATTATTTATTAAATGTGTAATCGACCAAAAAGTATGCACAGTAGTAAAAAACTTGCTGAAAGGCTTTTAGATCCGTCATCATAGCCATCGAACTGAACATTTACACTATGTCTAAAATCATAAACCATAAAGAAATTTGCAAGCAGCTTAATCAGCAAGTTGTATATCTTGCTAGACTTGTGCCAACATGCAAATGATTCTCAACCTGCTAATATTTCCAAAGAAGGAATCAGAGGTATGTGTGTTCATCCTGACCTCTTTAGTGTTTTGACTGTGTTTTTGCTGCATGATCCATTTGACTGTCGATTGAGGTGAAGGACGGGAGCATTCCAGGAAGGTTGAGTTGTTTTCTACACCATAAACTGCCTTCAGCTCAATTTCCTCTGACCCTGCATAGGATTTCATGTATATTACAGTATATTAGTACTATTTTTATAGAAAAGGCGAAAAACACCAATAAATTAACAGCTATATGAAATTTCTACTTTGATCAGTTTAAAGTAAAAATAACATTACATGAAATATTTAGACTCCTGTGCTGTCACAAAATTCAAAAAAATATTTATAGTTATTACCATCTCCAAGATCCTGACATTGGCTCCATGGGTCACCGTACCTCACATCCTGACGACGTGAACGTCTGCCAAAGGCAGGTATAAAAAAGTTATATATTGTGAAGGTCATTTACAATAAGAAACAAACTTAAGGTATCTACAGTATGTTTATAGCTAATCTTAGCGTGAAGCCTTGTTTTAAGATATAAATAAAACATGACTAATTTTACTAAATTATTTTATGTTTTTTAATTATCTTAAAAGAGTTATATTTCACAAAAATAACATTCTTTTACTAGCATCAACATCTTCTACATGCCATTTAATCTCATTATCTTATTATTGCAATTTTTTAAAACCTTTTTTAAGATAATAGATACTACTCAAGCAACAAATACAACTCTTTATCAATCTCTGTACTAATAGGACCATAAGGCTCTACCAATATTCCATGGAAAGTAGTATAACGCTTTAGTTTAACCTTTAACTAGGCCTACACTAACAATCCTGGCATACAACAGACAACTTGTTTTACTAGGTGCGCTGACTTCATTACAGCTTCCTTACTCATGTATCCATCTGTGCCTGGAGCATCGTACTCATATAAAACAGCAGTCTGCCAAACACTTACATCCCTCATAACACAACTGGCTGCTTTCCATCCTTGCACATAAACAACAGATATATGACTGAGCACAGCACAGCAGTATATCTGCCTCTGGCACAGTTCCAGCACTTGAGTTTAAAAAGGTCACATTCAACAATAAAAAGTAAACATAATGATACACCACACAATACACTGCATCATGTTACTGTGCATAAATCGATAAAACTTTAGCACTAATGTGAAAAATACCTCTTGTTAGTGGGGAAATAGTTGGTGCAGGTGGTGCCGTCCCAGGCGCAATAAGGATCCCGAGCCAGGCAGCAATCAGCGCAGCCCTTTCCGTAGAGCTCACATCTCTGCAGGGGCAACCGAGCCACAGAATCTGCACTGCTCACAAACAGAGCATGCTAAAAAGAAAAATGAAAAAGATGCTGCTCAGGACAAGGTTCTTCCACAAACTAATACTGTATGTTGTCATGTCTGAATAGACACTAGCGATTGTACTACTTGATTATTGCCTCTTGCACTTAAAAACATTACTGATTACTGTAACAAGCTCTACTTGATGTATTAGTAGTTATCACTAAACATTATTCAATGGATTACAAAATAATTGATGTATCAATGTATTAAATAAATGTTCCTCTTTTTAAATTGCTATTTGAAGAAAAACTTTGTTTGCATGTACCAAAATACTGCAAATTAATAGAATACATAAGTTTATAATCCAGTAATATATCCAATAAATATCTAAAAATACACTATATGACCAAAAGTTTGTGGACACTTGGACAACACTCCCACATTACCCTTTTTAAACATCTAATTCCAGATTTAGGGTCATTTTGAGATCAAGGCTATATGCCCATATGGACTTCGCTTTTTTGCACTGTGGTATTCTTATGCTGGAACATGTTTGGCCTCTACCCCATAGTTACCAAGAAATTGTAATGATACAAAGCTATCTTAGTCCTTACATGTATACACTTGCATGTTGAAAATTTTTTTTTGGGCGTGCAAACATTGTTTTAAGTCACTAACCTTTTGGAAAACTCATACAGTAGCAGGGTGGAGAAATTTAGAAACTCCGTTTTCAGTGTTGACGTCCACAAGAAAAAATGTACCCTGCCTAGTGCCCTGACTCCCATGGGATACCCTGTATAGAATGAGTGGGCTAGAGTGAGTGAGTAAGTGAGTGAATGATCAGCCAGCATGGCTATATGGGTAGGGCTATGCCCCCGCCTCTTGGTTTGGCATGCTTTAACATGGTTTTGCAATTTCATTTTTTATTTTAGACTTAAAAATACCTGGGTCTACAGTATGTGTACTTGGCCCTTTACAGTTGTGTGTGTCAAACTTCTGGCAACAGTTTGTGAGGCACATACATTATGATGGTCTTGTATCTACATACTTTTGGCCATATAGTTTAACCCTAAACAAATAAACACTACATTCCCTTGAGAAGATAAAACAAGAGTAATAGCTGCAGTTCATAGCTAAACCAATAACTTATATTATCTAGGAAAACAAGCATTTTAAAATCTACTAAAATGAGAATAAGTTTAATTATAGCTTTAAAAAAAGAACCACTTTCACTGCATGAACGCGGGCTTCTGGTTTAAAGCTTCCCCGTCTGTTACTAATCTCCCAGAAGGGAAGTCATTAAACACTATTAAACACTACTTCTATATGACCACCCACAAAACAGCTGTACATACCCTCTTGGTGGAGAGCTCCATGCTTAGGATAGGACTCTAGAAGATAAAAGGAAGAAAACAAATTGTCAGTATTCATTAAATGGCAACCTGAATCTCCTCCCAAATCATGGACTCGGTGAAGGAGGACACGCATTGTTGGCACCGAACAAGAGGCTCATCTCAGGCTGTTGTGCAAGTTGCAGGCTTTTCTGGCTCATTGCTTCATTTGTCGTCCATGTGCTGCCAACAAATGACCCTTGACTTTGAAAACAACTCTCTCTATTACAAATGCCTTTTTAAGGGTGGTACCTAAAAGAATACTATGCCTTGTCTCTAGTGCCAGTGGTGTATATATAAGAAGTCCAAGCCCAGAGATGCTAAATGTGACACTGAATAATGTTTATTGTTCCATCTGTAAAGCACTGATTCATTCTTTATATTGGTAAGCGGGATGGTGTTTGAAAATGTCATTGTGTAGCCAGGTGCACTGGACAGACAGGCATTTTAATGTGTTTGTCAGAGATTCTGTATGTTAGGGGTCATTACTTGCAAAGCCAGCAGACCAAAATGAATGCTAAAAAATGCTGTGGTCGGTCCAAGATCAAATCGTAGATCCAAATTTCAAGATCCAAATCTCATGCAGTTACTGTAGGTAAATCATGTAGCTGAAGGAGTAGGTCATCAGATCAGAGACAAAAAGAGCTTTTTGATTATTATTATTGTTGTTGTTGTTTAATTTAGCCTTTCTTGGCTGATTAGAGAAATTATTACATGATAAAAAGTATAAACATTTAACATATAAATATTTTAGAGTATGGTGATAGTCAAAAGTAATAATATAACATACTGTAACATACTGTAGTGTCTTGTTTACAGTCATAAACGAATAATTAATTTGCTAATGCTAGCCTTTCTAATCAATTTATTTTCATGTAACTGCCGCTTTACATACTTTTATGTTACAAGCATAAAAGATTAAATAAATTACAGTGAAATACAAAATCAGATCAAAAATGATCATCCTGAAAAAACTGTAAAACTTTCACTGTGTAATTTTCAACACACTGTCTGAGCTATGGTCATTCAATGATCTCTATGTTACAAAGCTTTTGGGGAACCTCAACATTGGTCTTGTGAAAAGTCTTTAAATCATCCATTTTATCTCAAATTTCCTTGGCATCTCTTAGTAACCCAGGAAGCAAACATTGTAGAAAAACCTCATTTGTCTCCGTTTACTTCCGCTTGTTTGTCCCCTGGGGAGACTAACACGTTCCTAGCTGTCTAGAGCCTTAAATAAATGATCTCCGCTTTTCATTTGGTAAGTAAACAAAGATGATCCCCCTTAGTCATTTGTTGTTTTTGACTACTTGTTACTACACTCCTTTCTCTCACTGCCTGGGTTTGGTCAGTTTGCCCGAAGGGTCCTGGGAAATACACAGGTCTGTTTTTCCTTATAAAAGGTTATTTCTGTTATGGAAGCTGAACCTTTGGAAGGAGACCGACCAGACAGAGCCTGCAGCTAAGGATCATGTGGCAGGTCAACAGATGGCATAAAGACACTGGAGATTTATAAATTCAATAAGATTGAATAAAGAGAGTATGACAGAATTAAATTACCTGGAACACACTCAGCTCTTCCAGGATGATTTCCTCAGTTTCCCAGTTCTCCTTGGGAATGGATACCACCTTCAGAACCTTGCCATCATCTACAAACAGATGCTGACTTTAAAGATCTCTAAGGCTTTAAAACTAATATGATAAATTGTATAGTATATATCACATTCAAATATTTAACCATTATTGTTAAAATAACCAATTTGAAACAGTTTCTAACATTTTCCTATATTATATTATATATACATCAGTAGTATGGCAAAATAAATATATTTTTGTGTTTTTATACACACACTCATATATATAAATGCAATATATATATATATATATATATATATATATATATATATATATGTAAAAACACACACACACACACAATTTTAATCAACGTTGTGCACATCCTTGCTTTTCAAGACTTTTCAAGCAAGGATGCATTTTGTGACTAATTGTTGTTGTTTTGTTTAATATAATAATAGAGATAAGGATGTTTTTTTTCAACAGATGTTTTTTTTTAATTGCATTATAAAAGCAAAAATGTTTTTATTTTTATTTATTAATTGTTTATTTTTAATTGCTTTTACCAGGGTATATCGATTTATATGAATACTGTATATCATGTAATTCACCAGCTGATACACCTGCGGTCATATCAACATTTGGTTTGTACTTCTTCTCCTCTTTTCCCTACATATAATTTAATGTTTCTCCATGCATCCCACGCTGTGCAATTCCTCTATTGCCCCATGACTGAGCAGAGGTAAATATAATAGGGTGACACAGAGCTTAAATGAGGATTAACATTACTCCCGGATAGTTAACAGCTGTTACTCTGTGCTCTTTACAAGCTCTGGGGTGACTCGAATGGGTTTAGTGTAGAAGAATGCTCTCAGCACACAGATGCTCCCAGAGTCTGTATTTATCTTGAATGACTCACACATGGCAAAGTTTACGGACTCAGCACACAAGGCAATAGCATCTTGCATAACCTCAGTATCAGGACTCTGCATAGACAATATGTCAGACTGTGTTTAGGTAAATTTATTGCATGAAGTAACTCTTGCGAATTCTGTTGTATAAATCATTTATTTACACCAGTGAGAGTTTACATCAATGCAATCAATCTGTTTACTAGTCCAAGATTGGCCTTGTCTGCTTGCAGCATCTTCATCATAATTTTGTAACCTTAGTAACATAGTATATTATTATAATTCGACCCAGATTATTAATTGCTGCTACAAAAGAGGTTTTAAAAAAGAACAGAATTAGAGGGGTTTCACTTTTGATTAAAGTGTGCTAAATGGTCCCAAATTGTAATTCTTGGTGGTTCCTGGAAGCTCCATTCCAAATGCTGATGTCATATACCTTAAATCACCTACTAACAGGCTATTTATTACATATGAAGGGGTGTGATGTACAGACAGTTACAATTTTATTTTCTTACGACTCTGCTAATAGTCAAAAACTCTGCCAAACTGTCTAAGCACTTCCTATGAATCATCACAATTTACTATGAATCAGATACCTGTAACTACAGAAAATATGAGGTTGCTACACAGTCCTGTACTAAACACACACAGTATGATTGAGCCATTTTTGCAAATTTGCTCCAATCGCTCCAAAGGTTTTTGCGAGCACTACAGAGGTGACATTTAGCAAATTCAGCAAAGCCTACAAACCACTACAATGCCCCCTTGAATAACTTATGAAATGTTGTTTTTAATATTGTTTTTAAGAAGTTAAATTTATTGCAGTTTCTCTTCAACCACAACAAGAAATACAAACTTCCTGAAAATCCTTCCCGAAAGATTTTCCACGATCTCAAGATCGTACCAGTCGGGGATCAATTTCAGGAATGTAGAAAAGGCCCCTCACAGAAATAGTTCATTGAATAATCTGATGAACCAGTCAAGATTGAAAAAAGAGGCAATATACCTCTCCATAAATTATTAATCTGAATACATTGGTTATTCTATTCCATAACTAAAGGCACACCAAATATCTCCAAAAAAACTGAGATTATTAAACATAAATTTACACAGGTAGGCAAGAGTTGACTAATTACAAAAGTTGGTTTGTAAACCTTGAGTAAAGGATAAAAGAGAAGACAGCCCTGGGACTGGTTTACAAAAAAAGATTATATTATCTTTTAATAAATTTATAATGGAATGATGTCTAAACGTCAGATCACTTTGGACACTTGTCCCACATACCTGTTCCCAAATGCAGAACACTGTATTGGCCATCTTCTGCATCCACCCTATCCACAACCAACTTCTTCAGTCTGTAGGGGGCGTTGATTTGAGTAAACAGTGGCCGTCGGTGAATTGGCATGACTGGTTCCCACATCAGTTGGTGTCCTCTCATGAAGCTCATAACGTCATCAGGAAAATCACGTGTAGACTTGTGTAATGGGTCGTATGTCTCACTTGGGCACTGAGGGAACATGAATGGAATGTTATTTGTGCTGTGGAGAGATCCAAGTCCAAAGCTCAATTTCAGCCAAACTGTCAAAAAGTCTTTTTGCTATTTTTACATGTGCAGTATGCCAGCTACCTTCATGTAATCAAAATAGTGGCAATTTTTATAATATCCACCATTCGTCGATATTTTAAGGCTGTGATGTGACATCACCTGCTTATTACAAATTCCTGTGTCATTTACTCAAGCTTCCACTAAACATCCCCATGTTCATACAAGTTATTAGTGAACAATACAACTGCTTAAAAATAACCTACAGTACTATAAAGTGATTAATTGTTCTAGACAGCTAAGTTTTCAATCAGCTAATGTTACCGCAACTAACAAGCTATCAGCATTACATGCTGTCCACATATTTTTAAAAAAAGAGGGTTGCATTTTACCAGCATAAACTGATTACCCTTATACATATTTATATGTACTTAAATACCTTTACATCTTTATATCATAAGCCTATAATATGTGTGTTGTATATCCCTCAACAAAATGGATACCCATACCAAAGAGTTAGAAAGTGTCAGTGTCTAAATGCCTGACAAATATCTTTAAAATACCCTTTTTTTCCTTCCCTGGAAACAAATGTAAATTTATGCAGAACCACTTAAACTGCTGGTTCTTATAATTAGCAAGCATATCCAAAGAGCCAACAACCTTGCCAGGTTTTTTCTTCCCTGTAGTGAAGCATATGCACTAACAACACTGATTTATAGCACTTTCACAAATGCCCTAAAGCATGACCCTGAACACACCTACCAGCTCTTTTATAATCCTCCAGTGCAAAGTAGGAAATGATGAATAGGAGAACTATGACTGCAACATGTGCATTTAAGGCATACCTATCGATTGTCAAGCAAAAAACCTACAGCTGTTTTCACAGTTATGCTTTCAGTTTGCCTCCCACTGCTTTTTCTAAAATTCTTATTCACACACATACAGACCCTCCCTGAAGCAGACTCACCGTCCCTGGACGTGGATATGGGATCCTGCCTTTGTACTCCACCCAGCGGTAGTCAGGGCCTTCTTTGTGGGCAAAGGGCCCATTGAAAGCGGCTCGGATGGAAGCCATTGAGTAGACGCATACAGCTGAGCCTCGGAAGACAGAGCTTTTGAAAGAAAAGAAGGAGGGGAAGTGAGTGTTGGCTTGCTGCTGAGTTATAATAACACAGGCCGTTGAGCCTGTTCACCTCTGACCCTTCCTGAATGGCCTGTAGACCTCCCTCTCTTCTGGAGAACCCAGGCAAATTGTTTTAGAAGAGTCAGGAGGAGACTGTTAAACTCAGACTGTTGTCTTTGAGGGTGTGGGAGTGCTGATGTCAGGTGGCAGGATAAAGAGATTTAATCAAACAGCATAAATTATCACAGATCATGGATGCAAGCAGGAGATTAGGGAATTATTCCAGATGCATTTTCCCAGAAAGTGTCATGGCATATTGGCCTTTTTCTACCCGATTCCAAGCAACAGTATTTCCAGTAATGTATGATTCAGATTTGTCATCTAAATCCTTTCTAAGCAATTATAATAAATATCATATACCTTCATTACACGCAGCACCACCTGATATACCACAGGATCGCTGGATTAGATAAAAAGCATTCCATCTTCTTAATATGATGACCTTTAAGCTACCAGATTTTAGGGATCATGCAGCAAGATAGTATTAAATTCAAAGGGATCATAACAAAGATGAATATTTAGCCTTCATTAATAAGTATTAATTTCAACAGCATCTAATCAGGATTACTAATTATTTTAATAATGTATGTAGTCATATACATTTTACTTTTACATGCCATTAAAACCATTAACATTTAATTGCCTACTATTCATTGCTCTAAATGAAATTTGCTAAAAATCCATTTTTGCTTAATTTTTATTTTCTACTTATTTATACAAATGTTAAGTGGTTCAAGAGTTGACTGTGTCCCATTCAAGACAAAATGCCAAATAAATAAAGATTTCACCTGGTAATGTATATTATACTTTACCTAGCTTGTCTAAAGTCACATTTATAATGCTAATCAACTTCTGTATGTCTGTATAACAGTTATTATCATTATAAAGTCTCACCTTGATGTTGAGAAGACTCCATATATAACTGGATTTTGTGGATCTTTGGTCTCCAATAGAAATACATCCTCTAGAAATATGAAAAAATATATTATATTACAGTACTATCATTTAATTTAGCTACACTTCCTATATATATATGTATTATTTCCTTAAATACAGCTTTCACACATGTATCACTTCTATGTGTATTATTCCTTTACTTATGCTCAGATTTATTCTGGCTTCATAAAATAATTGTGTTTGAATGAAAATATACAGTACTGGATACAAGTTTGAATGGAACATACAATGTATGTTTTTATTGTTTTGTATTGTTTCTTAATAGTCTGTATACCAAGCTCATCGAAGTGTGTGTCCATGCCTCCTGGCCCTGAAACTGAACAGACCAGCCTGGCCTTTAGGAAGGTACTCCAGCGATTAATCAAACTTCGCTTCCCACCAACGTCATTCTGACAAACAGATACACAGTTCCATTATGTAATTTGATGTAATATGAGAACAGTAACATGGGCACATATTAAATACAATGAACAAACTGGATTTCAGATTCCCATAAATAATAGTCTGATGCTTTGGGTGCTTGCTCCTTGAGTGATTCAGTAAATTGAATAACATGGTCTCAAGCCTGAGATTGTGTTTAATAGTCTCTCAAAGTGAGAGATTGTAAAAGGATTATCATATTTTTGCTTTACAACTGATAAAACCCTGTGCTGGCTTCAAAATACCAGAGTAAAACAGAGGGTTTTTAAAACAGCATTAAAATTTTATGAGGATTATAAAAGTTGACCTGATTTAACTGGTACACTGGTTTTAATATTTATGGCCTAAACTCATCCAATACCGCGAATGCAACTCTTCCTACATTTCATATAGCTTTACAGTTTAATATGCCAGGCATATTGTTTAACAGGGCGAGACTGAAAACTGACTGAAAGTTCATTATGTGGGTGGAAAAAGCTGTCATACCAGGACTTAAAGTTATTATGCCACTCCCAGATACACACAGAACAAATCATCTGCTCCAGTGTTAAATTCAAAGGAATGATAGGTTACACCGAATTTTACCTGATAAAGTTTCAAAGAATTGGCATATGTCCCACAATAAGATTTTTATAATTTCCCGCATATATAAGTGAAATTGGTTTACCAAGCTAAAATGACTATAGAGCAGAAATATTTTGAAAAAAAACTTTCTCAAGGCACAAGCAGACATATTACGTTTTTTTAAGGAATGCTTTACCATAACAGCTATCATTTCATAATTATAAGTGAGCTACAGCTAAATATGAACACAAAGCAACTTAAATGAAATAAAATGTAGAGCCTATACCGTTGAAGAATTAGTATGGCAAAAATACACTGAGATGGCAGCTTGTTACAGACACTAGATAAGTGTACTAAATAAACTGGCAAACCTGTGTAGGTCTACAACTTGCAAACAAACAACTTATTTATTCATCCTAAGATGAATAACACTACTAATACTCTGGCCATGATATTACACAGGCCTATACATCATTTCCGTGCCTAGTTTGTATTTATGTGCACAAAGGGTGCTTTCATTAAACACTTCTGGGTTGCATTTCATTTTCATTAGCCAATTATAGCCAGTGCCAGTCAGCTCACCTTGCACACTCTAGCCACTCGGCTGTAGATGCGCTTATCCAGCTGGTTGGACTCCACAGCCGTTTCCCTAAAGAAGAAATAGACCTTGTCATCATCTAGGCTGTGTGTGTCTGGGATGGAGTACGAGCCCACGAACTCTGGCTCTAGGGAGGAAACACATTTTAAGAATGTAAGTGCTTGTGATGTGGCCTTTAATTTTATTTTTTTTAATGATAAAGGTGCATTTAACCAATTTCATGTAATTTTACCATGAATTAAAATGTTTCAAATTAGTTTTTTTAGCATTATTTATTTTAACTGCTGCAAAACTAATGAAATTCCTTTCAGTACCAGTCAAAACACACATTTTGACACACCTTCTAATTCAATGTTTTTTGTTGTGATTCATTTTCTACATTCTAGAACAATACTGAAGATTTTAAACTATGAAATAACACATATAGAATTAGGAAATATAGGAACAACAACAACAGTAAGTTATTTTAAGACACACAGTTGCAAGAACAGTATTCTCAAGTGCATTTGCAAAATCTATCAAGCACCATAATGAAACTGGTCTTTCATTAAGACCACCCTAGACAAGCATGGCCAAAACCTATCTCTACTCCAAAGTGTGTTTGGTGTTACTACCCTCAAAAATCATAAATTTACAGCACCTTTGATTAGAGCCGTTATAAAGGCTTTACAGAACATAAGTAGCAGACACATCTCAACATCAGCTGTTCAGATGAGATTATTGCATATTTTGGGTGCCTTCAGCATTGCTTCACAATGTAGAAAGCAATAAAAATCAGGAAACACCATAGGGGATTTTTTTTTCTTAGTTAACACTGTTAATTTTCATATTTACCTAAAAAATGTGTACATAAGTGTGAGAATTAAACATATTCATTACAACACAAAGGACATTTCGATTAAAGGTTTAGGAAAGTTTTCATGTGCAATAGTTACATGTTGAATTTAAAAAGTATAAGAATTAATCATATTCATAACAACACAGGAAATTTGGATTAGAGGTTAGGGAAAGCTTTCATGTGCAATTCATGTTGAATTTAAACTGTTCAGACATAAAATTTGTTGTTACAGTGTTGATATGTTAAAATTCATTTTTTAACTTACATTCCTGTTCCTTGTTCACAAATCACACATTTAACTAAAAAGCATCAAAAACAACATTATTATTATTATTATTATTATCTTCAGAATCTCACCATTGAGCCAGTGGTCATTGAAAGCCTCAGTGCGGATGTAGTGCTGACTGGTTGTGTGCACAGAGCTACGAAATATGGCTGCATTGTTTCCCATGAAGTCCACTGAAGTTCCTGCATACAAGTCTCCATCTAAAGTAGTAAAGACAAATGTGCAAACCATATGATACATTAATTCAGCCTGTCGTTATGTTCTAGACCCTTAATTAGACTAATTCATATTTAAAATTCATATTTATTTGATTATGAGGTTGGGCTTATTCCAGAATTTCTTACAATGTGTGACTAAATTGTGCGACCAGAAATGCACAGGTAGGGCAGCAGTCTTTAACTACACAGTATATGGTTCAATGATGATTATATGATAATAACAGAAATCTATATTCTAGGAAGCAGTCTTTAATTAAGGAGCATATGGTTTTTGTATGATTTTTTTCCCTATGGAGCATGGGGTTAGGTAGAAAAAAAAAAGAAAAAATTATGAATTATGTTGTTCCAACTGTGAAACACCAGGGCAGCTTTTATCTCACCAATTTGCTATGAATTTATAGTCCATGACAGCAACAGCCAAGGACATTGCTAAATATTTTTAACAGTGTTGAGAACTTCCCACACTAGTCATACAGCTGTGCACAAATTAAAACCTACAGTTCCTTAAGTCAAATATATCATACATGGGAGGGGATGGCCCCAAATATATTAATGTGTGTTAATATATACTGTACAGTATAACGGAATATGATATAATGCATTGCTTTATTGACAATTTTATGCCTTATCGGAATGAAGTTATATTAAAAAAATAATAATAAACAATGTGCAACTTAACTCTTGCTTTGTTCTCTTTCTCTGTCTCTCTCTCTCTCTCTCTCTCTCTCTCTCTGTCTCTCTCACTCTCTAGGTCTATATATGATTTATTTACATATAGTATATGAATAATTTCCACTGCATTATACATAGCCAACTTTTATAGCTTCAGGTCATGTCACACCAAACATCAGAATAAAGAAGAAAGTGATCTTATTGACTTTGGTTGTTGGTGCCAGGTGGATTATTTTATTTATTTATTTATTTTTATAGAATCTACATTTACAACAGTCTAGTATAAACTCTAGAGTTTAGACAAAAAAAAAGAGAATAAAAAATAGCTAAACTAGATTAAGGTAGCAGGAAGAGTATGGTAATTCAAATAATAACTCTTTACAATCGAGGTGTGCAGAAAAGCATCTTCAACCAAGTCAAACACACCAAACCATGAGGTGGATAGGCTACAACAGCAGAAGATTGTATTGGGAAGATTGTAAAAGACCAGGCGATCCTTTTCCTGTTTTTAACTGTCCAGTTCTATCTGTCTATATCCATTTTAAATTGTACCACTGTAAGTTTTCATTACAAAAACAGAAAAAAATAAATACAAGCTTGATAAAAATACTCATTTAAAAAAAGAGAAGAAGTATTCCTGTACCATCTGTTAAACTCATGCTTACCAGTGAGTCGAGCAGAGAATGGCTCATGTGGGCTAAAGGGACATTTTCCTCTCCCGGATTCGACAGCATTGGTCAGCAGTCTAAGCGCAGGTTCCTAGGCGACAAAGACAACCATGTCACCCTCTTAACCCTTTCTATATAGTGTCTTCATTGTTCACTTCACTTTTTTGTCAATACTTCTCAGTAGGTGACTGAGGCTGGTATTCATCCCTGTGCATATTGAAAAGGAGCATTCTTAAATATAGCCCTTAAATATCCTGTTGTCTGATTCATGCCACCTGTGGGTCTGTCACAAGCCATAAAAGGTAAAATGATACACAAGTGTTAGTAGTTTTAAAAAGCCACGATAAAGAGACAGCTGGAAAATGTCAGTTTGTACCTTGTGAAGAATGACTTTCTCACCTCGACATTGTGGCCCAGGTCAATGTAAGTACACATAGGGTGGTACGCTCCAGTTCCACATGCATACACATGAGTTTTGTTGAATGGTTGAAGGAGTCTCACAAAATTGGCACAGTCAGTCTGGAGAGATAAAGCAGTATCTTAGATTAAAGCCTGGATGCAGATGAGCGATCGCAGAATGAGATGGATTTCCATTAACCCAGTTGACAGCTTTAAAGCACTGCATAATGCTCTCTTTGATGTTTCTGATGTTGTAAAAGAGACGTCAAAGGCTTGGACAGTGAACTTACCTCCCTACTTGTTTTTTAATTAGCATTATCTTTTAAGAGACTAATGAATAATACTTTATTACTTTTTGTGTATATCACAGAGTAGCGGACTATGGTATTCACTATATATAGCACTAAAATGTATATGGCAATAAAAAACATTTTTGGGGACGGGGGATGTTGAACTGTATTAACTTTTTGAAGGTTACTTACCAACAGACTCTTTCCTGCATGTTTGCAGTGTTCTGTATGTTCTCTTCCAGATGGCCAATGAATCTAAAAATGGATCGGACAGAGACTGTTTTCTTAAGGGTTTTTAAAATCACAGTTTGTACAGAATAATGTATGAAATAAATGTCTTCTCTTCAAAACACTAAAATGTGTTTTGAGTCAAAGCTACCCATTAAAAGTTTATTATTATTATTATTATTATTTTTAAATAGTTTAAAGTGGATACAGTCTAAAAAAAATTTTTTCCAACTGTATGTGTTAGTCTCAAACTTCTTAAATTTCAGATTTACATTATATCAAACCTTTCGTTTAGTTAATTTGGAAGGTAACAAGAACCAAAAAAAAAAAAAAAAAAAACTTTATCAAACATTCCCTTAAACATACCTCAGTCCAAGTAACACTGCAAATGTCTATACCACTGAAGAAAATAATTAATACCATATTGATTCATGACTTTTGGGCTGTACTGCAGCACATCAAGGTGTGACATATACCGCACAAATTATGCAATTTTTTTTGCACCAAATTGTTACCAGGTAGTGACCCAGAGAACTGCCAGTTTGAAGACTGTATATTGTATATAGTACCGGGAGGTCACACGTGGTACTCACTATCGTAGTTTCTACCTTCATACCACTCTATCAGTCAAGCAAAATGTTAACTTCATTTGTAACAAGCATGAAAGCCATTTCAGCCTCATGAGACATCATAATGATCAGGACAAACTGGAAAAAATTTAGCACCATTAAGTGAGAAAACAAATAAGCGTGTAAAGGTCATAGAGTTAGCGTCAAAGAAATCTCTATGCGAGTGTAAACAGACTCGTACACATTGACCTGTTTACATTATAACATGCAATGGCATAGAGTACCATTAAACAACTCTAACCAACCATTTCTTCAGTATTTTTCTAATAAAGTAAGCACCAAGATGAAGTTGTCATGAAAAGGTGTTGGAAGTTGAAGTGTTATAACCTTGTGTGTAGTCTGGGTCAGGTTCTCAGAGTTAAGCATGTAGACGTGGTCTCTTCCTCCAACCAGCAACCAGCCACGATCCTCATCCAACAGCAGAACCTCATAATACCCTTTAATATCTTCACCGCTGTGCCAGAATATGGCTGAACTGTTCCTTCTCAGCTCTGGGAAAAAAAATGAGATTGGTCATTGACTTTACATAATATCCTATCTTAAACAACAAGACGAATGTATACATATATAGCACCTAATATTTAATTTTATAATAAATTTTCCATTTATGGCTTGAGATTGACATAAAAGATTCTATAGGTAATAGTGGCAGTGGTTGAAGTAGTCCTAGTCGTAGCAGTAGTAATAGCAGTACTAGTACTAATTCTGGTATTAGTGGAAGTGGTTGTAGTAGTTGTAGTTTTCTTTTAGTCTATTACTTTTAGTATTAGATGTAGTTGTAGTAATGGTGGTCATGGAGGTGGTAATACTGTAGTAACTGCAGTGATAGTAGTGGTAGCAGTAGTAACAGCAAAAAAAAAAATTCTGCAATATAAAAATGTTAAGACATGATAATATTCATCCAACACAGGGCTGGACTGGTTTATTAAACTGAACATGAACCTTAATTTTTTTTTTTTTACTTAACATACAAAGTAGCACACCTACAGCACTGCAAAATTATAAAGTAAATTAATACATTGGAGCCATCAGTTCACGAATGCCCAGGAGTATGAACAAATGGGGCCACGACCAAAATATTTGCCCAAAATTTGTCCCTGTTAATGAACACCTCCTCAGAACACGACCCAGAAACCACCATCCCAAGTTGCCACTATTAGCTGAACAAAGGCATGAGGGCGTCGCCCAATATCAGTTTTGCTCACTCCGCGGTTGCGGATCTGCACATAATAGAATTTTTTGCAAAGTGGAGTAACGTTTAAACCTTTGCCAAGAAGTATCATCCGAACAAAACTGTGGCGAACAGAGTGCTACACCTTATGAACTTTAACGTGTTGTCTTTTTGGTGCAGTGCAATTATGCAAGTGAGTAGCGCAGAAAAAAAAAAAAAAACATCTCTCAGGATAGATTTTGAAAATGGCCAAACCAGAGGGACTCTCCTCCATAACACTAACCTCCTCCCTACCCATCGTCCTTCATTCCTTCACATCAGCGAGTCTTCCTAAGCAGGGTGCGGAAGGTGAAGAAGTGTTCGCTCTCTTCTGTACAGTTTTTTTTTCTATTTAGTGCTGTATTAGTTTTGTTTAATTAAGACTTCTTTATACTTTGTTTTATATTTTTGTGATATAAACAAAATAAATCAAAAGTTAAATATAGATCATAGTCACAGAAATCTGATTAATTCTATTTACATCTATTCCTATGGAAAAAAAAATTAATCGGCCTATGAACAAATCAGGTTACAAACAGAACTTAAGAATGAATTATGCTCATTAACCGAGATTCCACTGTACCTCAAAAAGATGGTAAAGAGTTTTGTTTCGGCCCACATAATTTTTCCTTTTTCTATTTATATACCATTACCATTACCTTGGTAATGGTAATGGACAGAAGAAAAAAAAAAGGATTTATAATCTGATACTGTGACCTAAATATAAAAATAGTGAAAGCCTGTGAAAATTTGAAACAGAAAACATAGCAGATTGTCTTTGATTTCTCAATAAAATCTTTGGTCTAGTGAATGAATCCTATTTTTAATTACTTATCACAATCTGATATACAACTTCATGACTAAAGAGAAAAGATCCTACACATTAATTTATTTTTTCCACAAAGTGTTCATATGATCATACGGAGTCTTGTCAGCAAAACTCTAGACTCTGAAGAGAAAATAGTGGACAAATCACTGGCTGGTCAAGCAGAGTATGTGTCCAGGGTGTCAGTATTTCATGTGAAGGCCGTCAAGTTCAGGAAGCTGGTACTTTAGTGGTCACCAGCTTTTTTTTCCCCATTACTCTGCCAACAACCACAGAAAGAAAAAACCTACACTCCACTGCCTTCACAAAACATAAACGTTCATTTAATATGCTTGTCTAAGTGTAGCATGCTCCATGGATCCCATATTTCCCTGTGGTACAAAGCCAGTTTTCTAAGCTACACACAGAAACCAAGGTTGTGGTTTGGCTTTCAGAGCAACCCGTACTGTATATTTTACAAATTAATGATCATGCATGGATCCTAGACACTCTTGTTAGAATCTGGATTACAAATTAATGTGAAAACAACTGTGCAAAGTACAATACAGTGCACTCAAAAACTGTGAAAGGTGTTAAAGTAATCTCTTAGGTATTTTAGTGCTGACATATTTTTCACAGCCTGCATAAATACACATCATTAACTTGTCTTTTTTTTTTATTTTTTGTTAAACTGCATCAGTTGTGACTTTTTTGTCTGTTAAGTTGTACACCACGTCCTGGCGTACAAAACATTTGCCCAGGCAAGCACAGTTGGGCTTTCATGTAACTGGTGGAATAAAAATTCACCTAACTATGGGAAGTGTGATATTTATGTGACCATGAGAATCTAGGAATGTGAAAAAGTTCTATGACTCCCATAACCTAAATTATAGCCAGTTATTTTCATTATATACAGTGTATTAATAAAAAAAAATTGTAACCAAAGTACTTCCACTCTGACCTGTATAAACATTTGTAAAATTGTAGGCTTACAGTTATAACCGTAACTTTTTTATATTCTGATTTTGTAAAATGCAAGTCAGTCTTTCCAGAAATAATGCAGGTAGTTGAATTTTGCTTTAGTGTCAATCAAATGTCCCACTGATAGGGTCAATAAAAGGGCAACATTCATTTAAAAAACATCTAAAATAAATATGTCAATCATGTGTCCTAACACTACCTTTTAGGACCACTTTCACAAATTAGACCTTCCGATACTCATGTGAAGAAATGCCCATGTTGTCCCAGCTGGGAACAGTGGGAGCAGTTACGTGGATTGGTGCAGGTTAAACAAACAGAACGCATGCACCCTCCCTCATAGCTTAAGCATGTCTTGCTATGTCCTCTCCCCGCCCCCCTGGGGAAAAGAAGTTTAACAAGGCAGAAAATGACCTCAGCCAATCAGTGCCAATTAACCCTGCACACCATCGGCTGACATGTGCACCATGTCGAACAGACAGCCGGAGAACACGAGGAAATGTATACGCTTAGACGCTGACATGCTGTTTTGTCTAAAAGCAGTCTCTGCATCTTTTTTGGAAACTTTAGGCAAACAGATATGTGATTTTACAACATTTTTGAGCTACTCTAGCAGGTGCTGACAGTTTACAGAGAAAACTGAAATGCAAAGTTGTGTGTTGAAAGTTTTGAGTGCTGTTGACTCTATTTTCTTGGTAAAATGACAGGTTATACAAACTATGTAAATTCTTACAGTAGCTCTACAAATTATATTGTACTGTACATGACCTTGAAAACAAATCGTCGGAAAATCAGCAGCCCAGAAAGATTTTTTATACACAGCTGCTCAATGGACAAAAGAAAGAACCCACTTCTTAATGACATGAAAATCAAAAGTTTCATTTGTCAAGTACAGTGCATTTACATAAAAGGTACTTAATGTTGGTTTGATGCACTTCTGTGCTAAGACATGCTTCCAAATCCCATCCTGTGCTGCACTAAAACCTTCAGCTAAATTGTGAATTGGATTACGATTGAACGTTTTGTACTATGCATATTACTTAGCTCGCATGACAATTCATGAACATGCAGGTGTCTAAAGATACCGACAAAATCAAGAAAATGATCATGCCTTATATTATTATATTACATTAGCTACCACTTTCTAAAATGTTTCTGGCCAGGCATAAACAGGGGATTAGGCAATCACATTTTAGAGTTCATGCACCCAGTGGCGTAGCCAATAACTTTATCATTTATTTCTTTACGGCTGACATTGTTTCTTTAGTCCTTATTGTCTCTGGTTCATTTATGTTAGTGATTGATGTTAGCTTGACAGATTGAACAGAAAAAATTTACAATCATTATGAAATACTTTCTAAGCTCAACTCTTTTCCTTCCTGAGCCAGTGATTTTCACATTGATTAATCCCTTCCCTAATAAAGGTAAAATTCAGCAGTTTGCTTCATCCATGGACCATTTTCTTCAAACTTGTTGGAAAGAAAGCTCCACTTAACATCTTAGGGCCTTTGAAAACAGCACGACTTGTCACCATGGCTCGCTACTTGCTGATGGAGATTAATTGGCTGAGGGAGAAGTGCAGAGAGCCAGTGATGAAGTATCCTCTTCAGGGGCTACTAAGGGCTTCATGACAGACATTTGCATTCCAGCCTCATACAGAGGGAATTCCCAAGCTGAATCCCAATTGCACAGAGCATCCCGTGGAGTCTAAGTGATTGGAATGTTTACCACCATGTTAAAAGACATGGACACACTGGTCAATGTAATACCAACAAACCATTAAAAGGCCAGAGTAGTGGACCACTAATAAATAAGTCCAATCATCTATTCAAAGCATTAGATACTAATCAAACTAAGCTAACTTTACACAGCCCTGCCTAGCCTTACTTTGTGCTTAAACTTGCAATTCCTAACTAAAATAATCTATGCTTTTTGTATGTTTTTTGTGTTATCTTATGAAAAAAGTCACACAGGTGTATATTGTATCACTTGTTGTATTGCTACAGTACAGTACACTATAGTAATAGCAATGTTTGTGCAGATATACAGTATGATCTGTTGATCAATATGCAAGTAGTGTATTGTAAATACACTGCCCACCCAAGATCTCGTTCACTCCAAGATTTCATTTACTGCGTTTAGCTTTGATTACTTTGCATACCGTGGTGCTAAATTCATGTATGAAAACGATTTCTTGTTTTCCCAGAACCACACTTCCACAATTTGAATCCTGAAATATGCCCAGGCTTTTAGGACAAAAAAAATTCATAGATGTGATAACCTGGTCAATCAGTACATTTAGGTAGTCAGCTAACTTATTTTATTGCCACATGCTGTAACGTTGCTGAGCCTAGAGCTGACCAACTGAAGCAGCCACAGATCATAACACTGCCTCCAGAAGCTTGAAAAGTGGGGACTATGCAGGATGGGCGCATTGCTTTGTGTACTTACTTCCCTTCTTACCTTGCCACACATATCGCTCCAGAATATTTTTAAATATAATGGCCACACAGCAGTTTAGACTTCTAATCACATTCTGCAGGTGGAAATGCTCTTACTTTTACTATTACACATAGTTGTGATTTCTACTGTCAGTTTTTTACCATGCATACTCACTAAGCATTTAAGTAATTCTCCATTTTTTTCCCAACGACATTTCTTCTACAAACTTCACAGTACAGTCCTTAACAGTTTTAATAACGTGTTGGAGAGTTCTTAACCCTACTTCTTAACTTTTTCAAATATTCTTAATTATTTTGCAGACAAATTATTTGACCCTTCTGAAGCCAGGCAGTTTATTTTTTGAGAACACTACTATATGTTACACATTTGCAGTAACATACTGGTTTTAACACAGACTTGTTCTTTACAGTGTGATCTTTTGGGCCATTATAGGTATCATCAGAATGACCCGTTAATGGAACACTAATAGTTCCTTAAGTATGACATGGCAATTGCTCAGTGACATGTACAAATAAATACTATAATTGAGAATTGTCAAGCCTGTCATTTATGACACTCATTTAGTATAAAAGGGCTATGTAGCCAACATGCCCGGCTGAAACATTTCTGTCTTTTCTACGTCATCACTAAGGAACCTTTAACCACAAATGTTTACCAAGAACCCAAAAGAGCCTTGGGTTTTACAGTGCGTCTTGCAGGGCCCCATATTGTAAATAAAAAAAAAAATAGATTTAACACACTTTTCTGCTAAGACATTTTCTAATTTTAACAAATTCCCCAATCCACCCCAATACTTTAAACTTCTTACATGTAAAGTTTACATACAGTATATATTAGATTTTGCTTGTTTGAGAGACAAATGCATACATCGACAAATCCCCATAGCCTACAAAATCTAGTGAAAAGACCTCCCAGATGACTGAAGGATCACAATGGATATTTACAATGGAGGTTCACAATGGATATTTATAAAGGAAATATGTGTTATGGTCAGGTGACCACAAACCTTTGGACATATGAAATAATGTCTACATTTTGTTATTACAGATTTACGACTAAACACACTATACTGACCCACGCACAGACTTACAGGATCCTATTCACTTTATCAAGCTGATATTTAACTTTTAAGCTTTATGAGGGAAAACTGAAGCCGCAAATGTGATGGCGGGGAATGAGCAAAGGAAAACAACAGTTTGAGGAATTGACCGGACTGACCCTTTCAGATTGTGATGATTTGCTGGTGATCTATGTGACATGATGACCTGTTCTTAAAGGTGACATTCAAGTAACTGTGTTTTTTCCTCCAGAGCCTAATGACTAAGCAACTCTTATATTGTTCTATTTTAATACTACAATCTTCTGCATAAGACAACACTAATCAAACAGACACGAAGCAGTTGGTCAACTAATTATTTGCCATAAGTCATACAGTACCAACCACAAAATATATGTTTCAAAGTGTTTCAAATATAGTTAACCTTAAATAACAGCTGTTTTGTTTCTGTTTTGCTTTTCTATGATTGTAAATTACTGTTTAAGAAACACATTACAATTGTTAGAATAATGCTGTAAGTGATTATGATACTGCTATAAAACGTATTACACTACTTAATGTCTGTATTTCCACCAATGCTTAACTCCACTTTGAATCTGGCCCTCTTTAAGCAAAGCTATGTTTCCAGAATTATTCTCATTAACTGGTTTTCCAACAAAATGCTGGCTATTAAGGACAGTTTGCAGTTGAGGTTTTCATACTATTATTGTGTTCAAAGTTCATTTTGGTGTCGCTTTTTGCTAAGATTGATTAATTTTGATAGGTTAGTGCCTATGGCCATAACTGTCTTGATCTGTATGCTGTGAATCAGACTTTAACAGGTCAAGGGTGGGGTCATGATTAATGTTCTCTTTATAGAGTAAGACCCAGGATTAGACTTTGAAATGGATTAGGCATCCCTCGGAACACTACTTGCCCAAAGCTTTTATGTCTACAACATCTTTAACGGTATTATTGGTGATATACTAAATTCCAAACCTATTAAAACTATGGTTACTCCAGATGTGGTGTTTTCTTCCTTCCCCTATAGGCATGGAGAAAGGTTCTGTTGAGTTCACAAAAGTAAGTGATTACGCATGGGAGCTTTGGTGAAACACAAACCATTTACAAAGATTTGTTAGAAACTGTTTACAATCTAAAGCAGAAATGTGCTGGTCCCATGCCCAACACCTGCAGCAATCTCATAGATCGACTGATATTAAAGTTTACAGACACAGCAGTGATGTGAAACATAACCAATTCAAAAATGTGACTTTGGGAAATCAATAATTACGAAATGAACTTGTTGGTGTGATGAACCAATAAGATTAAATGCAGTGAAAAAATAGGGTGGTTTTAGTCAACCTTTATAGGAATGGTGTTAAAAAAAGGTCCTTAACATCATGTGTATCTCATCAACCTGATGAAAATCAATCACTGTATCCAAATTTCCATCACCTCTACTTTACACTAAGGTATTTGATTGACCGTAAAGCTTGAGTTGCAGAAAAAAACACATGGATGACAAAAGTTTGGAAGGACTGAAGAAAGACAAATATCCCAGCTGCTAGTGAAGAAGGGAAAGTGAATACCAGGAAAATTCCTCCTTGCAAATACAACTGCAGAAGCACCCTTACAGTTGCGTAAGCAAACCATTTGGGCAGTACTGTATAAGAGTCAACATGGAGTTACAGTAATTCTGTCAGCCAAGATGTCTAATGTCTTCAGTTACCAGGAATGCGTATCTCCAAAAACTGACATCAATCTCTCACTGAGAGAGGGAATAAGATATCTCATTTGACAATCTAATGTAGAGGAATTAAATAATAAGGTTCAGCAGTCTCACTGTGTTTAGTATAACTAGTGCATCAAGCTGGTACTTGGTACTAAAGACCCATGTTTTTTTCCATGTTTTTCTTTCACATCGGTTACTGAATCAATTTATTGTGTCTCTGTGCTTAGGAACTGTAGTGAACTGAAGTGTCAATTTTTGGGGTTATTGAGGGTTGTTCATAAATATCACCAAAAGAAAATGCAAAAAGGTACTTCGGCCTTTCTTTAACCCAAATACATCATGTTATTATTGTTCCCCTAACTGTGTTGTTTTTATTATAATTTCATAGTTGTAGCTGACATAGGTCATAAGCATTTTATGATGTCATTCTAGTTTTATTTAAAGTTCTATATCTTACCTAAATCATCTGCAACTTGCAAAGCATCAGAGGAAGTATCCTGATTAACTGCCAATGCATGATTGATTTTAATGGAAAATTGCTGGATAAAATCACTCAAGGAACTCAGCCTTTTTAATTTTGTGAGTTGATTGTCTGATCAAGAAAATATAGTGTTCCTTTTTCTTTTTTTTTTTTTAACCATAGTCTGCATTCCATGACAAAACAGCTTCATTCATGGACCAATGAAAAAACATTGAGAGATTAATGGCAGAGCACGGTCACTGTGTTTTTATTGCTGTGGAACGCATTTGCTGTATAAACAGGAGCAACTCTTTTTGCATCAACTGGTATGCACTTCAGCAGCCAGCCCTTACAGGGCATAGTATATCATAGCAGTGGTCATCACAGCTGGGAAAAAAATTAATAATTCATGTGGCAATAAAATGAGGTGATTAAGAAGTATGGGGGCATGATGATAGAGATTATTATCTCCTTGTGGGAGTTTAAGCAACAGTACCAGCTTGATGCACTAGTCAGTGGCAGGACATTATTTAGATTTTGCAACAGCTACAGTAGTACACTGACACCACAGGTTTATTATGCAATACTCAGAAGGCTAAGCTCACCCTGATGAAATCAGGTAATGATGTGTGAATGGTCTGTAACAGACACATGTACTGTAGATGAGAATGTGTATTCTTCTTGTGTTTTGAGTTATCTTTTTTTCAGTGGTTATCGGCACCAGGAAATAATTTCTGAGATTTTCTGGATGCTTCTCCATGGAATATAAGCAGGAGAGCGTGCAGTCAAAAATATGGCACTTCTCAGGTTTCTTCCCACCTTTAAAAGGGCCAAGGGGAATTTGTGCTCTCGATGATATGAAAGCTTTATGTATTCCCCAGTGAGAATGATTGGATTCATAAAGATAAATGAGGTGAAGCGACTGCACACAATAAGTCAATCTTAATTTTCTCCTGGACAATTTGGGGGCACTATCTGGCCTGATACTAATAAAAGTCTATGAATTTATTTAAAGAAAATTCACATAAATATAAATCCTTTTGATTTATAACAGGGAGCATTAACATTCATTTTATGATAATGAAAGGAACCTAGGCAGCAGATCTGGAGTGAGTGAGATATTTCCACAGTATTTATATTCCCCCCCAAAAAACTCCATTGTTTATTGGAGCTCAGCTGAAAATAGTTAATTTAACAATGTAGAAATCAGTTCCAAAATGGTGCCTATTTTCTTCTCCTTTAAAAAAAATGAGGCTATTCCAGAATGGAGGAAGGTGGGTTAACTTCAATTTCCTGCCTTATACATCTTGCTTCTCAAACTTGCAATATCCAGATATCCAGTTTGAACTTGGCAAATATAGAGAGACTCCACTGAGACTGAGTTTTTTAACTTGGGTCAGTGGCAACCAGTGACCATAATTACTCACAAGGCCCCAGTCTGCTGGAGGTGTTGAGGGTCAGCCTCATTAGCCTGATGAGGGGCAAAAAGGGAAAACCAGGAGGAATGAAAAGAAATCCCCACCCCCTGCTCTTTCTTCTATGCACTTGGTGGTCTCAGTGGCAATGAATGAGAACCAGTGTATGACTGAACTCTGTTACATTAAAGCAGATTGCAAGAAACCACCACAACAAGGGAATCATGAGCTGAAACGGTTGAAAGTAAATAATTAAATGGTACAACTAATGAATTTTTAACTGTAACTGCATAAAGGTGTACATTGTGATGAAAAATCATTCTGACCTCATTATGAAATTTAATGAGCATTCAAACAAGTGACTAGGAACAAGCGTGGAAAAGAGGAAGAGAAGTCACTTAAGGAGAACAGGTTAAAACAGAAGACATATGAGAGTATAATGAGTTAGAGGAATTCTATAAAAAAACATATGAACAAGTTATGGTATAAGGAAATTATGTTTAAATCTATCTGTTGCTGAAGCTATAAATTCCCGGGCCTTAATTTGCCATTGCTTATACTGAATCGCTGCCATAAAAACTTTTCCACATTTTTTTTATTAGATTGTGTAATGTCGTAGTATCACTTTAAGTAACAAATAACTAGCATGTAATGTAAGTTTGTACATTAGTCTTTTAAATGAAATCTGCTGACAGCTGTATTCTAAATGCTTCTTACTGAGGATATCTACAATACTGTAAAAAAGTTGACAGACATTAAGAATTGTATAAACAGTAAAGCCAAACAGAAAGTGTGTGCATTTTCACATACAGTAAGTGAGCCAGGTAGGTTTGGACAGCTTTCCCCCCCTTAATACATTTCCCTTTGTGTAATATAAACATTTACTTAATGATCTCAATCAATTAAGTGTCACAAATATGCAAATAAAAATAAAATAAAAACACATACACAACACTGTATCTTATGATTTTAAAAACTTAGACTACATTTACCAATTAATGTGTTCTTAGATAAATAATTGCCAGTTTAGACAAGATTAAAGTCTTTTGTAGGCCAAAGGTGCCCTAAATGCAACCCATCATCTGACAAAATTACGATAAGTTCTTCACAGCTAATTTACTGTAGGAGAGCCAGACGAAAGTGGCCACCAATGGGTCATCACTCATCTGCTATCTGGGGAGGCCAGTAAATGGAACATCTAGCTCACTAATTTAAAGCAACTATTAAATCCTGTTTCAGGTGAAATCCAAAGGGTTAAGGCCAGGACAAGTTTCACTGCTTAATTAAAATCAAAGTTAACATGATCACTCTTGTTTGCTCCTGTTATTCTTAAGGGATCAGGCTGTTCTTGTACATCCCTTAATGTAGCTCCCGCCCACGAGTTCATAAATTTGTTTGTGCGTGAATACTGCATGTGTTGGGAGAATGTTCATGCGAATACATGTCTTAGTGTCATTTCCTTTAAATGTAACATTATTTCCTCCTCTTATCTAAATCCTTTTATACAGCTGACTGAATACACCTGTTGCTATTGGCAAAATAATTCACCTTCTTTAGCAATTGGCTGTCTACAAAAATGACCAAAAGTATATTTCTGTATTTCCTAAGAATATTATCCATCATCCACCATAAACTCCATGATGTCCAATTCATTGTAACTGTGACCTGTGTTGCTAAATAATTACATCTGAGAGGAGAAAACTGTTCATTTGATTAATTTATCTGATAGTACATTTCTTAATCACAATAAAACTATTCATTTAGCTAATTTGGAACTTTTATTTGTTTTGCTAGAGTTTTTGATTATGATTTTACCTCTCAACTGGTTCCAACCACTGGTTTCTTATGTAGTTTTTAATTTCAGTGTAGTTAATAAATAATTCATAGCAGTTACTGATGGCTTGTTTTTAAACTATTCTGCATCCGCATCTGCATCTCTGTATAATAGCTCCCTATTTCAGGCCCCTTCAACTCTCATTTTTGGGCAGGAAAATCTGCTAAAAGTCCACCCTTATAGACTTCCCTTTTCTCGCTTTTGTAAAGCCTTCTTGAATTTGTTTTCTCAGTGGCCTCACAGGGCCCTCACGAGGTTCACTGCACTTCTTCATTAACAAATTGCCTAACATGACAAAGAAAATCCAGCTTGATGAAATACTTTTAGCGCTGTATTGCTTTTAGCTTGCACCCAAACCCAGTAAAAAAAAAACTGAACTGGTTTCAAGAGGCATTCTAATTATATATCACTGGCTTGCCACAGCTATCTTCTAAGTCTGTGAGTCACTTAAAAAACATACACTTTAACAGTAAATTAGTCACTGTATTAGAGGTTGGGCTGAGTGGGATGAGTCCTGGACTCCCTGGGATGTTGGAGGTAATGAAGCTGCAAAGACACACAACAGTGACGAGAACACTTTAGGCTTTGTGCTGTTTATACTGTTATGTCCTACAATGTTTTAAAAACATCAAGTCCCTTAAAGACTGTTCTATACATTGCCGGAAAGAATGTGTTGCAACACACATACGTACTCAACCGCTA
Organism: Clarias gariepinus; assembly: GCF_024256425.1. Lineage (NCBI taxonomy): Eukaryota > Metazoa > Chordata > Actinopteri > Siluriformes > Clariidae > Clarias > Clarias gariepinus. The sequence goes on from NC_071122.1 coordinate 11,094,984, forward strand.
TGTGAAAGAAACTCACTGGCAAATGAGGCACTCCAGATCCAACTCCATTTTTTCAAGAGATCTGAGACCACATGGTGCTTTGCCTAGTGATACCTAAGCACTTACAATCTAACAGACTATCTCTAGAAATACAAACGGCTTTGATCTATTTTAATCAGCAGAGACCATGAAGAAGAAGGGATCTAGTGTAAGAGAAAGTTTAAAGAATTAAATTAATGGTTTGGAAAAACATTGTGACTGATTAGAAGGATAAGGCCATATTTCTTCAGTGGAACATACATAAAGGATAAGTGATAAGATCTGGTTTAAGGATAGATTACATTATCTAAAATCAGCAAACGTGTTAGGCATCAATTAAAAATTACCATTCTTTTAACATAGATAACTTGCGTCTCTGGTATTCTGCATAAAGGCAGCTTTCTTTCCTGAGCTAATCATTTATCTGCTTGTTGTGGCGCAGATGATTCACTGATACCCTCATGCCACTGTTTCCATGTATACATGCCCTAATTAAAAGCATTCTTCAGCAAGTCTGTGTGCCCTGTTTAGTGTTTGTGACTTGACAGCTTCATTAGGTCAAATCTTAAAGTGTAGAGCCATCTGACATGTACACAGATGTCACACAGTCAGGGGCTGTTGCCATGACACCACATGGCACCAGCAGCCTTGCTATCTGAAATGGGTCACATTCCAAGAACAGACAAAAATGTGTGAAAGTGGACTTAAATTGTGATATTCTAATCCTTTAATCAACAATGACATTGTGAAAATCCACTATTGGAATCATTTATGTATTTTCTACAGGGATTAATCTCTTAAACGCAGAACTTTCAGAAGTGCAGCTGCCAGAATGTTAATTGTCACTATGAAGTTCACTCCTGCTAGGAAGAATCGGAGACATGATGTCATTCTTAATACTGAGGCCTGTTTATTTTGGTTGTAATCCACTTTGCTGTCCAGAAATACTCTGGTAAGTACCCGACATAGAGTACTGCATAATACCATCATTCAAACATCTATTTTACATTAATCTGTCAGCATGGCTACATCTGTAACTTTTAATCTACGTAGTAGAAAAAAAAATGGAGCATCAGCATCCATGTGCATGTAATAAAATCAGGTCCAATTGTTTCTTGTTAACTTTAGAGCTGATTCTACCTGACCTGTTTTCTTCAGGCAAGCACAGAGTATTTAATGTACCCAGGCATTATATAATATTATATTTAGTGTATCCAAGCATTTTACTGTATATTATTAAACTCTTGGACCCAAGCATTTCCAGTGGTTTGGGTTTTTTTTTTTTTTTTTTTTACAGAAGGATTTACAAGAAAAACTCCAAGAAATACTACAGCCAGCACATCTAATTAAAGCCCTTTCCAAAACCAGGAAACTTTGACAGCTAAAGGTTTTGTATTAGTATTGTGTGCAAATTTTGTTTTTCCTCCTATTTTTTCCTCCCTGAGGCAACTGGTCTGCTCATAGATAATGACTAACGTCTGGCTTAGAGTCTTTCTGCCCAGCTTTGGAGGTGTGCTGCTCTTGTGTCATAAATAACTGGCGCCTCAGACGTGATGCGCATGTTTGAGACCCAGTATTAACATGCTCTGAGATAATGGGAAGCACATTTGCAGTAAAGAGGATAAGACACTGTATGACGCCTCCCTATGCTGTTCTTTCCTCTCAGGAAGTCGGCAGAGCACGGGCAGTTCCAGAAAGTTCTGGAGGTCAGTACCGAGGGCGGACTGGGATGAGCTGATAACAGACGAGGGCTCTGGTGATGAGCACGTTTGTGGAGAGAATGATCAGACAGACACTCTGTGGGATGCCAAGTGAAACATCCCAGGGGCCTCCCTTATCTTTGGAACTGTTGTTTTTTTTTTTGGATACAATAAAAGTGTCCACATTCATCGTAGTGTTATCGTTGTGAAAAAACAAAGAGTTAAGTTGCTTTGAACAATATGCTATACAACACCTGTGATGATAAACCTACTTATTTATGTAAATCTTTACTTTTTTTGTTAACTCATGATGACAGTTTGGTGTTAAGTTATTAAATGCCTTATATTGTGTAATATATAGATATAGTTGTGGATTTTACTGACAGCTTGTACCTTGGATAAACCACAACACTGTCACATTAGTGTTCCATAAAAACTTGGCTGATAAGGAACTGATAAGTATTTTGGAAATAATTTTATCATCACCATTTGAGAGAAAAAAAGATTATCTTTAAAATGTCTTTACTTTGTCACCAGAATTGCCTGTATTGATTCACAATGATAAGGAAGATTTTCTCCTACTGGGTATCGAAGAGTTCTTTGTATGTAAAAGTTATTTGATGGAACGGTGGCGCAGTGGTTAACATTGTCACATTGCACTTCCATGTGCATAGAGTTTGCATAATTTCAAAGTACTTCCATAGGAATATACCATGATTCCTTAAAACTATTTTAATTCTGCTAACACAAAATATAAAAACTAAAGTGAAGGTAGACTGGAAACTAAAACAATGAATCTGGCTTTAATGGTTTCTAACCTGCATGTGAAAGCTGCAGTCGTGGTGTGTACTGGTTCCAGGCCCTGTTAGACCTAACGACAGGCAGAAGTAACTGAAGCAGGATGGGCAGCAGCAGACAGATGTGCTCCGTCCTCCAGGATCCAACAAACCTCATCTCCAATTCCTTCTCGTATCGATGCAGCAAGTGTTCTTTTTCACATTACCATTCAGCTGCTGTGAAGCACATAAAAAAAAAAACTGATGAATTTTAGCATCTACCAGAAACTTACTGTATGATTAGAAGCATGTGTGTATGTATTAGCATTTCGCGATATATGATTACTGGATGCTGTCAACGGATAATGGGACAAATTCAAGGTAATCATGGACTAATCAGCTTGATTCATTTAGTTTGTTATAATCAAAAAATTAACTTGTCTACAAGCATTTGAAATATATGTGCCATATGGCAAGGATAATATTTCCTTCCACTGGTGCATTTTGGTACACACAGGCAAAGGATTTGCCCATTAAATATGAACTAGGTTTTCCACAACACATGTCCACTTAAGAGTCCTTGGAATTGACAAATGACCATAGAAGGGGAGAAAATAGGCTCTTTTCCTCTTCAACTTAAGGATGCCTCAACAAGGCTAAATAAGCCTCCTGATGACATTCATGCACTGTGACACAAGCCCTTTTGACGTCTGTCATGGTTTCCGAACAAAAACGGAACCATTCCAGCTGCACATCCTCGTTTGTAGTGTCCCACTCTGCGGCTGACGCCATCCTGAAGCCAGCAGCACTTGGGGAAGTGCTTCAGCATTAAGAGTGGTGACAGTACCTAAGAGAAACAGACCCTTGAAAGACAAACATGATTACTCAGAAAGCCGCTACCTGTTTCTGATGTGAGTGTGTGCCAGCGTGTGACCTCCGCTGGACAAAGTTCACCCTGAGGGGAAAACTGATGCATTGTTTGGACAAACGTTCCCATGGCTAATCAGCCCCCTGCAATCTTTATTCTGTTTCCTTACAGGGGTCACACTATGTAAACAAATTGCTTGTGTAACCTTAAAGCCCTTCAACAGACACTACTGTACATATATGTGCACCATAAACACAATAAATAGATGTGGCATTGGTACAAATAAACATTCTGCAGATAATAAGAAGACCGTTAGAATAGGTTTTAAACCTATTATCAGGTTTCTTGTGCTGCTAATTAACTGGCTCAGAAACCAAAAATACGCTTCTTGAATACTTTGTCTTCTTTGTGCTTTCTTTCCATGCTAGGCCTCTTCCCATGCTTAGGTTTATTGTAGGCCAAGCCATAGAGACCCACTTACACTACCGCAAATACCCCTGTAGAGTGTTTCAAACACAGACAAAATGAGCTTAGGGCTAAACATATGCAAAACAGAGATAGGGCACATTTTTCCTTCCATTCACAACCTCAAAAGCTACGCCAATTAAGCTGCGATTCCAACACAGAAACTTTCAGCAGAATCTTCAGCAGACAGAAACCATTGAGACAAACCTTTGAGGCACAAGAAGTCTAATTCAACACCAGATTTAATTCCTGCACAAAAAGCCCAGCTTGAGTGACCCATTACCTCTCCATGACCACAAGCCCTGGGCATCTCCTTAAGATTCGGAGAGGCAGATGGGGATGATTGGAGAGCATCAAAAGGTTTGTAGGAGGCGACAGCTTTACGGCAGCAGTTTGGTAAAACGTTAAGTTTGATTTACACCCCAGGCCCACTCAGTGTCTGCAATTTCTGGACCCACGCCTGAGACTGGATTTACAACAGCAAAAACATGCAGGTGCTCGACTCAAGAACCAATCAAATGGCCATAATCACTTCCTCCAAATCACTGCAAATGTATTAATCTTTCTGTTGAAGGAAATTAACTCACATGGTTGAATGCAAGACAATATAAATGTGAGCTCTGCAAGGTTGAAAGGAATCCATCTGGCATTAATAAAATTTAAATTTGCAAAATTGTCCTTCAGGGGATTTTATGTCTGTGTTAACAGTGAATGAATCCAGTTGGTGGAAAAGAAAGTATCTTAATTACACCTCATCATTTTCTATTAAAACTGGAATTCCTCATTCCTCATGATTTATAAGAAAGTACTAACTTTGACTCATGAGGAATTAAAAAAACAGTTTTCCATCATCATTATTGACTCTAAGGGGACTTCTTGTTGGCTGTAAAGTACCTACTGGGCTTACTACCCAAAAAGGGAAGCAATGCATTTCTGAAAGTGATCTAGCAGTGATTAAGTGCACTCAGGTGATCATACATTTTAACTAAGAACCCCAAACATGCCAAGCAGTTATGGTTATTAGATTTTTTATTTATTTTTTTGCTGTGTAGTGTCAATTTGCATCAAATTTAAGTGATTCTGCATATGCTTATTTGGGGAATATTTGTAAATTAAGTCAAAACAAGTTTAATTTTCAATGATCTAGCCAAAAAACTTTTTCAAAACAAGGAAAAAAACAAACACAAAAGTGTGGGAAAAGCATCCCACATCAGGAAGAGGAAGTGACTGATACTCAGGCACTTCCATGTGACAAAACTGTCGAATGTTAAACAATCTGGTTTATGGCTGGTTCCTCACTATGACTTTGTTTACTTGGATATATGGCATCCCATTTAAAAAAAACAAAGAAAGACAGCAGCATTCTGAAATAGAATCTAACACATAACCAAAGGTATTACAATAGACTAAAATGAGCGACAAATAGGCAAAATGATTCCATGGATTATCTATCAATCTTCCAGTCAAATGCCATAAATGTCTGTTTGCATGACTTCAAAGAATTCAACCACGGTGAATGAGTTTGATAGGGTTCAATTAGAAGGTGGTGGATTACTATGACATTTCCTGGTAAAACCTACAGCCTATAACAAGAGCAAACACACACTGAATTTTTCCCAATAAAGAACACAGTGCTGAAAAGGCACATGCAGAGGCTGAGACAGTGACATGATAAAGGCTTCTGAGTTGATGCAGTGTCGGTGCTTTCAGTGTAATGGATAAGTGCCTTCAGTTCCTTAAGTGTGATTGGTTGCACTGGAGGGAACTTTGGCTGGGTTTCTGCGATTGCTTACTAAGTAATAACCCACGCTTTGGATTTACGTGAAGTAGGTCAATTAATCAGAAATAGCAAACCTATTGATAAAATGAACACTCCTGATCTGGCCATATTTCAGAATTTCAAATTCCCAGTGAAAGTAGAAGCATTTAAGCCCTTTAGCATCACATTCATCTATATACTGAGTGACACAGAAGAAATTCCGTATTAACAAAATTTCAGTATCTTTGAGCACTTATGTTCTTACAGTGCAAAATTCGACTTTTAAACGACATTCAAAATAATCCATGTGTACACCCCCAACCACTATCTGGCTGGACAACCCACTAACCCAGGCGTCCAAACCAAGCAGATACTGTAATTGCCTGGCAGTCTAAGAACCAGAAAAACAAAATAAACCCTATTTCTTTCTGACTTTTCCAAAACAAAGGTTTTCATTTGGTAGCTCTATAATAACCATGCTTGTGAATTCCAGCAGCTGCTGCCCTACACACATCACCCAGGGTAAAATATGGCTGACAGCAGAATTATATTTACTAGTCTGATTAATTAGTGCGCACAGAACCAAAATATTTTCAGAATGAAGAACACATTGATAGAACCAAATCCAATAATGTGTAGCACAAGACGGTTACACAACTCTAACAACGTACCCGGAGTCAGTTAATATTTTTACATATAATATGGTTATAGGTGAACCAATTGTTTGGTGACATTTTTCAAAGACACACCCGTGGTTTTCATTATAGCAATAGCATTAGGATCATTAAAATAGTCAACATCTCTTGCCAAATAAAAACATAACATACTCAAAATTTTATCAATAAAAGTTCAAAAAGCTAACAAGACACAAAACCTATTCAATTATGTGTTAACCTTTGAGGAGAAAATGTGTGCTCTTTATTGAGCTTGCCACCCTGAGAGCACACAACTGTGAATTCAACCAGCCGAGAAAACAAGCAGCCCGGTCTCCACACACAAAGCAGCTTAATGCACACCGGACATATATCCAGGAGGGCTTTGAAGGCAAACCGTTTCTAATTCAAAACCAGTCCTTTTCATGCTAAAGCTCAAACGCAAGCATTTGGATGAGTTTCCATAGATGGTCTTTTTCTGATCTGGCCAGGTTTATCCCAATTCACTTAGCAAGAACAATTAAACCAACTACACAGACTGATTGGCTCAGACACTTGACAGATCCGTTTCCTGTTTCAGAAATCATCTTAAGATAAACAGATGGAAAACATTTTTTAAAGCCTCTAATCATGATCCTGGTTATGAATTGACAAAGTAATTAAGATACGAAGTGCTACTTTAGGTAATTAATGCCATTTATTTACAATATTAAAAACCAAGAGCAATTTGTGGAAAAGTTTGTAGATACAGTGGTTTCTAAGACATCTGTTAGTCATATACTCGTGTTCTTAGGACTGATGGAACACAGCACTACATTCAAACGTGTCCTAAGCCACAGGTCAGGCAGGTTATCTGATGAGAACAAGGTGTGAACGTTTAAAACTGTCCCAGTAGTTGAAGGACAGAGACTGATGTTTTCTGTCAAAGACTGTCAACCTTTTAATTGCCTGCTCAAAAAGATATAAAGATTACAAAGATATTTCAGCTCTGAATGATAAACAGGTCTATCTTCTATAGCTGTCAACATCTGTACTTATACTCCCATCCTCAGTGCATAATCTGACATCTCATTATGGTTTAGTGGGAGAACAGTCTAGTACTGTACGTACAAACAAAATAAAAATGTTGGGTGTATTTGAAAATCTTTAGGAAAAACGAATGCGTCAGAGATCGACTACAGAGATCGTTCTGTGGACGACACTCCCAAAGATCTCATGAGCTAACCTCCTACAATAACAAACAGCACCTCTGTTACAGGTCTGTTTTGGAGTGTGTGAGCGGTGGGCCAAAGAAAGCTCCACTCCTTCACATACCAGGCCACAAGGCCAATTGGAGAATCAGATTCCTCACCTCTGCATACCAACATCAGGCCACATGGAACAGCTAGGAAGGCAAACAGATGCGCTGTCCACTTCAGATGTTTTGACTTTGAGAACATCCAGGTGTTGCTCTTAGGCCTGTGGACATGAGGCATTTTTGTCTTATGGTGGATTGTGCTGAATTAATAAAAGTGCTTTGTTTTAATTTGATTTCCTACATTGTTAACAAAATTCAGAGTTATACAGGGATACTATATTATTTCCTGGAGGTATTTTTAAAATTAAGTGCAGAGTCAAAATGTATTAGCACCTTACACTCCTGTCTTTTCTGTAAATTTAATGCAAAAAAAGAGAGACAAATGGGAAGAATCATTGTGTGAACCAAGAATTCATTGTGCCCCGCAAACATAGTCACCAGCCTAATAAAATTGAGGCGTATTGACAAGAGCAATATGTGTCATTTTCACAAGCGGCCGTTGTCTGAGACTTACCTTTTCATGTTTATGACCAAATTCCAGCAGTTCTTCATAAACTTTTGTTTATGCCAGCCATTTAAATCAAGAAACAATAAGACAAAGACGTGTGAGTCGTTTCTCAGGATGCATGTGTTTTCAGTGATGTGTGAGGGACAAAGGGAGGCAGATCAATAGGATGAACACATCAGAAGATGTTAGAAATTTACAAAGTACAAAATCTGTATTTAGCCAATAATGTACAACCTATGTAAATATACAATTAAATGTTAAATTAAACTATATGCCAAATATCTTCCAAAAGATTTCCATCCATTGCTAGGATATATTGCAGCGAGTTAATTAGGTTTGTTTAAAGAAATAAGTGTCCAGTGATTTTTACAATCCAGACCATATTCATAATCCATAAAGATCTTTCCCTGATAATCTTTTCTGACTTCTGAGAGATGTTTTTCATCTATTCTTCTCTTAACAATTTTCCAAATGAGTAACTTTTTGGATCGTGCTTTTTTTTATCTTACTATATTGCTGCCATAGTGATAGTGTATTGCTGATTCTTATTTGTCATGTTCATTAATCTTCTATAACAGCACAGCTCAGACAGTAGTCTTGTTACTGGGAATGAATCAATTTTCTTGTTGAGCTTCATGACTGTTCACATCACATTACCCCTGAGCAAATAGTTTGTACTATTTTTTCTAATACTCTTTTAATAATACCTGACGTACATTAGCAAATGTTAAACTCTATTTAAAGTGAATGTACTATCACTTCATACTTTGTTTCAGATCAAAAATGGAATTTAAAATCACTTCTTCTGCCAGCAAATTACAGCTTGGCAAATATGCAAACAAAACTGAATAAATATTACACATCTATGAATCAACATGGGGGCTCAGAGGTTCTTATATTTCCACTGTATGTACATTGCAGCAGTCATGCAATCATCAGTTAGTCTGATATATACTGGTATACGGAGAGGACAACAAAATCCAGATGATCTGTCGTTTGATTAATGTTAAAAAAAATTATATTCAGTAATATAGATGATGAAAATATATTATCCAGACAACACCAACACCTACAAACTGTGTTGTGATTGCCAAAGATCTGAAACCCCCCCTTTTTCTGACTGATACACTCCTGCGTCATCGAGCATAGATCTGCAGTACGCGCAGTGTCAGTGTAGATTCACAAATTGGCTGCCTGACAGTTCTCACATGTCTGCTCAATCTCACTCTTAATCCCCAATGCAACCCAAGAACCATACTAACTTTATACAAGTTTATATACTAATTGCGCAAAACATGGAAAAATTTTCAGCACTTTCCTAAATTCGATAAAAAGCATTCATAGTGATTAATTTGTTATTTTAACCGCTCTACTGTTTAGTTGTCTTTTTTTGTACTTCATCATCAACATCTTTTTGCAGGTTTGTAGGTTGGATCTGTGAATGGTGAAACTAAAAGTATTACCAAATAAATTAAAATATTGTGTTAAAGGCCATATAAATTTGTTTTTCATGGTATGTATTACACCACCGCAAGTATATTTTAGACACTGTCTTTATCTACTGCAGAAGATGGAGGTTTGAGGCTGATTTCAACTGACTGCATTAAAACAAACAGAAACTGTAGACTCCAGTGTCTTTAGATCTGGTGGTTAATGTAAGAATTGGAATAAAGGGAGGTCAGAGTCAACACATAAAATGAATAGGAAGGATTAGAATAATGTATTCTTCAAGGTATGCAAAGAATTGTCAGGACATGACACAGACAGTGCAAGAACGCGTTGGAGTTGTACTGTACCTAGCCAGATGTACTCCAACTGTACGAACTGACTCAAAGGTAATAGGAAGGCCAAGGAGCAAAATGTACAGAATTCCTCCAGATAAACAGACCAAGTTTGGTTTTTTGAGCGAGCAAACCTGATTAAGTATTATCTGGACTTGAGAGTGACACCACTGTATGTTTTGAATGACATAATTTGTGTTTAAAACCGCAAATGGCCAAATATAATGGCGAATAAAGATCATGAGAACCTCCTATTAGATCCTTGGCAAAACTTCAAAAAGGAAAACATATAAAGGTTTACAGAAACATGGTGTCACCTGCTTAGACAGCCGGCAAGCAAATAAATCAAACTCTTTGGTGTAAAAATGTCACTCTAGAGTCTGTTTTGTCTATGGATGCAGAAAAGGAAGTTGACTCTAGATCAGAGCGCAGGCTTGATAAATACTGGCTCTATGCTTGCCTTTCCCTGTGGGGAGTCTAACAAGTGAAAGGCAGCTTTTCGGGACACAATGTCTCTCTGCTTGTTTTGTCTGCTTTGAATGGAAAAGACCCAACACCTGCTGTACATCAAATCAATTAGCTTTATTGTGAGGATAAATAATAAAATGTGGCCTTGCCAAAATTCATATAAAAAGGACTTGACACTGCTATCAAAGGGAATTAGCTTAGTTTATACACAACACCGCCCGAACAATACACAAAAGGGCTATCAAAGCAGATGACCTAAATATAGTGCTTATAAAAAAAGTACAGTTTTCTTTAGAAACATCGTTCCTCATTTACCAACCAAGAAAAATAGTTGTAACTATTTTGCAGGAGCATTTACATAGGTTGGTTTGGAAACCAGTTGTTTTAGAAAAATGTTTGTATCCCAAGAGCTCTGGAGTTGGTATAACTTTATACGTTGTATAAAGAGATTACTAATGCAAACATTTAATGATGGGTGCTCCTTCATCATTTAGTCATTATTCTGTACTTTTTATTTCTCCATGAGCTTTAACTTATTTATCTTGTTTTCTGGGCAATATCCGCTGAGCTGAGCACTTGAAAGCTTAAAAATGATTAACATTCGTCAACCTACACTTATAAATACGAGGGGGAAAAATAAAACAGTGCTACCTTGGTAAATCGGATGGAATTTTTTAGCTTTCAGTTCAGTCTGACGAAATAAAACAATTAAAAAGAACTTTGATAAACTTTGATACTTTGTACTGTACATGAAAAACAGTTTATACGATGTTTAAAATCACATCAAAATAAACCTGTAAATATTGAAAGGATAGAATGATAACATACTACCTGATGAAAAATTGTACAGACATTACATCATAACATTCAATCTGTGTTTAATGATGATTTTTTTTCAAAATACCATTAAATTTTTTTCTAAAATGTTGTTTTAGTATTTTCAAGTATGTATAACATAAATGTGTACAACATGGCATAGGGTGAGTTATTTAGGATTACACCAATGGTGGGTTAAGTGACCTCATTTCTGTTTGGGAGTTGCACCCCACATAAAACACACATTTACAATTATCCAAAGTGGAAGCGCAAGATGTCTGTCCGATGTTCAAACAGTAGATCAGCCCACACTAATTCAGAGTGACATTGGAGCCAGTTTGTTTAAAACAGTCTCACTATACACTTTCCTGTCTGTTGAAACCCCATTTGAACACCATTTTACATGGTGCGAGACAAGACATTTAAAGCATTCTCTCTGTGGCATGTACATGCAGTACATACTGTATAAAATGCCTGTATTCAAACAGTTTTCGTACAGAACTGCTGTGGGGCTAGGGAAGCGTAATTATAAAACAAGGTCCTTCACTGTAATTCAGAAAACTACTTCCAGAGAACTCTATTCATCTTCATCTGGTCCCAAAGGCATTGGTGGCGACATTTACTTATAGCTAAGATTGACCAAAATGCCAGCGGGCTATTACAGTGTCATCAGTATACGCGGCTTGGTTGGAGAGTCTGCAAAATATTTAATCTTTGTTTATATACAGGATGACATAAAAGGATATATAGAAAGCAAGGAAGCAATTAGGGTCACCTGTAGCTTCCTTGGCTTAAGTCAAGGGAGCAATTTGCTGATCTCTGCATTATTTCAGAGGCTTGTCAGGAGAGCTGGAAGCTATCTGATGCTACACTGAGGCCAACTCCTTGATGATACTTGAGATCATCAATATGATGACATGATGCTGGCATGATGCCTATGATTTACACAAAGGCATGTAATCTCCAACATAGAGGAGTGAAATATTACAAGGATAAAACAGACAGGCATAATCCTTTGGTAATATTATTTTGTCTTTGTTGGCCCTCACCAAGCTGCAAACTGATAAGTGAAGAGTCGCAGAATAATACATGAAGGAAAGTAAATCAGGGACAAAAATCAAACGCCTGACAATAGGTTTTTATCTCTGCTCATAAGTTTGTACGATGCATACTTCCCCATAATCTTCAGCAGATTTATCTTGGCCCTTTTGGCCTGAGAAATTCCAGTACCAGTTATTTTAGATTGAGAGAAAACACAGTGAAAGCTTCACATTGGGAGGCAAGGCTCCCTGGAGAGTTTAGAGGTCATTCTGGCACTCCCATCCAGTCCAATGGGGAGCTTTGTGCCAGGTGTAGCACCATCCTTCCATCTCTCCCTACACTTTCATTACTACTGTCTAAAAAGCAATCAATGATTACATCTAAGCAAAAAGTTTTCCGGGGTCCAAAGTGAGGGTCATGACAAGACAATATTTACCCATCACTATAGGATATATATGCAGTATCTTATAGAAAATGGTGCACACATGTTTAAGGACATTTTCATTTATTGAACCTAGTAAGTTTTCTTTGCAATGAAGTCCTGGGAATAAGTCTGGCATTTTACTGTACAATGATAGTCCAAAAAAGCTCTCAGCAACACAGATGGTAAGATTATCACATAATACAATCTGATCCCTGTACTCCACATGAGTTTAAATTTTGCAGTAAGACTTTGCAGCAAGAGCTTCACAAATAAAGGAAAGGATTCAAGTAATTTATCGAAAGCCTTGACAATCATTTGGCTATCAAGAGTAATGTTTCTGTGTTTGTTTCGAGCACAAGTCTAAATACTGTAATCATAATGTCAGGAACCTTGTAACTGACCTTGTAACAAGTAACAAGTGCTACTCCATTACAACCTGAAATTAATGTACTCCAAGAACTAACAGTTGCAAAATCTACACCTACCAGCAGAGCTGCTCGAAACTAAGAACAATGGAAAACAAAAATAGCCTGTTTTTACGTCAAGTGTATTTCCGCATAACATCATCAATAAGTATTTTTGTTTTGTTTTTTGCAGAGGAAATAATCTCTTGGAGCTTCTCTGAAACGCGAAGTGGTAAAATGTTTGGAGATGATTACAGCAAATACAGCATCTCGCTGCCATCTCTGTTGCCGTCCTTCAGATCTACAACTGGTTGGGTGTGTAAAGAGGAAACCCGCCTTTGTCTGCCCCATATGGACTTCCAGCCAGTCATCCTGAGGTTGGCGCCAGCCAGCACGTTTACTCAGATGCATGCTGGGGAGGAAGTGGACTGCTGGGTAAAGCTCTGTTATTGTTGACGTGATGGAGATAAGGAGCAATTAATTACGATAATAGAGGAGCAATACAATAGTCTATTGAGGAGCTTGCCAGGAAAGACGTTGCTGTCTTGCCAAATAACGGAGCAAGACACGTGACAGTGACAGAAAGTTACAAATGGCCATTAGATTTAAATGAGCACCTTTAGATCTGCAGTCATAAAAACTTTTAGATAAAGAGTAACTAATTTTGGAAACTAGCAGCATAAACTAAAGGACCTAAACTAAAGTGTGTAGGCACTACATAAACTACACTATATTGTTATAGGCATATAATTGTTATTGTCCACAATCAATATTGCATTCACATGCAATAAAAAAAGTCATAGTTTGTGTAGTTATGAATAAAGAATATGAGTCAATTCTTTGTGCCCTTATTGCGTGAGAGAACTACACTTTATCTACTAAGGATCAGAAACTAAACATCTGATGTTCCCACCTTTTATTGTTTGTCTGTTGTTATAAGTACAAGCACTGTTGAGATCACATAAATACATCTTTAACAATAGCTTCCTTCAAAAGGCTTGTGAAATAGCATCATGTTTTACGTTAAGACATTTTGATAATCATTTCAATGCACAAATGTATGCTTACAGCATCAGAATTGATGCCAAATGTTAACATTAAACAGTTTATGTTTGGTTCAGATGGCAGAAAGAGCTTCCTATATTTCTAACAAATATGAAACTGCCTCATCTACCTCTCCAGAGCAAACGAAAGAATGCATTCTTTCTGTCATCACTCACTGTAAAGTAAAACAGAGAATACTAATCAGAGACAGGCATTCATTCCCATACAAAGAACAACTATCAATCCTGACTTGAACTTTCTCACCTTTTATGTGTTCTAGCACACCTATCACAATCCTGAGTGTGACAGACAAGTTGGCAGTTAGTTAACACATTCTTTTCACACTATTGTCAGCCTAAAGCTATAGGTAAACTTAATATACAGACAACACTGGATCTTTTATTCTGTGCCTTTAAGCAAGGATAGGCAGGGAAAATAAAAACAAAGGAGCAAGCATATTATCCTGATTCATCCTGCTGAGAAATTCAATCTGAAATGTCACATAATGTAAAAAATATTATTGTATATTGTATGGTGTTATATTTGGGCCCATTTCTACACACACAAAAAAAAACTTTTTATTATTATAACTTTTTTTGCACAAATTAACATATTTTTTCATATTTAAACTTTCTCGCCCGCATGCTTTGTTCTGATAGACGCTCATGCCAACAAAATCTCCCTATGCAACGCTGAAAACCCATCCACAATCGAATCAGAACAAATAATAACATCTGTACATGAAGTCATGGCATATATTTACTGTATATTATATATATGCACTAAAATTTGCCTATTTTTATTACCAAGGTTATGAAATGTATCACTAGTATTATTTTTTTATTCCATATTGTCCAAAGAAAGAAAATAAGTACCTATGAACATCAATGAATTAAAAAATTCCACATCAAAAGAAGAAGCATCATGCTTCCTATTGCCACCGGACAATAGGCAAAAATTCACTGCTTCAACTGTACTTTAATGTTTAACAACAACTAATATATATATATATATACAGTATATATATATATATATATATATATATATATATATATATATATATATTCGTCTATCTATTTTTTACTGATTCTGAAAAAAACGTATCATGATCTGATCCAAGACTAAAAACCGTGATACAATCTGAACGGTGGATTTTGTGATTCGTTGCATCCCTACTTCTGTCTCCTGACTGAAAAAAGATGCTCTTCTTATCTTAAATCAAAAGTAGCAACAGAGGTCTAGATAATATAGATACAAACATAAACACTTTCTCTTTTTCTCCATTTTTCTTATTGAGCCCAAGTGCGATCGCCCCAAACCACCCCTCACTCCCCCCGTCAGTCAGCTTTCACATTAATAGCACTGTCCCGAACTCCAATACAGTAAGCTAAATTACTGTAAGTGGCGGTACGCACCAAGTTGGGTTGTAGTCCGCCAATAAAGACTGAGAGTAAAATAGTAAAATGGACATGTACACTAGTATTAGTATTATTAATTAGTAATAGTATTAATTCTAGCCTAGTGTTTAGGAGAAATAAATAGTTAGGATAAAATTTCAAGAATGTTACCTCCTTTCCTATCTGCTTTCCGGAGAACAAGATTGGTTTGCACTGCGCATATGCAGAATTTAGAGGAGACAGGATGTCACATTCAATGAGAGGGAATGTTTAAGTAGCAATGTTTAATTTGTTTCAATTTAATGTATGGGCTTTGTTTTATTATATGCTGCTACGTATCACAAATATTTCGACTTTATGAAGCTTTTTAAATATTAAGAAGTCTAGAATGCTTGGTGTAATTGATTGATTACATTAAAATGTCACCATAATGTATTATACTTTAATTTTGTGCAAAAAACTGCATTGTCCACAGAAAATGTAATGTCGAGTTTATAAATTTTTAGCTCTATAACATATATAAAGAAAAAAAATCTCCTAATAGATGTGCTAAATCTGTTCCCTGTGCACTGGTCTGCATCCATGAAAGATTACAAGAGCACATATGCCTGGTCTTGTTGATGCAAACCTTATGCAGGTGAGCTCACATTACATCTGCATCACTGGAATTGCCTCCAACAGCTATAGTTACAACAAATTGCATGTAATTCAGCTGTCAGGCAAAAGATGAATGAGTTTATTTACTTCTAGAAACTGCATGACTACTATTAATTTGTGTGCATGTCCATCAGGGCAATCATTATTTCCATCCACTTGGCCAAGTTAAAAAAAATGTAAGAATACAAAAACTTTTGATATATATATATATTTATTTTTTTTATTGATAATATCCGCCCCATTTAGAATTTTTCACATTCACATTTTCAAACCAGAGATAATGTGTATGAAATCAGGACACCAGTGCTATTAATTTTGGGTGGTCTCTGCTCTCCTCTATCTCTTTTTCTATCCTTCGTCCACTCCTCCACACACAGGAAACAGCAGGGGAGGAAGGAACAAAAAAATACTTTACAGACAACTGACCAACAATAACTACAATAGAACCTTCACAATGGTTCTGCACATAGCGTCCATTCGCTAATGTTTTTTCACCTTCCAATGCTGGCTTTGTTTCCCACAGACTGTAGTTAATAGCTTCCGCAGTCCTGGGCCGGCGAGCAGAATGATTACTGACCAACACCCTGACTATGAGCACCCTGAAGGGAAAAATCTCTGGGTGGGTGTTTGATAAAGTGAAATTATTGACTCAGATTAATGTCATTGTTGCACGCAGCTTGTGTGAACAGGAAAATGAAGCACAACTGAGAAATCAAAGTAGAGCTCTGAGGGTAAACAAATGATTATAGTTAGGAAATATGACATAGTTATACAATGACATAATGTACATGGGCTTCATTTCTATAAACTGCTAAAGATCAGGTCTAACCTTCAGAAATAACCTTCTTACATAGGTTTAGCAGAGTAAGTATATACATATATGTGCATTTTACCAAACGTATGTACCTTAAGTTTTAATAAAATAGAAATAAAATAACAAACAATAAAATAACAAATTATCCAGTACATACAGTATACAGTATTTTAAAGTTATAAGAATACAATACAATATTTTTTTGCCTGTGGTAAAAATCTCTTGACTATTAGGACTATAGTGCAATTAGAAACTATTATTTAATTACGTTGCCATTTTAATTTCACAAAGGAACAAATTAGTTTTTTCTATAAATGCAAAGTCCAGCCCTTCATGTGTTCTTGCTTACATCTCTACAACCCCATGTCCGACATTTTATGTTGGATGAACTGAATCTCTCAAACAAGAAATTCGCACCTCTATTCTCATAAACAGACAGAATCAAGGCATGCTTAAAATCCTGCGCCTCAAATTCACGCCCGCTCAATAAAAGCAGTCATGGCAATATGACATTACATGCTTGCCTGTTCTGTTTGTCCTGGAACAATCTGCAGAATCAAAGAGAAATAAAAATTCCTTGTGAAAATTCTTTACAGCCTCTGCACTTCCAGACCCACAAGTCAGCTCATGGTGCAAGAGGCTGAAGTGGAATCTCATTATGAATCATGTAGCGTTGCGTGGTAACAGGACCCTTTAATATAAACAATATGAGAGAAACCAATTTCTGAGAGCCACATCCTGAAACTTGACCTCAAGTCACAGAGAACCCTCATTGTCAGACTGTACACTGACCCTCTTCCTCGGCCACAGTAAAAACAACTTTGTCGATCTCATGCTTGGCTGACATAAAACGTGACGTCATACTTGAGGACTAAGGAGACATGGGCTGAATTATTTAGCTGTAAACCTACCATAAATACACCTTAAAGCTTAAAGAGGTCAGCTCATCAGCTTGATATGTATCCCCTTAGATAAATTAAGATTATTAGAAATAATACACCGCAGCTGCTAGAAGAAATATCTCATAGTTTAACAGGGCCTCATGCACTGGGGACTTAAACATATCAATGAATCATAACAAAACTGCCAAGGGCAGTTTTTGACTCAATTCTCTCTTAATTTAGTCTGAAACAATTCCCGCAGACAGGTTATGTCTTCCCTATTGTGCGGCTGTTACCAGTCTAAAAGAGTGAAGGCTAACACATGCTTTCTCTGAAACATATATAGCTGACACAACTGGCAAGTGTCGCTCTTATTGATGTGGGAGAGACGACGCTCATAATTCCCACCCAGAAGGCCAAAACAAACACTTCCTCTTAAACTCCTTGCCACAGATAGCTATGGTTTTCTTCAGGTTCAATAAACTCTTGGCCAGTTTCATCATTCTGGAGCGGTAGCAACCCGGGTTTTTAGAAACCAGTTCCTCAACTATTTAGGAGCATTATGACTTCAATGCACTACAAATCCTGGCAGTATGATTATTAATACTGTGCTACGATCTGTACTACACTAATCACTAATTTGTGTATTCACTGTAGGGTCTGTTCTTGCATATACTGTAGATATTAGGGCAGTTGAAACAAATTGTAATGTGCAAGTATGACTATTTGAAGTGTTCACAATATTTATGTATATTGTTTGTCACTTTTAAAAATGTGTAATGGAAACTTTAGATTTGAACACAGGGTGTTATTATTTTAGCAATAACAGAATTTAAATTGCTTTGCAGGAATTCCATTCGACTTTATATATAAAATGTATGTTTTATCTTTCAGTACTAAACTTTTAGTGATGACAAACAACTGTCGTTTCCACGGCAAACACTATCATGTTTTTTTGCTTATATTGTTAGAAGCAAAGCTATATCAACACCAATTCCCATTTTGTAGGTTATATCATCATTATAACATACTACACAACTTCTACAGTATATTATGTAATTTAAAAAAGCCTTTTCTACCATTGAAGGGGAAAAAAAACAATTGACTAAACCCATGTAAAAGAGCACCGTGACCCTTTTGGAACATTACAGATCAAACAGCCAATAATCTATCAGATTTTAAGCTAAGCAGTACCAGATCTGAACTTGAATAAATCAGAGGCACTCCAGCATGAGACAGGGACATGTGCGAGTACAAAGCGTAGCCGCGATATCAGATGTGGTGCAGGAGACAAAGTCGAAAAAGATTTATTTTTTCCTTTTACTAACTCAACTGTTATCCTGAACACAACTAAATACCTTTGTGTGAGAGAGTTCTCGTCCAGTTAGCCCTGGGACCTCTGACTCTAAAACCAAAGTGTACGGGGAAAATCAGAACCAAACTAGATCCATTTGACAAATAGAGCATTTTGTTCTTTTTTTTAAGCTGCTAAAGGGCTCTGTGTTCAAGAAACACTGACATACCAAAAAGCTTAGTCACTTCGCTTTTTCAATAGGGATGACTGACATGGTGCCAGTAACACTTATGCTGCACAATCACACAATGTTGTCTTATTATTTTGATCCCCTGTTTACCTCTTTAACAATCACAGGACAGTTAACGTTCCATAAATATGTACAGTATGTACACTAATCTCAAAAGCTTAACACACTAGACTAAAGATCTATTTTTTACAAACATTTTGATAAGGATTTTCTGGATTCAATTGTACTTGAAAAGTAGATTTAATGTCAAAATTAAATGTTTTCCCCAAGAAAGTAGGTTCCATTTAGAAGTTAGAAGAAACAGCCAACACAAGCTTGGCCTTTAACTTCAAGAAGTTTTGGCTTCCTTATGAAGCTGGTTTAGAAGATGCCAAGAATGTGCTAATCTTCATCTGGAATACTGTTAAAAGTGTTAAAATATAAAACAGATTAGATTTGTTTTCTTTAATACTCCATAATTTCACATGTTATCTCATAGAATTAATATTTTATGACTACTCTAAAAAAATTTTTTTTTTAAATAGTACAACTTGGGCATGTAATTCCTGAATTTTATCCAAAAATCTTATTATTTAGGCCAACAACTAACTAAATAATCATTGATCTTTGTTTCTGTAATAAAATATGAGAACAAACTAGCAACCAAGCCGTGCTTGTTTTATTTTGTTGTTGTTTTTTATTTTGTTTTGTTGCTGTGCTTGTTTTATGTTTTTGTTGTTGTTGTCAACAGTCGCCAAAACCTTTTTTTTGGCAACCAGTGCCCCTGACTTTCTGGTTCTATTGTGCATCCTTTTGCAGTGGTGTGATGCACAACATCATGCAAAGTACAAGTCAAGAGCTTAAATGTTTGCATCAAACATCAGGATGGGAAAAATGTGATCTTAGTGACCTTTTTAGTGTTTTTGTGCCAGATTGGCTGGCTTAAGTATTTCAGAAACTCAAGATCCTATGAGATTTTTGCAAACAACAGTTAACAGAGTTTACATAGGATGCTCGAGAAAACAAACAAACAAAAAAACAAAGTTTTGTGAAAAGCAGCAAATTGCTTATAAGAGAGGTCAGATAAAGGTTATAGTACCTCAAGGCCTTTTTACAACCATAGTAAGCAGAAAAGCATTTCTGAAAACATACCTCATTAAACCCTGAGGCAGATGGGCTACCACAGGAACCTGAGACTATAGTGGGCACAAACTCACCCAACCTGGAAAGATAAAGACTGGACTTTTTTTTTCAATCTTTACATTTTCAAGAATCTTCAAATATTTTTATTTATGCTTGTGAAAATTGTGAGTTTAAATCCCAAGACCATCACACAGCAACTGTTGGGTTGTTCTTCTATAACTTTTTGTCTCTGGAGTAGAACTGTCTTCTGTCGTACTGTATGTGTAAGTCATTTTGGATAAAAGCAAGTGCCAACTGAATGTTTTAACTTTGCTGTACTGTGCTGTAATATTCTTAGTTTTATGCATACAGATGGGTTTTATTATCAAAGTTTAAATAAAAAACAGAAGGCCCTACTCAATTTTATACCTCAATTCTGTCCATCACAGAGGGAAAATCCTCCAGGTTGCCAAAAGGGACACTTCCCAAAAAAAGAAAGTGCAAATGTGTCTAATAAACAATCAGTCCTGGAGACCCAGAGTCAGAGTTCAGGAGTTTATGATTAGTATTATTATTTTCATGCTCTTAAATGCCTACTAAGCCTGAATTAATTGGTGATTTGAATCTGATATCTGAGCAGAAAAAAAAAACTAATTGAAGCAGAATATGTCCCAATCATCTGTAGGTTAAACAAAGGAACTTGCCAGGAAAACAAAGTTATTAATCAACAATATTAAAAGTCTGATAAGGATCATAAATCTCCAAAACGTAGCTGCGCAAGCCCTATGAATAATTGTGAAAAATATATACCCAGACGATAAAAGAACAATTCAGATGGTATTTGTTTTTTTTTTTGTTTTTTTTGGTCAACCAGTTGAGCAGCTACGTGACCAGCAATGACCTAAAACCCATTACAGTTGATTCTTGCTGTAAAGAACTCTTTTCAAGGATTCTTTTTTTTAGAGAACCCATAGATGCAACGTCCAGTAGTCCAATGATGCATTTTCCTTTCATAGTGATTGCGTTACTTAAAGATTAATTTACAAATGTTGGTATGCCAAATTGTTCTAAAGTAAAAAAAAACAAAAAAAAAAACTTATAATTAAATAAATAAACTGATAATTGGAAATGTTAATAGCCTACATACTAAATTGCTCCATCAAGTCGCATTTTCACACGTAGCGTAATATCTTAAATCATTTTAAATCCCCAAACTCATCGTCATCCTTATCAGGTAAAATAATTGTGAGCAAAAATGTACTTACAAAGATAAAAAAAATAAAAAATCAGGAGAAATGGTATTGTATGAGATTACATTCATTCATCTTCAGTTGCTTTATGCTGGTGGGAAGCAGTGCATCTGGAGCTTATCCCAGGAATACTGGCGTGGGAACATGCTAAACATCCTCACAGAAACGAACTGAGCCCAGGTTAGAGTCATGCCCCTTTTAAGATAAGTTAAATTCTTAAAAAAAAAAAAAATCTGGTCAATTACTTAACTGAATTCATTTGAGTAGTTACTCAATGCTTGTTTAGTTTTTTTTCCTAGAAACATGACACGTTGGGTGTCAAGAGGCAAGAGCACTGGACTATGTTAATCTTATAATAATAGGGTAAGAAAATAAATGATCCTTTACTATACAATCGGAAAATTTGCAACAAAAAAAGTTATTTCGAAGAAGCAGTAATCCTTAAGATGAGTTATGTATAATGAATTAGCTAAAAAAAAAAAAAAAAAGATACACAAAGGTAGAAAATTGTTTAAAATACACAACACTGACTATAACTGAGGACTGAGGACAAATATAGGTAGGTTATTTTCTACAATTTTGGGCACGTTTTACGTACAGAGATGCGGACAAACAATTCCCAAACAAGAACAGTAAGTTACGTGGATGGACGTAAAACCCCATAACAGGAAAAGAACACAATTAGAGGATATTCCTGACCACAAACAAACACCATTTATTGTTTGACTTAACGTCAATGTTTGCAACGTAGGCTTAAAGTGTACACACAATTCGAATTTTTTTTTTTAAGAAACGTAATGACTTTATATTAAGTTTATATTAAAGTTTTAACCTTTTTTATCATCATGAGAATAATTATAACCAAAACACACATATCTAATATACTGTATGTGTGTGTGTGTGTGTGTGTGTGTATATATATATATATATATATATATATATATATATATATATATATAAGATAAATAAGTGCTGTATTTATTTTTTTATAACTTACCAAACTATATGTTATATATCTTTCCCTTTTTCTTCTTCTTCTTGGCTGAATTCTGGATTAATGAACTGGTTATTCCGCTTTCTGTGGCGCCGGTTAGAAGCGAAGATGACGCGCGTGTCTCTTTTCCAAATCTCGCTCTTAGCCAGCAGCTATAAACAACCGGCACGTGCGGGCCGACTCGAAAATACCCAATATGGAAAGGGAAAGGGGTCAAAAAACTGGAAGAACGTTCTACGCAGTGTAACCTCAACCATTCTCACTACAAGATCTACATTACATGAAGTGGGTACATGCTTTGAGTATGCTGGAAACAAACATCAAAACTGTATTTAGTTGCGTGAAAAAAAAAGTGTTGTATATAACGAAAATAATTTAAAAGTGAACAGAATCACTAACGTCTGTCCACCTGCTAAATGTTAGCTGCTCATGGAAAGCTAATTTCACAGACACTGATATACATTGAGACTGTAACTCATTCCTGCCTATTTAATTCCAGTTTAAGAAAACCCTCTACAAGGTCAACATTAATTCTGTCAATGATGGATGAGTGATGCTAGCCTTGGTTAAATGATCTTTTCGTACAAAATTACATGTTCTAAAAATAAGCAAGTGAGTGTCTTGCATTTCAATTTTGAGATAAATTAATAATTGCTTCAAAATAACATGCATCATTTAAGAAAAAGACTTACTTAAAAATGTATGTGTGGTTCAATTAGTACAAAATTGCACGGTCATTGTCATGGATTTCTCATGTAAATTGGCTAGCAGGGCTAACCTCACCCTCTTTTCTCCTTAATAAATAAAGCACACGTACTGCAAATTATATATATTAATTCTAATTCTATCCAATGGCTAAATGTTATGTATACATCAAAATCTGTTACATTTTATTTAAAATTGATCAATAATTCTGCTAATGGTAGAAATGATTCCTGTAGCTACTTGTTTCTGGAACAGTCCATCCTCAGATTGACCAACAATCCAGTCTTTTTTTAAAATCTAAATCTTCTTTAAAAATTTTACTTCTAGGCATATTTAAAAGAGGAGTATATTAAAATGTGAAAAAGGGGGAAATATTATAATAACTTTAACATTTATCAATAACTTATTATTATAAAACAATGGGTGAAAGCCGGGTAGGTGTTTCTGGCACATATGGCCTTCCATATCTTCCTCTTCCTGCATCGCCAGCTGTTACATCCTTCCACTTAGTTAATGACGCAGATTTGGATGCAATTCTCTGGTCATGCAGGTGTAAGTTTTCTCAGGGACAATGTTTCAGTTATTGTTATGTATTTTTGACGATATACAGGATGAGATATAAGGGTTTTATATATAAGGATTTTTATGTTTGGTTCAATTACCATTTATTTCTCCTGCCAAAGCTGTTTTATATTGCTTTTAGCTCGGATTTCTTAAAACTTGACATTTCTCACTTGCCAGTCTACCTGTGAAAACGTTTGAAAAAGTGTTTAAATAAGTAGTTCATATTTCTATTCAAACACACACAGACACTGTTAATATAAAAAGACATATGGCCTTTAATTATGCGGACTTATACTAAATAATTTATTTTAAACAATACTGAGTACATTCAAATAAGATCTTGATACTGCAGAGCCTTTGCCAGGACACTGAAATGATCAGAAGACACACAGAATGAAGTTAATTTTTATACAATGTGGCATTTATTTAACATCAGATGCCAATTACACATGGGCATATAAATATTTAGTAAAAAAAGTATTCAATGAACTGTATATAAAGTGATCCAACTTGACATGAGATATAATAACTGATTTATAATAATAATAATAATAATAATAAATAGTTTAAAAGATTATGAGGGGCATACGGACTAAAGGCATAAAACAAATTTCCAATTACAACAGTAAACAGTACTCAGTGAAACATTTCAGTGGTGCAAATGTTTTAAAGAAGGCTGTGCTGTGCGTCCACGAATGATGATCCTGGCTGAGGTGGCTCAGAGCCCACTGCAGTCATTCCCTTGAACATTCTGCAAGTGGAACGCCTGGTCCTTGAAAATTGATGGATAGCCTGTCGCCACTTTCAGAACTTGATGCATCTGTCTGTAGGAATTGTACATGCAATCTACCACAATCATCACTTGCACAATACAAGAACAAGATGGAAATTATTTCTCAATCCCACGTACAATCCTGACCTCATTCCAAGCGATTTCCACATGTTTAAGTCATTAAAGGAGTTCCTGGGACGCCAGAATTTCAGATGTGAAGCAGGCAGTCTGATTAAGGCTCCGGCAAACTGAGAAAACTTTCTACCTTGATGCTATCAAGCACTAGTAAAGCCCGGAAATAAAGGGAGGTTACTCTCATAAACTAAACTCTCATAACTGTGTTGCTATTCTGCACAATCTAAAATATTCTTGCGATTTGAATGCCCCTTGTACATATTGAACATATAATCCATCACTACACAATCTGAAATGTTTATATATGCATTAATATGTTACATATATTCCTTGTAACTGACAAATCTTTTGGAATTCCTTGTTACATTAGCACTTATTATATATTGTAATATATAACAAAAAAAACTTCATTTCATTATACTTTCTGTAATGCACTGCTCAGCAGCCAGAATTTAACAATAAAAAATATGACCAAGGTTTTTTTTTCACATTACGTTGATTTAACATTACATTGATGCAGGTTATAAGATGCTACAGGACAGTGCAGGAAGTTGGATATTTTGTGGTGTGAACTTTCTTTTCTGTCCCATAAACGAAATAGTCATAGTCTTTGCCATTGTAGCAGTAGAAGGCTTGAGTAAGAGGCACCAGCTCTACTGACTGTCTCTGTATAAAGACAGACAGAGAGAGAAATAGCATGAGAGAAGGTCATTTTCAGTGTATTTCAGCAGCAATAGCACCACTTACTTTCATTGTACTTTAGCAGAAGTAGAGTACATGTAGTACTTTGGCATGAAACTACTGACACTCTTACCATCCCCCTTTAACAGTACACTTGTTCATTCACGCAGTTAGCCAATGAGCCAAACATGAGGTAGCAGCACAATGCATAAAATCATGAAGACACAGGTCAAGAGATTTATTTAATACTCACATCAAACATGAGAATAAAGAAAAAATGAGATCTCTGTAACTTTAACTGTGGCATGGATACCGGTGCCAGATGGGCAGGTTGGACCTCGAAGCCAACAACAGTTCTGTGTGTGGAAATTGCCTAATTGATAAAAAAAAAAAAAAAAGATTAAGAAGAAAATTGCCAGATTAAAAAAAATGAATAAATAAACTTTTAGAAACTCTGTGAGCAGAAAAGCAACTCGGCATGCACAAAACACCGAACCTTGAAGTGAATGGGCTAAAATAGCAGAAGATCAAATAAGGTTCCATTCCTGTCAGCTAAGAACAGGACTGTAAATGGGCCAGGGGTAGCTCAGTGGTTAAGGCATTGGACTACGGTTCGGAAGATCCCAGGTTCAAACCCCACAACCACCAAGTCGCCGCTGTTGGGCCCTTGAGCAAGGCCCTTAACCCTCAACTGCTCAGACGTGTAATGAGATAAAAATGTAAGTCGCTCTGGATAAGAGCGTCTGCCAAATGCCTAAATGGAAATGGAAATGGGCGCTTTCAAACTGGACAGATTTTATAAAAATCACCTTGTCATTTTTCAACTGTCCAGTTTCTTTAAGTGTCTGTCTATGATAGCCTCATATTCTTGTTCTTGGCGAATAGAAGTGTAACCATGTAAGTGTTATACATTACAACAATATCCTGTGCATAATTATAATCTGATGTAGTCTTCTGTGTTGCAGAGAAAAAACAAGATATCGGGATTCTCTTTATCATACTGGCATTGCAAGTTTAAAATCCAATGATAACCCTGTCCGGGAATCTAGAAAACAACATTTCTCATGCTCTTAAGGGTAGAAGGGGATGATAACACATTTGCCAATCATGGGCATCTGTAAGCCCAAGAGGAAGGTGGATAACGCTCCAAGAGTTTTATGCTGCACTCTAACATTACAGGAAAAGCAGTTCAAAAACATGCAGCGAGTTGGTGTCATGTGTCTTTGAGGGAGCGTCTGATAGCCTTTGCACTTCCTGGATGGTAGCTGTTGGTTAATGGAGGACAGCCGTAAGTTGGGATAGGAAGCAGCTACAGTATGCCTGGATTAAAGAGAAATTCAGCAAAAAATATCTGTAAAAATCATCGTTTTCCAATCTTCCTTGTTTGATGCAGACATGAACCGAAGCACATGGCCTAATTATTATCATGATTTTATGCATTAGGTTGCTGCCACATTACTGGCAGATTGGATAACTTAAGAAAAGTGCCAAGATACAGATGTTCCTTTTGAAGTGGTCAGTGAGTGTATATTCAGTGGCATGTATATAACTTGTGTACCACATTAATTCATTTGGAAAAGAAAAGCAGATACTAAATAAAAAGCAACAAGTTTGGATGCCAGACTGTGTACATTTGTTCTGAAGATTGTCTGCGGGTAACTCTATACACTCTAAAACACACAGAATATTGAACACTTTATAGAGTTTAAGCACTAAAATACCACATTCTGGACGAAAAAAATTAAATTGCAATGTCTCAAACTGGAAAATTATCAACTATAGAATCTCGCATCATCCTAAATAGCATGTATAATTTCCTACCCTTTAAAAAACATCACAAAGTGCATTGTACATTAATGAAATTATAATCTGTAGTCTCTACAAAAATCATGTGTGTTTTTAACGATATAGCTTTAAGGTTATAAAGGCAAACTATTCCGACATGCTGTACTGTACAATACTTCCAAAAAGTAATTTGAAAATAGTTGCATTGCTGCCCCCTTGTGGATACATAAAATAATGCACTTTCTCTAGTAATAAGAATCAGTCATCTTTTTTGAAATATTTCTTGCTCACCTGTTGCAAGATGCGACTGACAGATGAGTATTTAATCAAGTGCTCGTGGATGGCTTCTCTAGAGGCATAGCAAATCTCATTGTCAGGAAAGCCTGTGATTGGATAGACCTGCAAGTACAGTAAAGCTTAATATTAAATACTGAATAATTTTTTGAACATTACAAAAAAATATTATATTTTAGTCTTATTTATTTATAAAAGGTAATAAATAAATAAATAAATAAATAAATAAAACACAGCAGCCTTTCACAGAGTATTTGTCACATATTATTATAACTACCCTATTTGAAATACAGGTGAAGAAAAAATAAAAAAAAAGATGAAAAAAGATATACCAGGAGACTTTCATCAATAAAGAATGCTTCTCCAGACACCTTCTCAAACTTCTTCATGGGAAAGTCAAGCAGTCGGTTGGGTATGAACTCAAACACTTGGTTCTTCCTAAAATACATCATATAAAAAAGAAAAGGTCTAAAACCACACTGTAAAATAAACAGAACATTTTAGTGTTATGAACCTTCTCAAACAAAAAAGGAAATGTCCAATTTTAATTTAATTATTTAAATTATTTCTTTGCAAATAGGCGAGGCTACTGTCCTGCTTAAATATGCCACTGCCGTTAGAAGATACTCTTCCCATGAAGGGGTGTACTTGGTCTGCAACAATGTTTCTGTAGGTGCTAACATGCACATAAATGGCAGGACCCAAGGTTTCCCAGCAGAAAATTGCCCAGATGTTTACCATGCCTTCACAAGCTTGGGCATAAGGCATGAGCAAGGGTACCAATCCTTTACACACACATACACATTGTGTAATGAATCTTTATAATTAAAGAATTTCACTTTTTGAATTGAATTATGGAAAAAAAGTCAACTTTTTGATGATATTCTAATTGCACCTGTAAGACTTAGGATTTAAACTCACAATCTTTTGGTCTTTAATGTGAATTATTTTTGTATTATCTACTAAGTTTGCTTCAGCAGTTCAATTAAATTATCAGCAGCAAAAACACTTACCATGAAACAGTGAGTTGAATGAAATGCAAAAGCTTTTTCCTGCCATTACACTTGCGGCATGTTTTATGACCACTACCATGGCACCATGTACAGCTAAATGAAAAAACACCTGTTAATTAGCAGTGCACTTGAATTATATCTAATGCATAATTCCATATTAAAAGAGAATACACGTTAATAACTGCATGCTTTAATTCAACTCACAGGTTTTCATTAATAGGAACTACTTATGGATATTCCATATGATCTATAAATAAACTAATAAACAAACTAATAAATAAACATGGTTTTGTTACAATGAAAAACTGTATAATCATTTATATGAAGAAGATTTCTGTAACAAGACAAACATTTTTTATATTTTATATTTAACATTTATAACGTTTCCCAGTTAAACTTAATGAGAATGTTCAGGACTTTCTGGTTTCTCTCAACTACAAAATAAAAAAGGACACCAATGAAAAAATCTCTTTTTTTCAGCTGTTAAAAAAGTAATAAAAGAAATCAACTAATTTTGGATGTTAGACATTTGACATGTAATAAAGCCTCCACCTAATAACAGATGAGACTAAATTCTTTTAAACAATCATAACGCAGATGGCAGAATTTATTGGAAAATATGTAACCCCTAACCTAGTCTCAAAGGTGAACGAAAATGTTTCTTCTTCTTCTTTTATACTTCTGGCAGATTGAACACTTCACAGAGAGCAGAATCACTTTGCAAGTATCAATAAAAGTATATTCCCAATTAAATGCTTTAAGCAGGTAAATGCCTAACTTATCAGATTAGCATCCATGTAAAAAATTGAAACTGAAAATTTCAATCGGACTGAAAAAATATAGTCCATGTAAATGTAGCTACTGTTTGATACTTACATTTTTCTTCCCCTACCATGGCAGCCAACACATCTTCTGTTTCGGCCGTGTACGGCACCATGACAGGACATACAGCTGGTCTATAATATAAATATAATATAATACTGTATAAGGCTATTCATAATTTAGCTCTGGATCTTTCAGTAACGCTCGATTTTAAATGGCAATTTGTGATTTTAGAGACCTCTAGAGCCTGTAAGTGGAACTACAATTGGTCAGCTTTATGCCTTATATGTAGGCTTTTTATAGAGAATTTCTCGGACAGAAAATTCTTTGAACAGAATTGTAAAAGGATGGAATTAAAGTAACATCCATCAGTTTATTAAAATTTGGATCTTATCCTTTAAAAATTGAAAATTACAACTGTAAATATGTGATACAGAG
This sequence comes from Clarias gariepinus, assembly GCF_024256425.1. Classification (NCBI taxonomy): domain Eukaryota; kingdom Metazoa; phylum Chordata; class Actinopteri; order Siluriformes; family Clariidae; genus Clarias; species Clarias gariepinus. Next base: position 11,124,853 of record NC_071122.1, read on the forward strand.
GAACCTTGGATTGCGAGTAAGTCAGAATGCGAGCGTTTTTGCAAGACAAGGAATTTTTTTTTTTTTTACTTTAACTTAAACGAGCGAGGTACCCGCACAGATCATCAAAACGAATCATCAGAGTTTCCATTATTTCCATTATATTCTTGATGTGTAAGTGTTTTGATATACAAGCATTAAAGTAAATAAAAACATTTTACTTTTCGAAAAGACCACAATGAAGAATGAAACAATGATTTACTATTCATTTAAAAGACATACCATTCATAACATTCAGACAAAAAACAGACTAAATTCTTTCAATATTATTAGATATAAAACATAGATAAGTAAATTATATAACACAATAATAGTCTCACGGGCTAGTTGGGAATGCCAGTTCAATGCCTGCGGGAGGAAACTAAAGCACACGGAGAACATGCAAACCCCATGCACAAGACCCTATATATACTGTAAGCATAATGTTTTAAATATCTCCTCAGCTCAATTTCTCTAAATAAAAGCATCTACTCACCCATCCTCTGCTACGGCAGTGTGTGCAACGCACACGTCCTTTCCCTTGGCACTGATGACAAGGCTGGGAAATGACAAAAATTTCAGAGGACGAAAATGAGAATGTGTTACACAGCTAACATGCTAACATCCAGTCTTTCTAAACCTGCCCACATGGGACAACAGTTCTACAGAAAAGGGATGACAGATTTCAACTTCAGCAATCCAGTAAACATAATAAACAGTATATGACCTGCTAAAATCATCATTTAGTGTATTAGAAAAATATTAAATAGTTTTAGCTAAATTAGCATTGTTAAGTATAAAAGTAAAGAGGCATCTGCTGGACATAGTATTGGTTTTACATTCTTAAAGGCAATACCTTTACTGTTGAGGTGTGAGGTACACGCACTTTCTGGACAGTGTCTGTGAACTTGGGTGGATATTGCACTTCTACCTGCCATGGAGGAGGGATGCTGCCATACTGTGGTCCGTCCACATATTGACCTGAAATAAAGTAATTTTACATTCAAATGATGTGAACCTGATTTTTTTTATTGTCCTTTTGATTCAGCATTACTGAATGAGCTCTACTTATCTATTTCATTATATATACTTTGGATTTGGCTACCAGTTTTAACTCTGAAATCCTCCTACACTTACTCTTCCTGCTGCCTGGAGTTCAAATTTAGGTTCTGACAACATAAGACATATTGTTATCTATATTAATGGACAAAATGGTATCCCATTGCTTAAACAGTAATAGCAATCAAAATAAATGTCTTCTTCAGATTGGTATAATTCCATGCAAGACTTATGTGGAAAGTGTGACACTCAGCATTCAGCATCACCAGTATACTAATCACCGGCTTGATCATCCGTCATCAGATGCATGGTTTCCTCACTGATTCATTCCTTAAGGTAGTTCGGTATGCTTTAATGATTCATAGTTCACTGTGTGATTTAAACAAAAACATTCATCTGAAAATGATCAGGTACAGGCACTGGACTGAAACCAAAAACCTACCAAAAATGAGAGCCAAAAAGTCCTTTACATAGGAAGCCTGGAGAACTATTCCTCAAGAGAAAATTTTACGAAATAAAAGAATGTGTGAATCTCTAGTACAGGTTGGGAACCCTGGTCCTGGAGGACCCCTTGCCCTGCACATCTTGCCCTGTAACCACAGGGAATCACTGCTCTAGAAGCAACATTTTAAGAAATACGGGGTGGCTCAAGATTTTTGCACAGTACTATACATATTTCTGTTTAAGTTCCACTGTAACTACTTAGCCAATTTTTATTGAAGGACCAAACGTCTTACAGTAGATGATCCAATGCATTCAGACATGTACAGTAATACCTGACCTGAACTAAAATACTATTAATTACCATTGCTAAAAGTTGGTAGTAACCAGTCAGCATTACAAATTAATCATCAGGGATATTCCTACAGTAATTTTTATTCTATTCAATTTTGACTTGACTAATCTGTAACAAATGCAGGCATTGAAAACCATGGTTCTGTAATTTATGAGACCTCATGCCTTTCTTATCTCTGAGACCTTCCTGAGTATGACAACAGACATTGTTTACGGACCAGGAATAGAGCTGGGACCCTGGTGCAAAATGGTGAAGGAAGTGGAGAGGACAAGTTCAAACGTTATAGAGTAAAATCAGTTTGTGGAAATTTACAAAAAAATATTGTGTTAAAGACACAATAGAAAGCAATAGTAAACACTATTCCAATTAGGTTTTGCAGGTGCAAATAAATGGTATGGGCTGAATTTTTTTTTTTTTATTGTTATTCAACAATTTTCTATAGTGTTTATTCTGTTCATGGTCGCAGGGGCCAGGAGACTTAGAGCATAAGGCACACTGGACATAGTGGTAATCCATTGCCATTGGAATCTATTCTTAAACTTTCTTCTTTTTTTAGGATGGTCTAAAATTTTACACTTATTAGAAGATCATTAATGTTAAAGTATGTTATTCCGCAAATATACTGTAGCCGATCTTAAGGGGATGGTTCTTACAGTACAAAAGTAAGCTTGTGACTTTGTATCTGGTAACAGTCCAAACAAAGGCACAAATTTGTCTAATATAGGGAACGTTAAAATGCTGCATTTGGAATAAAAAAAGTCTTTATCCTAGGAGCATCACCAAAGAACAAAAATTTTTAGTCAAATTAAAATAAAAGCTAAAACCCTTTATCAGCACTTGAGTAATATGTCATATGTATTATACAATACCAGTATATATTTCATGTTCCCAGGCACTTGATCTGGACTCTGTAAATGTTTCCAAGCGATACTAAAACAGGGGGAAAAAAAGATTATGCTCAGATTACATGACAGAAATTTCTTACTCAAATTCTTATGCACCACACAATAATGATTTCAGTGCACCATCAGCATGACATAATACAGAAGGAATTGATTTACACGATACACTGTAAAAGGCCTTAAATTCTTGAAGACAAGGTTCTGGGCGGGTTTGCTGCTGTACGTCCATTTTTTCCCCACAAACTTGAGCAAAGCCTCCCTGGCTACCTCTTCTGACACCTGAGGCACCCTGTAAGACCAATACCATTACATCAGGCTTTTTCTCCTGTATACTAACAGTAAACAATACTTTTCATGGATGACAAAAATCAAAGTGCATTATTCCAAATTCTTTTCTTCCTTATGTTATTTTAGGGAATTTTTCTTATGTAATCAGCATACTTTGTCTGCATGCTCATTACAGGGAAACTGATGAACCTAGAAATGTATACATCTATATGTTTCTTAAATTTTTATATTTATATCTGGGATTTTTAGTTCTGTAAAGTTGCTTTGTGACAATGCCCATTGTTAAAATGATATATAAATAACGTTTAATTTTAATTCAATAAATGCATATGAGCAAGATTTATTGAGTAAATCTTCCAATAAAAATAAATCACTAATATGTGATGCTGTAATACTTAATTCATCTTATGCTAACAGCAATCTGACATGTTTTATTGTTAAAAGATAAGATAAGATAAGATAAGATAAGATAAGATAAGATCTTTATTAATCCCCAGGGAAATTCCCAGCACATAATAACAGTCACAGACAGCTAAAACATACAGAAGCATTTAGTAAAAAAATATATACAATAAAATAAAATAAACCAAGTTCACAAAGTACTATTTGTAAACTGTATACACTGGTACAAGGAAGACACTTGTGCAAATATTGTGCATAATATAGAGTACCTTTTATTCATTTATAGTTACATTTAATCAGTGTTGGGGAAGCTACTCTGAAACTGTAGTTTGACAAGCTACAAGCTACTCGTAAGTTAAAGTAGTTAAACTACAGTCAAGCTACCCTTTTGGAAAAGTAGTTAGCTACACTACAAGTTACTATCAAAAAGTAGCTAGCTACATTGAAACTACTTTTGATTTTTTTGAACAACGTATATTATAAATAACTGAATAAGTGTCTGAGGAATGTTTTAAGTAAAATATTTAGTGTTTAAAACAAATAACAACAACTGTTATATATTAATTTCCATTTTACACTAAGGTAGCTAAATGATAACACTTGTCTTAATTTCTCCAATTGAAAGGATTAAACACTTGAGCTTTTATTTTGGCGGAAAACTGTGACGAGACCTTTACGTTTCTATAACATTAAAAACGCTTTTATATGACAAATCGAGTGAAATGCTGTAATTATCTGGCTGCCCACACAAATGTTGGAAGTTATGTGAATGTTAAACAGCATAACTGATATTTGAAAAATGCACGTTAAACTCGCTCACATGCAGTTCAGCTGCTCTGAAACCAGTCACAACAAATCTATACAGCAATTTAATTAGATCAAAGCCTTTGTCGTGCAATAAAAAACTAAGATTACATTTTTTGTTCAACTGACAAACACGATGGCGCAAACGTTAACGTTAGTGGTCTTTTATGTTCATTACCAAACTGGCGGACAGATCATGGCGGGTCATTGTAATTAAATCAGAAATAGAAATTTGATGTAACATAGAGAGCAATAAAGCAGGATAATTAATACATTTAAAATGGCCATTACTCACCTGTATGTGCGTCCTTAAATGGCCATTACTCACCTGTATGTGCGTCCTTGCTCCATCATGGATGGGTGTGTCAACCCACTTCTGTACGTCAGTGAACCGTTAGCCGCAAGATGCGTGATTAAACAACAGGTGGCGGTAATGGCAAAAAATGAGTTTGTAATCTAACAAGAAGAATATCTTTGCATCGCGCTGATTCGCGCAGCTACACCGCTACTTGCTGCAAAAAGTAGTTAGCTACTGGAAAAGCTACACTGTTTAAAAAGCAACTGAGCTACTGCCAAGCTACTGAAAAATGTAGTTAAGTTAGTAGCGTCGCTACTTGTAGTTAACTACTCCCCAACACTGCATTTAATGTTAATCGTATAGTTATAGTAAATTGAATGGAACCCCCATTGAACTAGTAAGGTCCTTTATAAAAGCTATCAACAATCACTACCAGCTTATCTTCTTTCTCTGTTTAAGTGTCAAAATTGCAACAGACAAATCGTAATGTCCTTTGCCCTGCAGACTTCTCAAGAGTAGAATAACTTTACTGATGACTGGTACAAACAACAGACACTTAAGTTTCCTTTCAAAAAAAAAAAAAACATTGTCTCTTGACAGAAAGCTCCTCCTTACGAAATGTCTCCATTCATCATGTCGTGGAATATGTTTAAGTAATTATTGGCCCTAAATGTTATGTTACCATGGAAACTAATGATCATATTAAAATATATACTATATAATATATATATGGCCAATAGGAATCAAGAATTTAACAGCGCTGTGGTATAAAAAATACAATTCACCTAGTATTACATCAATACCCACTGTAACAAACAATTATTAATATTGATATTAATATAGATTTTTATAAAAAGCTGAACATTATATAACATATATTAAACTCTGCATACATCACATTGGCGATGAAGGCACTCCTGTTATTCTCAGGCTCAGGAATGAAGTCTGGTGGAGGAGGGTAGAGCTGATCTGTGCAGTCTGATTAAAAAAAAAGGGTCAAATCAGAAGTGTGTGAAAGATCTAATGCAACACATAGTGAGTTGAATGAAAATACTTACCCACACCTTTATGGTCTTCATAGCCTGTCACACTATCCAACCAGCCTGCAGGTGGCACTGAAGGACCCTCCTCAGGAATGCTTGGATCAAAGGCTCCTTATAAAAAGAAATAGAAGCTATAATTGACTTTTCCAAACACTTCTCAAACGGATTAAACCTTAGACCTTAAACCTAGAACCTTTCTCATTAAATTGCAGTTAAAAGTATTTATATCATGAAATCATTATTTTCACAGGGAGGTACAGTGGTTAGCACTGGCACCTTGCACCTCCAGGGGCCGGGCTCGATTCATGGCCAGATTCGATTCCCGCCTCTGTGTCCAAAGATATGCAGATTAGGTTAATTGGCGTTCCCAATTGCCCGCAGTTTGTGAATGAGTGTGTGAGTGTGTGTATGTGTGCCTAGTGCCCTAGGTCTCCTGGAATAAGGTCCAGGCCACAGACGATGAGTGAGTGAGTAAGTTATTTTCACAATTAATGATTAAAATGTAACAGTAAGTTAGAAACTGGGAAATCAAATCAAATTTCGTACTATTCCTGATACTATGGTCTCATGATAGAACGTTCACCCAGGAAGCTCACAAATAGACTATGAAATGAGTTCCGCACAGTGCCACTTATCATTGTTAAGTTAATGATTAATAATAAAGAGGGTAGTGTATAGTACACAGGATTTGATCCTGTATACAATCTCCGATACTCCACCTCTTAAAACACCACTTTCTACAGGGATCATTAAATTCAAGAAATTAAATTTAGCTCATTTTTAGTGAATATTAGCAGTAGCAAACTCTCAGCATAACCTGACAGCTTCTGGATAAACAATTAAAAATAAATCAGACATTGGGCAATAAAAAAAAAAAAAAAAACATTGTTTTGACTGGAAAGAGGACTATTTAATTCATCCATTCTTCTAGTGGCCAATTCATTGGGGTTGTTGCCTGTCTGGGAGCTCGAGCATGCACAGTTATAAATACAGCATTTCTCACATTTGGTTACATGAACAATACAATTATGATGATGCCATAAATAGAAGCGTGAATGTGCTTCCTCCATCTGCGATCTTACTTAAGATTAGTATTTAAACGCAAACACAAGTAAAGTGAAGGAATGGTGCCTGTAGAAACAATGCACTGAAAATATAGCACTACATCACAATGATGTACACAGCGTGTGTGAGGAGGGGTATGAAATAGAGAGAGTTTTATATTTTCTGGAAAAAAAAAACCCTTACTTGTTCGGTAAGAGGTTCGGGGCAAAATACTTAAAATATTTAATAAACACAAATAAACTTGACTAACCAGGTGTTCCCCATCTACTGCCCTGAGTCTCCTGGGATAGATTGCAGGCCTCCCACAACCCTGTACTGGATAAACATTTTACAGAGTGAGTGAGTGAGTGAGTGAGTGAGTGAGTGGTGATAAGTTTTCTCTGTAAGCTGGAGCCTCATAGACTGCATGCTTCACATCTGAAGCACTGGCCTCTCAGGAACTCCTTTAATGGCCTAAACAGGTGAAAATCACTTGAAGTAAAGTCATTTTTTAAGGCCTGAGGCTCTACTCATTTTACTCATAATCATACTATACCTTTTGTTACTGTCGTTTGATTTTATGCCTTCAATCATGAGAAATTCCATTCTTGAGGATTTTAGCTGTATGCTACAAAAAATCAAGATAAGTCCCTCCCAAATCACTAACACAAAGCTTTTAAGTAGTGCATTGTTTCACTTGATTAGTGACATATAGTTAGTGTAAACTGCTCTGATGGGAAAAATCTGATATCAAGAGAGGAATTTAAGCCGGGTACGTTTTATTTGTGCAGACTGTGTGGCACTGTAGCCTAACAATGGACAAATTAACACGGAGATATAATCCCCTTAAAACAAGTGTAATAATCAAGTGCAAAAAAAAAATATTATTAAAAAATAATAAATTCATCAATTATCAAATATGTGTTCTCCAACAGAAAGTAAAAAGACACCAAACATGTCTTTGCTAATCTGTAAAAGAAACAAGCATGCAGTATACTATTCATGTAATAAGAAACATAAACATGAAAGGATCTGGGATGCCAAGGTGTGAGATCACACACCCATAACACCATCATGACCACAGGACATTGTCAAGTTGGCACAAGTCAAAATTCAAAATAAATAAATACTTCTCTTAGAAAATTTAACTGAACATATCAACAATTAAAACTTTAAAATCCATGTTGTTTGATCTATTTCCCTATAGCATAAATAAATAGTTTTTAAATATTTGTTTTTATCAGTAACATAGCTGATAATGTAGAATTAATGTCCTAAAATTGAGACCCATTCAAGTTTGCATAATTCAGTTTAATTCACTTTAATTCAGCCTTACTGGACGGCATTTAGAAATGAACTGCCAGTTTGAAGGCCTACCAATGTTCTAGTGCAAGAGTCTTTGCTCATTATCTTACTGCATAACCTATAGCACCTAAGCTTCCAATCATGACTGAACATGATTCTAGATTCTCTGGTAAAGAGCAGATTTCATGACAATTATAAAATTACCATGGCGGCATGGTGGTGTAGTGGTTAGCACTGTCGCCTAGCACCTCCAGGCTCGATTCCCGTCTCTGTGTGCATGGAGTTTGCATGTTCTCCCCGTGCTTGGTAGGTTTCCTCCGGGTACTCCAGTTTTCTCCCACAGTCCAAAGACATGCAGGTTAGGCTAGTTGGTGTTCCCAAATTGCCTGTATTGTGTGAATGAGTGTGTGAGAGTGTATATGTGTGTGCCCTGTGATGGACTGGCACCCTGTCCAGAGTGTACCCTGCCTCGTGCCCTAAGCCTCCTGGGATAGGCTTCAGGTCCCCGTGACCCTGAATACAAGATACAGCGGTATAGAAGATGAGTGAGTGAGAGAGAGTATTAAATTACCTTCTGTCAAATATGGCAAGTTGGGAAGGCCTTGCAGCAGTCAACCATCCCCAACCATCACACTATTTGATGTGCATGATGGGCATATGAGATAAGCCTTTATGTCTTTAGGTAAACTTTGCGGCTTGTAGCTCTCCCAATTTAGATACCAGTTTAGCCAGATTTCTCTCTAATGGCAAGATGAGCACTTTTCGGCAGTTCATTATGCACTTGAGGAATTTTGGTAGGCCAGCCATTTCCAGGAATATTCACAGACTCATTGTCGTCTGTAGAGCTTTACCCTGTATACAGGGTCGCGGGGGGCATGGAGCCTATCCCCAACCAATCTCAGGCAGGATCAAACTGGAACCCTAGAGGTGCAATGCAACAGTGCAAACCACTAATCAAGTGTGTTGTGTCAAGTCTAACTGAACCAAATTATTGAATAAATGTATTTAGTTGGTTGATCAAGCAAACATTGTTGTATTTTTACTTCAATAAATGAAATAATTAGGTAAAAGCTTTTCTGTTTCCTAGTGGGTACAGGTCAGATTGCATAATGTCTAATGGGGAAATTTTCAGGACCCACTAAAGCCCTAAAATGTCAACACTCTTGATGACTTCAGAGCTAATTTCTTAAAGTCATCATACTAAAATATTTTTAGGATGATCAAAAGATTTATGAGTGTTAAAGACCTTCTACAAAGAAAGGAACAGGATGCATTATTATGCCACTTTCACGTTTAAACAAACTAAATCTAAGCAGTTGGCATTGCCCAAGCATCTCCTCCTGTTCCTGTAGTAATGCCAGTTGTTTGTACAAGACGGTCATACATTGTTACAGAAAACTGTTACAAGATAGTTATTTATAGATAATCAGTACTCATTAACCACTCTATTACATTTAAATAGGACTCTACATTTACATTTACATTTAGGCATTTGGCAGACTCTAAAGTTTTTCTTTTTCTCTGATATGCCTACAAAATCAAGCACATAGTATGTAAAAGCACTTACCGACATCGGGGTCTTTCTCATCCATAATCCGGAAGGAACCGAACGCGCGGGATTTAAATCTAATAAAACCTAACAAACTTAACAACTGATGGATCTGATGGCGCAATTATTTTGATCTGCGAGTTCAATGCGCGCGTGCCCGATGACGTACGACAAAACCACGCCCACACAGTTATCTCGAGTATAATGCAGCGTTCACTTAGGCCCTAAGTGTTAGGGGATGGAAATGCCGTGATTTCCGTGGCGGCATGGTACTTAAAATAATAAGTACTTTAAGTAAAGATAAGACAAAGATGTAGGGAGTATGGGAGGAGCGAAATTGTGGAAAGATCGACACTGGAAAACAGCGTAAAATGTAAAAGGGAAAGGAATGTAAGTGTATAAACCCAGTATAACAGTAAGTAAAAGGCTGACCAGCAGATGGCGATAATGGCTTACTTAGCAGCAAGTGCTTCACTATAGCGATAGATGATGTTAATGATGATTAAAGAACTGTTGAGGAAATTAAATATGATATACGCTGAAAATCAAGTATTTTATACACTAGTCAGCCATTACAATAAAAACCACCTGCATTTGTGTAGGTCTCTCCACCAAACATCTTTGACCCAACAATGAATTGACTCCACAAGACCTCTGAAGGTAAGCTGTGGCGTCTATGCTTTATTGAGTCAGGGGTGTTTTGTCACCACAAGGGGGAGACAAAACTGCAGATATTACGAGGTCTGGTTCTTGATTATTGTCATTTTAATTAAAAGTTGAAGAGAACCTATATGTGCAAAATAATAAAATATATACAATAAATATTAAAATCTAAAAAAGATAAAAAATTTAGTTCAATGGTTTAAATAGTGACTTACTGCAACTGTTCCCTTGGCACACTTTGGGCCAGTTAATACCAATCAATCATCACTGTTGGAGACAGGCCCTGGGAAAGTAACACATAGATGGGTACTTTTTCAGTGAAACCTGTTTACGGTGGATATTAGAACATAAAAAATAAAAAAAAAATATTCAACTAAAATATAATTTATATAATGTGTGATTTATATTTTACATATATTTTAGTCAAGGCAAGTTTTCAGTCTAAACAAATAAACAAACTAACTAAACTAATTGATCCAAAGTATTATACATTCTGATCTGTCATGTTTGTTGATGATCTATATTACCTTAAAAAAAAAAAAAGATTTTAAAAGAAAATGCTGTGGTTTTTCTGCTCAAAACTCAATATAAAGTACATTTATGATATTATTGTACTTAAGTACATTTTTCATAAATATTTAATTATTTATCTGTAGATTTTGACTTTCACTTCACTACATCTTATAGCAAGTATCTATATTTTCTACTCAACTACATTTTGGCATGGCATTGAGTTACATTTAAAAATCACACTGCTGTTTCTCTTTTTTCAGACTATGATTTGCTATCTTTTTTTTTATTATATTTCTACAAAAAAAATTAAATGATTTAGACATTATAAATATGTCCTGTAAACTGCTGTCATGGCGAAATTTACATAATCAGACTGTCATTAGGGTTTTCTAGTATCGACAAATAGAATTTGCTGAGGCAAAATATAGGAGGTTCATCTCTTCCTCTCCTGCTGTTTACATACCAGACATACCAGCACATACAGTGTATATGCAACTCAGATCCAATATCATGGATCATTAATATATTCCATAAATACCCCTGGTGAGGCTTACTAAGCCTCATTAAATCAAAGGAAGTAGTAATGAACTTCCTCTCTGGAGTCTCAAACACCTCCAACCCTCTGCGCATAAGAATTCAGGGATGGCATCTCCAGCCTTTCCTGTTCTTTCATCAGTCTTATCAAGTGAAACATTTCCTCTTCACCCTTGACTATGGAAAAGCAAAAGCCTCGTCGAAAGTAATCTACTTAGTAATGTGCTTCATGCATAGATACCATAGAAGGCATAGATTTGTCAAGATAAGTGGTGTACAATTTATCAAGTATGCAATTATGTTATCATAATGTATGTTTTTGTGCTAATTCTATGCTTAATACATGTGCATATGATAAGGTGAGTGTACAAAAGCCCAAACAATCATGTTTTCATCCCTGCTGATGTCGACTCTCGACTGATCTCACCTCACAAATCTTCATTTTTGCTGGCTTTTCTCAGTCAGTGTGGAATTTAGTTGACTCTTTATGTCAATCCTCTGTTCTTTCTTTGAAGTCCACATGTTTATGACTTAGTGATAGTGTAATATTGGAATCCAGCAGCAGCAACTGCTGGCCATGCCCAATGAAATACTACTTTTTCTGACATTATGAATTTCTTAAAGTTCTCCTCGTGCTTGGTGGGTTTCCACCAAGTATTCCGGTTTCCTCCCACAGTCTAAAAACATAAATAATCTGCATTCCCACATTGCTTATTGTGTGTATTTGTTTTTTGACCTGTAATAGATTGGCACTCAACCCAAGGTGTATGCCACCTTGTGCCTAAATCTGCTGGAATAAGCTCCAGGCCCCCGACGACGATTCTGTATACAGGATAATGCGATATAGCCGATGAGTGAGTATTATCACTTATCACTTAATGTCAATTCTTGGTTTCTCTCCAAACAGTTATATTTACAATTCTTTATGCTCCACAGTTCCTTTTTCTAACTCTGGTTGCCTGCTCTTTTGTTTTTCTGGATCTTTCATGCTGCTATACCCTCTCCTACCACACCTTCTCATTGCTGGAGAGATTGTTGTTTCTTTCGCTACCTCACTTTCTCCCTTCCTTTATGTTTTCTTTTCCCTCCCCACCCTTTTGCACTCTCATTCCCACTGTCTTATGTATCTACCCAGAACACTGGGCAAAGGCAAAAGATGACCATGGGTCACTGGGTGTGTCTAAACTCAGGAGGTATCATAAGGTTTCTAGTCAAATGGAGGTGTGTCTCTCTGGAATGTGTGTGGTGTGTTTTAGATCTTTATGTAGCAGCACAATAGGATCTTCTGTGGGGGAGGCATTTAGAAAGGATTGTCTATCGGTCATTCACCATCATCGTCTGAAAGCAATTCAATCTACAAAGAAAACCTTGTTCAGTATTTTAATATTTGTTCCTTTTCTTCTTTAACACACAATGTTCACTTCTTTTTTCATTCCCAACATCAAAACTCACACATACAGTATACCCTCTATGCTTCATGCTTCATCTTAATCCTAACTCAGAATTTACATATACAGTATGCTTTAACCTTTTTTTTTGGACTCACACTGATACCCCGTGAATGTTTTTTTAGTCATTAATGTTTTTGTAGTTGATTGTGAAGCAAGCACACACACACACACACACACACACAGACAAATGTTTTCTCCTGCCCTTTCTATATTTCTTTGTTTCTTTGTTTCTTTTATTTCTTCTCCCACACTGAGTTCCATGTAATGCTTTTGAGTGAGGCAGGCCAAAACAGGCACAGGAAGGTGAGAAGCAGGAAAAGAAAGTGCTCTTTTAGTTTAACAACAGAGTCAGGGCAAGGATAAAGGGCTCGGAATCTCTTGAAAAATAAAGGTGCGGATGGTGCAGTTCTGTGGCCTTTGCCACAGACAGCAGCTTGTTGAGGCTTGTTGTATGGTGATGAAAACACATGATGTTGTGAAAATTTAAACAATACACTTTTAGAATTAATACAAGTGCACTCGGATAATCAGAGAAAAAAAAAAGAAAACAGACTCACACACAATTAAATTCCTCACATGTTTGAGAGCTGACCTCTGGTACTGTCTGACACACATCCTGGTGCACTGCTTCTGACTAGCTGCGGATGGGGATGCGGAGAAGTTGGGTATTTTTACAATGACTGGGGATGATTTAACCATTAGCCTAATAGTACTATAGCATTTGGCTCGGGAACAATGGGGCTAAGGCTAGTGGACTCCCCTTGATGCCATCGCCAAAGCACCTTGGGCACTTCTGTACAATGCAAGATGCAGTTTCTGGTGGAAGATCATGCACAGCAGGTGTTTAATATTGTGACTTACAGGGTGAGTGAGCCCCGGTGAAGAACACATCTTGAAACTGGCTCGTTCAGCTCTTGGTGTTAGGATGGTGTTTCTCTTCTTGTTGGAATAGATTGCATCTCAGGAAAGAAAGTGACAAGCGCTGAGACGACCGACAGTGGTTACAATTCATCTTTAATAGGTTAACATGGTAAAGCTTAGCCCTTACCAGGTTGCTGCAGTTGGAAGTTCACTGGCCCTACTTATTCCACAATGGTGACAGCTCCTTAGCTGGAATTCCCAGGAATATGCTGGTTGTAAGCTTTGTGCTGTTCTATAACGAGGACATGTGGGGAGTTGAAGTGTCTCCCTGACAGCAAAGAGAACATTCTGTATTTGAGTAGCTTGTCCCACTTGCACTTGCCTTTATCCACTACACACAGTAATATTTTCTTGGGCACCTGATTGAAGCTCTCCACCAGGCCGCCTGTTTGGGGATGGTACATAGAGGTGCAGATCTGTTTGCCCTCAAAAACTGTCAGACATATACTATTGGTTTGGATATGAAGAAAGAAACAAATAAACCTTGGTCACTAAACAGCTATTTAGTCAGATAAAAAGTACCAACTCCCTTGCAATGTTATTGGTTGTGGTCTTTCTCAATGAAACTGCTTTAGGGTAGGCTGTCTACCAAAGACCAAGATGTACTTATGGCCTCTTGCTGACTTTGGGAGCAGTTCAATCAAATGTGTTTAAATTGGAAGCTGATGATGGGCAGTGAAATAATTAGGGGTGGGGCTGGCTTCCTGGGTACTTTCTTTTGGCACTTGGGGCAGCACTGATAAAATTTCCTGACATCTGCTTTAAGATCTTTTTTTTATCAGTCTCTTCTTTTATAGCTTGTACTTGACCCCAGAGGTGTTTTAGGCGGGTTTTTTTCTTCTTTTTTTCTTGCTGTGTGTTGCAATATGACCCGCTAAGACAAGAAGAGAATTGAATTAGACAGAGGATTCAGCTCAATTCAACCTCTGCATCCAGGCTGTTTTCCTGGGTCTGGGCCAGACCCACTGGATGAGACTTAACTAGTCTTCTCTGACAATATTGAGGACAGCTGTGGCTTCTTCCTCCCCTTCAACAGTCCAGGCTTGTCTTAAAATAGCAAGGATTTCCTGATGTGGTGGTAGCATGTAGCATAGAGGGCTTTTTCTTCTTCTGGCTGAGACCTAGGATGGAGAGTGCCTCCACCATTTCCTGCAGAGATGTATGAGCTCTTATACCCACAGCTTTTCTCCCTTCTCTAGAAGAAGAGCTCTTTTAGGCACTCAGGTTGTAGTCTGGGGCTTAGGTTGTACCGTTGTAGCCCAATTTAGAAAAATTAGAACTGTACTTCACTTTTGTTTCGGCCAACCTTTTCACTTTGCTGTTTTGTCAAAGGGTTGGAGAAAAGCTTCAGGTTATCATGAGGCATGAGCTTTGATAAAAGATGCTGGACTTCCATGCAGGGGTCGTTGGGTGGCAGAACATTGACTTCTCCACATTGTTGGTGTTGAGTGAGCTCAGTCATCGTAGCTGAGCCCTGGCTCATGCCATAAGTTAGATGCTTTTTTATGCTTGAATGATTCATTGGTCATTGTGTGGTCTACAAAAAACTGAAAATGATTGTCAAAATCACAGGCCAAAATTTATTTTGAGAAGCCTAAAAAACTAGAGTAAAATCTTGAATTGTGAGTAACTTGGTCTTCAAGTGTTTTGCAAGATCAGCAAAAAAATAATAATAAATTTTAATTTGATAAACAAGCAAGGTCTTCCAACACGAGTAGTACGTATACGCTTTGTCTGTCAAGCATCACGTGATCACAGCTGAGCCAATGGTTCATGTCTCTCTCTTTCTCTCTCTTTCTCGCTGCAGGATTGTGGGGAATCGTCATGCTAGGCCTCAGTGTGTATGTTTCATTTGTAAATTTTTCAGAAAAATCCGTGTGAGCATATACTGTTTACTATAACATTGACCATTTGTGTATGCGTGTAAAGCATATTTTAATATATTTTAACTACACTGTAAACCCTAATGCTCAAAGTAATTAAACATATTGAGTACTGTTAACTTATATAATTACAATTAGTACAAATTAATAGACCTTTATGAGTATTTAGAACTTTTTGGTATTTATGAGTTTGTAGAAATGACACTTTTCAAGTTAGCTGAACAAATTTTATTTTATTATTATTATTTTAATTTTACTTAAGTAAACTTATTCGGGTTTACAGTGTATACTGTAACAATGGCCCTCATAAAGAAAATGACTTAAAAGGCTGTAGCAGTGCAAGCAATGAGTCTGTTTAACAACAATGCAGTGTTACATTTCCGCAAAGTCCTCAAAAGGAGGCAAAAGCAAGTGTCGTTATATAGGTTCCTTGTTAAAGTCGGTCAAAAAAAAAGATTCAGGTAAGCCAATAGATAGCAGTGATTCCATTAGTGTTGGTGAAAGTCATCTTACACAATAACCCCGCCTCTCCCTCCTCTTCTCCTCTCCCTTGTCTGCCTTACACCAGCCACGTTTTATTTCAAAGGTTAAGTGCGGGTTAATTATTTTTTTTTGCATTATATTTTATATTTATTATTTTTGTATGAAATTTTGTGGGTGGTGGAACAAAGCATCTGTGTTTCCATTATTTTCTAATGGGAAAACCACTTTGATATATGAGTGCTATGGATTACAAGCACAGATCCAGAATGAATTCTGCTTGCTATCCAAGGTTTTACTGTATTGTTTAAGACTACATTAAAATATAAATTAGGCGCAAGACTTTTTTTCTACAGTACTGAATGTAATGGAGATTACATGTAGTCTTAAAGTTAGATTCTATAATGTACTGTACAGTGTTGGGCAACATTCTTTTTAAAGTAACTAATTACATTCCAAAATTAATGTCTTTAAAAAGTAATCAGTTGCATTACAGCGTTAACATGACAACTAGTAACTAGTTAGAGTACTTTTTCATTGCAGAAAATGAAAACTCGTGATTCCTCATGCATGTTGTTTTAGTCAAGATCTTTATAATTATTCTACCATCACTCAGCGAAGTTTGGCCCATAATCTGTTAACTACTAATACCCTTATCTCACCTATGCTGTTTCGCACGGTGGCCGTAAGAACGGTTCATGGTGATTCACCGTGACTTTGGACTTTTCGGTCTGTCCGCATAGTTAAACCGCATAGGTGAGATAGGGGTATCACAGCAGGAATAACAGAGGAGGGCAGGGCTTGTAGGACGACTTTTACACACACACACACACACGCACACACTAACGTATTGGGAATGACTTCCGGCTTGATTCCGGCCGTGATCCAGACACACTAACTTGATTGCACTGTTTAGAATACTGTACCAGTATGGATAAACAAATGTTATTCATTGCCAACTTGCATGACTAGCAACAGAATTTTATAATTGATTTTTTATTTTAAAATCTGTCAAAATGAAATACTAAATAGTGCTTAAGCATGCATTACAAAACTACAAGAATATTGATATAAAAGAAGTTTAGTATATACAGTATGGCTAGGAACTTGGTGATAATAACATGGTGATCTGATCCTTGCCTTTTCTTTGGTGGTTTTGAGCAGGCACTTACCTAACCCAACTTAAAAACAAACCAGAATCCATTAAAAACATACATATTGACAGGTGAATGGTTATAACTCTTTCAAAGAGCATTTCAAGTGGGTCATTTTGAGTGAGTTTGAGCTCACAGATAACCATGATTATCTGATTCATTACGTTTGATGTAGAAGTGCAAGTATGATGCCCCTCCCACCCTAAGAATTTGCTCTATAGACTCATGCACGATTCAGGAGTAATGAAATTTTGTACTCAAGTAGAAGTACTGTTATTTCAGTAAAATTTTACTGAAGTATAAGTACAGTTACCATTATAAAAATCTACTCAAGTAAAAGTAAAAAGTAGCTCATTAAAAATTTACTCAGAGTAAAAGTTACCAAGTTACTGTTTTTAACGCGGGTAGGATGGGGGATTCTAGTGTAGTTCAAAAAAAGACAAGCGGATATAAATATCAGACTAGTTGTTTTTAATTGAAGGAACACCTTTGCATAATAAAGCTGTTGCCTTTCTTGTGCTTGAAGTCCAAGTGGTCGCTTAAGTATGATGTTACGCTTTGTGGCGGATAGCCGGGGAAAAAAAGAGTTTAGAGCCAAGAATAATGTTCAGGACAAAACCTTTATTGGTCTCTTTCAGCGTCACAAAATTATAACACAAAACATAAAGTAAAAGTAAAGAAAAGAGTAAAAGAATAGAGCGTTTTGGAGGTGAAAAGCACACCTGAGCTCCTACTCCGTTCTCTTCTTCTCACACACACACCTCCGCAGTGCACACGCTGGGAGAGGAGCGGCAACTCTTAAAAGGCCAACATACATACATACATACATACATATTAGTGGCCGTTACAATGGCCAGGGGTTTGCTTCGTAAGAATTTGATGGCAATTCGCTTACAATCAGATGGCAATCAATCAATCAGTGCAGTGGTTTCCAGGGTGAAATTTTTTTCCTTTCCCGTTGCATTATTTTTTAATTATTTTTCATTTTTATTAATTTATTTTTTACTCAGTAGTGAATATGATTTCAAATGTAGCGAAGTACAATACTTCAAACAAAACATACTTAAGTAAAAGTAAAATTACAGATTATAAAAACTACTTTAAAAAGTACAAGTACGCAAAAAAACTACTCAATTACAGTAATGCGAGTAAATGTAATTTGCTACTTTCCACCTCTGCATAGATGTTTAAAAGCAGTTAATCAGACAAAACATATTTTGCATCTGAATTTTACATTTGGGGTTTGTGCTGGAGGGGACATAAGGGTTAATATACTAACAGAAAACATATCCGGACATAATATACTAACAGACATCATCATATCCATAAATAAGGCCAAAATCTGCATAAAATTGTTCCAATAGCATTAATTCCTCCATTGAAGCAGTTTCCCTCTAGGATTAATAAAGTTCTTTGAATCTTGAAACTTGAATTGATTGTAACCACATTACAGTATTCTGGTCAGGGGTCATAGTGGATGTGTAACTGAGTCTAGAACCTATTCACTGGAATGTTTTTGAAAGCTGTGAGAACATTAGAGAACCCAAAGGAAACCCTGCATAGAAAGTATGCTTAAGTTATACTTGAGTTAAGGATAAGACTGGGGATCAATGGGCTGAATTATATAATGTTTTTTGCTGTTTACAAAATGTTGCTTTTGTAAATGTTCTATAACATTTTATTGTATCCCTAATTAAATGTTTTCTAAATTATAATGGCAAGATTTACCCTTGTAGCTTCAGGGCAAAACTTAATAAGCAAACATATTATGCAAAACATGGCAACACTCCTAAATTCGCTATAAATGCTAATTAAGAGTTTTTTTTTACCAAGCTATTTAGCTATTCTATTAAATGTTAATGATAATTGTGAAGGGGAATGACACTTATCTAGGACTTTTACACGGTTTCTGTGTTTTTAAATTATAGTGCAGCAACATGTCTCAGGATAGTCGATTGCTTTGACCTTTTGCTCATTGCCATAAACAAAGTAAACATAGTCTTTTCCCTGCCACTGGTATGTCACCTTATTGATGGGAATCAGCTCAATACGTTGTTGCTGGAACACAGAAAGGTCAGAAAATTTTAAATTACCCCATGCATAAAAACAGTTAGGTAAAACATCCTGTATTTTAACATAATTTTAATCCATTCTTTTTATATTTCAACAAATAATAGCATAGAACTTTTGCATATGACATTATGTTGCCAGAGACAAATGAATGTTAACCTGCTGCATGATGCGTCCTGTCTGGGAAAATTTTTTGTAATGCTCGTTGACTATTCTTTCAGATGCTTCAGCCAAATTACGTTCTGGGAACCGACTCAAAGGATATACCTAGAATAAAGAAATCAGCATAGGATAAAGGAGAAAAACTTAGTTATTATTCTAAAGTAGTTGTAGTAGTAATACTTTTCGCTCACCATCAAATTGGTATCTTTGAAGACTGTTTTCCCATTAACTTCACTGAGTTTACTTTTATCCAGACCACTTGACTGCTCCACTACAAAATCATCAGTATTGTTTTTCCTGAGACCAAAAAAAAAAATAAAAACAAAGTCATCATGACAACTGTTTTTTTTTCAGTAACTAGGTTTCAGATCATTTTATGTGTCAAACTGCGAATCAATTACCATTCCACTGTAAGCTTGATATACATTGTTAGCTTTTTTTTCCCTTTGCAGGTATCACATTCAACTTCTCCGCTGGATAGACACTTAGAGCACCTAAAAAAAATCAGGTAAAAACAGCAGCAGGTGCATATATAAATATTCCTTTGCTTGTGGCATTTGAATTGTCACACAATATTTATTATTTTCACATAGTGGGTTTCCATATGGAGGCTAAGAAAAGTAGGAAGCTTCTGTAGAGCATGGTTTTTTAATGAATACAAACAGTGAGTAAAATTGACAATCTATAAAAGCATGAATAAATGGTTTGCTCTGATCTGTACAAAGCATGCATTAGATTTGTTTGCTTAATTGTACAGAGTGGTACAGTGGAACCTCGGTTTGAGAGCTTTCTTTAAAAAGAGGAAAATTTTGAAACAAATTTTGACTTAAAAACGAGCAAGTCTTGGTTTACGACTACCGAGTATCGTGTAGCACGCATGCGCTTTTTGTTTTGATGCCTAGCGTTACGTGATCACAACTGAGCTAATGTTTTCTTTTTCTCTTGTGCTGCGGAATTGTGGGTAATCATCTCCCCTACTGGGTCTTAGTAAGCGTCTCTCACTGGTATAATCAACATCCGTGCACTGTTTACTATAACACTGTGTGCTCATAAAACATATTTTAAACACATTTTTGTAAGTGTGTGTGTACTGCGCGTGTGTAATGTTTCTTATAACACACGTGTGTGTGTGCGTGTGTAAACCAAATGAAAGACTCATCAAAGGGGTTAAAGATCCATTTTCTCTCTCTCTGTAGCAGCCTGTCGTTATGTGTGTGCGTGCGCATAATTTGACACCGTGCCCTTTAACACACACAGGCTCGCCTTTACACACACCCCTCCCCCCCCCCTCCTTTCGGCTTAACACACACACACAGAGTGTTGCCTATATTTAGCGACTTTTCAAATCCCTCTAGCGACAATTTTTTAAAAAAGCGACTAGCGACAAATCTGGCGACTTTTTCTTGTGTTACTGGAGACTTTTGGAGACTCTGATGTGTCTGTACTGACTCTTCTCAACTTGCCACAGCAGCTGCCGCCGCCGGCCCCTCCCCCGTCCCAAAGCACTCACAGACAGGCCTGTCCTCTCGCAGGAGTCTCCCCCCCCCCCCCCCCCAGCTGCAGTTACAGCAGGAGATGCTCACTTCTACGAGTCTCGACTGCAAATGAATTGCCCATGCGCGGATCCGCCGTTAAGTGATCCCGCCCTGGCTTGTAAGCGGGATGTAAATTAAAAATATCCTGTTCCGATGCATATTAAAAAATGTTCTTTGTCTAAAATAAATTGCTGCACAAGAATAAATTGCTGCATTTGACTTAAACAGCCTCATTACTTACCTCATCCACTGTGTGTGTGCTTCTCTGTGACTTTAGCATAAACATATAGCTTGCTAGTTCATCATGTCTCAGTCAAAACTATACTCTCAGAAATTCAGAAAGGAGTGGGAATCAAATCCTGAATTCAACGGATGGTTGAAGCCTTTTATTGGGGATAATACACGGGCATACTGCCTGTATTGCAAAACTGATTTTTATGCCAAACTTTGCAATATAAAAAATACACATGTCAACTCAGAAACATACACAAAAGGCAAAGCCTTACAATAGTTTCACAGAAAACAAACTGCCATAAAAAAAAATGACTCTTCAAAAAAAGCTGAAGCCACCATGGCATTAGTTATCACTGTTCTATGCTGGTATGTGATCACATTGGAGAAGCATGTAAAGCTGCTTTTTCACACTGTGCAGCGTGCATTATGCAAATTACGTGATGACGTAATCATCTAGCGACTTCTACGACAGCCAATAGCTACTTTCCTTACTGACGAGTTGGCAACACTGCACACACAGACACACACCCTCTGCTTTACAAAGAAACACTGCTCTGTCATGATTCTTTTCAAAGGTAAAGTGCAGGTTCATTTGTTTGTTTGTTTTACTTTACAGCAGTGATTCCATTAGTATGTGCTTAGTATGAGTGTCATTAGCGATGTTCCTTGCTAATTTTTCTTCCTGTTAATGTGTGTGTTTGTGTGTGTGAAACTCAAATAAGGAAGGAGAAAGGTTTACTGTGTAAGATGAGGAGGGGAGTGTAAGGGTCTATGCCTGCTCCTTCCGCCCACGGCGTTCAACACCTGCCACAACACCCCATTCGTTACAGAATGCTCGACCCACCAAGGCATAGCAGAGGGGGCTGGGACTTTAAAACGGCATCCTCACGTGGAGGCCACAGCTGCAGCACCCTTCGAGCCTCACGTGGAGGCCACAGCTGCAGCACCCTTCGGAGCCTCACGTGGAGGGCCACAGCTGCAGCACCCTTCGGAGCCTCACGTGGAGGGCCACAGCTGCAGCACCCTTCGGAGCCTCACGTGGAGGGCCCAGCTGCAGCACCCGCCGCCGAGCGCCTCGAGGAGGTCCCAGCAGCAGCAGCAGCCGCCGAGCCCCTCGTGGAGGTCCCAGCAACACCAGCAAGCCTCATGTGGAGGCCCCCACCTTTTACCCTCACCTTCGTCCAGTAGCCCTTATTCAAGGCTCGCCGCCTTTGGAGCGACACCCCAGCACAGCGTCCACCACCCGACTTCGATGTCGGGCACCCACCGCTGCACGGCGGAGGAAAAGCCAGTACTGCATCGGCCGCCCGGATTGGGGGACAACTCAGCACTGTCTTCAGGGGCTCTACTTCTCAGAGCAATACAGTGCTGCCCCCCCCCGCCCGGCCTATGGGAACTAGCCCGTCGGGGTCGGGTGAAAGGACACGGGACACCAGGGAAGTGCCCCGGGATCACCAATAGCGCTCCGGAGAAGCGGTTTAAGCGGGGGGGGGGGGGGGGGGGGGTACTGTAAGGGTCCGCCACTAGAGGCCACTGTTTTTATTTTGTAGTTTTTGTTGGCCGACTCAGTTTCCCAGCAGGCACCTCGGTCAGGTGATGCGGGTGCACACCTGAACCGAGGTAGCCATCAATCAATCTATAAATAGCTGTTTAGACTGGGAAACTGGGTCGAGCATTTTTGGTAACCACTGTCATTTGTGTGGGCATTTTGTTCTGTTCTGTTTTGTTATTTGTTTAGTTTGTACTTTGATTTTAGTTGTGTTGACTTGGGCTCTCTTATTGGCAATGTTTCTGTGTATCTTGTGTGCCTGTGTTAGTGGAGATGATTCAGTCCTGTCCTCCTGTGTTCTTGTGTTTAGCTGGAGCAGGTAAGTAGGTAGGTGTGTGTTTGGCTAGGAGCATGTTTAGCTAAGATCTATGTGGAGTTACAGTAACTAGCATGCTTCTAGCCATAGCCCCTCTGTGTCTCTAGCTGTCCTGTGTTTCCTCTCCCCCTAGTGTCCCAGTGCGCCTAGCTTTAGAGTGCTGTCCCTCCTGGCTTTGGAGTAACGACTAGCTTGTGAGTGCCGCCTCGCTTAGTCTTGGAGGGCTGCCTCGCCTAGCCACTGGGTATCCTTTGTCTATGTTTCTGTGCCCCCATCCCCTAGTGTGTGTTAAGCTATTAGGTAAGTGTAGCTTAGTGCATGTTGGGGCTAAAGACATGCTTAGCTAGGTGTATGTGTAGCTAACTGCCATGGTTAAGCACTGCTTAGCCATGTTTAGCTAAAAGCCATGCCTAGCTGATTGCCATGTCTTTAGCCCTCGTCCCGTCCCTCTCTTGGTCTCTCGTCTCTAGTCTCTACGTGTTTCCCTTCTCTCTAATGTTTCTCTCTGGTGTCTCCCGTTTCTCTCTGGTGTCTCCCGTTTCTCTCTGGTGTCTCCCGTTTCTCTCTAGTGTCTCCCGTTTCTCTAGTGCCCAGTTTCAGCTCCACGCCTCGTTTGTGTCCTGTTATGTGTTTGTCCCCCTGCCGGTGTCTCGCCACAGGGCGTGTTACGTGTCTCCCTTTGCCTGTGTCTCGCCACAGGGCGTGTTACGTGTCTCCCCCTGCCTGTGTCTCGCCACAGGGCGTGTTACGTGTCTCCCCCTGCCTGTGTCTCGCCACAGGGCGTGTTACGTGTCTCCCCCTGCCTGTGTCTCGCCACAGGGCGTGTTACGTGTCTCCCCCTGCCTGTGTCTCGCCACAGGGCGTGTTACGTGTCTCCCCCTGCCTGTGTCTCGCCACAGGGCGTGTTTTGTGTCTCCCCCTGCCTGTGTCTCGCCACAGGGCGTGTTTTGTGTCTCCCCCTGCCTGTGTCTCGCCACAGGGCGTGTGTTTGTTCCCCTGTCTGTGTCTTGCCAAAGAGCCCCTGTTAGCTCTTGTTAGCCCAAACTTAAGTATTGTTTGAGTTTGTTTGTTCCTTTGTGTCTTCATTTATACTTTGTGTTTAACCATAATTAAAAGACTCCTTTTGGTTACACCACCCCTCTGCCTCTATGCCTGCTCCTTCCGCCCACGGCGTTCAACACCTGCCACAACACCCCATTCGTGCCAGGGAGGGGCTGATTTCTCCTCTCCTCTTACTTTAGCTTCACACACATACACACACACACACACACACAGCACCTGCGCGCATAAATGGAAACACATCTGTCAGAATTTTTTTTGGCTTGCTTTGATTTACGAGTGTTTTGGAATATGAGTCCACTGTAAGTAAAAGGGTCAGTTACACAGCTAAATTTTGAAAACTTACGATGATTTGCCACGTCCACTGCACTTTATACAGGTTTGCTGTTCAGGACGATGCTCAGAGCCTTTACACAAAGTGCATGTTATCTGCAATGAGAATTGTAGTAGAGTATGTTATAATGCTTTACATAGGTACCAGTGAAAACATTTCTAACAGCAAGGTCTCTTTGAAAATTAACTCTAATCCCTCCACAAGGCTATATGTTTATTGCATATAAAGTATATTAAAGTTTTAGCCATCTGTACAGTATCTGGGGGTGGGTATGGTCTGTACGTACCATCCTAGATTTTTAAAAAGGTTTCCACTACCACTATGCCCTTAGTAACACAAGAAAACACTAAGAAAGAGGGTAGCTGGAAAAGGAAAATTATCCTTTGTAAAGTAATTGTAAAAAATTTTTAAATCGATTAAGCAATCAAGTTATGTAAGGATTGATCTTATCTGATTTACTCAATTTCTTCGTTTGTTATATTACAGAGAGACCTGATATAAAGAAATTTTATTTAAGAAAGATGAAAACATGTGCAATAAACACCTCAATAAAACATATTTTCTTTATTTGTACAGAAATATGCTAGAAGTACGAGGGGGTATCAAAAAGATTTGTACGCCACAGATTCAATCACTTTGATCGTACATCCTCCCTTAAACACCTTAAAATCTGGCTGTAGAATTTGTTATTGATGGTCTGGCCTCTGAGGATGAATTCTAGATGCACAATGCCTCAAATGTCAAAAAAGGTGATGAGCATGCACTTGGTCGAGCTGCGGACCTGCCTCGCCTTTTTCAGTCGTGTAGCCAATAGGGTCTTACACTGTAAAGATGGTTGGTTCATCTCATGCACCCAAGTTTCGTAACCAGTAATGATCCTCGACCTGAAGGACGAGTCATCCACGGCACGCTGACAGAGTATGAACAAACAGAGAACAGAGAACGAACTTGGCAGCAACATGGTGCATGTTCAAATCTTGCATTATGCATATTTTCTTGCATTTCATACACATTTCCATAATTTTCTTTTTTCATTTTGTAAAGCTGCTTTGTGACAATGACCATTGTTTAAAGCATTATAACATAAAAATTGAATTGAATTGCCTCTACTGTTCCGTATGGCACACCGACAATGGCAGCAATGGCAGTTGTTCCCCAATGATCATCATGTTGCCGAAAGGTTTAACATATTCGCGGGTTGAGATTGTTAGTCTTCCTAATCTCTCGTCAACTTCAAGTGAAGAGTACATGCCACTCAAAACACTTAGAACGCCTCATTGCAGCATTGCCGTAAACTTACCAAATTATGTCAAACGTCTCTCTGTGGAAGATTTACACAGAACTTGCTGTACATGATGAAATCGCAGACACGGTAACGCACAAGGTCAAAATAACACCAGTTGCACAGCTCTCTATGTACATCGGACAATATCTTTTGGCACACTGACTTATGAAGGTCGGTGCTTCCTGTGACTGTGCAAGCAGCCTTGTGCTGCCACCTGTTGGCGTGTTACAAAACTAGTGTTAACTTTTTGATACCACCTCGTACTGTATTTTTATTTTTTGGAAGTCTGTTTGGCAATGTTAACTTGCTTATTTCCTAAAAATACTTATTTAATGTTTTATTATGGGAATGTGAGTTGGATATGGGAAGTTTGACAAACCTTGCAACCCTCCCCTAAAATTGTCAGGGAGTTGAGACAATCAAGCATTAAGCTTTTTCAGGTGTTTCTCAGAGATCTTCTGTCTTGATTAGCTAATATCATGTAAATGAGCAGGTACAGAGACCGCAGTTTCTTTCCTCTTATGAATTCTATTGCATGGTTTGCAGTGATGGTTGGTGTTGTTAAAAATCAAACTTTCGTCCAAATTACAAACCGGATTCCAAAAATGTTGGGACACTATACAAATCGTAAATAAACACTGAATGCAATGATGTGGAGATGCCAACTTCTAATATTTTATTTAGAATAGAACATAAACCATGGAACAAAAGTTTAAACTGAGAACATATATCATTTTAAAGGAAAAAATATGTTGATTAAAAATTTCATGGTGTCAACAAATCCCAAAAAAGTTGGGACAAGGCCATTTTTTACTACTGTGTGGCATCTCCCCTTCTTCTTACAACATTTAACAGACGTCTGGGGACCGAGGGAACAGTTTCTCAAGTTTAGAAATAGGAATGCTCTCCCATTGTTGTCTAATACAGGCCTCTAACTGTTCAATCGTCTTGGGCCTTCTTTGTCGCACCTTCCTCTTTATGATGCGCCAAATGTTCTCTATAGGTGAAAGATCTGGACTGCAGACTGGCCATTTCAGTACCCGGATCCTTCTCCTACGCAGCCATGATGTTGTGATTGATGCAGAATGTGGTCTGGCATTATCTTGTTGAAAAATGCAGGGTCTTCCCTGAAAGAGATGACGTCTGGATGGGAGCATATGTTGTTCTAGAACCTGAATATATTTTTCTGCATTGATGGTGCCTTTCCAGACATGCAAGCTGCCCATGCCACACGCACTCATGCAACCCCATACCATCAGAGATGCAGGCTTCTGAAATGAGCGTTGATAACAACTTGGGTTGTCCTTGTCCTCTTTGGTCCAGATGACATGGCGTCCCAAATTTCCAAAAAGAACTTCGAATCGTGACTCGTCTGACCACAGAACAGTCCTCCATTTTGCCACACTCCATTTTAAATGATCCCTGGCCCAGTGAAAACGCCTGAGCTTGTGGATATTGCTTAGAAATGGCTTCTTCTTTGCCCTGTAGAGTTTCAGCTGGCAACGGCGGATGGCACGATGGATTGTGTTCACTGACAATGGTTTCTGGAAGTATTTCTGAGCCCATTCTGTGATTTCCTTTACAGTAGCATTCCTGTTTATGATGCAGTGTCGTTTAAGGGCCCGGAGATCATGGGCATCCAGTATGGTTTTAAGCCCTTGACCCTTACGCACAGAGATTGTTCCAGATTCTCTGAATCTTCGGATAATGTTATGCACAGTTGATGATGATAACTGCAAAGTCTTTGCAATTTTTCGCTGGGTAACACCTTTCTGATATTGCTCCACTATCTTACTGCGCAACATTGTGGGAATTGGTGATCCTCTACCCATCTTGGCTTCTGAGAGACACTGCCACTCTGAGAAGCTCTTTTTATACCCAATCATGTTGCTAATTGACCTAATTAGTGTTAATTGGTCTTCCAGCTCCTCGTTTCTTTTTGGGGATTTGTTGACACCATGAAATTTTGAATCAACATATTTTTCTCTTAAAATGATACATTTTCTCAGTTTAAACTTTTGTTCCGTGATTTATGTTCTATTCTGAATAAAATATTAGAAGTGGCACCTCCACATCATTGCATTCAGTTTTTATTCACGATTTGTATAGTGTCCCAACTTTTTTGAAATCCAGTTTGTAGAATCAGCATACATGAAATGCAATGTATCATCAATTTAGTGGACCAGAACTTGGTGTAACATATTTTACAAGGTATAGAATATAAAGTGCAATTTCAGGGATCATGCCTTTTAAATAGATCCCCTAACATCTGTCTCACTTTTAATAGAATCCATAAAAGTTGAAATCACTCACATACTTGGCTCCATTACACTGGGGGCACACACATTTTCCTGAGGCCGTACATGTCTCACATTGCTGGGAAAATTAGAAATTTTCAAAATATGTGAAATGAGAAACAATGTCACTATTTATTAAACCATCTTGTAATTATAGTTTTAGTTGTAGTAAACTATCAATGTAAACTATTATTTTCAGCCAGAAATTAAATGAAAATGTATTTGGAATTTAAAAAAATAGATTGGGTTTAAACTCAAAAAAGTTTAAATAAAATCATAAAAAGTAATATGGTCAACAAATATTCAAACAAAAACAACAGGTTCGCTAATTAGTACCATATAGTCATTAGTTCTTATATACCTTGACTGACGAGGTATTCGGCACTGCGACTTCCTGGGTATGGTTAGTAAACATGGCAGGCACTTTAACTGGGATTTCCCATGGATTTGGCACAACCAGTGTTTGGCTTTTTGATGGTTCACCTGTACATGTTTGCAGGATTAGGAAAAAATAATAGAAGCATAAACATGACTGTAAAGACCTGTCTAATAGTGTTGTTACCATCATAAGGCTTCGTGTCCCACTTAGTTTGTCTGGATTCTGTAAAGGTCTCCATACGATACTGTAAAGGGAAATGTAAACCAATGCATTAGAAATAATGGGACTAAAACTCATCCTTTTGACCACACCTTTGTCAATGTCTTATAAGTAGGAAATGGTTAATCTAATATAGAAGAAACAATTTGCAGGTTTGTACCAAGGACCACATTTAAACAGTCCTAATAAGCTAAATATATGTATTACCAATGTTATAAACTTACGTAAAATACATAATGTTAAACGTTAGAGTACTTGAATTACTTTTTTTGATATTACAAGTAATCTAACACGTTAGATCTGCCATTTAAGTACTGTTATTTAGTTATTTTTTCAAAAATGTAAGTATATTACAGTGTATATTCAGACAGTTTATGTAATCCGTGAGCCAGACAGCAGTAATTCCCAATCTGTCAGTGTGTGTGTATGTGTGTGTGAGTGTGAAAGTCGTCCTACAAGCCCCGCCCCCGATAACCCGGCCCCTCCTGTTATTCCTGCTGTTATACCCTATCTCACCTATGCGGTTTGACAATGCGAGGACTGACGTGCGGAAACATGGAAACATAATCACAGCACCAAAACTCGCGGTGAATCATGATGAACCATACTTACAGCCACCGCGTGAAACCGCAAAGGTGAGATAAAGGTAATAGGAGTTAACAGATTATGGGCCAGTCTTCGCTGAGTGATAATGCTAGAATAATTATAAAGGTCTTGACTTAAACAACATGCATGAGGAATCACAAAGAATTTTTTATTTTATGCAATGGAAAAGTACTCTAACTAGTTACTTTTATTAGAAAGTAATACTGTAATGTAACTGATTACTTTTTAAAGACAGTAGTTTTGTGATGTAATTAATTACTTTAAAAAGTAACGTCCCTCAACACTGTGTATTAGATTTCCTCCAATGGTCATCTAAATTCTTTAAGTACTAGAAGTCCTTTAGATAACGACAAGTCGGTAACCATGGGAAATAGCAAGGGATAGTCGATAAGAGTGTTTTTAAAAGAGTATTGCCATGTAGCCGTTATATTCTTCAACTATTCTAAGGTGCTATTATACACCATATCAATCCACAGGGATTCATTCAACAGGCAATTGTGCTTACCACTGGACCAACATACTGTAGC
This sequence comes from Clarias gariepinus, assembly GCF_024256425.1. Taxonomy (NCBI): domain Eukaryota; kingdom Metazoa; phylum Chordata; class Actinopteri; order Siluriformes; family Clariidae; genus Clarias; species Clarias gariepinus. The sequence goes on from NC_071122.1 coordinate 11,154,532, forward strand.
AACCTGTGCATTAGGAAGTGAGCAATAACTTCCATCCTAGGAAAGTCTTGTTGTATACATGTCATGTTGTATTATTTTGTATTATATATATATATATATATATATATATATATATATATATATATATATATATATATATATATATATATATTACTGTATATAATGAGAAAAAACAGAGTGATTGCAGTTACTCGGTAGGTGTTGAACGCTTCGACATTCGTAATGACGCCATCTCTAGCTGGAGTAGATGAATAACAGCACTTGCTTTCTACATACTCATGGAAAACCTTTTGGGCCGCTTCCTTGCTAAGAGCAGGAATACTGGAATAAAGAAATAGATAGACAACAGGTCAGAATCTCTTTCATTTGAGAATATTTGTAAATAATTGACACCTTTAAAAATGCACACTTGAATGTTTAAATCATTGTTAAATTATTGTCATTTTGCCCTACAATATTGCAAACCTTATTTTTGCCTTAATCATCTTACATTAATTTCATGGGAAAATTTTAAGGAGTACTTTGCCCATGGCATGTTCGGTCTTATTCTAAAGAAACAACCCAACCCAAGATTTTTTTTAGATTGCGGTTGGTAGATGTACCTTCCCTTTTTAAAAACATATAAAAAGTTTATGGATCTCTGAAGCGATGGCATCCATATTACTTTGGTTCACTACAATGACTGCCCCTTACACTGTTATAGTAAATGGACATTGTTACACAGTCCAAAAAGGAAAGTCAGAATTAAAGGATTCAGGCAATGTAACAGACCCAGCTGCTGAGTAGTGAATACCATTTGCATATGGAAATTTCCAGTGTAGTGTTTTTCTTAGTACAGTTTCTGTGTGATACAATGATCCTTTGCTTTCACAAGTATGTTCTGAAGCCGTGGTTTGAACCATGGTCTTACTGGCCACATCATGGCCACAATCAGAAATCTGTGGCCTAGTTGCTGAATCTCTTGAAATGGAACAAATCATTGATGGGGGTATGGTTATGAGGTTATTTGTGTACTTTACTTGTTATACATTCTGTCCAAGTGGAGTGACTGGCTCTCTCAGGGACTTCAGGACCACATGGACCACCCTTGCTTTTAGATGGTTGATGTATTCTGGCTTTCTGCTGATCTATTTTTTCACTGTGACAAGGACACATTTCAGTATGTGTTTTGTTTTAGTCCAAATGCAGACTTATAACTCAAAAGGCCCATAGCTGCAGTAAGCTTAGGAAGATCATTAATGAGGTGGCGGTCATCTGCAACTGATGCTGATATCAGTTATATGCCACACACTGGCATGATGTAGTGCTAGCATTCTCTATTAATAGACCCTCATGATACTGAGGGTATACCATGACACGGTACAGGGTCATAGAAAGCCTGTGTAGAAGTTTAAGCTCAGACCGAGTGCTATATTTTGGCCAAGTCGGGATGCTTTGTTTAAGATGGCCTGCACTTGGAAGACAAAAACAAAGCAAGCATCATAGCACAAAGCTACTAGCTATTATTGTCTGTTGATGTGCAAAAACCTGTATTAGATGTTTTAAGTCACATCAAACCTTACTCGGGCCACAGCCACCTGGAGAGAGACTGTAATAGCCAGCTTGCATGCAGCTGTCAGCTGATGAATATGGCAGACACTAGAGATGAAATGGTGGCTCAGCTAGTAAGTCCCAAAGTTACATGGTATACACAGCTTTTTGCCATGCCTGACACCATTCATCTAAAGAGGAACTAGGAGTGTTATTTAGGCTTATTGTAGGAAACATTATGGCCCATCAATGGCCAACAAGAACATTAAAAAAGATACATATTTTTACATTATACAGTAAATAAGATCATCCATAAATGAAGGAATCTTACTTCCAGTCTTGTGCTGGCTGTGATTCAGGAGTTGGCATTGGTTGGATAGGCGGAGGAGGAAGAAACCCACCTTTTAAAATATATTATGTATGTCAATTTAATATTATTTATTTTTCCTTCTATTTCAGTGTTTTATTATTTATGTACCTACCGCCAATTCCCTCATATCCAGGAATATTTGGTGGGGTCTGCATTCCATATAAAAGTGGTTGCTGTTGTCCGTATGCGATGGTGGGCTGCATTACGGAGGGCTGCATCATTGGAGGCTGCACCATGGGGGGCATCATGGAGGGCTGCATCATGGGGGGCTGCATTACAGGGGGCTGCATTGGGGGGGACTGCATTACTGGTGAATACATAACTGTAGGAAACCAAGTGGAAGTTTTCAATTAGAATGATAAACAAACATTGTGTCACATATGTGGTTGGAAATTAATCCAAACATACAGTTGTGCTTATTGGTTTACATACTCTGGCATAATTTGTGACATATTTGCATTTTTTTTAAGAAAATAACACAAATCATCCACAAATATTTTTTTAAGGATAGTGCTCGGATAAAGCCAGTTATTTCTACTGAATAATGTGAGCCCTTTGTAACTCAAAAGGTTAACTGAAATTACTAAAGAGACAACAACACAAAAAAAAAAAACAGGGAAAACAACACAAAAATGTATGAAACATGGAAGCTTTTTGCCAAGAAAAGTGGACAGCTTTACAACCAGAGAAAATAAAGTATCTCATCCACATCGATTACTACAGACTGCAAGTCATCATTGACGCTAAAGGGGCAATGCAAAATTTTAAGAACTAGAAACAAAGACAAAGGCAAAGCATCTAATTTGTTTCTTTATTACAGTATTATGATTCTTTGAAGCCTTATTTTGATTTTCAAAGTGGGTTAACATGAAAATGTGTAAAACCGTTGGTATAAGTGTTTCCACGATTAAGGCTCCTTTGTGGTTACTTCTGAAGAACCATCCATCACCTTTAGAATATCAAAAACACATTTTGGGGATGAACTGCCCAATAGCAATTATGTAATGTTAAGTAGAAATGGTGTAGGTATGACACAATCTTTTTTGCTCAGTTGCAAAAACTGAGTCTTATCACAAAAGTAAATACTGACTAGTTGTAAACTTATCAGTATATACTGTAACACTATACCACCACCAAATCTATTGGTGTCCCAATCAGTTGCTACATAGGTATATTTAGGTGGCATAGTGACCTAGTGGTTAGCACTGTCGTCTTGCACCTCCAGGTCCTGAGTTTGATTCCTGCATGAGGTCTGTGGGAGTGAAGTTTTCATGTTCTTTCCATGATTGGTGGGTTTCCTTCAGGTTCTCTGGTTTCCTCCCACAGTCCAAAGCTATACAGTTTAGGCTAATTGCCATTTCCAAATTGCCCGTAATGTGTGAATGTTGACTAGAGGTCCTACCACAGACTGAGGACCTACAAATGTGAATAAATACAATAGTCACCCTTGGCTTTCATTTTTCCTGGATAAATAGATGGATAGGCATATAAACTCATTAACTGGATATATGTCATAATCCACATCAACAGAGGCAATTTAAAAAACATTGTCATTCTGTTTTTGTCAATGAAAAGACTATTTGAGTGTGGAAAGTACATAATTTAATTCTCAATCCTAATTCTTGACTCATCCTAAAATATACAGGTAAGTGCAGCCGAAAAGTAATGTCAAAATGTTTTTTCTGATGCCCATGTAAAACACCTTGAGAACAAATTGTATCCATCCCTGAGATTTCTATTAGTGAATGTACAGTATGTGCCAAAATGTGGGTTATTTCTCTTTAAACGAACTAACATATACACTATTAGCGTGTTGATTTAGCACAGTAATGCACAGTTATAATTCATAGTACATTTCTTGGCGGATCTTTACAGTTTAACATTCCCCACAAGTAGGTATCAGTTTGTGTAAGATCGGGAAGGAATTGTCCTGCCACCATTTTCAAACTCGGTTCCCATTCACAACCACTTCCGTATGAGCGGAAATAATACTTAACTATGAATTGGTTGCCTGTTTACCGATGGCTGCGCTCTAGAATACAAGATGGCGCCAGTGAGAATAGCTGCCGTTGCTCAGTGTCTTCCTTAACTTTGCGTTTTTCTTATGTTTGCCGTGTTATTTTTTGTTTTTTGTTTTTTGCAACCTGTAATGTTCTTATCTCCTATGACAGACAAACTCTCCTGGACATTCGACAAAATTTGCAATCTGGACCTTCACAGACCAACTTTTTCGTGAACGGAGGTGACTTACTTTGGCTATAGGGCAGAAGAAACGCCGGAAAAGGGGGAAAGAGCCGGGATCCTGGTCAGGCTGAGGAACAGACAACACAGTGCCCCGCTTCCTAGCATTCTTTTAACGAACGTCCAGTCTTTGGAAAACAAGCTGGATGAACTAAGAGCCAGGATAACCTTTCATAGGGACATTTAGAACTGCAATGTCTTTGTATTTACAGAGACATGGCTGGACCCTTCCGTCCCCGACTCGGCCATTGTCCCTGAGGAACTCTCTATTCACCGCCGGAATAGAACAGTAGACTCGGGTAAATGCAGGAGAGGTGGCGTGTGTGTAATGACCAACAAATTGTGGTGTACTGATGTACAGGAAGTTTCATCGGGGTGCTCTCCTGATCTTAAACATCTCATGATCAGATGCAGCTTTTTATCTGCCCAGGGAGTTTTCAGCGATATTCTGTACCGCTGTTTATATTCCCCCCCATGCCGACATCACGCTCGCACTGGATGAACTGTTTGATGTTATCAATCGGCAGGGAACGTTACACCCGGAGGCTGCTTTTATTGTGGCTGGCGATTTTAATAAAGGCAACATGAAGAAAGTTCTGCCAAAGTTTTTCCAGCACGTAAACTTTCTAACGCGCGGTGAGAACATCTTGGACCATGTTTACATGCCGTACGCACATGCTTACAAAGCCCCCCCCCCCCCCCCCTCCGACCAGCCTTCAGCAAATCAGATCACTCCTCTGTCCTGCTGCTGCCAGCTTATAGGCAGAAGCTGAAACACGAGCAGCCTATGACGCGGTTGGTTCAGCGCTGGACCGACCAATCAGACAGCGCCCTGCGGCTGACAACTACATCAACAACTACGCTGAGTACGTAACGGACTTCATTCACAAATGCATCAATGACGTTGTACCGCGGGTCAATGTACGGATTTACCCCAACCAGAAGCCATGGGTTAACGAAGAGGTCCGTGCAGCGCTCAGAGCGCGGACTGCAGCTTTTAAATCCGGAGACCCAAGTGAGTACAAATCATCCCGGTATGCACTCAGAAAAGCAATAAAAACTGCCAAGGTACAGTACAGAGAAAAGGTGGAATCCTGCTATAGCAACTCTAACATCAGGAACATGTGGAGTGGACTGAAGACCATCAAGACCACAAGGGGAAGAGCTGCAGAGTAGGGGAGGTAACTGCTTCTCTACCTGATGAGCTGAACACCTTCTATGCACGCTTTGATAACCACCTATCTCAGGAGCTTTCACTGGAAGAGGACAGCTGCCCTCTACAGATATCTTAGGCAGACGTGTGTAAATACTTCAGGAAAGTAAACACATAGAAAGCTCCTGGACCAGACAATATCCCAGGTCGTGTCTTCAAAGCATGCGCCTGCGAGCTAGCGGATGTCTTCACAGACATTTTTAACCTTTCCCTGCACCAGTCTGCTGTCATTTTAAGAGGACCATCATTATCCCTGTCCCTAAGAAAATGAATGTGAGCTGCCTAAATGACTATCGCCCAGTAGCACTCACCTCCATTACCATGAAGTGCTTTGAGCGCATAGTCAAAGCTTACATCACAACCTTACTCCCTGCTTCACTCGATCCGCTCTAGTTTGCCTACAGGCCTTATAGATCTACTAATGATGCAATAGCAATTGCACTTCACATTGCCCTCTCCCACCTTGACCAGAGGAACACATACGTGCGGATGCTGTTCATTGATTATAGCTCCGCTTTCATCACCATCATACCACCCAGACTGGTCATGAAACTCCGCAACCTGAGCATCAGTTCCTCCCTGTGCAGCTGGATCCTAGACTTTCTGACAGACAGACCTCAGGTGGTTCGGATCGGCAACATCACCTCATCCTTACGAACACTCAGCACCGGTGTTCCTCAGCTATGTGTGCTCAGCCTCCTACTGTACACCCTGTTTACTCACGACTGTACAGCAACATATAGCTCCAACACCATCATCAAATTTGCAGACGACACCACCATCATCAGCTGCATTTCTGATGGAGATAAGTCGGCATACAGGGCAGAGGTGAGAGCCCTGACATCATGGTGCCGCGACAAACAACCTGCTGCTCGATGTCAGCAAGACTAAGGAGCTCATTGTGGACTACAGGAGACTGCAGGGAGGAAGCTACACCCCCATCCACATCGAGGGAGCAGAGGTGGAGAGAGTCAGCTGCTTCAGATTCCTGGGCATCAATATCATTGAGGATCTGAGTTGGTCACACCACATTGGTGTGATCACTAAAGCGGCAAGACAGCGGCTCTTCTTCCTGCGGCGCCTGGATCTTCTATCGATGCACCATTGAGAGTATTTTGTCTGGCTGTATCACCACCTGGTTTGGCAGCTGTAATGATTTGAATCGCAAAGCTCTGCAGAGGGTGGTGAGATCACCACAGCGCATCACCAGGACTGAATTGCCAGCCATGCAGGACCTCTACAGACAGCGCTGTAGGAGGAGGACGCAGCGGATTCTCTCTGACCCCAGCCACCCCAGCCACAGATTTTGCACGCTCCTGCCATCGGGCAGACGGTACAGGAGCATCAAGACCCGCACCAGCAGATACAGAGACAGTTTCTATCCACAAGCCATCAGGCTTCTGAACTGCTGACATTCTGCACACATTAATATACACTCACCACAACTATTGGACTCTTAACAATGTCACTTTAAACAATGCCACTTTAAATATATATTCAAAATACCTAATTGCATCTTGCACTGTTATATGTAAATACTAAATTATCTTTAGCTTACTTGCACATACCTATACCTTTGAAATAATGATTTTTTTCCTCCTCTTCTTATATTTTTTTTATATTTATATGTTTATGTAAAGTTGGGGAACACGGCTCTAAGAATTTCATTACGGTAATGATGCTTTATTGTTATCTGTATATGACAATAAAACTTAAAACTTGAAACTTCTAGGAATAAAGCCAGTTTTAGATCGACATCAAACATTACATATTTTACCCACTCACTCCTTCCTTTATCTAATAAAAAGGGTTTGTAAATTCTGATTACACCTTTAAAAGGGTCATACAGTCCTACATGCACTTTTTTAAGCTGTTTGGACTGAACTGTGTGTTAGGAGAGTGTGTACACCACCACTCTACGATGATAAAGAGCCGCCCAGTGATTTTCTTTTCATTTATTACAATAACCTGCCCCTTCTGAAATCAGGCCAATTGCAAATGCCTTGCAATGTGACGCCACACCAAAAGAGGCCGATCCTACTATAGTTGATTGACACTGGTGTTTTAGCAAAGACCCGCCCCGAGTAAGAAGAAGCTGTTTGTTTTTCGCCGCTGGATCAAAATGGCGCCTAAGCGAGTGTGTTGTACAGTTGTTGGGTGTAATAGCGAACACAGCAGTCGTCATTTACTACCGACATCTGAGCCACTGAGGGAGCAGTGGCTGAATTTTGTTTTTGAAGCTAACGTCCCCGCCGATCTACCTAAATGCGTTCATGTTTGCGCTAATAATTTTTCACCAGACTGCTTTATAAACGCGGGTCAATATAAAGCAGGTTTTGCTACGAAGCTGCTCCTAAAAAATGGATCTGTACTAACTTTGTGTTCCTGCTTCATCTTCACCAGGCTTGGTGAGTGTAATTCCTTTTTCTATTAATCTTTGCAGATTGTCTTTTTAATAATCACGATGAATGCGGAGTGTAAGTTAACTTGTACATCCGTCTCTATATAATCCCTAATTGCCCGTTTATAATAAACAATACATTAAGGTGATTGTCTAGTTGCAAACTGTGTACGTAGTCGGAAAACTATATTATGCTTATCTTTGTAACGTTAGATGGTTTATAACGATGTCTGTCAAAGATTAAGAAGTCATGTAAACACATCAGTAAACACATCGCATTCGTATCTCTCTCAGTAAGCTTCTCCGCTTTTGTTGTTGTTGCTCGCAGCAGCGTTACAGCCTGTTAATTCAGCCCATGCAGTGATGAGAAAGACAAATCGAGTCGATGCATGTCCATTCTTTTAATTTCTGCATTGTCAGGCGATATTACAAACTTCGGCGTAGGTTCCGTACTTAAATCAAACCAAAAACTACTTAAGAAAACAGGCTCAGGCTCTATATTCCAGCGTTTTTCAGTTTGGACTGCATTACCCACAAAGCGTTGCCCGCACTGCGTTGTGGGCAATGCTTTGTAGGTAATGCAGTCCAAAGCATTGCCCGCACTGGACTACACTCCCGTGGCTCTTCCCCATGTGTGTTGTGAAGACACGCCCCACAGAACTGGGGGGCTGGCTCAGCAGAGATCATAAGCATTTAAAGCAGCATGTACTGAAACAGGTTGCTGAGAACAGAGCTAGTTTTTACCAGTTAAAAGTAGTGTTTTTTTTACACAACCATTGAGAATTTTTAATTAAATATATTACAAACTTTTCATTAGGACCCTAAAGATCATATTAACATTTAATAAAAAATGTGTCTGGATGACCCCTTTAAAGTTATGCAGAATAATCAAACATATACACATGAATGAAAGACACTGAGTAAATATATGTGAATAGGTTTTGCCCCACTGGCACACTGTAAAGATGTTTAAAATAGTGTCCATGCCGTATGCCTTTGTTCATTGAAAGGCATGTCTTCCAGAGGTCATGAGAGTGTCCAGGTGTGATAGGTTCTCCCCCCAGCTCGGGATGAAGCTGTAAAACTGTCTGCTTTGTTTACAGAAGCGCCAATTTACACCGTTTGTTTTGGGGTTAACTTCAAAGCATCTGGTCTTATGCCTTGTGAGGTTTCCTGCAGCTTCGTCTCACAGATCTGCTTTATGATCGCAAATTAGATAATGCAGCCTCGTTTTGCAGATGCTTCTTCCTGATCGCGGCTCAGATAGCTTATCAGGATGGCGACATGCATGCTGGGAGAAGGTCTCTGTGGAAACCCTGTTATTCGTTACAAAGCTGCTTTCTTTTTAATCCATTTATAACAGATATATGTTCGTGCACATTGCATCAGTGTTTGCCCCATCTTTAAAATAAATGTTATATTGACTGAAGATGTGACATCATGATGTTTTGCCTGATGTTTTTTCATAATTGTTCTTGGTAGTGCTCGAAATTGTTTGAAAGTTTTGGGATTTCTGCTAATATTGTTCATAACTTTGACTGTTAATATAAGCATACACAGAAGCCATGGTTTGTTCTGGATTAACCTTTTCATGTCTGTTCAAAAAACCTTAAAGCCACCTGACAGCTTCCCTCTGTGACCAAGTTTCGACTTGCTCAGAACCAGACCTGAGGTTTTCAGTGCTGACTGCAAATGAATCCCTACTATATTCCTTTGATATTACCCAAATAGGAATGGGTTACCTGTTGAGTCTGGTTAATACTGTATATCATCAAAACACAAAAATCTATCAACTCAGTAGCACTCTTTTGAAATATATCAACACAAAAATCTGTGTTAGAAACTATAGTTTGACCCCTGTGTAGCGTGTTACTATAGATTACTGTTCTGCTTAAATATTTGAACTCTATTTACACCTTTAACAAATTATTTCCTATTTTACCTGAGCTTTTTTTTACTGCATATACACTACTGTTTAAAAGTTTTAGATCACTTTCTAACTCCATGATTAATCTCCTTTGAACAGTTGATATTGAGATGTTTCTGCTACTTATGCTATGTAAAGACTTTATAACGCCTCTAATCTGAGGTGCTGTTAATTGGTAATTTTTCAGGCTGATAACTCTAAATGAACTTCCTCCTGGGATGAATTTCATGAGAGCCAGTTTCATTATGGTGCTTGACAGATTTTGCAAATGCACTTGACAATACTGTTCTTGCAAGAACTATTACAGAAAGGCTGACCTCTGTGTCTTAAAATAACAACTAACTGTTGTTTTACTTGTTGTTACATAATTACCTAATTCCATATGTGTTATTTTATAGTTTTGAAATCCCCAGTATTGTTGTAAAATGTAGGAAATAAATCATTAAACAAAAACAAAGAAATTTGCAAGTGATCTAAAACTTTTAAACGGTAGTGTAACGGCAATTATAAAAAAATTATAAATACTAAATTATAAATTTAAATGGCAATTATACAGTCAGAGCAGTTGTCAGTTTTGTAAGAATTTAAAACGTTGTTAAAAAAGTTGTTAATTTAAGGGGCTTGACCAAAAAAGCAATACATTAATTAATTAGGAATTACAACCATTTTTAAAAAAACTCTCTCCATTTTCACAAACTTAAAACCTATTGGACAAGCTAACAGGGTTATTTTTAAAAAGAGGGTAGTAGTTAATGTAGCTAATGACTTGTCCGAATATTTATGGACCTCATTGTATTTACCTGATGCTACGTACAATTATTATTATTTATTTTTTTTGCTTGGCATAAATTGTGACGTCTTGCTGAAAAGATTTATATTATCTCTAAAGATATTAGGCACATTTAGATTAAATATTCATCTATAATCTTAAAATCATGAAATAATCTTAATCTTTACTTCGTATACTTAAAATCTAAGACATTTTAGAATTGCTCTATTTGTAATAAAATAATTTGTTTCGAAAAAAGTTTTGAAATTGGAAAAAAAATATATAAATATAATAAAGCCTACAAGATACATGAGGGTTAAGTTTCTATAAAACTAATAAGAAAAGCACAGACATAAATACATAGGATTTTAAACCTACCTTGACTGGGTGGATAAGCCATTGTAACAGTGAGAGAGGATTAAGTGGAAGAACGTTCAGTGCAAGAAGGATCAGAGTAGAAATTCTACAAAATGAACAAGCCCAAAGACTTTCTACATTAAGCTCCACCTCTTGCCTATCTCACCCTCCTCCCAGCTACCCAACACACATACAGTACTGTACTTACTTATTCACATGATCTCAGATTAAACTTGAGGAAAATCAACAAAGAATTTAAAGCATTTATATTTTGAGCCTGGATCATACTTTAATTCATAAACTAATAGTTTAATAAATGATATATGTTTGTATTTGTTATTCAGCCTGATTTATGGCTTAATTACTTTAGTATTTTAATGCTGTCAGCCTTTTTTCATCCCTATTAAATATATTACATTATATATATTGTCCTGTTAAAGAGTTGTGGGGATCCTGGAGCCTATTCCAAAAGACCCGGGCATTATGGACATGATGCTAAACCATTACAGGGCACATACTGCATGTACGCATATGCATGCATTTACACACTACAGGCACTACAGGGGCCTGGACCCTGTCCCAGGAGAACTTAAGGTATGAGACAGGGTACACCCTGGACAGGGTGCCAATCCATCCCAGAGCACATACACATACACACACACTCACATGTTTATTTACACACTACAGGCAAATTGGGAAAGTCAATTAATCTAATTTGTATGTCTTGGACTGTGGGAGGAAACCAGAGCACCCACCATGAGGAAAACATTCAAACTCACACAGTGCTAACCACTACACGACCATGCCGCCTACAAAATACAACTATTAAATACTGTACATCATGTTTACTAAAGAAATGGCAAAAATAATAATAATAATAATAATAATAATAATAATAATGTTGTTAGTCTATTTGCTGCTCCCATTAAGGGGTTGCCAGAACATCTGATTCACACACAACTTGGCACAGGTTTTATGCTGGATGCCTTTCCTGTTTGAACCCTTAAATTTTATCTTGGCTTGGGACCGGCACTGCATCCAGTGGCTCGGGTTTGAGCATTAAATGGAAATTGAACCCGGGTCTTTCACATAGCAGGTGAGAACCCAACCACTGAGCCACCAGTGAATAATAATAATAATACAACTTTTTATAATTGCTTAAGTGTTTATTTTTTACAAAGTTTTAATGATGTTTTGTTCTTGTTTTGGACAGTTTTTTGATAGTGACGTTTATCTTTGTACCCAGGGATAAATATAAATTTTTTTTATTTTATTCTATAATTAATATCATCCCAACTGGTAATATATTAAATAAAGACAAGGGTGCGTTTGCCATTATTTTATGCCCTACCAAATGCACTAGTGTTGGACATTCGGAGGCGTTTGGAAGCCGTGTGGCTGCACTGACTTCCGGTGTTTTGGAGTTGATTTCCCAGCAACCCGCGCGCTACTTCCTCCTTTTCTCCCTTCTGTCTTTCGTGAAGACAGATTAAACGGTGAGTGGAGTGTTAATATCGGTTTCCATCGTGCTGTTCTGGCTTTGTTTTAAAGTCATCAGTTTGCAGATACACTCCATGATGTCCTTTAATCATAGATATTGTGATATTTTTTTTTCAAGCGCTTAAATAGCGTTAGATATTTAATATATTTAGAAAGAGGTACCGCTAAAGGACATGGCGGCCGGTGTGCGTTTGAGCTGGCGTTGTTTTAAGATGGACAAATATTTAGTTTGGGTGTGGTATTAAGTTTTAATGTAGCGTCAAATATTCAATATGGACTTAACATGTATATGCCTATTTTATTTAAATAAAGGTTTGAAGGTAGCCGAGAGATGCTAATGAAACCTTGCTAGTTGCTAGTGTGGTCCATGCTAACTGGCTAATAACTACACGCAGAGATTATGCATTTCTTTAAGCTTTCCAATTGTAACTTCAACTGATTTAAAATTGGTGATTTAAGGTATATAAACAGTGTATATATGAAGTGGGAGGCTGTTAATGCTTCTCTAAGTTCCAAATGTAAGCTTAGACTCTTGCGGGCGGAATGCATGTTAATCTTCATATATTTTGGGTAACTGTAGTGCTTCTTTGCTATTTTCTTTCCCTTATATTACATATGTAACTAAGTATTATTTTCCATGTAAATGTTGGAAACAATAAGTGGGTATGGTGGAGAAATATATACATTTAAATAACTTGAGTGGTATGTGTGTCTTTATATTGTATGTGTTCTGGTATTCTGTCTTAAACCTGTAACTTGTCAGTTTACTTTTTTATGATTGTTTTTGCAGCTATCATGGCCGCCCTCAGACCCCTTACCAAGCCTAAAATCGTCAAGAAAAGAACTAAAAAGTTCATCAGGCATCAATCAGACCGCTATGTAAAGATCAGGGTAAGATTTCCTATATATTTTCTGCAGCTTGAGGATTTATATAAGACATGTATGTGATTGCTGTTATTGAGCGATGTTTCGTATCTCCGTCCATCTGTCATAATATCTTGTTGTGCAACTTGCGTAGCAAGATGTAGTCACAGGATTGTATAAGAATATTTTATTTGTTTAAAATGGCTGTTTTTGTCTAAACAAATGTATAATACAGATGTTGATTGTTAGAGTATATGGTTAACTTTTTAAGTGTTTTGTTGTTGGGAAGGTATGAAATTTTATGTATTAATAAAATGATTCATGAAATATTCATGTAAAATGCAGTAAATGTCTATGTTGATTACACATGCTGCTGTTCTCTGCATTGCCAAAGAGCCCAAAAATGCAGAAAGCATCAATTCCAAGTGTGGAGACTTTATTAAGTAGAATTGATTTTGGGCGCCAGGCAATGTTTTGGCTAGATTTCCAAGTCTAAAGAATTACCAATTAATTATAAATTTAAAAGTCATGTCCGTTTGAAATAAACATTCTATCACTCTCTTCATGATGTAGAGCAACTGGAGGAAGCCAAGAGGTATTGATAACCGGGTCCGCAGGCGCTTCAAGGGCCAAATGCTGATGCCCAACATCGGTTATGGTAGCAACAAAAAGACCAAGCACATGCTGCCATCTGGCTTCAGGAAGTTCCTGGTGCACAACGTCAAAGAACTTGAAGTCCTTTTGATGAGCAACAAGTAAGAGTTTCTCAATTTGCCTTTCTCTGAGAGGTTTGGGGTGATAGGACATTTTTTTATTTTTAAATATATTGAGTTCATAAGCATACAAACACATTGCAATGTCAAAGTTTTCGGGAAACTTGTTTTCTTGGCAGTGTTCTCAGGGGTATTCAGCTTGTATCTTTGTATGACGTATCTGAAGTGTATGTGCTGTTACTAAGACATTTACCTTTACTGACAACTCGGACAGGAGATTTGCAGAACAGGTGTAAGGGCAGCTTGAACTGTCGCATCAAAAATGCGTGACTAGTATAAATTATACTTGTAAGATTTTCAAAAAAATTTCTCAGTTTATGGAAACATGCCTACTCTTGTTCTTAACATTAAAAGGTTGAAGTTCTATGGGACTAAATATAGTCTGCTTAAGAATCAATTGAGAAACCTTGTTGAAAATTTAGCATTGGAGTGAATTTAAAAATAATGCAAGCAACTGCTAAGAAGGTGAAAAATACATTGTTCAGAGTAAATATGGACAGGGTAATAAAATAAGGATGCATATGATGTTAGGGCTTTATATTTTATTGTTTAAAACATTTAAAAAGTGAAGTACATACAAAATGTAAACGAAAACTAAAACTATTATAACTAATGAACTAGATGGTTTGCTTCATATTTTTCTGCTCCTGCATCATATGTTTAAGATTAAACTTATTGCCTAGGCTTTGGGCTATTGTAATATAAACATGCATGTATTTTATCCATTCAAAATGTTCACATAAATAAAATTTAAGTATGCATGCCATTTTTTACAAACAAACAAAGAGGTGGATTGTCACTCAGCCCTGGTTTTGATGAGGCGTCCCAATCTTGTATACAGTGCGCTTGTGCAAGCTTGTTCATCTGTAAACTACAGGTTCAGTAGTATGCTGTGGGCTCTCAATCGTAATAAGGGGCATGCAGGTATAGTATTCTGCAAGTTTAGGAAATGCAGTAAATTTCTTAAGCCTAAATGCATGTAGACTGTGACCAGCTCAGCTTTCCTCTCCAGCTGTACCTGCTGAATTCACCCATGTTCTGGTTGGGTATTGAATAGGAGAGAGAGAGTGCTGCAGAGGAGTTACCCATTCCATTTCAGGCTCTACCCATAGCCTGCAGGTGGAAGATAATCTGCAACAAATCTGTAGAATTCATAAGACTTTTAAAAGCCTGATGAACATTTGCTGTACTGCTTTGGTTTCCATAGATTTTAGTAATGAATAAATTAATAAAAAAATCTGCAGGCAGCATAAGGCATCTGTAGTGCACCCCATTTCTTCAGACATTATAGAACATTTAGTTAATATACATACAATGCATATGCTTAGCTTTACTTTCTTTTTGTTTACCTTTATAGGAGCTATTGTGCGGAGATTGCCCACAACGTTTCTTCAAAGAACAGGAAGCTGATTGTCGAACGAGCGGCTCAGTTGGCCATCAAGGTCACAAACCCGAACGCAAGACTTCGCAGCGAGGAGAATGAATAATCTGGATCTATGGTATTTTCAATAAAGCAAAAAATGATTTAAAAAACACACCTCCTGCTTTGTGTGGATTTTGTTTAGCCTTACCACTTGCTGTGGCAAATAAAAGCAAAACTTCGGTTTAGTTTTTATTCCTTTGGGAGGGTGTTGTGTAACATTGGCCCTTGTTTACTACATCCAAAATGTTTAGGCATGTATACTCAGCAAAAAAAAGAAACGTCCCCTTTTCAGGACTGTATTTCAACAATAATGTTGTACAAATCCAAATAACTTTACAGATCTTCATTGTAAAGGGTTTAAACAATGTTTTCCATGCATGTTCAATTAACCATAATCAATTAATTAACATGCACCAGTGGGATGGTTGTTAAGACCTTAACAGCTTACAAAAAGTAGGCATTAAGGGTCACAGTTCTAAAAACGCCGGACACTAAAGAGACTTGTCTACCGACTGTGAAAAACACCCAAAGAAAGATGCCCAGGGTCCCTGCTCATCTGCGTAAACATGCATTAGGCATGCTGCAGGGAGGCATGAGGACTGCTGATGTGGCTAGGGGAATAAATTGCCATGTCCGCACTGTGAGACGCCTAAGACAGCGCTACAGGAAGGACAGCTGATCATCCTCGCAGTAGAAGGACACGTGTAACAACACCTGCATAGGATCGGTAAATCCAAATATCACACCTGTGTGACAGGTACAGGATGGCCACAACAACTGCCCGATTCACACCAGGAACACACAATCCCTCCATCAGTGCTCAGACTGTCTGCAATAGGCAGTCCATGAGGAGGAGATGCACTGCAGTACTTCAAGCAGCTGGTGGCCACACCAGATACTGACTGGTACTTTTGATTTTGAGCCTCCCTTCATTCAGGGACACATTGTGAAACATTTTTAGTTTATGTTCTATGGTGTTGACTCTTTTAGTGTTTATACAAATATTTACACATTAAGTTTACTGAAAGTAAAAACAGTTGAAAGTTTATATAGTTTTGGCTTATCTGAATCTTATTGCTTTATTGAGCTATAATCAGTTAGTATAAACATGAGGGTATTCAAAAATAAAATAGTGTAAAGTTAGACTTTTGCTGCCATCGTACATGCAGGGGTGATGGCGTTTCGGCACCACGCCGGATTTCCAGCGTACTGTGGCTGCTGGGGGGGAAAAAAATCAGGTTTGCGGATATTGATCTGTCATTTCTTTAGATCTGAGATGCGCAGGTGATGGAGAAGGAACAGCCAATCAGCAGGAGTGTGTGGATGTCTGTAATTGGATAGTTTTGTGGCTGTTTTGTAACACTGGACAAAGTACAGGCAGTCGAGCGCGCCCAGAAAATAAATGTTGCACATGCAGGAAGAGTCGAGTGCGTGCGGAGAACATGATAATATTCCACTGTTAATGACTGATCATGTGACTGATTAAAAAATTCGCTTGTGCTCCTTTCTTGCTGAGCTTGACCTGTCATTTAATATCGCCCACCCACTTGTCACTTTATTTAAGAAATTAGCGGAGGATAATCAATTAGTTAATCAATTCCTGTGTACTTTGGAGTACTATTATTGCCACTTACTGACCTGTCTTGGTATGGCTGTAGCATCTGTACTATTTACTTTCAGTGATTGTACTAAGATGGGCTAATAATGTCAATCTAGGCACTAAACATATTGAGAAGAAAATGCTGTATTTTCTTGAGTAATACTGGGGGCATAATGCAAATATAAAAATATCTTAAGAGCCACTTAACAATAATGATAATTGTATATATAGGCTGTACAACAAGTTATGCGTTAAAAGTGCGTTGCATACATAGTACCTCCACACCTACTCACCTCGGGGGCAAGGAAAAAAAGTTCAGGCTCAGGAATTTTTTCCACTGTCAGCCCTGTACATGACTGTTTTTGTAGATGAGTGTATAAGGCTAAATTCGATGTGGACATTATGCAATTGTGATAATAAGCCATGGGAAAAGAGAAGACCAGTATCATTTTTACTAAAATCTACCCACACAACAATGCACCTTGCTAGCAGAAAGTCCTAAGTAGTGTCCATTGACTCCACAGCGCCCGATATGGGCTCTCCCTGAACACTTTCAAAAATGCTTGCCATCTCTGCGTTGGTTCGGATCTGTGTAGCAAAGTCAGCCATTGCTGGGCTTTTCTCCACATCTCTGATGGACAAAAGAGCTGCAACTGCACGCATGGCTGAGCGCCTCAACTCTTCCTGTTTCTCAAACTCCTGCTTCACAGAACCAGCCTTAACCTATAACAAAGGGGAAATGAACCTTTTTATAATTTGTCCTTTTATACTTGTTTAGCATAGCTGATGCACCTTGCAATGAAGGATGTACCTTTGTTGTACATGTGGCTCTAAGGGGCTCCACTAGACGTTCCAACCTTTGGACAATAGCGGATGGACACAAACCGGCAAGTCTGGCCAACATGATGAAGTTTAACATCTGAGCACATCAAAATCATTTATTCATCAAATTAAAATGTTATGTAGACATTATTTTCTAAATACACTTAACAAATGGGTATTAGTGGAGAAGCAAGGTGGGGGGGGGGAGGTATCAAGGGTAGTGGTTGGAAAAAATGCTTGGTCAGTCTGGTTATAGCAGCTAAAGATGTCTTACCACAAAACTGGGTTTAACTGAAACTAAAGTGGATTTTTTTTTAATGCCTTGCACTATATAGAAGTTACTTGTTTGTACAGTATATAAAAGCACACCTATGTAGTACTGTAGTATTTTAAAAAATATTACAAAGTGTAAAATTATATTCATTTTATTCTAAATCTACACATGGAAAGGATCTTGGCATAATATAATTATACCATATAATTTTAGTATTTAGTAATATAATTGCTTCTATCGTACTGTATGTCATATCCATAAGAACTGGCAGGGGATAAATAAACAAATAACCATATTGTTTAGGGAATAAAACCTGAAGCAGAAGAGAAAATTATCAGCAGTGGGAAATACAACTGGTGCCTTTTTTTTAGGTATCATCCAAAATAATGTGGTATAAAACATTTTAAGGTACTTTATAGGTATACCTCATAAGGTACTAGGTTGTGTTATTTGGGGGTCTTGTAGATGATATTACAGTGTAAGTATGTATCCAATGATGTAAACATTAAAGCACTTCTTGTAAGTCGCTCTGGATAAGAGCATCTGCCAAATGCCCAAATGTAAATGTAAATGTCTTGAAGTCAAACCAGGAGGTGGTTGGACTACCTGCTTGGTGTCTAAAACCCTAGCCTCCCAAGAACTCTGTTAATGTCCCAAACATGAGGGAATGACTGGAGCGTGTCAGGACTGTACAGGGGCAAGTGGCAAAAACTTTTACCTAACTTCCTGTAATGTGCAAGTGGCGTTCATGAATGATTGTGTGTACCGTTTCCACAGGCAGATGTGTCTCTTCCACTAGTTGGCAATAAGTTATTCACAGGTTTTTAAGGATTAGGTGCATCACTCTGTGAATGTTCAACATAATTATTGCAAAGGCCCATTGCTGGGCCTTTCTCCACATCTCTGATCGACATTAATCTACATTCACCTCTCCTAGTAAGAGGATTTATGTGTCATAGTACTGTGCTTGAAATCTTCTGTAAATGGCAGTCAGTTTTATGCCTTTATTCATGAGAAATTTTAGTCCTGAGAATAATTAGTCCTGGTTTGACATAAGCACATCACGTATATACTCACCCTAATGTCATAGTGATCTTTTAGGCCTTCCTCTATATGGTTGAGAAACTCAAAGATGTCCAGACATTCTAGACAGTTGTCCAGAAGAGTGTACATGCATTCAAAGGCTGCTTTACGAACATCTAGCCCATCATCCACTGTATGCTTAAAGGGACCCATCTCCACCTGCAAACAAGCATCAAAACAGAAAGTTTTTATGTGCATTATTATATGATATAACAGATTTATCTGATAATAGAATTAGGTTTTTATGAAATTATAAAATTTCTTTATTTAGCTACTTTTGCTTATTTCTTCAAGGAATATTCATAGGCATGAACATTAACCTTTTTCTGATAATTATTTTTAAAAACATCCATTTTTTAAATGTGTAAAAGTATAGTTAGTTTTTACACTGTAATTGGGGTAATTCTGACGTGACACGCTACCTCTCGAATAAGCTCCTTTCTAATTTGGGTTTCCTTGTAGAGGTTTGGCAGAACTGTGGTAAGACGAGCACGTATCAGGCCAGGCTTGTTGTGAGCAGCTGAATTGAACATCACCAAGGCAACACGGCGTACATTAAGGTCTGTATCTTGGATGGTTTTTAGAAAATCACCTAGTAGGGGAAAATGTGACAATGTTACACCATTATGTATGTAATGCACCTGAACAAGTGTATTTATGCACATCTTAGTGCTGATGAAAATGAAAGTTTTTACCTATACATTCTTTAAGAAGTGAGTCAATGGGCACAGGATGGTCTACAATAGTGAATTTCACAGCTGTCACAACAGTACTACGGGCAAGGGAGGAACCTAAGAAGAAATTGCTTCATGTTAATGTTTTTTCATAATGATCTCAGTTCTCTTCAGTAAAACTATTGCCTAGATGTTGCCCCAAGCATTTGCTTTCTCTTTGGTTACAGTGGTTTGAGTTGCTAAGGATTCTTACCTGTGGATAACTGCTTCTTAAGCCTAGGCAGAAGTTCAGACGGGTTGACCAGTGTGAGTTTACCGAGACATTCTGCGACAACATTACGAGTACCCTCTTCTGGACACTCGCAATTCTTAAAGAGCAGAGACCAAATGCTTTCCACATGAGGCTTGAGACTCTCGACTGATAAAGCACTGATCACTTCTTTTAGTGAATGAAGAAGCAAGTACTGTCTTTTAGGCTGACTACCAATTTCTTTCAACAGGAATGGTAGATACTCATCTAGATTCCCCACACAGATGTTGCCTAGAGCACATGATGCAGCTGATTTCACTTCTTCATTGGGGGAACTGAAAGCCTCCATGATGATGGTCTTCAACTCTTTGTGAGTCCCCAGCTTCATGGAACGTCCGACTTCGCCAAGACAAAGAAATGATAGGATCCTTACAGACTCTGAAGTCTTTTGGTTCTTTACCTCCAAGATGAGATTGGTAATTGTTGCAGAAGCTTCTTTGGGACATACAGAAGACAGTGCTGCTACGCACTTTGCAACTGAGTAATAGGACTGTCTATGGATTGGCATGGAGTCAGCTGTTTTAGCCTTATAGAAAGGACCAGTCAAAGCTTTTATGAGTTCGTTATACCCCGTATTGCTAGTCTTGGTCACGACCAGAACTTGAAAGAATTCAACGATGGACGCAAGAGCACCTCCTTGAAGAAGTGGAGAATGGACCAAGTGAAACACTTCAGGCAAGATAGTGCCTCCTATCTTGGCTAAAGAACTTGGACAAACTTTAGCTATACATGTGGCAAGCATGATGGCCATTTGGGAAACATGCATATCACTCTCCTGAATTAGAGGAGGTAATTCATTCAACACAGACTCTGTCAAAGATTGTTTGAAACTGTCGCTGTAGTTTGTAACAAGGGTATTTAGTGTTGTTAGTGTGTTTAGCTTAAGGGCACGCTGGTTCTTTCGTAAGAATGATCCAAGAATCGGAATGCCTTCTGTCAAGATAGATTTTATGTCAATCTTAAGTGGAGACGTGGCAATGATGGATAAAGCTTTTACTGCTGTGAGCCTGGTGATTTCATTCTTTAACCTTTCCAAAAATATCTGTAGGGTAGGCTGCAGGTCTGCTCCCAACTGGTCTCCCAAGTGGCTTACAATGTGAGCCATGCAGGAAATGGCCCTCTCCTTCACTTCTTGGTCAATGTCTGCTGCTTTTAACCTCTTTAATGTACTACTAAAGACTTCTTTGGTATAGGGCTTTACATCAAAAGAAGATCGTTTATCAAGAGGCCGCATTATCTTGACTATTTGCTGAGTCACTTGAAGGGATTCAGATGTGATTTTGTAGAATGTGTCTTCAACACACAGAATTACTGGTGGCAGGATTACTTTGATGTGTGGGTGAAAGACCTCTGGGGTGTGACTAGAGAGGAGAACATGGAGAAAAGAGAGTGCATCGATTTTCATGTTGGAGGAGGCACATTTGTCTGTGAGAGAGTACATAATGCCTGTGGAAAGATTTAGAAAAAAAACATGTATTACTTGAATTGTATGAGTCATGTGTGAACTGTACAACATAAAATACGAGGATGAGTCAAAAATTATTCGCACTCTGGCTGCAGAATTTATTTAAGTAAACTTTTAGAAATGTCATAATCTCCTTGCTTTTTAATGCTTTTTGTCCCATCAGCCAACAGAGCCTTGAATGCACAAATCTTGTTCTGGGGATCAAAGGTCTGATGGAGTAAAATCAGGGCTTGTATTTACTAGCATTCTCAGGGTAGGAAATTGCTCCTAAGAGGCCAAAATTCCTCAGAATGATGCCATTTTGGTCCTATTTTCAGGAGTAGAAATTAAGGCTACTTATCAAAATTCTTAGAATAGAAAAACACTCCCTTCTCCACCAAAATGTAGGAGAGCTCCTAACTTGTTAGGAGTACCAAGGAAATGGCATTTAGGCAGAGACATGCATATAAGAGAGACTGTTTAAAAATATAAACTGACACTCAATGTTGCTCATGAAAGACATGTTTGGACAAAAATGGAATCCTTTTGAAGAAATTTTTTTATCACAAATCCCGTGTAGTGTTTAACTGGTCCAATAACGAACATATCGTACGCTGTCTCCACAGGTGACTGATAGTGTACAGGTTTTAGTAACAGCAAAGGTGCAACTTTGAAACAGTGACACAGCTTCTTCTTCTTCTTTGTCTTTCGGCTGTTCCCTTTCAGGGGTCTCCACAGCGAATCATTTGCCTCCATCTAACCCTATCCTCTGCATCCTCTTCTCTCACACCAACTAACTTCATGTCCTCTTTCACTGCATCCATAAATCTCCTCTTTGGTCTTCCTCTAGACCTCCTCCCTGGCATTTGCAACCTCAGCATCCTTCTACCGATATATTCGACCAACAGTAGCCCAATTTCCACTGGCACCCTGTAGGTCAACAACACCAGTGGCAGTTGTTGTTAACCCGGGCCACGACCGATCCGGTGGGAATTATATTCGTGATTCGCATCATTAATTTGGCAAATGTTTTACGTCGGATGCCCTTCCTGACACAACCTTCTGCCCCCCCGCTTGGTTGCATTAACAGTGACATAGCTGACAGTGTCAAAAAAAATTAATTAAACTTTGCTTTTACAGCACTGCAGATCATGCGTAGATTCATACAATTCCTCATCACGCAGTGAAATTAATAAAAAGCAAGTTTGAATCATGGAGTTGTGGACATCAACCATGGCACACATTAAAATAATAATATTTATTACATTTTATATACTTCAATATAAATAAATTTTATATACAATAATTATATTTATTACATTTTATATACTTATATTAAATTATTTAAGTGTATACAACTGTTTATTTGAGACACTTCATTAGCATGACGCTTATCTTCATTCATTACTTATCTTCACTTATCTTCTTCATTCAATGAAGACAAATTATCTTCATTCATTTTTTATCTTTAGAGGTAAGAGTAGGGGAGAATTATTTCTTTACATTTACTCCATCCTCTCTTAAGACTTTATTTCTAAAACAATTTTGATCAGACTATGATGGTCCTACACAGCTCTATTATACTGTAGGGTCTTTAAACAGGTTGGAGCAGTCCGATTAGAGGACCATCATGCAGCGAGTCATGTATCTGTCATTTTTGTCTGTATGCATAAAGCTTACACACAACTGCCGCTGATCTTTCCCTTTATTTAAAACTACAAAAACTTGTAAAAACTACAACGCCCGCTTTAACATACAGCCTACTTTATGGCTCTCAGTGTCGTAAAAAGTGGTTACACACTTTCCTCAGTCCTACTCTTCGTCAAAAGTAAGAATAGGAAGCTTTATAAATAACTTTTATATCCTATACTGAGGTTGGACTATTTCAGTCTTACTGTAAATGAAATTTGAGCGCAATTCCTACAAGTGCCCAGGGCCCATACTGACTACGAATCTTATAGTAGGAAATAGCCAAGAATTCTCAGAGTAACGCCATTTTGGTCCTACTTTTAGAAGTAGGAGTAACAGAAATTAATTAAACATTCTTAAAATAAGAAATCAACCACTAAAATGTAGGTGGGCTTTGGAGGAGTCCTAGCTGGTTAGGAGTAGCGGGGAAATGAAGTGCAGAGGAGAGACGTTTTAGTAACACCGAGTGACATGGAGCTCATAAAAGATACCTTGAACAAAAATAAAATACTTTTATTGCATGTGGTATATAACTGGTCCATTAATGAATGTCATATGCTGTCTTCTCAGCTACCTGATACTTTTTTTTTTTTTTTTAAAGTAACAATGAAGATGCAGCTTTGTAACAGTGACAGTCTGATTAGGATAGCGTCATGCAGCCGAGTCATGCAAGTTATGTGCATGAAACTTTCAAACAAGTGCCGCTGATTTCACCATTTCACTTTTCCAATGTTTAAAACTACAAAATGCTGTCAAAACTACAATTCCCACTATAATGTAAGGACTACTTTGCAATTCTCAGTGTCATACAAAGGACTGCACATGCGTTTATGTCCTACTCTGAGCTAGGAATATTTTCAGTCCTAAATGAACTTTGAGCCCGATTCCTATAAGTGATTTTTAGACCCTTAGTTAATACGGGCTCATGACTATAGGAGGGATGCTTTAACCTCTTTAGAATTAAGTTTTGTGTCGACAGTATGGGAAGGCCCTCATGATGATAAATCTGTCTTGTCACCAGTGATGATTCAGTTTAAGAAACTTTCACCACCCGTAGAGTATTGGTTCAAATTTTGTCTGCAGATATCCAAATGCTTCTGTTTATACTCTTGCATGTGTTGTTTTGGCACTAGGTGGACCTACAAAAAAAAAAACAAATCACCGCACCCTGCGCTTCTTTCATGCAAATCACAACTGGGAAATCTATTTATGCAGTAACAAATTAATTGATGAAACATGTTCACACCTGTATAACAGTGACTGGGGTGACGGTATCCTTGAACAAAAGTGCTTATAAGACAGTGCGGCCAACATAAATTGTAACATGACTGGAGTGTGGAACTCACCCTCATAGACTGAAATGAACAAGGACCATACCTGGAATAAGGACAGGAATGTGCTCTCCTAAAGACCCTGGTAGCACAATGGCTATCTCTGTTAGTATACTGAAACAGCCTTGTCTAGATTTCATGCTCTTCTCCTTCAGTTGTTTGTGTAAGGCCTTTATTACAGTGGGGACCTACAAATACAAAGGTTATCATTGTACAAACATCATACCACATACACTACCAGTACTAGTTAAAGATATCTCCAATAGACAGAATTCGGTAGTTTTTACATGATGTATACTGTAAGGGGTCTGAAACTACTACGGTATTAAATATAAAATATAATGTTTCTTCTAATTACTTTAGACTATATCCAAATAATTTGGTGGTTGGAAATGTCTCAGTTCTTTACACAGTACTAACACCTTTGAGCAAGGTTGGTAAAATATGATCTCTTAAATTAAATGTGACCATTAATATCATCACTGTTTGTCTGTACCTGTTTCTTCAAAAGAGTAACTGCAGGGTCTTCCTTAGATCCAGCATCTAAGGTAGATCCATGAGGGGGTTTCGTCTGCCGCAGTAAGGCAACAAAGGCTAAGAAAATGTCTGACTTGACATTCTCCTCTCGTTCCTTGAAACGTGACACCAGAACTGGGCACACGTTCCCATAAAGTTCCACCAGCAGGTCTCTACGGGTGCTGATAACGGCCTCCAGACATTTCACAGATGAGCGCCTTACCTTCCAGCTCATATCATCATCATCACTGTATTCATCATCAGATTCTGTAAAAAATTTATTAAAACATTACTGTCTGTTTCACAATTCTGTGCACATCAGATTATGTGGAAAAAATATTTTTACCTAAGTAGGGGTACTATTGTATTTTCTATGCTACTAACAAAAATTTGGAAAATGTCTGTTTTTCCTTTCTGGAGATGTTGAGACATGCAATAATACCAGGGCTCAAGAGGAAGAACAGGTCTGTCCACTACAGTGACTTGTTGATTACAAGATGATCAGAAATAAATGTAAAAAATTCACACTGGCCTTCATCTTCTCCATCCTCAATATCCATGGAGTCCTCCTGGTCATCTTCTGCATCATAGTTATAGTTAGGGTCGTATGTGACAAACTTCAGGCACAAGCTAATTACTGTGGAAATGTGAGGAAACATTTCCTTGGGGCATCTTCCGGGGAAAAGAGAACGTTTTTTACATGTTATGGATTAATGTGAAATCATTAAGAAATCATATGTTGATGAGCCAGAGGTTGAAAGAATTACTTGCGAACAAATGCTTCAAATGCCTGAAAGCAATTCTCTCTTAGTTCATCATCTTCTACATTGCAGAATTTTACCACCATTGGAATAATCTTTTCCAGATGCTCCCCTGAGGAAAACAGGATTTACTACAATTGATACAAAAGATAAGAGTTATATAATATATATTTGTAATGTTGTAACTAAATAGTGTGATGTAGTGTTATCACACCATGGGAATCTTTTTTAAACATTGTGCAATAGGAGCGATTTAAGAGATTTACCAACCAACTTAAAAGAAACACCAAACCTATTACTCACAGATTAAGCTGATAACAAATTGTTATCTCACCAACTCTGTGCCCTCCATGCTGGCTGATGGCAGTGAGACACTGGATGTAGGTACGTGTGTTTGCAGCAGGTGCTCCTCGAACCAGTTCACCCATGAGATGATCAGTGAGCTGCATGAAGATTGCAGGGCTACTACTGGGCACCAGTTGCCCAAGCGCCATAATGGCACGCTTCCTCACCGCCATACGAGGGCTAGTCAGTTGTGGGAGAAGGCTGGTCAAGATTGACTGGTGGAAGCCAACTAAAGTGCTGCTTAGCCTACAAAGGTTAAAACATTATGATCCATGATGTCAATGAAAATAATGCAATAAATGCGTCTTCCATGGATAGTTGTTTTGAATATGAAAACTTGAGAAAAGTTGAGGAAGTGTGGCGTGACAGTGTGTAAAGTTGAATGACTGCATGACGCTCAGTGTGTGGGAGGTTGCAGCTTTGATGAAGGTCATTCTTTATGCGTACGTGACAGGAATTTACGTGACAGGAATTGTATCATGTCATGCAAGCCCAATGGCAAAGAAATGAGAAAGAACATTTCCCCGAAATAGGTCAGAAATGCCTGGGCTTGCCTAACAAGGTACATGTGGACTCATGCTCAGGCATTTTTGACCCATTCCAGGGAAATGTTCTTCCTCATTTTTTTTTCACTTAACAACGTAGTCACATAATACCTAAAGTCTATAATTTACTACAGTCTATTATGAATGTTTCGCAACATGCCACATTCATAACACTCAGAAATTTTCCCAGGAAGGATTATACTTTACAGAGAATGATATGACCTTTATGCGCTGTATTGCAACATCAAATGTTGGAATGTGATTTTTTTTTCTGTTTCTTATTTAATTGAGTCTCTACAGAAAATATTATGTATTTACAAGTCATGCACTAAAAAATGATTCATTCATCATTTGTTACCGTCTTGGTACAATTGTGTACATGCTTTGTATACACATACAGTATAACACTAATATTGTATAACAAATTTAATTCATTATTTTTTAATCTATCAAAACATTCTTTAATGTTATTGTTTATAAATGCTGGAAAATACGGAAGCTACTGAATGCACTACAAATGAAAATGCATACTGTATGTTCATACAGTATGTGAACCTGGATGACATGGTTGAGAGTTTGATCTCAGATCAATGTTAGACACCGACCTTCCTAACATATCTGAAAGGATGTCCAAGGCTTCTAGCTGCACAGACACATCGTCCTGTTTTCCCATGGCACTGATCAACTGAGCCGTTATCTTTTTGCAGACATTAGCTGTCAGACACAAACCTGAAAGAGGTGGAGATCAGTTACAAAAAAAATAATAACATGACAGGATGCAATTCCTGGAAACTGCCTGCATTAGTTATATTACACAAAGTAGATAAATAAAAATGACTGAAATTTTGATTTATAGAACAGAATAAAAAAAATTTATAGAAAATTTTGTCTCATAGAATCACATCACAAAATGTAAAATAATTGACAAATTTTGTACTCAAAACAACAATAAATCATTTTTATAACCTTGGCTTACTATGGATGTGTAGGCAAGAAACTTTTAGGCGTTACTAATATTAAGACGAGGTATGAGTAGTGTCTACTTACTTTTTGCATAACTGTGTACAGTATAGTTGCATTTTTACCATAATTTACATTTATTTATTACATTTATTTCCATATGCTGGAATTTGGCTTAAAAAATTTTTTAAACGAACAAACATACAAATGAGACTGAATACAGGTAAGGAGATATGGGTGAAAGCCTTACTCAAATGACTTCAGTGGTAGTTTGGTAGTGCTGGGATTTTAGCACATAACTTTCTGTTCAGTAGGCCAAAGCCTTTAAACACCAAGCCACCAGGTCAAACACATGAATGTTTCACCTGCAGTTGGTGGGGGCAGCTCAGCAATAACTGTCTTAAGCCCCATGCTGGAGATGTCACGTAGCTGTTCTTTGTCAGACACCATGTTGGAGCACAACGTGTCCACCATCGTCTCCACTTGATATTCCTTTACTTTGCCCACAAGCGGACCAAGACTGCATATAGATCATAAATGTCTTACATTTAACAGCACTTGACATTCACACAGACGTTTATGACACTGATTCATGGATAATAATAATTTATAAACATTATATACAGCAAGTATTGGTGATCGGACAAATTGTTAGGCTACCATTTGACAGCCAGGTTCTGAACTTCCCCGTTTTTGTCCTCTAGAAGCTTAAGGAGCATGGCCACCACTTTCCGCTCGCTCTCCTCATCCAGTTTTATGGAATCCTTTTGAAGCTCCATCATTAGATCATTGGTGGCCATAAACCTTAAACAAAAATAACAAGCAAAAGAAGAAAGTCTGGTCAAGAAATTCAGTGAATTGTTTGTCAAAACATCAAGTTTACACGATTTTTTATTTCAACAAATACCACCAATCAAGCAAAATATCACTGGCTATTGTAAAACAACCCCAGATTGAGAGTGACGAGCAAAAATGTATACATTTTGTCTTGATATACGAGCAAGTCTTGATTTATGAGATCTACGAAATGTTATTATCGTTGCATGCGCTTCTTGTTTTGACGCACAGAGTAACATCACAGAGATCACAACTGGGCCATTGTTTTTTTCTTTAAAGCATCTTTTATTTTGTGTTTGTATGTGTGTGTCCTACAGAGCAGCCCTCCTTCCTCTCGCTGGTCGCAATCACTGCAGCTAGAATTCTTTCACAGCGATTGTGTCTAAAACTAATGACACACATGCCCTCTGCTTCCCGCGTTCAGCTGCTTGTTCTCTGCTATTTTTGAACATGCCAAACCTTACTTTTACAAGTACTACTTGGAAGAGGATTCTAGCAACAACGTGTGCAGCTCTGGTGAATTCAGTAAATTCAGTGAACGGTAAAACTTCAGTAAACTGTCTGACTACTCTACAGTAAAATATATCCAAGTTTCATTTCTATAGTATTGTCTCTTGAGTACATATAATAGTGGACCCCTGGAGGCCTCCGTACAAAAGGGTTTTGTGGCTCCCGGTGTTTTCTTTTCTGTGGGAAATGGGTCCAAATGGCTTTTCCTGTGTTTAAGGCTGCCGACCCCTGCCCTAGGCCAACTATATTTTTACTTAGCATGGCTTAAATAAAACTACAAACAAGTACAGTGATGTATGTTTTCATTCTCATCCAACCTTTGATTTTAAAAGCTTAGACCCAGAGGAAAAAATTAAAAGAAGCAAAAAAATTTAAATTTTCCTCACAGCTTCTGCAATAGACACAAGTATTACTATTGCAATCAGTTATTTTTCATGCCTTGTACCATGTTTCTGGAACCCTGACCAGGATAAAGCACTTACTGAACTGTTATTGAGGATATATGAATGACTCTGGCTTCCTGTGAAAGAAAATAAAAAACTGTGTATATTTGAAATTTTTTTCAAACTGTAGCTTTATCATTATACCCACTCTTTAAATCCAACATGAGCTTTTGTCCCAAAGCTAGAGTACAATACAATATTGTTTTTATTTTTTAATTTCATTTTTACAGATTTTTAGAAATTAATTGTTTTACTTTGGCATTTCACATGTGGAGGCACCAGTGATTCAGAAGTAGGTTTCTTTCCTGCCATGAAGGCCCAGGTTCAGTTCTCATCCAATTCTCAAACCCCAGCTACTGGTACAGTACCGGTCCCAAACCCAAATAAAAAATGGGAGGATTGCATCTGGCATAAAACCAAATTGTGTGGATCGAATGGTCCGCTGTAGCAACCCCTCCTTGATGGGATCAGCCGAAAGTCCAAAACAACACTTTGGCATTCCCCATAATGTTGTTATAACTTACTAATACAATGCTGTAACACTATTTGATAATTTTTTTGTTTAACTTACTTCATAGTGCATGTCATTTACTTGTTATGGATGAATTACCATTTAAATGTTTCACATGTGTGTTTCACATACACAATAGATTACAAATTTGTCTACTAATTTAGAATGCTTATTCATAACTGTTTCTAAGAACTGATTTATTTTCATACATGCTGTTTGCAAAGCCACGTCTTGACACATGCTGGACTTGGAATTGTTGTTTACCAATAAAAATGTGAAGTAATCCTATATTGTGACATTTATACAAAAAACACATTCAATCTGTGAAACTGGAGGACAATCCAAAAGTCCTATTTTTATAGACTGATATTAGTCATGCGGCTTTCACTCAGACCAAACAGGCACTCTTACCGAAAGTCTTTGTCAGTGGATGTCATTTTTTCCAACAGGTTGGAAATGTGGTAGGTCACATTCGACATTGCAGCTCCTCAAATATTAACACAAACAGCGGAAATGGGTCACTTTGTCAATGTTCAATGGAAATAAGCAATTTATTTCAGAAAAATAAGAACATATCTTCTGGTTCAAGGGTCTGTCTCATGTCTCTGGTGGAGGACACACTGAGAAACCTGACGCTCAGTTATAAATAGATTGGTTAAATAAATGGGTGAGCTCAAAACCACAAAACACAGCTTATAGCCTTCTGCTTAGACTCTTTACATGATATCCAGGCTTGATAGCTGTGCAATAGTTAATTTTTCCTGTATGAAAAAAAAATATGGACTTGTATTCATGGCGCTAAATAGTCACTATTTACAGAATTTGGAGATATTTTGGATGCAAATCTTTTTTGAGACTCAGTGTTGAGCTTTGGAGAGTTTGTCGCCATCTTCTGACGAATAAAAGCCTTTCAACAAAGCGTTTAGTTAAAATATAATTTGGGTTGGAATTAATTATAATTGGATGTGTCCCAAACTACAATGCGTATTCTGCAGGCATAGTATTAAACTTTGTATTTAACGATTATATGCCTCTATATTAAATGGACAAATAGTATAAAGTTCACAATGCACAATATTCTGTCTTGTTTTAGCGGGTCACCAGCTTGACCAGCAATGATACCAGCATATGTTGTGTTTTTGTGCTTGTAACGCTGGGGCCCAGCATCATTAAGGTGACCAGCATTAAACCACCATGATGCTGGTGCTGGTATGCTGCCCAACTGATGCTAGTGGAAAAAAACAGCATAGACCAGCATAGCTGGTGACCAGGTTGACCTGCAATTATACCAGCAATTGGTCCCCAGCATACCAGCACCAAAACACAACATATGCTGGTTTCTGGTCAACCTGCTCACCAACTATGCTGTTCTATGCTGTTTTTTTCAGCAGGGTGTCCATATCT
Source organism: Clarias gariepinus (assembly GCF_024256425.1). Classification (NCBI taxonomy): domain Eukaryota; kingdom Metazoa; phylum Chordata; class Actinopteri; order Siluriformes; family Clariidae; genus Clarias; species Clarias gariepinus. The sequence continues at coordinate 11,185,959 of NC_071122.1, forward strand.
GCCTGAACCCCTTCATTATTTTAAACTGTGATTTCACAAAATTGTTTGGTGTGACATTATATGGTATTGTTATTGGTAAATAAACCTTGTTCATGGCAAGATTTTGAATCTACTGTCATTTCATCTTATTACAATCGATGGAAAAGGATGACACTGAATTTAGGAATTAGGAGCTTAACTAACTAAAGTTAAACTTAACATAGAGCTAAACATGACTAGAAATTAAACACAAAAGGAACACAAAACTACAAAATGGAGTCTGGGTGCATGGCGCCCTCTGGTGTTTAACCTTGACAGATATAGAGATGTTCATGTTTATGCCTCATTTCATTAAGTTGTACTTCTTTCGTTGTCAGCCAAATACACTCCCTGTCTGGTAATCAGAGAATTAATCAGAAATGAGAATCTGGAAAAGTAGATCAGATAAAGATCAAGATTTATATTACTCATTTAAAATTCACTCATACCACTTATAAGTTATTTCAAATGTAAAAAATATTAACTAATTAGAAAACACAAACCCTCATTCATACACTACGGGCACACTACAGTCTTTGGACTGTGAGAGGAAACTGAAGTACCCGGAGGTAACCCACCAAGGGCAGTGGTAGCTCAAAGGGTTAAAGGACGGAGTTACTGATCAGAAGATCGGCGGTTCAATCCCCAGCTCCACCAGGTTGCCACTGTTGGGCCCTTGAACAAGGTCCTTAACCCTAACTGCTCCAGGGGTGCCGTATCATGGCTGACCCTGCGCTCTGACCCCAGTTATGCTGGGATATGCGAAGAAGCAATTTCCCTCTGGGATTATAAAGTTCTAATTATTATTTTTATTATTAAGCATGGGGAGAACATGCAAACTCCATGCACACAGAGATGGGAATCGAACCCTGACCCTGAAGGTGCAAGGCGACAGTGCTAACCAAACAGACAGAATTTTTTCTGGTCCTCCAATGTATAAAATGTAAAGATATTACTGAAAGAGCGAGTTCTAACCAAGGTACAAACAAAACCTTTCTTTAATTTATATAAATACCCTTATTTACTACATTTGTTATTTATATAAGCAATTTATTAAATTCTGACTAGATGCTAACTACATTTTAATTGCTTTTTATATGTACTTTCCACAATGGATAATAAAGCTGAATCTAATCTGATTGTTACAAAATTGTTACACTTTAATTAATGTTGAGAGTTTGAAGAGTGTTTTCCTCCATCTTGTGGCAAGTTATCAAACTGAAGCAAAGCGGAACCAATATGCGGAACTATTTTGCTTTCTACTTGTCCGACCCGGTGCCTTTTCTTAGCGGAAATATCCCCGTCACTCGTTGGTTTTGTTGCCACGTCGAGAACACAATCAGCGTTTTATTGGATGCATTTCGCCTGGTCGCCAGTCGCTGTGTTTCCAGACTAGCTAGAGAATTTTAATACTTAGACATGGTAAGTGCAGTTTTACTGCCTGCTCTGTGTTTGGTATTTCATTAAAATAGTCCTAATGTAGACATTTTTAATATTTCCTGCCAGCTAGCTAGTTAGCTCATAGTGGCCGGCTTCCTGTTTATATTAACTAGCTATTTCTGTGTTAGTTTAAATCGAATTAAAACTAAGTCTATATTAAAAACTCAACTGTAGGCATTTCTTTTTCTTAAAATAAGCGCATAACTTGTGATATGCACAATATTAAGCAAATGAAATGTATGATATGACAGTGTTTCGTGTATTTTTTGCTAATGTTTGTGGTATAAAAGAAATAAAAACCTCGGCGATGTGCTGCTTTTGCACAATAATTCATATTCTAAATTAAAATAATGCATACTCTATGGTCTTTTAAGCCTCGTTTTGGCACAGTGTCTTAGTGGTTAGCACTGACGCCTTGCACCTCCAGAGTCCGAGTTCGATTCCGGCCTGGGGTCTGTGTGCACAGAGTTTGCATGTTCTCCCTGCGCTTGGTGGGTTTCTTCCAGGTATTTGGCGTTCTCTAATTGCCCATAGCGTGTGTGTGTGAGAGTGATTGGCACCCTGTCTAGGGTGTATTTCGTCTCGTGCCCTAAGCCTCCTGGGATAGACTCCAGGCCCCCCTACAGTACAGGATAAATCTGTATAGACGATGAGTGTGTTTTTGGTTGAACTTTTTCTGTTCTTTTCTATTAAGTTGTGCAACCTTATCAGTTCTATCTTCCTCCCTCATTTGAGCTCCGTGTTTGTATTTCAGGTGTCTGTTATTAACACTGTGGATACCTCGCATGAGGATATGATCGTATGTACATTTGCTAACTGATTCTAATATATTTTATTTTATAATTTAGTGCTTAACCTGTTCAGATCTTGATCTTTTTATTATTATTTTTTTTATAAAAGCATGATGCTCAAATGGACTACTATGCCACAAGACTGGCGACCTGCTCATCCGATAGATCGGTGAAGATCTTCGATGTTAAGAACGGCGGCCAGATTCTTGTGGCAGACCTGAGGGGGTAGGCCAAGTCTTACTTGTTAAATTTACCTGTGACTGATCTAACAGTATGCTCTTTTTTTATGCACATGATGTATTCACTGTACCACTGTGGTAATTGTAGTATATGTATGCGCATGCATACATGTAGTATATGAGGGGTGTTCAAGTCAAACCGGCATGTGCTTAAATTTCTTGTAAATACATACATGAGCCTACACTAATCTATAATTGGATCGAAAGCATGGTTTATTAAAAATCTTTTTTTTTTTATGCTTACGTAAAGGCATGAAGGCCCGGTGTGGCAAGTGGCCTGGGCACATCCAGCCTACGGTAACATCCTGGCCTCATGTTCCTACGACAGAAAAGTGATCATCTGGAAAGAAGAAAACGGTACATGGGATAAGATGTACAAGTACACAGGCCACAACTCTTCAGGTATTGTCTACTGATTACACTGGTTTAAAATTAGATTTAATTAATTCTGTCTTTTCTGATAAGCTATTAGGTTAATGGTTCAATGAATTATATTGAAATGAATTTTCCTCTCTTATAGTGAACTCTATTTGCTGGGGACCCTACGACTTTGGTTTAATCCTGGCGTGTGGAAGCTCTGACGGTGCCATCTCAATTCTCACCTATACCGGTGATGGGCAGTGGGACATCAAGAAGATCAACAACACTCACACTGTAAATGCAGTTTAGATTTGTTCCTTCAGCAGGTTTTACATAAATGCATATCAGCATTCTGACTTAATTTATAGTAATAGTTAAGAATTTTTAACACTAGATACAGAAGTCAGGTACAAGTGATACATTTGGTATTATTTTTTTTTAAGTCAAAAGAAGGGGATGCCAACATTTCTTTGTATCTTTCCCCTGTAGATTGGCTGCAATGCAGTGAGCTGGGCACCAGCCGTTGTCCCAGGCAGCCTCATAGACCAGCCTACAGGACAGAAACCTAACTATGTGAAGAGATTTGTCTCTGGAGGTTGTGACAACTTGGTCAAGATTTGGAAGTACGTCATGGGCTTCAGTGTCCTTGTTTAAACTGAGCTGAGCAGATTTGAAGCTGTGGATATTTTAAGCAGCAGTACCTGTTTAGTTAAGCTTTGAAACCTTTTTTTTTGTACTTCTTTTTTTTTTTCTTTCTTTTTTTTCTGTCAGTAACTAGTTATTGGCACTGTCTTGTTTTTTCCCCTTACAGAGAGGAAGATGGTCAGTGGAAGGAGGACCAGAAGCTGGAGGCCCACAGTGATTGGGTGAGGGATGTAAGCTGGGCTCCATCTATTGGTTTACCTACCAGCACAATTGCCAGCTGCTCTCAGGTACTTCCTTTTATTTATTTATTTAGAATTATTATTTTTTTTATTTTCTTTATATATGTAAGTACAGGCAAGCCTTATTATTAAGATTCTTAATTCCAAATGAACCTGTATTACAGCCTTATAATATAAATTATTGTTAACCACATTCTTATAAAGACCATGGAGTTCCAACAGCATTCTAGAAATATCAAAGAGCACAGCAGGGTCAAAATGGGGGCAGGGGTAGCTCAGTGGTCAAGGCATTGGACTACGGTTCAAACCCCACAACCTTGAGCAAGGCCCTTAACCCTCAACTGCTTAGATGTGTAATGAGATAAAAATGTAAGTTGCTCTGGATAAGAGCGTCTGCCAAATGCCTAAATGTAATGTAAATGTAAAAATGTGCGTTTATCAGGTTTGTGCTATTTCTTGGCCACGTCCATGTCAGGTTCTCAATGCATCCATCATGTCACAAATTTCCAATCAGATGATGACATGCTCACTGTGTCCAACGAGATTGAACCGTGTTATTACTTATTACTTACTTATTGCCTACTACTTTGTCATTGTGTCTGGCTGGTTGGAATAAATACTATGGCAGGCTTGGTGCTTTTCATCACAAACAGAGCGTGTAAGGAACCGGAACCAGTATTTATACTAAATTCTCTTAATGTGACAACGCGCTGATAACCTGCTGCATGCGCAACCTAAACCTGATAAGCACTGGAAGAAAGTAATGAGAACTTAACACAATATTCTAGAGCATGGCTGGACCTACCTCGGTCATAAAACAAGCCTGAAGAGGTCTTTGTGAGAACTAGATTGACATAACAACAATGCAGTAAGATCCCAGTGACACCATCCAGTCTTTTTCGTTAAACAGTGAATTTAAAATCAGCAGGTGCAACGACACACAAATGACTTTCTAACAGTCATTTAAAAATTCAATATTATAAACCCGTCCAGGCTTTGCTCTGTTTGTTGCATACATTTACTCAATTTGATTTGTCATGTCAGTTATTTTGAAACACAAAAAAAATATTTCAGATTAACTCAACTCACTCTCTTCTCCTTTTACCTTAAAACAAAACACGGAGTGATTAAATTGCCCCCAGTTAAAGATAGTGAGAGGACCGTAAGCACTAACACTGACTGAAGAAATTACTGCAAAGCATTAAATCATGAGATTTATCAGTTCAGTAATTTGAGGCTGGTTTAATGAAAGTATTGGTTAACTTGTTTGGAGATTTAAGATGCTATATATATATATATATATATATATATATATATATATATATATATATATATGTGTGTGTATATGTGTATATATGTGTGTGTATATTCTTGGGATTTGATTGAAAAAGAAAAGTCCGATCCTTGGCTAATCATGCCTATTGCCGGTCCTTATCCATTCTACTACAAATCGAGATTCCCATGCTAACTGTCCGAAGAGTGACTGCATTTTAGGCTTTATATTAAATGTAAAGTCATGGTACAAAAAAGTGTGTTAAGGTTCATTATGTTAACTGAACTCTCATCCTCTGTAGGATGGCCGTGTATTCATCTGGGCATGTGATGATCCTTCTGGAAACACCTGGACTGCTAAACTCCTGCACAAATTCAATGATGTAGTTTGGCACGTCAGCTGGTCCATCACAGGCAACATCCTGGCCGTGTCTGGGGGAGACAACAAGGTATGTGTCTCTGGGTGTACATGCTCGAATAAAGAAGCGTCTGAAACCACTAATTTTGTGATTAAATTATTAATTTGTATTGGAAATATGTGCGTAAATTAAACCATTCTGCAAACGTTCTTCTCATGTTAATGAAGGAGACAGTATGTAGATGTTAACAGTATATAAAGTTTCTTCTTTGATTTTCTTTAGTCACTAAGAATGTCAAGATCAAAAATATATGAATAGTGATTTCCACCACAATAATTCCTGCCTATATTAGAAATAATCAGTATCAGTAAATTCTGATGCATTCTCATACATCAACCTAATTTTGTACTAGATTTATTGAACATTAATTTATTTTATTTTGGTGTGTTATCTTCACAGGAATAAAAGGTGTTAAACATAACTAAAAAGTTGAGAAGTGTTTAAAAACATTAAGTGTGATAAGGTTCATTATGTCATTCATAACATCCCCCAACCCTCTGATACTTTAAGGTTCGGGGGTTAACGACTACATTTATTTCACCTGAGGAAGCTGCCAGATCACCTCAGGCAGATTTTATTTAGATGAATGCTCATGAACAACTCTTTATCTTCTCTTTTAATGAGAGGCCTTTGCTAAAACAAACTATTAAGATATTAACTAAAGATCACAAAAGTATTTTTTTGATAAAAAAAAAAAGGTCAGGAAGCCAGAGACAGTTTTATGTGTTTATATATATATATATATATATATATATATATATATAAACTCACCTAAAGAATTATTAGAAACACCTGTTCAACACCTGTTCAATTTCTCGTTAATGCAATTATCTAATCAACCAATCACATGGCAGTTGCTTCAATGCATTTAGGGGTGTGGTCCTGGTCAAGACGATCTCCTGAACTCCAAACTAAATGTCAGAATGGGAAAGAAAAGGTGATTTAAGCAATTGTGAGCGTGACATGGTTGTTGGTGCCAGACGGGCCAGTCTGAAAATTTCACAATCTGCTCAGTTACTGGGATTTTCACGCACAACCATTTCTAGGGTTTACAAAGAATGGTGTGAAAAAGGAAAAACATCCAGTATGCGGCGGACCTGTGGGCAAAAATGCCTTGTTGATGCTATAGGTCACAGGAGAATGGGCCGACTGATTCAGGCTGATTGAAGAGCAACTATGACTGAAATAACCACTCGTTACAACCGAGGTATGCAGCAAAGCATTTGTGAAGCCACAACACGCACAACCTTGAGGCGGATGGGCTACAACAGCAGAAGACCCCACCGGGTACCACTCATCTCCACTACAATTAGAAAAACTAGGCTACAATTTGCACGAGGTCACTAAAATTAGACAGTTGAAGACTGGAAAAATGTTGCCTGGTCCGATGAGTCTCGATTTCTGTTGAGACATTCAATAGTAGAGTCAGAATTTGGCGTAAACAGAATGAGAACATGGATCCATCATGCCTTGTTACCACTGTGCAGGCGGGTGGTGGTGGTGGTGGTGGTGGTGGTGTAATGGTGTGGGGAATGTTTTCTTGGCACACTTTAGGCCCTAAGTGCCAATTGGGCATCGTAGAATTAAGGCAGTTCTGAAGGTGATAGGGGGTCAGACACCGTATTAGTAGGGTGTTCCTAATAATCCTTTAGGTGAGTGTGAGTAATATATATATATATATGTGTGTGTGTGTGTGTGTGTGTGTGCATTTATGTAGGCACGTGAATTTAATCTGTTCTGTAGGCGAGTTCTTGTATTGTAATACGCATTTTTCCATAGGAAATGGTGTAAATGTAATCCTTTCTAGACACTCAATAAAATTACCAATTTAAATAATTTGTTTCACAAAAAATTATATTCAATATATTTCTTGTATATAAAAACAGTTAGAAAAGTAATGTAAATGAAGTCAAAGACTTGTTCTTTATAAAGAAATTCTGTTCCTTTAATTTAATCCACACTTTTGCACAGTATTGTGCATGCACTTTTATTGTAAAAGAGTGCTTTGAAATCTTTTGCCTGATAAAAGGTGACCTTTAAGCCAATGTTGTTTGTCATCTTGTGTTTCCAGGTGACCCTGTGGAGGGAGTCTGTGGGCGGACAGTGGGCTTGCATTAGGGACGTGAATAAAGGCCAAGGGGCTGTGAGCTCCATCCCAGACGGACAGCAGAATGAGCAGTGATGCAGGACATAGTGCTGACAGGTTCACGTGGACAGACAAGCCCATTAAGCATCAGAGACTTTCTTAAAACTTCCTTAGACCTGTTTATTCCCCCCAAAACAGTCAACCCAGAAGATCAGAACTATATTTCAATTAATTTCTGACATCTTTCAAAAGTTGTTCAAAGGTAGTATGAAATATGTTGATTGATCGCTTTCAGTGTCGTTTGAAAGCAGGATTTTCTGATATATCTTTTGAATGAAGATTTAATAAGCATTGTGATTGATGATGTGAAGCTTCAAAGTTCAGATCTTGTATTTAATATCGTAAGTGGAATGGCTAACGACATTGTTTGAAATTCGCTTACAGTGCCACTGATTTAATAAATAAACTTTTATAAGTCATTCTTCATTTAGTTTAGATTTTTTTTATATATGATTCTGTGATTTATTTTTTTCATTGTGACATCCTTAATTTATATCACTTTAGCTGCAGGATCTAAAAAAGTGATTAACTTTAATAACAGCCTATTTCATTTTGTAAATGTATTTGCTGTTAGTCTGAAAGTCACAGATTGCATTATCTTCAGTTTAAAGACTAAAGCCCCCTTGAGTACCAGTCATGTGTTGTGAACAACCGGTGAGAGCATTTGAAATGCCACTGTCTAGCATACCATGCTTTCACATAGTGTATTTATGTGGGGAGTGATGCGTTCCCCAGAGCCAGAGTGTCTGGAAGTTCATTGCACGTGTTAACACGCTTGCTGGTTTCCTTCATCATGGTCGACTAAGGACGAATCACTGAGAGTCATTACAGACAAAGACAAACTTGCAGCAGAAATGTAGAACAATTGAATTTGTATAGTTCCCTTAATAATATCTTTTGTCACAAAGCTGCTTAGCAAACCTTACAGTATATTATATACAGTATTTAGATCCCTAATGAGCAGGCTAGACCCGACAAAATCACAGAAATGTACTCAGAGAAACCTCAAAAGCATTTTTAAGGCATTATGAATAAGAGTTTTGTGATGAGTACAGTCTTTATAATTACTATGACAAATTGAGTATATCCAGATGAGATTATGCAACAAAGCTGTAAAACTGTTTTTGAAAAGTTCAAGTTTGTAGGCTATCTGTTTGAGACCATCTGCACCATGCAATGAGCAAGCAATGACCTGTAATGCTATAGGAAAATCACAGAAATGTGCTGAATCCAGCACATTAAGCACCACAGCTTGTCTTTCCTGCAGTGTATCACTTTGTCCCCCCAGTGACACTAGATAGTTGCCTTGAGTTTAAAACCTATTTCCCTTGAGTTTGTTTTCCCTTTTTTTTTCTGGGCAGTATGTCGTGGGACTAAGAAACTTGTGCATATATTTCTCTATATAATCCCCTGTTACACTACTAATGCACTTATCCCAGCATTTTACTAGTGCTTGTAATGTGCAAGTGGTGTTGGTGAGTGATTGTGTGTACAGTTCCCACAGACAGATTCTTCTCTTCTGCAAGTTGGCAACGTTATCTCTCGATAAAATCTTTGGATTTTTAAATTTACATGTACATTTACAGATGCATAGCCTTTTAAAAAAGTTTTACTGCGGCTTAATCTTGTCATTGTACTGTTTTTAAACTTTTGAAAATTTTAATTGGTTATATGCCTTCATTCAAGCATAGTGATCTTGTGAAGTCATTAAGTATCACATAATTATTAGACTCTTTGTTTTTTTGTTTTTTTTAAACATGATAACGGAAATCACCCAAACAACCCTGATCAAAAGTTGTTATATCTTTAAATATTTGGCCACATTATAAACACAGGTTTTAATGGCTATTAAAGGAACGTTTTCACAACTGTGACTCATTTGTAATTGTAATTAGTGGCTGTGCATAAATAGTCAGTGAGTTTCTTATCTCATGATATCTCAACACTTACAGTAAAAACGCTAGTCAGTACTGTTCAAACCATGATAAATACGTAGAAAATAAGAGGTTGCACCTACACCGCAGACAGGTAGATGAAGAATGATTTTACCTACTACTGCCAGAAGAATTGTTTGGGATGCAAAGAAAAACCCACAAACAACTTTGAGAGAAGTATTCTGAAAAAACTTGGTGTTTTAGGTAGCACAATAAGGAGGTAATCAAAGATGCACTGCATGGTCGAGTTGCCAGGAGAAAACCGTTACTGTGCCTATGCAACAAAAAGGCCTGCTTGCAGTATGGCAGACAGCATTTGGAGCAGGGTCATTAGGAGTGATGATACCAAAATTGAACTTCATGTGAAAAGTTCACCATCCCTTGTAAAGCATGGTGGTATGTGTCTTGTGTTTTGGCTGTGAGCTCGAGTGGCACAGGGATGTTATTCAAAGTTTATGGCAAGATGAGGGCATCACGTTATCAGAAAAATACTGGCAAACATTTTGCAGTCTAAAGCACAAAAGCTGTGCATGGCACACTTATGATGATCCAAAGCATAAGGCTAAGTTGAACCTCCAATGGCTATAGCAGAAAAAGGTGAAAGTTCTGGAGTAGCCATCACAGTGTCCTGGTCTCAATATCATTGAGCCACTTTGGGAATATCTCAAATGTGCAGTTCAGGCAGGACAACCGAAAAATGTACAGGAACTAGAGGCAAGAAAAGTGAGCAGCTATACTACCTGGGAGAATTAAGGAACTGATGCACAATTATTACAAAAGACTGCATGCCATCATCGATGCTTAAGATACTATATAGATGCTATACCCATATATATATATATATATATACACACACACAATGGAACCTCATATTCCAAAACACCCATTAACAAATAAATATATCAATAATGGAAACTTAAATTATTCATTCCACGGCTCAAAAATAAACATAAAAATAATTAACACAAAATATAAAGTAAAAATAAAACAAATTCACCTGCACCTGCACCTAATAAAACAAATTAACCTGCACCTAATCCCGACAGATAAGTGTTTCCGTTTGTGTGTGCAGGCGCTGTGTATGTGTGTGTGTGTGTGAATCTAAGGTAAGCTCCCCTCTCCCCTTTCTCGTTCTATACGGTTACCCTTCCTCCACTCTTTTCACACACACCTGTGCATAATGGAAACACTGTTTTATCGGAAAAATAAACGAGAAATCTTTTTAATGACACTCGATTAAGAGACACACTACCGGAATCACTGCAATAAAGTAAAAAAAATAATAATAACTTGCACTTTACCTTTGAAAAGAATTGCGACAGAGCTGCGTTTCTGTGTAGAGCAGAGAGAAAGAGAGTGTGTGTGTGTCTGTAAAGGTAAAAGTAGGAGGGGTTTGTGTGTGTATATGTGGCACTGTGTCCAATGATGCGTGCGCACACGGACACAAAGAGCAGGCTGAAAATGGATTTTTAACCTCTCTAATGAGACTTGCTTTTTGACTTTTGCTTTACATGTGCGCTGTACACACACGTATACAGACAAAAAATAAAATATGTTTTACACACACAGAGGGTCACAGTGCTATAGTAAACAGTACACGCGTGCACAGATGTTAATTATACCAGTAAAGATGCGCACTAAGACCCAGCAGGGTAGACGATTGCCCACAAATCCGCAGCGCAAGAGAGAGAAAAAACGTTGGCTCAGTTGTGATCACGTGACGCTCAGCGTCAAAACAAGAAGCGCATACATGATACTCGGTATTCATAAATCAGGACTTGTTTGTTTTTCAAGTCAACATTTATTAAAAATCTTTCCTCATCTTGCAGAACACTCGCAAACCAAGGTTTCACTGTATACATATATACATAATCTATGTAATGTATCTATGTAAAAAAGGTATTGCGATACATCACTGATTCTTTCATTTAAAAAAAAAATTCGATCTCTTATATTATACGTGTGTGTGTGTACTGTATATATGACACACATATGCACACACAAGGGGCATTTTAGTCAAACCTGGACTTGTGCTTTAATTCATTTTAATGTTTGGAGTGTCATGAAAGTAAATGTATGTACTTATAGGTCAAGACAAATACATGTTTTAATCCTTGTTTATACAGTTATTAAACAGTTTGGCTTCATTTAATTCCTAAAGAAATAATAACTCTGTTCTTGCATATAAAAATGACTGGTATGTGTGAAAGGGATCATGGCTAAGATGTTGTTTATAGACCCCAAATGTTCAGAATCAGACAACCAAAATCAGATTTGTGTTTATGCATAACATCATCAAGCTGTCTCAAAATCTAAGTACAGAAATAAACATCCCCCCCCAAAAAAACTTTATTGCATTTGCTATTTTATATTTAAACCATACTTAAGTAATAATGGACGAGAGACGTTCTCATGCACAAACCAATTTTTGAAAATATTTTTTTTTTCCACATTTTTGATTCAAGCTGAAATACAACTACATAATGTCCCCAAATATTGTTAGTTTTTAAGAAAGAACCATTGCAAGTGTAATGCAATATTTCATGAAAGGTGCCAAAATTTCAAAAGTTGACAACTTGAAACACGAATTCAGGAAGTCACACGTTACAAATCATGGAAAACGACTTCCAGCGATGCATAATGGGATACATCCGAAATTGTTCTCTCCTCCCTATGAAGTGCACCATAAGTTAATAGCTTTTGCCCTCTTCGTAGTGCACTATTTATCGAACAGGGAGTCATTTGGGATTCAGATCGAACTCTGTGGCTTCTCGTACCTACAGGGCGCGCGCGAAGGTTTGCACACTTTCCTCGAGCGCGCGGTGACATTAAACCGGGTGAGTCACCTTCGCGTGCAGCTGAGTGTTGAGCGCGCGTGGATAGTAAACGTAACGGCGCGCGGCGTCTTCTTTCTCTTCACTTTCACCCGCCAGCGGAAACCTGTCCCGCTCTCTGTTCGATTTGGTCCTGGACAGGATTCTACTTTGCACCGACTGCCGACATTTAATCGCCCTCTGTTCCCGTTGTACCACGGGCTGCCAAAACCGCTGGCCATGCCGAGCTGGAAAAGAAATCTGACTTTTTGCCTGCAGAAACCGCACGAAGAAGGTAAGAAGCGATGGATGTGGCGCTTCACCGCAGCATGCTTAGTTCGCGTAGCGGGAATCTCGGTGCGCAGTTCACCGTGCGCGTTTGCGGCGTTGGCGCACGTGCGTAACAGTGTCATCTCCAGCGGCGCTCGAGGTGTTTGTGCATTGTGTGAAGCTTTAACACTAATGTAAATCAGGGTTGCTAATATGTTCTCTTCTCAGTGCTGATTCTGTAGTGAGATTCGAACCTCTCCACGTGTTTAGGCCCAAATAGTGTGTACATTTTTCAAGCCCAGGATAACCCGGACCATACCAACCTACTTTGACCCATACTGAGTGATTCATATAGTTAAACATACTAGTGCTGTTACAGTCTGTTATCACCACTCATGGAAACCCTCTTGTCCAATCAGATTGCTTGGTTGGAACTAACTCCAGCTAGAAAAAGTCCATCCATTAATCTAGGAATTGTAACCATTGTATTTATTCCCATTTTACCTCCGGTCAACATTCAAACGAGTATTTACACACTACAGGCAGTTAGCCTAATCTGCATGTCGTTGGACTGTGGAAGTAAACTGAAGTACCCGGAGGAAACCCATCAAGCATGGAGAGAACATGCAAACTCCATGCACACAGGGAATCGAATTTGGACCATGGAGATACAAGGCAACAGTGCTATCCACTAAGCCACTGTGCCGCCCAAAAAAAGTCTCACACTTAAATATTTGCAAGGTAAATAAAATCTCTGCATTTAAATAAATAAATATATTTTTTTATTTTATTTAAATGATAAAATTATCCACAAGACTAAACAAATAATTGGACACAGACTGGAGACAGGGAGGGACAACACATCACCAAACTCCTGTCAATCATGAAAAATCTATCTCGCTCACTATATGATTCTATAACAGACTGATCCAGCTTTGCTGTCACAAAGAACAGTTCAGGAAATCCTTCCTACCGTTCACCATTGGACTGTACAACGACTCACTGCTATTGCACATTACATCTCTTTTTCTTATTCTGAATTGCCAGTTTATCCTTTTTTTTTAAATTGCATCTGCAATATTGTGCTAATTTATAGCACTTTTTTTCATTTTAAAATATGCTTGTGTCTTTAAGAAAGAAAAAAAATCTATTGATGGAAAAACCTGATCATTCCGTATATTCAGGTAGTCAGCTTAATTAAAATTTTTATTTTTGGACACATATGATTGCTGAACCTAGATTTGACCATCAGAAGCCACCCCAGATCATATCACTGCCCCCACAGGCAGGTACAAAGATCCACTTGATCCACTTCTCATCTTACCCTGATGCGCCCATCATTTTGGAACAGGGTAAATCTGTACTCATCAGACCACATGACCTTTTTCAATGCTCCACAGTGCATTCTTTAAGGTCAATAGAAAATAGATTTTTTTAAATATATCTCATTGCTGAGCAGTTAAAAGCTTAAGGCTACACAGCTATTTAGTTGTCTTTGCATTTTGCATGTGGAGGTGCTCTTACTTTCCTTTATGATATGATTTCTTTAGAAGCGTTTAAATGATCTCCCATCATGCTAATTCAGGATATTTTTTCCTGAACACATTTTTTCCTCGGCAATGATGGTTTACCACTATCCTTTCAGGTTTTAATAATTAGTTTGACAGTTTTTAAATCAGTTTCAGTAGTTTCATGATCTTCTTAGTTGTTTTCTTTTGTTAATGCAAGCCAATAATTTGATGCTCCAAAAACATCTTTGACATGACCACAGGATGTCTTTTGACATGGTTGTTTAAGAAATGAGAAGCTACTCACTGCGTAAGTAAGGGATAAATAACTTGTTGCTGGCTGAGCTACAGTATATTAATCACTGCAGTAATTATCCAATGAAAGGCTTTTAACTATTTGTTAAGTTAAATCCATGTAGTGACTTTTAAGTGACCAAACTAAAAATTCCTACCTGTAGTGTCTTGCTTCGTAATTAGACTGGCAAATTGGAACAGATGTGTTCATCCATGATTGGAATTTGTTTCGGGACAGAACAGCAGAAAGAACATTTAAAATACCACCAAAGAAAAAAAAATTTTGCATTCATATACCCATTTTAACACGTTTAAGGACTTGAAGAAAAGTTTTTTCGAGAACTTACAGAAAGTCAGAGGGGAACATTGCAAATGCCGATACAGTGGTTTTAAATGTATTAAAATCATAAAGTTTATCTACTGTCTCGCTCTGAGTTACCCTGTAAAGTTCAGTGTCATCATATTAAAAAATCCAGTATAGAAGACTACAGTGAAACATTGGACTCTGTGTGTATGTCTTTTGTATAATGGGAGCTGTAGAATGGAAGGTTGTCAGATAATATCTAAAACCTAGCAAGGCACAGAATTTCCACCTGCATTTACTTCCTATCTTGAACAAAGCAAGATATTTTTTCTGAAAAGTAATTATTAACTTTAAACTTTTTTTAAATTGAAACCTGAACAGTTTGTCTGCAAAATAAGATTTCCATTTTGGCAGTTTTTCAAAAGGAGCAGTATATTGTGCATGGTAAATCAAAAAATACACAAAATATTGCTTCTTTTGAGAAACCAATTGAAATGTCAATTTTTTTTATGTGAAAGTTTTTATTATATCAGTGTAAATTTTGTTGAACTGTGTTTTTGGCGATGTAAACATGTAAATATATAAATGTGTGTGTGTGTGTGTGTGTGTATATATATATATATATATATATATATATATATATATATATATATATATATATATATAATATTTTGCCACACCTGAAGTCTTATTACAATTAATATATATATAATATAATGAGAGAAACCCTATTACAAACATAATCCTGTTTCCACATTTAGGATATGAGTGTAATTTCAGAGATAATGCATGAAGAGGAATGAGTTAGCTAATGTGCCTTTTGTGCAGTCTAACCAAATCATTTCCTTTTGGGCAAAAACGTTTATTGTAACATAAGGATGGAGATTATATTAATTAGAGACACTCAAAAAAAATTAGCATTTTTTTAAGTGATATTAACAGCATGGGAGAGCTCATTTTCTAAATTCTGAAATCGTACAGCTCAGTGAGTTGCTGTTTGTAGTGGAAGTTTTAGTTGGATGCATTAAGTATCAAAGCCTTTAGAAGAGGCATTGAGATAATACAGAGAACGCAAGCTGCTAAACTCTTCAGCTCTTCTCATTTTCAGAGCGGTGTTATTTAGCATGGCAGCTTCTTCCTTAGGGCAATTCTCTCTAAACTGGTTAATTCATGCCCAACACAACACAGCAGAAAGCCAAATGTCTATTAGCTTTGCTTCCATTTATAACAAACATGGCCACAGTGTTATTATCACTACTGAATATCAAGCTTTTCTATGAATATTATATTACAACCGCAGCGTTTAAGATGAGAGAGTTCTGTCATTGGGTAACTTTAAATAGGTTTGATTAAAGCGGTTGTCTTTCAACAAAATATTTAAGAGGTGTTCTCTTAAATGGAAGCTACACTCTTTAGCTACACTAATTAGTTCTTTGGATTGTGACTAAACTGGGTTCTTATTGGAACTTTTTCTGAACTTGAAACCCTTTTTCTGAACTTGAAACCCTTTTGTGGGACTGGGGTCTCTGAAACTGATATATGATATTCCATCAAAGTTGCCCAGTATAAAGAATGTTATTTGCACAAACACTAACAAGTAGAAGATGTAAATGTCAGCCTGTCCATGGTAATTATACAATTATGCATATAGGGGGAAAAATCCATTTGCCCTCCTCGCTATATATGTATCGGCTTTGATTAAAATTTAAGGAAGAATATAGAGTTAATTCATCAGATCTAAATAGCACACCCATGCAAAACAGCATTTTATCCCTTCACATTGTACTGCACGTCGAAGAGGATGAAGATACAAATTTTTTGTATAGGATTATTTTAACTTAATTTGTTAATAAGGTTAAGATTGGAGTTTGGTTGGATTTTTTTTTATTTTTCCTGATTTATAGTTGTTCCACACAATTAAACACATAATGTTAGGATCTTTCAGGCATTTTACCTCCATCCACAAATACTAATACTAATAATTAGGATTGTGAATTTCACACATTTTTCTTAAATTATAGTCAAACTCATTAACATTTGCTATTTGATTAATCATTAATAAATAATAACCATATGCACATTTATGCACAAAATTAATTTTAAGCAATAGCGACACATTCCAGTGTTTCTCTGCAGTGATTTATTTGTGGCGCTCATCCCCCAGCACAGTATCAACACTGACCACCACATTTTGATTTAAATTCTTAACAATGGGTAGAATCTTATTTAATTGCATTTACATTTGTAAAAAACAAATCCTAGATTGGCTAAATGTGTGACTAATAGTGCAACATTAATATCAGTTAAGAAGCCAGTGTTACTATACATCCAATTATTCTTCATCGCAGAGGCGTTAATTGCCATCCCTCTATTTTTAGAATGGTGTGAAATTGCATACATGTCCATGATTAAGACATGGGTTGTGTCCTATTGCCAAAATCCGATCAAAGCAATCAATGTCTATGTCTCATATTTAAAAAGCTCAGAAGTTGCACATTCATGCTATTATCCGAACAGGAAATGAGGTGGAAGCAGCAAAATCATGGAGGTAATTGCCAAGACCTTCAGCTTATGCCTGAGCATAAATTAATCAAAATGATCTCAGTGACTTTGAGTGTGGCATAATTGTTGGTGCCTAGCTTTTACAGGATTATAACTAGAGTTAACAGGTCTATGACTAGAGGTTACCCAACCCCGGCTAGTGTTAATACAGCCTACAATTTGTTATTCCTAGAACAGCCTTTTAACAACTTAAGTTTTTCCTGTTGTTTTTCCTAGATCAAATCAATTATTCTATATTGTGCTGCTTAATCTGTATTTATGGTATTCTGACAGTCTCCTGTGACCAATCATATCACCCCTTGTGTCAGCCAGTTGATCAGTTAAAGTTTGACAACATGGATGTACGTATGATTTATGAAGTATGAAAATGGCAAGCCTCTTCCTGCTGATGCCAACAAAATACCTCAAACCCAAACTGTAAAGCAATAAAATATGAAACACTAAAACTGTTTATTGAAAATTCTTTTATATCATTATAGGGATTACTATTATAATGATAGCAAGATGGTGATATGATTTATATTTTTTATAATATTAAATGTCTTGTTATTGAAATGCATGATCAATTGTTCAGTTTTGATAAACACTGAATTGTTCTGAAGATGGCAGATAAAAATAAAAACCTCTCATATTGTTTTTTATTGCTTCATTCTCTTAATTGTGATTAATAAACTTTATGTACTATTTATTCTTTGTCACACCCAATAAATAGTTCTTATATATACCAACACTAGTTTGATTACACCTTCTACTTCATGAGGCTGAATGCTCAGTGTGTGCAAAGCAAAACATGGCTACTCTCTTTATTTTTCTTATTTTCAGTCTTCTACATTATTACTGAAGACATCCAAACTAGAACACACATGGAATTATGTAGTAAACAAAAGTTTTAAACAACCCAGAATATGTTTTATATTCTAGATTATAAGCTAAAATAGCTACAATTAGCTTTGGTGACTGCTTTGCACACTCATGGCATTCTCTTATCAGATTCACAAGGTAGTAACCCGGAATGGTTTTAGTTCACAGGAAGTTAATTTGTGACATGACTTGCCTTCTTAATGTGCTTTAGGAGTCAGCAACTTTACTAGTGCTATTACTATAACTATTTTAAAAATACATAATTATGGCAAGAAACACTCAGTTAGGTAAATACAGTGCATAGTTCTTTATAGAAATAGTCAGTAATTGTGAAAAATCTCAAGAACTCTGAATGTACCCCCGTGTACAGAAACTAAAACCATCAAATGCTATGATGAAACTGGCGCTTTTTAGGCCCATACCAGGAAAGGAAGACCAAGAGCTACCTCTGCTTCAGAGGATAAATTTATCAACTACACCTGGCTTGCACTGAGTGGAATTTGTTTTCCAACAGAACAACGATCTGAAACACACCGCTAGGTTATGTACGAGCTATTTGTCCAAGAGTGAGATTGATGAATTGATGCATCAAATGGTCTCCACAATCACCCGATCTAAATCCAGCTGAGCTGGTCGGAGCGGAGAGTGAAGAGAAAAACAGCCGACAAATACTTAACATCTCTGGGAACTCCTTCAAAATCGTTGGAAAACCATTCCAAATGACTACTTCTTCAGGCTAACTGAACGAATGCCAAGATTTTGCAAGGCTGTCATCAATGCAAAAGGTGGCTACTTCAAAGAATCAATATTATTAAAAACATTTAGCATGTTTTTGTTGACTATATAATTCTATATTTGTTCTGTCAAAGTTTCAGTAACTTCAGTATTAATTTACAAATACACACATTATAATTCTTTTTTTCATATATTAGTCCTCCTTACCTTGATCATGTAATTCGTAGTTTACCCAGCACATTTTTTTGGTTTTACCACTACAGCCCTGAGATTTGCAGCATAATTCTTCAAATTCATGCCGCAAATTAAAATATTCTAAAAATACTTTTCTTTTAGGTGAGTATGGACACTATTATTGTGTTGAATGAAACATGACATTTAAACAGTCAACAACACAAGTTACACAGCAATTCAATGTGTTAGTTTTAGTGGTTTTATTACTTCATTGAGAAATATACTGTAGCTCCATGAAACCAAATCAGACAATAAACAAAGTGATTTTGAAGTTGAATCGAAAATTGCAATAGAGAGAAAAAAAATCGAATTGATACCCATGACTTGCAGCTTAAATATTAACTTTTGACGTTGTCATGAACATAACACTGCAGTGCTCATCAATTTTACAAATAGATTAATATAATAAAAATATAAGAAAATAGTGTTCTATTTAATCTTACTCTTAAAATTCCCTTCTATAAAGAACACCCTTTATTAACCTTACCAATAAACCCCAAGCAGGAAAATTCCTCTCACAATAAATGTCCAGAAATTCTATCCCAGATGATAAGTTATGATATACAGCATATATTAAGAGGTCAGAGAAATTATTCTAGAAGCTGGATTAATTGGCTATTCAAATTATTGATAAAATAAGCCTCGGCTCAGAGCGCACGTGCACACGAACACAAAACACCTCTTTAGTTTTCATATCTGGTTACTTTTAATTTGCTATTTAGAATAATAATCACACTACAACTACAAGCTCTCTGGAGGATACTGATGACTGTAGAGTGTCTCGAGAATTTCTAAAGGCCGGTAATGAAGACATTATCATATGAATATGAATAGGGTTATTATTCCAAGGAGGAACTGTATTCTTCCTAAGCCTGTCTGTGTAGACAATCTCCTCAAGTAATAAACAAATCCAAAAAGTCATCAGCTCCAATTAATGTCATACCGCTTAAGCATTATTGCAGGTAGTGTTATTTGTATAAAAACTATCAACTTTGCACTTCCATGTCCTATAAGGGTGCTTTCACATACTGAATGTTTAGCCTTTTAAAATGAAACCCTGCCAAACATTTTTCCTCATTGTAGTTTATTTACGCATATGAGAACATAGTGCAAACCAGTTGGTTGTAGACTAGAGCAAAGTGTGTCCAAAAGAGCCTAAGTAATGTCCTCTCAGTCTATTTCCAGTTGCTGTTTCACTGCAGTGACAGAATGATTTATATGAAGAAAACAAATGCAGGAAGGGACCCAGACTTAGAGGTATAATTGTCAAATAATGATTATAGGTTAATTGCGGCTGATAATCCTGCACAAACTATTAAACTATTGAAATAGATTTTTATAGTTTGACTTTGACTTTAATTACTGTATACGGTTTTATTTAAAATCCACAAGAATTCTGCGCTGGTGTTCCATCGTCGATATTACATCTATTTTGTGCAACACACGAGTTTCACTGGTAAAAACATAAGGCTACCACCACCATGCTCAAAAGTTGGTACAGTGTTCCTGGGGTTGAATGCCTTACCTGTACTTCTCCAAATATATGTGTGGTCAAAACTTTCCTCTAGAACAGGGGTCTCCAAATCCAGTCCTGGAGGGCCACAGAGCACAGTTTTAAATTCACCAACACCTACACACACACACTGAACAGATTAGTTAAATCAGCAGTGTTTGAAAAGAAGCATCACAAAACTATGTTGGACACTGGCCCTCCAGGACTGGATTTAGAGACCCCTGCTCTAGAAGGATTTTCCATTAGTCATGTGGTCAGCTGCAAACTTTAGTCAAGCTTGATATTGGTATTCCAGCAGCTTTTAGTTCATGGTAGACCTGTGCCTTGTTAGTTCCATGGTTGTTTCTGACCATGTGAACCAACACCTCTCAGCAGAGGGTGACATTTTGGGTCTTCTTTCAGACGTTGAAATGACTACACATCCAATAACTTGCATGCAGTACAGAACTTGGAATCTGCAGTTGTTTAGAAATGGCTTCAGTAGATGTTTCTGGCTTGTGTCCATCTACAGTCCTCTTTCTCAGCTCTCAACTGAGCCCTACGGACTTTCCCTTTGTACAACCAATGAGTACTGTCAAACAAACCCTTTTTATGGTGGCACAGAGAAGCTACCGTTTGTAGTCAATGATTGCTAAAAAGAAGTTGAGAGCTCTTGGGTTTGGCAAAAGAAAGACATTTTCAGCATCAGTGAAATAATCTAAGTGAGTCTAGGTATATTTTTCACCCTGCTTTTATGCTTTTGATAGAGCAAACTTGTGCGAGGTAGGTCTTCATGGATCAGACTCGTTTTATTTTGCACTTCTTATGGATGCTTTGGTGATGTGAGATCTGTTGAATTTGGAGACCGAATCAACAACCATGAGATATTGACTTGCTAAATCCCATACATGGCTGGCTGTGATGCATGGGTGTTCTGATACCATCACTAACGTTTTTTTCAGCAGTTTGTGCTGCATTGGCTTTTCTGTGCTTTTCCCCATAGGCATAGACGGTCCTTGGGTGACCCTGATTCTGTCACCAGTTACTGTAATATAATTTATCATCGATGTTATTCTGTTCACCTGGTGGTGATGTTATTGTTGTGGCTGTTCGGTGCATGTTCACGTATATGTAACGGAAGAGTTTCTGTTCTTGGTGGCTTATTGGAAATGTTGCTGATGTAATTAGATTACTCACTGCGGCAAAAAATATATATTTATTTAATTTTCTGCCCACCATCTGGCCAGTATTTTGTACAGCAATTACGAACACATGCTATTATGTAAAGCTGCATCCAGCTCAATTTAAGTAATTGTCAGCTTCTGTAGGTCAAGTTTTTGTCTCCTGTAGTTATGTGGTGGTGTGTTGTATACTTGTGACAGTGACCACTGCTATAATTTAGATGTCTTGCTTTTGTCTGACATGGCTTGGCAAGACTGACGTCGCTAATATTACAGTGTCTCCAGACAAATGTCAGTTTGTATATTCAGGTTTATGGAGTAACACTTGACTTCGGGGCCATCTGCATGGTTACATTTTGTGGTTCAGTGATTTTGATCTGCATTAGCAGTGGCCTGTGAATGTACTGTAAAGAGTATGCTAAAGGGCAGCTCTTCCTCAGCTGTGGTGTATTACAAAAGACATCAAGGTTAGACATCAATTTTAAAAGTGCATTCTGACCTGTTAGTTGTCTCTAAAAAACATTCATGAAAATTGCTTTTGGAAGCACACCTAAGATTTGTGCCTTGCTTTGTTAGTTTAGCAGTTCAAGTCTTTAAAAATGCCATTCTCAACCTCTAATAAACAGTACGTTTGGTTAATTAAAATATGTGCCAGGGATACCTTCGAAGCATGCTGAGATTTTCTTTCTTAGACAGAAATATTATTATTATTTCATGTGAAGTCTCGGACCAGTTGTTTCATCCACATCTGCCTGCTGTGCTAATGACTGCCATCCGGTGTGTAAACCCATCAGGGCTCAATTCAACAATTTTTTTTGGAAAACATTAATAATGTATTTTTAATTGATAGATAAATATAGTATATTATATAAACAGACAAACCGACAATACCCAGTAGGGGTGTAAACCCCAGGCTTCCATATGATATGATAAGATATAGATTTATCTGGCAGTTTGACAATACTCCTGAATCTATCTATTACTACTACTACTCCTACTACTATGTTTTTCATGAAATTCCTTACCCTTAAGTTTATACATATGAATTATTTTTTACATGTTTAATTTGTTCCTTTTCAACAATAATCAATTAATAACTCTTCCAATGGTTTATTTCAATCACTGACTTTTAAGTTGATGTATCTATTGCTGCAAAAACTATACACCTTAAAAAAATGTAATGTATGACACATAAAGTGAAGAAAAAGAACAAAAGGAATTTTATATACAAGGGACATTCTTTTTTAATAATATTTTTAATATATATTCTTCATTTTTTCCCGATTTTACCCCTAATTTAGTCGTGTTTTATTCCTCCCCGTCACTAGGGGGCTCCACATAAAGGCTACTATGACCACTCAGTCGGGAGGGCCGAAGACTATCGCATGTTACCTCCGAACCTCCTGACGCCAGCCGACCGCATCTTTTTGAACTGCTCGCTCACGGCGTAACACAGTCACAGCCCTCGGAGGACAGCGCTATCCGCTCCTTTCACTTGTGTGAGCTCACAGACGCCCCTGATTGGCTGTAGAGCCGTGATTAATGTGGGAACCTCTTGGCCAATCAGCTCTCTCTAGACCTCTGGCTGTGAGAGATTACAGCATCACCTGGGAACCAAACCAGCGATGTTCGGAACCCACTGGATGATAGGGCGAGCACTTTACCATTGCGCCACTCGGAGGCATACAAGGGACATTCAAGTTCAGGTTTTGATTGTGCATAACAAAACCAGTTATAAGACTTTTTTTTCTCTGCTACACTAATGCACTTATCCTAGTATTTCACTATTGCTTGGATATCATCAAGCTAAAAGGTTTTTTTTTCTTCAATACCTCAGTAAAGATTAATTTTTTTCTAAAAAACAATTTGTACTGGAGACCCATTTGAATGTCTGAATTGAATTTTGCATTATTATTACTCTTTAAATTTGCTCTTGTCTGATCCTGTTAAGCATGTCTTGCTGTATTACAGTGGTGGGAAAATTACTAAGCTGGGCCATTCAAGACAAAAAGTTAAGATGTTTGGGCGAAGTTTCCATTTATAGTAACTAGCTAAAAAAGTATACTCAGTAGGAAGGCAGAATTTCCATTGACATTTCTTGCCATTGATTAATTATTGGCCTGTTGGACTGTTGTCCAATTGAGACCATCATTAATCAACATGGCATTCAGTTGGAGAAAAAAAAAATTATGCAGGACAACAGATAAACATTGCCCATCAGTCCATCCCTCAACCAGCCGACTGTGATTAAACGACGTAAATCAGTAATCAGTATAATCAGTAATAAATATAAATAAATAAAAATATAAATATATTATAATTAATATAATATAAATAAATAATTATAATCTGTAATTAGTGTATTAAGAGGCTAAGCTATCTAATATGTGTTGGTCTGTCTGATCCCTCTTTGTTTGGAATAATCTTAAGTTACTTTGCCTTTTTTGGGAAAGATGGCATACAGTAGCCTTCTCATTTTCTAAAATAAACACTTAGTGGTTCTTCAAGATCTTGACTGTAGCCTATTTCTACAGTTTTTTTTTCAATATAGTTAATTTAGAGTTAGCTTTATTTCTACAATTCCTCTGCCATTCTGTGATCGGCAGTGATCGGCAATCGGCAGATCATGATCTTGGTGATCGGTAATCACTGATCGGCCCCAAAAATGCTGATCGGAACATCTCTAATTATTTGTATTGTTTAACTTAATAAGTGGCTCATTTTATAATGCATATGGTCACATATTTGAGTTTGAGCTTGACAGTCATGACTTTAACCATTGCATGGTTGTTGTTGTTGGCAGATGGACTGGTTTTGTATGACTGCAGTGGTACTGCTGATCTTTTTTACATATTAGCCTTTTTTTCCCAAACAGTTTTGGATGGGGCAAGAAGCCTGGCTCTAACAGCCCATAATCTCAGCTTTTAAAAATGTAACACTATAGGCAATTTATTCCAAGACGTGAAGGAAGCAGAGGTGCCAAAACATATATAGTTTTACATCTGTTTAAAATAGTTTTACAAAACTCTTTGTTTTACATGTTTACTTGAAGAAAGTGGTCAAGGGCAGCACTTAACTACTTAAAATGAGGCACTGAAAGAGTGGAGATTAATGTCTGTTTAATCACATCATACTTCTACTCTTCTACTACAGTGCTCTAATTTTAGTGTGATTTGAATAGTAGTAATACCTGAGGAATTTATTGCTTTAGTACATTCTTCAAAATGTAATGGAAATCTGATGGGATTAATAGTTAATGTGCATGTGTGTGCGCGCGCCATAATGTGAAATGTGACTGTTCATGCCTCAGCACTACTTACTATTTATAATAAAGTGTGAAAGATAAGAAACAGAAGTGCCAGTGCTTCTGGCATCTTTTTTTCTACCGCTCAACATACTCTCTGTGTTTATATTCCTGTGGTCTTGCTCATCTGTCTCTTAAGCTGTGACTTGTGAACTAAGCAACAAGACTGGAGCAGCCGTCCATGACAACACATCATTAACTCCAGTGTCATGGAGAGACAATAACCGGCTCTAGAACTGAATTTATGAACAGAGATCATGCCATTGCAGCTTCTGCTGGCTTTTCTTTCTACTCTGTCTCTCTTGCCGGAGTAAGAACAGTACATGCCATCCGGTGATGCTATTAATAAAGGCAAACCGTTTGTGTTTGGACAACTTACTCTGACATAATTTTATTTTATTTATTTATTTATTTATTTTTATAAATTTTTTTGATGCATACATTTCACATAGGAAAGGTCTCATTTTATGTTCACATCAAACATTGTATGTGAGATCATCATGACTTTAATCAATGCTGGTTGTTGTTGCTAGATGGACTGGTTGGGAATGTCAGCAACTTTTAATTACCTAGGAAATTCATACACAACTATCTCTAGAAGTCTACACAAAATGGCACAAAAAAGCAAATCCTTTATGCATAGGATCATCAAACACCTTGTTAATGAGTGAGATTAGAGAAGAACAACTAGACTCATCTGATCTGAACAAAGACTGGGGAAAAAAACAGGTTTTTAAAAACATTTGTTTTAAAATGTTCAAATGTCCAGTTTGGGTGAGCCTGTGCCCATGATACCGTACTTTCAGGTTCTTGTTTATGGCTGACAGGAGTGGAACCTCAAAATATTGACTGACTAATCAACACAAGTGCAGACACACTGACCTACACCACCAAATTATCGTACACACCAACCTGTAAATGCTTCACTGTTTATCTCTCTTGCACAATGATCATTACTAAACTACTTTTTGCACTAATTCCTCAATTCTTGCTGCTGTGTTAAGGAATGTTTATGTTTCCTCACTACCTCAACACCATATTTTATGTTCTGTTACAGTATGTCGTGGTTGTTGCACTGTCACTTTTTGTTGCTCTTGTTTGCACATTTGCACGTGCACTTTATGTTGTCTATAAAACCTGTACTTAGCTAGTTAGGTTTTGTTAATTTATGTTGTAATTTATGTTAGGTCTTTCTGTCCTGTCTCTGCTAGCCAGCTAACTAGGCCTCTTGGTTAGCTAATTTAGTGTTTCTGTTAATTTATGTTGTAAGTTTATGTTGCATGTAGCACCTTGGTCCTGGAGGAACGTTGTTTCGTTTCACTGTGTACTAACTGTATATGGTTGTAATGACAATAAAGCCTACTTGAACTTGAACTTGAATAGTATCTTCTGCTGCTGTAGCCAATTTGCCTCCAGTTTTATTGCTGTTGAGATGCGTTTTGCTCACCACAGTTGTAAAAGGTGATTTTACAGAGTGATTTTGTGAGGTAGTATATTTTTCTTGGGTGCTCGACTCAATCTGACCAGATTGCTCAGACATCTCTTATCCACAAACCCTTTCAGGCCACAGAACTGTTGGTCACTCAGTATTTTTATTTTCACCATCCTTGGTAAACTCTAGAGACTGTTGTCTGAAAATACCAGGAGATTTTCATCTGCTTCCGAAATTAATTACAATTAATTTGGACAATAAGTCTATACAGGTAGTCCTCGATTTACGGTTTTCCGCAGATATTGACAAATAGGGCTGTAGCTATCGAATATTTTGGTAATCAAGTATTCTACCAAAAATTGTATTGATTAATCAAGTAATCAGATAAAATGTACTTTTGCTTAATTAAACAGCAATGTAAACTATATGAGATTTTTAGAAAAATCAACTTTTATTTTTCAAATGCATACAGCATTTTATCAAAAATAAACATTGTCATCATTCACAGTACGAGGAATAGCTTTGACTGAGATGAATAAAGTGCATTACACTGCCATACATTCTTATGTTAAAGCTTTTTCTCAGATGCAAAAACTAAAAAAAATTAAGAGTAGGTTTTACCACCAAAAAAGTCATGACTTGTCAAGGCATAAACTCCACTAGACCTCTAAAGGTATACCGTGGTCTCTGGCACCAAGCTGTCAGTAGGAGATTCGTCCAGAAAATCCTTTAATGGCCTAAACATGCAGAAACCACTTGGAGCAAGGTCAAGACTGTACAGAAAATGTGACAATAACTCCCCTTGCAAGTGGCATGGTGGGCAGTATGCTAACCATGTCCTGCAAAACCATAACGCCTTTGGTAGTCAAAACAGGCCATTTTTTTATGTATGGAAAGGGTGATTAAAGGAGTTCTTGTACACCATACAGACAGATCATGGCTCAGATGTACTAAAAAAACTTTTAACCCGGATGGTATCCAAGTACCAGTGAAGCGCTAGAATAAGTGCATTATTGTAGCAGGAGATTTTATAGAGAAATAAAGATAATTTTTAAAAACACGTAACAGCTAAGGAATGAACAATATAGAAAAAAGTCACATTGTTATATAACTTTCTTTATATCAGTATTGCAATGTTCCTAAACTAAAAATGGACTTAACTTTTATTTAAGCAGTGAAAATTAGGTGTATTACCATCACACAATTTATTGCATTAAAATGGACCTGTGCAATTATTTAATTAAAAAAAATGCAATTTATTACAATGCATGCCTAATCATAAAGTAGAGTTTTTGAAGTATTGTTTTAGGTGATTAAATAAATATTTGCAAACATCCTCTTAATGAGATCATTTGTGCCATCAAATGGTGCATCCCTAGTGTGTATATTACTTATTAAGCTAATTAAGATAATTTTCTTGTCAATCAAGGTAATCTCGATTGCCATCCAGCTTCATTAAACGGCCATTTCAGTCTGACTGGTCAGGCAACGACAGTCAGGCATAAGTTAGATAGAAGAACTATAAACTTTTGCCTATTCATTAT
The DNA here is from genome assembly GCF_024256425.1 of Clarias gariepinus. Taxonomy (NCBI): domain Eukaryota; kingdom Metazoa; phylum Chordata; class Actinopteri; order Siluriformes; family Clariidae; genus Clarias; species Clarias gariepinus. The sequence goes on from NC_071122.1 coordinate 11,213,996, forward strand.
GTAAACTAAAGTCAAAGAGAGCACCCAGAAGTGAACATAGTCTGAGGTTACAAGAGCGTGTAATTAGATCTAGAATGAAGAGCCCAAATCTAATAAGATGTTGCATTGCTTCATTGCCTGAACAAACTGAGCAATTTATTGTGTTACTAAAAGTAGTTGGTTGCTGCAACCTGTCTTTTGGCCGAGATGAGGCAGACGAAGCCATCTGCTTCTGTTGCTAGCTAATAATTGTTTTGGGTTTGCGAAAGGCATGTATTGAAGTAATAAAGGTTCAAATAAAAGTGTGTTGTGTGGTTTAGAAAAAACACAATTTCGTAAAATACAATTAAGGGAATTCACAATAATATACAGAACATGTAATTCACAACTCAGTTTTGTTTTATAGACGCTATCACACAGAAACCACCCACAGCTAAATTTTGTTGCTCAGAATGAGCTTTTACTTGTCTCATGAGACTGAATTGAGCTGTCTCATTACAAGCTCGACTTTGTTTATTCTATTTCTCCTAAAACCCACTTAGGATAAACAAAGAGACATAACTGAGACACAAAGCAAGACGTACTTTTGAAAAACATTTGAGAAATCTGAGATGTACATGAGAGCATTTAAAGGAGAAGCAAATGAGCAATATATAAGATCATAATGTGATGTAAATAGAAATATTATAGTTTTATTATACATATCAAAAATCTTCAGTTTACAGCATACAATGTAATAAATTTACAATTCACACAATAAAACAGACACCAGTAAAATCTTGCAAATCAAGACACTAAATGACACAAAATGTCACATAACCTGACAAAGATATTAAGTGTAACACTGCTTAACCGTAAGTATGATTTATACAGGAGTTATACGAAGGCCACAGCATTGTGTCTTCCAGTGAAAATAATCAGTCAAAAAGGAGCTGAAAAATTTGGAAGGAAAATTGTGTTTGCTTGCTGTATGTAAGGGCTAGAAGATCGGGCAAAAGCCAGGAAAAGTTCTTTCTTACCGGCTACGTCAGTCTTCTCTTGTGGTGGATGTCTAACAAGTTTGTCCAAAGTCTGCAACTCCTGAAGCTATTTAGTATCTAATGGAACAAAAAAAAATTAAAACATTTGAGATTTACCTAAACACAATTCAGCTACTTCATTCCTGAAGTTTGAGAGATGGGCCTGAGCTTGCTCATGGGCTGGTGCTTACCTGACTGATGATGTGGTGCTGATGGAAGCTCTGGAACATTCTCCTGCATTCTTGGTCTCCTGAGGTGGCATGCTTCTGAAAAGAACCCAGTTAAAGTAAAATGTATATAATTACCAAGATAACCTTTCCACAAACAAACATATTGGTCTTAATTTATAGAATATAATTAAATGATGTCTCTAAAGTTACATGTTCTAGTAACACTCTGTAGTAAAAATACTGGTTTTCAAAAACTGATCATGCAGTAACATTAACTTACTATTTTAAAAAAAGCCTAACAATAATACTGTGGCCAGCTCAATGATTTTTACCATTTAAAAAAAATTTTAACCTCACAAGTGTTAGTTACCTAGATATGCTAATCCACATGCTAAACCACCCACAGGTAGCATTTGAATTCTTTTAGCAATTTAAGAACAAACGTAAGATGTGTAAATTTCAGCTAAGTCTTTTTTAACAAAGACTGTGTTTTTTTTCTTACATTTTGACTCCATGGCAACAATAATTAATATAATTATTAAAAATAAGACAAATGTAAACTATCTCTGAGATTTAGAGGTAATGAGCCACATTTGAGACACTTTTGAGACAATGCAGAAAACTCCTAAATCTCATGCAAGTCTTAAAGAGGGCTCATTTTTGTCTAGGAGACAAAGAAGAGATTAAAATGAGATCTCATCTTGGAGTTTCTTTGCTATAGGTGCTGCTGGTGATGGTCCCATATGGTTTGCTTATACAGTAGATAAGTGTGATTACTGAAAACAGTTTCAATTACAAATTATAATTTTAGGACTGAAATTACCACACTTTTTTATGTGTCCAAGACTGCATCAGTAAACTGTTGGCATTCTTAATAAAGAAGATTTCGAGTTTACTTAAATGAATGTCCTTGATATAAAGGGATTTATTTATGTCCATGCTATCTGGTATCACCCAAAATGGATTGGTTCGCCATGAATCTGGTTTCCTCTAGGATTTCTCTCTTTGTGTCCCTGTTCTCCCTTGTGGCTTGCTCATTAGGTATACATTGGAAAAGAAGCTATAACCTTATGTTATTTTAAATGTTCTATTTATACATCTATCTATATAATAAAACTTTAAAATTGGTTTGTCTGTACATTGAATTCAACTTTCAATTAAAATTTCTTTAATCGATTGCAATCTACTGAGTTAACTATATTTCACTGACTTTGTTTAGCAGTAAGCAGTGCAGTTTATTCTTGCTGATGTAAACTTGTCAGATTATTAGGATTGGAAAAAGCTATTAAAATAGCTTAAAAATTATCTCTGATCAAACTATTGCCTAAGGCTAATTTAAACCTGAAAAACTTTCACAGCCATTTTAAAATTAGTGTATTAATAGAGCAGATCTTTAAACTCAAATTTATACTCTTCAGAGTGATGCTGCACAATATATTGGTTATCAGAGGTCTGCAATAATAAAATACAGTGGAACCTCGAATTGCAAGTAACCCGGTTTGCCAGCGTTCCGCAAGACGAGCAAAAATTTTAAGTGAGCAAATGGCGTCTCTCGCGTGCTGCGGAATTGTGGGCAACCGCCTCATTCCTCGGTCTCAGTGTGCGTGCGGAGCACTCCTTGCTCCTCTTTTGAATGTGTGTTTAGATTATGCTAGCTAACAAACAAAAATCAGTTAATTTTCAGTTAATAAAGTTACTTTAAAAAATAGTTTGATACAGAAGAGTATGTTGTCTTTAAGGTTGAGTAATGAAGTTCAAAAAAATGTATGGCACTTACAGAATTGCCTCGGTTACCTTCACTTATCCAAAAAAATTGCACATTTGGTATTTGACATCATTTGGTAGCCAATTTTGATACTTATAATAAAGCATGGTAAGCCAGTAAGCATGCAGCATGCTGATTACACCAGGGACAGGGCTTACATGAGTGTTCTATTTTAAAAGGCTTTACTATGGTGTGTGTTGCATGAGAGGTGTTAAAATATTTATGCGATCAAAAGTGTGGTTCCATTTTATTTTTTCACCGCATGGTGCAATATAGCCTATAAACAAGGATAGGCTATCCAGACCGACAACACGATGAAATTAATAAAACACCTGAATGTGCATGGAATAAATTTAAAAGCAGATAATTACTCTGTTTGACTGAAAGAGGAACAAACCATAGCCATCTCCTGGTCATCATTCAAGTTTGCAATGCTACAATGTTACAAATATTCCCTCATAATCTCCAACCTTCTGTGATGTTACTGATGACATCAGGAAAAAAATTAAATAAATTAAAATGTAGGATGCTGAGTTTTGAGTATTTGTATAATATCACTTAGATTCTATGAGCCAAAAAAGCTGACTATTTAGAGATGCAGGAAGGATTGTGTGAAATCTTTTGGTGACATAAAACGCGGTTCAGTGTTTAGGATTTCTTGTTAAAAAAAAAACAAATAAAGAAATTAAATGAACAAATTAATTTTTGGGATTGTACTCTTTCAATGAACATAAAATCATTCATTTAATGTGTGTAGCATTTGACCTAGCTCTTTCAAAATGTGAACTTGCACAACATTGTTAGGAGACAACTGTGTTATGGTTTGCTGAAACATAAAAGTAAAAAATTGTAAGAGAAATTAAGGTTCTAAATAGTTTTAATTTTTTAATAAGAAACACCTTTTTGTGTTGACATACCAAAGAGAAGATATGCATTTTAATGGATAATATATTCCTTTTTTTGTTGAAATCGATCTTACAAAAAAAAAAAAAAAAAGGACAAAAAAAGCACCGTTCAGGAACTGCTATCGATGTCAAGGTATTGGTACTGATATCGGTCATTTTTAAACGATACTCATTCCTAAGTGAAGCTACTCATTATTTTACCTTGCTGTTGTGCTCCATATATGTATGTGAACTCCCTTTTTCTTCCTTGTATTCAATGTACTGTCAGAGTCTAATGGGAAATTCAAAAAATTGCTAATGGTCTTGTATTCCTTCTTGCTGCATTAAGGCTATTATTCACTCTTATACATACTCCTTCTGCTGAGTATGTTTTATCCCCAAGAGTGAGCAGACCAGAGCATCATACTTATTCAGCATCTAAGGTCTGGCTTTTTTTGTTTTTAGGCAGACACTACTTTATTTAAAAAACATCAGTGAAATTGTGGACTCAACCTTTTTTTTAGTATTAATTCTCTTCTGAGGGTAAGTGTCATCTATCACTCTGTTATATCACAATATATGTCATAATGTCTTAAATGCAGGGATTCAAGGTTGTGGAAGATCCTTTGATTTTTATTTCAGTAGTAAATGTAAGAACTTCTCATAGTGGGCAGTTTATATTAATAAAAAAAAAACACTATTATAATCGCTATTTTAATTTAGGGTAAGAGTCGTGCTCTTGTAGGATGTGAACCTTCAACCTTTCAGTCATTAGAAATGAAGTTCATGCACATAACCACCATATAAGTGATATTTTGCAAGTTGTCATTTTTACATTTCACACCTTGACAGATTCAGCCACTATGAGTGACTGTCTTTTATTTCCTCTTTTTTATGCACTATGCATGTAAAGCAGATACATTTTAGAATCCATTTTAAAATCTCTCCAGAGATGTTCAGAGTTGTCCTGAAGCCCCTCCTTTGATATCTTGGATGTGTGCTTAGGGTCGTTGTCCTGCTGACAGATGAACTTTTGCTCCAGTCTGAGGTCAAGAGCGCTCTGGAGCAGGTATTTTTTCAGGATGTCTCTGTACATTGCTGAAAAACATCCCCACAGCATGATGTTGCCACCACCATGCTTCACTGTAGGGATGGTATTGGCCTGTTGATGAGCAGTGCCTGGTTTCCTCCAAACGTGACGCCTGGCATTCACACCAAAAAGTTTAATCTTTGTCTTATCAGACCAGACAATTTTGTTTCTCATGGTCTGAGAGTCCTTCAGGTGTCTCTTGGCAAACTCCAGACGCCAAGACGCCATTTTTGTGCTTTTTACTAAGGAGTGGCCATTCAACCATATAGGCCTGATTGGTGGATTGCTGCAGAGATGATTGTCCTTCTGGAAGTTTCTCCTCTCTCCACAGAGGACCTTTGGAGTCCTGACCGAGTGACCATCGGGTTCTCAGTCACCTCCCTGACTAAGGCCCTTCTCCCCGATCACTCAGTTTAGATGGCCGGCCAGCTCTAGAAAGAGTCCAGCTGCAGAAACATCTCAATGATCAGGGGAAACAGGATGCGCCTGAGCTCCATTTTGATGGCAAAGGCTGTGAATACTTATGTACATGTGCTTTCTCAATTTTTTTTTTTTATATATTTGCAAAAATATAAACTTTTTTAATGGTGTCATTATGGGATGTTGTGTGTAGAATTCTAAGGAAAAAATTAATTTAATCCATTTTAGAATAAGGCTGTGACATAACAAAACGTTACACATAGATAGTTAAATAGATAAGTAACAGTCAAACCTAGGGATGATTACCAATTGAAAACTCCAATCAGAATTATCAGTGTTATCGATTTAACTAAGTGCTGTGTCTAAAGTAACTGATCTGTATGAAAACTGTGTGCAATGTCATGGTTTTTTTTTTGTCTCAAATTCAGCGATTGAGCATGTCAAGTTAACATTACATAAACTGCTCAGCCATAGCATTAATATTGACTATCAATTATATAGCAGCAAACTGGTGACAGTTTGCATGGGCATTCAAGACTCAACCATGCCCATGGAGAGCACTGGTCATGTGAGAAAGGCACCAGAACACCCAGTGAACCACAGCACAATGTGCACTGGGCATAGCAAGCAAAGAGCCCACCCCACAGTGCCGACCACACAGCACACCTCAAGGAGCCAGAGCTGCCCAGGCTGCCCATGCTACCCAAGAGGAGCCTACACAGTGATGGGCATAATGTTTTAAGCTGTAATGTTATAGCTGATCAACATATGTACAGTATATAGAGAAAAGAAAAAGCAGGCCCATGGTACAACTTAAGAGACAATCAGAAATATTTCATATATTTATAATTTTTCAGAATACTCTTTTGAACCAGGGGGTTTATGCTGACAGCTATTGATGACTACAATTCACCATTTGGAAAAAATTACTTGGCATCTTGCTGTTTAAAGCCAATATTTCGAACATTTGAAGCATTCAGCTTGCCAGTATGATTTCCCATCTGACTGACAAAAATAACATTGGTCTGCACTGTTTAAAGTTCACACAGGATGAGAATTGGCAGAGATAATGACGAGTCTTCAAGTGGGTGGTGTTTCTGACATTCTGTGCAGGTGTTTGACTGAGAAGAAACTCTTGGCAATCCATTACTGATTAAGAACTGTATTTATTCAGTATAAGTCTGCTAATCTCTTTTTACCTTGATTCACGCTAATGGCTTTGCTCTAACGTGCTTTGTATCTTCAGTTGCCTTATGATTTGTGAATCTCAGGCTACTATGTATTACATGGAAACCTCACAATTAGATTATAGAATTTTGAACTATTTACTGGATAGGCATTAAAAGGACGTTAATTGCTAGAGCAGCCAGTTGTTGACTCGTATTTAGGAAATAGTTAATACTTAATTAATAATTACTCCAAAACAAAAGCTTGTATTGTTAATGGAAGCCTCTAAATGAACAGGGGGAAAAGCCTCTAAAATCAGATAGTGGTGGCAGAAGAACGGAATGGGTTCAGTGCATTTTGAGATGAGGGCATTTGTACTGATAATTATTTTTTTGGAATTAGCTGAGATTAATTATAAGGACGCTGCTTTCAAAATGACCTACAATTGCTTAAATGGAATTGTTTCATCTGGTAATCAATTGTTTTCTACTTCTAGCTACACCAAGTATAACTATGTAGATGCAAATGGCAGATTTAAAAAGGCTAGATATGTTATAAATGGCAACATTCAACATTTAATGTGGGAGGAAACTGGAGTGCCTGGAGGAAACCCACCAAGCACAGGGAGAACATCCAAACATGCACACAGAGGTGAGAATCAAACCTGGCTGGAAATCGAACCTGGACCCTGGAGTTGCAACGCGAAGTGCTAACCCCTAAGCCACCGTGCCACTGGAAATTCGGAATTTCAGAATTTAAGGGATTTTTTGAGAGATTTTTTTGGAAGCCTTTTTTTCCCCATATACTTTTGTAATAAATTTTTTTTTGGTTTACGAGTAATGCGGTTTGCGAGTGTTCCACAAGACAAACAAAAAATTTTGATCAATTTTTACTTGGAAAACGAGTATTGTCTTGGTTTACGAGCGCAAAGTATCATGTATCACGCATGCGCTTCTTGATTTGACGTCACGTAATCACAACTGAGCCAACCGTTTTTCTCTCTCTTGCGCTGCGGGTAATTGTCTTCCCTGCTGGGTCTTAGTGCTCGTCTCTTACTGGTATAATCAACATCCGTGTGTGTGTGTGTTTCTTTTTCTTGCGCTGCGGAGTGTGTGTTGTGTGACACTACGCCTGTTCACACACACACACACACACACACACACTCTCTCTCTCGTCTTTAGTGTGTGTCAGTGTTTGAGTGTGTGTTATATGTGTGCGTGCGCGTAATTTGACACCGTGCCAGTTCACTCTCTCTCTCTCTCTCTCGCCTTTAATGTGTTTGTGTGTGTGTGTGTGTGCAGCAGAGAGGGAGTGCTTCACTTACACACAACTGACACAGTGTCAAATTATGTGCGCGCATACACATAACACACACACTCCGCAGCGCAAAAGAGAGAGAAAAACACACACACACAGCGCCTGTGCGCATAAATGGAAACACTTATCTGTCTGGAATTTTTTTTTTTTTTTTAAGCTAAAGTGCAGGTTAATTTGTTTTATTTTCACTTTATATTTTGTGTTAATTATTTTTATGTATAAATTTTTTGGGGCTATGGAACGAATAATTTTAATTTGCTTTGGTTTACAAGTGTTTTGGAATACGAGCCTACTTCCGGAATAAATTATGCTCGCAATCCAAGGTCCCACTGTAATTATTTGTCAAGCTTGAGGCTGTACTTTGTTCGTATGCGCTGGTTATCAATATATCAGGAAAACATATTTGCTCCTGAGTAGCATGCTGGATGAATGTCTTGATGTCTTCCTATTTTGGAGAAATTTGCATCAGCATCGCATGTGTCTCTGCAATATTTAGATTCTCACTTGAATTTAAGTAAAATGTGAACACCTTTTATGATTTTTATTATTTTTTATTATCTATTTGTTTTAAAGGGGTCATCCAGATACATTTTTCATTAAATGTTAATATGATCTTTAGGGTCCTAATGAAAAGTTTGTAATATATTTAATTAAAAATTCTTAATAGTTGTGTAAAAAAAACACTACTTTTACCTGATAAAAACTAGCTCTGTTCTCAGCAACCTATTTCAGTACATGCTCCTTTAAATGCTTATGATCTCTGCTGAGCCCGCCCCCCAGTTCTGTAGGGCATGTCTTCACAACACACGTGGGGTAGAGCCACGGGAGTGTGGTCCCGTGCGGGCAATGCTTTGTGGGTAATGCAGTCCAAACTGGAAAACGTTGGAATATAGAGCCTAAGCCTGTTTTCTTAAGTAGTTTTTGTTTTGATTTAAGTACGGAACCTACGCGGAAGTTTGTAATATCGCCTGACAACGCAGAAATGAAAAGAATGGACATGCACACGATTTGTCTTTCTTATTACTGCATGGGCATGAATTAACGGGCTGTTACGCTGCCGCAAGCAACAACAACAAAAGCGGAGAAGCTTACTGAGAGAGATACGAACGCGATGTGTTTACTGATGTGTTTACATGACTTCTTAATCTTCGACAAACATCGTTATAAACCATCTATAGTTACAAAGGTAAGCATGATATAGATCTGCAAAGATTCATAGAAAAAGGAATTACACTCACGAGCCTGGTGAAGATGAAGCAGGAACAAGAAGCGTTAGTACAGATCCATTTCTTAGGAGCAGCTTCGTAGCAAAACCTGCTTTATATTGACCCGCGTTTATAAAGCAGTCTGGTGAAAAATAATTAGCGCAAACATAAACGCATTTAGGTAGATCGGCGGGGACGTTAGCTTCAAAAACTAAATTCAGCCACTGCGTCCTCAGCGGCTCAGATGTCGGTAGTGAATGACGACTGCTGTGTTCGCTATTACACCCAACAACTGTACACCACACTCGCTTAGGCGGCGAAAAACAATGGCCGACAGCTTCTTCTTACTCGGGGCGGGTCTTTGCTAAAGCACCAGTGTCAATCAACTATAGTAGGAGCGGCCTCTTTTGGTGTGGCGTCACATTGCAAGGCATTTAAGATTGGCCTGATTTCAGAAGGGGCATGTTATTGTAATAAATGAAAAGAAAATCACTGGGCGGCTCTTATTCATCGTAAAGTGGTTGTGTACGCACTCTTCTAACACACAGTTCAGTCCAAACAGCTTAAAAAAGTGCATGTAGGCCCGTATTACCCCTTTAAATACAATATAGTCAACTGTGTTAAATGTGCCATGGAAATGTTATATTGGCACCCTGCTAGTGTGGATATATTGTCAACATATGTTAAGAAAAGTCATTAAATCTTATGTTTTGCTCATAGCTATTAAAAACTTTAACCATAAAGTAGCTAATTACACAAGTCAAAAATGTATATTTTGATTACACTTCCATGTTGAATTTGTTTGAAACTTTTAATAGATTTTTCTTAATGGTGGTTTTGACAATAATGATTTGCTTCTCTCACGTCACACACTGAGTTTTTTTGGAAAAACCCAACTGTTTCTATGACATACCGCAAATCCTTTTTTTATCCTTGTGTTCTTTTGCCCTGTTTGACTAGCTCATCAAAGCTTTGCCTGCCTGCCTGCCTATTGTCAGAGACTCACAGGCAATTTGAGTCCCACAGAAACCAATAAATCCCGGACGGTCGAAGGTCTTCACAGTAGGCCACCTCAATCAATTTGGTAAAGACTTTGGATGCTGCAGTCCAATTCTACTGAAATGCCTTTTAAAAAAGAAATAAATAAATAAAACAAAATAATATAATCTCTTTCATTGTAGAACAGAGTTATAGAGGCCAATCAATGCAAAATTACTTATCCAGTATTGCACCAATGGCAATGAAGTGCTACATATTCTCTATATTGTTCACTGAAATAATCCGGGAAGCCTTGGGAGAATGAAATTGCTATTTTGGTTGTTATAAACCTTTTGTCATGCAAATTAGAAGATGCTTGGGTAAAATTAGATTTTTAATTGAACAGCGTTCTTAATCCTTGTTGTTACATTTCTCTGCTGTTTCATGTGTAATTCATTTTAAATGTACAGTAAAATGGTATATTCATTTCTTATTTAAATATGCCCCTAATAGGCCAATGTGACTAATTATTAAAATTATTATTTCAAATCTGATGCCTGCTAGAGGTCTCAAAAAAAAAAGGGGGGCACCAAAGGGCTGAAAAAGAAAAACAATTTGAAAAGATTCAGGAGAGTTTTGCATGAATTAGTCATAAAATGAGCTCTGAACTTTATATAAGTCACAACAATAGAAAAACAGTCTGCTTAAAATAATACTACACAAACATTATATATTTTCATGTTTTTATTGAACATAACATGTAAACATTCACAGTGCAGGGTAAAAAAAGTATGTGAACCCCTAGACTGATGACATCTCCAAGAGCTAATTGGAGCCAGTAGTGAGCCAACCTTGAGTCCAAACAGTGTGATGATATTGGATGTGTTGCTGAAAGCTGTTCTGCCTTTTAAAAACACACACCAGTTTTGGGTTGACTGGTTTCAAGAAGCACTGCCTGATGTGAACCATGCCTCGCAGAAAAGAGCTCTCAGAAGACCTACGATCAAGAATTGTTGACTTGCGTGAAGCTGGAAAGGGTTACAAAATTATCTCCAAAACGCTTGATGTTCATGTGTCCACGGTAAGACAGACTGTTCACAAATGGAGAAAGTTCAGCAGTGTTGCTACTCTTTCTAGGCGTGGTCGTCCTGTAAAGATGCCTGCCAGAGCACAGCGCAGAATGCTTAATGAGGTAAAGAAGAATCCTAGAGCGTCACCTAAAGACTTAAAGAAATCTCTGGCACAAGCTAGCATTTTTGTTGACACATTTACAATAAGGAAAACATTAAACAAGAATAGAGTACATGGGAGGACACCACAAAGGAAGCCTTTGCTGTCCAAAAAAAATATTGCAGAACGTTTGAATTTTGCAAAAGAGCACCTGGATGTTCCACAGCACTACTGGCAAAATATTTCATGAACAGATGAAACCAAAATTGAGTTGTTTGGAAAAAACACACAACACTGTGTGGGGAAAAAAAGTCACAGTACACCAACATCAAAACCTCATCCCCACTGTAAAACATGGCAGAGGAAGCATCATGGTTTGGGGCTGCTTTGCTGCCTCAGGGCCTGAATGGATTGTTGTCATTGATGGATATCAAGACATTTTGCAGGAAAACGTAAGACCATCTGTCCACCAAATGAAGCTCCGGAGAGGATGGGTAATGCAACAGGACAACAACCCAAAGCATACAAGTAATTCAACAAAAGAATGGCTTCAACAGAACAAAATACGCCTTCTGGAGTGGCCCAGTCCTGACCTCAACCCGATTAAAATGCTGTGGCATGACCTTAAGAGAGTGATTTACACCAGACATCCCAAGAATATTGCTAGACTAAAACAGTTTTGTAACGAGGAGTGGTCCAAAATTACTTTAGATCGTTGTGCAGGTCTGATCTGCAACTACAACCTTTGGTTGAGGTTATTGCTGCCAAAGGAGGGTCAACCAGTTATTAAGTCCAAAGGTTCTCATACTTTTTCCACCTTGCACTATGAATGTTTACATGTTATGGTAAAAAAAACATGAAAACATATAATGTTGTGTAGTATTATTTAAAGCTAACTGTTTTTCTATTGTTGTGACTTGGATGAAGATCAAAGCACATTTTATGTCCAATTCATGCAAAACTCCATGTAATCCCAAAGGGTGCACATACTTTTTCTTGCAACTGTACATCAGGCTTGTAAGATGATTAGCTATAAGAGGTATGTCTTAGAGAGGCAGAGTCTTTTAAAAGTAAAGATGGTCAGAGGTTTTCCAATCTGTCAAAGAATGCGTAAAAAGATTGTAAAATACTTTAAAAACTATGTCCCTCAATGTCAAATTGCAAAGGCTTTGCATATCTCATCATCTACAGTGCATAGCATCATCAAATGATTAATATCTGTGCATAAGGGACAAGGCTAAAGACCTTTGTTGGATGCCTGTGGTCTTCGGGCCCTCAGACGACATCGCATCACTTATCTCCATGATTGTGTCATTGACATTACTAAATGTGCCCAGGAATACTTCCAGAAACCTCTGTCGGTAAACACAATCCACCATGCCATCTGCAGATGGCAACTAAATCTCGGCCTAAAGATGAAGGAGACCTTCTAGCGTGTTATCAGCATTTAGTTCAAAAGCCAGCATCTCTGATGGTATAGGGGTTTATAAGTGCAAACAGCTTCTGTAAAAATTTAATTTCTTTGTATTAAAAAGTTAGGCAAAGATTTCTGCCATACGGAATGACATGCCAACATGTACATTGGCTTTAACCTGAAATAATAATATCACTGAGTACAATAAAGCTCATCAGTTTATTTTTTTAGCTTTAACCTTTTAACTATTTTTAAAAACTCTTTACCCATCAATGACTGGTACTAACGCAGGTATACGATTAGATATGTTAAAAATCACATCATCATAAATGCATAGTTTACACAGTGAGTTTGTAAAACCAACAATAATTCTGGCTCCCACAGACTGGTTACAGTATGTGCTCATGTGATACACAGATAAATTTAAGAAGGTGCTCCTAACAACAACTCGTTATGTGTATAAACGCCACCTGTCCACAAAATCTCTATCTTCCTTTCAAACCTCACCACCATGGGCAAGACGAAAGAGCTGTCACAGGACATCAGAGACAAGATTGTAGACCTGCACAAGGCTGCAATGGGCAACAAGACTTTTGGTGAGAAGAAGACTCTTGGAGTGATTATTCGCAAATGGAAGAAATATAAAATAACAATCAATTGCCCTTGGTCTGAAGCTCCATGCAAAATCTTATCTCATAGGTAAGGATAATCAGAAGACAAGTGACCGAACTGAACTACGAGGAGCTTGTGAATGATCTCAAGGCAGTTGAGTCCACAGTTAGACTGGTAACACTATATGCTGCCATGGATTGAAATCCTTTCATGCTGCAAGGTCCCCCTCCTGAAAAAGACACATGTACAGGCCAATCTGAAGTTTGCCAATGAACAGAGAACCTTCGGAAAAAAGTGCTGTGGTCAGATAAGACCAATATTGAGCTCTTTGGCATCAATCTGACTTGCTGTTTTTGGAGAAAGAAAAATGCTGACTGTTCCCATAAGAACATCATCCTTACAGTCGAGCGGGGGGCGGAAACATCATGCTTTGATCTATAAAGTATAGTGGAGTAAAATCCCTTCTGAGATGTGTGAAAACCTGGTAACCTACAAGAAACGTTTTTACCTCTGTGCTTGCCAGCAAGGGTTTCTCCATACATAGTAATATGTTGCTTGGGGATCAAAAACTTATTTTTTTTCATTGAAATGCAAATCAATTTATAACATTGTGCTTTTCCTGGATTTTTAGTTGATATTTTGTCTCTATCCTTTATAATCCAATGATAAAATGATAGAGCCTTTATTTTTTGGGTAGTGGGCAAACCTACAAAATATTCATGGGATTAAATAATTGTCACTGTATAATTAGATACATGTTTATAAGTTCTTTGTTCACATTGTCTAATAAACCCTTTCTTGTGTTAGTTATAGTCATCTCCTTCCCCTGGTAAACTGATAGTGTGCATGGGTGGTGCCAGGGAGGGGCATTTATTTATTTTCCATTTTTGAAGTGTTAATACAATAATGTATTATTAATTATTAAAAAAATAAATACATATATTAATAAAACAAAATAATTATGTTAGGCTAAAAAGGTGATAATGCGATCGCCAATGCGATATTGGCGATCAGATTCAGCCAATAGAAATAACACACTTGATTTTGATAGTTTATGTCATGTTAGCCGGAACTTTTTAATAATTTTTTTTTTAATAACTTAGCATTACTTATGTCTATGGTTATGAGAGTAGATAGAGTATTTTGCTATAAAATGTCTAATAATACCTGTCTGTTTTAAGTTTAAGTTGCGAATTGCTTTTGGCAATTGAGGCACAAATTCTCATTAGTCACCTGTGTGCAATACTCAATTATATAACATTGGCTCTGTAGATTGGAACACTATTGGTAAATTATTTGAGGTGTTTGTTAACTGGCAGTATATGTTTGTAATTTTCTGAGGCTGAAATGTGCCTAAACTTGTGTGTGTCTTGTAGCCAATTTGTATTCAAGCTCTGGCAAGGGCATAATTATGTAAAATTTTATAATCTGAGGTTTTACTGTAGCCTGGTTTGTGAAACATCTACTGTATATCCTGTGGCATTAATATCTGTCCTGCCTTTAACAAATAATGGCATTTTGTCTGCTGTGAAGCAGGTAGTGTGTGTGTGTGTGTGTGTGTGTGTATTTGTACATGCCCAGCATATTAATGGGAAACCCTAAATTTCAGAGCACCCTTGTTGAATATGCAAGTAACCACATATGAGCAGCAAAAGAAAACCTCTGGCACTGCTCCTAATTGTATGGCCTTAATTTACATACAGTGCTGTGAAAAAAGTATTAGCCCCTTACTGTTTTTTTTTCTTTTGCACTTAAATGATTGATATCATCAGACACCATTTTGCAAACGCCTAATTGCAGTTCTTGCTGCTATGGGTGGTACAAGAAGTTATTAGGTTTAGGGGGAAATTACTTTTTTTATGCAGGGCCAGGCAGTTTTACACAGCTTTTCTTCCCATAATAAATTAAATTATTATAACTGTATTTGAACTTGAATGGATGTTATATTTTATTACCCAATAACAATTTCCTTTATTGAGTTGAACACATCTAAGATATTCTAAGAAAATTCCCACTCATTCTTAAAGCAAAAAAAAAAAAAAAACTAAACAACTGTTGCTAGCCCTCAGGAGTTTATCCAAACTATTTTTAATGTGATTACTGTGTTTTTAATATGTAATAAAAAAAGTGATGCACCTCAACTGGTCTCTAGCGATCATTGCAAGGTGTTTATATGCAAGAGATTGTACGTGTATAACATACAATTTGAAAGTGTAACTATTTTATTAAGTGTGGTATTCTGTCACGTTGCCTACATTTTAAAAGACATGTAAGAGCCCAGCTTTAGGATTGGTATCTTTGTGTACAGCCAGCTGTGCTGTCATGCATGGCTGGCACTCGGGACAGGCCATGTCCATGTTTATTCAGGCCACTGACACTCACAGACGCGTGTTAATCCAAAATCCTCCGTTCCCCTCCTCTTCATCGTCACCTACCCACTCGTCCGCCAGATCCAGTGACATACTTATTGTCAGAGACTGTCTTGCTGTCAACTGCGTGAACAATTTCCCCTCCTCATGGTGTCTCACAGTGTTTTTACTTGGCACAGATTATACAGTGTGAGTTAGGTATGTTATTGATTTGAAGGTGTTGTTCTGTAAATGAGAGGTGTACTCCAATCTACTGTTTTCCTTTTTATTAGAGATGATGAAGTGATTTTAATCATTTTTGTAATTCTGGTGTTCTTTTTTTAATTGCTGAGTAATGTTTGTGCATCATTGCATTTTGGTTATATTCTGTTCTGTCTTAAATTTGTCTTTAAATGTTGTTGATAATGATAACGTTCAGCAAGATCTCAGTAAAACGCTACAATATTATAAAAATATAATGTAATATATAATATAGAATTTTTAAGTATGAGCTTAGATGCACTAAGGAATAAATGGTTGTATCGATTGTTTAACAGCTGCAAGTTTAAACACTGGTTTGATTTCTTTTCATCATATTTCATTAAGAAAATGCGAGTGGAGTGGTGCAGATGCTGTGCTGTTTAGAATTCTCAAGTCACCTCTCATTTCTGCATATTGTGCTTCCGAAAAGCCGGTATTGTAATTTTTTAAAATCTAGTTTTGAGGAATAGTACCCCAGGCTTCCTTACAGATTTTTGGCTCTCATTTTTGGCATGGCTCTCATTTTTGGCATGGCTCTCATTTTTGTCTGCATAAAGCTTAAGGCATGAACCAGTAAGAAACAGGTGCAGATGATGACAAATGATCAATCTTAGTGATTAGTATACTGGTGATGCAGACTGCTGAGTGGTTAAAGCAGACGACGGGGAAACGAGGTTGCTTCTGTGGTTCAATTTTTAAATTATACTCTTAGGCACTTGGTGCCCTGTCAGTAAAACACATGTTCACATTTTTAATCTACATAACTTAATTTCATATGAAGAAATAAGGAGTGACTCAAGATTATTGTATGTCATTGTAAGAATATCATACAGTACATTGAGATTATTTCTCATAACAAATGTGCTGAAGTTACCATTTTACACAATTTACTCTCTGTACAACAAGTTTTTTCCAGTATTGTTGTTTTTATACAGCTGTTTATACACTGCTGAATGCAGTTGTAGTAAACTTATTCAGTATACTTGATATAATGGGAAGTCAAAATTTGTTACATTTAGCTTCTTCTGTTTTTTTTGAACTGCTTGCTTTTGAACTCCCTTGGAGTCGTGTGGTTTTATCAGAGACAATCCTCCATTCTGCAATTTGTATAGGAATACCAGTCATTAAACAAATGAGCTGCTAGCAGTATGTTTGACTTGTTTGACTAATTATTATGACAATATGTCAGATTGTTTTCCCAGAAATCTTGTGATCCTCATCTGTCTGTTCCAATTTTTCTGGATTCATTCATTTCTGTTTCATTGACTGGACTTGGCTGTCTTCCTATAAATATGCCAGCCTCTCTTCATATCCTTGAGAGCTTGCCATGTAAAATATGACTTACTTAACAACAACAGAATTATGCAAATAATTTTGTCGAGCTGTTTCTACTGAAAGAAATAATTAGTAAATGTGAAAAACGTTCAGACTTCTCCAGTATAGTTGTAATAATGTGATGTCATTTTTAGGATCAGATTTTAGAAACAAAGTAGACCATCTCACATTTGGGTAATTTTGGGTTTTTACAGATATTACATTTCTCAAACACAAATAAACAGCAGAATAGTACCTCAATACATTCTTTTGGAATCCATGTCTGAGGGAAAGCTTTTTGCTAGCAGGTTCCAAACTGTAGTTCAGTAACGCTAAACTATTTTCACACCTTCAGGTGTTAATGAAACCTCAGAGATATCATCGGAAAAAGAGAAAAGTGCTAATTAAAGGACTGACTTGTCTGTGTATGTTGGAACAGCTGCTTTGGTTTGACAGACGAAAAGGCTTAGAGTTGAATAGACAATATACACAGAAAGAAATAAGACTGTAAATGTACCATTAAAATAAACTCTGTGTGAAAATACAGATGAATAATAATAATAATGCTTATGTTTTTGGAGGATTGTTATTTGAATAAATTAAATTACATAGTAGTATTGTTCTACTATTTTTGTGTATTTTGTATGTTTAAATTAATGTGACAATTTTATGGTGTTTTTCATATGTTATAATTGCAAATGTCAGGGCAGTGTTCCATCATTTGGAGCAATAGAGCCTGGCCCCATCAGTGGGCCTGGCATATTTGTTTGTTTGTTTTATTACTACGATAGATAGATAGACAGACAGACAGACAGACAGACAGACATATTATTGATCCCGAAGGAAATTCAAAAAGCCACAAGTTTGAGGACATCTGACTGTCAAAGCCATATGTTAACCTATTGATTGCAAAATGAGATTTAAATTTTGGCAGTTTTGAAAAAAAAAAGAAATTGGTGTTGAAGAAGAAGCAAGCATTACAAGCTGGTTTAGATTTTTCTTTTGCATCGTTTCTTCGAGTCACAAGTTAAAAAGCACAAATTCCAGTTCCAGTTCTGTACTGTATTAATTCAAGACATAGTCAAAGTGCTTTTTAAAAATCAGATTTCAGGTTTAACCCTGTGCTTGCTGTATTAATCACCTCAGCTCTTCTGTAAAGCGCAGAATTGGAGTAAACCAACCCATGAGAAATAGTACTGTGGTATGTACTATTGTTTACTACTTTAAACTATAATACATAAAATAATATACCATAGCATTATTGTGGGCACCATAGGACTTTATAGAGCACCAGGTCAAGTACTACACCAATTCCGTGGGTACCATGGTACTGTTATTGTACCAGACTAGAGTACATGTACCATTGTACAAACGTATGTACAGTAGTGTGGTACATATACAATAATGCACCTTATAAGTCAGATTGGATTTGTTACCTGCTAGGCTTTTGTACCAATTTGACTGGCAGATTAGAGGGGCAAGGCATATTTTGCAAGCTAAGCTAGTACAGGGGACCTTGGATTGCGAGTAACTTGGTCTGCAAGCATTTTGCAAGACCAGCAAAATATTTTAATAAATTTTAACTTGTTAAACAAGCAAGTCTTGATATACGAGTACAGTAGTCCGCATGCTCTTTGCCTGTGAAGCGGCATCTGATCACAACTAATCCAATGGTTTTTCTCAATTGCGCTGTGGGATTGTGAGTAATCATTCTCCATGCTCAGTCTCAGTGCGCATGCGTCACTCATCAACATCCATGCGCACGTGTATTGTTTACTATAACATTGTGACCGTGTGTGTACGGCCCCGTTAAGGAAAAAAGTTAAAAAGGCTGTAGCAATGCGGAAAATTAATCTGTTTAGAGAAGTGGTTCCAGTAGCGTGTTTGTGTGTGTGTGTGTGTATGTGCGAGAGTGTGTGAAAGTCGTCCTACACAGTAGCCCCCCTGCTTTTGCTCTCGTCTCACACTAGTCACGATTCTTTTCAAAGGTAAAGTGCAGGTTAATTTGTTTTATTTTTACTTTATAATTTGTATTAAATATATTTAGATAAATATGTTTGGTTGTGGAACTAATCATTGGAGTCACCATTATTTTTCCTATTTTTTAGTGGGAAATTTGCTTTGATTTAGTGTTTTGATATACAAGCACACTTTTGGAACAAATTATGCTTGCAATCCAAGGTTCCACTGTACTTTGAAAGTAAAGCTTGGTTTCCTTATTTATAAGAATATCGTTATACATGACATCATGAATTTGCTTATGTAGTGGCAAGTGAATGATAAAATAAAGTCTGCACTAGTTTGTAGTAATTAATAGTTACAAATCCCCTAGTAAACATTTTACCTTTTTAAAAAATTGTTCAATTCTAAGTTTTCGAGCCTCTGTATTACTTTTGTAGTGGCTTGAAATTTTTGGATACTCCAGCATATTGCATACGCTCAAAAACTGTATGTTTATGCTGTTTATGGATTAACAGCAGATAAAGAAACCTCCATATTTCTCGGTAGTAAACACATGAATCAACAAATCCAACAAATCATACTGGAAGGTTGCTAGTATATGCAGGATGTGACCATAGTGCTTTACAGACAGCAATATATTTTGTTTGGTCATATTCTCTATGCTCATATTCAATCTCTATAGCTTATTTGCTCTGTAGCTTATCAGTCACTATGGTCCCTCATTTTGAATCAAAATAAATTGCCAAAGCAATGAAATGAGTTTTCTTCCTCTCACCTTTTATGGTGCCAGTCTGACAAGACATGTTTTTGTATCCATAGGATTCAATTTCAGTGCAGTGTAATAGTGACTTTTTTTTTTTTGCTTTGCATCATGTGTACAATAAAAAGCCTTTAAAATTCTGTTTTGTTAAAGCTCTCTGTGTAAGGAGTTTGGTGGGTTTTCTCTGGTTCGGTGATATGCACAAAATCCTTCCATTTTTACAAGAAGAAAAGTAATTTGGTTAATAATAATATAATAATTTGCAATTTTTTATTTCTTTCACATAGAAGGGTAGTAAGTTTTCCATCATTATTAAAAGAAGACAAGAAGACACTCAAGTTGCTTTAAGTGTATGAATCTAGTTTATTTTAATAAAATAATCAAATAAAGCACAATTAAATATGTTGAGGTATTTTGCTGTCCAGGGTGACATGCAGCTACAGTATATTACCAAAAGTGTTCGTTCATTTGCCTTCACATGCATATGGGAATCCTAATTCATAGGGTTTATTATGATGTTGGTCCACTCTTTGCAACTATAACTATTAGCTTCCAATCTTCTGTTAAGGCTTTCCACAAAGTTTAGCAGTGTGTTTATGGGAATTGTTGACCATTCTTCCAGAAGCGCATTTGTGAGGTCAGACAACAATGTTGGACAAAAAGGCCTGGCTCACTGTCTCCACTCTAATTTATCCCAAAGGTGTTCTGTTTTTTTTTTTTTATATATATATATATTTTCTTCTAAAATTTAGTCTTGTCCAATTCTTTTTCCCTGATTTTCTCCCAAATCTAGTCGTGTAGCCAATTTCTCCCCGTCACTAGGAGGCTTCCACATTAAGGCTACTACTACCACTCAGTCGGGAGGACGAAAGCTATCCCGTGTTTCCTCCGAACCACGTGACGCGAGCCGACCGCATCTTTTCAAACTGCTCGCTCACACACCGTTAGGGGCGGAGTAACACACTCGGAGCTCCTTCCGCGTGCGTGAGCTCACAGATGCCCCTGATTGGCTGTAGAGCCGTGATTAATGTGGGAGCGCAAGTACCTCTCATCCCTCCCCCCTGAGAGAGCTCGGCCAATCAGCTCTCTCTGTGCCTCCGGCTGTCAGAGGAAAACAGCATCACCCGGGGTTCGAACCAGCGCTCCCCGGATAATAGGGCGAGCACTTTACCACTGCGCCACTCAGAGGCCCCAAAGGTATTCTGGTTGAGGTCAGGATTCTGGCTCATCCATGTCTTTTTATGGACCCTGCTTTGTGCACTGGTGCGCAGTTGGACCTAATGTTGCTTGTCTCTCAGGAGTTGGGCTTGGCCCCTTACTTTCAGTGAAAGGAACTCCAAATGCTTCAGCATTTCATTACTCTGAACTTTGTGGGAACAGTTTGGGGATGGCCACTTCCTGTTCCAACATGACTAAAGCAAGGTCCAAATCAAAACTTCCACTAAACATATTCCCAAACTTCGTGGAAAGCCTTCCTAGAAGAGTTGAAGCTGTTATAGATAAGAGCGGGCCAACATCATATTAACCCTATGGATTAAGAATTGGATGTTACTTAAGTTCATATGCAAGTGAAGGCAGGCATTTTTACCGAAGTTTATTATGGGACAAACCTTGCATTTTTATGTGACAACTTTCGCAAGAGAAATTTATCTTTAGAATTTATAAAAAAAATTAGGAAGAACATTAGTAGAAGTAGCTACAAATTAAACCCTTTGGGATTTTTTAGGAAAAAACATGTATTGCTTTATTTCTAGATTGGATCATACAGATTTATTTTATTTGAATTTACCTTTAAATAGGTAGAAAAAAAAAATCTAGTATTCCAATACCAGTAACATTTCAGAGAGTAATGCAGATTATCCTTTCTTCTGAAATTGAATAGCTCTATTGTGCCCAGACAAATTAAAAAAATAAATGTAATGGATCAATTCCTGCAGGACCTCTTGTATCTGTCATCCTAATGTATTGCCCACCAATATTGCTTTGGATCACTGACTCGACTCTCCAAGACCTGGCTAATCTGCATTTATGTTATGCAGTTGCTTGTCCTAAAGGCCAGCCCAACCTACTTTGAAGGGCATAGTGTTGCTTTACTGCTGTGCTTTAAAGTTTATTGTATTTGGCTTGTCGTAATAGTCAGTGCCGTTGTTCCTGCAATGCATTAAACCAACAATTAGATTAGTTTTTCATCTTATACATCTACTTTCTATAGTAGTAGTAAAAGATAGAGATGGTGTGGTGGCAGTTGTACATGAGAGTAATGTATCATCGAAGAAATTATTTATTTTTAAACCTGCTTCACATGTGTGAACGTGTGAAATACAAATTTACCATCAGATTGTTTCATTTATTTCGATGTTATTATATGCAGTGTTTGTGCAATATCAGAATGTTCTATCGTGCAGCAGTATTATTGTATTGTAAATTGGATGCATCATAAAAACTGTATTAAGCTTAATAAGGAAATGGCAAAATGTCCTGATGGTTAAGAACAAGGTCAACATTGATGTGGAATCAGGGGTGTGAGGTTAGAATGACGCGCATTAGAACAATACATTCCAATATTTATATTCATGTATACTTTTATAGAATAATAGAAAATGAAGCTTATTTTACATCTTTAAACCCACCAATGGTAGCATTTCTTATCAGATAGCCTAAAGAACATTATAGTTCACATGACACAAAAGCATCAAATTTTTAATTAAAAAAAATGCTTAGACATGGTAGTTTTTTTAATGAATTTGTTCAATAATGGTTGAATAAAAATGTTTTAGATAGCAACCACGACCATATTTAAGCAGATTTTGTTTTAAAATAAAAAGGTTAAAAGCACAACAGAAAGCAGTGTTGCACATAATTTGTGCTCACATTTTCATGTTGTAGTTGTAATTATTTAAATAATGAACAGTGAACAAAGTCAACCCCAGCTTATGTGGTAGGAGTAATCCATGCTAAACAAAACTCCATAAAATATTTCATACATGTGATGTCTTGAGAGCAGTGGTAGAGCAGTTATTACAAATACCAGCACCACTAAACCACAGTATCCATAAAAACCTTGACAGCAAGTAAAACATTATAATATGAAAATCACTAGGGGCAATTCCAATAATGTTATTAAAAAATTCCAAAATACCAAGAGACACCTTAAAATTCTATATTTTAAAAAAAGGAAAACCCATCATGCTGTAACATATTGCCATTTCAATATTCCATTATAAAAAGCACACACAAAATTACAACATGCCACAGTAAGAACATATTTTATAAATACTGTATATGAGGGGTGTCCAAGTCAAACCATGTTCTGTGCAGGGCCGTGTATAGTTTACCATTACCAGTGAACCCTTTACTGATATTTTAACTTTGATAGCGGTTCCTGAAAGATTTTTTTTATAATTTTCTTTATTTTAACCAGTTATTTTTCTCTTCCAGCTCATGTCCTTCTGCACCAGGTGGAACTAGCTAACCAAAGTCCTGGTTTGAATAGAACTCTCCTTGTATAATGTTATTCTTAATGTGTTTCCAACAGCATACACTTTTGATTTATTACATCTTCGGTGTTTCTGTGCACAATCACATTGTTATACTGACATGTTTAAATTCTAAAACTTTTAAGTGTCTCTTAATATTTCCTTCTGTATAGCTGTGTTTTTTTGTATTGTCAATATCAATTCACGTTGTTGTGTTAGGGACCTCATAGATCCATTGTAAAAGAATTAGAGGTTAAGGTCAGTGTAGTTCTGTTAGCTCATTGGACCTTTTTTTGGGGGGGGTTGGGGGGGGGGGAATCATTTTCCTTTTGTTTAAATCAAGTAGTTTGCATCAGTTTGCATGGTTTTAGTCAGTGTATATGACAAGGGTATAAAACCTTTCTTATTGTAGATATCGCTGCTACACAGTACAGTCAGTCATTCATCCTGTGAATAAGTTAATTCACATATCTTGTAGGTTATCTTATAATGTGAAACCATAATGTGTTTATGTCTCTGCCGTTAGTTTCTGAAGGCATTATGTTTTATGTTCAGAAATTATCCAAACGGACTTAAAGTCAAAGCAAGGTTAAAAGTCTGCAATGTTTTTTAGTAGGTTATTTTCTGTTTTAAGTATATTTTAATAGCACACAAAGTCGTAACTTTTTGATCAGGCTATCCACTTGCTAAATGTTCACTGGAACGACGATCCGGGTCAAGGCTCCGAGTCACCTTGACTCGGATCGTCATTTATGGCCTTCTTTAAAATGTTTCCACCATTCAAATGTTTTAAGGCGGCTGTCAGTTACTCATCAGTGTACTGCATGAATGAGAGTTATTTTTAGTCATAAATTGTTTTTCTTTGTGCAAGTTTGAGCTGACTTGAGCTGAACGCTTGCCTGCAGAGAGTTGTCGCTATCCTGCATGTTCCAGAGGAGACTGAGTAATTGAGACGTGACCATGGTTAAGCTGCTGAGGCAGGAAGTTCAGCAAAAGACTAAAAATCTTTTGATACAGAAACAGCCTTTCTCATTATCTCAGTCAAATATTTCCCTTTGCCATGGGCCATTCTGCACATTTAAATGTGCCATTATTCTGATATTGACCATCTGCTGTGCAATCATGTGAGACATTGGTTGCTAAAAGGGCAGCAATTAAGGTGCAAAGCTAGCATTTATGGTGAAAAGCCATACTGATTTTACTTTCAACATAACTTTGCTGGAAATCTGATTGGAAGACTTTGAAAACAAATGGGGAATGCAGAGCATCCGTTTCAGACCAAAGTCCTCATAGCTGGATAATTTAGAATGACAATAATTTAACTGCCATATGGAATATGGACTGGCTGGGATAGCGTTAAATCATTTTCCACTTTTCTTTTTCCACCGATAATGTGCAGTTAGCCAAATGAGCAAGATGAGCAAGCCTGTGATAGATCTCTAGTTCCAAAGTATTTGCTATTGACTTGCTCTGCAGGGTTAAATGTGTGTTTTTTTTTTGCCTGCATTTCAATTTACTGCTTACTTCATGTCGTCTTTTATATTATGGCCTATTTCCAACTGCACTTTCAATAGGATTGCTTCACAGATGCCCACATGGCCTACTGATCCAAAAGTGATCAAACAGAATAAGGACAATACTTCAATTCACCAACCTAAAATTGTTTGTCAAATTTTCAGAGCAGTCGAAGACCTAACAAAGTCATACTGTAGCTATGATTTTTGCCAGTAGTCTCCTTCCTCCATCAGTGACCTTATGAAACAATTTGTGTTGTCCTTTTAGGTGACTAGCGAATACCGTTCACGTGTGGTTAAGAAATCAGAAACACAACATCTTCTTCTTTCCCTCTTTTTTAACATCTCACTTGCTGATTTCAAGTTTTGATATATCGAAAAATTATCGTTATCGCAATAATGGGCGATATCTGTATGGCAATGAGTTGCGATAAATGAAATTTAATTTATGTGCCAAGCATTAGTATTTTCTTATTTAATTTTTGTTTAATAATATTTATTTTTATTAAAAAAAAAAAAAAAACTGGCAAGCCGAAGGAAACATTTTTTTTAAAAGATGCTCTTTATTTTAAAACACTCTTGATGAGTGTATGGTTACACGTAAATAAAAAGTAATGTTTGAAAGTAATTCATACTGTGTTGGCAGGTCTATGGTAACAGCAAACCAGAAATCAGAATATCTGCTGAGGGTTTTAAGTCATTAATAGTGTTTTAACGTCTAAATATTTGCAACTTCCTTGACATATAGTTATCATTACATGTATAAATAATAAAAAAAATAGCCAATAATAATAAAAAATGCATTTCTCTAGGGAAATGTTATATCGCAAGAAATATCGGTATCGCAATATTCAACAACAATATTGCATATCGCATATTTTCCTAATATCATGCAGTATCATTATATATATATATATATATATATATATATATATATATATATAACGTTCCTTTAATTATAAATTAAGCTGTAAAAAAATTTATCAACAAAAAATAAAAAAAAACTTTGATAAGCTATAGAATCATATAATATAAAATATTATATTATACATGTGTCCAATCACATGTATTTAAATAATTTTAAAGACAAGCAGCTCATTGGACCAGAGATGATTTCTTCTGGCCTAAAAAATTAAGTCATAATTTCACATACATTTAATTTTTTTGTATTATTATTATTGGATTATCTGGCCTGAATAGCCAGCTGAAGCCTTGTTAAAAATCTGTGAAAAAAAAATAGAATATATAAAATTGAATAGAGAAAAAAGTTTGTTTATTTCCCTCACATCGAACTGAAGCAGATTTGTCGAAATGGCTCGGATGTAGAATTTTAAATCTATCAAACTTTACACAGTAAAATCATTTCACACATTTCTCAAAGCGAATGTTAATATGCATACAGAATTTGAACAGCATTCTCCTAATAGCTGAGAGATGCAGAAAATGACATTTACTACTTTTTTTTCTCTTATTTTGGTCTCTTTTGACCGTTTCTCTTGCCCGCACTTTCTCTTGGGATTAGTGTGAGTTGCTTAGACTGGCTGTGTGAAATATTGTCTGTGCTGGTTCACTAATACCTCGAAGGCTGCAGCTAGTTTTGGAGTGCCTCTTTCTGCAGTGTTTTTTAAATGCCTAGCAGCTTATCACGCTCACACACTGCAGGCCGCCAAGTGGAGTGGATTGTTCCTTCTGGATTAAGCACTGAAATATCGCAGCAGTACCTTGACAGAGTGTGAATGGTAATTTTTGCATGGCGCCATTATTTTCATTATTGCCAACAGCAACCTTTCTGCTACAATGCAGGTTAAGGGAAAGATGTGCTTTGGTTTTATGCACCTGCATTAAAGGTTGCATGGTAATTATATGCTAAATAGCTATTTACATAATTTTTATATAAAAATAATCACACTTTATTAGACATCATGAATTGAGAATTCAGACCAAAACATGGTTTTGTTGCGAAAGTTACAGTAGGTGAAAAAAAAAATTTCAGATAGAATCATTTAACACCATTTTTCATAATACTTAATATGCTTCTTCATAATTCTACATAATGCTTCTTTTCTCCCAATCCATGCCTTGGTTTTTGTCAATATACATACACATTTATATTTTTATCAGACAAAAAGAAACTCACTCACTCATCCATCGTCCATACCGCTTAATCCTGTATTCAGGGTTGCAGGGGGCTTGGGGTCTATTCCTGGAGACTTGGGCTACAAGGCAGCATATATCCTTGGCAGGGTGCCAATCCATACACTTACACACTCATTCCCACACTATAGGCAATTACACAATCATTAGGCCCATTAGCCTTATCTGCATGTCCTTAGACTGTAGGACGAACCCAGAGCACCCGGAGGATACACACCAAGCAGGGGGGAGAACATGCAAACAGTTCTAACCATTCAGCCAGCTTGCCGGTATAAAAAGAAATGCATTTGCTAAATAAAATTTCATACCCTTCTATGTAGTGTTTATTAATTTATTTTTATTTAAATCTTTTAGTGATGTGATTGTCATTCAGATGAAACTTGGCCAATTTAGATTTCACATAAAAAGGCAATGATGTGAAAATGTATATTATTTTTAAATGCAAAATCGTTAAGATAATTGACATAATTTTGAACTGAATGCTTTAAGCAATTTAAGATATTTTTACAGGTCATATGCTTTTAGAAGCTTACACCAATTTTAGTATCAATACTCATAAAAAACAAATAATTTCCACTTTAAATTGTTATTGTGTGAAGCTAGACACTGAAAAAGTACCATCTCTGGGGCACATCTCTCCAAAATGGCTAAAATTAGCAACTTGAAATTTTTAGGGAAGCAAGATTCGCCTCTTCCATGTTGCATAAACCTCAGAAGTAGCTTCTATGGCACACACATTTTCTGTATTATACATTTCTGTATTATGTGTATAATATAAAAAGGTAAATTAATTACCAATTAATACTGTGTTTTGACACAACTTTACATTTATTTAATGGTTAAATAAACATTATGTCAATTCTGAATGTTAAATGTCTGCAAATGTTAGGGATGGGAATTACCTGGTAATATTATCATGATACCCAGGTGCCGAATCGATTAAAATTTTTTGATATTTTATTTGGATGTGACATGCAAAATATGCAATAATCCTCTTTTGAACAATTGATATTGAAATGTGTCTGGTAACACATGAGAGCCAGTTTCATCATGGTGCTTTAAGGGTTTAGTATCTTGACAATACTGTTCTTGCAACTTGAACTCAGAAACTCAGCTGACAACGTTTAAAGGCAGTCCCGGGAAGACGCTGGGGGGGGGGGGGGGCTTCATGGTGTTTACTGCGTGCTTGAACGTACCCCATTTTGTCTCAGATCTGTTTTGGATCGTGAACTCTGTCTCCTTGAGGATTTTCTGAAATTAGGGTTCTTGACTATTGGGATAGCTTTACAGCACAGCTATTTCCTCCCGGACTGATTCATTGAAACCGACGTGACGCCAAATCCTTTCTCCTGCACTCAAAAACATATCGTGAACTCTGTCTCCTTGAGGATTTTCTGAAATTAGGGTTCTTGACTATTGGGATAGCTTTACAGCACAGCTATTTCCTCCCGGACTGATTCATTGAAACCGACGTGACGCCAAATCCTTTCTCCTGCACTCAAAAACATACAATTCCCACACTAACACAATTCCCACCATAGTCCGATATATCGGACTATGGACATTTTATACATTCACTTACACATTGGAAATATTGTATATACTTGTAAATATTGGTATCTGGAGCACTGCAGTGTCTATTTATTGTAAAATACTTATGAGCTTCTTTTGTAATTTGTTTTTTATTGAGTCTTTGTTTGTTATTCGTATCTGCGGAAATTTGGAAACTCAAATATTCGTAAGTCCGGGACTTGCTCTATGCTAAACATCTAAAACACACTTCTTAGATTCGAACTGTCATTTTCTTAAATGATCTTGCCCTCACCACCAAACACATTAATCTATTTATTTTTAAAAATTATATTGTAATAATACTTTTACGATATGTTTTACAGCACAGTTCAGTTCTTAAACACAAATAAATTACATTCTTGGATTTTATTCTCACTACAAAAAAGCATTTGTTGGGTCAAAGGAAGAAAAAGTACTTATGCCTGAGCTGCTGTGAGTCATCCAGATGATCCTGCAACAGTAATTCACAGTCAGCACCATGTCAAGGGTGTCAGGGCCAATTTGGCAAAACAAAATTGTACCCATGCATCGTATGCCAACTCGGATACATCAGGTACATAGTATTCCAACTTTATGCCTGAAACAAGTTCCCCCGTAGAATTTTAAACCTTTGTGCTTTAAACAGTATTTCTGCTAGGGTGTTAATCAGGAGGTTTAGCTGGGCTGTTGGATGATTCACACTTTTTAATTGTACATTCTCAACATAAGTATCAGTAAAATTATTTGCAATAAAAAAATCAGCAGTCAGTCTGATGAAATACAAGGCACAAATGCTATTGTTGTTTGCATTATTCTAGTTTTTCCACTGGCTTAAAAATGGTAACAGGTGGCTTATAATCAATTCTAGAATTAAACAAACCCTGCTTTGCAATGTTGAGTTTTAACATGGCCTTAAAAGTAGAGCTGTGAATTATGGGTAAACTGCGGATTTGATTTAATTTAGTTTTGGGGCACTTTGATTTAAAATTATATATGATTGAATAGCACCAATGTTTATTGTCTGATTTGTCTCAAACGGTTATATTTCTTTCAGGTTGTGAAGTCCTAAAAACTACTAAAAGTATGCTAAAAAATTATATTGCATCAACTGCCCATAAGCTCAAAATAAGACATGATAATGTACGTAAAGTTAAACCTTGGAATGCGAGCTTAATTTGTTCTGGAAGCGTGCTTGTATATCAAAGCACTTATGTATTCAAGCAAATTTCCCCATAAGAAATAATAAAAATTCAGATAATTGATTTTAGATTGTTTCACAGCCCAAAAATATTCACATAACAATAATTAATACAAAATTGAAAGTAAAATTCTTTGAAAAGAACTGGTGTTAGATGAGTGAAGAAGCAGGAACAGGGGGGGCACTGCGTAGGACGATTTTTATACACAGCACACACGTACACACACATATTATGGAAACAAACTTCCATAATTTCTTTTGATTGTGTAAATCTGCTTTGCGATAATGACAATTGTTAAAAGAATATATATATATACAGTCATGTGAAAAAATTAGGACACCCTTTGAAAGCATGTGGTTTTTTGTAACATTTTTAATAAATGGTTATTTCATCTCCGTTTCAACAATACAGAGAGATTAAAGTAATCCAACTAAACAAAGAAAACTGAAGAAAAGTCTTTTCAAGATCTTCTGTAAATGTCATTCTACAAAAATGCCTATTCTAACTGAGGAAAAAGATAGGACACCCTCACATGTATTCCCTCTTAAATTGGCTCAGATCTCACACAGGTATATCACACCAGGTGCACATAATTAGTAGATCGTTACTCTGCATGTTGAATGAGGCTTGCCCTATTTAAACCTCAGACATTTAGTTTGGTGTGCTCCTGACTGTTGAAGTGAGAGTGAGCACCATGGTGAGAACAAAAGAGCTGTCAGAGGACTTCAGAAAAAAGATTGTAGCAGCCTATGAGTCTGGGAAGGGATTTAAAAAGATCTCAAAAGATTTTGAAATCAGCCATTCCACTGTCCGGAAGATAGTCTACAAGTGGAGGGCTTTCAAAACAACTGCCAACATGCCCAGGACTGGTCGCCCCAGCAAGTTCACCCCAAGAGCAGACCGCAAGATGCTAAAAGAGGTCTCCAAAAACCCTAAAGTGGCATCTCGAGAACTACAGCAGGCTCTGACTACTGTTGATGTAGAAGTACATGCCTCTACAATCAGAAAGAGACTGTACAAGTTTAACTTGCATGGGAGGTGTGCAAGGAGGAAACCTTTGCTTTCCAAGAGAAACATCAAGGCCAGACTGACATTTGCCAGAGATAAAGTTGACAAAGACCAGGACTTCTGGAATAATGTTCTTTGGACAGATGAGTCCAAAATTGAATTATTTGGACACAACAGCAGAGGACATGTTTGGCGTAAACCAAACACAGCATTCCAAGAAAAGAACCTCATACCAACTGTGAAGCATGGAGGTGGAAGTGTCATGGTTTGGGGCTGCTTTGCTGCAGCAGGACCTGGTCAGCTCACCATCATAGAATCCACGATGAATTCTACTGTGTATCAGAAGGTGCTTGAAGAACATGTGAGACCATCAGTTAGAAAATTAAAGCTGAAGCGGAACTGGACCATGCAACATGACAATGACCCAAAACATACTAGTAAATCAACCAAAGATTGGCTGAAAAAGAAGAAATGGAGAGTCCTGGAATGGCCAAGTCAAAGTCCAGATTTGAATCCCATTGAGATGCTGTGGGGTGACTTGAAAAGGGCTGTACGCGCAAGAAACCCCTCAAACATCTCACAGCTGAAAAAGTTCTGCATTGAGGAGTGGGGTAAAATTTCCTCAGACCGATGTCGAAGACTGGTAGATGGCTACAAGAACCGTCTCACTGCAGTTATTTCAGCCAAAGGAGGTAACACTCGCTATTAGGGGCAAGGGTGTCCTATCTTTTTCCTCAGTTAGAATAGGCATTTTTGTAGAATGACATTTACAGAAGATCTTGAAAAGACTTTTCTTCAGTTTTCTTTGTTTAGTTGGATTACTTTAATCTATCTGTATTGTTGAAACGGAGATGAAATAACCATTTATTAAAAATGTTACAAAAAACCACATGCTTTCAAAGGGTGTCCTAATTTTTTCACATGACTGTAACTTTAGATATTGTTTAAGTATAGCTTCAGCTTGCGCCCAGAGAAAGAGCTCGTGAAAAATTAAACAAGCTGAACTGTATTCAGTTAGAGGTTAAAGAGGTACAACAACTATCTGGAAATATGAAGGCTTTTTAATCATTTTTTATTTGTTAATATTAAGAGACTGTCTTGTTGATGAATGCACTTAAACAGCACAGTTTATTTATTGTGCAAATTTTTCAGTAAACTGTGAATCGAATGGTTCAGTTCGCAACAAAAGAAGAACGTGAGCATCTTGTACATGAAGAGGGGACGCGAGTGGCGTCCAAGTTTCAAACCATATAAGTGTCTTTACTTCCGCACAGTAACAATTATGCATGTCAAAACAGGTGGAGATTTTATAAATATTATCTTGACACAGAAGTTGACATAGAAACTAACCCTCCTTGAGGGTCGCCATGTTTGTTTACATTATGCAAAAATATCTCATTCAAACCATGGGTTGTCTCTTACTGGACTCATCTGATAACATGCATAGTTCATATGCAAGTATGTGAACAAATACCCTCTTGACATTGCTGGTTGACGGTGTTTACGCAAGGTTGAACAGCAAGTATATTTTCAACCCTTAAATCCCTAATGGGTACTCACCACTGTATACCGAGGACACCCCAAAATCCGTGCTATTTTGGACATACTCTGACCCAGATCTGATCCAGAGATTCTTCCCCACTCCTTCGACAAGTAATCAATGTTATTTACAGCACCTGCCAGTAATTTTATTGTTAGGGCTGCTCGGGATATAAGGTTGAGCTGTGGCCCATCTGCCTCTGTGAATGAGTTGACACAGAATAAGACTACATTTTTAAAGTCATACAAATTTATTCATATACAGTACATCAAATTTTACATTTTTTCCTGCAATTTCATGCAAAGGTCAATTTTACCATAAGGAAAAATGTAGCCATAATTCAAAGAGTTACTACCAAACCATACTGCAGATACGTATATATATATATAGGGGCCAGGGGTAGCTCAGTGGTTAAGGTATTGGACTACGGTTCGGAAGATCCCAGGTTCAAACCCCACAACCACCAAGTTGCCACTGTTGGGCCCTTGAGCAAGGCCCTTAACCCTCAACTGCTTAGATGTTTAATGAGATAAAAATGTAAGTCGCTCTGGATAAGAGCGTCTGCCAAATGACTAAATGTAAATGTATATATGCAACTACACGTGCATACAGTATATTGACTCAACGTTTACTTGTTAATTAATAAAAAATTAATAAAAAATGAGGTTGCTTCTAAGATTGTTACATAAGCAACCAAATTTTAAATGTTATCTTTAGGCACTTTAACCATGTTGCAGGTAAATATATTCTGATTTCGTTAATTTAATCGACTTAATTGAATTAATTTGGTATGAAGCAATTAGTGGTGGCTCAAGACCTTTTGCACAGTACTGCATACTTTTTCTTTTTTAAAAAACAGTGAATAAAAACAGGTAACAATAAAAACAAGTATGACCTTTGAACAATTAAATATATGTATATTAAATACATGTTTGTGCTTATTGCATAAAAATGTTTCAGTCCTCTGGGTTAACATTCTTTATGTTAAGCCAAGGACACTAGAGGTGTATCTATACGGCAGCTTCTTCACCAGGAGCTTCATCTGCTTATCTCTATTGCATGGTAAAAAATTTCCTGTTGTTTAAAAGTTGGTGTGATTCACACATGAGACATCATAGAACCTGTTACAATTACATGAGGTGCGAATCAGTGTGAAAGCAGTGTTGGGTACATGGTTCAGCGCATTTGGACGTTTACTCACATATGAGTTACTTTCTCTATAAACAGCATGGCCAGGCTTTCTGAAGCTGTGTAGTTGATATTTATACTTTTGCTGCAATAATGGAATTTTTGAAAGACTTGGGACCGAATAAGAGGAATTAAAGTGTATTAACACAAAATGAAATTCCTGGGATTAGAGCTTTTCTACCAAGTGTCTACAGGAAGAAGTCTGACTGAGAGTTAATAAAACAATATGCATTTATTCATTTCAGTGTAATTTGGATATCCTGGATTGGACCATATGATCTTACTTCATACACAGTTGCATAGAAAGGGCACTTATACAGTTATTAGACCATTTTCTATTTGGTTATGTTGATTTTGTTTTATGCTGCTTATGCTTAAAATTTCCATGTTTTCATATTTTTGGAAGGTAACATCTCTTTAAAAAGTTAACAAAGATCTCCCAAAGTGTGTTAATGTGGCAGCTGAAATACCCCTTTAATTTTAATTCCTTAAACCCCATCTGTTTCAATCCTTCTACAAACATGCTGTTTCAGTGTCTATGTACACGAGCTGCCTCCACGTTGTTTTCGAGAACAGCAGCGTTGGGCAAAAAAACAGGGGAGGAAATCGTCTTATATGATATCACAATAGGGGAAATAATCTTTTGTGCCAGAGCGAATATGGGAAATGGACAAAAACCAAAAACACTTTTTTTTTTTTTTCTGTATAAACAGTGGAGACCCATCTGATAGTCAAAACTATAACCCTTGCTGGGAGCAGTCGAAAGACCAACAACAAGAACATGAACCAATGCAAATAAAACCTTAGCTAAGGTGTAAATAGAATGTATAGAAACATTCTTGCTACTAACTTCTTAAAAAAAATTTTTTTAAATCACTAGATACTACAGTAAATTACTAGACAACTATATCAATAAATAACTTTATTTTCTTTTTCATTTCATGTTTTACCTATTGTTCATCCTTATTTTCCCCTCTTAATCCCTTGAAAACATTACAT
Source organism: Clarias gariepinus (assembly GCF_024256425.1). NCBI lineage: Eukaryota > Metazoa > Chordata > Actinopteri > Siluriformes > Clariidae > Clarias > Clarias gariepinus. Next base: position 11,248,460 of record NC_071122.1, read on the forward strand.
TCTTTTAATGGTATAGATATATCTTTTGGCTCAATTTGTGCCTCACAGCTCAGTTTAGCAGCTCATAGCTACAACATATGGCTGCTCATAATGTATAATACACAGCAAGGTTTTTTACCTGCAGTTTTTTTTACAGATCCTTGCAATTTAACTTCTCTAGAATTAACTTGGAACCAGACTGAGACAATAAAAAAAAAAATTGTATGAAAATTTGTTTCCGTTACAATGACTATTGTTTCTTTCATTCTTTTCCGATTTGAAACATAACCATTTTGAGTCATGTCTAGGACTAAAATTTTCAAATACATTTTCATTTTCTCATTCGGTGCCTATATATTGGTCTGAACGCCAACAAATGTAAATATTGTATATGTAATGGTCAAAGCTTACTTTGCTTAAAATGACATTTTTGGTACATTTTATCATGAAACAATAGATGTTTATAGACACTTTCAGGCCTATGTAGTTGTAAAGAGTGGTTATTTGAGTTTCAGTAGCCTTTCTGTCGGGGAGAACCAGTCTCACTATTCTCAACTGCCCTACCAAATCAAGAAGACATTTCCATTTGCAGAACTGCCACTCACTGGATGTATTTTGTTTTTTTGAGACCAGTCAGTATAAACTGCAGAGACAGTCATGCATGAAAATCCCAGGAGATCAGGTGTTTCTGAAATACTCAACCCAGACCATCTTGCAACAACAATCATGCCTAGTCACAGTCGCTCAGATCACATTTTTCCCATTCTGATGTTTGATCAAAAGGATAATTGAAGTTATTATAATTGAAATTATAGCTTTACGTATTGCGCTGCTGCCACATGGTTTGCTGATTGGGGAACTGCATGAAAAGGTACTTGTCATATGTACTCATTTTACTTCTCATTTAAATCATCTATGTCTTCTGTTCTGAATATGAACAACATAAATCCGTTGTACCATTATCATTTTTTAAAATTCTGCATATTGTTAGACTGTGAAGTCCAAATAATTTAAATGCTTATGCAAAATTAATACTTTATAAATTATGTTATGGGAATTCTTTGATATTACACTGACTGATTTAACAAGTCAGTGGTCTGAAGTTGCTCTAATAGATGCAGGCCTCATGCTGTGTTTGAAAAAAATGTGCTGAGCTGCAGTAATAAATCATATTGGCCCCATAGAGAGAACACACATGTCATGTAAAAGACTACAATTGTACTGCAAAGCACCAAGTGAACATTTTGTTGGAAATAGTTTCAGTCAAGCAACATGGCTTGTGAAATCAGGTATCACTTACCGGGAAACTCTCCAAGGAGCCTAACCTGAGGCCTTGTAAAATAAAGAAATGTATTAACTCAATTATTCATTGTCAGAGCTGTGAAATAGAAGTGCAACAACTAAAAATGTGAAAATAATCTTTATGTTAATGATTATTGTACCAGGAATATATAATGTGCCAGTTGCAAGCTACAATTTGTGTAACTCCTAACAGTGATCCTTATAACTTAGAGAACACATTCTTCCTGAAAGCATAAGCCTCTTTTAAATGCTTTTCTTTTTCGTTTTGAGATCAGACTGTTTAGGGAGTAAATTGAAAAGGCAGTTTAATGATTGCCGAATGGCCTCCCCTATTGTGAACAAGGCGAGGAGACTTCAGCAAATGAGATGTGCATCGGTGCACAAAGATTAATGGTCCCATTGAACCTGGATATTGCAGCGCCCACAATAATCAGAGGCGCTCCTCTAATCTGAGGTCTTATGAGTCCCATTCCGTATGTGTGTCTGATAGAGTGTACACTTCAGTGCTTAGAGTCCTTAGCTAGCTCCTGCCAGCTGGCAAGTGCTAAACGTATTATAGAAATATATCAAAGTCAGCAGTGTACACTAAGCTTACCTACAGTATAGCAAGGCAGTGCTTTCTGGAGTTGATGACTGATGACTAAGAGTGATAAAGTACTGTCATTGGTGGCTGCTGGTTTTTAATGCTCACATATATTATAAAAATTTTAAACATGCTACTGTAAGTCTTAGAGCTCTCCACAACGGGTCCAGCTGAAATACAACCTCGGATCATAATAGATCGCATAAAATTTTAATCCTAATTATTTAGTCGCAAAGGCTGCAATTCATCACAGGAAACATGCATAGTTTAAAAATTATGTTGTGTTAATAATTTAAGTATTTATGTATGAATAAATATTGGCAAACATCCTCTTAATGAGATAATCTGTTCAAGTGGTATTGGCCTAAATAAATAAATTTCGATACAAAATGGGACATTTAATAGGTAGTTACGCAACAGTTTGTTTTGACTTGGTAATCTGATTGAAGAAGAGGGATTCTATGAGTGCTGATAAAACGTAACAGCACTGGGACGTTTAACTGTATATATCACAGGTGTTCTAACAACCATAACTATCGGTCATCAGCATGGGTAAAGTAGGATGATATGGTCCGTAGTACAGTAAGGATATCCGCTTCCTGCCATAATCCACCTAGAAAAAAAGTCATGAAAGCATTTACAGCAAGTAAACATGTCTGATACCTTTTGTGATATTTCATCTTAAACAACACTTTTTCTCCTTAGGAATTGCTTCTAAGGCTTTTCAAACTTCTGTGTTCTTTTCTTGGCTCCCACCAGATACAAAGCTAACTACGTTCGAACACAAGGTTGAATCCTTCTCTAACCCCAAGCACTACTTGGTATATGGAACAAGAGATTGTAGACCCTACGTAGCACACTAGCTTTCAGTTTAATGCCATGTAGGATTCAACGCAGAAACCCAGAAAAGATAATAGTCTATAGCAGCAAACGTGGAAACAAAACAAAACAGCTGGTTAAATAAACAACAAATAATAATCTGTTGATAATAAATAGCGTTTGTGGAACTGTTGTATAAAAGCAATATCACACTCAAGGTTGTGCTGTTGTACTGAATATCAGCACAGCTGGAATGCAGCCGTAATCACCAACATTCAGTACATCATCACAACAAGCATATCTTGTGGTTTGATGTGTAGAATAATAAACACCTCCAGTATTAATTTGAGTGTGTTTTCCTGTAATGGTAGTGATGGAAGCAGAACTGGTTTATGAATAATGCAAGCTAACATTTTTTGGGGTCATTTGAAGTTTGACTGATTTATGATTAGCATGTGTACTCCTGTACACCAGAACTTGTGAACTCTTTGTAGTGCCGCTTTTATGAAGTGTGGTAATGTTTTAATAGCAGGCTTGATGAGCTTGTGTCCTGGTGACAAACTGATGCAAATTAACAGTGGTTAGATTTGGGGATTATTTCATTTTTTTCATTCCTTTGTTTGTCATTACACAGACATGCCAAAACTTTAGCCAATAAGTAATTCAAATACATAGGGTTGTTAGGGCACGTAATGGTAACAATTGATGCCAACACATTTATGCTCTTATGTCTTCTGTCTGTCCAGCTTTTTCAAAGGCTGATTAGCATCACTGTTAGCTTTGACATTTTATTCAATTACACGTCTGTTTAACATTTCGATATGGTATTACATGTTTGTTGGTGGTTTTAGATTTATTACGGGTTTCAGAATTTTATATATTCAATATTAAAACCCGGTTTTAACATTCAACAGTCAGCCTGGTATATCCAGGAGAAAATTCTAGAGCTCCAATTCAATCTGGATCCTGACTTTAAACTTCTCCCTGACCTGAACCCTAGCACCTATTTCCTGTTCTTAGTCCTAATTTAAGTACTGTTCTTACATTAATTGTGAGGTTTTGATTTGCTTCTGTGCTTTTTAGGGTTTTTTTTTTTTCCCAACTACATTTCTTCCACAAAGTTTACGGTTCAGCACTATTCTTCCAGGTTTTGATAATGCTTTGAAAGGTACTTAATCCAGTTTCAACTGTTTCAAATCTTAGGCTACGTTTACACTGCAGGTCTCGATGCCCAATTTTGATTTGTTGCCTAGATCAGATTTTTTTGACCGTCTGTTTACACATTCTTTTAACCATGACTCATATCCGATACACGTGTTTACACTTGCCATGCCATCTGAAACATCGCGCATACTTAAAGAGAGGTTCTTGCGCTACACACTAGCCAAGATAGACGAAGGTGAAGTATGCTTGACGCTCTGCGATATATGCAAAGTTCGCGAAATGCGAACTTTGGTTTTAACATGGTTTTAAAACAGAGGAGGAGAAAAAAACTGCATAATTGCAGCCTGCGCATATGCTTCATTTACCAAATACTGATTTCCTCCTTTTTATTTAGCCCTAATAAGCATTAAAAAAGAAGGGGGGGTGGGTGGGGGGGGGGCTGGGTGCTTTTCCTTTTCCATGTCACCTGCGATGTTATAATTCCACACGCGCTTCCTCCGGAGAATAACATTATGTCATTAAACCGCGGAGAAGTCGCAGTTTTGATGGCGTACCGATCTGTCCGTTTACACGACAATCACATTAGCAAATATCTTATTTATATCTGATTTATTTCCACATTTAAAGGAGGCCTGAGACCGATCTCGAAATATCGGATTTAAAATACCTGTTTACACAGACATAGAACATATCCGATATGTGTCCCATATGAGCAAAAAAATCGGACTTAGGTCACATTTACCCGACAGTGTAAACGTTGCCTTAGTTATTTTCTTTGATTGATGCAACCTAATAATTTGACCCTACTGAAATGGCGACCATTTTTTGGCCAGGCAGTGTACATTCCTCTTTTTTTTACGGTTCTGATCTTTACACTTGCATCCATCTACTTTAAATAGTCATGATACACATTTCTTGTTGCTTGTCCATGATTGTTTTGTTCCAGAGGAGCCCTTTTTTTGTCATGCAGAGGGATAATGACAACAGCAGTGTCAGATATCAGACAGACAAGAGGTGGACAATAAGATGGGTTTAATAAATAAGAAGGTTTGTTTGGATGGATTTATATTTTTTTTTAAATGGAAAAAACAGACATGCTCCCCAGTTTGTTCATGCCATGCCATGCCATGCACCATGTTACAAATACTTAGAATAAATGTGCAATTTCCCATCCCTGTCAACAAATAAAACATTGCAAAGTTGAAATGGCACATGAAGTAATTTTTTTGCCTGCTGCTTCTTACCCTCCTTATGAATGAAAATCAAGAGCCATGAATATTGACTTTGCTGGTGATTGCAAAAGTACTATTTTATTCAAAAACAAACAAAAAAAAAAAAGCCACTTGGTCAAAATCCTAAATTTATATATATAAAAAGGAAAAACCTCAGTTCATTCTCATTAAAATGTTTCTCCAGATATTACATGTTTCCTTTGGCGCGCACCCTTAAATCTAAATCGATGCTGTAATTACAGGTTCAGACCCAGCCAGTGGCTTAATGTCTTCATCAACACTGACCCTCTTTGCTTAAGTAGCATTTTTATGTGAATGAAAGTAATTTATAAGGAGAAAATGTTGCACTCTGATCCTCTCCTTGCCAACACAACCAGCAATGAGTCATCAGCTATGTAGGCTTGGGAGGAGTTCCAAAGAAGTCATGGTAGATTGTAAGATGTTTATAAAATTAAAGTTTTGTAAAATTGTTATATGAAACAATCAGCTGTAACATTAACACCACTGCCTGCTGAACTGAACCACATTGGTCACCAACTATACAGAGCACAAACTGGTTATAGGACTACTGTATAAGGCCATGCGCACCAAAGGCTTCCTTCTAGGAGAATGGTTGCACAGTTTGATGAGCAGATGTGGTTTCACATTTGCTGCAAAATTCACTTCAGTCTCTATAGTCTTGATGAAGCCAGCCATCAGAGATTCAGCAGTGACATCTGGAAACAATTTGACTACACACCTAATGGGAATGCAAAAATCCATTTCAATTACAGTTGTATGGGGACTGATTTAAAACACAATCTTTGAAAAAAAAAGTCTTTTGACTTGACAATAAAATACTAAAATATAATAAAAATAATAAAATACTGATGTTTCAGATATGTTTTAGGTATGTTTAGTTCTGGTCGGTCATGATTGTACCCCTTTTGTTTCTTTTATGCCTTCTATGAGTCCCCATGTTTTCAACTTAGTCTCACTGATTAGTGTTTTTCTTAAGACTACACAGCTGTTTAGTCCCAATCCCTTGAGATCTCCCTGCCTTGTGCATGTGGAAATGCTCTTAATTTCACTATTAAACATAAGTTCTACTGTTATTTATTTTACGATTTGATTTCAGTAAGCCTTTAAGTGATCTCCCATCATGCTAATTTAGGCTGTTTTTCAGACTACAGTAATTTTTTTTCCTTGAAGATGATGGTTCACCACTATCCTTCCATAGTTTTAATAATGCGTTTAACGTTTCTTAACCTAGTGTTAGCAGTTTTAGCAATCTCCTTTGTTTTCTTTTGCTAATGCAGGCCAATAATTTAATCCTTCTGAAACAGAGTAACATAAAAGAAATGGGAAGCGATTCACTGCATCAATTAGGTGTAAATAACTTGTTTCCAGCTGAAGCGTATTAATCATGGCAATAATTCTCTAGTGGATGGCTTTTAACTATTTGCTTAATTAAATCCAAGTGGTGACTTCTTTTTTGGGTTAGATAGTGCATATTCTAAATATATCATGGTTTAACTTTGCCTGCCTGTATTTTGGCCTGTGTATGGACTTGAATTAGTATTCCTGAATTTGTCTGAATAAAGCACATATTGAGTTTATGCACTTACAAACCAGATCACCATATGTCATACTGCCTTATGAATTAACATGTTAATTCCCTCTTGTGGATGATCCTGCATCTCTTGCCACTGTTGGTCCTGCCATCAGATGAACTTGGCACAATGCATGTATGGTCTTACACGATAACAAAACAAAACAGTACAGTTTATGTCACGAGATTCTGTCCAGGCATTCTGTGATTAAATACAAATACAATCACTAGGTCACGACATCTTGCAGGTGTGTGTACCAGATGTGCCTAGTAGGTGCTCAGATCTGCTTTGGGTCCTGGACCTGCCAAATCATCTCGGTATGTGGTTCACAGCCCTCAAGTGCATTTCTATCGCTGTCAACCTATTAACTGCTTGGTCCAAACTAGCATTTGAGGTCAATAACTCTCCAATTCCTTTTAAATACAAACAGCACATGCTGTAAAACAACATCAAACAAAGTATGTGATGCAGCCCTCATACAGTATGTGCAGATGTGTGCATAGTTGAAAGCAAGCAAATATCCCTCCTGACATATTTAAAAGAAAAAAATAAAAATTCAAGAAAAAAAAAAAAAATTTAAAATATTCAAGTACCATTACTCTAATATACTCTCAGTTTGACATGGCTTAAATGCTGCTGGAGATGTGTATCTTTGAGTTGTGAGAATTAGTCAATTTAATTTCAATCTGCTAAATTCCTTTCACAGAGGATAGGCTAAGTGAATATGTAATTAATGTGGATTATTTGATGTCTCGGATTCTGTTTGCCTAACTGTAATTGATTTTGTGTCTACATTTGTACTTGAGGATTGAGGGTCACATCTGTCCACTCAGTCTCAGGTGCACTGAATTGAATGCTGTTGTTTCTACAGGGAGTCAGAAATGTGCTGTTTTTTTTTTGTTTGTTTTTTTTTCCACTTAGTGGTTCTGTTATTCCAAATGACAGCATGCACATGTGTGCATGGTTGTTGTTGCATGGCCATGCATTTACTGTGGTGAATTAGATTAGCTCTGTAATTAAACATAAATACTCCTTGGTCAGTTGTATTGTATGCAGTGTCGTTGCACTTGGTTGATGTACTGTATATGATCATGTGCCTGTATCACTTTGCCACAAGATGGAGCTCCATTCATGCATTCAAGCAACAATTCATTTCATTCCTATGATGTATTACATATTTTAACGCAAACAGCAATGTGATCAATGATAAAGAGGTCATTATACCATACATGGATACCAGCTTTTAAAAGAAGAAAATAATGTAATAATGCATGCCCTTTTGAACAGTGCTGAACAGTTTCAAACAAATATTTTCTCCCAGCTGTACCCTTTTACACCTTATACATGCAAACTCTATGTGCTGCATATCGTATTTGGATAATGAGAGACATTTATTCTGATACATCTATAAAATGTGATAATCATGCTATGCAAAATGTGTAAAAGTGCATGCAGGCATTAAAATGAGTATTTTCCCATGCATGAATATATTGGGTAAACACTTAAAGAAATCGGTTTGCATGGATTGAGAATGTTTTTATAATTTCCTTGCATTGGGATATTAATTTGTGCCATCTTATGGATTACACGAAGGAACTTTATTCCGTTAACTTGCCAGACTTCTCTCTCCATCCATGCTTGATCACTTTCATTTTCAATCTTTTCCTTACTTGTGATTGCACATAAAAGGCAGGCACAGCTTCATGCTGGGTTTATCTTTCTTCATGGGTATAAATCCAAGTATTTTGGAGCAAGTCATGCTTGAGATCAACTTGCTATTTTCTCTTCCGATTTTCTGTCTGTTTCCTCCCAATCAAATTTCATTTGAGTGATAAATTAAATTTCTGTATATGAGGACCTAGAGGACACAACCTGCATGATTTAAGTCTAAATGATTAATGTTGCTGCACAGAAGACATCAACATATTAATTTACATTCATAGTCCATGATAGAATCACAATAGCATTCTCTCCATAATTTAGTCATTGCCAATAAGTGTCAAGGCAAAGGGTGACTAGGCATCTCTAAGCAATGTACATTCTGCCCAGAATGGCAGCATGTCAACTGGTTTGGGCTAACAAGCCACTGGAATATTGTGTTTATTATGAAATCTGAGTTTTAATCTTGAAAATATTGCACAGTTAGGCCCCTAAATATTATGAAACTCCTTGTCCATATTCTGTTTGTCAGGTCCTTTTCACAAAACCTATATCTTCTATCCATAAGATGTAAGATTCAGTAGAATTATGCATTTGTGGTTGTAATATCAAGACTTTGAAATGCCCTCCTGATGGACTTGAGATTGTCCACTAAAAAAAGTTTTACCTTTATAATAAAGAAGCACCAGTCGATCGACTCATGACCAGAATTAGTTGGTTTTTAGTTTAATTGCCCATGACTCATGATTAGCCAATCAGCCTTAAATATAACTGATTCTGTGCCGAGCACAGGAGCTACCAAACAGTGCAACAGAAATGCATTTTTATGTTGTTACATTATCAAAATGTGAGTGTTTAAAAAAAAAAGCCTCTTTTCTCCACACTCTGCAAGCGAATTAGTCTCAAAAACCCACTCAATACACCTGCTTATACCAGTCTCACAACATCGTGAGCTAAATTAGTCACGAACTCAGTTAGAAGCTGCTGTAACCATTTGCATGCAACTGTGCAACCCATGCTCAAAATCAAGTTGGGTTTTGAGACTTTAAAGTTATTTGAGGTAGTGAAATATCACCATTTTTATTTAATATAATCACATCCCATGTGGTAAGTGTGAAAGTTTGTAAAGTTAGTAGTGGAATTATGGTGAGTCTTTTTATTTAATTTAAAAATTGAATGTTAAAATTTGAAGTTCTTTTGTATTCTTTAAATGCTACCCTTGTTTTTTAAGTGAGAAAAATAATGTTACAAATAATGGGCTACATTTAATTTCTCAGGTTCAAAAGCTGTATTAAATTTAAGGTAAAGCTAAATTAAGCTAAGGTATAAAACTTTCAAGTTACAACTCAACTTCTTTTTTTTGGTTTAAGGTTCAAGGTCTTAAAAAAGCTTTATTGAATCTGGGTGTTTATAAAAACGTAAAACTTACTAAATTGTGATATCGGCTAGTCCCTGGTGATTCCCAATGTTTAAAACACTTTGCTTTAAAAAAATAAATATTTGTTCTGTATTAGGATAATTGTGTTAATTATTTTACTGTGATTATTTTAAGTTTAACTAGGCTATGTACCTGTTTTGTAAAATGTATTTTAATGTGCATTTTATATATTTTATTTGCAGCACTTTGTGAAAGTGTCGGATTGTCCCTGTTGGCCCCTTGAGCAAGACCCTCAAAAAACTGCTCAGATGTATAATGAGATAAAAATGTAAGTCGCTCTGAATAAGAGAGTGTCTCCCAAATGCTGAAATGTAAATGTAATGTAAAAGGTGCTACATACTTACTGTTTATTCTGAGAACTGCTTCCTCCGAGACAAATGAAGCCAGGCAATCTTTTCAAACTGCTCATGCAGTTGCTTGTTTACCAATTTTCGACTTCTGTGAACTCACAGACCCTCATGATTTGCTAGTGTCACTAATGGAAATAATTAGAATAGATTGAGATCTGGTGCAGATTAAGGCCTTGGCAAAACAATTTTCATAATTGTCACAAAAATATTTTGCAACCCCTAATGTCGTAACCACTTCTGTTTTGTTAATAATGGCAGCAAAATTCCCTCTAAAGCATAAGCAAGTTTCTCTTTGATATAAGTGTTTATTCAGTATTCTCAATCGAGAAAATGTGTTATGGCAGAGAAATTTTAGGGATTTATATAAAAGACATTTAGCTATTAGATTCATGATCCTTGATCCATGATTTCCAAAAGCAAAACTGATTTAATGACCTTAACCAGTATTTCGCTACTAATATGAAGCATTAAAATGGAACTGCTAAAACTAAAGCTTCGATTGATACTAAACCAGAACTGAATGTTTGCTCAATATGCCTTGTGTTGTGATGAATGCTTTTAGCGCTTATGGCCTCTAACACATTTGTCACCCACAATCAGTCACTTTTGAAGTGCAGTTTGTTTCTTAGTGTGCTTCAGGGTCTAAAAGTCATATGGAGCTGAGTTGTCAGTGACAGATTATAGAGTCCTGCAGAGAAGGTGGAAGATTTATTTTCCTTGTGGGCTGCAATCAATACACCTCTGGCCACCTGGGTAATATGTTAAAGGATATAATTCAAGACCAGTTGAAAGACTTATTTGATCGGGTCGATCAGGTTGTCACTAAAGCCTGGCATTTGGCATGATCAGTCCTTATGTGTAGTGTCTAAAAGAACAACAAGTTTATCACAAGGCTATGGCACGATAATACATAAGGCATAGTGTAATAAGATAAGGATTCTATATCATCTTTGCAAAGTTTGCACCAGTGTGACTGTGTTTTGTAAAGCGGAACCCCTGTAAACAAAGTGGCTAATGAGGAAAGTCAGAGACTTCACATGGCACACGATCAGAAGCACCAGAGCTTTTATGAGTCTTCAGAGAAATTCCCTTTCAGTCAATATAAAGAAAATAAGTGTACTCGGCTCCAGTCATTCCTCTGAATTTCTCCCTGTAGACCATCCTACACTTCTCATACATGTTAATTGATAAGTTTAACATAAATTATTTTCCTCAAGCCCTAAAATGATCAAGTTTAATTTAGGTTGTAGCGTTCACATGTTGGATCACATACCATACTGTAGTAACGGTATTACATGGATAATAAGTTGACTCAATCCATTACCAACATGTGATGCTTTTTGGCACTCTTTGTTTAAACTGCTCCTCTAAATAATGTTTTGTAGTTAATAGAAAAGATAGGATTATTTTTGCTGAGAACATTTTATATGACTTTTTTTACGGCAACATATTGATGTTATTAATAGAGCAATGGTTCTCATTGACATACAATACCAAGAAAAAGTCTTAGCCATTATATTATCTTTAGTACAAATGTTGTTGTATTTGTTTATTTTGTCTGCATTATTATGGACACTATTCAATATTTCTATACATAACGTATAAATTAATAAATAAATAACATTACAGAAGAATATTAACATGACTGTAAAGATCATAAAGAAACATCTTAGATAACACCAGTTTTCAAATGGAAACCAAAAACCTAATGTAGGATCTTTATGGTAGGATTTTGCATAGAAATTGAAAGGAGTAGACGGGGCCTCCGAGTGAAGTGCTCGCCCTATCATCCGGAGATCGCTGGTTCGGTTCCCGGGTGATTCTGTAACGTATCACAGGGAGCGGATAGCGCTGGCCTCAGAGTAGGTGACGCCGCCCCCAACGGTGCGTGAGCGAGCAGTTCGAAAAAAAAGAGGTCGACTGGTGACGGGAAGGGAATTGGACACTACTAGATTTTATGGATAAAATTGGGGAAAAAAAGAATTGGACAGGACTAAATTTATAAAAAGAAAGAAAGAAAAAAGAAATTGAAAGAAGTAACAGTGACAAAGTTACCAGGAGAACTCTGACATACTTTCCAGCAGGCACAGTAAAACCTCTTGGATTTTACTTGGATACAGATTTGTGCAGTTTTATAACACTACTAATTATCTACAAGCAAATAGTTTTCACACCACATATTTACTGTATTTTTTTATTACTCTTCAGTGCTCCTTAAAAACATTTCAACATAAAATACATTTCTATAAAGACATCTTTGCTTTGGTATGCCTATGGTATTGCCCCAGGCATTTACACAATACTGTAAGTGAAACCGCTATTAGGTTTTACTGAGCGTGCTGGAGAATGTGAGTAGTTCTCAAGTAACGGTCACATGCTCATTTTATACAAAACTCTATTTTTAGAGGGTTTTTTTTCTATTTGAGGAATAGTCTGTGATGTAATATGTTTCCTTTATTACGGGCATGTCAATATTCTTCTGTAATGTTATTTAGTAACTAATTTTTAACTTTTGTTTGTAAATAGTGAATGATTTTAAACATCACAATACAGAAATGATAACACCATTTGTACTATACATAATATGGAATGTAAGACTTTTGCACAGTACTGCATATTATATAAAACCCTTTTGTGATCTAGTATGCTCAGTTCATTTTTACATTTTAGGTTTTTAGAGTTGACAATTTAAACAAATCTGTGTTAAATCAAAACTGAGGTACATATACGAATATTACCATGGATCTTATTGTTAAAACTTTCCTGTCTGCACATTGACCATGAAGTTTGTCACCTGGTGCGTAAGTAATCAGAGCCAAATTCCACAATCTTTGTTCCATGTAAAGCCATATGGCTATCCGGAACTACTGTAGGCATGAGGCTATTTCCAAAGAAAGAAAATAATTGTACTAAATAAACCATAACTTATGGAGTCATAAGATACTGACTTGATGTAGCTCAGTAGCAATGCAGAAGATTCACATGAGTCTAATCAGAACTTTAGAATGCATTACATTGTACTCAGATTCTGTGAGTGTAAATATAATACTTATATTCATCTTAAATTTGATTTAAGACAGACTTGAGAAAAAAAAAACCTGAACTATCCCGTTAACTGCAACAAATTGCACTGCTTATGTTTATTGCCATTAATTAAGTCGTAAAGATACATTTGATTTGAGATTGAAAGTGAAGAACATCGTCTCTAGGCTCACCAGGCTCTCACCATGGTTCTAAATGATGTGAAATGAAAGCTCAGAGCTGCTGTGTAGAATAATGCTATTCAGGAATCAAATGAGCTACATGGTTACGAGACTAGTGCATCAATCTGCAGTTGGAAGGGATTTTAACAGGAACACGTTTTAATTAGGAGATGCATTAATTACTTCATTATCTGTGCTACCGAGAGATATTTCTGACATTAAGCTTCTCTTGAGATAACTAAGAAAAGCCTGCACATCTAATTGTGTTTTTTTTTTTAAATCTTTATGCCATTTTGCTGATTCCTAGTTAAAGATAAGTATAAATTTATTATTTTAATGAATCATTTGTGCTATAAATAGAGGATGGAGACACACTTGCACACAAAACAATACTTAATTTTACAATTTCACCTTATCCACCACTGCAGGGAAGAAAATCATTTTTTACATTTCACTGATATACCAGGAATAATTATTAACCTGCTAACTTTATGAGCTCATGGTTCAAGAAAAAGAAACCCAACAATGCTTTTTGTATGAAAAAGTAAACAAAAGAAACAAAAGAATTAAATAAAAGTACTCATCCAGCATTAAACCTGAGCCAAGTTGTGTCCGGATACGATGGTCCGCTGTGGCAACCCCTTGATGGGAACAGCCGGAAGACTAACAACAACTCTTTTACAAAAGTGAAAAGAATGATGCTGCTGTCAGCATGCTGATAGAAACAAACAAATCAATCATAAAACACTTCAGTCAGTGTCCCTGTGCATCACATCACTGCTGTCTGTGCACAGTTCATTCTTTTTTCCAACAGAAGTGACAGAAATCAGAAATTTAGTACAAATTTGGTTAAATGCAGTATGATTATTATGTCTGCACTATTATGTACAAAACCATTTAATATTTTAAAACATAACTTAAAAATTACAGAAGAATATTTGCATGGCTGTGAAAAAAAAAAAAAAAAAAAAAGCAACATATAACCTAACAGACAAATAAAGTTACAGTACCTAAAGAACTCCAGCATATTGTCCAGCATGCTCAGTAAAACCTCCCAGCTGTTTTACTTATAAAATACTTATAATGTATCTAACACTACTGATTTTTTTCAAGCAAAAAGTTTTCACATTAAGACTATGTATGTTTTATAACTTTATAGCTTTTTTAAATAAATGCTTTTGTGTATTCATGTCATCTTTTACATTGCATTTTTTTGTATATGGCCAAAGCTTTTTTCCCTCTGCTGTAGTACTCTGCTGAAAAAAATAAGGTCTTCTGGTAACTTTGTCACAATTGCTCCCTTCTATTTTCATACAAAACCCAAGAGCCTATGAGTCACACATCAGTGTGGAGAAGGTATAGAGACCAAATGGCAAAAAACTTATTGTTCATTTATACATACTGCTCAAATTAAAGGAACACTTTGAAAACACATTAAATCTCAATGGGGAAGAAAATCATGCTGGATATCTGTACTGATATGGACTGGGTAATGTTTTATACCACATCGTTTGATAGAAAAGAAAATGAAGAACCTACAGATGGCTGTAGTTATATAATATAATAATATTTTTATTAATTTCAAACACACATGTGTGCTTGCTCTTGTACACTTGCACATAAAGTATCATACTGCATTTATAAACCCGTTACAAAACCCACCCTCCCCATCCCTAACTCCAAGCCAGCCTTACAAGTCTAGGACAGACTAGATGCCAGGCATATTTAAAAAAAGAAAGAAATAAAAGCATGGAGCTGGAAGTCTCGGTTTTGTATCCAAAAAAAAGAGAAGGTGAAAAACCAACCACTCAGATAACGAGTCATTTATATAAAAAAAAAAAAGTGAAGGAAGGGTCCCACACCACTTTTTGGAATTTCAAATACTGATAATTTTGCTGTAATTTCATTACAGCAATTAAAAATGGTATTGTACAGTAGTTTATATTACCCCTTTGTGCTTTTATGCTTGCCCCCCATCGTTGGGGCATCCTCTTAATGAGACGATGGAAGGTCTCCTGAGTCTACTAGAAGATGTCCGACCCTCAGGCCACCATCATGAGGTCTGTTTCCAATTGTTTAGTCAGAGACATTTACCACAGTGGGGCGAAATTCACATTTTGTTCGGCTCAGGCAGTGGTCATCCTGTTCCTCCTTGCACAAATGACCAGATACCTGTCCTACTGATGTGTTAAGGACGTTCTACCGCCCATACTGTTTGCTTCTACTGTCCAGAAAGTGCCTGTCTCCTGGAGTCTCCTACGTGCTCTTGAAACTGTGCTGGAAGACAAAGCAAACCTTCATCCTGGAGGAGTTTAAGTGCCTGTGCAACCTCTGTAGGGTGCAGGTAATGCTTCATGCTTCAAGCATCACTGATAAGTGTATTTTAAGGCTTACACTGCTGTTTAGTCCCAATTTATTGAGTTTTTTTTTCCTATTGTAAGTTTGAAAATGCTTTTATTTTTACTATTAAACATAATTGTGAGTCCTACTGTTTTTTCCCCCCACTAAGCCTTTAAGTGATCTCCCATCAGGGTCATTTAGGATGTTTTTCCGACCACATTTCTTCCTCGAAGTTAATGGTTCACCACTATGCTTCCAGATTTTAATAATGTGTTTTTCAGTTCTTAAAACAATTTTAGTAGTTTCAGCAACTTCCTTATCCCTGTTTCTCTTTTTGATGCAGGCCAATTATTTGGCCCTTTAAAAACAGGAATATCTTTGTCATGAACCACATATTTGTTTAAGTCTAGTCTTAAGTCAAGTCTCAAGTCTCATTTATTTATAGAGCCCTTTATGCTACAATATAGACCAAAGGACTGAACATCCAAGAAATTATAAAATGGAATAAAATATATAACATACATAACATGCAATGGCAAAGTCAAGAATTAAAAGCGCATGCACGTTTTAACACGCGATTTAAAAACCTCAACTGAGGATGCAGATTTAACATCAGGGGAGAGCGCATTCCACAATCTAGGACCAACAACTGAAAAGGCTTGATCCCCTTCTGTTTTAAGGCGAGTTCTCGGTACCAACAACTGAAAACAATTGAAATACCTTTGTGCTTTACAAGAGTTCATACGCACCAAATCCTTAAAATATTCTGGGGCCAACTCATGAAGATCTTTATAAACGTACAACAACATCTTGTACTGGATTCGATGTTTCACAGGAAGCCAATGAAGCCTTTTTAGAACCGGAGTAATGTGCTCCCTTTTCTTGACACCAGTGAGGAGCCTCGCTGCAGCATTTTGAACCATCTGCAGCTTCGAAATAAGTGATTGACTGATACCTACATAAAGAGCATTACAATAAAGATGAATGCATGAATCACTTTTTCTAAGTCGGGAACAGACAGAAAAGACTTTATTTTCGCAATAATCCTTAACTGGTAATGGCAATTTTTTACCACATTTTTGACCTGATGATTGAACATAAGAGCAGAGTCAATTACAAAATTACACCTACATTTCTTATTTTGGGTTGGACATATGTTTCCCAAGAGCCAAGAAAGTCGGTTAAATCCCTGTCATCATTGTTCATCCCGAAACGGACACTGCCTTATGCGAGCTGCATGAGGCACTCACACAGCAACAAACACAACACCGGGACGCTGCGCTTATTGTGGCGGGGGACTTTAATAGTGCCAACCTCAAACGTGCAGCGCCAAACTTTTATCAGCACATCACTTGCCCCACCAGGGGCGAAAGGACACTGGACCACTGCTATACAACGGTCAAGGACGGCTACAAGGCACAATCTTGTCCACCGTTTGGTAAATCCGACCACGCCGCCATCTTCCTCATGCCAAAATACAAACAAAGGCTGAAACAGGAAGTTCCGGTTCAGAGGGAGGTCGCGCGCTGGACGGACCAATCGGTGGCCGCGTTACAGGACGCACTCGATGACGCAGACTGGGACATGTTCAGAAACAGCTCCGATGGTGACGTCAGCGTGTTTACGGAAGCGGTTGTGGGATTCATCGGGAAATTAGCGGACGATACCGTAGAAAAAAAGACTATTAAAACGTTTCCCAACCAGAAGCCGTGGGTGGATAAAACCATCCGCGACGCTCTGAGATCTCGCACCGCTGCCTACAACACGGGACTCGCGTCGGGGGACATGGAACCATACAAGGCTGCGTCATACAGCGTCCGGAAGGCGGTGAAAGAGGCGAAGCAGCGCTACGGGAGAAAACTAGAGTCACAACTCCAACAGAGTGACTCTAGGAGCCTGTGGCAGGGATTGAGAACAATAACGGATTATAAAGCACCAACATCCGGTATGATAAACGCAGACGTGTCTCTGGCAGATGAGCTGAACACTTTCTATGCTCGCTTCGAGGCTGCAGCTAAGGACGCTAGCGATGCTAATGCTAGCGGCGCTAACGGCTGCAGACAGGAAGTCACTGCCAGCACCGGAAGCGCGTTCATCATCACCGAGCATGACGTGAGGAGAGCCTTCAAGAGAGTGAACACCAGGAAAGCAGCAGGACCAGACGGCATCTCAGGCCGTCTCCTCAGAGCCTGCGCAGACCAGCTAGCACCTGTGTTCACTGAGATATTCAACATCTCTTTATCTCAGTCGGTGATCCCCACATGCTTCAAAGAGTCCATCATTGTTCCTGTCCCAAAGAAACCTCATCCTGCTTCACTCAATGACTATCGCCCTGTAGCCCTCACTTCAGTAGTGATGAAGTGCTTTGAACGCCTGGTCAGAGACTTCATCATCTCTTCACTACCAAACACACTCGACCCACTACAGTTTGCTTATCGTCCAAACCGTTCCACGGACGATGCAATCTCTCATCTCCTCCATACATCTCTCACTCACCTGGACACTCGGAGGGGGAATTATGTGAAAATGCTCTTCATCGACTACAGTTCTGCATTTAATACCATAATTCCCTCCACACTTACCACCAAGCTGGAGCACCTGGGACTCAGCTCATCTATGTGTCAGTGGATCTCCAACTTCCTAACTGGCAGACCACAGGCAGTAAGGATGGGCGGACATGTCTCAGCCCCTCTCACTCTCAGCACTGGAGCCCCCCAGGGTTGTGTTCTGAGCCCCCTGCTGTACTCTCTGTACACCCACGACTGCGTGGCCACTACCAGCTCCACCACCATCATCAAGTTTGCTGACGACACTGTTGTGGTGGGCCTGATCACGAACAATGATGAGACGGCCTACCTGGAGGAGGTTGGAAATCTGGAGAACTGGTGCCAGAGGAACAATCTCCTCCTGAACGTCAGTAAGACAAAGGAGCTGATAGTGGACTTTAGTACAAAGCAGGTGAGGAACTACCAGACCCCCGTCATCAACAGGAGCCCAGTGGAGAGAGTGGACAGCTTCAGATACCTCGGTGTTCACATCACGCAGGACCTGGCATGGTCCTGTCACATCAACACCGTGGTAAAAAAGGCCCGGCAGCGTCTCTACCACCTCAGACGCTTGAGAGACTTTAGACTGCCCTCCAAGGTGCTCAGGAATTTCTACTCCTGCACCATCGAGAGCATCCTGACGGGAAATATCACGACCTGGTTCGGGAACAGCACCATGCAGGACAGACGAGCTCTACAGAGGGTGGTGCGATCAGCTGAGCGCATCATCCGCATCGAGCTCCCTGACCTGCACTCGATCTACAACAAGCGGTGCTTGACCAAGGCCAGGAAGATCGTGAAGGACCTCAGCCACCCCAATAACGGACTGTTTACTCTGTTGCGGTCTGGGAAGCGATTCCGCTCCTTGAAGGCCAACACAGAGAGACTGAGGAGGAGCTTCTTCCCGCAGGCGATAAGGTCTCTCAACCACAACCACACCACTATGCAGAACTACACAATATTTTCATAATTGGTCAAATCTATCAATCTTCTTACATCCATGAACACTATGGACAATTACACGCTCACCATCCTTCATATATACACTACATGTCGTACGTTACATCCTGGACCATTGCACAAAGACACTTTAATAACTTTGCACACCTACCTTCACAACTACACTACATTTTACAGTTTTACGTTTACATCCTGGACCAGTGCACAAAGACACTTTTGGCGCTTTTCCACTGCGTGGTACGACTCGGCTCGGCACGGCTCGGCACGACACCGCACGGCTCAGTTCGACTCAGTTTGCGTTTCCACTGCAGTTTAGTACCGCATTAGAGTGGCCGTGAATATTCACGTGTCGTCATAGTTGCGCCGCCTCTACTGCCGTGACATCATCTAAACGCGCCACAACAAACACACAACAATGGAGCATATGGACGGAATGGTGTTCTTTATTCTCGGCATGTGGATGTTTTTAACAGCAAGACGAAGGAGTTTGTTTCAAAAGAGGCTGATGGCAGCCAAAGAAAACACAGCTAAAAAAGACAAGCGAGTTTGGGAACTTTTACAACAACACGAAGACACCGACAACTTGTTATCTCGGCGACGCACAAGGGTAAGCATCTAAAAAAAAGCTCATCACTAGCTAACTTTTATCACTGTTGCTAAGCATATAATAAACTTAACTGCCAGTGTAACATTAAAATGCACATTCTGTATATTACAGATCTTCCACATTTTGCAAAAAAGTCGCCGGAACAGACCATCTGTTTGGACATTTAACCGTGCTTCAGAGTGGTGGGATGTGATTGTTCCCGGTTTTACAAACACTCAGTGGCTGGAGAACTTTAGAATGTCTGAAGAAACATTCATCCACTTATGCAACAAACTGCGTCCAGCGATGGAGCGACGGGACACAAACTTCCGTGTGTGTGTACCTTTAAAGAAAAGAATAGCCATCGCACTGTGGAAGCTTGCAACAGGTGCTGAGTACAGAAGTGTTGGACATCTTTTTGGTGTAAGCATAACAACTGTGTGTCGGTGTGTTCAGGAGTTCTGTGCAGCAGCAGAAACCCTGTTGGTCCCAGAGCTAATTCGTTATCCAGATCAGGAAAAGTTTAAAGAAATGGCTGCCTACATTGAGAACAGGTGGGGGCTCCCACACTGTATTGGTTCTATTGATGGATCACACATCCCCATCATAGCACCAGAGGAATATCACTGTGACTATTTCAACCGTAAAGGCTGGCACTCCATCATCCTTCAAGGTGTTGTGGATGGAAAGGGACTTTTCTGGAATGTTTTCACAGGACTGCCTGGAAGCCTGCATGATGCTCGGGTTTTGAGACTTTCAACACTGTGGGAGTTGGCAAGCCGTGGAAACCACATACCAGCTAACACCAGAAACATAGGTGGGGTGAATGCTGGCTACTACATTCTAGGAGACTCTGCCTATCCCCTGCAGAACTGGCTCTTAAAACCATTTATTGACACTGGACACCTGACAGCAGAACAGCAGGTCTACAACATGAAAATCTGCAGAGCACGCGTAGTTGTTGAAAATGCCTTTGGTCGATTAAAAGGAAGATGGCGATGCATTATGAAAAGAAATGACTGTGCTGTTAACCTTGTGAAGTCCATGGTGGTGACATGTTGTGCTTTACATAACCTTTGTGAGAGTCATGGTGAGGCCTATGAGAATGCTTGGGATTTACCCCCAGCAGCAGAGACTGTGGTGGCAGTGCCACAGGCTGTAGAGGAGGAGGGCAGGGATGTCCGTGCAGGTCTGATGCGTTACTTGAGTAGCTAACTATTCACGTAGCATGTTCTGTAAAGTGTATTATCAATAAATTTTTTAAACACCATTTCAAACTTTACAATGTACTCCTTGTTTTTTTTTGGTTTGTATTGTGGCGGCATTAACCATTTGTCTTTATCAGGAGGTACTTTACCTGCTCATACAATAATAAATCTTAAATATTGTCTTGGGCTACATGTATCTGATCAGATTTTTATTGAAGCACAGCACAATTTTACAGTTAACAATATGACCAAAAAACACTAAAAATCTACAAAGTGCAAAAAGTAAAAATATAAATAGTGAAAATATAAACTGTAAACTTTAAACAGTGTGCACATGTACGTAGTGCACAACGGACATACAACAGACACACAACAGACACAGACAAGTAGAACAAAAATTTTAACGTTAACAGAAGAAACTGTTACCAGTGTGCAGACATGTAGTGCAAACATTATTAAAAAACAAACACAAAAACAAAACACCTATGGCATTAGTCAGCGAGAGAGTTTTCTTCCCGTCGGCCACTCATTGCCTGGACAAGCATCCCCATAACATTGAGGAATGCTTGATTGAAAGCAGCCGTCTGAGAGTGTTCCTCTGCCCTCAAGGCCGCTTCCTGCTCCCTCGCTTGTTTGGCCTCTTCCAGTGCCATCTGCAAGTGGCGCTCCCTCTGGGCACGGTTCAGCTCCTGCTGCTCAATGTCTGCCACCTGCATCTCTCTTAATGCAGCAAGATGTTCCTGATGGTGCAGGCTCCGTTTCCTCTTGCCTGGACCAAAGCATAGAAAATTGGAGTGAAAATGAGAGAAATTATTTTTGAAATTCATTTGATTTTACTCTATCACATTTACAGTATCTATGGTATTGTATAATATTATTTATGGTATTAAACTATTTATGGTAAGCAACAGTAATTCATGAGACACGGCTTATAAGGATATATATCCTATATTGTGATATCCTATTTGTACATATTATGATATATGAAGTATCAAATGAGTATTGTACCCGTTAACACACGCTGCGGTGTCGTCGTGCAGCTGGAGGCCGATGGTGTTGGCGGGCGTGGTGGAGACGCTGCTAGCACCGCTTGGGAAGAGGAGTCGTCGTCGTTGCATGTAGAAAGTCCAAGTGAATCTATCGTGGACAATGAGTCTGAAACGCAAAAGTTTGTCTAATCAGTTGGGAATGCACAAATTACTGCAACACAACAACAACAAAAAAACATGAACATCATGAACAATAGCACTACCACTGATACATGTTAGCTACTAGGAGTTCGTGCTTCATTGAGGCCATGATTTTACAGTCAAATTGCGATATGAAATAAGCATCGACGGTCAATTAAACCAGTAAAGTTACGATTTCAAGCGTTATAAAAACACAACGTACCATCCTCGATCGTGTTCTCCAACAACAATGGCGTGGCCGAGTCCAGGGCACCCTCCCTTCCTTTGCTCGTTGGTCTGCCTCCGTAGATTGCGTCCATTTGGTCGAACCACTTCCACGACCGCCTGTTTGAACCACTCCGGCTGTTGTGGTCCTTTATACCTCTGTAGTCGCTCTTCATTTTTTTTAACTTGTCCCTACACTGTTTGTAAGTCCGATGGTAGCCGTGTGCAGCCAAGAGCTTAGCGACCTCCTGAAAAACTTTTTCATTCCGCGTCGCCCCATCAAGCTCTCGCTGGATCCGCTCCTCGGCTACCAACGAGAGGAACGTCTGTACTTCCTCAATAGACCATGAAACAGCCATTTTTTTTAGTTAATACAGTACAAAAAAGTGTGTCCGATCCTTCGCTGGCTCTGCTAATAATACTAGTGGTTCTGTTGTGTCTCGTGTCGCAAGTTCAGTGACGCAGTAATGACGATTTTTTCCGGCCAATCGGTGACCAGCAGAGTTTACACGTCACGTTTTGGTAACGGTTCGGCGCGCTTGGAACCTCGGCTGAGGTGGTACTAAAAAAAGGACCAGGTACCAGGTACTGTTCCCAGTGGAAAACCCCCCAAAAGTGAGCTGAACTGAACCGTGCCGTGCCGTACTATGCAGTGGAAAAGCGCCATTTAATAACCTCTGCACTAAGACACTTTGTTCCATGCATATTTGCACACACCGTAAAGTATATTTCAATTTGCACTGTATATTTCTATTTTGTACATCCTATTTCTATTTTTATTTTTAGTTCTATTTTTTCATAGCACATTTCTATTTTTATTTTTAGTTCTATTTTTCCTAGTTTAATTTAATTTTGTAATTTAATTTCTATCGCATTTCTTTTATTCATATTTATTTCTTATTTGTAAAATTTAACTCTCTTTTAGGGTCAATGGCAGTCGTATAATACATTTCACTACATTTCGTACTGTGTATGTTTGTGTATGTGACAAATAAAATTTGAATTTGAATTTGAATTTGAAAACCAGAACTTCCGATTTGCTAGCATTTAACTTCAGGCAGTTTTCCTCTAACCAGCTAATCACCTCTTTTAGACAGAGTACCAAGGATTGATTAGGGCTTGAAGCTCCAGCACTGATCGATAAATGGATCTGAATGTCGTCTGCGTATAAATGATATGAAATACCGTGTTTCTTGAAAATAAGGCCCAAGGGCAAAAGAAACAAAGAAAAAAGAACAAATTTAAGAAATGAGAAGCTGCCCAGACCATCATTTAGGGTTAAATAACTTGTTGCTAGCTGATCATATTTATTTTAAACTATTTGCTGGGTGGTGTGTATGTGTTGTGTGTCTGTCACATCCTTTGGGTCCTTTGTGTTACGGGATGGGGGCCTTGGTGGATGGGGGTACTTGGTCGGGTTGGGGAATTTGGCAGTCTGTGTTTTATTGGCTTTTCTGTGGGACCAGTCTGGCCTTTGGTCCTCGCGGGTGTAGATGGTCCTTGGATGCCCATGATCCTATCATTAGTTTAATGTAGGGCTGCAACAGCGAATCGATAAAATCGATAAAAATCTATTAATAAAATCGTTGGCAACGAATTTCATAATTGATTTGTTGTGTCGTGCAATGTGGAGACATTTGATTATTCGTGTGTCACGCACTCATGCTAGCAGAGTTTGGCGTCTCATAGACAGGACGAAGCAAAAATAAAAATTAAAAAAGCGAGCGGAGGTAGAGGGTTAGGGGACCCTAGGGAATAATCGACAGATTAATCGATTATTAAAATAATCATTAGTTGCAGTCCTAGTTAAATGCAATATAATTAATAATCACCCTCATGCAATTCACCTAGAGGTGTTAATGTTATGGCTGATTGTTGTACATACCTACTGTATAGTCTTACAGGCCATAAATTGCTGAATACGTAAGGAGCAAGTCTTTCATGATGTGTAATGCCACCACAACTGAAGTTAATTTGAGGAGTTAAATCCCTGTTTACAGTTTGATGTCAAATCAACATGGCTGCGAACAGCGTTAGAAACAAACAATGTAAAACGTCTTACCTTTAAATGATCTACACTGTATATACAAGTATGAGCTTTATATTAATCACCATGCATACATATTTGTTTGTTAAATGTAAAATATAAGGTATACATCATTTATCCAAGTTAGCTGCCTAGCTTGGTGCTAACAAAACCCAAACATTAGTGGGTTCAGTTTTCCACTTTATTTGTCCAACGCACCAAGGTTAAAAATGCACACCAAACCGAATGTCCTATACTGAACAAAATAAATTTAAATAAGCCTACCGTTATACCTTGCCAACATCAACAATTCATGAAATCAGGTTACATTATTTGGTGAAAAATATTGCATACTGATTACTCCTTCTTTTGTCATTTCTCATGCAATGAATGAAATTGCTACATGTGCAAGGTTAGCTGGTCCTTTTGCAGCATATAATGAATGCGGCAATAATAAACCTGCAAGTACGGCTCCTTACTCTAATGTATGTCTGAAAAGGGGCCCTCCATTAGCTAATGACTGCAAAACCATGTCCTTGACAAGTTGTGGCTTGTCATATTGAATGTATTAGCACAAGTAATGGATAAAATGTAGGCTTTAGTATACCTCTTCAGAACCATTACAGACTGGTTGTTTTGTGGCCTAATGCACCAGTGCATTGTTAGTCTTCTCAACTTGCAAACTGAATAGATAGATCAAAGGATATAGTGATTACTTTGCTTGTTAATCATGATGAATTTTGGTGTACCTATACCAAACTCTATACTTGTGCACTACTTGCAAAACTCATTATAATGCATTAATATGTATCAGTGCATTGTTTTAATGTGTGCCGACGCATTGGATGATCTTAATGGAATATGGGTTGTCAGGAAGAACTTGAGGTCAGTATTAACATACAAATGGTATATGCAAATCTCTGTTTGAGAAAGTACAGATTTACCAAGAGTAGAGCATGCAATTGAAGTACTTTTATGTACAGCAAGACAGCTCTATTCCGAAGTATGCCAAAGAGTGAAATCAAAGTCACATAACGTTGATACGATCCATACTTTTTAACGTGTCAGCAGGATCAGGTGATGACTAAATAAGCAGTGCTGTGTGCTCTAGAGAAGAAAAAAACACTGCTGATTTGTCTAAAGGAGACAAGCACAGCCTGCTGAGAGAATTCATTTAATAATAATCCTTGTAAGGGTTAGTATGACTAAGTCTACATTTAACAACTTTTCACACCCAGTCAGCATGAAAATTCCGAACTACAGTTAAAAGAACAAATTAATATTTTATGAAATTGCTGAGCAGCATTGTGGATGCACTCTACTATATGTTAAGTATACTAAGCTCGTATAAGATAGAGATTCTTTGTAATAAGAAACACTGTGCCACCCCGACCTTTATTAGTACATTGCATTGTTGCATTAATAATTGATTTGTCTTTTAAGATCAGCATCAATCAAACATTATTATTCATATACTGTAGGATTCGATTACCTTTGTGTGCCACAATTCACTAAAGAGGCTACTTTGGCATAATGCCTAAGTACAGGGGTGCCGTAAACGGTGGGTGGTGATCATCTCAAAGGCCCCTGAGAGACAGGGGAACTTAAAATCGCCATGGCAATTAAAGCGTTGTCATATTTGGAATTCCAGCATATTAGGTTCTTAAGGAGCCCAGAATTTTAAGTGGTGCTCCTAGCTCAGCATTCATTTGCTACGTTAAGGAATCCAATAACAACACATACCCATGCACCCACACAGACACAGCATCTGTGTTAAGTCTTGGGTTTATGTAAGCTGTTTGATCCCATTTTACCTGCCTCCACAATTGTGCATTCTGTCTTCGTTGCCTGTCACGGCGATGAAAACTGTCAGCATTATCACGTCTCAGCACTTGGCTGACCTAGTTAACACTATGAATGCGTCTGACTATCCGGCAATCTACATTTCTTTGATCATTTATGGTAGAACATTGGAAATATCCATGTGCTTTGAAATAATTTTTATAATGGTTTCGCTAGAATGAGCAATTTTTAAACTAGAGAAATTATTTTCATGGTTTTATTTTCCACAAATAGAGATTAGTGTACACGTGTTAACCATTTGTTTTGTATATACATATATAAATATCTATGATTTGTAATTTAAGGGGTGAATGTGTCATCAGACAGGGAAAAACTTGCTTTGGACAAAAATGTAAGAATACCTATATAGCAAAGTAACATACTGTAAGTGCTGTAATACCTATACCATTTACTGATGGTAAATTTTCTTTCATTTAAGTTTTAAACCCCCTGCAGCAAACATATTTATTTTAGCAAGTTCTCAACTAATGTAATTTGGTCATAGGAACCATACTTTAGCAGTAATCCATCCTCTTCTCCTTAATAAGGAGTACCGGTACATCGATACCATATTGTCTATTTGGAACACTATATGGTCAAAGGTTTGTGAACACTTGTCTGTCACACCCATACTGTATGTGACCTGCACAGAGCCTAGTCTCTTAATCATATTTACACTTGAACACTTTTAGGTTTAGTGGGATTTAGGAATTTATCCTAATGGGAATTAGAAATTGCTTTTAGGAATTGGAATGCCGACTGCATGTCTGGCCTTCTCGTTTAACATTACTGCCCAACTTCACTAATACTCTTGTGGCTGAGTGGATAACTCTTCACAGACAAACTCCAAAATCTCCCCATAAGAGTGAAGCTTATTATAACAGCTCAGGGGACCTTAATCTATAAAGGCATGTTCAACAAGCACATATAAACAGTTTGACAGCAAAACTTTTTGGGAGATTTCGGAGACAGCAAAACAAGAATGCTGGTGGAAGGTTTGGGTCGGATGACTCCTTTATATGCTGTAAGTGCCAAATGTCAGTATTTATACAATGAAGAAAATGTAATCTCAAATCTCAAAATGTAAAATTGCACAAACAGCTTATAGGAAATAAAGGCACTTTTGGAAAGTCGCTTAAAATTAAAGCTAGCTGTGGTACAGATCGATTTTTATAAAAAAAATTAAAAAAAAAAATAAAGGAAAAAAAGAAATAGTGTGCTTTGGTACATGTTGTCTAAATTTGCACTGCAGTACCATGTGCTTTGAGAGACATACTCTCAATCTGAATTTGGTGAACTAATAAATGTAAAAAGGACAATCACAAAACACAACTGATTCTTTTCAAGCACTTCTTTTGATCTGTCAGTTTGCATTTGCATCTGGCTGGCACGATTTGCAGCTTAATTAGCGTTTCCTGCACGAGAGTGTGTGTCAGGAAGAAAGCACTAGGCGCTCAGTCTGAGGATGCTGGGGAAAGAGATAAAGTTGATTATGTGAGAAAGTTTGACTGTATGATATGCAATTAGGGTATATGTTGATGTGTAATTTTTCTCTTATACGTTGCATGTAGCCAGAGACATCAATTCGGAAGACGGGGTGAAAAAGGTGACAACAAAAGTCACACTATGTAATTGATGAAAGTTGAAAGTCAGAGGGATGTTGTACTTCTAAAGAACTTCTTTGACCCCATTTATTTTGCTAAGTACTCATTATATATATGGGAAGTTTGATTGCCAGTTTAACAGAAATGACCCTCAACACATTTTTACTTTATGGCATTATTATCATTTTGAACCTTTTTAAATTTTAACCTGTCATGCCAACTAACATATTTTATAGTTAATGTGCTATACTGCATGCACATAATAAAAAAAAAAAAAGGAGTGAGAAGAAATGACTTTTTCTTTTTCCATTCAGCTTCAGGGATATTTCTTTTTATGCATGACTTTCACATCATACACCGGAACTGAGCCCTTCTAAAGGTTATAATCCAAAATCACCCTTGTTACTTGGTAACTTTCTTTCTGATATGGCTGTTATCAGCTAGTGTGTTATTATGCATGTTGAAAAGCATTATAATTTAGTAAATTATTATAATTTTCAAGAGCCCCAGATCTGGACTCAAGACTGATGGTGATTTGGGTTGAACACAGTACCACAGAGAGCGTAGGCTGGAGGCATAGCAGTCATGTAGAAGTTTTATAATGGGAGTTTAGGAGAAAAAGGAAATGACTTAATCTTTAACTGGAAAAAAACACATTAGTACCAAAAGCCACCAAATAAATGGGTTAAACTTCAGTTAAATCTCAGAATGTAGCTCATTTGGTGAAGAAAATCAGAATTGATTAAATTTTTTGTTGTCGTCTTACAAACTGACAATATTTTTAAATTGATTAATGAGGTACATTGTAATTAAAGTGCTACCTTTAAGCTGAAGGTTAATTGTGGAATATTGCTGATATTGTGGAAACTGGTACCCAAATGCACTAGTGTTCAGTCTCAGTCCATTAGTTTTGAGGAGGTGGAGGGAAACTTAGTCACAGGGAGAGAATCAGCAATGACTACATTGATTGCCAAAATATTTTATTAGGTCATTCAAGTGCGTATTTGGTAGTTTCTGCAATTCGATTTTTAACCAGTATACATTTTTCAAACGACTATCACAGTGCAATTTCAAAGCCTAGATGAATGTCATCTCCTCCCAACTTTACAGATTTGTTCTGGCAATAAAGTCACGCCTGCCAAATCTAAAAATCAATAGCAGTTTTATTTATGAAATACATATCCTAAAAAATATAGTCATACACCCACCTATATGCCTATTCGCTTCATCTTCTTTGCTACCCTAAGGCGAGTATAATAAAGATTATATTAGCAGAAAGAAGAGACACAAAATATTTTTTAAGGCTACCATGTTTACGGAAACGGTCCACCTCTAATGCGAATGCTGATCATTGAACTCACTAAGCATGTTGTGAGGGCAAATCTCTAAATTGTCCATATTTTATGGAAAGAACAGCGAATCTGTAAGAAATCCCGAAGGGTTGTGGAGGAGGCTCACTACATCTGTTGTGTGTGAGTGTAGGAGTAACCCAGAAGCACTTAAGTTTAACTGCATCATGCAACATCAGCAAGCGTTAGAACAGAAGCAACATTTGAACCCACAATCCAGTAGTAAAAAAAAAAATCAGCAACTTTTGGTTTCTTAAAGGAATTTGAACAAAACCCTCGAGTTTATTCAACCCTCTGGCATTCATCACTTTACAGTAACGGTACCATAATATGGATGTGATGAGGATGTAATGTATGCAGCTGTCATGGATATACAATGTATTTAATGGTTAAGGTTTGATTTCTTAATAATAGTCTCTAGAGTTTTCTTCACATTGTCAGATTGAATTACATATACCATTTTGGATTTAGACAATAAGAGGTTTTTTTTGGCAAACTATGCCCAGTGCTTCTATTTTGTCACACAACATTATTTTCCATGATTGGTTTCAACAAAAAGCAGCAACTTTGTTGATATGTTAGCTAATGAGTTTATTTGCCAACAACTGTCCACCACTAAGTCTTTTAAGGGAGTACATTTGTTGATGCATTTCTTAATTGGCTGGACACCTAATTTATTTGCTGTCATTTTGAGTGGTTGCAGGCCCATAAGTGCTGAGCTATTTGGCTCATACTGTTATGTTTGAATGTGCAGTGGAAGTTCATACCAAACATGAACGCTCCATTTAGGGCTGCAAAACAACATAGCCTTGGTCAAATGACCACAACCAGTTTTGTAAAAGTGTAACACACCACAATAAATATATGAGGGGTGTTCAAGGCAAACCAGGACTTGTGATAAAAAAAAATTGTGAAATGAAGGTGTAAAATCAATCGACAATTGCAGAAGACAGTAAAACATTTCATATTTATACAGCGGTTTTAACAATGGTCAATGTCTCAAAGCAGCTTTACAAAGATGAAAGAAATTCAATAATAATAATAATAATTAAAAAAAAATAATAAAATATTAATAATAATAATAATAAATTGTGTGTGTGTGAGAAAAATGTGTCTAGATGATAACAAGATGAATGAATGAAATTTCTCTGATGAGCAAGCCAAGGGTGACGGCGACAGTGGCAAGGAAAAACTCCCTGAGATGGCAATAGGAAGAAACCTTGAGAGGAACCAGACTCAACAGGGAACCCATCCTCATTTGGGTGATAACAGATAGAGATGATATAACACCATGTGTGTTATGCAGCTGAGAGTACAATATAACAGAAATTCTTTAAATTAACATGAAGTCCAGTTCAGCATAGGGATGAGTCAGTAGGTGATGGGGTCTGGCTCACTGGGAGCACAGGAGCTCCAATCATAATAAGGCAGAATTCAGCTGGAGCTGGTCCTTCTCTGGATGCCTCAGGATCCTCACAGGGTTGGCCTTTGTCTACTAAAGCTGGTACAATCTCCAGATGCCTCGGGATGGGTAGAAAAGTACAGAACAGATGGAGAGAATTAGCGTAGTTGCCATTCAGAATAGATGTACTGAAGTATGAAGTTATGGGATGAGTTACGCGTATGCCAGATTAAAGAGATGTGTCTTGAGTCTACTTTTAAACTGGGAAACTGTGTCTGAGCCCCGAACACTGTCTGGAAGACCATTTGCATGGTACCACAATTTTTTGATGTGAATGATGATCCTGGCCATGGTGTTTTTGAGCTCACTGAAGTCGTTTCCATGAACTTTCAGCGAGTTTAACACCTGATCCTTGAAAATCGATGGATATTTCATTCATGACTACCACTTGCACATTACAGGAACTTGTCTGGGAGGAACTGTGCTATCGGTACAGTCCTTACCTTGCAATTTCCACATGTTTGGGCTGCTAAAGGAGTATCTCTGAGGGCAATGTTTCAGACATACAGCAAGCAGTCTGATCATGGCTTTGGTGTACTGACAAAACATTTCTACCATGTTGGTGTCAACATGGAATTATATAAAGAATCAAAGGAAGTTTTTTTCTCTCTTAACTGTGTTCTGTTATCCTGCAAAAATTTTAAGTTCCAGTTTGACTTAAACAACCCTTGTGTATTTCCAAATAAATTATCAGGCATGTTTCTACATTTTAGTTAAATTCAGAATCAAAAGAAAAGAGGGCAATGATTGACTTAAAAGCCAAATAGATTGGACAATTGGTATAAAGGGCAGAACATATGATCTTTTTTCAATTTTAATTTTACAACACTTTTGGATTATTTTTTTTAACACTGTAAAGAGTGTAAATAATAAATCATATAACTAGACACTTTGTTGCATTAGAACTTTCCACTGTGGGTGACTTCTTTGCCTCTGAATCATATAACAAAGCTAATAGAAGCTTTAAAGTGCACTTAGTTCTGTGTGTCACTTCCACCTCCACGACTCATTTGCTTTTGTCTGACGCGTGGGTTGCACATAGAGAGTCATCATGAGCAGCAATGCAGCATTGCTTTTAGAGATGGGGATTCCCAGTGAAATGACAAAAAAGAAAGTTACTAGAAACAACTTTGGTATTTAGGCTCTGGTGGACCAGTATCTTGGTGGACTCATTACCTTTGTTGTAAGAGTACAGTAGTTTTTTTTTTTTAAACTGAAAACAATGCTGCAATGAGGGATTCAAGGTGTTTCAAGTGGCACGTGTGCTTCAAGAGCGGAAGAACATAATTTAAAGATGAAAAAAAATCAGGAAGACCTTCAACAAGCTCATTGTCGAAATCATTCGGCATCTTGTGCATAATAAATGCAGAAGAATGATCCACAACATTGCTGCCATTGTTGGTGTGTCATGGAATGGTCCAGTAATCCTCTCATGTGATTTGAACAAGCGCCATGTTGCTGCCAAGTTTGTCCCCAGGTTGCTGGCCTAGGAGCAGAAGGAACATTGCGTCAAAGTTTGCCAAGAACTCTGTCAAGGATCATTACTGGTGATGAAACTTGGGTGTATGGGTACGACTTCAAGATGACTCAACAGTCTTCACAGAGAAAGAACCCAGCCCATCCACAACAAAAAAGGTGTGCACTGGGAATTCATCCCTAGGTGCCGGACCATCAAAAGTTAATTCTTCAGGTCTTAAGGCAGTTTAGAGGGACAGTGACCAGATCTGTGGTGCACAAATCTTAAATTTTAGACTTAGACTTGGATATTTATAGACAAGGTTGGGGGACGTAACTAATTACAGGCCTCGGAGTGGCGCAGTGGTAAAGCGCTCGCCCTATCATCCGGAGATCGCTGGTTCGACCCCCGGTGATGCTATAACCGACCCCCGGTGATGCTATAACTCCTATAGGCCTAGGAGAGAGCCGATTGGCCAAGCTCTCTCAGGGGGAAGGGATGAGAGGTAATTAGTGCTCCCATATTAATGACGGCTCTACGAGCCAATCAGGGGCGTCTGTAAGCTGGCGGAGGGAGCGGATAGCGTTGGTTCCCTGTGTGTGCCCCCTACGGTGCGTTAGTGAGCAGTTCGAAAAGATGGTCGGTAACATCACGTGGATCGGAGGAAACACGTGGGTCGGTCTGTGGCCCTCCCGACTGATTGTCGGTAGAAGCTTAACCTGCAAAATTCACAGATACAGAACAGAGCAGAGATTTGAACGCTCAACCCTAGAGGCCACGAGATAATAGTCCTAACTGTTGAACCACCATGTCCTCTATTGGTATGTATATTTTTTGTAAATTATTTTATTTGTTGGACTAGTTTTTTTGACATTTGGCCATTACACCCATTTGTACTTGTTAAACATCCAATTAATTTCCAATTTACTGTTTAAATAACTTTTACACTTTTGGTAAGGTTTTCATTAGATTTTGGAGTTAATGGGATTTTCTTAATCAGCCATAATGGCATTAGTGAGGTTGGGTACTGATGTTGAGTTAGGAGGCCTGGTATTTTAGTTTATCCCAAAAGTGTTTAGTGTGGCTGAGGTCAGGACACTGTGCATCCTTGGCAAACAATATCATCATGGAGCTTGTGTCATTGTCATTGTGAGGCATCATTGTCATGCTGGAGCACATTTGGTGCTCTAAGTTTCAGTGAAAAGAAAATTGTAATTCAACAGTATGCAAACTTATACAAAAAAATATACAATTGTGTGCAAATAGTGCAAACATAAACAAACATCTGCTTAACGGTCAGGTGTCCATAAAGTGCATTTCTTTGCAACATTGCAACCTGCTAATACTACAGTACTATAAAACTCTTAACTATACTTATAACACAGTGCAGGTGAATGCTCAAATTGATTGGTCAAAAGGTGTTGCAAAGTTTCTATTAATGCACCAGTTCAGAGACTTTATTGTTTATGTAGTAAAACTTGTATGAACTAGCATGGCAGATAATGCATAAAAAAATAGCTTAGCAAAGTGAAAGTATTATAATTGATCTGGTAACTCTTATTCCACATATACAGTATGAAAGGAGTCTCCACTGTAAACACTGTGGACCAGTCCAAGTTATCCAGTTCAGGAAAGAGGAGTTTGCACTTTTGTGGTTCTTTGTAAAATAACAGGAGGTAATCGTTTACCATATAATCGTTTATCACCAAACCACTGATATAAGCAGAATAAAACACTTTTTCTATAAAATTTTTTTATTATGCACTCAATGTCACCTCATGTTCACATCACTCCACTTACTGCATGTTCCTCCCCACTTTTCCTTTTTCTATGGTACTGTATGTACTTTTTTTATTATGGTAAACTGTAATATATATATAATGTAATATATACCATAGTATTATAGTGGTACTATAGATATTACCATGGTAGGAACCATAGTGTACTTACTGTATGTTACATAGATGCTTTATAGACACAATAAATATTACCATTATGGTACATAAACATGCATAACATCTTTTTGCCAGTATCCTGGTACATGCTCCATAGTATAGTATATATACAATCCATGGTAGAGCCACAGACCATACTTTAGTACATTTACCATTGGCCCAAAGGATGTATAGAAACCCACAAATTCTAACAAACTCCAAGCCATCATTATGTAAAAATGGGCTGCCATCAATCAACATGTGGCGCAGTAGTTGATTGACAGCATGCCAGGGCAAATTGCAAAGGTCTTAAAAAAGAGGGTTTTTTGCATAAACTTTATGTAATATGTCAATACAGCCTTTGACACTTTTGACACTTTGACACAAATGCTTGTAATTATACTTTAGTATACCATAGTAACATCTGACAAAAAGATCTTAAAATACTAATCAAGCAGACAGAAAATTATGTGCCATTCTCAAAACTTTTTATCCATAGTGCGGTACATGCACTTTATCTATAGCAAATTAGTACCACAGTACTGTCAAAAATACCATGGAACTGTATGTGGATTGGACTAACATGGTAAAATTCCTATGGGGTTCTATTCAGAACTTTTCATGTGCCAGTAATGCTGTAGAACTTAATTCATTAAACTTTGTAACAGGTGGGTTAACCCCCGAGTTTAAGTGCAATTTGCTTGGGCTTCTGATTGTTTGTTTTTAATAAATAAAATACATCTTAATCCAAATGCTTGGTAAAGATGTTGGACTTCAGTTTTTGTTTAACAAGTGCCATTGACTCAGCTGTTCCAACACCATAGGAAGTTTATTCCATCGCTTGGGGGCCATGTGCATATCTAATTGAAAATCTACTTTTACACCAGGAATATTTGAAAATGATTTCAATTGTGTATGGGTTTCTTATTTGTTTATTATTATTATTTTTTTTTACAAATAAAGATAAATTGTCGCCATTGAGGATTAGTGGTTCGCACCGTTGCCTTGCACCTCCAGGGTCCTGGTTTGATTCCCCCATAGTTATTTCAAAGTAGTTCATCTGTTTATCAGCCAAATCATGGGCAACTTTCTCTTTTTTTACACAGTACAAATGAGATGAGCTATGAGATTAGCTAATTATGGGGCCCTTTCATGAAAGGGATTAAATCTGTAGATGGCAACACATAGGACCAGGGAAAGGGGAGGGAGGTTTAAAAAATGAGCAGTAGGCTGGGAGTTGTGCTGGAGAACCAGTGGGATACAGCTTTGCAGCAAGAAAGGAGCGTGCTGGGTAAATTGGATGTTTTTCTTTTCTCCCCTCCTTCCTGCTTCGCTCTCGTAGCCCGGCTGTCTCACTTTGTGGGTGCTTGTTCATTTAGCCGACTCGGCACATCTACTGCACTCCGAGTAAGAGAGATAAGAAGTGGGTCTGTTGGATTAAAAAGAAGGAGCAGATAATGGACAGATTGCTGTATGTCGTGAGGAGGATGTCACCTCGGAAGAGGGAAAGGAGCTTCCAGTGGGAGGCAGAGAGTCCTGAGACCTGCGACGAGAGTCTGTGCTCTCTAAGCCTCTGCATCAGTGGTAAGATGAGAACAAACTTTCTCTCTTTCCCTTAACTCATTCTCAGGCTTGCTTATCTCTTTTGCTCCCTCTATGTCAAGTGCTCGTTCACCGCACCTGTATGCTTTAATTAATAAACTGTGGCCTGTGATGTTTTTATTTTATATCAAGCATATTCATATAGCTTTGATCATAGCCCCTTATTAGAAAAGGGGCTAA
Source organism: Clarias gariepinus (assembly GCF_024256425.1). Taxonomy (NCBI): domain Eukaryota; kingdom Metazoa; phylum Chordata; class Actinopteri; order Siluriformes; family Clariidae; genus Clarias; species Clarias gariepinus. The sequence goes on from NC_071122.1 coordinate 11,284,270, forward strand.
AAGGTAAAAAATTCTCTTTCGCTTTATTTCACTGTCTTGTTTCGTACTTTTACTCATTTTAACCCCCTTTTATTAATATGATGATGATAACGTTGCCCTGTGATAGATACACTGATAAATCAAAAGCTAATTTTATGTAAAGCATATTCAGGCAGTTAATTCCCAAGAGACGAGGTGCTTGGTGAAAACTCTCTCTTCTCTTTGACTTGAGGCAAAATCCCTCAGGGTAGAGGTGGGGCTAAATTTGTGGTGACACACTTAACCCTCAGCTTGAAAGGCATACGCCAAGCTTAATGCGATGGCATTGATTGAGCAGAATTGATTTCACTTTAGAGGTTTAAATATTTGATGTGATTGACATTTTTACTTAATCACAGTATAGTATGTGAAAGTATGTTAGCCACATTTCTTTTTTTTTTTTTTTATCTTAAAGGTCTTTATTTGTTTAGAATGTGTATGCTGTATCTTTTTTTTTTTAATAATCAGAATGATTCATTTAGGTAATTCCATAAACTAGGTCAAAGCATCTAATCCCTTTGAGTCATGCTTTCTTCTTAGGTTTATGAATGGCATTGGCAGCTGTTTAAACAGAAAGGTTAATGATAATGATCGTGTGCATTATCAAATCTTTAGGGAAGCTTCTCAGCTTGTTAAAGTTACTCTCACATAGGCTGTTGGATCAACTTCCATCAGCAGATCTTCAAACAGATGTTCGTTCTCCTGGCAGATTTATCATACTGGTGGTCTCATTTATCCTTATCATAAATTTGTTAACTAGCCCACAGGCCAAGTGAACGCACATGCCGGTGTGCTTACCCTATCCCTCTGTTTGGTTGCCTAGAAACATAATTAATCAGGCTAAACAATGGTGTAACCCAAATCTTTAATGCATTGAAAACCGGATACAAAAATAAATAAAATCATAAATCATATCAGAAATTGAGCTCTTCATTTAATTGCATTTACAGAGGTGATGGGGTGGAAACTTAATGTCTACAGAGAATGTAGAGATGACAGCTCATGATTTCAGAGTCACACTGGAGTGTGGAAGTCTTTTTTTTTTTTTTCTAGGCCAGAGCTGCAGCTAATTAACCATGGCTTTGAAAACACTCTGTGACATGCAAAAACACTGACAAAAACCAAGCGAGTCTGTCTTACCTCTCAACTCTATCACTACTACATAGTGCCATCACTTTGCATTTTAAAGGTGGGGTAAAAATATTTTCTTTTATGTCAATATTTTTTCCCTATGTTATTTTTCTGCTTTAGAAATCTTTATTATTTTTTTTTATGTTTTACCTATAAATCTTATATATTTGAAAGCAAGTAGAACACACAGTGGGCAAAAAGTATTTAGTCAGCCACCAATTGTGCAAGTTCTCCCACTTAAAAAGATAAGAGGCCTGTAATTTTAATCAATATTTTTACCTCAACTATGAGAGACAAAATAAGAAAAAAAAATCCATAAAATCACGTTGTAGGATTTTTAAAGAATGTATTTGCAAATTATGGTGAAAAGTAAGTGTTTGGTCAAAACCAAAGTTTCATCTCAATACTTTGTTATATACCCTTTGTTGGCAATGACAGAGGTCAAACGTTCTGTAAGTCTTTACAAGGTCACACACTGTTGCTGGTATTTTGGCCCATTCCTCTATGCAGATCTCCTCTAGAGCAGTGATGTTTTGGGGCTACGCTGGGCAACACAGACGTTCAACTCCCTCCAAAGATTTTCTATGGGGTCGAGATCTGGAGACTGGCTAGGCCCTTCCAGGACCTTGAAATGCCTCTCCTTCGTTGCCCCATTGTTTTTTTTTTTTGTTTTTTTTAGATCATTGTCATGCTGAAAGCCCCAGCCACGGTTTATCTTCAATGCCCTTTCTGATGGAAGAAGGTTTTCACTCAAAATTTCATGATAAATGGCCCCATTAATTTTTTCCTTTACACTGATTAGTTGTCCTGGTCCCTTTGCAGAAAACAGCCCCAGAGCATGATGTTTTTACCCCCATGTTCTTTGGTTGCAACTCAGCATTCTTTCTCCTCCAAACATGACAAGTTGAGTTTTTACCAGAACGTTCTATTTTGGTTTCCTCTGACCATATGACATTCTACCTATTCTCTTCTGGATCATCCAGATGCTTTCTAGCAAACTTTAGACGGGCCTGGACATGTACTGGCTTAAGCAGGGGGACACGTCTCGCACTGCAGGGTTTGAGTCCCTGGTGGCGCAGTGTGTTACTGATGGTAGCCCTTGTTACTTTAGTCCCAGCTCTCTGCAGGTCATTCACTAGGTCCCACTGTGTGGTTCTGGGATTTTTGCTCACAGTTCTTGTGACCATTTTGACCCAACGGGGTGAGATCTTGTGTGGAGCCCCAGATCGAGGAAGATTATCAGTGGTCTTGTATATCTTTAATTTTCTAACAATTGCTCCCACAGTTGATTTCTTCACACCAAGCTGCTTACCTATTGCAGATTCAGTTTTCCCAGCCTTGTGCAGATCTACAATTTTGTTTCTGGTGTCCTTTGACAGATCTTTGGTCTTGGCCAAAGTGGAGTTTGGAGTGTGACTGTTTGCGTTTGTGGTCTTTTATATGAACAGACGAAATTAATACAGGTAACAAGTGGAGGACAGAGGAGCCACTTAAAGAAGTTACAGGTCTGTGAGAGCCAGAAATCTTGCTTGTTTGTAGGTGACCAAATACCTATTTTACCGATGAATTTACCAATTAATTCATTAAAAATCCTACAATGTAATTTTCTGGATTATTTTTCCTATTTTGTCTCTTATAGTTGAGGTATACCTACTGTATGATGAAAATTACAGGCCTCTCATCTTTTTAAGTGGGAGAACTTGCACAATTGTTGGCTGACTAAATAGTTTTTTGGCCCCACTGTATGTATACTGCTTGTCATATGTAAAAATTATTTTTGGCTTATCAGTTCAATTATGGTTTTGATATAATGGTTTGTTAGCTGCATTGATTTAATATAAGGTTGATAAAATGTTTAAGCAGAAACAACTTTTTTTTGGGTATTTTTAAGAATTTCTTGCACAATAAAAGCATAATGACATTATAATAACAATCTAAATGAAAAGTGATGTGTGGGTGGGATACAAATACGCTAATTACATCTCACTTTAGCACAAAATAGCACAACAAATAAGTCAAAAACGGGGGGAACCCCACCAAAATTACATTTCGATATACCTATCATATGGAAAACACAAGGAATTAGCTCATCAAAAACAATTTTTTTTAAATGAATATTGTTTAATGGAATGTTCCTGTATAGCTTAACCATGCTGAGAATTAAATTTCCACAAAAGAAATTTGTCTTTAAAAGAAGCCATTTGGAGGAGTAAAATGTGTTTTGAATTGAACTTTGACAACAATTAATAACAATAAATCCTTTTTCAAAAGAATAAATAAAGAGTTAGCACTCAATTGTTAATCCAGTCTACTTATTTTATTGATAATCCCGATTGGTTTGGTTGTGTTACTGCAAGCAAAGTCTATATGATTTTAGCTTGATTTAGGCCTGAGAAATGTAATTATTCCCAATGAAAAGACAAGTGATTACAGTACAGTGTACTGTTTAGTGTTTTTGTTTCTGGATTTAAATTGTATGTAGTTATAAAGAGTTTGTTCATTAAATAAAGCAGTATAATTTAGCTTAACTGCCATAAATACAGTGCAATGCCATCTTTAACACTAGAAGCGCTGAGTACCGGTCATTTGACCGCAATGGGGGGAAAAAAATACCACACACTCGATCAAATTTCAGGACCCTCCTTTAATGACTTTTCCTATCTGTGAGCTTAATCACCCTGCATGCTTACATTTTCAAAATCTTACCAGTAAAAGCCAGTATAAAGCTATTTTGCTCTTATTTACGTGAAATCGCTGACAGCTGCGCACCGGTCATGCCGTTTCCTGCCTTTTCCAACCTGCGATTCTTATTTCTCTCAGCAAATGCCGCAAGGGATCACGCATACTAGCTATGCGTCATTCAGTGTGTATATGTAATTATCTCAGGTTTCATTCCATATATGCAGTTTATATATATATATATATATATATATATATATATATATATATATATATATATATATATATGTTTACATTCCTTCAAACTAGTCATAGCCCAGTTTTTACGATCGATACTGCTTATAGAAGAGAAATGTCCTGTTATGTCAAAGTGTAGAAGGTTATAAAAAGCTTCCTTCAAATAATTTCAAAAAAGATTACACTTCACTTCTGATGTATTATTCAGAAACATACTTAAAAATTCACTGAGTCTCTAAAAAAAAAAACATTTAACCAGGCTATTCACTTTTACTTTCGGATGAAGTTGTCCTCCTATGGCAGTGTGTAATTATGAACAGAAAGCTATAATTAGGAACCAGAACAAATAAGTGATGTGAGCATGTATAGCTGCATATATAGGTAGTTTTAAACAGCAGGTAATTATGAGAACATCTTTGTTTTTAATTGCATGATCCCTCCACTGTAAATTAACAGCACTATAGCAATAAAGAAATAAATAAATGTAGTCAAATGTATCAATTATTTGTGTTGTAAGCTTACAAAAAAAACAAATCTAACATTATTAAGCTTATGTCTAAAGATCTTTTCTTATTTCACATGTTTAGTCTTTTGGCAGATACTTTTGCTTCTTTCTAAATAAAATTCTTTAACTTATCTGCCAATAAGAAAAAGGTTGACTTTAGTAGAAATGTCTAAAAATGTTGCTAAGATGCTGCTGATCTCTGTCCAGCAATAAAATATGCTATTTGTGTGTGAATTTAAATAAGCAAATACCAAGTGTCTTTGATTGGATAATTACTGCATTGATTGATCTGTTTCAGCTGAAAACATTAAAAAAAAAAAAACCTTCATGATGCAGTGAGTGGCATCTCATTTCTTGAACAACTATCTCTCAAGAGGTATCCTGTGTTTGTGGAAAAGATGTTAATGTTTCAGAAGGGTCAAATAGCAAAAAGAAGTGCTGTCTTATATGAAATAATTTTTATATCTATAGACTCGCCACTTGTAAGCATAGAAACCTCTAGTAGACGAGGCCCGAGCACTTTGAATTGTCTCAATCACATTCGGAGGAAGCCCTTTAGCTATCAGATTGGACCTTTTAACAGGTAAGCAAGCAGGCATTGAGTGTGCCAGCGCATCGATCCCCAGAAGGGCATTAAGGGCGATCTGTTATGGAGAAGAATAGTGGGCAGTAAGCATTTTCTTTGGATCCAAAGAGATCCACTACTGCCCTGCCGAAGCGATCCCAGATCTAAGCTATCACTTATGGTTGTAACCTCCATTCCCTCACAAGTGGGCCCCCCAGGAAAGAAGGTCGTCACATTCAGGTGCCCTGGAATGTGAGTGGCCCTGAGTGGCAGAAGATGACCACTGGATCATAGCAATAGAGAATGAGATAGTTTCAGCAGGGGAAGTGAGCGTGTGTCCCCCTTGTCTGTTTATATACGACACCACTGTTGTGTTGTCTGTCCTGATCAGAACATGATGGCCTGTTCTTTTCAGCCCTGAGACAAAAATGTCTCAGGGCTGAAAACACCGCCAACAGCTCCAAATAGTTTATGTGAAGCCTGTGTGGTTCCTGTGACCACGCCCCCCACACAGTGGAGCCGTCGCACAGAGCGCCCCACCCGCTGAGAGAGGCATCTGTTGACACCACTTTGCGAAACGACACTCTGCATATCAGAGAGCTCTGGCATACCAGCCTGGGTTCCCTACAGGGCAAAAGAGCTGAGATGCATGACGAAGTTACTGTCAACCTCTTGTTGAGGTGGCGCGCCACACATAGGCGGTGAGAGCGCACCCAGTGCTGAAACGCACGCATGTTCAACAGCAACAAGGTAATTTGACATCCGTCTGATCATCAGTATTAAGGGCAGTTGTGGACTGTTTCTGGGTTGTTTCATGGCAAATTATAGAAAGGTAATAAAAGATCGGTTGATCTAATGTTGAATTGCATTTAGCAATCTGAGCAGTTAAGGGGTTAACTCAAGGGCCCAACAGTGGCAACTTGGTGGTTGTGGGGTTTTAACCTGGGATCTTCCGAACCGTAGTCCAATGCCTTAACCACTGAGCTACCCCTGGCCCACGTTGAGGAGTTAAAGTGGCTATTACTGTACTATTAGTACAGTACATTCTTAAGAAGAAGGAACGCAATGGTGAGGTCAACAATGCCAAAAGGCTTTGAAGCCCGTTGAAGACAAATGAAGCAAGTGATCACAGAATTATTTTATTAGTAAAGCAAAACTCCATAGCATCTAGCCAAAGTCAGAGTAACAAGTTCCTTTGCGAATGTAAGTTAAGATGGTTTAAACTGAAGATGCAATCTTCTAGAAACAACCAAGAAGGCCAGAATAGACCTTTTTAGTTTAAAAAATAAAGATCAGTTCTGACACAGGGCTAAAATTAACCAAATTTATTGGAAGGAAAAAAATGGGAGAAGATAAGAAATAAGGAAGGGCTTATGTTCCAAAGCGTACCACATCATCTGTTAAACATGTCAGAGGCAGTGTTATGGCCTGGGCATGTTTGGCTACCAGTGGAGCTGAATCACTGGTTATTAATGATGTGAGTGCTTTTGGAAGTACAGTAGTGGGATGAATTCTGAAGCATAAGATTTATACATTCTGCCTTAGATTCAGTCAAATGCTGCTGATAAGACAGTACTTCACATTATACAATGTTCCATGAAAGCCAACTCGGGCAAAGAAATGGAATGTTCTTACATGGCAGAATCATTCACCTGACCTCAACCTAATTAAGCTTGCTTTTTATGTACAAAAGACAGAATTGTATGCAGTAAAGGCATGACAAATAATTTTGAGGGAGGAAACTGCATTTGGTGATGCCTATGGCTTCCATACTTCACAAAGTCATTGACCGCAAAGGATTTGCATACAATTATTTAAAAAATAACGATAATATTGATGATTATTAGTTATATAGATTATTAGTAAATAATAAAATTAAAATGAAATTCATTTCAGATACTTTGTGGTGGTTTACAAAAGGAAAAATCCTCAAATTGTGTCCCTGTCAATTCTTCTGGACCTGATGGTATGTGTTGTAAAATCTTTGATTTGGATATCAAATCAAAGATTTGAAAGTTCCCTTCCCTTTTTTTGGGAAAAGGGAAGGGAACTAAGTAGCGAGGAAGGAAAGGAAGGGAAAGAAAGAAAGGGTTGTACATGCCAGTCCAGACAGTACCCAGCTGGCAGAGGGGCACTTGGCTAGTTTTAAGCACTCACACAAAGGGATAGGGTGCATTGACGTCGGCGGCGACTTCTGCCAGCCCTTTCGACGCAGCGGCTGCAGTCACACCAGCTTTTCTTGTCGCTGGGTCAGGGGCAGACACTTGATAGGTGTGACATCAAGGTCGTTGCTTAACGTTATTCCTTACGGCACTCCCGTCCCCAGGGTGCATGGCATCACCCTTTTTCCATGCTGCGTTTTGCTTGTGCAGGTTGTTCAGCTGTGACTCGTCCAACTGCCCTTGTGCTGCATTGAGGTCTGAGCCTTAAAACTCAGGCTTTCCACTTATAACATTGTTACACAGAACTTTCTAGACAGAGCTCCCCACAACACTTTTATAATGTGGTGGAAGCAACAGATCCATTCATTCCCTAATTTTTCACCAGCCGTACCGAATTGGGTGGCCCCGCCCCTTCACTCACCTGCAGAAGAGGATGCCATCTCCGTTGGGAGCCTTTAGAGTGAGGAAGGAGCAAAATCATTTTGGGCATATACAGTACCTGTCACTAGTTCATGACGTACACAGTGTAAGTCATTAGCTTGACATTAATTTACCATGTTTAATGCATTTAATGCAATAATTAGTTGTAATCTCATTAAGCGTATGGATATTGCTGCACAATTATAAAGGTTATTGTGTTATAAAATCAACAGAATCAAAAATTATAGGTTGTTTTGGGGTAAATTCCAAGACAACCCTGTCCGTGGAATAGAGACAGACATAGCTATTAAGTACTGTTTCTCAACACTAAAAGTATGATTTATTCATTTATTCCTAGATATCATTTCTATTGTGTGCCACAAAAAAAAAAGACCCATAAGAATGGAGCAGCTACACACTCACATAAGAGGTTCATGATTTATTCTCTTCTAGCTTGTGTATAAGAGTCAGTCCTACTATGATGTTTAGTAGTTGTCAGAGAACTCAATCTTCTGTAAGAGAGCAAAAGAAAGGCCTCCTTTATTCACAATTCAGGCAAGGTCTGTCTATAGCAACAGAGACAGGATTTTCAATATTTAATATTTCACAAGTGCATCAAACAGACGAAGTTAAGAAAACACCACCATTCGCAAAGTAGGGTATTCTTTTGTCATGTGTCACTCGCTATATTTGTCTCTATTTTCAAAGAATTTCACAATCATTGTCGTAGTTGCTCCAATGAATATTACCCTTTTTACCTTTTATATTCAGATTTTTTTTTATCTGAGAATTGGTTTCTTTAAATTAGCAATTAAAAATGAAAAATGACAATATAATTAATTTTTGTAATCATTTGACAATACAAGCTTAAACTATCTTCAGACACAAATCCTGATTTCCTGATGGTTACCTGAAAAAGAGCTAGTCCTTTTTGAAGGGGAACTAAGGAATGAGCCATTTTGTGGTATTGGTTAACTGGGTAAACAAGAAGGAGCTGCTCTGTGGTCCTGGGTAAACGAGAAGGAGCTGCTCTGTGGTCCTGGGTAAACGAGAAGGAGCTGCTCTGTGGTCCTGGGTAACCGAGAAGGAGCTGCTCTGTGGTCCTGGGTAAACGAGAAGGAGCTGCTCTGTGGTCCTGGGTAAATGACGAGGAGCTGCTTTGTGGTCCTGGGTAAACGACAAGAAGCTGCTCTGTGGTCCTGGGTAACCGAGAAGGAGCTGCTCTGTGGTCCTGGGTAAACGAGAAGGAGCTGCTCTGTGGTCCTGGGTAAATGACGAGGAGCTGCTTTGTGGTCCTGGGTAAATGACGAGGAGCTGCTTTATGGTCGTGGGTAACCGAGAAGGAGCTGCTCTGTGGTACTTAGTAAACAAGAAAGAGCTGCCCTGTGGTCCTTGGTAAATGAAAAATAGGTGTTCTCTGGTGCTCTGTAGCTGTGCAAGAGCTGTTCTGTTGTACCTGAAAAATAACTGTTCTATGGTAATGGGTCCCTGAAAAACAACTGCTCTGTGGTGCTGGCTAACTGAGTAAGAGCTGTATTGTGGTATTTGGTAACAAAGAAAGAGCTGCTCTGTGGTGCTGGGTAGCTGAGAAAAAGATGTTTGCTGTGTGCCTCTTTAACCATTCTGAATATAAACTCATTTGCAACTGCTTGACTGTATAATTTTGTCCTAACTAGCCATAGCACTGTGTAGGAGTGAAATTAGGTCAATGCACATGTTTTTTTTTCTCTCTCACTTTTTGTCTGTCTGTGTTTCCTTCCTTTACTCTCATGTTGTGTCATCTGTTCTGTATACTATGTAATGTTCTGATAATATAACCCACTGTCTAGTAGCATATAATGTATAAATGATCAACAGAACCTTATATTCACATGGTTGGATTATCCTGTTCATTTTTTATAGACTGGTTTACTGATTTTAAATAAGACTCACAGTGCTACAGTGCTCTTTTTAGCTCATGAAACTGCTGATAATTTCATTCCCCCATATTTAGCAGGTTGGAAATTCTCCACAAGGAGTCACTCTTACTCAAATAGCTTGTCTGTGCATTATTGCTGAGACATTAAGGCCAAAAAGCAAGTCTGCATCAACACAGGGTACACTTTTGTATGCTGCTGTTGCAGTGCACCAAACATCGGTCCCTAAAAGAAGTTTGGGAAACACCTCTCTACACTGATCACACAAGTTATTTTATGAGAGGTATTTCAGCAAACCATTTTATAATTATAATTTAATATAATTATAATTATAATTATAATTTATAATTAAGCAATAAAAACAGGTGTTTCGTGCACTGCAACAACCTACTTTATGACAAAAATTGTCCATAATGACCCAATTCCCAAAAGACATTAATAAATATGGTCTGCACCAAAATATACTGTATGACGCTTGAGCATTATATTATTACCGTGTATAGAGTATACTGTGATAGAGTGTGTGGAAGGAACAGAAACTTAAGGGTAACACAGCATGGCTTACTCTTACTACAGAAGAAGTAAACTATGAAACCTAAACATTCAAAGATGATGGACAGAGGAATATATGTTTATTCTTATTTCTGCAGGAAGGTCTCATTGTCTCTTGCCGAAAGAAAAAAAAAAGACAAACAGTATTGGCGAAGTGTAAAACAAAGAGAAAACAAAAACAGACAGTGCATAAAGGACATATCAGAGAAGCAGTGCTCCCTGTGGTTTAATGGACACCTATTATTAAATTTTACTTTATAGTCATTTTAAGACATCGGATCGGTCTACTGTGCATGGACAAAAAAAAAGCAATAACATTTTATTTGTTTAGCACTTTTACCAATACACATTGTTGCAAAGCAGCTTTACGTAAATAAAAAAACATATATGGGTATAAATTATGTCTGGTGAGAATTGTGGAAGTTTGTAGATGCATTGCCGTTGTATCTATGTTTTCCGCATAATGGTAAACTGATTGAGGCATTGATTGCCTCTGTTGAGTGACGCGTATGAGCATGCCTACCTCGAGGGAAACTCAGCTGGACAGACATACAGGCAGGCAGGCAGGCAGATGGATGGACATACAGACAAAGTTTTCTGAGACTGGTTTTGGGCCCTCCGATGTATGAAACGTAAAATATCATTGAGAAATAAGTTCTGACTATTGAACAGACAAAACATTTCTTAGGACACAGTTCTTATAGATACAGTTACTATTTGGACAATGACAATTTTTGTACTTTTGCCTCTGTGCGCCACCACAGTGAATTTGAAAAACGGAGCGGTTGAAATATGATTGAAATGTAGACATTTAGGTTTGATTTAATTAGGTCTGGGTGATATGGCTGAAAACTGTATCACGATATCAGTGTTTCATATCGGTCGATATCGATAATTATTAATATTTTTATGACCCATTTAAAATAAGGACCAGGAGAAAAATATATTACATTTAAACATTTTAAACTTCCTCTGATCATAGTCCCCTTAGTTATTAAGACAGAAATGTCAATAACCATGGAAAACTCAAATAATTAAAATGTAAACAAAGTCTAAAGTCACAATAAACACTTAACAATTATGTCTTAACATTTAAGGTGCAAAATGAAAGAAAATGTAAGAAATGCTTAATAAAGTGTAATAAAATAGTGCAAAGTGCATTTTCTGCTTTTGAAGAGGAATCCAGCAGACCAGCATGAGACAACGACATGGCGCAAACAAACATGATACTGTTACATGATTGACGTTAGTGTAACACTCCCTACATGGCAACCGGAAGCGGAGCAGAAGACTAGCAGTTAGCCCTTGTAGCGTGGACAGTAAATCCAAACGTGGAAATAGTGCAAACAGGCAGGATAACCACGCGAGTCATTGTTTTACACAATTATACCTGCTGTTGCGGGAGAGAGGTTGATTTTACGGCAGCTGTTTACGGGAGTGTAGTCCAGTGCAGGCAATGCTTTGTGCGTAATGCAGTCCAATGTGCATGAACGCGGAAATGTGAGATGAGCTGGAATATAGAGCCTGAACCTGTTTTCTTTTAGTAGTTTTTGGTTTGATTTAAGTACGGAATCCTAGGGAAGTCTGTAATATTGCCTGACAACGCAGAAAATAAAAGAATGGACATGCATCGACTCGTTTGTCTTTCTCATCACTGCATGGGCATGAATTAACGGGCTGTTGCGCTGCTGCGAGAAACGACAAAATAAAGCGGAGAAACTAACACCGCGTTCTAGCAACACACACTCAATCAGGAATTGGACCCAAAAACACATAAGATCCGGCGAAGCGTCGGAAACGGCATGGGCAGACTCAATGACTGAGTGATGTGAAGCGCCATCTTGTCTCCTTTTATACTTTCTGAATCGCGACCACCGTACTACTTCAGGGTCCTAGTGCCGGTCGCGGAGCAAGTGCGCGTGACAGCAACCAAACTAGCTTCGCGACCTCTGTTTTCTTCAAAAAAAAAAAAAGAATAAAAATTATCGAACGTTTTATCGAACACATTTTCTATTGATATCAATCACGTGTCTATCGCGATACATATCGTTATCGTTTTATCGCCCAGCCCTAGATTTAATGTTGTATTCCCTGTTTAGGAATAACATACATTTTTACATTCTAACAAACTCATAAGCAATTGGACAATTGACTTATAAGAGGTGTTATGGCCAGGTGTGGCCAGTTTTAGTTTTTTTTTCAATCTAAATGAAAAAAAAAAAATCTGCTGTTGTTTCTTAGTGTTTGGTAGCTGTTCACGACAGCTCAATATACAGTACAAAGAGATGCTGATGCATGTGGAAGAGGCCATCATTAGGCTCATGGGGAAAAAAAACATCAGAGAGATAACAGAAACTACCAATTTTTTAATGGGTAAAAAATGAAGAAGGAAGGGAAAGGCTTATGATCCAAAGCATAACATCATCTGTCAAACATGGAGGCACTGTTGTGGCGTCATGGGCATGTAAGCCTGCTGGTAGAACACGGTCACCATTGTTTATTGATGATGTGACTGCTGAGAAAAGTAACAGAATTGCTGCTGAAGAATATAGAGCTTGCTAACCCCAAGTGAGCATGCTTTTATATTTACTGAAGACAAAACTGAAGAAATATCTACAATCAAGCGGCACTTGAAGGCGCATCTCAAGAGAGGAAACACAGCATATGGTAATGTCCATGGGTTCCAGACTTCAGGCAGTCATTGACTTCAAAGGATTTCACTCCAAGAGTAAAAATGAGCCTTATTTTAGTTTTTTTTAACTACTTTTCAGCTTGTGCAAAAAAGTTAATAAAATATTTAATATAATACAATGCTAACTGTCTTTAAATAGTTTTTCATCTATTTTTTATTGATGAATTCCACATGTTCTCTAAAAATTTCATATTACCTGTTGCCTGAGAAAGCAAAACAGCAGCCAGGGTGCAATAAAGGTGCATAAGTCACACTTCATCCTTTATGTTTGAATGTTCTGGCATGTTAACAGTTTTAAAAAAGAACCCAAAACATTGATGAAGTACAATGCCACTTTCCATCAGCACATTCCCTTTTTGACTTTGTAAAAATATTACAGTTGTAATTTGGCTCTGCTTGTTCCTTTTTTCCTTTTAAAAGAGGCTACTGAGGCATCAAAATAAGATGCAAGCGGTGCTTTCAGTCCAGTCAGTGGTTGTAAAATATTATAATAGTTCAGCCTTAAGTCACTGTTCAGACAGTTCCCTTGTGTTAGAGATGGTCTTATATATTTTAGCATTTCTGTCATCAGCATGTGGCACGTCAGCGTTGTTTCACATACACAGCTGGAGCTCTGCTTTTACAACATATTTTTTAGCGCACAAATAAACAAGTCATTAAATCAGATTTTTCCCCCATGACTTTCTAGTCTTACTACATTATAATAAATATATTTAATAATTGTAGATTTTTTCCCCGTTTTTCATGTGTAAAATGTCTTTTGATGTTGACCAGTGTTGGTTGGTATCCAAAGTTTGATACCTTTAAAACTTCCCCAAAGTTTTTCCCCATATTACAGTCTGCTTACTGATGATGGGGGCTCAATTTATTTCAGAGTGGATCAAATTATTTAAAATTATCGTTTTCGTACAAGCAAATTTGTTTATACCTAACCTTTAATGTCTAGGTTCTACACAAACTTACGACTGCTCGGCGAGTGAGTGAGCGCGTATAATAGTTCGCCTGTTTTAATTTCTAGTCTATTAATTTTTCTGCTGACATACAAGATAAACTAAATGTGAAAAAAGTTAGAAATTTGCACTGATCATCAGGTGCAAGTGATGTTAAAACTGTGATGTAAGAACTTTCAGGATCTCAGTAAAAGCGATTGGTTAAACTCAGGAGGCTCACATGTTGATTGTCTTTTGGCGTCGAGTCAAACCTTTAATTTTTTCCCTCATTAGCTGGTTGCACAGAGACGTCAAAACACTCAGGTCTTCAACATATCTGTCACCCCTGAACCTCTAACTGAACAGATTACACCAAACTATTACAGAAGTAAATATCATTATTAATATACTTACAATGACTTTCTCAGAACTCTCTGGAAAATGTGATTTCTAAATTCCTTGATTTTTCAAGTATGTTTTATACCCGGCGAACTCAGTTATAAACAGTGCACATTACACAGCAGATTGTTTTTTATGACGGTAATCAAAGGAATATCGTTTCTTTTTTCTTTTTCTTTTTAAACCTCAAGGAACAGTATTATTGCTCAACTCTACTAGCAAGTCCTTTAAATTTTATAGACTTTAGTTTGGCAATGTGCAAACTTCATGCTCACATCATGGCACGCAAAATAGTCACCAGGTAGCTATAAAAATAGGCAAAAGTTATGATGTAGCAAAACATATCCCAGTGATCTAACATTCACAAATATATACAATATATACATATTGATTGATCTAATGCTTGTAGGATACTTTTTTTTATAAATTATCCCTTATAGGTTATGAAAAATATAACTTTTAGTTTTAGTATCTTATAACATTTGTACAGAAAGGGGATAGGTATCATTATTCGCCTGACTATCATGTTAACATTAGTCTAAAAGAGCTAAATACAATTTCACACCAGCTGAACCACTGTGTATTTTGTTTCTTTCCCGAGTGTATAATGTAACATCCCGTCGGAAATGTGTGCATAGCTATAAAGACTGCACCATTATTTATTCTCGATATTCTAAAAGATACATTTTTATACACAGCTGACCCTGCTTGACTGTTACCTTTTGTAAATCTCAATAACCATATGCACAAATAGTAGAGAAGATGAGAAATACGATGATTAGTTGTTGATTCTGTGGAACGTATGTATCAATATTTTATTGTTTTCCGAGATATGGGAATTGAGGCAAGAGTTTGATGTTTAATTGCTGTTGCGTTGCGTTGCGTCAGAGGATGTGGAGTCTGACTGCGGTGGGGTGTGTGGGACAGCGAGGAGTGTGCTGAGGAATACAATCTATTGAGATAAGCTATGGATGAGGAGGATACATTCATGTGACTGTTTTGAACCATTGCAGAGACCAGTCGAGGGAAGCGCTTAAATATAAGTAAGGACAGATGAATCAAGATTTTAAAACATCTACAGTAATACAGAATAACTTGCTGAACTGCAGCAACCAGTATTAAGGCACAGCATAGCAAACCACAGTTTAATTGATCAGGTCCGTGATTAGTATACTGATGATGCTGAATGCTAAGTGGTTGGAACAGACGAGAGGAAAAATGAGGTTGTTGCAATAAACAACCAATTTTAAGCACCTTTTAGGCACTTTGTACCTCACCTTAATTTACTTACTCACTCACACCTGGAGTCTATCCTAGGGGACTTGGGGAACAAGACAGGATACACCCGGGCCAGGGTGCCAGTTTATCACAGGGTGCACACACACACGCACACACACACACACACATAAACGTACACGCATATGCACACTCACAATAAAGATTCACACAAGTGAAATAATATATATTTCACAATTGCACACCAGTTACACTTTAAAGGATCTGTATCTGTATGGAGTCCTTATAAGGAACATGACATGTGGCGGTGGGGAAACTGTTTTTGTGCCTAGTTCTGTTGGGACATTTTTCGCCAACCAGAGGGGACAGTGATTATTTCTTTCCGTCCCCTCTCAGACAATGGAGGTGTACAAGTTCATTGTTTTGTCAGATTAAGTGGACAAACCAAATCAAACAGATACTAAAGTGCATTGAACAGACTTAGTGATGCCTAATTAGAACTGTATCAGCAGCTTCTGTGACAGTTGGACCTTCCTTAATTGGCAGAAGAGGTACACTTTCTGCTGGGCTTTTTTCATGATTTAGTCAATGTTGGTCTTCCACTTCAAGGTCCTGTGAGATCATAGAGTGCAGGAACCTGAATGATTCCATGGCTGACACAATGTGCTGTTCATTATGTTGAGTGGAGAAAGGGTTTCTCTGTGAAATCCAGTCGTCTCTACTGTTTTCAAGGTGTACAGGTCTAGGTTGTTGTGACTGCACCAGCTAATCAACTCTTTGACATTCAGATACATGTCGGGGTTGGCCTTTAAACTGATTCAGTAATTGACTCCTGAAAAAACCTGAAATGTACTGCAGAGTGAAGAGACCAACATAAAAAAGTAAATGATAAAGAGATGGGGGTCTAAAGATATCTATGTTCTTACAGGGCCTGTATCATTTCTTCTTTTCATTTCATTTTTAATAATAGTTCATTTGTGAATAATAAAAATGTATGGTAACCCCCACCCCACACCCATATTTTGAAAATGGATGCAGAAAGTATTAAAGCCTAACAGTTAATACACTTGAATATTTGAAGTTATACTTCCTATAAATCTTGTCTTTTACTTTTGGACAGGTAGAGGTGTTAGTCCATTGTTCATATTGTCTTAAAAAAATGATGAACCCAGACCTAAACCCAAACCTTAAAGGTCCTACACATCATATTTTTCATTAAATGTTAATATGATCTTTAGGGTCCTAATGAAAAGTTTGTATTATACGTTAATTAAAAATTCAAAAGGATTGTGTAAAAAAAACACTACTTTTACCTGGTAAAAACTAGCTCTGTTTCAGCAACCTGTTTCAGTACATGCTAATTTAAATGCTCATGACCTCTGCTGAGCCCGCCCCTCCCCAGTTCTGTGGGGCGTGACACGTGGGGTATAGCGATGGAAGTGTAGTCCAGTGCGGGCAATGCTTTGTGGGTAATGCAGTCCAAACTGGAAAACGCTGTAATATAGAGCCCCAGCCTGTTTTCTTCAGGCGTTTTTGGTTTGATTTAAGTACGGAACCTACGCGGAAGTTTGTAATATCGCCTGACAACGCAGAAATTAAAAGAATGGACATGCATCGACTCGATTTGTCTCTCATCACTGCATGGGCATGAATTAATGGGCTGCGCTGCTGCGAGCAACAACAACAAAAAGCGGAGAAACTTACCGAGAGAGATACGGACGCGATGTGTTTACTGATGTGTTTACATGACTTCTTAATCTTCGACAGACATCGTTATAAACCATCTAACGTAACAAAGGTAAGCATAATATAGTTTTCCAACTACGTACACAGTTTGCAACTAGACAATCACCTTAATGCATTGTTTATTATAAACGGGCGATTAGGGATTATATAGAGACGGATGTACACAGAGAAGAAGCCATAACCATGTTCTATGAGAGTATAAGTTAACTTACACTCCGCATTCATCGTGATTATTAGAAAAGGCGATCTGCAAAGAATCATAGTAAAATAAATCACACTTACCGAGCCTGGTGAAGATGAAGCAGGAACAAGAAGCGTTAGTACAGATCCGATTTTTAGGAGCAGCTTCCTAGTAAAACCTGCTTTATATTGACCCTCGTTTATAAAGCAGTCTGGTGAAAAATGATTATCGCAAACATGAACGCATTTAGGTAAATCAGCGGGGACGTTAGCTTTAAAAACTAAATTCAGCCACTGCGTCCTCAGTGGCTCAGATACTTAACCCTAGGTAGGTACCCTAGGTAGTGAATGACGACTGCTGTGTTCGCTATTACACCCAACAACTGTACACAACACTCGCTTAGGCAACATTTTGCTCCAGCGGCGAAAAACAATGGCCGACAGCTTCTTCTCACTCGGGGCGGGTCTTTGCTAAATCACCAGTGTCAATTAACTTGTGTAGGAGCGGCCTCTGTCGGTTTGGCGTCACGTCGACAGGCATTTGTGATTGGCCTGATTTCAGAAGGGGGATGTTACTGTAATAAACGAAAAGAAAACCACTGGGCGGCTCTTTATCATCGTAGAGTGGTTGTGTACACACTCTCCTAACACACAGTTCAGTCCAAACAGCTTAAAATAGTGCATGTAGTGCTGTATGACCCCTTTAAATGAAATGTAGTATATAATATATACAGTATATATATATATATATATATATATATAGTTTAAAAGATACACTGATATATTCAGTTGAAAAGATATAAACAGCTAAAATAATGTAATTGTGTATAATTATGTATGCATAAGTAAAACCACAGTAAATTACAAGTTAACTTTGTAGTGGACTATAAAAAAACTGTAGAAATGCAAAAAGCTAATAGTCACAAATATATTGTTATTTGCATTCGCTGAAAACCACAACAATCACTAAATGTAATGTTCTACTGTTATTCACACCGTGTAAATTAAGCTGATCTAAAGTAGCGCCATTTAACTACTCACTATTGCTCATGAGGTGATTGCGCAATGTGATGCTAGCGAGTAGCACGTGAACAGATCTAGCGCGACTGTCCCGAAGTTAGCAAACAGTTTAAACTAAAAGCACTTCAACTTTTACACGATGAAGAGATACAGTTTTTACTGACCCTGCTGACGTTTCACCATCCGTAACACCAACATGTTTTCTTTTTAAGTGTTCGTGCATGACATGCCGTGTAAGCTCGGTCTTGCATAGCGTGCAGGTTACCATCTTCTTAGAGGCGTTTAATGTAAATTGCTTTCATACCTTGGAGGACTCGGGACGCACGCTTTTTCCTGCAGACGCTTCTGTAACCTCCATTGCGCGAGCGGCTGTGTATCTGTGTGTATTTGTTCATCTTGTGGTCGCGCGCCTCAGTGACGTGAGCAGCCCAACTAATCGATAACGGCATTCGTTGACAACGAATTTCATTATCGATAATTATCGATTTTATCGATTAGTTGTTGCAGCCCTAGCTCTGTCATGAGTTAGCTAGCTGATAAATTGAAAAAAACTGGCTATGTTAGTTAGTCAGCTAACATGAACTTCCTTCATGTATATAATATTAATAATGGAGGCAGTGTTCACCTCAGTTTGCCTTACATCATACATACAACAATCAACGAGCACTCAAGGCTCACCCATGTCCGTCCAGTCTGATCCCACAGAAAAGCCAATGCAGTACTAATCGCCATGAGAGAAAGGTACCCAGTGTACCACACCCCACTCCAATGCAGATCCCAATCCGACCCAACAACCCACAGCACCCAAATGATCGGCTGCCAACATTCTGGTGCCAGACACCACAGCACACCTCTAGAGGTCTTATGGAGTCATCGTCCAAGGGGCATAAGTGGAACCCAAACATAGGTGGTTTAAATGTTAATGCTTTTAATGTTGGGGCTGATCAGTAAATGTGAAAACTAGTTTGTTATGTCGTTACTTAGTTTTTCCCCAAGATGACTATTTACATTCACTTACATTTATTACTTAGTGCCATGTTTACTTGATTTAATTACTATGGCTTTTTTTTTATTACAACAGTAGCTGTAATATCATGAAAGTCAGTGTGCCCAGTGCTCCTTCTACCAGAGTGTATCACTACAATCAATTTCTATGAAAACAAACTCTCTCTCTCTATCCCTGCTATATATATATGATGTGTGTGTGTGTGTACTGTATATATAAGTGCATCGACCAAAAAGGGTCTTGGTGAGGCGTCTGTTATCCCGATTATTTTAAAGAAAGATGAAGCAGAATACTAATCATGGTTGTCAGCTCACATTCAAGCGGTATGATCCGGAGCTAAAAATGAAGTATGTCTCATGGCAAACCTCAGCTCTCCACAGGGCCAGTGAACACACTGTTTCTAGACACCACAAATCGCATATACTTATTATTGATTTCCACCTATAAAACCAGCCCACTTACCAACAGAAAAGCATTAGAATTTCAAATCTTCAGATATTCTTGTATACATACAACTTGAAATTGAACTGCATATTATTTTATGATATTTTACTCAGTAATAGACTCACATTGAAACTTCTTCAGTAAGAAGAATGTCTAGTTTGTGCTATTTCTTTTTCCCATTGCAAAGCCTACCTTAAATATATTAAATGCATTTCTATTCCAGAAGCCCAAAAGAAACCTTCAACCCACATTGCCTGCTCACAGCTGTTTATGATAATGGGCATGCTTTTTTTGTAATGAAAGAAAGAAAGAAAGTCTTCGTTCCGGTCAGGCCTTGAAATCTGGAGTAAACATGCAAGTTGCTTTGTTTGATGCTCAGTAGAACAGAGTAGATGACTATCAATAAGCTGTTTTGCATTTCAGATCTTGTTTCAATGTTCACTTCAGATATTCAGTGGATCTGTACATGCACTGGATTAATTACACTGGAATGCCGAAAGTTGGCCCTAGGGACAAAGTGCACAATAACGGAAGCGCAAACGTTACAGTAACATGCTGCAAGTACAAAAACACACACAAAGGTCAAAAGGACAAACACTACAGCAACATGTTACAAATACAAAAACACGTAAAAAATATGAAAGCATATGCGAGAGAAAAATGCTGCAAACCCAAAAACAAATTGTGCCCATTATAGCCCTAATATTACAAAGAACTTCCAGTATAGCAAATCTTGTTTGTGTCTAGCCCTTTTGGAAGTCTCTGTCTGTCTGCTGTGCTACCTCTGACTAACTAATGCACAGAGTGTGTTCAACTACTCCCTGCTCTTCCTCTGACACATCTCTCACTCTGTTCCAGTGTGCCTTCCCAGTCTGTTCACATGCTGCTACTTTATGCTTACAGCTACATCTGCCTCGTGCCTTTACTCCCCCACACAGTGTCCATCTCCAGTTATTCTAAAGCCACTAAGGAAGGGTCACCCTTCTCCACATGTTTTCTTTGCCAAGTCCTTCTTCTTACTTATTTGAACAGTTCTTGCATTATTATGATTGCCTATTATAATTGTATGAATTTACAGGCTTTTTTTTTTTGTATTGCATTTGGGTCCTTTTCTGAGACACGTTACAAATGTATTAATGTTTTTGGATTTGCAGCATGCTTCCATGATGTTTTGCATGAATGCTTAAGCAGTTTGCCTTGAGTTGTTGTACTCAAGCAACTCATTTCAGAATTTCATGGTTTTCTCTGTTGCTGTTGTGCTGCTGTTAATGCCAGTTTTACTCATAGTTAAAAGGCTTTATGTTATGGGACATTTATATATATATATATATATATATATATATATATATATATATATATATATTGTGTAACACTTGGAGGATAGTGCTATGGGCTCCTTCCGCTTGCGTGCGCACACAGACACCCATGATTCTCTCTACCTAGAAAATGGTTCTGGCCTTGACTGGTGTTGGCAACTGTTTCTCTGGGGACTTGACAGTTCGATAGTTCATGACTGGAACTTCTTACAAGTCTACCTGGGTCTTCAATAACTACCTGGACTCCATATTAACATCAATTAACATCAGCTATTATAGCTGAACTGCCTCCCACCCTACACACTGTATAAATGCAGATCATTTACTGCTTTCTGTTTCACCCAAATGAGGATGGGTTCCCTGTTGAGTCTGGTTCCTCTCAAGGTTTCTTCCTATTACCATCTCAGGGAGTTTTTCCTTGCCACTGTCGCCCTCGGCTTGCTCACCAGGGACAAACTGACCATTTTGATTCATACAAATTCACATTTCATACAAACTTAAATAATTCTTTTGACTATGTAAAGCTGCTTTGCGGCAATGAAAATTGCTAAAAGCGCTATACAAATAAAATTGAATTGAATTGAATTGAATGATTGGTGTAGAGTGTGATTAATTCATTAAAAGTTTATTGGTGTTTTCTTTACTAATATGCATTTTGATAAATTTCTTTAAGGTACTAAACACACGGTTAAGCTAATGCAAAAAGATTAATTTAACACCTGCAAGGTGATTTATCAATCTGAAAGTTTTAAGGAAAAATGTGTGCATTTTTATTTTAGAAAATCTGTGAAATTAGTGAAAGATGGTTTCTGTCTGTTAAACACTTCTTACAAGGTTTTTATAATGCAGTATAATACAAATACCGTTTTTTTTAATATAAAAAAAATATTTAAAAGTTATTAGAAAGTTTTTTTATTTAAAAATTGTTACATATTCAAGACTAAAGAAAGATTGTTTTCTTTAAAGGGGTCATACAGGCCTACATGCACTTTTTTAAGCTGTTTGGACTGAACTGTGTGTTAGGAGAGTGCGTACACAACCACTCTACGATGATAAAGAGCCGCCCAGTGATTTTCTTTTCATTTATTACAATAACATGTCCCTTCTGAAATCAGGCCAATCGCAAATGCCTGTCACTGTGATGCCACACCACAAGAGGCTGCTCCTACTAGTTTTAGCAAAGACCCGCCCCAAATGAGAAGAAGCTGTCGGCCATTGTTTTTCGCCGCTGGAGCAAAATGGCGCCTAAGCGAGTGTGTTGTACAGTTGTTGGGTGTAATAGCGAACACAGCGGTCGTCATTCACTACCGACATCTGAGCCACTGAGGACGCGGTAGCTGAATTTAGTTTTTGAAGCTAACGTCCCCGCCGATATACCTAAATGCGTTCATGTTTGCGCTAATAATTTTTCACCAGACTGCTTTATAAACGCGGGTCAATATAAAGCAGGTTTTGCTAGGAAGCTGCTCCTAAAAAATGTTTCTGTACTAATGGTTCATGTTCCTGCTTCATCTTCACCAGGCTCAGTGAGTAATTTCTTTCTCTATGAATCTTTGCAGATCGCCTTTTCTAATAATCACGATGAATGCGGAGTGCAAGTTAACTTATACTCTCATAGAACATGGTTATGGCTTCTTCTCTATTTACATCCGTCTCTATATAATCCCTAATCGCCCGTTTATAATAAACAATGCATTAAGGTGGTTGTCTAGTTGCAAACTGTGTACGTAGTCGAAAAACTATATTAAACTTACCTTTGTTACGTTAGATGATTTATAACGATGTCTGTCGGAGATTAAGAAGTCATGTAAACACATCAGTAAACACATCGCGTCCAGCGTAACAGCCCGTTAATTCATGCCCATGCAGTGATGAGAAAGACAAATCGAGTCGATGCATGTCCATTCTTTTAATTTCTGCGTTGCCAGGTGATATTACAAACTTCCGCGTAGGTTCCGTACTTAAATCAAACCAAAAACTACTTAAGAAAACAGGCTCAGGCTCTATATTCCAGCGTTTTCCAGTTTGGACTGCATTACCCACAAAGCACTGCGTTGTGGGCAATGCTTTGTGGGTAATGCAGTCCAAAGCATTGCCCGCACTGGACTACACTCCCGTGGCTATACCCCACGTGTGTTTTGAAGACACGCCCCACAGAACTGGGGGGGCGGGCTCAGCAGAGATCATAAGCATTTAAAGGAACATGCACTGAAACAGGTTGCTGAGAACAGAGCTAGTTTTTACCAGTTAAAAGTAGTGTTTTTTTTACACAACCATTGAGAATTTTTTATTAAATATATTACAAACTTTTGTTTAGGACCCTAAAGATCATACAGTATTAACATTTAATGAAAAATGTTTCTGGATGATCCCATTAAACATACTTTATAAACAAAACATACTGGCCTTGACCTGGCTGATAGGGCCAACTACCAACTAATTTCAAATCTTCCGCTAATCTCAAAATTCTTGAAAAAGTTGTTTCTGTTCAACTACAGTCCTATTTGTCATCTTATATTCTGTATGAATGTTCTCAATTCGGTTTTTGCCCTAACCACAGTACAGAGACAGCACTTCTTAAGGTTGTCAGTGACCTTCCTATGGCCTCTGATGCTGGCTTTGTTAGCATTTTGATTCTTTTAGATCTTTCTTCTGCATTTGATACTATCTCTTACAGTATTCTCATTTCACGACTCTCTGCTCTTGGTATTTCTGGAACTGCCTTATCCTGGTTCACTTCTTATCTGTCTGACCGACAACACTATATTACTATCCGCCAGGCTAAATCCTCTACAGCTCCTGTTTCTCATGGTGTTCTGCAGGGTTCTGTTCTTGGCCCACTACTGTTTATTATCTACATGCTTCCTCCAGGTAAAATCATTCGTCTTCATGGTTTCAATTTCCACTGTTATGCAGACGACACTCAACTCTATATTAATTTTCGACACTACCATCCCTTTCCCACTAACTCCATCTCAGCTTGTGTAGATGACATAAATGCTTGGATGACCAGTAACCTTCTCAAGCTCAATACTTATAAAACAGATTTTTTACTTGTTAGTTCATGTAAAAACGTTGCTTCTTTTTGTACTGATACTGTTAACATTTCCGGGACCTTGGTTAGACCTTCCACCACCGTTAAAAATCTGGAAAAAACTTTTGACTCCTATTTTTCCTTTCTACCTCACATTTCGTCACTTACTAAATTTGCCTTCCAACACCTCCGTAACATAGCTCATCTACGGCCCTTCTTAGAAATTTAGTATTTCTGCCCCTACTCTCTGGAACTCTATTCCCAAACACATCCGTGATCTTTCTTCACTACAGGATTTCAAATCCCACCTTAAAATATATCTTTTCTCCTCTTGTTTTCCCAATCTTGGAATTTGTGATTAGATAAATGCTACAGGTTTCATGTTTATCTGTATTTTGTTTTTGTTGTTTTTCAGATGTCTTTTTTTATGTTTAAATATTTCTGTTATTATTGTAAAGCGCCTTTGAGTTTTTTGAAAGGCGCTATGTAAAATAAACTTATTATTATTATTATTAATAATAACACAATCATTCATGCATTTTTATTTTAACCCTCTACTACATGTCGTCAGACTACAACGGTCTTGCTTCTTTTGCCCCTTTGCAACTGATTGATTATTAATAGAGCATATCATAATGCATTTGTAAGTGTAAAAAAGGCTGAGGGGAACTGGAAAGACCGTTGCCACAGGGCAAGTGGTGTGCAGTAAGGGGTTAGATTCATATCCAATGAAAATATGAAGGGTTTTTGGACACATTTATAAATATACACTACTAGACACAATTAGTTAGTTATTGTGCATTATAAATTTTAACCTTAAAAACAAATAATGATTCTGGTGTTCACGAAATACATTTTATAAAATGGGCATCATATCTTAAACAAAAAAAGTCCCAAAATTGATCCAAGGTCAAGAAAGAGCTTCTCTAATTTAGTGTCTGACTTACCTGCTTCCCCTGTAATCAGGTTCAGGTCCTACACATCGTAGATCACTATCCAAGTTCTTGGGACCGAGTGTGTGACCTCACCTTGGGTATATCACTCCACAGTATGCTCTCTCCATTTACTGTGACCGCTGATATCCTTTGCACCGAGGCACGACTTCACTCTGCTGATTTCCTCTCACATCACACTCATCATGAAGAAGTGCACCGTTCGTTGTTTGTTTGTTTATTTATTTATTATTTTTTTGTTTGCGTGTGTGGGGGTGCTCTGGTTTACAGTTCAGGTCTGTTTCTGGGAAAGAGCTAATACGAGATATCGTTCAGTTGTTTCACAGTAGGTTCTGAAGGTTGATGGTTCAGTGCATCATTTCTGTGTTAGTCATCACTGCATGAAACTGTTAAAAATACAGCTAGATGGGGAAGCAAGAAGAAAGCGAGGTATGCGAAGGGAAACCTGTCTTTTATAAGCACCTGATTAATTTTTTAGTCACTGATTTTATTATGTTGCTTAGAATAATTAACTGGATTTGTGGTTTGTGTGCTGTTATTTTTCAACTGGCCTAGATTTTTAGCTCTCATGTTTAGAGTGGGTGGCAGCATTGTATTTTGCATTTTGAGGAGTGTATACAGCTAAAGCCAAGAGATTAAACCGTCTTTTTCTCTTCCCATTTCTTTCTTTTTTTTTTCCTTGGCAAAAACAACCAATATGAAGCTTTTCATTTTGTATATTAGACTATGTTTGCAATGGAATCGAGACGTTTACTTTGCTTTTCTCTGAATATAATTTGAATATGTTGTGTAGCAGTAAGAGTTTTTTTTAAATCCCAGAATATGCAGTCTTAAATTTTCTCCATTTATGATTGTTCTTCACCTAACGTGCAATTAAGCACTCAATAATGCCTTAACATACCACCTGGTGTAACTCATTGTGATGCTTACACACAGCATTACTCGAGTAGATAGTAAGATTTAATAAATGAAAACTCAGTGCTTATTGCAAGTTTCAGTCATGAGAACTCTAATATTGGCTTTCTTTTTTTTGTATAGTTGTTGCTAACTCTGACACTAAGCTTGTATATCACTTATATGAAAAAAATATATATACATAATGGATGTATTCTGCACCAAGACAATTAATATAAAACCTATGGCAAAATCTTTAAAATCAACTCATCTAAAGTGTGTAAAGTGTGTGTTGTTTCACAAATATGACAGTAAGAATGGGCAAATGTTTGTTCGAAACAGACAGTGTAAAAATGGATATGTCAAAGAATTTAAGTATTACTAATAGATTCAGTAGATATTCATATGGTTAACACAGTTTACAAATTATTACACCATTTACCTGCACTGATGCACAGTGCCGACAGAACATTTTCAAACCCTTGCAAGTTTTCTGCATTTTATGATTCGCACTCTGATGAAAAATTTAAAACAGGTGTTTGGAGTGTTTTATATATATATATATATATATATATATGTATATATATATATATATATATAACATCAAAACCTACAAGACAAGATTGCGTCAATCTAGACCTACAAGACAAGATTGCGTCAATAAACAAATCTGTGGAAGAACAGAAAAAAGGTTCACCGTAGCTTCAGAACAAGCAAAGTAGCCGTCATCATCCTCAAATGGAAGAGGTTTTGAACAATCACAGTCTTCCCAACCAAGCATGAGTAACCTAGGATGAATGCCCTTGTCATACAGGTAACCAAGAATCCACCAGTCACTATACAGTAAGTGAGTTCCCTTGTGGAGATGGTAGAGCCTTGCAGATGGACAACCATCTCTGCAGCACTCCACCAATTAGGCCTCTATGGTAGAATCACTAGACAGAAGCCATTCCTCCCTAAAAGACACTTAACTTAAACTTTTAGACAATCAGAAGCAAAATACTCTGGTCTGATAACACAATTCCCTGCACCATGTGTGAAGGATATCAGGTACTATGCATTACCTTATTAAAATCATCCCTACTGTCAAACATGGTGATGGCATCATCATGCTGTGGAGATCTTTTTCGGTGACTAGGAAAAATAATAATATAATTTAAGATAAGTATAAAAGTCTTTCAAAAAACCTTCTGTCGGCACTGTATGTACAGTAAGTCAGAAATCTTTTTACTCAAATGTACAGTAAGCAACAAAGGGCTGTGTTCAGTACACTTTCATGAGTAATGTATCAAATATGCAATAATGTGCCCAAGCCAACCTGTGTTAAATAAATAAATAATCATTGTTGAGTGAGTTTTAGTTTGAAGGGTGTAGCTTTTAGTATTTAATTCTACAAAATGAAACAGCCCTCATCTTACATATCATGATGAGGTCAGGCTGATGTGCCTTTTATCTAACTATTATACGGAATACTGGTTTTCATGTACTGCATATTTAATATCGCCGAGATGGAATTTGAGAGGAAGTCAGAGGCCAGAAAACAAAAAGCGGTTTTGTACTGAATTAAAAAATCTCCTTAAGATCTGTATGTGCAAAAAAAACTTTCGTCCTTTAGGATTATTTTGTACTGTAGGTGTTTTCCATTTGGCATCTAAAGATAAATTGTTGATATTTGAAATGTTGGAGACATTTTATCAAAAACCTTTCTTAGTTCAAGTTTATTTAATTGTAAAGCTTACGCTAATTATTGGTCCTGTATTGCATTGTACATGAATCGTAAGTTGCAAAGTTCATAAAATATGCCAAGGTATTGAGACTAAAATGAAACAAAATGTTTTATTGACATTCTCAAGTTATTAAAATCTATGACAATTAAAATATATTATATATTTTATTTTATGCATTGAAATTACTATGCAATATTTGCTAAGCAATATTTAGTATGAAGTCCTTTTATTCTTTAAAACCTACAGGATCTGGCTGGGCATAGAGTCAAAAAGATGTCTGAAGTCCTCTGGTCTTACTTGCTTAATCCATACCTGCTTGATTGCTTCCTAAAAATCATATACAGAAGCTT
Organism: Clarias gariepinus; assembly: GCF_024256425.1. Lineage (NCBI taxonomy): Eukaryota > Metazoa > Chordata > Actinopteri > Siluriformes > Clariidae > Clarias > Clarias gariepinus. Next base: position 11,312,381 of record NC_071122.1, read on the forward strand.
GCAATTAACTTGAGAATTCCCTAGTTTTAGCCATTTTCTTTTGCAGAGGTGGAAAGAAAGTACTTCAGAAAGTAAAAGTCCTGCCTCATACTGTATACAGTATGTTTCATCCAGTAACTAAACCAACTGATTTTAATTAGCACAACTCTTAAGCTAGATAGACTCCAACTAATGAAAAGAAAAAAAAAAACACAGGGAGAACTGTAATATACTGCACATTTGTCTCCATCGTTTTGGCCACCACTATGAGTAGGATTGGGCTATATACAGTATAAAGAATTTATACAAGCTTGCACTGTTTTATTGGTTTCTACATGATTTGTATATTTTCATGTAAATTGTTAAGGATATAAAAGGTGTATGTTGTGTCAAAGACAGGATTAACTTGTGGTGGCTTTATTTTTAAGCCTGCTTTGGTTGTAAATGTAATTCATGGCTCTGTCGAAATTTTTCAAAAAAGTGGTAGTTCGGAGGGTTAAAGCACTGAGTTACTGATTTGAAGGTCAGCAGTTCAAGCCCCAGTTTCGCCAGATTGCCATCGTTGGGCCCTTGAACAAGGCCCTTAACCTTATCTGGTTACCCTATCTCCCAGAGGTGCCGTAACCTGGCTGACCCTGCACTCTAACTCCACATACTGTACTTTGTTGAATATGTGACACATGTTGAATATGTGTTGAATACTGTACACTGTTGAATATGTGACACATTAATGCTTAAGCTTAAACGTCCTAGACATGACTTACCTGCTTTTTCATCTAGCAGATATTATATGAATTGTGTATCTCAGATAACGTTCTAATTGACAAAAATCTCACAGGTATTAAATAACAACAATCTCCTAGTCCTAGTTTAGCTCTCAAACATCTGTGCTAGTGACCTAAAAGGTCAGCAGTTACAATCCTTAGATTGCCAGAAAACCGTTATTAGACATTGACAAAAAGATCCTTAATTCTCAAATCTGTTCTTGTACTGTAAGTTATTTTAGATAAAGGTATTTGGAAAATCTATTGTTCAAAATCCCAAAGCATGTCCCAGTAGCATCTTTAAAGCAATAGCGATATGTCAGCATGACTACGATTCGGAAATTAATGAGAGTAATGAAGTTGCACTGATATTCCCTGCCATCTTTTATAAGCTTTGCTCCTCTAAAATGAGCAAACTGCTGTGGCGTCTCACCAATATTGCATCACAGGCCAATTTTAATTGTGGTACATAGGATCGTATTAAATGTTATCATAAAGTTGGATCCAAGCACATATGAATATTTCTTTTTTATGGACATTTATTAGACTCCGTCTACATTCGTACTTAAGTCAAAAGTAAAGATGATGTTTTATTTGTATTTATTACTTTGTACTTATTTGTACATTTAATTTAATATATGAGTCCTTTTTCTTAGATGTGCAGTTATTTATGGTTAATTGAATGACTAAATATCAGCTCTACACAACATTACTAATTTGTCATACATTGCTTTATTTATGTAGATCATAACGTGCAGAACATGTAAAGCATCATCTAGGAATCTATAAATAGCTTGGCTTTATAACATAAAATTAAGTTTGCATAAAGCGTGTCTAATGACGTTTCATGCCACTGAAAAAAAAAATCCTCTTATATGTCCTTACCTTCTTGGTAGGTTCACAGATTTTCTGTCATCATACAGTGATGGTTTGAAGAAAAAATTTCATCAGAATTTATACATTTAATATCTGTCCTAGCTGATGAATTAGATTTACTGTACATGGAACATTTACATTTGAATATAATGCCTTCTGACTAGCCCTGCAAAATTTATCATAAGAACATTAAATCACAAGCTGCAGATTCACATTTATTAGCATTTATTCAATAGGACTTCCAACTTCCAAGAGTTTAGATGAGCTCATTTTCCAGATATTGCCTCACTTCACTGCTTCCATAACAACAGCCAACAAGGCAAAAAGAGATGTCATGTTCTGTCCATCATTGTTGAGGTGTCTAGGCCCTAGAAAGAAGTAATAATCTGAAAGGATAGATTGGGCTAGACTGAACAAACAGCCAGTTCCTTTATGGGTTTTTTTAGCTGGTTTGAAAACTGATCCTTTTGAGGCTGTGGTTTTAGTTGGTGCAAATGAAACATTTTCAGGAATTTGTATATCCACATACATACTATATATAATAAATACATACATGCATACACATACAATATAGCATATCTAGCACCAGGTTGTTAGCAGTAAATCCTTTAAGTGCTGTAAGTGTGGCTTTCATGGATTAGACTTGTTTGTCCAGCACTTCCCATGGATGCTTGATTGAATTGAAATCTGGGGAATTTGAAGACCTCAACTACCTTGAACTCATTGCATGCTAAGTCCCATACACAGTAAGGTATGATATACTCAGTGTCCTGATACCTTCCTTTCATAGCTAGCATTATTATTATTTTTTCAGCAGTGTCTGATATATTGGCTTTTCTATGGGATCAGACCAGACAGGCTACCCTTTGCTCCAGATAGACAGAGGTGAACCTTGGATGCCCATGATCCTGTCATCAGTTTACTGGTATATAACACCTCCTTGTTATAATTATATGGTTCTACTGTATATGATATTTTGTTATTGTTAAGTTATTCACATTTTCTAATTCTGACAACATATTTATGTAGCATATGCAGCATGTTTTTTATATATATAAAATGATTTTTGGACTCTGTTTGTGAAATAAAATGGCACAGCACAGTTTTGCTCTTTGAAGTGCAAAAACCTTGAAGCTTAATATTTCAAAACTGTTCAGAATACAGATAAAACCTTGTAATTCCAAGGGAGTGAAAATGATATTCAATGTTATTCAATTCACCTGCTGGTGGTTTTAATGTTACAGCTGATCAGTATATATACAGTAAAGTATGTATATATATGTGTGTGTGTGTGTGTGTGTGTGTGTGTGTGTGTGTGTGTGTGTGTGTGTGTGTGCATGTGTGTGCGAGACTGTTTTATTAACAAAAAACATTTTAACATCTGGATAATGGGCACCCATCAGAGGTGTGCATCAGACAGATGTTTACTTTAATCAATTAGTGGAGATTGTAAAAAAAAAAAAAGGAAAAAAAAGAAAGAAAACTGTTTGGGCAGGTGATCCACACAAATACAGACCAAATACAAAAGTGTAAGAGTACAACCATACATCAAAGCAAATTAATACCAATAAATTATTTTTTTTACATTTTTTTATTTAATGGAATAGAACAGTACAGTAAATTTGTTTTAAGTAACCTGGAGGAATTCTGAATTCAATCTGATTATCCAAGATGCATAGATTCATCTTCATTTACATATTCATTTGCATTTTCATTTACATGTTCCTGTGTTGATTGTGCGCAGTTGTGTCTTTAATCTCAAAGAATACTTTACAGACTGATGTGATTGTGATGCTCAGTTAAGATGATTTTACAGATGATTACAGATTATATAAAATCAACAGTTTTATCTTTTATACTTTTGATAGTTATTTCTGCACATCCCTTATCCATGACAGGATATTGTTCTTTAACTGGTTCATACATTTCAGAGATTTAGAGTGTCACTTGATTGTGGCTTAACTTATTAAACTCTGATCCATGAGGCGCACACTTTCATGAAGAGTTATGTGTACTTGCACTGAGAATTGTGATCTCCCTTAAATGCTACTGTAATAAAACCATGATTCCGAAGAGCCTCTCTGTGATTAATAACACTCTCTCTCCCAGCAGCTGGACTTCAAATATGGGACCTCAGTGGAATTCTGAGTTGCATTTAAACGTTGCAGTGTGAATGAGAGCGAGTGAGAGTGAGAGTGGGAGAGAGAGAGAGAGAGAGAGAGAGAGAGAGAAACAGAGGGACATTGAGAAAAAGAGGGAGGGAGCAAGAGACGGAGTGAGAGCTCATCAACGGCAGCCTTTAAGCGATGAAGCTTCATAAATATTGATTATCATCTTGGCATTGATCGGAAGAATTGATGAGCAGCACTCAGACTGAGACGCTAAGCCCTTCTACACCAAGAGCTCTCAACCTCATGCTCTCCTTGGTTCAATTCATCCTCTCGCCACCTTTCAGGAACTTTCAACACTGGGACGAAGACTTTTGTGATGTGTAGCTCAGCTGTCGCCAAAGTGCGCACGCTTTTGTGCTTCTCAGAGCGCCATGTGACTTGTTCCAGAGCACTCCGGAGCTATTCCCCCTCCTCCCCTCTTGGTTTTCTTTTTGCCTTTTTTTCTTTCCTCCTCCAAGGATAAGCTGCTGAGGAGAGGAGGAGGTGCGAAGAGGTGGATATGTTTTCCGTTTCGCTTAAATGCCGGATGGGGGTCATCAGACGCAGGATCAAGGGTATTGTGCAATGCGTCACTTTGGCATGAGCTTTAATGCTGGATTGGGTTTGTTTGTGTGTGTGTGTATGTGTTTGTGTGCGTGCGTGTGTGTGTGTGTGTGTGTGTGGATGGTGGGGTAGCTAGTGGGGCTTACTTTCTAAAACTGCACAGAGTTGCTTTCTCAAAGTGTTTGTTTGATATGCTGGTTTCTGGTATTTACATAGGAGTTAGGTTATGTGAAGTGCATTTTACAAGGTGGTGGATTTTATGGAACTCTGCACGCAACATTTTATTGGAATTTAGCCAAGAAGTTCTGAAGTTTGTCATCTGATAGTAGATGCACATCTTAACGACAGTTGTGATACTTAATGTGTCTTGAGATAGACTGTAAATGTCAGCTTGATGTAAAAAGTTTCTAATAACACTCTAACACTCTTATAACACTCTTTTATAGATTAATTCATAATAATTCATTATGAATTAATCTATAAAATAAAACGGTGTAGGAAATTTGCTATAAAGGTCTACTGTGCATATAAGAGAGTATTATGTATGTGCACTTTCTATTGATATTTTGATATTGTTACAAGACATTTATTAATTTCCAGGCTGATTCACAATAAAAAAAAGCTACTTTTAAAATATGTCATGTTCTTATTCATGCATCCCTTTATCGTAATCAGGGCTGAGGTGGATCTGGACCTTATCCTAAGAACACCGGGTGTGAGGCAGGAGTACATACTGGATGCATACACTTTACACATTTTCACAATAAGGAGTAATTTAGCATCACCAGTATCCTTACGGGCATGCACAAGTTGTTGGGATTTAGGGATAGTGTTGAATATTCTCTTTGAAGTTATTTTAAACAGATTATATGCATATTAAGCAGACAAAGGACCATTGATGGAAAGGCAGATAACAAACACCCATGGCACAAAGTTAAGTAGATTTAAAAATCAATACATCTATCCACTGTCTATACTGCTTATACTGTGGGAACTCAGGGCTCAAGGCAGGATACTGTAGTCCCTGAAGGGGCATTGTTTTTAATAATAAAAGTAATTAGTATTTAGTATAAATTTAAATGCAGAAATGTCATAGATTTTATGCATTATACGTAATAGTAATACAAGATTGGGCTCTTAATATTATTAAGACATATATAGTAACTTACTGTATGTGACATGATCTTTGAGCCCAGTTTCAATTACTTTATTTTTCTATTTACTTCTACTTGCCACACCAAAACGAATAAAGAGTATTATTATTATTATTGTTATTATTAGCCCAAAGGGGTTCAAAAAACGCATTATGTGTTGTTTAAATCCAGTGTAAAGGCCTTGACTTGTAAAATGATAGGAAACGATTCAAATTGCAATGTAAGCCTTAAAAATCCGCTAGTTTAAGAATCCACTACTTAATAAAATTCTTCATTCTTTTAATAAACTGAAGTATAACAGGAACTGCTTTAACACTGATATAATTGGTCGTGTGTTTATACAGATTAGATAGTCACTAATTTTGCAATTTAATGACAATATGGCGTCAAATTAGAATTTTTTTGTTGTTGTTGAACCTCAATGGTACACTCTATTAAAAAAATGCTGTATTAGCCATCAGTGTCTCTTTAAATAATATACGCACTGTAGGTTTTGATATTACAACAGCGGAAAATCATGATTTTCATCATGATGGAAACATCTTGTTGGATAAAATACTTGATATTTCGAGTTGTGTTTAGTCTTTACCTTTGTGAGTGATCTCATGATAATACTTTAAGAATATCATCTATTCCTATCCTGATTTGCATGAACTATTTCTACAGCCTGTCTTTACTCTGGGGATATGTTTCTCTCTGATATGCAGCTTATTTTTGGCCAAGGGTTCACGGACGCCCTCGAAGTAAAGTGGTGAGAAGAGAAAAGATTTGTCATTTTCAGTCTTCCTGATCTTACACTGAATGGGATTGTCAGCTTTTTTTTTTTCTAATCTTAAGTCTCAGTAGCACTGTTCCTTACTCTTATAATTACAGTAGATCCTCTTTCCAATATATAATTCAAAGTAATAAGTGAATAACAATTACAATTACAACACGAGTTGAATGTTGAGAAGGCGTCAAAAACGTTTATACCTGTACTGCCGTATTAAAATGATTGAAATTGACATTCAGTTTGAGAGAATAATATGAAGGCAGAACAGAAGCTTGGAAACCTTGAATGTGTAAAAGTAGGGCTTTGTGTGCTGTTAGAGTTTAACTTGTGTGTCCAGTCAGCATCACAGATTCTTTGAGAAAAACATTAACAGTTGAAAGTAAATTTTCTTCATTTGTACGCTTTTTCAACAAAATAAACTTTATTCTGGGGGTTGAATTTATATCACATAAGGTATACATTTGTCAGTGACAACCGTCAAGTGTTATAGCTGTATTTGAACCCAACGTAAATTTTAAATATATAAATGGCCAAACAACTTTTCTTTTCCTCTTTCCTTATTAGCTTTAGCCGCAGAGCACTGCAGTCACTTCAATAGTTCAAATAAATTTGATTTGAGAGTATTTCTAAGCCATGAGACAATACTTGGGCTGTGAGGGTTTGACAAGTCATAATGAGATTAGACTAAGCACAGAAGATGACAAGCTACCAGGAAGCACCACACCATAAACCAGACTCCTGAAAGGAAAAATTCCAGGAACACCAACACCATGCCCATATTGGTCATCTGAGAGGATAGTTCAATATAAAACTGCCATTCATGTCCACTAAATTCACATTGTTACACTGTTTATCCCGAGCCTTTCAGCACCCATCTGGCAGCACGGGTGATGTAAATGCGCAGGAAGATGAAAGAAAGCATGTTGTCTCGCTGCTCTTATTCGAGGCAACTTTTGAACACAATTCAGTATGCATTTCTCCTGGCACTTCAAGACATGGTTGAGCGTGATTATGTGTTTAGAGTCTTGCCTCTAGAGAAATTGTGCAGTAACTGAAGAATGTGAACAAAGACCTTTATCTTTCATCCAGGTTGTGAAGCTTTATTCTGGAAAGGTGCTACGGCGGGTGATTTATGACTTGCGCACACTCGGTGTGACAACACGAGAGTGCTCCAGGGCCCTTTGTCTTCCTTTCTTGGCTTTAATGTCGCAGCGTGTTACCTGCATCTTTGCCGTGCATCAGCTCTTTTGTTAATTGTGGGTTTTCACAAAAGGAGACACTTGTTTGAAAAGATTGTTTTCTTTTCAACAAACAGAGATGATGAGATAATTTTGTAGTTTTGCTCGGCAGATCTAGAAATTTTGGTAAACTTATATTTCTACATTAGTTTGCTGCAGTATAAACCACTGAAATATTCGAACAGATTGCTTTCATAATACAGTAACTCCTCTACATACGATCTAGTTCCTTTCCGAGAGCTCGTTCATAAGCCCAATTTGTTCGTCAGTCCAACAAACAATGTCTAGGTCCTAGAATACCAACACATTTGGTAATACACACAGTGTATTACAGTATAGTGTTCTTCATATTCGTGCAGATGGTTAAACAATTTATGTTAAAAATAATGAGCACTCAATTTTCTCGATTATTTTCACTTTTATCTCCATCCTTATTGCTTGGCATGTCTTAGCAGTACCAGCTTCATCACCACTGCTTTCACATTTGCTTCTGGACATCATGGGCTTGTACTGCACTTGCAGAGTGTACACCTGGCACGCACATGACAATGTACACCAGACATGTGATCTAACTCTCGATACCTTTCGAATAAACGCGAACACGTATTAAAGACAAAGGTTTTTTGCCTAAAAGACCTTTAAAGATTGCACTAGAAGGCACATCTTGTGTTTTCCCATGTTGAAACATTAAATTGAGCAAGTGAGTGAAGTAAATATTTTTTCCTTTTGCCTAGAGACAATACATTTGGTCTTTCATTGATTTATCAGACTAAACATACGAAGGGGAAAGAACATATTTAGTGCAGATGTTATTTCTTTTTTTTTTTTAAAGCAATTGTTATGTCTCTGTGTCTCAAAGGCCTATGGCAATGTTTATTAAGTAAAGTTAAGACAAACATTTTTGTGTTTGTAGACTTTTTCTATCCAGTATTTCCGTCTTTCATGTAATCTGCAAACAAAAACCTTTGCTCTGTAATCCTGCTAAAACACCAGCAGGGAGGCGAGCACTTTTCCTGAAGCATGTTCTTTAAGATTTAAATTTAGACTGCACTGCAATGTCTTGTAATACATTTTCAAGGCTATTTGTTATGTCTCCTCTGTTTCTCTTTACTGGAAAATATGCTCTAAATGCAACACAATGAATAAACATGAAGCATAATTTACTACATGTTTGGCACTGCAGTGTCATTCATTTATTACTATTATAATAATAATAATTATTATTATTATTACTACTACTACTACTACTATTATTATTATTGCTCTATTCATATTCTTATGAATGGATTAAGTGTCCTTTTCCATTTTTGTATAGTTGCCTTATAGGGCCTCCATCAATCCATTCATCCATCCATCCATTCAACCATTGTATTCCATCTAGGGACTGTAGTGGACAGGGGTGACCATTGTATCTGTACTCATTTGTACGACCGGGGTAAGACCTCCGGTCAACATTCACACACTACGGGCAATTTCAGAATGTCAATTAGCCTTATCTGCATGTCTTTGTACTGTGGGCGGGAAATGGAGAACCCGGAGGAAACCCACCAACCACAGGGAGAACATGCAAACTTCGCATCTGGAGGTGCAAGGCTACAGTGCTAACCACTAAGCCACCATGTTGTATGGCTTTACTGCTCCAGAGTTGGAGTTTGCTCTCCCTTTGCTTGTTAGGTTTCATCCTGGTTCTCCAGTTTTCACCACAGTTCTAAAGATTACAGTATACAGTTTGTGTAAGTGTGGGTTGCCAGTGGATGGGGTTCTTAGCAATCCCTACAACAATACCAATGGCATGAAGTCATAGGTCACTGCACCATTTCTCAGCAATGTGGGCCTGAATAGAAATAAATAAAATCCTTTACATTATCAAATATATAAAAAACTTTATCAAAAAGTTATCAAACATTATCAAAAACTTTTCCTAAAATCTCATCCCGTAAAGTACTCCCATTTTAAAAACACATTTTATTCCAAATCTAGTGAGCTACCACTACATTTATAACTTGGGAAACCAATATAACATTAATTAAACAATGGAAATGCTACTCATATTTCAGAGTAAACACCTCACATATATATACTTTTGTAGGTTTCTTGAACCTTTATAGAAAATAAGGCATGATGCTAAATTGTGATAACCTAAAATATTTTCAAGTCGAAAATAAAAAGTTTTCTGTTTCATAAGGCAGTCATCTTTCACTTTAACACCACAATAACAGGGAAAGTAGCTGATGACGCTAGATTTGACATCTGCACTTTATTTTGAAATGCTGTGTTAACAGTTTCATTTTTATTACAACTAGATGCTCAACACTCAGGGTGCTTCTTCAACTGAATTAAAAATTAACATTGTAACTTCCATCCAAAAGTTGATGTAGCTCATGCAAAATGTATACGAATTTTAATGGCAGAGCGGTTTTATTGTGAATGCTGTGATTGCTAATCCTCTACTATAAACTTCTTATATAAAAAAGATCTATAAAAAAGCTGGAGGACATATTTACAGTATACAGGTTTTAGTGGTTTAAGTTCAGAGTTCTAAAGAGAGGAGTTTGAGAGTTGCCTCTACTTTGGATTATTTTGGATTTGTTCACACATTGACTCCTGCTTGGTCATTTTTCATCCAGGGGTTGATTCGATCTCAGATTTGATTAATTTTACAGATGTATAGAAATGTATTAGGTGGAGTAGGTTGATATGGTCATGCTTTCTTGTAATGCAATTATAAAAAAAAAAACATTCAGTTTGGGAGTTTTAATGGAAGAACATTTCTCAGAGTAATGGTAGCTGTGTGTGGCTTGTATATTAATACTATTAGTAACTGACAGCTTTTGTTAGGCCCAGTTTAGTCAGTATTTGTGGCACAGTTGTTACAGTTGAGAGCCCTGCACATCAACACTGTATTACCAACAAAAATATTGCCTGGGAACAGACAGTATCTTCTCTGAGCTCTTGTGCGATATTCAATTGTCCCATCATGTCTCCTAGAGATTTCAGGGATTGATGACAGTATTGCCTGTGGAAGGGTAGAGGTAAGCAGTTATGTTGATATGAATGAAGGAGATCATGGTTAGATATAAATACATACATCATTACAGGAAAAAAAACATTAATAAATACTAAACGCTGCTTACAGTTTGGCTGTAGCTGCTAATATTAATGTTTACTTAGTTTTGTTCATTAAATACCTCTTAATGGAATTCGAATTGTTTGCAAAATGTTTGTAGTCAGGAATGTACATAATACACTTCTTATCCTAAAAAATGGAGGAATACTACATGGACAAGTAGTATGGACTTGTGCATTTATCAAGTCCATACTTCATCCTAGCCATGTCTCTGCCAGATTTTTAACGTATCTATTGAACTATATAAATTAAAATATAGTTATTACTATACTGTTTAGAACAGATTACACCATGCTTTTACCAGGTACTTTTTATGCACTTACTACTTTCATTGCATCAGTATAAATCTCATGGTCATAGCACAAGCCTGAAGAGGTCGCAATGCGAACTTAATTACCGTAGCAACAATGCAGTGACATCCCAATGACCATCAGTCTGAATGCCATGCTATCTTTCCTGTCTGTGCCATGCTTTTAATATGTCACTGTTTCTTTCATTTATGTCCCCACTCTTTTTTTTTTCATTCTTTTATGCCCCCAGAGCGAAGACATTTATGGCTTTATTTGTTTGGCATGCCCAGATGACTGAAGCTACAGTAAGATGCAACAGGGAAAGATATCGCTTTGTTCCAAAGTCAGACAGCATAAGCTATTAAGGATTGTCAAGGACTATAAAAATAGGCTCGAAAGGAAACACACATGAAATACAACAGGGTTTCATTTTTGGTGGTCATGAAGCTGCAGATGCTTAAAGGCCATCATGATAGTATTATTATCGCCATCATAAAGAATCAATATTCTAGTACTTTTTCTGCCTTTCCACTGTATATTAATACCAATATATATATATATATATATATATATATATACCCAAAGATTTTTCAGTGTATATTGTTTGTTTTGTCTTTCTTTTTTCTTTGAACTTGGACTTGTGTCTCCACTTATACTCTAGACTGAACCTTCATTAAAGTTTAATCTGGCTGGGCAAAAACCTATAAATCCGTATGTTCATGCATAAACCTGTTCACAAATGTGTGTCTAAGCCACAATGCCCATTCAACTTTATTTTACGCAGTACAATAAAAAAATAAGTCTAATTTTTTTTTTAAAATTATCAATCGTAGCTATCTAAAACTATACATTTTTAATAAAGACAATACACAGACTAACATAAAGAATCTTCTGAACACCTCTGAACATATTTTACTATATTATTTATACATATAAAGAATTTATAATATGAATTTCATTTGACATCACCCTATTTATCTGTCCAACTGTTTCCTTCCCATAATTTACATTACTGTTCTTACCCGTCACATTAGCAGGGTCGCTGCATTTGTCACTTCCCTTTCTATTCAATTTTCATGCTTTAAATAGCCTAGTCTACAGAGGGTCCTGAACTTTGTTGAGGAAATCAGATACTATACTGCGTCAAGCTGAAGCAAGTAGTGATTGTGGAGTGAGGGTGTAGCACCTTAATGCAGTGAGAAGGTTACAGCTTTTCAGACCAGCTTATTCACTGGTGTATTTCTATTGATTTGGCTCTCTTTAGTTCCACTCTGAGGTCAGCAGGTGGGACCATAGTCTCACCAGGTTACCAGTTCAGAGTGAAAGCTCCGGGCTTATTTTTTCCAGTTAAAGATTAAAAAGAAAAACATTGCCTGGCCTTCTTGTACAATTTCGGGAAACCTGGGCCCACTATATCCTCAGATTCCTGTTCTTGGCAAACAAGACAGGACCATAATATGGTCTTGTGCTGTTGTAGCCCATGTGGCCCAAGATTTTAATTCATTTTAACAGTTTGAGCTGCATTTTTGCTCATCATTGTTGTAAATAGTGGGTATTTGAATAACTGTGACATTCCTGTGACTCTCATCTGACCTCTGATCTTATTGACAAGACAGATCTTACACTTACTGTATAGATTTTTTTTGTTAAATGTTTTTAGTGGTTTTTTTTTTTTTTTTTGGAAAATCTAAATGAAGTTTTCCTACTTTTTCCTGCCATTTACTTTTTTTTGTTTGTTTTTTGAATTTTTTTGGTTACAACATCACTCGGGAATCAAACTCTCAATTTCCAGATGATAGGGCGAGCGCTTTACCACTGCGCCACTTGGAAGTGAATTAATGCAAAGTGCAATTAGTGTACAGGTGTTTATTCATACTATACCTATAAACTTACATTTACCAAGTTATCATTATTGTCACCCAGGTTAAAACTGTCTTAAGGTGGTCTACAGTAGTTTCCTCCAGCAAGGTTTGATGGATGAACATGGAGACATTTATTCTGTGCTCATGCATTGCTAATGCTTTTTTTTTTTTAAATAGATTTATGACCTCCTTAATTCATTTTTTTTACTTAAACTGGGACAACATTCTAATATTCTTGAAGTGTCCTGTTATAGAAAAGTTTGAATTTAGAAAGAGCTTTGAAAGCCTAACATCATTGTTTTCCAAAGCTTTGAATGTCACCTGAGCTGTTTAATGATCTACAGTCATTAACATGACAAGCAAATGACACGTGTGTCCTTGTTAGTGTCATTTCCATCACACAGAGCTGATACACCGGCCATAAGAAATGACTTTAACCATTGGTTTAGTTCCATTTAATATTGAGATGACACATAGGTGACATCCATTACTTTCAAATCCATTCATGGAAATGCTTGTGACAGGAGGAGCTGCTGAATACAGAACTGTTCTGTGATCCAGATGTCACACTGTCTTGACAGTGAACTTTAATTCAATGACTGCTGAACCGGCGGTGATAAGTCCATGATTTTCTCTCCCCCTCTTCATTTATTCCATTCTTCAGTACCCTTAAACGTTAAAGAGCACTGCAGCTAGTAATTATTTTTTTTTAAGTCCCTTCTCCTACTGTTACCATTTCAAATACTGTCCATGTATGTAATTAGGTCATTTTTAAAATTCCAACTCCCACTAGAGATATACATATCAAATGTCAGAAATGAAATATTGATATTATATTTATAATTGGGATGGTTTGAAGAGCTTGTTCTGCATGGCTGTGCTCCTTTTCTGAGTCCGAGTGCCCTCTGCTGATTAATGAACGGCATGCTATATTAATGGTTCTGCTTCATATACATTTATCAACCTTGGACAATAAATTGCACAAATTGTACAGGAATTGGTGGTATGTCCGATCTATTAGTGCATGATAATGGGGAGGGGGGGAGATATTTGAAATATGTACAGTGTTTTTGTTAATATTCTAATGATATTTTTCATGACTACTTAAATATATAATATCACTGACATGGGTATCATTATACTGTACATCTATGCAGGTTTTAACTATGGCTAAGCGTTTATGATGATTAAAGTGCATATTAACTACAGAATGTGCTATTTCTTTAATGTGCGTTTTTTGAGCACAAAACATGAATTGGTTATTATATGAGGGGTGTCCAAGTCGAACCAGGACAAAGTTATGAAAGTAAAAACTCCTCAACACTATTACACTATATACACTATTGCACGTATCGATAGTGCTTGGGAACAATCAGAGCAGAACCTTTTCTCAGTATGCCAAAGCCATGATTGGCCTGCCTGTCTCAAACACTGGCCTGCCAGGAACTCCTTTAAGGCTCCTTTAAACATTTAGAAATGGCTTGGAGTAAGGTCAGGACTGTACAGGGGATGAGGCAATAACACCCAGCCGAGTTACTGTTCCATGTGCAAGTGGTAAATTTTCCACAGACAGATGCGTCTTTTCCAAAAGAGTGTCATTATCGTAATGTGATTGTTGTTTCTGCAGAAATTCGTACAGTAACTCGGATTTTTGTAAGTCGAGATATCTGTAATTACATTCAGGTGGTCCAATCACTTCCATGGTATAAATTCAAGTACCTAGGCGTGTAACAGACCACTTCTACAAATATTTGTGAAAGAATGGGTCGCTCTCAGGAGGTCGGCGAATTTTATCATGGATTCCACCTGTGCAATAAGTCCAAAATAAGTTGTAAAATTTCCTTGCTACTAAATATTCATACTTCACAGTCAACATCACCAAGTGCAATGTAAAGCATCATATGCAGTGGTGTAAGGCATCATATGCAGTGGTGTAAAGCATCATATGCAGTGGTGTAAAGCATCATATGCAGTGGTGTAAAGCATCATATGCAGTGGTGTAAAGCATCATATGCAGTGGTGTAAAGCATGCAGGACTCTAGATCAGTGGAGATGTGTTCTCTAAAGTGATGAATCAAACTTCTTTGTCTGTTCTCTGTCGGTTGCCAGTAGAACGGTACTTGTCCGACTGCATTGTGCCAAATGTAAAGTTTGGTGGAGGTGGGGGTTATGATGCGATGGTTTTTCAGGAGTTGGGCTCGGCCCCTTAGTTCCAGTGAAATGAACTCTTAATGCTTCAGCATACCAAGACATTTTGGACAATTTCATGCTCCTAAGTTTGTGGGAACAGTTTAGGGATGCCACTTGCTGTTCCCACATGACTGTGCACCAGTGCACAAAGCCCAAATCAACAATAAAATGCAGCCAAGTGGACATTTAAAAACCAATTTGTAAAAGAAATAAGCATGGTGTCTTAGTGGTTAGGACTGTTGCCATGCCACTCCAGAGTCTGGGTTTGATTACCACCTTGGGTCTGTGGGCATGGAGCTTGCATGTTCTCCCCATGCATGGCGAATTTTCTCCGGGTAATCCAGTTTCCTTATACACTCCAAAGGTATGCAGATTAGATTAATTTGCATTCTCAAATTGCCCCTTAGTGTGTGAATAAGTGTGTGTGTGTGTATGCGCTGCGATGGATTGGCAACCTGTCCAGGGTGTACCCCGCCTTGTGCCTCAAGTCTCCTGGGATAGGCTCCCACACCCCGGGGACCCTGTATACAGGATTAAGTGGTATAGACAATGAGTTATGGACTGAGTGATGTTTTTCCTCCCTCATGGGACACCCTTGACACAACTATTGCAAACCCCAAGAGCATCAGTTAGCACAACATGACTGATTTCTCTTTAAGAAATAAAGAGCAAAGCAGAACTTCTGGAAATTTGTTTTCATGTATTTTTTTTCCCATTTCACCTCCAGACTTAGCAAGATTGCCTGTCACGATCCCAAGCATAAGATTAGTCTGGCATGGTGAAAGTAGCGCACAGCTCTTCTCAGGCTGAGAAAATGCATCTTTTTGAAGTTTGGTTTAGGCAACGGTTGCAAATTTGTAAACATTTGGATGAATAAACTCATCTGAAAGTTCTAAATGGTTAAGTTAGTGATCATAGTATTACATTTTTTTCCATGGGAGACAGATACATTTACTTTCTGCCAGGTTGGCCAAGGATATTGACATGCTTTGAGGAAAATTGATAATATTGCCCTGTATCCCTGCACATGCCTGAACTAAAAAACCTTATTACTATATGAGAAGATTTCAGTAGGAATGTAGCCAGCAAAACCTGCCAAGCGCTCTACGCCATGTGGAACTTGGCCATGTATAACTCTAAAGAGCCCATATACTTTACAAATATAACCTATATGCTAAGAGTGACTATAATTTTGATATATATGCAGTATATACTAAAATGTATTTTAATGTATGAAATGCACTTAAATGAAAAATGCACATAAAAGAAAATTATGCCCAGTTTATTTAGTAGCTGAATTGTTAAAGCTCTGCACTCATTTTCATACAGTTTTTAATTCGTCCGCAGCTTTGACTTTGACAATCCGTATGACTTTTGTAAGACCATGTTGAATATGACTGCATCTGTATACGCCATTTATATCTTCGTAATCTTAATTAAATTCCTATCTTAATAGTGATTATGATGTTTTAGTCCATAGTGTAATATTGTATTGTATATAATTCATCTCTCACCTAGCCCTACAGAATTGTTTTCACTTTGTTTTTGCTGGTGGTATCATTCCCTAAGGGGAACACACTGCAAAGGTCATCTAAAAAGACAATGTTCAGTGATTCTTTGGTATATTATAACAGAAATTTGAAACAGGGAATCAGATAAGGCTGTTTCCTGCTGGACTGAAATCATCTAGAGAGTTCAGTAGGCACAGCCTTATTACCTGTGTGAGCACTGAAGCTGAAATAAAAGCCAGGGGGCTATATGAGAAGGATGAAATGAAGATATTCATCATCACAGCCAACTGTTGTTGTATTTCGTATTTTGTTCCTCTTTTCAGGATTTTCTGTCCCTGAACATTAATTTATAATTATAAATTTTTAATATGGTGACTATTCATTTGTTTATTATAGGAAATATGTATGCATTACATATAGTAAATAAAACACCCCAGGACATGCTGGTATAAAGTAAAGGTGTGATTTTGTGCCTGTTACCACCCACTTTGGTCACCTGCCATTTCCCATCCAACATCTTTCAGATCCCTTTAAACAATGGCAGCCATAATGGGCATAGAAAAGAATCATCCCTTTAAAATAATCACATTTAGTTGCTTTAGTTCACTGATTTTGAAAAAGATCACCCATGCCCTCTTAAAATGACTTTTAAACTTGATCTTGTAAATCGTTCTCAGTAGCACACAAAGCTTTGCACATCTAGACTTTGCAGAACTGCTCAAGTTGGCTTAAAGTTGATGGTGTTTGTTTGTGGACTGCAGTCTTCATTTCATTCTAGTGATTTTTAATGGGATTTAAGTCAGGGCTCTGACTAGGCCATGCAAGGACATTTACCTTTATCTTCTTCAACTACTGTGTGGTCAGTTTTGCTGTGTGCTTAACGTCATTGTCATTTGGAAGGTAAACCTTCTTCCCACTTAGAACTTTCTGGCAGGGGGCAGCAGATTTTCCTCAAGAATTAGTCAGTATTTTGTCTTATCCATTTACCTTTTATCCTGACAAGTACTCCATTTCCTTCTGCAGAGAAACACCCCCATAACAGGATATTACTATCTCCATGCTTTACTGTAGGAATGATGGTGTTTGGATGGTAAGCTGTATTGGATTTCCACCAGAAATAGCATTTGGTGTTGTGGGAAAAATTCAATTGGAGTCTCATCTGATCATAACACATTTTTCCATGTGACCTCAGAATCTTCAAAGTGCATTTTTGCAAAGCTCAGTTACAAAGAATGGCTTTTTTTTTCTTACAAGCCGCATTTATGAAGAATATGTGGTGATGAAGTCACTCAATGGCTTTATGTGCCATCGAGAAGGTGATGAGCTTCACCTGATTGAGCTTATAACTCATTTTTTAGGAGGTAGATAGTACTTTTTCATATCACTGACTGACATGTTGGTGTTGTATCTTTCACATGAATATTAAAAGTTGCAATGAGTAAATATAACTGGGTAAAATAAAAACTTTCTTTTTTCATTTCAGCAACAAAATATGATTATTTTAAAATAGGGAGGGTGATTCTTTTTTATACTCACTGTACCAACTGGTACATAGAAGATTAGGAATTGGCATTTAAAATAAGAAAAAAATAAGACACACACATCCCCCTGTATGGTTGAACGTTTAAAGTACAGTATATACTGTACACCTACCTAATATTACATTTACATTTAGGCATTTGGCAGACGCTCTTATCCAGAGCGACTTACATTTTTTTAAATCTCATTACACATCTGAGCAGTTAAGGGTTAAGGGCCTTGCTCAAGGGCCCAACAGTGGCAACTTGGTGGTTGTGGGGTTTGAACCTGGGATCTTCCGAACCGTAGTCCAATGCCCAAACCACTGAGCTACCCCTGGCCCAAAAATATTAAGTGCATCCCCCCTTTTTCCATTAAAACTGCAATCCATGCAGGTGTTCTCACACCTTTCTGTCAGAACCAGGAAAAACCTTTTCCACAGTTTAAGTTATTGTAGCTTCTCTATTGAAATAGACTACCCAGGCCAGGCTTCACTCCCCAGGTGCAAAAGTGATCCTTGGCCAATCATGAGTCTATACACCGGTTTTCCTTCCATGGTGCACTTTTGCTAGGTCTTGATCACTGCAGATTGGGAACATTGCTATATCCCTGACATACTTATACAGAAATTTTAGATTATGTTCTATATTTAACACAAAAACATAAAATAATTATTCTCTTATTAACATATTAACAAACTATTCAAATTTGTGTGATACATTTTTTTTTTTGGTTCAAATAGTTTATGGTTGATTAATATCCTAAAGACTCTGTCTGTGGTTTTTAAAGCATAAATATGTGCTTTAATCTTTCTCTTTATTTAAAAAAATCCTTACTAGTTGTAGGCTACTAATTTATAAACACATTTAAAGACTGGTTACACACAAGCAAAAACAATACAGTAAAATTGATTACATCACAGGCATCAACAGAGGTGATTTATTTTTCAGTTGCATTATCTCAAGTCAGGCGGCATGGTGGCTTAGTGATTAGCACTGTCACACCTCCAGGCTTCGATTCCTGCCTCGGGTCTGTGTACATGTTCTCCCTGTGCTTGGTGGGTTTCCTACGGGTACTCCAGTTTCCTCCCACAGTCCAAAGACATGCGGAATAGGCTAATTGCTGTTCCCAAAATTGCTCCAGAATAGTGTGTGAATGAGTGTGTGCTGTGCATGTGTGCCCTGATTGATTGGCACCCTGTCCAGGGTGTACTCCACCTTGTGCCTTAAGTTGCCTAGGATAGTCTACAGAATAAGCAATATAGAAGATGAGTGAATGAATGAATTATCTCAGGTCCTGTTATTGTTGCTACATTTAAAGCTGTTTAAATTCTATTGGTGATTTTTGACACAGCATAGCTCCTTTTCATTTGTTAAACCAGATTTTTACTGTTTCAAATGCATTATTAGTCATTAGACTTGTTAAATCTAGGCTTTACACGATAGATAGTGTGCTGATTTATCCTTTTGCCAATTAGCAATAGTTTTGCACCACTGAGGTGGAATACTAAATAGCTCACTATCTTTGGCAATTAGTTCATTCAGAAAACATTTAATTAATGCCTGTTCCACACTAAATTTAATCAAGCTTCAGGACAGTGGGGAAAAATATGTGCGTATTAAGAGATAAATTGGACTGTCTGCTCTGTGAATGGAAAATAATTTAACTTAGGGATAAGATGAATGAATACTGCGCCAGACTGGATAGGCACTATATTTTAAAAGTGCTGTGTATTATATTAAATGGCAATGTTTTCATATGCTGATATGATTCTTTTATGTGGAAGGAAAGAGAACAGAAGTATTGCAAATGCAAGCAGTTCTGTTTCAAGCTGGCAAAGCTGCTTTTCTGAATGAAATGGTCAGGAACTGTTAGATAACAGTACAGTATAGATCCCAAATCAAATACTATTACTTGCATACTTTTACAAAAGTGACTTTTGCAAAATAGCCAAGTCATGTTAACCAGTTCATCTTTGACAAATCAAATCACTTCAGTGGCAGTTACTCTGCTGTAGAAGTTCCTCATGACAGTGGTTTTATGAATATTTGATATTATATACACATAGCACTTTCTTGGGTGGCACAGTTACTTAGGGGTTAGCACTGTCGCCATGAACCTCCTCCTCATTCTTGGTGGGTTTCCCCCAGGTGCTCTAGTTTTCTCCCACAGTGCAAAAACAGGCAAATTAGGCGTAATGAACTTTCCCCAAAATTATCCGTACAGTAGTGTATGAATGAGTGTGTGTGTGTGTGTGTGTGTGTGTGTGTGTGTGTGTGTGTGTGTGTGTGTCTGTGTGTGTGTGTTTGTGCCCTGCAATGGATTGTCACCCCATCCAGGGTGTACTTGGACTAACCCCCCCATATTAAAAAAAAAAAAAAAAACTCTTCCCAGTTGTGTTGGACTAATGGCACTTAGTTATTAACCTAGTTAACCCAGTGTAAGTATGTATCCAATGATGTAAACTTTAAAGCACTTTTTGTAAGTCTCTCTGGATAAGAGCACCTGCCAAATGCCTAAATGTAAATGTACCCTGCTTTGTGCCCTGGGATAGGCTTCAGGCCCCTGTGAAAAATGGTACAAACCTAAAAATTAAATGGCACACCTCATAATCTCATAATTAGCAATAGCAATAGTATTATCTTCAGGTATATTTCTCACACCTGTATTTAAAAGGCTTCTTTCTGACTTAAAGTCAGTTTGCACCACAGACACTGTATGAACTTTATTCATTCAGAAAAAAACATCAAAAGTTTAACATAATTCACTCTGGCTCATTTCAACTGGCCTGTGAAAATAAAATTCTGTGCCATTTACACACATCCCATTTAAACGGACATAAAATTTGAAGCTAATGTTTCTTTACTAAGGCTACATTTACACTGCAGGTCTCGATGCCCAATTCTGATTTGTTGCCTATATCTGATTTTTTTTGACCGTCTGTTTACATGTTCTTTCAACTATGACTCATATCCGATACACGTGTTTACACTTGCCATGCCATCTGAAACATCGCGCATGTATTCTTGCTACACACTAGCCAAGATAGACGAAGGTGAAGTATGCTTGACGGTCTGCAATATATGCAAAGTTCGCAAAACGTCACCATGGTTTTAAAACGGAAAAGGCGAAAAAAACGGCATAATTGCAGCCTGCGCATATGCTTCATTTACCAAATACTGATTTCTTAATTTTATTTAGCCCAAATAAGCATAAAAAAATCTGGGTTCTTTTCCTTTTCCATGTCACCTGCGATGTTATAATTCCACACGCGCTTCCACCGAAGAATAACATTACGTCATTAAACCGCGAAGAAGTCGCAGTTTTAATGACATACAGAACGCAATGACTCAGGAATTCTGATCTGTCCGTTTACATGACAATCACATTTGCACATATCTGATTTATATCTGATTTATTTTGATATATAAAGGAGGCCTGAAACCGATCTCGAAATATCGGAATGCATGCGTTTTTTTTTCCTGTTTACACGGACATAGAACATATCCGATATGTGTCACATATGAGCAAAAAATCTGAATTGGGTCACATTTACCCGACAGTGTAAAAGTAGCCTAAGAGCGGCTTTTTTAAGCATAAAATTAGCAAACATAAAATGTGGTCAACCAGCATCCATAAAATTATAATGACTTTGTAAATTGTAAAGTAAAAAAAAATAACTTTAATTTGAATAACATGTTTTTCACTTTTTAAATGAAAAAACAAAATCACTTATTGTAATTTATAATGATTTTTATGCATCATAATTTTTATTCTTTCATTATTTAAATCAGCATCCGAATTTAATCCTTTTGGAGACGAGTTCTTAAGGTAAAATTCTAAAGGCAGAAAATCTGCCACCCAAAAATATTACCAATATTACCAACTTTCAACACTACCATCATATTTTTTCTACATGAAAACAATAAAAAAAAAATGTAGAAAAGACAAGGAAACTATTTAATAAATAAACATTAAACCTCATGTAACTGTGATAAAACCTCAATTTATCATGTTCCTCTTGGCACCGGCTACTTAAAAAAAAAAACTGAAAGTGGCTCCCTTTTCTTTTTCCTACTGTCCTTGAAAACTTGGGACCCATGAGACTATGTCTTTACTTAATTTTGAAGAAACTCTTTAAAATTAAGCTTTGGTTGGCTTTCAACTGATGCAAACAAGTTTTGAACAGCTCCCAGACATATGGGCAAGTTAGCCAGCCATAAGTTTAGCTCAGTTCAGTGGTTCTGTACTTCCTGAGGACCTTCAGACAATTCAGATGATGCAACTTGACACTAATTAAACTTATTTTAAAAAAGTATAAAATTTAAAGAAGGATAATTTCTTCTTATTTTATAAGGAAAGACACTTAGAAAAGGTTTGAGGCGAAAAGATTTTAATATACAGTGAAACCTCGGATTACCTCGCACTCACATTAAGACGCACATACTTTGCTCTACACAGAATCTCTGCTCTGTCGCGATTCTTTTTAGAGGTAAAGTTCGGTTTATTTGTTTGTTTTACTTTACAGCAGTGATTCCGTTAGCACGCGCTCACACGAGTGTCATTAGCGATGTTTCTTGCTAATTTCCAGACAAAAGTGTAGCAAGAGAGAGGTTGATTTATGACAGCTCTTTACGGAAGTGTAGTCCACTGCTGGAGATGCATTGTGGGTAATGCAGTCCAGTGTGTGTGAACGCGAATGCAGAATGTAAGCTAGGATATAGAGCCTAAGTTTTGTTCTTCAGTAGTTTTGTTGGATTTATCGACATCGACCAGTTTGTCCATCTTATCATTACACAAGCATGAATTAATGGGCTGTTACGCTGTTGCAAGCAACATAAAAATAAAGAGGAGCAGCTTTAATAATTTAAAGGAGCTCAACAGTCTTTCTGTTAATGTGTGTGTGTTTAATTTAAAAGAGAGGAGAAAGTTTTACTGTGTAAGATGAGAAGGGGGAGACAGGAGGGGCTGAAAGCAAGAGTCTCCACTTACTCTAGCCTCACACACACACACACACACACACAGCGCCTGCGTGCACAAACGGAAACACTTACTGTATCTGTCGGGATTTATTTTTACTTTTTTTAAGGTAAAGTGCAGGTTAATTTGTTTTATTTTTACTTTATATTTTGTAATACGTTTATGTATTTCTTTTTTGGGCTGTGGAACGAATAATTTGAGTTGCCATTATTTCTTATAGAAAAATTAAATTTGGTTTAAGAGTGTTTTGGAATACGAGCTCGCTTCCGGAACGAATTATGCTCGTAATCCGATGTTCCACTGTATTAACAATTATATTTTAAGGATGAAGTGAATTTAGTAGTAATGGATCAGGTAAGATTAAATGTTGTTTAATAGTGCTATATACGTGTAGAGAAATTCTTGCTGTTACTAGAGTATGTAGCGAAAAGGTAAGGAGAATAAACCATGGAGGTGGTGGACATTTCTGTGAATTTCTCTTTATGTCTCCACTTACTTTCGGAACATCAGCTACCCGAATGAAAAACTTGTTCTAGGGTTGAATTCCAAATATTATCAGATGGAAAGCTAGTGTACCATGTACACATTGGGTGGGGTTTGGGCATAGAATCTTGTGGTTGATGCATTGGTTTAATTAAAATTAATTTTCAAAAAAGTTCAATAAAACTCAATTGAAAAGTGTTTTTTTTTTTATTATTAATCTAGCCTACAGGCTTTGCACTGACTCACACCTTGGGAGGTGAATTAACTTTACCATACACCATCCGACAGGACAGTTTGGACACTGTTCTACTGCTTCAGCAAACTGCATTCAGTTGTACTGCTAAAATGTGTTGCATGATATCATTGCTTGGTCTTACTGCACACCAATTTTAATGTAAAATGGTGCTTCTGAATTAGTTAACAGCTAAGCATAGCACCAGGTGGAATTTAGATTTGCCTATAACGTTAGGTATTGTATTTTAAAATACTTTTTAAATTCACCTGATCTCAAGCATGTTAAATATGCAGCCATACAACTGGTGGAGAAAATGGGAGCAATACCACAATAAACCCCCAAAGAATTCAACTGAAATGTCAAGGAGAGAGTCTGTGCAAAAACTATCACATTAAACATAGCAAGCAGAAACATTATTAGTGTAGTTAATGTGATCTGAGTAGAGAATCAATTCAATTCAGTTTTATTTATATAGTGCTTTTAAAGGTGGTCATTGTTGCAAACCAGTTATACAGAATAAAAAAATATATGGAAATTGGTTTAAAAAGTGTGAGGAAGTATGTACAGTATAAATCATTATTATCAGATGAGCAAGCCAGGAGCGATGGAGGCAAGGAAAAACTCTCTGAGATAGCTGTAGAAAGAAACCTTGAAAGGAACTCAACTCAAACTCAACAGGGAACTCTTTACCTTGCAGGACAAAGTATAACCTGGATATTGAAGTTGACTAAATAATTGGTCTTTAAAGACAAAAGATTGTGGTCAGTTGTTTTAGATATAACTTGGCCCCTGGACAATTTTGATTCTTAATTATTATAGAGAGACTATTTGACAGGGTTTGTATTCCTCATTGGACATTACATAAACCACAAATCAAGTACACTTTGCACATTTTTCACACTAGAATGTAAGGAAAACAATCTTTAAAATTTTTCATGATGATTTCATGACATATGATTTCATGACAGCTGTTTAAACACCATATCTACAGTAGGTGAAACACTCTTAAATATCATATCTTCTATAAGCTAACAGGTGTAACAGCTCCCACGCTTCTTGGATGGATATCCACAACTGTTTCTGTTAATCTTAAAAGTGCTTGATGGGGTTTAGGTCAGGACTAAGGTTCTTCCATAATAAACTCATCGAATCAAGACTTTTTAGTCCTTACTTTGTGCACTGGGGCACAGTCATGTTGGAATAGAAAAGCGCCTTCTCCAAACTGTTGCCACAAAGTTGGAAGCATAGCATTGTTCAAGGAGTCTTGGTATGCTGAAGCATTTAGATTGCCTTTCTCTGGAGATTAGAGGCCTAATTGTAATACCTGAAACACCTCAATAATTACCATTAAATACTTTTGTCCATATAGTGTATAACATTTTACCATATGTCAGAAAACTAGGTATACACACTTTACTTTTTTATTTACTTTGATAATTTACTGTATCTCCCAGATTGCAACATAAAACACTTCACATGTCAACAATAAAAAGACTGAAAGAAATTAGAGAGAGAAAATGCACTCTTTCTCTGGCACAGACACGCTCACACATTCACTTTTAACTTCTGCTCAAAGACAGAGAGAAAAAAAGAGAGAGAGAGCGAATGAGCACTAGAAAAGAGAGGCAGAAAACCAGGGCATCTCAATTCCCGAAGGCTTTGAATGTATGTTGTTTTGCACTTATTTATCATGCACACATGCACACTGAGATTCAGGAGATAGGCTGAGCGAGAGACTTCACATAATGTTGCTTGTAATATAGCATCTGCTGTACAGATGGGCAGCTAAAAAGGACAAATTATTAAAGCTTAACCAAATAAAAAGACATGACAGAAAGTTCTTCTCAAGGTTTGGGGACATTGAGTGGCAGTCCAAAAGGTGCGTCAGTAGGGTGCATAGGGGGAAAAAAATTAACATGCTAGAGTAGTTATGTGCTAGCAGAGACAGTGCATGTAGTGTATGAAGACCAAGCTAATTAAGCGGCTTCTCCTACGGATTACCAAGAACTCAAGAACAGGAGCAGAACAGCAATGATCTTCCTCCAAGCAGTGTTAAGAAAATGGACTTTTAAAGGTACTGCTAAGGATATCATAGTTACTATGCTAGCAAACAAGTTTGAATGAAGCTTATGACGTTCTTTTATTTAAAAAAAAAAGTTTCCACTTTTTGAGTTAACTGCGTTATATAGGCAATAAAAATCCAAACTGTATGCTGTAGGAGTGAATTCAGTATTAGTTAATTCTGCACTGTGAAAGTTTATTTAATGGTATTAGATGTTATTCTAGTATAGCAATATTTATATAAGGAGAAAAGAAACAAGCCAACAGCCTTTATAAATCCACATCATCAGCACTATGTGAAGGTAATTGTTTTATGCTATTCTTAATACGATACGTTTAACTGCTCTCTTATGGTTTATATGTGCTGTAGCAGTGTGGACTATGGATATATAATTGAGAAGTATGGTTTTTAATCAGTACTGTTCATTTGGAATGAAAAAATGGTCATTATGGCTTGTAAAGTTCAAAGCTTGATCATTAACTATTTAAGGATGCACTGAGGACCTCTTGAAGGATGTCCCAGAGGTTTGTCCAGTTAGTTAAAGCCTTTCAACTTGATCAAGCTAAGGTTATACAGTATGACAGGGCAGGTTGTTTGAAGTAGAACGTGTGCCTGGGCTATCTATTGTTTATTCATAGATTGCTAAAAGGCAAGTAGTTTAAGTAGGTAAGTGTGCTGGAAAGATAGGGTTGCTAATGTAGCAAGACCCAGAGAAAGATCTAGAAAGGTCTACACCTAGGACCTGATGTAGTGATCCGTTTTTAACAGAAAAAAATCGAAGAAATATTAAACATTTCAGAAAATTGCAAAAAAAAATAGTGCTATAGTATGTTTTTTTTTTTTTTTTTTTTACAATTATATTACAGTTTAATAATTTTTATTAAAACCGAGTGAAAATGTTACTAGGGAATAGCACTTAAATAAGGAAATCATGATTCACCTTTATGATCCCACAGATCCCATAAACCTGCTGAGCCTATAGATTAAGTTGTCATAGAGTGAAAATACATGAAAATAATTCTAATGTAATGAGGTCATTCTAACATTTCTCACTTTACTGTTTACCAAATCAAATCACATTCTTATGCCCATTTATTAGTTATATTCAGAATTTTTGTGCTGTTGTTCTGAACCCTATGGCCTGCAGCATTACACATGGTAAGGTGTTTTAATCTCCTGTAGGAAATATATACATTAATTAGCCTAATTAATTAGCATATACATGAAAATACTAATGTGCAGTATAACATGGTCACTGTACAGTTAAATACATGTCAGGCAATAATAAAGATGCTGCCCTGATGTTTTTGTTTTTACAAGGACAAATGCTGCATGTGAAATGTAAGATGCTATCACAAGGGGATTTCAAACTATGACTACAAAATGATATTTGCACTTTTTTAATGGACTTCCTGGGCTCTTTGATTGAATTTTACTATTTGCATATTTGCAATCAAACATGGGACTGGAGAGCTCACTGGAGCTTACACTTGTCTGGTGGGCTAGCTGATGAATTTATCTCTAATGTTTAGCTCATGAAGGCAGAACGCATGTGTGCAAAATCAATGTGGTATTTATTAGAATCAAATATGATTATCAAAATTTCATGCAGTGGTCGAAGCACCTGAAGGCAGTATCAAAATGAAGAACCTGGAATCAAAACAAATCACTTGGCACTACCCAAAAACAATCCTCATCTAATCATTGTGAAACACAGAACTAGTAAATTTATTCATTCAAGGCAGGAATCGAACCCTGATCCTGGAGGTGTATTTTTGTTTGATTCATGTGTTGTCTCCTCCCTGTCTCATCTTTGGTTGTCTTCTCAGCAAGTCACTATTACTTGCAACTGTTTTTAGCATGCCCTCGATTAAACTAGGTCCTTGTTTTTCTTAGTTTGAGGCAAAGTAATTCTACATTTGCATGGATCCTAATATTCCACTAAGAATAGGAGTAATAGACCAGCCAGAACAGTGTGACCAGATACAGCCTGGATGGAATGAATCTGCATTCAAAATAAAAGCAGGGGTGTTGTAAACCTTTAATTTATTTAATAGGTAAATATTAGCCATGTAAATACTTGTTCTGATTGTTTCTCTATAGTTTAAATAAATATACTGTACAGTGCATGTTTTCTCCGTTAGGTTAGAGCTACGTCGTAGATAGATAGTCTCTCGACTTTAATGTGTGTGTGTGTTTGTGTGTGTGTGTAAAGCAAAAAGGGAGTGCTTTACTCACAGCCAACCGGCACGGTGTCAAATTACGCGTGCACACACACATAACACACACTCCGCAGCGTAAGAGAGTGAAAAACACACACACAGCGCCTGAGAGAGAGAAATAGAAAGAGAGAGTGAACCGGCAGAGTGTCAGATTACATGCGCGCACACATAACACACACACTCAAACACACTAAAGACAAGAGAGAGAGTGTGTGTGTGTAAACCGGCGCGGTGTCAAATTACGCGCGCGCACACATAACACACACTCCGCAGCACAAGAGAAAGAAAAACACACACACGGATGTTGGTTATACCAGTAAAAGACGAGCACTAAGACCCAGCAGGGAAGACGATTAGCCGCAGCGCAAGAGAGAGAAAAACCATTGGCTCAGTTGTGATTACGTGACGCTCGGCGTAAAATCAAAAAGCGCATGCGGGATACATGATACTCCATGCTTGTAAACCAAGACAATGCTTGTTTTTCAAGTCAAAATTTAATAAAAATCTTTGCTCGTCTTGCAGAACACTTGCAAACCGTGTTACTCGTAATCCAAGGTTTTACTGTATTCTCTTTAAATGCTTTGTCTATGTAAACACCCATCTTATTAGATTAGCATGCTTGTAAATCGTTGAAATCTGTAAGTGTCATAACTTGGATCTACTGTCCGTGTGATTAATGGTCATTATATAAGAATTTACAGTGGAACCTCAGATTACAAGCATAATTCGTTCCAGAAGCGGGCTTGTATTCCAAAAACCTCGTAAATTTTCCCATAAGAAATAATGGAAACTCAAATTATTTGTTTTACAGCCCCACTAAAAAATACCTAAAAATAATTAATACAAAATTAATATTAACCTGCTCTTTACCTTCAAAAAAAAAGTTAAAATAAATCCCAATTATCTTCGCAAAGAATTGCGACAGAGCAGAGTTTCTGTGTAAGGCAAAGAGTGTGCGTCTGTATGTGTGTGGGAAGCTGAGAGGAGGAGGGGGTGAGAGAGGGGCTGTAAAGGCAAGAAGGTGTGTTTGTGTGTTGGTGTGAGTGAAGGAGCACAATGTCAAATTACACGTGCGCGCGCGCACACGCACACACCTTACACAGAAACTCTTCTTTTTCAACGAGTCACGATTCTTTTCAAAGGTAAAGTAAAACACGGCAGGCTAATACAGAGAGGGACAGAGAAATGGATCTTTACCCTCAAATGAGACTTGCTTTACAGTATATGCATGCACACGTGTGTTATAATAAGCAATACACGCGCGCTGTGCAGTCATGGCCAAAAGTTTTGAGAATTACATAAATATTGGAAAATGGAAAAGTTGCTGCTTAAGTTTTTATTATAGCAATTTGCAGATACTCCAGAATGTTATAAAGAGTGATCAGATGAAGTGTATAGTCCTTCTTTGCCATGAAAATTAACTTAATCACCCCAAAAAAACCTTTCCACTGCATTTCATTGCTGTCATTAAAGGACCTGCTGAGATCATTTCAGTAATTGTCCAGTTAACTTAGGTGAGAATGTTGACAAGCACAAGGCTGGGGATCATTATGTCAGGCTGATTGGGTTAGAATGGCAGACTTAACATGTTAAAAGAAGGGTGATGCTTGAAATTATTGTTCTTCCATTGTTAACCATGGTGACCTGCAGAGAAACGCGTGCAGCCATCATTGCGTTGCATAAAAATGGCTTCACAGGCAAGGATATTGTGGCTACTAAGATTGCACCTAAATCAACAATTTATAGGATCACCAAGAACTTCAAGGAAAGAGGTTTAATTCTTGTTAAGAAGGCTTCAGGGCGTCCAAGAAGGTCCAGGATCGTCTTATAAAGACGTATATATAAGACGTCTAATAAAAACGTCTATATTCAGCTGTGGGATCAAGGTGCCACCAGTGCAAAGCTTGATCAGGAATGGCAGCAGGCAGGAGTGAGCGCATCTGCATGCACAGTGAGGCAAAGATTTTTGGAAGATGGCCTGGTGTCAAGAAGGGCAGCAAAGAAGCCACTTCTCTCCAAAAAAAAAAAAAAAAAATCAGGGACAGATTGATCTTCTGCAGAACGTATAGTGAATGGACTGCTGAGGACTGGGGCAAAGTCATATTCTGAGATGAAGCCTCTTTCCGATTGTTTGGGGCATCGATGGAGCACCGTGCCATAAGGCAAAAGTGGCTCGGGGACCAAAACGTTGAAATTTTGGGTCCATGGCCTGGAAACTCCCCAGATCTTAACCCCATTAAGAACTTGTGGTCAATTCTCAAAAGCAGGTGGACAAACAAAAGCCACTAATTCTGACAAACTCCAGAAGTGATTATGAAAAAATGGGTTGCTATCAGTCGGGATTTGGCCCAGAAGTTGATTAAGAGCATGCCCAGTCGATTTGCAGAGGTCCTGAAAAAGAAAAAGAGTCAGATACTGACTCTTTGCAAAAATGTCATGTAATTGTCGATAAAAGCCTTTGAAACATATGAAGTGCTTGTAATTACAGTATGTTTCAGTACATCACAGCAACTGAAACAAAGATCTAAAAGCAGTTTAGCAGCAAACTTTGTGAAAACTAATATTTGTGTCATTCTCAAAACTTTTGGCCACGACTGTACACACACACCTACAAACACAAAATAAAATGTTTCACACACATGTGGCCACAGTGTTATAGTAAAGAGTACATGCGTGCACGGATGTTGATTATACCAGTGAGAGACAAGCACTAAGACCCAGCAGGGGAGAAATGCGTGATACATGGTAATTGGTACTCGTAAACCAAAACAATGCTCGTTTTTAAGTCAAAATTTATTAAAAATCTTTGCTCGTCATGCAAAACACTCACCAACTGTGTTACTCGTAATCCGAGGTTCCACTGTACTAAGGATTTTAAGGATAGTTTAATTTAAACAGGTTTTTCTTTCCTTGAATTAAATTATGTACTGTAGCATGTGTGGGATCAATTTGTAAGGTATAAAATCTTATAATGAAATGAAATCTTAGAATGTTTGTATAGATAGGAACTATAATTACAGGCAATGATGTCCTTGATCCTTAGTTCAGGTGAGAGTGTGGAGTTTAAAAATACATGATTACAGTAAATCATGTTGGATCTATAAAAAATTGTGTAAATGTAACACAATACAATCCTATGAAAGCAATTCACACATTTTTTTAGTCTGGGTAGTCCCCAACTTACGAACGTTTAAGAATTTCTACAGATACAAACGGCTGCAGTTCTACGAATATTTATAGATGCGTAGAAAAAAACATATAAAAATTCGGTATACTGTATGTATGTGTGGTTGCAGGAGAAATTAATCGGCCTCACCGCACTTAGCGGCCTCAATAAATTAGCCCGGGAGCACGATGAAAGAAAATGGCTGTCCTGTGAATCTATCTTAATGAAAAATAATTATCATTTTAAAAAATTTCAACAAAACAGAGTTCATAGTGAAAGAAAGTGGAAAACAGCTAATAGAATGGCCCCCTTGCGATTTAAGGGTGCAGAGAACTGTTACATTTTTATAAACCTGTAAAACCTTGGATTGCAAGTACCTTAGTTTGCAGTCCAAGTCAAGACAACATCCGTGCGTGTGTACACGTCCTACACAATAATAATAACCCTTCTTTCTCCTCTCTACTTCACACACAGATTTTTTTCAAAGGTAAATTGAGATTATTTTTCTTTGGTTGCGTTTTTTGGCCACATAATGGCAGTGTTGGGGAAGTGGACAGATTTAGTCAAATGGATTGGTATGCTTTATATTGTATATTCGTATCAAAGGTGTATAAGACTCACTTGGTCACACCTAAGAACAAATTCGAATTATGAACATGCTCCCAGGATGGAACTCGTTCATAAGTAGCGGACAAGTGTACAGTTTTATTGATTTTACAAAATTAAATAAGTCTTTATGATTTAGTATCATTTTAATAATATCAGAAAGGCTATTATGGAGGGTAAACACACAAATCTATTTTTAATGAAATTTCTAATTGTTTACCCACCTTTGACTAGTGTTCACCTACCTCTGTCTAGTGTTTACCCACTGCTGACTCTGACTAGTGTTTACAAATCTCTGTCTAGTGCTTACCAACAGTGACCATAAACTTCATGGACTTCAGCTATGTTTATTCCTTTCATGCTTTTGTTAATAATTATCTTCAGCTTAAATTCACTTTTTTTTCTCCAAAAAAATATATCCCCTTTCCCATAGAAAATAATATAAATCCAGATAATCTGTTCCAGTCACCTAAAATATTACCAATTTTCAAGCATAACAAAGCATTTAGGAAAGACATGTAAATGAAAAAAATATTAAATAAATAGGCATTACTTAATAAATAGACATATACTTAATTTAAAGTTCCTCTTGGCATAAGCTGTTTAAAAACAGACCTGAAAGTGCTGTGGGCCGTTTTTTTATTATAAGGCATTGGATACTTTTATAATCTGTTTTCATATGATGTATTGCCCCATCAGTTGTTTTGGTTCCGTGTTTTTACGCGTGCAAGACTTGCTCTTCAAATTATGAAGGGAATCCTGGTGACGTAAGAAGGTCAGCTGACCATGTTTAAAATTACAGTAAGATGCAAGGCCAATGCTTCATGGTTGTTGATACGCATATGACCGGTCAGCATTAAGACTGAAAATCCTTCTGTCTCTTTGGGAAAAAACATCAAACTTGATTTTTTAACAATTTGGACAGTATCACAGGACATCATTTTTTTCATCGTCATGCTTTTGGATTGACTCATAAAGCCAGTGAGACAGATACAATGCACACTCATCAATGCACTCATCTCTCATCAGATTCACAAGTTCACATGGAATGGTTTTCACTCCACAGGTGTGCCTTCTTAAGTGCCTTTTGTCACATTTCTTGCCTTCTTAATGTGCTTTAGAAGGTTTAGAAAAATTTTGAGATTATTTGAACCGGAGAAGCCTACTACAGCCCAGAATATCAGCTACTGACCCATGGTTTTGGCTCAGGGGACTAGGCTGAGATTAGTTTCATTCAGAGATCCCAGATGCATCATATTTTTTTCAGAGATTTTTTAATAAGCTTGTGATAAAGTACTGTTCCAATCAGTCCTGGTTTTGTTTGGAGCGAAGTAAATCAGTATGGCCACTCATGTTTCTTTGTTAGAGCCAAATAAAGTGGAAGATGCATCAGCACTATTGTTTTGTTTTCTTGTTCTCAAGATGCACCATAGCCTGTTCTTTAGAAGAACAGGCTATGGTGCATTAAAAAATGCTTCTAATTTTAACAGATTTTCCTGCCTAATTTATTTTCATCCTTGCAGATGGTTCACTAATGACTGCACAAACCCATTATCACATTCAAATTCTGGTTGCTTGTTTCAATGTAAGGAGTCCAGCAATGTTATTATTCTGAAAGATTGGTCAGTTGCTCCCACATCTTGTAATGTTTGACCACAATTGTATGGCAAAAAGTAAGAACTGTGATGATCAACAGTTCTAGAATTACAATAATAAGTGTGACACACCCATGCCATTTGGATGGATGTCAGACTGAGGTAGAAGCTGTTGTGATATTTATAAATTTCTTATAGAATTATTTAGGGATAAAGCAATCTATAATACAGCAATACTACAGTAATAACTGTAATCAGCAAAAATCAAATTTCTTTGTCTTGATTCCTCTGAAATTGATTGAAATTAAATGCCAGTAAATTTCTGTATACTGTCTAATAAAGATTTTACCCTCCTGCAGTAAACCTCCATTTCTTCCTTGACTGTCACTTTATTGTCCCTGCGAAGACAGTATTGTAGCTTTCAGAAACATCAAGCATGATCCTCTTTAGTTAATCCTGTTTTTTACTAAAACAGCAGACAGCCAATAAAATGTGAGCCAACAAACTAATCATATTGATGTTTAAGGTGATGAAAGGCATTAGAGCAATTATATAATTATAACATTTTTTAAAATCGTACTAGAATGGTACCTGCAGCTCTCGTGTGCTGATCCTGATACCTGTGTGCTACCATTACTGTACCTACGAATGGAGTGTGCGATTCTTCCAGTCGTTCTGCACCGTCGCTGTAGATGCGTAGCAGTCTAATACGTGTTTCCAGTAGCTATGAGCTCAGCGGTACCCATTTTTGCTACAGTTGCAACCCCTGTGACACATTCACAGTATGAGATAAAAATTGATGATGTCACTGGTTACTGTTATGCGCCATTGTGACCAAAAAGCTGATTATGATGCTGCCTATTATTACAGCCAACTCCCGCGAATCATCATGAATTTTGAGATTAACCAATGATTTTTCCGAAGTTTTTTTTTTTTATGATATAAGGGTGTTTTTCATTAAAATTTCAAATTAGTATAGCTTCTCTTCCTGTGGGCCGGTTATGATGAGGAAAAAAATCCTATACAGTACGTTTCCTTAAGCACAGCCAAATATACACATGAAAACCCTATTAAAATTCGTTAAGTAGTTTTTCTATGATGCATGCACAAACAGACAAATACAGACAAAATTTTCAAAATCCATCTTGATCTTACGCCCCTCCCCAAAATAATCTTCCGCAAATATCTTCAATGTACAGATGTGCCTACTTTAAAATTTATTATATGTATAGGTAATGGAGAAATGAAAAAGCAAAACATACTTATTTGACACGTATAATTAATCTGTAAACAACAAATATTTTATGTGTGTTGTGTACACCCATGAATAAACATTTGGAACTGTGTGTGAAGCAGTTTCAAATCCAAAACCCCTATAATACAGTGATTGTAGGAAGTCTGCCTGCGATGAGGTCTCTGTAAAATTTTTACCCTGGAGGTGTGTGTGCATGTGTGTGTGGCAAGGGTGGTGATGCCTCAGTTATCACATGGTTGATAACCACATTTTACCTTAGTTGAGTAACCCTCCAGATGTAGCCGTTTGTTCAGTGCAAGATTGATGTCCGATAGTGGCAATGGAGCTACGAGGCTAATATAGCTAACTGTAACTCTTTTAGCATGTAGCATGGTTCTGGGCATAATGACCGCTGCTTTTTTCCTTTAACATGCAAGTTGTTTTGGTAAATAGAAATATGTAGAGTTGCACCCAGAAACAGATGCTTCTCTTCTGCAACTTGGCGACAAGTTTCCTATTAACTTTCAGAATGTTTACTGCGGCTTAAGAAGTTACTTGCAATCCAAGGTTCCACTGTGTTTGTGTGTGTGTGTGTAATCTTATTCTAAAGAGAATGCTGTTGTTAGTTTTCAAAGTGTAAAGTAGAACCGTGTTACTGCATGACTTCTAGCTTTATTGCAACAACTTAAACAGTGGGGTTAGAATGATAGCAAAGTACCCTTTATTGAGTTAGTGGATCACATGTTTCCATAAATTTTTTTCTCGCTTTCTGTCTCTCTCTCTCTCTTCCTCACTTGGGATCTATGAACATGCACCCTTGCACTCTTGCCAACTGCTGTGCAGCCATGATTAATGTGTAAACACCGAAATCTGCATCACTGTTGCACAACACATGCTTGTATGTACTGTATAGATCACTGTTTCTGTACCGGCCCATGTGGGAATAAAGCTGCTATTTCCATGTGGACTACATCTAAAAGCACATATATCATACAAGCACATAATACAAAGGGAATCTGAATTGTGCCTTGAATATTGGTAATACTCTTTACTACTGTGTCTATTGTTAAAACATCGCATATCTGATGTTTTAATTAGGCAAAAGCATACAAGGACTCCTGTATCTGTGATTATGGTAAACAGGAGCAGGCACAATAATAATTGCATATCTTTTGGACCAACGATTTTTTCTTCAAATAATATATATTTTATATTAATACATATTTGAAATGTTCCATATACATATACAAAACTCTATCTGTACTGAACTAAAAGTAAGGCACAAATACAGTATACACACAGCACATAACCAAAATTGCAAAGCACAAAAATTCCAGGGCAGAAACATATATATTTTCTGATGTTTGTCTCCCAAATATAATACTATTTCAGAGTTTAGACACAAGTTTAAAGTTTTGGAGAAAAAAAAGTCATAACAGCAGGCTCAATTAATGTACCATGTCCCATCATCCAACTGTGAACTCATTGCTCAGCAACAATTGCTGTTGTAGAATTGTATGCAATTTAAAAAATGGTTATATTACACAAGAACTTTTAAAAGTAGACCGAATCTAATTTACCTGTTAAAATTACCTGCTTTGGTCACAGGAGGATTACATAGATGTGTCCTAGCTCCCTCTTGTACTCCCAGATAACCATGTTGCAAGACAAAGCACAAATAATCATATCCATGTTTGCTGACGACAACACCATTGTAGGTCTCATCGCAGACGGAGATCAGACACTCACTTATACATCAATAGGCTGCTGTGGGCAAGAAAGTTAAGTTCCTTGGTGTGCTTTTCACCAATGACCTGAGCTGGTCCCTTCACACAAAGTCAGCAATTCTTCTTTCTGTGGGGCTCAGGAATTTTGCTCCCCATCAGGATTCTAAACAAACTGTAATCAAGAACTACTCACTACTCATTCTCCCATGCCTACACTACTGTACCTCCCACACACTGGTCACAGATTTCTTCCTCACATTTTGCTGTCACTTTTGGACAGTTGCGGTACTTCTAAGGAATTTATATACACTTAAATGCCACTAAGGATTAAATCCTGTCCAAGTTAATATATTGTAAAACAGATCATACTGTACTTACTTTATGTTTTACGACTCATGCCTCCCAGCACACCGGACAACGGATACTGCCCATCCTGGAGGTACAGTCGTCATTTATGTGGCAGTTACTCAAAGGAGTCGGGTTGCTAGCTCGACACCCAATTGTCATTCACACTACAGGCAATTTGGGAATGCCAATTAACCTAACCTGCATGTCTTAGGACTGTGGGAGGAAATTGAAATACCCGGTGGGAAGAACATGCAACGTCCATGCACACAGACCCAAGGCGAGAATCAAAACACGAACCTGGAGGTGCAACCACAGTGCTAACAACTTAGCCACCATGTAGCTACACATGCTACTACTGTAAGTGCTACTCTGGACTCTGCACACAGGCACTTTACACCTTAAATATCCTTTAATGGCACATAATTCCATGTCTATACCTACAGTAGGATCTGCACTTCACTTACTTACTACTAGGTATACCACTAACCCTAATACACCTTAGTACACACAATTTCTAATATAGGTTTAATATAGGTATAGTTATTAGATTTAGTTTGTATTTAATAGCTTACAGTATGAATAAAAAAATAAATAAAGGTTACCTTTCATTATAAGGTCATACATTTAACGTTATCGAACCATCATTATATTAAAGGAATTATAACTTTCAACAACGACGACAGTGGACATAATCGCATTACAACTATATAACAATGCTCATTTAAAGTTAGGATTCCTGCTGAGGTCTCTGCGGCATTCCCCAGATTTTTCCATTTTGTTTCATCTTTTTTTTTTTTTTTTACTTTTTTTTTTAATGTCATTAGCAACTTGCTGCTCTGTTAACATAGACCTAATGCCTCAGCAGAGCTCCTCAGGCCACTACAGTTCTGAAATAACTAACATTACAATATTAATAAAACTAAAACTGTGTAATGTTATTAATTATTATTACTAGTAAAAAGAAAAAGATTAAGGGTAAATAGTTAATTCTTTTTTTTTTTTTTTTTTTACAGTACATTAGACACATGATCTTATGAAAGCCTTATGTTTTAGTGTGCCAATTTGCTAGTGCTGAGAATTTAACTGAGAGGCTGTGAGCAGCGTCTTGTTCCCTTTTAATTTGAAATAGGAGCTGATGATATAATGCCCCGATGAACATGAACATGTTACAGAACAAGGAAAGTTATTGATCGTTGCATCCATCAGACCATTAACTCTACAACTTTCTTTTCCTTTACACTGCTCTTTGAACTCCCAGGGAGTCTGTACTCTATTTTTATACGTTAAAGGAGTAATAAATCACCTCGACTGTTTTTTACACATCGTTATTGCCACTGTATAGAAACTTGACCCCTAGGGATAGTGTGTAGGGATAATAAGAGACAACCCTCTTACTGCTAGTAGGAAAGTGAGTGGTGAAAATGCAAACAGTCACCTGACTCTCATAGACAGTATTTTATGTGCATTACACATTTTTTATATATAGAGAATATTTCACATATCATCAGTGGCAGTCGGTCAATAAGGGGCGCTGGCCCCCTTAAAATTAGGCAGAGAAGAATGCTACTTTAACATGTTATTATTTAACATAATTATTTATTTTAATAATAAAATAATGTCATTTAGTCACAATATTCCGCTGTATTTCTTAATATAATTTATTTACAATTTAAAAAAATCTAAACTGTATTATGTTCATTTGTGTTTGTGTACGCGGAGCCCTGGACAAACGTGTGTCTATGTAGGCACGTAAATTTTTGAAAAGCATGTGGTTTGAGGCTGGGCTTTAATTGTATTTTTTCAAACCATCCTTGGGGCGCAGCACTGTGCGCTCTAAACCCTCCCACTATTGTTCTTAGCGAATGGATATTGTTTTTAAATAGATATTGTTATTGTGATTGGACCATTCTCAACGAGTCTTATTAATGGTCAGCTGATTGTTAGTTAATGTATTGAACAGTGATTGACGTGAAAGCCAACTGAATATGAAAGAAAATTCTGTAATTTCTTTGCTAAAATCTCCTTTTGCAAGATGATTGGATGAAAAAAGAAAAAAAGGTAAGGAGCTTGGACCAGATCGACCTGATCTTTTAATTAAGCAGCAGTCAAGTGATCAGAGCCAAGCTTACACTTGGTGCTTTTCCAGCACTTATTATGGCTATTCACAGACGAAAAAAGTTTTACTTTGAACTATGATATTATTTGTTTTCATACTTTATTATCTATTATGAGCATTAAAGCTACTGCATGACTGATTAACATTTTGCCTGATTTGTTAGTTATTGTGCTCCAGTTTCATTTTATGTGAACATCCTCATTCTTATCAAACATATTTCACACATAAATTATAGTCAGGCATACATGATTATCATACATGAGTTATTAACGCCCCCTAGTGAAATGGTGCATGTGGGTGTAAGTTTGTTATTTACCAGCATGTGTGCCACTTGAGTACTTTTGAGGACAGAGATCTCTCTTTAAAAGTTCCCACCTTCTATTACCTTAAAGAAACATTGAGTCACTCGCTGTATAAAAAGAATTGAGTCACTCGATAGATAGGTTCCAGGAACTGCATATGGCAATAAAGTTTTAGTGACTTTATATACAGTAGTACTATACAAAAGTCTTGAGCCACCCCTTTGGTTCTTTATATTTTGCTTCCAAAGTGCCAGACTTTATTGTATTTTTAATGTAGTCCTGAGGAATAGTTCTTTAGGCTTCCCGAAGTAGTTTTATATATCTACTCAGCTCCTACTGGGGTTGTAAAAGTTTAGCTTATTATTTCATTTAGGCCATTCATTTATCTACTGGTACTGCCTTGTGATGGTCACGGTATTCTGGAGCCTATCCCAGGGACAAGGCAAGAGAATTCAGGATGGGATGGCACACCACCACAGGGTATCGTTCACACACTCATTCATGCCTAGCAGCAGTCTAGTCAAGTTACTCCAACTATGTCCATATTTGGAAGTTGGGTTATGTCAGCTAGACTTCTTTCTTGTTAGGTTGAAACGTTTTACTACTCATCTCAGTGGCTTCCTCAGTCTGAGGAAAGTTGGTAGAATTTCACACATTTCCATTTCCCAGGGTCAAGGATCCTCCCCTGCCTGACCGTGCTCATTAGGTGACTAGTGGAGAAGATGAGAGTGAGAGGGAGAGTCGTTAGAAAGTAGGGAAGGGGGTTGTTAAAAGGAACCAGTAATAGAGATCCCATATTACATCCCAGATGTAACAACCCAGAAAATGTGGGAGTTTTTAGATATGTCTTTCCTGGTGGATCTGTGAAGAGGTCATCATCCTCCAGGGGCAGGGGAGGATTCTCGATTCTTGTGAAATCCTAGCAACTTCCCTCAGACTTAAAAAGCATCTACATTAACATTTTTGCATTTAATTTAATCATATAGCACTTTTAATATTCATAGCATAAGAAAAGATAATATTAATAATAAAAATAATAATTAGGCAGAATACAGTTCACAGCACTACTACTTATACTACTACTAAAAATGATAATGAAAGGAGAAAGCACAGTTAACGAAGAATAATTATTGATACAAAAGAAGGAGAGAAGAAAATAAAGAATAAGTCTTCTTCCTTGTCTTTCGGCTGATCTCTTTCAGGGGTCGCCACAGCGAATCATCTGCCTCCATCTAACCCTATCCTCTGCATCCTCTTCTCTCACACCAACTAACTTCATGTCCTCCTCATTACATCCATAAATCTCTTCTTTGGTCTTCCTCTAGACCTCCTGCCTGGCAGTTCAAACCTCAGCATCCTTCTACCGATATATTCACAATCTCTCCTCTGAACATGTCCAAACCACCTCAATCTGGCCTCTCTGACTTTATCTCCAAAACATCTAACATGGGTTGTCTCTCTGATGAACTCATTCTTGATCCTATCCATCCTTGTCACTCCCAAGGAGAATCTCAACATCTTCAGCTCTGCTACCTCCAACTCTGCCTCCTGTCTTTTCTTCAGTGCCACTGTCTCTAAGCCGTAAAGCATCGGTAGTCGCTAGGTCACAACACACCTGAAACTTTTCTCCACCCATTCCAACCTGCCTGTACCCGCGTCTTCACCTCCTTTCCACACTCTCCATTGCTCTGGACCGTTGACACTACTGTAAATACTTAAAGACCTGCACCTTCTTTACCTCTGCTCCCTGTATCCTCACCGTTCCTTTTGGGTTCCTCTCATTCACACACATGTATTCTGTCTTGCTGCGGCTAACCTTCATTCCTCTGCTTTCCAGAGCATACCTCCACCTCTCCAAATTTTCTTCCACCTGTTCCCTGCTCTCGCTACAATGTCATCTGCAAACATCATAGTCCATGGAGATCCTGTCTAACCTCATCTGTCATCCTGTCCATCACCAGAGCAAACAAAAAGGGGCTTAGAACCGATCCTTGATGAAGACCCACCTCCAGCTTGAACTCTTCTGTCACACCTACAGCACATCTCACCACTGTCTTACAGCTCTCATACATGTCCTGCACCACTCTAACATACTTCTTTGCCACTCCAGACTTCCTCATACAACACCACAGCTCCTCTCTCAGCACCCTGTCGTATGTCTTCTCTAAATCTACAAAGGCACAATGCAACTCTTTATTACCTAAATGATAAAATGAAGAATAAGTACATATCAGTATTTAAATTTTGAGCCTGACACGTTTATGAGCTCTGTCGCTTGCTGTCAAAAGTGCAGTACCTGAGATTGAAACACGACTGCCCCCTACAGGTAATGTATGTCATGTGCCTGAGAACTTCACAGTTGCCCGCGCACTGCCATGGCAGCTTGTGAAATCTCTTTACTCGAGCCGCGCATTCTTAATGGCCATTCTTTATCTACTGTACCTGGGAGGTGAAGTAGTTAAACGTTTCT
This sequence comes from Clarias gariepinus, assembly GCF_024256425.1. Classification (NCBI taxonomy): domain Eukaryota; kingdom Metazoa; phylum Chordata; class Actinopteri; order Siluriformes; family Clariidae; genus Clarias; species Clarias gariepinus. The sequence goes on from NC_071122.1 coordinate 11,353,922, forward strand.
ACCTAACAAGAAAGAAATCCAGTTGACATGACTTAATGTTCAGATAAGGTACTCAATGTCAATGAGAGTAGCTCCTGACCATGCCTCTTCAAATAGTTGCACAAGGTTTTATATATTCTCCATATAGGCTACAACAAATCCTTGGCTGATTACAATCTAACTTTGGAAACTTACAAAAGACATGAGTTTACTACATAGAACTGTCCTAACACTTGAGCTGATACTTCAGCTTTGGCTTCTTCTTTTGCATTTTTCAGTGATAGCTGTGCCCATGTTTGTATTCTACAAGAGATAAGACAATTTTATAAATACATACTGCTTAGTTATTCAACATAAATAGGAAGACAACCAACATCTCTCTCATCATCTTATATTTTTAAAATTTTATTAGAACTTATGTTTGTTATGCTGTACATTACCTACTAAAAAGTAAATGAGGACCCTTTTTCTGTATATCAATTACAGATTCAACTTATTATGCATTATTAATTAGTTACAGGTTTGCCTTAAATGATTGTGGAACTTTTGCTGGTTTAAAAATGCTGCAGGTTAAAAAAAAAAAATCTACCTTTAGACTTTGTTTGCAAAGTTATTTAGTTTACTGTCAGGTGCCACAAGAGATTAATTAACAGTTTGTTAGTGATCGTCCTTGCATGTGTTTTGAGGAAGGCGAGTGGGAAGCCTTCAAAATATAATTGTTAAAATGTGTGAAGGTCTCAAGAGTGAAATCCGAGGTAACAAAGTTGAAAAAAACACAAGTAATGTTTATGCCTATTATTTCTTGTTTTGTGATCTAAGTTTAGAATAAAGACATGATTGATTTTCTGTAACAGCGGCTCTGACAATAGTTAGATAGACCTAACAACTTTAGGGAAAAACACAGGCTTATTTTAATGTGCTCATTGAAATACATTGTACTGTAGTTTCTCAAGGAACAAATTGTATGGTAAAAATGTGTATCCTCCACATAACACATAACTTTGTGTTTAAAAGGTGTTTGTGTTCATACATGTTTTGCATACAATGATTATACAAAGGTTAGTCCTAAACGGGTAATCGGATGGGATGAGAGGCATTCCATAAGTGGTTATATATGTTTCAGTGCTGTAACGCTTACTCTTCACTCTTCACAGTATCACTGGTGTTCTAACAATCGTTAGTCACCAGCATGGGTGATAGTTGGTTGGTATGTTTTGTAGTACTGCAATGAGGAGAGGGCAACTGCCTGCCAAAACCACATTCAAAACAGTTCAGCAAAAAAGCACATCTAAAACTAAGCCTCAATTATTTTGTCATGTATCTCGTTAAGGAAGCTGGAGTCAGAGGGCAGGGTCAGCTAGGATACAGCACCTCTGCAGTTAAGGGGCTTGCTTAAGGCTTGAACCCCAACTGCTTATCCAGAACTTTAACCATATGAGGAACCACTTCCATGATAACATAATCTGATAATATTATGTCCTAAACAACATGTTGTCTCCCTAGTAGTTGCTTTTAAGTCCTTCCAAATTGCCTTTAAACTGGCTGTGTTGTTCGGTTTACAGCTAACTTAAGTAATAAAGCTAACTAGCTTCTAACATGAGACTAAATCCCGCATTCCTCTCCAACCCCTGATCAAGCACAGTTAGCTTGCTGGACCAGACAGGGAAGAATATGTGTTGGCGGAGCAAAATAGCTGGTTTAATAAACAAACAAATAAGAATCTGTTGATGATAATCATGTTTGTGGACCTTTTGTATAAAAGCAATATCATATTAAGGTTGTGCTGTTGTACTGAATATCATCACAATGACAATCATTCTGATATTCAGTACAACAGCACTAGTTTTTGTGTGATCTTTCATAAATAATCATTGGTATCATGAAAACTTCTTCTGCACACAAAGTGTAACTTTAAATGAATAAAAGGGACATATATGAATAGGTAGTATAATAAGTAGGAAATTGCTCTGGTAAAAGTGGAGTAAAATGCTGTTATTGTCCTCTACAGTACCATACATTACTTTCGCAAATGAATGCAATTACATGTCCTTCTGCATACTTTAGAAAAATAGCTGTGTTTTAATCTCGTACATTTATACCAAATGGAATTTCAACATTCGAAATGATGTGCTGTTTCAGCAGATGATGTTTCTCATTTGGCTCTTAGTCAGCACATTCTTATGTAAAAAGCCTCTGTAAACGCATTTGCACGTTAGAGATAACTGTACAGACCTTGAGGTGTGCCTTAAAATTTGCTCATGGCATTAAACTAGATAAGCATGATGTGAGTTCAGAAAAAAGCAAGAACTAGAACCTTGTACTTTTAGCCCATTTTCTTTTGCATTTATTCCCCATTGGAATAAAATGCTTTTCATAGCACTGTTTTATAGCCTGCGTCTTTGCCGCACAATAGAAAACTCGCAATAACGCAAACACTTTATGCCCTTAATGCGAGGATTAACCTTGTTGGCATAGTGATAAATGAAATTAATTTCTGTTATTTAGTAAAAAGATTGTTATTTGTCCCTTTTGTTATTTTGTTTCATTGTGCCAATTTGGTTATTAGCAGCATTTTCTCCCCCATTTCTATGGTCTCTGTGTGATAGCCACTTTTGGAGCTTCATTTGCATTTCAAATCTAAAACAGCAGTGATTAGTTGTTACTCCAGTTCAGTATGTGTGGCCAAATATGGATGGGAATCTCAGCGGGTGGTTCTCAAGCTCATTGCACCTAAAGACCCTTTTAACTGCGCTGGCTTCCAAAATTTGATTTACTGTCATAATTACACTATTCAACTATCAGACTCATTATGTAAATGTGTGCAATAATATTCTGGCTATTTATTGGACCCACAAAGCTTTTTTTTTCTAAACTTTCCACTGACAAAACACATTAGGTCCAGCTTTATTTAGAGATTTTTTTCAGTTTTTAGGCTTCTTTTATGGTATAGATTAAATCAAGTAAGTAGTCAAACCAACTTAGTCATATATTAATTAGTCACTATTCTAACTTAATAACTCCCTCTTTTACTGCAGTGGTCCTACAATGTTCTACAATTCGATTTTGAAATATGTTAAGTCTTTTTATCCTACAGGCTACTATTTTTTTTTTATTTTATCTTTAAATACATTATTTCTTTTATCATTTTCATCCATCATGAAAAATAATCTAATTCCATTCTGCATCAGCAAGTATCCACCTTTTTTACATAAACATCACTTATCCTAACTAAAGATACACTGATTGATCGGTGAGTGACCAGAATCAGCCAGTTTTAAGCTTGATCAGCCATGACTGGTGTCTTGATTATAATCAATTGGCACAAGCTGTTCTGAGTAGCACGAGAAAAAAAAATCATTGGGAGATCACCAATACAGATCTCACTACAGCCATCCTATATCTGTAACCGTGAGCCTAATGAGCAGATTGACTCTGGTCTCATGAAGAAGGTGTGTCAGACATGCACTCTCACATCAGTCATAGTAACACCAGCCACTCATGGGCACCTGTGAACGCACGTGGACAGTGCATGAGCAGTAGTTAAGTGTCTCCGAGAAAGCTTGTAGTAGCCTCGTTGTTAGCTGTTGCCTCGTGTTCATCTGGATTTAAAATTGAGATTTGTTTGAGTTCTGTAACATTGTGTATTTAGAAGTAAATTGTGTTATTGTAAACATAGTTATTTAATGGTTCATGTTTTATCATAGGCAGCATCGCGGCTTAGTGGTTAGCACTGTCGCCTTGCACCTTCAGGGTCGGAGTTCGATTTCCACCTCTGGGTTTGTGTGCAGGGAATTTGCATGTTTCTCATTCAGCACAGTTGGGGGTAGGAGGGTCTACTGTATATAGTCACACGAAATAGACTTCAACGCAATACCCAAAGTCATTTTGCTAGTATAAATAATTGCAGTTTGCTAAGTATGAATTTTGAGAAAGAGAGAGAGATTATTCTGAGTGAGATAGTGGTGATGAGTGATGGGTGCTAGAAAGAATGACAACTAGACTAGCCTACAGATGTACTGAGCTTTTAAGTGTATGCACCTAGGTGCCTGTGTGCCTGTGTGTGTGTGTGTGTGTGTGTTTGATGGAGACATCGCTTCCTTCGGCATGGGCCGGGGAGGTGCTGGAGATAAATGCAGACTTCTCTTTCCTTCGGTGGTGAGGGCTTTATAGTCAGTTCTATCCTTCTAAACTATTTTCTTTTTTTTTTTATGTGTAAATTATATTCTTGCAGCTACATAAAAGAAAATCTATAATAATCTCAACTGTATGTTCATCTTTTGTGTTCAAGAGAATTGATGGACATAAATTAATCAAGGTTGTCCAAAAATAGACAACAAATTTATTAATAAACATAAAATATATGACTAAATTTATGTGAAGACCTGACAATTATTCCCATACAGTATGTGCTTTTTAACTCACCCACTTCAGATTTATTTCCCTCTTAGCTGTTATAATTACCTCCACTTCTCTGAAAAAATTGTTTGCTAGATTTTATAGCATGGCTGAGGGGATTTGTCTATTCAGCCACAAGAGCATTAGTGGGGTCAGGCACTGATTTCATGTGAGACTTGATTAATATGTCTGTGTGTACATCTCCGTATACACATCAGGATTGTGCACAAATGCTTGCACAGGGTGAATTATTTATACTTGGATGAAATGTATGTCCTCGTGGAGTCACTGTCACATGAACAAAATCAGAATTTACTGAATTAGACAGCGAAGAACAGCCAAAACAACAACAAGTGAATTCTTTATTTAAATATTTCAGAAGTGTTGTAAAGGATATCTGCAGTAGTCAACATGATTGATCGAAATTGTACTGTATGTGGCAGTTGGCAGTTTTGCTCAAGAGTATTTGCTTGAGTTCACAGAATAGGTCAAGTGTCTGCGGAAGAAGACAATGTTGGTCAAATGTATCTGGAGGAGTGGCCAGGATTGGACAAGAATGTCAGCGGGATCGGACAGGTTTGGTCTAGAGTGTCTGCGGGAGTTCACATGATTGGTTTGGAGTGCCTGTGGGAGTGGAACTTCCTAACAGTATCTGACTGAATGTACTTAGTTAGTAACCCAGTGTAAGGATCTATCCAATGACGGAAACTTTAAAGCACTTTTGAAAATAAATGGATAAGATCGTTTGCCAAATGCCTAAAAGTAAATGTACAGAAGTAAACACGATTGGTTAGTAGTGTTTGTGGGAGCAGGTGTTGGATTGGTAAAAAACCTAGATAGAACAAAATTGGTCAATAATTTCTTTGGGAGTGGACAGGAACGATCATGAGTATATATTGGAGTTGCTGGGAATGTTGAAGGATGTATGTGGGATTAGATTTTTCAAGCTGTGTTTTAATCTCGTACATTTATACCAAATGGAATTTCAACATTCGAAATGATGTGCTGTTTCAGCAGATGATGTTTCAAGAGTATCTATTGTGGGGAGGATTGGTCAAGCATACATGTTTCTGTGGGAAGAGGCAGAATTTGTAAAAGATGCCGACAGGAGTCGAAGGAATTGTCAAAAATGTCTCCAGGAGTTAGAGGGATTTGTCAAGAGTACCCATACGTAAGAGTGGTTGGTGATGATCAAGAATGTCTCTGGGAGCAGGCAAGATTTGTAAAGGAGTGAGTATAATTAGTCATAGATGTCTTTAAAGTGGACAGGATTGGTCAAAAGTAGCGAGCTCAAAAGTGTACATCATCCACCACTGAAGTGTCAGTAAATGAACTGTTACTATAGAAACAATAACCTGTTAGCACAAGAACATTATTAATAACAAGTAATTTAATGTTTTGTTTTTGTGCACAGACACCCCCCCACCCCCTTGCATGCCTATGGTTAGTCATATCACCTGAAGTCACAAATGAAGCAGAGACCTAAAATGGGCTGCTGTGAGAAATTGATGTTCATTCAGCTGGCTTACGTAGACCGTGGCTAAACATTTATGCGTGCGTGTGTGTATGTGTGCGAGTGTCTATGTGTCACTGCTTACAGCCTCACTCTGGCAGACGGGGTCTGCTCTGTGCAGCACTTACAGTTTTGCTTCAGTCTTTGTGTGTGTGGAGGTGTGTGTGTATGTGAGTGTGGATGTGTGTGTGTTTGTGTGTGTGTGTGAAAACCACGCTCCAACATGTTGTGTGGACTGCGGAGAGAAGTAAAGAACAGCTTTGGTGAGCTTCACGTTTCTTTTATTTGCTGTTGCCTTCCGTAGCGTCTGAACACATGCTGCACTGGAAATATAAATAAGTAGCTGTTTGCCGAGTGGTATAATGTTATTGTGACAAATATTTGCTTAATTATTTTCAAGCAATGCTCATCAACTCAAGTTTTTTTTTTTCTTTGGGGAAAAACTACAGTATATAATATAACTTCAGGATGTATTTAAGGTGCATGACTAATAGTATCTTAAAGGAACGCATTTGTACCCTTGTGAATAAATTTTTACTATTTTTACCATTGCAGTATAATTCTGTCTTTTTTTCCTGCATGTGCACCAGGTTTTCTGCTTCTATATTATGGATTCATCATGGCTCACTGTGCCATATGGCTTGTCCACCTTTTGCACGAGTTTATCTTTTAATTGCACAACATTAAATTAGCATATTAGTGTAGAGAATACAAAAAACATTGTATATTTTTCCCCAATTCTTGATATTTTATATGGGATTTAAAGAATATGTTTATTTATATAGAAGATGTTACATTTATTTATTTAGTCAGAATAATTTCAGTTGTGTGCATGGGCGATTAAATATACAATGCGTTTACTAATATAAATGTACAAATGTGCATATATTGTAGGTTTTGACACCTGTTAACTGCCATTGTATCAATTAGGTCAAATCCTGGTATACACTCTGTAAGCTCCTTTCACCTAATTTATATTGCTGGATAATTAAATTCTGGTTAATTATAATATTTAGCTTATAAACAGAGTTTGTTTGTGATCTTACACTCATCTTAGCACTACAACACTTTTGGAAAACCAAGCCTCTGCTCATTAGGGTATTGAGAAAGTTCTAAATCACTCATAAGGGCATGTTTTGGTGGTGTACTTTGGAATTGTGCCAGATTGCATGGTGATTTTAAGTCAGTGTGACAGATCAAGTTATCACTCTGAGATTTGTGGGTGAATTTGGAAGGCTCGGGTGCATATAAGAGGAACAGAAGCAGGAGTCATGCTAGAGCGCTCAGTCTAATGTTCTCCCTCTGGGGGTGAGTGTGTGTGTGTGTGTGTGTAAGGTAGAGAGAGAGAGAGAGAGAGAGAGAGAAACATACAGTACCTCCAACCTAAACAAGCACACCAAGAAGGTTTATGACATCATTATGCAGACAGTGTTTATCAGTCCGTGATTTTACAAACATGATCTTCACAGGAAGACAAAATTTATTATATAGATATATATATTATATATATATAATAGAATTATTAATAAAAAAAAATAAAATACAATAAAGTATGTTATAGGCAGAAAACACCTTTTTTTTCTTTTCAAAACTGTATAATAGGCCATTTTTTATAACATTACACATGTCAGGACCCAAACACAGCTAAATTCTACTGTAAATTATCATTTACATCTGTAAAAAGTAATTATTACTGTACTGTATATAGAAAAAGTTAACATAATTAAGTAAACATAGTGAACATTGTTACATTGCATGCACTGGCCAGCCAAAAAAGAAGCCGGCACTTATTTAATATTTATATTAAAGATAAAATCAATATTTAATTTTGTATTGATGATGGAAGATTTTAACTGCTCAGTAAAGTTTTCTCCAGAAACCTTCAAAGACTTTTAATAGGGTTAAGGTCAGGACTATGTGAAAAAAAAAATTTTTTATGGAAAAGGATGGCAATTCACTGACGAAGTGAAACAAACCCAGGTCATAACACTGCCTCTAGAGGCTTGTACATTGAGCACTATGCATGATACAGTAGGTGCATCTTTTCATGTGCTTCCCTTCTGTGCCTTGGTTCATGCGTGCCCATTGCTCTGAAATAGGATTAGTCTTTATGACCCCTTTCCCTTGCTCCAAAGTTGGATTTTTATGGTCCAAGGAAAATCAAAGCAATTTTTTATTTACTAATGGTTTTCTTATGGTCACACAGCTGTTTAGTCCCAATCCCTTGAACTCTCATTAATTTGGTCATGTAGACATGCTCTTACTTTCACAATTAAACATAGCTACGATTTCAACTGTAATTTCTTTATAATACAACTTCGCCAAGCTGTGTGGTGTGGTGTGGATGCCTGGTTTATTTTCCCGATCACATTTCCACAATGTGGTGACGCTTCCTCACGATCCTTCCAGGTTTTAATAAAACATTGGACAATTCTTAACCCAAATGTCGTAATTTCAGCAATCTCCTTAATTGTTTTCTTTGCTTGGTACAGGTCATTATTTCGATTTTTTTAAAACACTGATATCTTTTCCACCACCTCAGAATATATATCTTCTGACATGGTTGTTAAAATACTCACTGCATTAGTTATGGGAAAAAGAAATCTTGTGATATTTATCACAATTAAAGACTCTAGGGTTATGTAACTCCTATGGTCACTATTTATTTGGTCAGCCAATGTACTTGCCAGGCTACTTGATAATGTGATTTTTTTTTTTTTCTAATTATTGGCATTTTGATTTCTTTTTATCGCTCCAATTTTTCAGGATACAATCTACCTTTTGAGATGAACAACCAGCAATTTTACCAGTTGTAACCTTTCTTTTCCTCCCACACACAGCGCTAGGGCATGCTGTACAACAAAGCCAAGTGATCCATCCTCCCCTTTATGTCTTACCTCTGACGAATCTCATATTTCATGCATCTAGCAATTGGGAACTACTTATTACACTAATTGCAGCTTGTTTTCCAGATGCCATGTTGCTTGTTTCACTATGCGATTCAGCTGGGTAGTTTGGGAAAGTGCACTTGGTATAATTGCGTGCTTTTTGGAAGTTGTACTCGTCCAATAATGAACATAATCACCATGTATTTTGCAGCAAATTGCTTTAGTGCTGCTGTAAGGGATATTGCAGACTAAAATAGAGGAGCGGAATGCTTTAAAGAAATGTTTCAGATGGCGTATAGATCACCTTAATATACAGATATGTTTATTTTCTTTATTTTGAACGCAAGTTTTACAAGAGATGATAACCAGATACAAGCTTTGGGTGTTGTGCATATTGGCATTACTAAGCCAGTTGTTTAGTTCAAAAAGAAAGTCCATGGCCTTACATGATCCTCGCTCCCTTTTCCAGTTGTCTGATGTCCCTGTACACGGTGATAGCCTGAGTTGCAGATTAATGCTTGCTGTCCAAAGCATTTAATTACTCCTGTGTAATATTGATTGTTTGCCTGCATTATTTCAGCATTGCTTAATTCCTATAAAAGGTCGATGGCTTTTCACAAGGAAAGTAATAGAGCACCGAGATAGACATCTCACTGCCTATCTCAGTCTGCGTGCTCCCTTTTTTTTGGCAGGTTGTTACTTACTTTTTCCCAATTTGTAGTAAAAAAAAAAAGAAAAAAAGGTTGAATTACACATTTTATCAGGAATGAGGTATGCTCAGGAACACATTGGGCCAAAGATCAGCTTGCAGAAGTTTGTTCACAGACAAATTTGTTATTTTGCTGCCAGACGCTATGAGATGTGTAAAGTCATAAATTATCCCCATGGTGTCTGGGCCACCTTTAAGCCAAGGCGATGATGTCCATCATTCGGTGACCCACTGTCTATTTAGATAGAGGAGCCTTAATGAACTTCAAACTGTTTATTTAATGATCTTATTAAATGCAGTCCATTTCAGTGCATAGTGGACATAGGAAGGATTAGTTAACTAGCCCCCTACAATGGATTAGATTATATCCGATTGATCCAGAACATGTGACAAAACTCTTGGCTCTTGTCTCATCCCATGGTTTGACTATTAGTGATAGGAAGTTCGAATCATTTTGAGTCATTGTGTTCTTTTGATTAGAAATAAATTAAAATGTTGCGTTTTCAATAAAAATATCCCCAATACATCTACATACACAAATTTTGGCTATAGTTCCAGTTATGAAAATATTATAATGCAACTAAGGACATTTTATAATAAACAGAATAAGCAGCTCATCTCTTATATCTTCCAATCTGAGTCGTACGTTCATTTGAATCTATTGCACCACATAGCATCTATGGTAGTCACGTGTCAAAAGAACAAACGACTCAGGACTCGAAGACTCACTAGCAGAAACGTTCATTACTGTTTCCTGTGTACTGCACTGCATAGCGTATATGGGAGTCACGTGACAAAAGAACTCAGGACCGAAAAGACTCAAAGGTAACGACTCATTTCTGTTTCCTGTATATAACATATGGAGAATTTGCGATGCTTTGCGCATGCGCGCCCAGTAGAAAATGAACAAATCTCTGAGATGACTCGTTCATCTAAGTCATGTTAAAGATTCGTTCAAAAAGAACGAATCGTTCATGAACGACCCATCACGATTGACTACTATAACTTCTAGCAGCTTGCACTATAAAAACTCTGCAGAAGATTTAGAACATGGGAGCATATTGGTTTCTTGCTGCTGCACATGTCAGTGCCTTATTCTTTCATCATTTTCTTGTCCCATTTCCCACTTGTTGGAGTCGAAGGCAAAACACGAAACAACTGATTACATCAGTCCCCAGTCGCCTTAATGTGTAAGACTGTTTATGGCTGGGTTGTCATGCTAACTTCTTTTTGATGACACTAGAATTTTCTCCCATTTTCCTAAAAAATCTCTAAAGCTCTGCTGAATATAAAATACCTCTTCAATCTGAAGTTCATATCATCCCTTTCTGCATGCTGTGCTGTGATCACTAGGACCTGGCCTGAGGGAAGAAAAAAAAAAGCAGTACACTGCTAAATTATTTAGTGCTTTGTAGTCGTCAAAAGTAACACTGCTCTTTTAAGGTTCTGACATCTTCACAAGATTACAGGATGACAGGGCTTTTCACTTGCCACATTCATGGTAACAAGACAACTAGGGGTTTTTTTGGTGGTTTTTTTCTTTTGAGGTTGAAAATAGAAAGGGTGGGGGAACAACTGTTTATAGTAATTATTAGTTGTAACAAAGAAACTTTAATCGATCAAAGTCTCTTAAGTACTTTTTTATTTAACTCTTTTTTTGGGCCTAGCAGTATATGTTTATTCATTTTATATTTTTATATAATATAAAGATATTTTTTTTATATTTTATATATTATATATTTTTATAATTATTGATAATTGATGATTTTAAGAATTTACTGTAGAAAAAAGTTATCTGCCATTAAAATACAAACATTTGCAAGAGTAGAACAATCCTAGAAATAGGTTGAAAAATAATGGAAAAATAAATTATTTGTTCCACAGCCCAAAAAAATTAATACATAAAAATAATTAATATAAATGTAAAGTAAAAATAAAACAAATTTACCTGCAGTTTACCTTTAAAAAAAAAAAAAGTTATTAAAAATAAATCCCAACAGATAAGTGTTTTTTTTTTTTTTTAGTGCGCGCAGGCGCTGTGTGTGTGTAAAGCTAAAGCCTCCTGTCTCCCCCTCACATCTTACACAGAAAAACTTTCTCCTCATTTATTTGAATTTCACGCAAACACACACACACACACACACACACACACACATTAACGGAAAGACTATTTTGTCGGAAGAAATTAGCAAGGAACCTTGCTAATGACACTCATGTGAGTGCATACTAACGGAATCCCTGCGCTAAGGTAAAACAAACAAACAAATTAACCTGCACTTTACTTTTGAAAAGAATTGCGACAGAGCAGTGTTTCTGTGTAGAGCAGAGTGTGTGTGTGTGTGTGTGTGTGTGTGAAGCTGAGAGGGGGTGGGGGGGTAGTAAAGGCGAGAGAGAGAGAGAGAGAGAGAGAGAGAGAGAGAGCGCGCGCGAGAAGGGGCACGGTGTCAAATTACGCACACGCACACACATAACGACAGGCTGTACAGAGAGGGAGAAAAGGGATTTTTAACCTCCTTAATGGGACTTTATTTTGCTTTAGATAAAACATTGGCTCAGTTGTGATCATGATCGTGCGTGATACATGATACTCGGTACTTGCGGAACACTCGCAAACCGCGTTACTAGCAATCCGAGGTTTCACTTTGCTGGATATTTGACAGAAAAAAGTTTATTTGTATAGTTCTAAACATATTTGCTTAATTTTTGTCATAACATTTTGTGAATTTTTAGGACAGCCAATGGCTACTTTACTTAATGAGGAGTTGGCAACACTGACACACACATACACACACACACACTAATGGAAACACTGCTCTGACGGGATTCTTTTCAAAGGTTAATTGCAGCTTACTTTGTTTTATTTTTACTTCATATTTTGTATTCATTATTTTTATATTAATATTTTTGGGTTGTGAAACAAATCATCAGAGTTTCCATTATTCCTTTGGGGAAGTTTTCTTTTATATATGGTTGTTTTTACATACAAGCATGCTCCTGGAACGAATTATGCTTGCAATTGAGACCTGAGACTTAGGGTATGGCCTCATGCCCTAAGTCTCGTGTGATTGGGGTGCCCAGCATGAAGTGATATGAGTGAGTGAGTGAGAAATACAACCAATTTAAAAAATGCATAATTAATTAATAGAATGAATAAAAAGTTTAACTAAAAACCTCATTAACTTATTTGTAAAAGTGGCAACAGTTGGGGAAAGTCTAAATTCCAAATGAAGCTGATTCCAGCAGCAGGCAGCATAAAGTCATGGTTACAGTAAAAGACATTTTAGGATATTTAGTTCAGACTCCTAACCACTACTTGACCAATCCATGCAGGTCTAACACACATACCAGGCTTGTATTTCGGCAAACAATTCCCTGGTACACGAAACACTGGAATTCCAGCAGTAGAATTTTGGATGAATTAAATGTCTAATGGTCTTGTTAGGGGGTTGGTCAGGAGTGCATTACAGTAATCTACAGTACCTGTCATGAAATAAAAGCATGAATAAGCTTTTCTAAATTTGTATTGAACATGAAGTTTCTTATTTTAGCTATATTTTAAAATGCAAATTGTTATAGCCTTGATGTGGCCTTTGAAATTTAAATCCACATCAATAATCACAACAGATTCTTTAACCATGTTCAGTGCCCTAAAGTAAAGGGTAAATGTGAGGCATTCATCCCCTGACTGATAATTTTTGTATATTTATAGTACGTACACTGTGATTTCAGAAAACTTGTGCACCAAATTATTTTAAGATTTATAATAATAATAATAATAATAATAATAATAATAATATTATTATTATTATGTTCTGCCTATCATTATGGGTTAACCCACTTCCCTGACTCTGGCTCTTTCTATTCAGTGCTGATAATGCAGGATAGTTAGGGTAAGAAAGCACAATATCCTCAAAATTAATTTTTATTTGCTTAGACCAGCAACTTAAAAGCGGCAGAACAGGACACTACACATCAGAATCCTTGTTTTCAGACTGCACATTTAGACACATTAACAAAAAAATGTGAATAATTCATAAGTACTATTGTTACTACTGTTTAAGTTAAGACTGTATTGCATAAGGTTCAATTTTCCTGTTGTCTTTGAACAGTGATTTTGGAGATTGGAATATTAGCATTTTTAGGTTTCATGTACTTTTTTTTTTTTCGTGTTGTAAATTGAACGGCACCCCAAAAATTGCTACACCAGTGCCGATATCAACATTTAATATGAGGATTTGTAGACGTAGTTTTGAATAAATCATAGTATGAGTATGAATTTAATACATAAATACCTAGACCTTCTAGACCTCTAGATCACAAGTTTCTGTATTTTATGTTCTTCAAAAATGAGAGATAAACCTACATATGAGCTTTGTTCTAAGACATGAAATTTGAGCTTGTATCAACAATGCATACAGTAGTATCTCATTACCTGCACATTTGCATATCTGGTCATATACTTTTAAAGATTTAAAGTTAAGACATTATCCAATGAATTCCATTTACACTTATTAGCCATTTTATTTGAAATACCGGACCATACTGGATAGGACAACCTTCTGTATCAAAACAGCCTAGATTCTTCAAGGCGTGGATTTTACAGGGTGTTAAACATTCCTTTGCGACTGTAGTTCATGTCTACATGATCACATAATTTCTGCAGAGTTTTTAAGCCGCGTGTTCTAGCTGCAAATCTTTCATTCTACCTGATCATAAAATGTGTTGTAGGAGAATCGAGATATAGAGACTGGTAAAACCGTGAAAGAAGTCTATGGTGTAATGTGGTGCTTTTTTGCTCACCATGGTTCTTGCAGTATTGATTTCTGTAGCCTTCCTGTCAACTTGATTTAGTTTGGTCTTTCTCCTTTCTATTAACAGATTTTTTTTTTCATTATTCTGTTTATTCACCATCCCAATTTTCCAATTTTAATGTTTAATGTCAAGATTAATGGACGTCTCTTGAGCAGGTAAATAAGTGTTCTGGATGTACAGTATCTGGTGAGTGCATAAGTCATTTAGGGAAATAGGAATATAATATCCCAAACTACACATTACATTCTATCTGAGCTTGGATTGATGTCTGTGTTGCTTTCTTTTTGGGTTCTCCTATTTTCCTTCTGCCTCCTGAAAAACTAACTGGTACTGTATGTGGATTTACTCACTTTTCCTGAGTTTGAATGGGTGTGTGTATATATGCATTTGGTCCCCTGTAATGGACTGGTGTCCCATCTGGTGTGTATTTCCATCTTGTGTCTTCTGTTCCCAGGATAGATCCCCCATAAACCCTGAACAGGATAAAGTGGCTATTAACGGAGTTGTCTGAATAAAGCAGGAAGCCTAGGCTTAATGCACACAGTAGCCTTTCTTCGTGTGGATATTTGCCTTATCATTTCCAATAAACCTGTGCTATAAAACTTATAACGCTGTGTGTCGTAGTGAAATCTTTGATAGGTGACTCAAATGGATTTTCAAATCCCCCAGACAGGTGGATTAAAATGGGGGTTGATATGACTTAGTCTCCGTTGTGTGAAGTAGGGGACAGGACATGTTAATGCCAGTCGCTAATCTGACTGTGGAGCTGTGTCATTAAAAGCATTCACGCACATACAGTACATCGCTAGCAGAATGTGTGCTTGAATACCGTGGTGTTGTAATGCAGTGTTTGCTCATTCACTGGTGTTAAGCTTTAAGTCTTTGGCCTTGCCTGAAATAGGATGATGGTTTTGCACACTCAGTCATCTGCATAACAAATTGTAGTCAGCAGAATAAGATTTAAATTAGCCTTAGCAAGTATCCGGAGAGCGGCTTAATTAATAGGTGTTTCAAGGCATGTTGTAGCAATACAGAAATGTAAGAACAGCGTGGTAGCATCCAGATGTACTTACTGTACATATATATTCTATTTTATGTATTCTATGTTATATATCTAATATTGTTATTACAGACACAGCCATACCATGTTACCATATATAACCGTGAGAAGAAAGATCGACAAGTCGCTGTAAGCCTTAGGGGTTGACGGCATGTTTTTTTCTCTTTGCAAGCATTTTTGTAAATGAAATTTTATTGTAACAACCCAGAAAAAAATATGTACACAAACTGTAGGCAGTTTTCTTTCCAAAAAGTTTATTGCCAAATAAACGTTTTAAAATCAAAAGTATGGGGATGCCATGCACCAGCTGTGGCTTTACATGCTACAATTTTGTGAGTAGTTTGGGCATTTTCACTAGTTACTGATGCCTTTGCAGTTTTGTTTAATTTGCTGGTGTTCCTTTTCGTCCTACACGCCTGCAACCCAAGCGCCAAGAAAACAGAATCACTAGAAAATGTGTAGTAGGTATTATGCAGGTAATAATATCTCAGACTTCATTAATGCTGAGGGTTTTTTTTTTCCTGCAGGTATAACAAAGTACAGTAGTAAATGAAGAGCTTAGCTATAAGCACTAAGAAAACTCCAGGCAATGCTTATTGATGGCAAGCCAGAGGCTTGAGAATTAATTTATGTACCAAGTTAAAACGCAATGAAAACTGTGCTGCTCATGAATCATTTATCAGCTTAGAGGGAGAAGCACATGCTCATAAACACTCAACAGTCTAACAGCACAGCAGTCCAAAGGGTTTAACTTGACAATCCCATATGTGAATTCCTTTTTATTCTTTGAGATTTTGAGCAACTGTTGTACACCATGTTGCCAAAAGTATATGGACACCTGACCATCACTTTGTTAATGTTGCATTTTAGATTTAATTTCTTATTTTTTTTTCTGTTATAATAACTGCCATTCTATACACTTGAAAGCACGCTGTGTGCCTTTTAATTTTTTATTCCATTTGTCTTCTGTTTTCATCTTTAGTGTCTTTTATTGTTTTTCATCTGCGAGTATAAGAGAGATTTCCCATGGCTTTCATCTTCTATCAGTAAAGTGTGTCTGCACGCTTATTTTAGATAAAGTGCTGCATCTGGTCCCTTTTAATGTGCGTTATATAGCATTGCTGTATTGGTGACAGGGAATATGGTTTCATTGTTGTGAGTGGTCCCAGAGTTTCTTATCCAAAAGTGTCATATTTTTACTGTTTTTTTTTTAGAAAAGAATTATCTGAATATTTTACCTCATTTTTGAGCTTCTAACTCATATCATTTATGTTTTCTTCTTTTTTTATTTTCTTTTTTTTTTTAGATGATGGACCTTACTCTAAAGGCAACAAGGAATCTACAGGGCCTGACAGTTCCCTTATCTCCAGAAGACAGAGCATCCCAGGTACACTCAGCCCAAACACATGTCCCCCACCCCTCTCTCTCTCTTGATGTACTGTTATTGCTGCCCTGTTTCTTTCTTCATTTTTTGATCATTAAGGGCATGTTTATACCTAACACTGTATTTCAGCACACTTCCTGCCATGATAAATTAGTTGCTTGTTTGAGATCGACAGCTTTGGGGGTTTAATGCACACCACTGGCAGTTTCTGCACATTGTTTCCTGAGGTTTACACAACACACTCGGTATTAGGTAGTAAACAAAAAGGTATTTTCGATTGTCTAAAGGAGCTACATTTACAGTAGCTTTGATGACAGTTTGGCACACTCATGGCATTTTCTCATCAGATTTACAAGGTAGTCTCTAGGAATGGTTTTCAGTTTACAGGTGTGCCTTGTCAAAAATAAATGTTTTACATTTCTTGCCTTTTTAATGTGCTTTAAACCGTCAGTTGTCTTATTCACATGAATGGATGGGTACAGAGTCAATAGCCCAGTAAATGCTAACTGAGTATGGTATATGTTAAAGTACATAATAGCACAATTAGAAGAAGACTGAATAAATACAGTTTGTTTTAAAGGGGTTCCAGGAGAAAACCTCTTCTACTGTATCTAAAAGCATGATTGAGGCTTGCAAAATTGCTGAACAAACCACAAAACTTCTGGAACAATGTCCTGTGGATGGATGAGTTCATAATGCCAATTTTGGCACCTTGCAGTTATTGAGTTGACTATGAACTCATATAAACTCACTGTTTTACAGCAAATGGGAGGACATCTGTGCGATCGGTAGAGCTTGATAGAAATTGAGCTATGCAACAGGACAATGATCCGAAGCACACTAGTACTGTAAATCTACATCACACAGGCTGAACAATAAAAGAATCAAGGGTTTGGAATGGCCTAACCCTATTCAACGTCTACACCTCAACCTGACTGAAATGCTGTGGTGGGAGCTTAAGAGAGCTGTGCATAAGCAAATGCCCCAAAAACACAATTGACTGAAGCAATGCTGAAATGTGAAAGAATAATGGGCCAAAATGTCAGGACTGTGAAAAAGGCAATATGTTGTTCATCTAAGGTTCTATGCGCCTAATATGCTCGCTATGGTCAGATGATTTTTATTATGTTTATGCAGCAAAAAACAAGGGGGTACTAACTATTGAACATGACTGACTGTTTTACTTAATACACACAAATTTTAAAACACCTGAGTTTTTGGTTTTTCCTTGTGCCACTGGGGCAGATCGGGTCACATGGGGTTTGGCACTACAGACTCCACTGTTTCCTACTGTAGCACACAGATTAGAAAAAAGCGTATTTCAGCTCAATGCCAAACCTACTCAATTACACGAGCAGTTGACCATCCTATTATAACAGGATTAGCAGAGTTGACAGTAAAACATAATGGGTTTTAAATAGCTTTTACCATGACCTGATTGTAAAGAAAGGACTATAAAATGCATTTGTATAATATGCTAATAAAAATGTGACATTTTGATCATTTGTTTGATTGCACCTTTATATATTACATAACCACTAATTTGCAACTGGCATAACATTAAGTTTTTTTAAAAAAATTATCATTTGTTATTTCTCCTGTAACATAAAGCTTTTTCAGAAGATTAAGTAATAATATTATAAACCAATATCAAGTAATACTTCATTAAATGCATTTGGGTGCATTAAAATTTTCGGAACTAATAAATATTTAACGAAGCATTAGACCTAATCATTTTTAACTTGAGTTTAAATGGGCACAGATTGCTCGGCTCCCTTTCATGTTTTCTGTTTGGGCAAAATTTAATCTTAATATTTAAAGCTTGCTTGAAGTAATGCATTGCACACACATGTACATGCATATTTTACTGGCTTTGTTTAAAGAGTTGTTCTGTGGTTAAATGCACAGGCAAAATCCATCACTTTTTCAAGCTTTGTGAAACAGCTCTTTGATATTTGCCGTTTAATCAATTGCTAATTTTTTATTACTTTGAAATGCTAATGCTGGGATTTGAGTCTGTGGCTTATCATGTGTAGGAATATTGATTGTCATTTTAAGAGGAAATGACTTGTAGCAGTGTTATTTGGTAGGCTAATTACTTATTTTAAGTAATTAGTTTTACGTGTAATTATGTGTCACTGATTGACAAAGAAGTTCAGGCTTAAGTTTAAAGGCAAATCTTAAATAGAGGTTTCTGATCATTTAGATCTTAGTCTCAGATTGGTATTTCCATTGCTTGGCATAAACTCTAAAAATTCCTTATTGCCTTATCCGAGTTAGGCCCTTCTCTCTGGTCACGGCATAGCTTGCGGCTTGAGTTTTGGATGCATTGCAACATTTCTGTCCTGTACCCAGTGGTTGTCTAATTATTATGTCTTTTTCAGTTTCTACCCATGTATCTACTGTACATTCATCGAGCCATTTGGTTTTCTGTTTGTTGTTCTGGACTTGACCCTGTTTCTTGATTAAATTAGCCTTTTTTTTAGCTTAATTTTGTGCCTGTTTGTAGCTGGCCTTTTTTCGGGCTATGCTTTTAAACTGTGTTTTGGACTGGTTGCTTTATGTTTATTAAATACTCCTTCTACCTATAATTGCATTCATTTGCACCTCATAAAACATGACAAAAAACTTTGCCTTGAATGTAGAAGGAGAAACTAAGGGGTGCCCTCCTGGAGTTGCATGCCTGCCTTCGACTCAAAAAATTTCCCCAGTCTTTTCTTCTCAAGGGCATCCCAGGTCTGTATGATTGCTGTAAATTCCCAATGTATAAACTCCTCCTGCAATACCAGTTTTATTGGAGGAGCCTGTTAACAGAAGAGAACCCTGAAAAGCTTCAAAGAAATGGTTGAGGGCATGAGACGTCACGTCTACATCTTGTTTGGGGGTTATAGGTATTGAGTTGGCTTGAGCAACAGAGGTTCAGGAGGAGGCAGACAGCATCAGGCTCCAGGGTGAGGCTGATAGCACCAGACTTTTGGGTTAGGAAGACAGCACAATGCTCCAGGAGGCCAACAGCACCAAGCCTAATCGAAACCCTGACAGCACAACTCTGCTCCAAACTCCATGTCCATTTCACTGTGGCGGTCAACCTGGAAATCACAACAGCCTCATTTAAAACCGTAATCCCTGCTGTGCGTCCTCTGGGGCACATTATGGTGGCATCATGCTCCCTCTGTCAGCCAGCTTAGAGGAAGTTGTAAAGGTGCCACTATCTGGCTTGCTGCAATTGCTGTGGGAAGCCAGTCTCCCTCTACTGCCCAGCTTTGATAACATCATGCTCGCTCTAAACTCAGCATAAGCTCCTTAGCAAATCGAAGCCATTTTTCTAATTCATTTCACTAACTAGTGGTCTTAAGGCCACACAGCTGTTTAGTCTTGATCATGTGAGTTCTTATCATATTGTATGCATGTGGAAATTCTTTTACTTTAACTATTGAACATATTGATTGATTTTTGTTTTTTTTAACAATGCTTAAAAACTTCAAGTGCTTAAATGATCTCTATTCATAATTTATTATACAAAGTTGATGGGTCAGCACTATCCTTCCAGGTTTTAAAAATGTGTTAAAGGGTTCTTAATCCAGTTCCAGAAACTTCAAATCCACTTACTGTAGTTGTTTGCTTTTGCTTGATGCAGTCCAGTAATTTGACTCTCCTGAAATGGAGACCTTTTTTGGACAGGCAGTGTAATTTGTGCGCAAAATTGCCAATCGAGAGTTACGATAATGGATCACGGACTGGAAATACCAGGCATGGTGTAAGAGCATATGATGACATTTATTAATGAATAGAAAATGTAAGCAAAAAATAAATAAATAACAGGATCAGGAAAAGAATCAGGACCTGGAAACTAACAGGAACAAAACGAGCGGGTAACAAACAGATGCAAGGCATACTGGAGTAACTAGACCACATTTTTAGGCTTAAATAAGGATGCTGACACAATACTGACCATATGGAAAATCAATGAAAAAAAAAAAAAGCTTTGTACCTACTGAGAAACTAAATTTTTTTTTATGCTGTCTTTCTTTTGTAAATTTAGAGAGCACATTATCAATGTGTTCTGTTTAATAAAAACAACGCGATTTACAGTACAGGTCAGGTGTCCAAAAAATAACATTTACATAAAAATAATTCAGTAACAGTCGCACCTTACTACTATGTATTTTTGAGGTTGTAAGTCTTGTGTAAATTGTGGAACAGTGAAGATGATTCTGACAGCACTGTGATACATGAGCTTTAATTGAAAGCCTCGTTATTGTTCTGCACTGAAAGAGGCATGTTGTTATGAGTACCCTATGTGTGAACAGCGGGTAAAGGTTAATGACTGTAAATAGCCTGCTGTTGTGTGGACAGTCACGGTGCTTGAAAGTAATAACACAGCAGTGGCAGTCTTATTATGGGGTCAGTGTATTATTTTTGTGTTGTTGACTCCCGGTCCTTGGCCTGGGCTGTGTGTTTGGCTCCTGTGTTTTTGGGCAGAAGAACTGCGGGGGGTGACGCTGGTGGAGTTAATTAAGAAGGAAGGCAGCACACTTGGCCTCACCATCTCAGGAGGCACAGATAAAGATGGCAAACCTCGAGTCTCCAACCTCAGACCAGGAGGCCTAGCAGCCAGGTAGAGTGAACACATTTAGAATTTTCAACAAAATTCAATTAACCCAGTGTTAAATTAACATTTTCAATTTGTTCCTGTACTGATGAGCACTTCAGGCACCTGGTTCCATCATTTCTATAACAATGTTTTTTTTTTAATGGGGCCAGGTTGCTAGTCCAGCATTCAACCCTCCTCTTTTCTCATCCAGATTCTGGGGCTGGCAAAGGCAGAGTTATTTTGTGTGAGTATGAGGTTAAGGGGCCTTGCCCAGAGGCCCAAAAGTGGCAACGTGGCCATGGCAGGACTTGAATCCCTGACCCGCTGATCAGGAAGTAGAACCCGCAAAGACCAGAGCATCTCTGCCCCGGCAATTATTTAAATTTAAATCTCCAATAATAAACTCGGGGCACTATTTTTATCCGGCTATTAGCATAATGTACTGATATAATCCCAGCATGTTGCTAATTTGAGTGGGCATGAATTTATTTTTTTTTCCGTTTGACACTAAACCATTTTTGTTGTGGCCAGAAAAGGAAGCACTTCCACTGGAATGGCTTATGTGGCAAAGAAATTACGATTTTCCCAGATCCCATTGCTGTAAATACACAAAGGGTTATTTTCCTAACCTTCAGTGAAACCATTTTGAACCATTTGTAAACCATTTATCAGGGTCAATTAAATAATATCTTTGTATACTTGAACAGTTTGACTAACGGTTACTTAATTAAAATTTTTTTTCCAATTTTAAGATTTTTTTCTTTTAAATAAACAAAACAAATTGCAATCTGTATCAATAATATGTTGTGTGGGTTTTTCATTAAAAAAAGGCTCATCCTTTAATTGTCTTTTTGTAGTAAGTCACTGCCAGCAAATTGAACCAAGTACGTAAAAGGTTCTAAGTCTTATTGATCACAATACCATTTAATTACAATTATTGGTGATCATAAAGAACATTAAAACAATACAAACTCTTTAGTTTACAATGCGTCATCAGCTTCCTTCTCTACCAGTTTTGTTTTACTTCAGTAGTTAAAGAAAGTGCCTTATTATAATTTAGGTCTTGTATGCTCCTCTGTTCAGTACAGGTGCCTTTGGTCCAAGCACCAGGAGGGGGTCATGCAAAGGCTACTGTATGGTTGACCCTTCAATGGGATAAACAATAATTTACTAACTTTTATAACTGACAATAAAATTCATATGTATTTACATGGAAAAATCCATTCACATTAAATCATACTTCAATTTATCATCTAAGACCAGTTGAAACACTTGCTCAATCACATTATCAGTAATGCTGACTTCAGGTAAGTGGACATTCAGCACAATAAAACTGTAAATGTTTCACAATTTGCCTGGAAAAGTTTGATGGAGTTACTATACCCTCCACCAAGTAAAATAATTGGGATTCCAAAGTGTAGATAACAACAAAAACACCCCCATTGCTCTCCTGCCGAATCTCGAATCTGACTCAGTTTTCACTTTTAATACTCAACCTTAAGTCAGGTCTCCTGACTGCTCAAAAAAAAAAAAAATCAGGCAGAGAAGCAGCACAGTCACTTTCCCATTAAGGCAATGGAAGATTTCAGGTTATGTTATCAGTGTATGAGTCAGCCATGCAGCGAGTGCCATTGCTAAGATAACTGTTCCAAGCCATGCCCCCTACACACACACACACACACACACACACACGCACAAACCATATGGCCTACATGAAAGCTTTGACTGTTTTGCCCAATAAAACTAATGCACATTCTGTCCAGGAATGATATCTCATAGCTCTTATTTATTATTATTATTATTATTATTATTATTATTATTATTATTAAACCCCTTCTACACTATATAGTTTTCAGAACCCATCCCTGTCTGTCTACACTCATCAGTCAGTAAATGTCCCCCTTTTTGTCAGTACTCTTCCTTATCTGTCTATGGTCATATGGTCATTGCTATCTGGCTATTTCATTGCTGTCTACCGATACTTCTATCTGTCTTCCTGTAATCATCCATCTCTATCTAATGTCATTCCTATATATCTTTACTCACTTACAGCTGCCCATACTTGTCCACATGTTCCTGAACATCCCTCTATCTGTTTGTACTCATAACCATCAATTCATTCTCATTAGGGCCCAAGCACTATAGGGTGCGCAGATGGAAATGTAAACAGTAGACAATAATGGATCGGAATTTAAAACCGTGATGTGATTGGATAAAAAGAAAAAGAACACAAAGAAAATTATATATACAGAATATTTCACATCATTAACATTGTCAGGAAATGAATAACTTTCTGAGTAAATCAAACCAAACTGAAATTAATTTACTTGGATTATATTGCCATGTTGTTCTACCCTTCAACTTCCCGGAATGTGTTGTGTTCGTGTTGAGTTCACAAGAATTAATGACATTTTTGTAAAACTCTTCTCCAGGAGTGACCAGCTGAATGTAGGGGACTATATAAAGTCAGTGAACGGCATCAATCTGACTAAGCTGCGCCATGATGAGATCATTAGCCTGCTGAAGAACGTGGGCGAGCGTGTTGTGCTGGAAGTGGAGTATGAGCTGCCTTCAGCCGGTAGGAAGTTGAGTATTCTGTCTTGACATGTGGTTTGTAGTTCCTGATACTAAATGTCTAAGTACATTTTCCAGTTTGAGCTTTTGGTACCAATTGGTGGATAGTGTTCCCCAACTTTGAGTGCTTATATTTTCCCTTATTTTATGAGATTGGTCTATTTTTTTTTATGTGTATGACTTTAAAATCCCAGCTGCTGTAATTTTAAATATTACACAGATCTTTGACGATGCAAGTATTGAATACTGTAGATGGCAAGTTCTACAGTATCCAGTATCGGTCTAATCAGAAGTAAAACACTTCAGGACATGCTGTTATTTTGGGGTGGTAGCCACACCATTATTGAATATTTTCCTATAATAAGACATGAAAACAGCTTGACCCAAATCTTTTACAAAAAGAAACATATATTTTGAGCTCTCTTCCCTCACCAATAAAAAAATTAAAGTCGCAAGCTGATTAAGATAGTTTTTGTTACTTCTGTAGCGGGCACCCAACTCCATGGACTATAAAAGCAATTCTGTTTCTGTAATAGATGGGTCTGTGGGTGATTGCTTACCAGATGCCCTTTTCAGTTCATGTGGTTAAATTTTGTGATCGTAATTTTGTAAGGCCTGTCTACTTGCTATCACATCGTCTGGCAGATGTATTAAGTCACTTTATAAGCTCAGTGATCTTGCCAGACCTTTCTGTGTGTGCTGGTTTATTTACTGAATTGTCTGTCAGGTTGGCTGTCCACCTAGCAAAACGTTATAAATTAATGAAGGAGACGTTGGCGCTTTCTTGCCTGGTTTTCTTTTTCTCTTTTTCTAGCACCAGACAGCACCTCAGGTGTTATATCAAAGACAATCGAGATCTGTTTACACAAGGAAGGCAATAGTTTCGGCTTTGTAATGCGGGGTAAGTGCATACACTTAAATAATTAGTAACCTATATAAAGAGATGGGTAGTAATGAGCTACATTAACTTGGTTACACTTATTTGAGTAACTTTTTGAAAAAAAAATTACTTCTATGAGAAGTTTTACTGCACCATACTTTTGTAAAAACTTGTTACTTGAGTAAATTTGGGAAGAACAAACACTACATTTAGCTAAACCTCGACCTGTTACTTTTCTAACCATTTATTCTACACATTAGATATTCTTCATTTTTTCCAGAGAAATGAAGCCGGTGGATCTACCACATGACTTTGTTTGACCAATCAGCAGAGGTGGAAATTAAGGAATTTGTGTTACTGTAATTGAGTAGTTTATTTTTGGTGTACTTCTAGTTTTTAAAGTTGTTTTTAAAATCTGTTATTTTACTTAGGTATGGTTTGTTTGAAGAATTGTACTTTGCTACATTTGAAACCAAATTCGCTACTGAGTAAAAAATTAATGAATGATTATGAAAAATAATAAAAAATTATGCAACACATAGTCAAACTGCATAGGTGATATAGGGGTATAACAGCAAGAATAATAGAGGGGGACGGGGCTTGTAGGACGACTTTCACACACACACACACACACACACACACACACACACACACACACACACACACACACACACACACACACACTAAGGGATTGGGAATGACTGCTGTCTGGCTCACGGATTACATAAATTGTTCAAATAACGGATTACATTTTTGAAAAAATAACTAAATAACTGAGCGGACCTAACACTTTAGATTAAATCTCTTCCACTTAAGACTGTTGGAGACTATTGTGCTCTTGTGCACTCTTAATGCTGCAGAAACTTTCTTGTATACTTCCCAAGATCTGTGTCTTGACACAATCCTGTCTTGCAGGTTTACAGATCATTTTCATGACCTCATGGCTTTATTTTTTACTCTGACATATACCGTCTACTGAGCGAATTTATATAGACAGGTGCAAGTCTTTTCTTTATTTTGCCCAATGGAGTCAATTAGGCACAGGAGGATTCCAGTCAAGTTGTAGAAACATTCCAAGGACCATTGATGAAGTAGAATGCACCAGAGTTCAATTGCACGAAGGTTCTGAATGCTTATATAAGTGTGATATTTAAGTCTTTATTTTATGTAAATTACCAAAACACGTTTTACTTTGTCATTGTAGAGTATTGCGTGTAGAATGGTGAAAAAGGTTTTTGAATCCCTATTAAGACAAATTGTAAAAATTTGGCACTGTGCGAAACAAATTGTTAAAAATCGGCACTGTACATATGGCAAAAAAAATTTTTTAATAATTTTGGTTACTCGTTTAGTCTATTAATTTTTATGTATTTATACATGTGATAATGGTCAGCAATTCATGTTTTTTTGTCTTCTATAAAGGAGGCTCCCATGAAGACTGGCACAAAACTCGCCCTTTAGTAGTTACGTTTGTTCGGCCTGGAGGCCCTGCTGACAGGTAATGCTTAAAACAATATAAATATATATTTTTTGTAATGTTAACATTGCTGCTGGCAATGACTGTTTCACCATGACATTTTGCAATAGAAATGCTCTGCATAGACTGAGGGCAAATTCAGGCATTTTTCATTGGTTATTTAATATACTTTCAGTGCGTACATCCATGACATTTGACTTGTACATATACTGTATATACAAACAAAAAACAACATTCAAATATCAGAAATGATCTGCATTACTATTTTCTTTTGGTTAATTACAGCCTTAAGATATCTTATCTTAGCTTATACAGGGAATTCCCTGTTGTATTGTGGTCCAATTCCACAATTGAGTTATTTTAGCTGTATGCTTGGGGTTATTGTAGTTATATTTTTTTAGATTGAAATGTTTTCCCAGATTCAGGTTCTTGGCTGAGATTAATCTGCCTCCAGAGAAAGCCAATGCAGCACAAATTAAAGGGAAATTTAATGCTGGTAGCACCCAGTGTACCACATCCTGAAACTTCTGGCCCAGAGTCCAAGACCATTGACCCGGCCTCTGGATCTCAATCCGATCAAGCCCCAGGATGCCCCGGAAAAATACGTTCGATCTATGGAGTCCCCACCCCACGACCTACTACAGAACCCAAAGGGATCTGCTGCCAATGTTCTGGTGCCAGACACCACTTCCCCAGAGGTCCTGTGGCGCCAAGTCCCAAGTGGAAATAGCTGCCCCGGTGACACAAGGGGAACATCAAACCTATATATATATATATATATATATATTTTTTTTTTTTTTTTTAGTTAGTTAATTGTTTTAATTTTTTGGCAGTTTGGTGTGTGCTTATCCTGTATAGGGTTGCAGGTGGCCTGGAGCCTATCCCAGGAGACTTTGGGCACGAGACAGCGTACACTCTGGACAGGGTGCCAATCCATTGCACGGGCACACTCTCACAAACGCTCAATCACACACACACACACGCACACACACACACACACACACACACACACACACACACACACACACACACACACACACACACACAGTGGGCAATTTGGGAGCACCAGTTAGCCAAATCTGCATGTCTTTGGACTGTGGGAGGAAACCAGAGAACCAAAAAGGGAGGAAAAAAAAGACATAGACCCGAGGCAGAGATTTATCCCTCGACCCTGAAGATGTACAGCCACAGTGCTAACTACTATGCCACCTTATCAATGTGTGTATCATATCATATAATAATTTTGCTTTATTTGACCAGACACATGTTCTTTATGTGGGTGGATGTAGAAACAAATGTACAGTATTGTTGTACAGTTAATTGTGTATTATTTTCAGTGTAATGTCACTGTCGCTGCTTTCAGGTCACCCTGCAATTCTTTTTGAGTTACTCTAACATTCCTTACTTACTTTTAGTAGTGCGAGAGCTTGTTTTAAAATCTTGCATGGTGGATCTGTCCAAGTACAAGTCATCATTATTTTGCATGTTATTAATCTACAGGAACTGTCAGAGATGTTTAAGGTCTTTGCAATGGCTTAATAGACTAAAAATATATAGTTTGGTGAGTCCAGTGGTTTTTGCTGGTATTGTATGTCAAATATAGAAAAAGCCACAAGCATTTTTTTGTACTCATATTTTAGCAGTTTTCACACACAGATTGATTTGGGCACGATGTTAAATGTTACACAGCACCTACTGTAGCTAGCTCAGATTTATTATGAGGGTTGGGTATTGTTTGGATTATTTACGATACCAGTGCCAAACTTATACTTTTAAAACAGTACCGGTTCCTAAGCAGTGCCTGAAAAATGGTGCATTTCAAAAAATGGTGAATAACATTAAAGAACGGCTTTTATAAAAAAGCAAGTTTATAATAAAAGATTCTATTTAAAGTATACATAAATTTAAGTAGATACAAAACACAACTATTTTACATACTACCTAAACCAGTTACAATAATTTAGCACTAATGACAGCAGTATTGTATTCTTGGTATGCTACAAACTAGATTAAATTATTTTTTTTTTTTTGCAAAAATATGACCATAATTGCCTTATCTGGCAAAATACAACACCTTTTCTGACTTTGCTAGGGTTGCTCTGACTGGGGTTGGGATGCACACACTGCCAGCTGATGTCCACAAGCTATAGAACACGATGGATCCCTCTGCTTTTAACTTCATCCCGTGTGTCCTCTGTTTCATTAGGTGTAACATGTTCCCCCCTTTACACGCAATTGAGGAAAGACATTTGTTGCTGTCACGGTGTTGGAATCCTTTGTTGTGAAATACAGCCATACTTTTTATTCTTTCTATACTTTTATTCTTTTGCGAATATAAATAATATTATTATAAAAAATAAAAACGCTGTACAAATAAAATTTAATTTAATTAAAACTTTTAGCTTACTTTAATTTAGCTTATTTAAATTTAGGCATGTTTAGCAATGCTAAGTCTCCTTTCTCGAGTTGTGCTTTTAAGTTGCAATGTGAAAACAACATGGACATTCGCGTTACTACAAAGATTCATTGGATTTGGATTTGTATCGTTGGATTAGAGTTTTCCGACCTGCGTTCACATGCATTTTTCTTAGTCAGGGAATATTTTTTTATATGCGGTATAGCAACGAGGTGGGGTCCAGTAATCTGTGTTCTGATTCAGTTCTAGTTCTCAAGGTTTCTTCCTATTACCATCTCAGGGAGTTTTTCCTTGCCACTGTCGCCCTCGGCTTGCTCACCAGGGACTATCTGACCATTTTGATTCATACACATTCAAATTCCATACAAACTTAAATAGTTCTTTGATTTTGTAAAGCTGCTTTGGGACAATGCCAATTGTTAAAACTGCTATACAAATAAAATTAAATTTAATTTAAAGTACCAGTTATATACTGTAGGTACCGGTGCCATATTGACACCATGTTTTGGTACCCAATCCTACTTATTATATTTCTAGTTAGTTTTCATAGTTCATTTTGTGTTTTCAAGTTTGTGATAAGACATTTATCTTGTGCATAAAATATGGTAGAAAGCAGTTTCCTGCAAGTAATGACTACTATTAAATACCGCATCCAAGACTTGCACTTTATTGTCAATACAGAAAAAGAAAAAATCACAATGAATTTGGGCTGTAGGAAAGTGTATTCATAAAGGTTTAAGGAGGTTTTGTGGAAAATATATAGTAAAAGAAATCATAGCAATCTGTGAGGAATTATCGAATGCACAACATCTTAAAATAGTACAGGTCTGCTCAGATGCTGCTCAAATCAAATGCGACAGCTTGATGATATTGTGCCTCTTTGGTGTTTTTTTTTATTTTGTTTTTAATGTTCCTCTCGGGTTAGTTTTCAAATTCCTGAATTATCCAAGTATACAGACATTTTTAACAGTACAGACATTTAGCCTACAGTGGAAGAAAATTTTAGTTTTGGAACATCTGGTTAGTAGTGATGTACTGTAGTGATGAATGCACAATTCCTTAGAAACATTACTGAGACATAGAAACAAATAACAGAAGTTAATTAAAGATTAAAAATAAAATACAAATCTAGAGATTTACCAATATTTTAAATGATAATTTGACTCATAGCTATTACTCTTCTTTGTTCTTTGTCCTTCGTTTAAGTCCTTTATCACACTATCTTTAAATGACCACAAATTTTATTCATATTAATGAAAAAACTTTTAACATAACTTTCTTATAACAAGTGACAAAAATAACTGTTTTAAAAACTTTTCACTTCTTTTTTGTGAAACCTAAATGCAATTTAATTACATGTTAAAAGCTATTAAAAAACATAATATTAAATCCATATATAATCCATGATATTAGTCCAGTGAAATACTTAAGATAGTGAAATTAAATTATCACCCATTGGATTTTACCTGAAACTGCATCAAGGATACCTACTGTTGTCTGAGGCAGACTACAATTGACCAACACCACTGGCACTGGTAAATATCATCTTGGCCAATAGGCCGATGCCAGAAAACAAGGCAAATATCAGCTGATACCGATGTACGGCTGATAAATTGGTACATCACCAAATTATGCTATTCTTCCAGGTTTTTATCCTGCATAAAAGTTATTAACTCATTTTTAGTAATTTGAGCAATCTTTGTTGTTTCCTTGCTTAAAGCATTCCATTAATTTGGCCAGGCAAATTGGTACTTGAGCAGTTCTGCAGTGCCTTAACCACTCTATCAGTAACTTACACCCATAAGTTCTGGAATTTGCAGTAGTGTTAAACGTCTTGGCTTGTTCTCTTTATGCAGGGAGGGCACATTAAAGGCAGGCGATCGGCTCCTTAGTGTGGACAGTGTGCCGTTACACAGTACCAGCCATAGTGAAGCCCTTACAATGTTTGCACAGTGTAGCCAAGAAGCCATCTTTCAAATCGAATATGATGTGACAATTATGGGTGAGTGGAGACATTGCACTTAGCCTTTTTTTTAATCTTGCCAAAACTTCTGGCCACTTTTTATATAGTATAATAAACATATGTAACAACATCATGTGTGTAATTCTATACTATACTGTAACTACTATAATTACTTGCAATTATTCTATAAATCGCTGTAAAATAAAAGACATGTTATAATAATGATTTTTATTCTGTTGTCTAAGACATTCTCCTACTGTAAATAATTTTTTGTATGTAATGCTTATTGTTTTTAGATTCAGTAACAAATGCCTCTGGCCCTTTGCTGGTGGAAATAGCCAAGTCTCCTGGAGCGGGTCTGGGCATTACATTAACGTCTGCGACATACAGAAACAAACAGGTTATCATCATTGACAAGATCAAAGCTGCCAGTGTGGTCGACAGGTGATGATATTTCTGTAGCTAATGCTTTCTCAGTTAAAATCCTTCCTATGTTTCTGTGTAATGTGTGGTAGTAAAAGGCCAGGAGCATTATAATTACTGTATATACTAAGGGCAATAAGTTGACTAAGGTACAGTACGAGGAAACATTAGAACCACTGGCATGTGGAACAACTAACATCTGTCACACTGTTATGTCTACTATACACACTAAATCTGTCTACTTTTACAGATCAGGAGCTTTACATGTTGGCGATCATATCCTCACCATAGATGGCACAAGTACGGAGCACTGCACTGTTCTGGAGGCCACTCAGCTCCTAGCCAGCACCTCAGACCAGGCCAAGCTGGAAATCCTTCCTGCTCATCAAATGAGATTGACCAGCAAAGCTCAGGACACTGGTGAGCATTGACTATAATATTCAGTCTTGAAAAAGAAACCTTGTGCCTCCTCTGGTCCAGATCATATGCTTTTTTCAAAGATAGATTAATGATAATGCTACTAATTGACTCTGACTCACATACACATTTTCTGCACCATGTTCCACATCCCCCCCCCCCACCTCCACCACTCTATCTACATCTCTCCCTTACCCACCTGACACCTCTGACTGAAACACTTGCTCATACACACAGATCTTGGGGACGTGCTGGATTTAAACCAGCAGCCTTCTACACTACGGAGTCACCATATTATGAATATTATTTATTTCAAATTTTTATCTCACTGGAGTACACGGATAGGAGATAAATGAGGACACTGGGAGAAGGAACACACATATGCACATTGCTATCTCACTCTGTCATCTCCACTGCTGTCATCTCTTTTAATTAGCCTCTCTTTCTGCTTAATGCTGCCTCTGGAGCTTTGGTGCAGAGGCTAGATTTAATTATGGAGACTCACTCACATCCAGACTCTCAAAGAAAGCGACTGAACTGAAAAATCAGGCTTGTGGGGTTTCAGTGCCCCAATTCCGTGTGGCTGCATTTGATGAACAGATGTTAAATACCACATGTCAGAGTGCTTTAACAGCCTCAATTGATTTGCCATAGTTTTTTTTTGCTGCTGTTGTTGTTCATAGATTTTATTGCATTTTTTAATGGTTTTGTGATTATTCATTTTTTTTATTACTTAACATAAAATG
The DNA here is from genome assembly GCF_024256425.1 of Clarias gariepinus. NCBI lineage: Eukaryota > Metazoa > Chordata > Actinopteri > Siluriformes > Clariidae > Clarias > Clarias gariepinus. The sequence goes on from NC_071122.1 coordinate 11,386,152, forward strand.
GGAAATGACTAAAATAGCTGTGCTAATGTGCAAAATTAGGGCAGCACCATGGTGTAGATGGTAGTATCTTCGTCACTGCTCCAGGGTCTCTGGTTTGATCTTAAGCTTGGGTTACTATCTGTGTGGAATTTTAAAAGTACTCCAGAAGTATCTCATGGTCCTTGTGTTTTTTTTTTTATTTATTTTTTTGACACTTTCTGGTTTCCTGTAATAAATATTTACACACTTCTTTGCCCTATTTCCCCAATTAAACATTTTTTGCATTGCCCATGATTTGTTTCATGATATTAAATTAAGTTACAGTAGTTAAGCCTTATCACATATCATTACTGCCTGGGGAAATCTTTGTTTGCATAGCCAAGCTTACAGGCTGGGGTCAGAGAGTACAGTCAGCCACAATATAGCAAGGCCCTTCTTCAAGGGCCCAACAGTGGCAGCTTAGTAGAGCTTGGGCTTGATTGCTCACCATCTGATTAGTAACCTCACTGAGCTACCACTGCTCTTTAAATTCCTTCATTACCTTAACAGTCTCATATGCATCTTGCTGCCTAATTTTTTTAAATTTTTTTTTATTATAGCTTGTCACTGTGTGCCAATTGTGGTTGAAGCCATGCACTATAACCTAACTTTGCAGGTATGTAAAGGGGTGTGGCTGCTAGATCGGGCACAGCTGAAGATGTATAATTGTTAATGGATCTCAGGCTTGCTCCACTCTATAAGTGGCAGGGAGCTTAGCTCGAGGTCCGGAGTTGGGAGCGAGAAAAATGCATGGCAGACGTTAAATGCGAGCAGGGCGATGCTGCAGTATGTGCCCAGGGACTTCAAAGCACCGCTCAGCTGTTTGATGACGGTCGCTAAAGGACTGCACAAGCTGCCATGGCACTTTCACTTTTGCCGGGAGCCAGCCTTTGTGATCCAGCCACCAAATCTATGTTAACACAGTTTGCTGCCACCTTTAAGTAAAAGGAAAAAAATGCAACGTTTTGCAAATGTTAAGGCTCATTTCCCCAGCCACTGCGGTACCTTTAAGACTTACCGCAGTCAAAGATCTTACAAGGTCAGTAAGCATCTATCTTGTCCTGAAGCTGTAGTTCGGAAAACCCTGCAGATAATGGGTATGGTAGCTTCCTCTTGGGTGTTAATGTTTGTGTATGGCATCACATCCAGGGTATACACTGATCAGCCATATCGTTAACACCACTTCCAAATGAATTGAATAACATTGATTTTAAATTACAGTATGCGGCTAAATGTTCAATAATGAATTGAGAGGACGGACAATATTACATTGTTGTCATCTGTGAGTTTATATCTCCTGAAAGAAACACTAATGTGTTGATTTACGATGATATGCGAAATGTAAGTGTTCAAGTGTGTGTGCACCACCTCCCTGTAGGCAGTGTTCAAACTGTATCGTTCACGCAGATTCTCGAACATATCTAAACAAGCATTGGTGCAGTCTCCTGAAAAAGAAGAGAATTTTATTTTGTAAAGTTGACACAGTACACTACCAGAATGGTGAAATTATGTAACAGAAGTGTGTTACTTGGTGCTGTCTTATTAAATCTCTCTTGGAATTCTGCCATCTTTTTGAAACTTGGTCCCCATTCACGACCACTTCCGTATGAGCGGAAATAATAAGACGTACAGCAGGAGCTATGTCTTATCAACAAATGCAAATGCACGTTCGAGATGCACAAGTTTTAGGAATGTATATATGCTGGCGCAAACCATATGTGTCAGTAAACTGGTGATAGGATCATGGGTGTCCAAAGCTACACCCACAGGGACAAAACGCCAGATTCTATCCCACAAAAGATGCAGCACAAAACGCTGAAAAACGTAAATGGTGGCCGTGACAGAAAGTAATCAGAACACCCAGTGCATCACAGCTTAATGTGCATGGGGCTTAGCAGGCAAAGAAATTAAAGGCATTGACCCTGCCTCTAAATTCCCCAATTACCAATCTGATCAAACACCATTAGGATGCGCCACACCAAGGTCTGATCCACTGAGGCCCCATCCTGCATACCAACAACACCCAAAGGATTTGTCACTAATGTCCCAGTGTCAGACCCTTGAGACTCCTATTCCCCTCCCAGAGGTCCCATGGAGTCATGCCCTGACAGGCCGGAGTGGCCAAGGGGAATGGGGTGTTTTTATGCTAATTGTATTAATTTCACAGTGTTTATCCATGTCACATAGTGTTCTTGCAAAAGGCTCCAGATCCGCGGCAACCCTTGAAAAAACTGGATGCTAAAATTAATAAATAAATAATTTTAAAAACCTTTGAAGTATTACTGGTGTTTGGGTTGGGGATTCATAACCAACCAGAAGGTTCGGGTTCATGAGTAAAAACAGGAAATACCAATGAACCCACACAAGATTTAAAACTTAAATAGTAATTAAAAGTCGTACAAAGTTCCATTTTTTTTTTATATAACTCTCAGAATTAAAAAAGTTAACATGCTGCTATTATCAGCTGCTGATTTGGAGTTTCTTGAATAGCTGGACTATGCTGAGTTGTCGGTGAAAGAGCTGGGCTTTCTGACTGGTGCGAGAAAAAAGTGTTGGTTGTATCTCTTTGCCTTTCCTTTATAGTGTTCCTATCTTGGGAGACGTATGTCCATGCTGCACACATTCATCCTACTCAGGTCCAATAAATAACCTGCCTTAGTGAGCCTCCGAGATGCAGCCATGCGTCACGGATTCTTCCTTGTCTTCGATTTGTCTGCATCAGTAGAAAAAAAAAGAATTTCTTTTTTTTCCCCTTATGTCCTGCGTTGCTTAACAGGAAAAGTTGCTACAATCAGAGAAAATCTGCCTCCAGGTTGGTTATGTAGAAATATAAGCATTCATGCATGCGGATGCTTCTTCCAGGGTATGATTCATGCTGCTGATTCTTCACAGCGACAATATGTGGGTCAGCTCCCAGCGAGCTGGAAAGGCATGCAAAAGTGCAGAAATAGGAAGAGTGTATTAAAAAGTGTGCATCATGAGCCCCAGTGAGACTTTAATGGAAAACAGAGGTCCAGGAGTGAGGCTTTCTTTGATGTTATCAGCAGGAGAGAAAAAAAAATACTGGCCTGATGAGAATTTAATCACATTCTTATTACTAGATCTCAGGATCAAAAAAAAAAAAAAAAAAGGAAAAATCTGTCATGACTTGGAGTATGCTACTAAGTTTGAGTTGCTTTAAAAGTGGCATGTACTGTACAGTATTCTCCAGAAAAGGTTCTGATTTGAGGGTTAGCTTGAAATCTATGACATAGTCACATGCCTTTTTGAAGGCAATATGCTAATCTCCTTACTGAATTTAAGCTCCAAAGAGTCACGCAGGCATGTCTGCTCTCACATCAAAACCAAGTTTTTCAGGCAGGCGAGCTTAGCATAAGCTGTGTGAGGCTTGGACTTTATGACCGGTGATTGAAAATTATTAGGTTTTCCAGTTTTTATATAGATTTTGAGTGACAGGAAGTACTACCTGCTTCCTGATGTCTGTCCTTTACTTGAAGATTTGGCAGGAATATGTGCAGATTAGTCACACTTCAATTTCATACCATGTTAAAAGGCTCCAGATGTCAGTAAAAGACTTAATATGCGCACCCACCCACACACACAAACACGACGCACACACACACACACAAAAACACACACAAGACTTAGGATGTTTTAAAGCTCCTTATATTTCTCACTTTACTGAGAGAGAGGCTAAAAGTGACACCAAATGCCTGTCATACTGTTTAGCATGCATTATATGCAAAGTTAATCTCTCTTCAAGAAGATTCGATCAGTAGATTTCCTGTCAGAGTAAAGATGTTTATACCAGAGTGCCCTTGAATTCTTGAATCTTATTGCTAGGAAAGTTTTGATGAGTTTTCTATAAGCAGCTTGGATAATAGTGCAGGCTGTGATTTGAATCGCAGATTTATATTAATGAGCTCGTTGTAATATGGTATTACCTCTGTATCAGCTTACAGAAGGACACTGCTTGTAATCTAAGGATAATAATAAACCAAGACCATTTTTTTAAGACTTATCATAATTGTTATGGTAAACCTTTTGTAAGTGGACATTTATTAGGGCCCAAGCACTATGTCGTCATATTGTGTGAGAACCCTTTTGTTCTTCTAAGGATTTTTTTCCAGTATCATATGTATTCATAAGTGCTTAACATTTGCACTTATGAATACAAATTCTGGTACACATTTGGATCTCACTGAGCTGAACAACTTTTGCGTTGCATGTCATGGGCTCAACAGGAAGTCAGTTATTTTGGGTCATATTTTGGGCACCCAATGTACTCCTTACTAGGGAATTTTTACGATGTGATTTCAAATGGTTTAGCCATGATGATGCCTTAAACCTTTGCCAAAAAGTGGCTAATAACTTTCTGTGTGGCATTAGTACATTGAGTGACATCATAGTATGATCCTTTTTTTTTTTCAGCTTTTAGGGCTTTTTGAAGGTCTTAACATAAAATCCCCCCTTTTCTAAAATTACAGTATGTCATGATAGTATTGGTATGTCCCCTTTAAATGCATCTGCCCACTGTCTTTCGGATGCTCCTGGGTGGCAAATGCACAGGGTGCTTGGGCCTGCTTATTGTTGCTTGCAACTATATTTTCATTTTAATATTTTAGAGTAGCAGTTATAATGTAAGTCAAATCAGGATTCAAATTGTAGTGTGGACATTACTCATAAATAATTTTTCCTTTTTTTAATATGACATTGTACTTATAATAATTGAATAAATGTTCGTTTTTGCAAATTGCTTTGGTATAGGAGGAAAAAAAAGTAAAACTATTTAGGTTGCAGTCTTGTTTAATTCCACGAATAATATGGTGTTAAACATATGTAAGGGGCATTCAAGTTAAACTGGGACTTTTGATTGTGCAAGATAACGGAACACAGTTATAAGAGTAAAAACTTATACTTGCACTTATACCAGTGTTTTAGTAGTGCTTGGTTAACATCAAGGTAGAGTGTTTTCTCAGTAGGTCGTATCCATGATCAGGCTGATGAATAATTGCGAATGATTGTTTGTACAGTTTCCACAGACAGGTGCATCTTTTCCGCAAGTTAGCGACAAGTTGCACTTCCTGAAACTGCAAAGAGATCTGAGCCACCTTGGCCGGGACATTTTTCACAGACTTCTGGGCTTCTTTAAAATATTTGCACCATTCTAATATTTTTCTGTGATTGAGGGTCTCATCACTGGACTGTGCTTTCTGCATTCAATAGATTTTATGCCTTCATTCTCAATAAATTGTATTATCATTTTCAGTTCTGGTTTGACGGGAACGCCTTTCATATATGTATTGACTTGCCATCAAGGTAAACAAGACAAACATTATATCCATATAATTGGAGATAATGTTTGTCATCTAAGGATAAACCCCAAATTGATCATCACTGTAAAACTACCCATATAATAACCATTATTACTGTATTCAGGATTTTTGTCTTTTTTAAGGAGCATATGATCTAAAATGTGTTATAAGATGTCGTGTACATGAACTATGAGCTTGTCTTATGCAACATATGCTGTTTGGAAGAATGTTGGATGAGATGCTAAAGCCCAGAGCAACAAACATAAGCATACTTGACAGACCACACACACCCACACAAACAAATTTATTCATCCTGCCTTTTAGCAGGGAGGACACCATTAACCCGATCCAAATGAGCTTCCTTGTTGTTTTGCAGAAGCATTTATTTTTTTACACACCAGTGTTTCAGAATGAAGATTATCATTCAAATACGGCTTGAGCTGGCCTCCGGGATTTTAAGCAATGTGGGGATTATTACCAGGGGGAGTACTAATGAACCTAAATAACACAGCTGACTTTTAAACTACATGTTGGTTTGTACTCTTAATTCAGCACATCATGTTAGTCAGATAATATTCAATTTTGTTGTGCAAAGCATTTTAATGGGTCATCTCAGGTAGTCACTGTTTTTTTTTTTGTTTTTTTTTTGGAAAAAAGATTATGCAGGAATAAATTATCGAGCTTGACATTTAGAAGATGATTTGCTGCCGTCTTTGGCATGCCATCAAACACTTGGTGGCGACCCAGATTGCAAAAGACTCCAATCCGGATTTGCGATGGATCTGCCAAAGGCAGAGTGGATCCGAGTCGGGTCGGATCAGAGTTGTCTGCAATCTGGGTTGAATTAACTGTAATGGCGAATATTAAAGCATCATCTAAACATTTAATACGTGTGATTCATGTGACATTTTATTCAACTATAAGAATAGCTGATTTATGCTTTATACATTCATGAATAGCAGAAATGTATGCTTTGTCTTTTCTTTTTTAATTACATTTAATTGTAGCTTAATGGCAAAGTAATGGTAATGTCTACTTGTGTGTAGTGAAGGTCCAGAAAAGTGACCACCCACATTCCTGGGACCCTTGTGTGACCTACTGCCATTCTCAGCATGCTGCACACTGTAAGACTCCCACATGGATGTCCACCTCGAGCAATGCATCTATCACTCAGGACTACTGCAAATGTAAATATGTAAAAAACAACATACTGCAAATGGTAGTATCGCAGGCTGCTTTCTCATTAATTAGGCAAATAAACTGAAGTCTCTCTCTCTCTCTCTCTCCCTCTCTAGCTGTAGTCTGCACTAATTTCTCTCCCGCCTCCACGACTACATCAGGCATGACGAGTCAGTCATCCAGCACTCTGCCCCGCACTCCCCATCCCATGAGCCCCCGCAACTCCATGCTCAAGAGGAGACAGCGGAAAAAAGAGCACAAGAGCTCATGTAAGTGGCTTAGTCCTTGTGTATGTGTGCGTGCACACACAACTGAAAAACTGAACAGCTGAGTATTTTGCAAGTGCTTAATCATGTCAGGTTGAACTGTCAAATCTCAGCCTTACCCTGGTGAAAACACATAACCTAAGCATAGTAAAAGTGTACTTGTAGCTATTATAATAAGTAGCAAAAATAAAACTTTTTTCATGTAGTAATTATACTTTTATACGACTTCGAGTACTGCTTAACAACCGTATGGACTAACGTACAGTACATGCTTAACCCAGTGATTGGTGATAATAAAATGAACCTTTTGTCCATTTTATATGTTTTCTTTTTTATATAATAAATACCTTACAAATATACAAGAAATATACTAAGAATAAGTCTATAAGTCTTGAGCCACCCCTCATTTCTTCCCCTATTAAATTAAATTATGTACGGTATATTAAATTGCAGAAATGGGAATGTATGTTTTCCTGTGACAGACTGCAAAGTGCCTAAAGATACAATGTAAAATGTAAAATGTTGTTTATGTAAAAACCACAGCAGCAACCTCATTTCCCCTCTCGTCTGTTCAGCCATTAAATCAAAACCATATGTACATACAAAACCACACACCGAAAATACAATTAAAACAAAATTGAAACAAACCCACACACCAAAAGGTTTACTTTGAAATATTTATCTAATTACTATTAATTTATTTTATTGTATTTACTGTAACAAGCTAATCATTTTTTTTGGAGCTCTCGTCAACTAAAATATCAGTCATACGTCTAACCTAGATTTATTTATCTTTTTTGCTTCCTTTTTTTAGCTGTTTCTCTAGCCTCGAGTTCAGTGGGTCCCGGAGGTCAGATAGTTCATACGGAGTCCAGCGAGGTCACTCTAACGGGAGATCCTCTCAGCGGCTTTGGAGTTCAGCTGCAAGGGGGGATATTTGCTACTGAGACGCTTTCCGCACCTCCAGTGATCCGATTTATAGAGCCTGACAGCTCAGCTGAAAAGTGAGCGTGTTTCCCCCTTTACACACAATTGATGAACGACATTTGTTGCATGTTGTAGTGTCGGAATCCTTTGATGTGAAAAAGCCACACATTTACTTTTAAGGCGCTTTAGTTTGAGCATGCTTATCTTATCGAGCTTATTTTACCTGCTGCCATCAGAGCAATAGTAATTACTGCATTCACTAGCTGCATTCATGCGGATAGTTTCATTTCCTGAGTTTTAAGTCGGAATGCAAAAATAACATGGAAACTTGCGTTACCTTCAAAGATCAGTTAGATTTATAAGTTAAAATACTGAAATACTTAAATCGACCCATTTGGCACCAACAAACATACCACTGTTTAATTTACTTTCGATGCCACAAACACACACACACACTAACTGAAACATTGCTCTGTAAGGATTCTTTTCAAAGGTAACATGTTTTATTTTTATTTTATATTTTATATTAATTATTTTTATTTTAATATTTTGGGATTGTTAAATGAATCATCAGAGTTTCTATTGTTTCTTATGGGAAAATTCACTTTGATATACGAGTGCTTTGATATACAAGCACGCTTCCAGAATGTCTGTAATGCATTATCGGTAATTGCATAGGTGTTCCTAATAAAGTGGACCGTAAGTGTACATATATTCCACAGGGCTGGCCTTATATCCATTTACCTCTCTAGGGCACAGAGAGTTGCATTACCAGTTCATCTCCAGCTCAGCAGTAGTCTCATCTCATCTAATCTTTCTTATTGACCGTTCACATCCTGAAGGGTGATTCATGCCCATTTATATTCTGTGAAATGAAATGAAAATTATGCAGCATGAGGGCTGAATGAGCTGATGACAGCAGTCTCTGTAGTTCTGGCATTCAACATCAGGTTGAATGCAAGTTCATTTTAAATCTGAATCTGGGTCAAGGCTCAGCAGGGATGAAGACGAAGCAGAATTTCACCTCTTATCAGGGTGACTTGCGGTTGGCAGCCTAACTTTAAAAATGTTTGGAAGGCTGGAGACTGTCATAGTCGTGTTTACGCAGCATGAGTGACAGTAGGCCAGTTTTTGAATCCTATTACAAAACACTGTGAATCGTTGTCTTTCAGTTTGTTTCCCTTCCTGCTTGTTTTCAGTGATGTGAGAAAGTTCCTGCTGTGGTGTTGATTCTGAGGAAAATAGCCAATTTCAGGGTGCAATCTTGTAACAGTTAAGTTCTTATTCCAATGGATAAAATCATTTCCATTCATTATTCTTTACTGTTGGATGTTGGCTATATTTCTAAAAACTTGTTTAATAATTTAAATTTACTTTGGTGCAGAAGAAAAAAAAAAAAAAAAAACAGCTGAAATTCCAAAACACTTACAGTAAATTTTACTAGTTCAGTACTAGTACTACTACAGTACTATATGTATTTTATGTATTTTTTATGTATTTGTAAGTCAGTTTTTTCATTTTATTTTCAATTTTCTATCTATGCCGATTAGGCTAATTGACGTTCCCAAATTGCCCGTAGTGTTAAAATATACGTAAAAAATGTTAACCGTAGCCCCTACCACAGTTGTACAAAATAAATACAATGGTCACAACTGTCCCTGGTTAAACTACATTACATTAAATTACATTACAAGTTTGAATATACAGTACTGTGCAGAATTCTTGAGCCACCCCCATTTCTTCGTATTTTGCTCCCAAAGAGCCAGATTTTCTTGAGGGAAAGTTCTCCAGGCTTTTTGCATTTATTTTTGGGCAGGTTTTTGGGCTCTCATTTTCATTTAGTTCTTAGTTGTTCCTCACAAGCTGTGAAGCAAATGTGTCACATTATGACGGGTCTGTGGTGCGAGGCATTTTCAGGCTTCAGCTATGTTGCAGTTTTTAGTGTTTATTCATAAATAGTTACAATACAGGTATTTTTACAAATACTTTTAATGAACAACATTATAATGCGACTACTGCACAAAAATTCAGTTATACAGTCTTAAATATGTTTTGTGCTGTTATAATGTTCATAAAAATCATTTTAATATTTAACCACCCTTGAGATAAACTGATTGTCCATTAGTTATAGGACTGTACCCTCCAGTGAAAGCAAGCGATATGTATAGTGGACAGCCCTACATAAAAGCAAATCACTTTTTATATCATTAGTACACCAGGATATAAATTTGTTAAGGTTGCTTTTGCTTGCTGAGTTGTGCTGACTTAAAGTTAATTTTCAAGCATTAATTAGTTCATTCTTTTATGCTAGTTTAACACCAAGCAATTATTGTTGAAAGGGGAATAATACTGTAGACCTTGAAAAGTTAAATAATTATGCCCCAAACTGATATTAGCCTGATTACAAAGCAGTTACAGGATTTAGGATCCCCGAGGCAAAATTCTACCTTTTTTTTCTCAACAAAGCTCATTAAATCTCTCTTAGCCAATATGTGGCACTTTTCATTCCAACAAGTGAAAAACGATAATGTTGCCTACATTTTAATGCCTTTTTACAAATTTTCCCACTCTAAAAAGATAATTATTGGAAATGAAAGAGTTAAATATGCTTATCTTCACATACAGTATGTAAAATATGTAATTAAAAGGTTCTATATTTTACTGTTTATTTAACAAGATACTATACAGTAGGTTTCATGGCTTCACCAAATGGCAAAAATTCTTATATAATCTTTTTTTTTTTTTTTTTACAGCACACACACTGCTTTACTTCTTTTCCAAACATGTAATTTCAGTTTCTGTATAAATAAGCTTTGATAGAGAACAGCAGAGCTGAGCAACAGTGAAGGTTATCTTATTATATCACATTAGGAGAACATTTTAATTGGCTCATTTTCAAAAAAAGCATGTATTTTTTTTGTACACCAGTGTTCCAGATACATCTCAATGTCTAAAAATGACTATAAAGTAAATTATTCATCATTAGTTTATTTTAGTGGTGGAACAAGGAAGTACAGGAGTGTGTACAGAGGAAGAGGTTAGCTAAGAAAAAGTGGGACACAGAAAGGACTAAAGGTGGTGGACAGGAGTACAGGGAGATGCAGCATAAGGTGAAGGTAGAGGTGGCAAAGGATAAACGAAGAGCATATAAGGACTTGTATGCTAGGTTGGACAGTAAGGAGGGAGAGGTGGATCTGTACAGGTTGGTGAGGCAGAGAGATAGAGATGGGAAAGATGTGCAGCAGGTTAGAGTGCTTAAAGATAGAGATGGAAATGTACTGACAGATGTTGGAAGGGTGATGGAAAGATGGAAGGAGTACTTTAAGGAGTTGATGAATGAGAAAAATGAAAGAGAACAAAGAGCAGAAGAGGTTGTGGAGCAGGAAGTAGCAAAAATCAGTAAGAGTGAGGTGGAGTGGAGGAAGAGTGGAAAGGCAGTTGGTCCTCATGACATACCTATGGAGGTATGAAAGTGCTTAGGATTTTGGAGAGTGAGAGGATTCCAGAGGAATGGAGAAGTGTATTGGTGCCGATTTTTAAGAACAAGGGGGATGTGCAGAGCTGTGGCAATCACAGAGGCATAAAGCTAATGAGCCATACAATGAAGCTGTGGAAAAGAGTAGTGAAGCTAGGTTAAGGGCAGAGGTGAGCATTAGTAAACAGCAATACGGTTTCACCCCTAGGAAGAGTACATGTATGACTTGAGCTGTAAGACAGTGAGAGGTGGTGTGCTGTACAGTAGGTGTGACAGAAGAGTTCAAGGTGGAGGTGAGTTTGCATCAAGGATCGGCTCTGAGCCCTTTTTGTTTGCTCTGGTGTTGGACAGGATGACAGATGAGGTTAGACAGGAGTCTCCATGGACTATGATGTTTGCAGATGACATTGTGCTTTGTAGCGAGAGCAGGGAACAGGTGGAGGAAAATTTGGAGAGGTGGAGGTACATCTGAAAAGCAAAGGAATGATGGTTTGCCACAGCAAGACAGAATACATGTGTGTAAATGAGAGGAACCGAAGTGGAATGGTGAGGATACAGGGAGCAGAGGTAAAGAAGGTGCAGGACTTTTTTGAAAGTAATTCGGGTCAACGGTCCAGAGCAACGGAGAGTGTGGAAAGGAGGTGAAAAGGTGCGTACAGGCAGGTTGGAATGGGTGAAGAAAAGTGTCAGATGTGTTATGTGACAAAAGAGTATCAGCGAGTGTGAAAGGAAAGGTGTACAGGACAATGGTGAGACCAGCGATGCTCTACAGCTTAGAGACAGTGGCACTGAAAAAAAAGACAGGAGGCAGAGTTGGAGGTAGCAGAGCTGAAGATGTTTAGGTTCTCCGTGGGAGTGAAAAGGATGGATAGGATCAAGAATTAGTTCATCAGAGAGACAACCCATGTTAGATGTTTTGGAGTTTAAGTCAGAAAGGCCAGATTGAGGTGGTTTGGACATTTTCAGGGGAGAGATTGTGAATATATTGGTAGAAGGAGATTTATGGATGTAATGAGAGAGGACATGAAGTTAGTTGGTGTGAACGAGGATGCAGAGGATAGGGTTAGATGGAGGCAGATGATTCGCTGTGCCGACCCCTAAAAGGGAACAGCCGAAAGACAAAGAAGAAGTTAATTTTAAAAAAGTGAAGGTTAAGGGTAAGGTTTATAAATATGTATATATACAACTTAACTTTACAGTAATCCTTTTTTTTTTTTTTTAGTAAATGTATTTCTGTTTTTATAGAGCAGACATCTCGGAGTATTTTACCGGCAGGTAAAATCTAACTGTCAATTTTGTCTTTTTTTAGAATTTTTATTTGTAGCGACGCTAAACAGGTTTTCCCATTTTCCCAGTTTAAACCCTACTCTGATTCTTGAGTTCTCTCCGAAGGCATACGATCTGAGAGATCAGAACCTGCTGAGATCTGTTGTTACAGTACAGATGGATGGGGTAACAGCTCTGTGCTGTGTTTTGTCAGTGCTTTACATTAGCATAGGGACAAAGTAGAGTTAAAGCCAGCTGTAATGTTTAGACGGGTGGCCCTGTAACTGCACACCCTATAACTCATTTTACATTGTTTGGCCTTTTGGGCTGTTCTTCTTTTGTAGATGTCCTTATTAGGTGCTACTTTAGGATTACCATGTTATCTGTCTGTAGAGTGCATTTGTGGAAAGTTCCAAATATTATTGTGGTGTGTTAACTGTTTTCACTTATCATTCAGTGCTCATATATACATAATAGGACAGTTTGTGCTCTCTAGTATCACCCTCCCAGACTGGTAGATGCTTTCAAAGTGGTGGGTGGGAGTTGACCAATAATTTAAAACTAACAGTGTTTGACATTTGCACTTTTTTTCTAAATCTACAGTACTGTTCAAAAGTCTTGAACCACCACGAAGAGACACAATTTCTTTTTCTTTTTTTTTATGTGGTCGTGAGGAATAATTCTCCTGGAACGACTCTGAAGGACTTTTCTAACTCATATTTTTGGCAAGTTTTTAGCTCTCAGATTAATGCGTTTTGTTTGTAGGGTCAGGCAGTGACCCATAAATAATTCAAGCATAAAAAGCATTTAACTTAAAGCATGAATCGTAAGAAACAGGTGCAGATGATGACAGATGATCAGGCTGGTGATTAGTACTGTATACTTGTGATGCTGAATGCTGAGTGAATGGAATAGATGAAGGGGAAATCTAGAGGTTGCCGCTAAGGTTGATATATACACAACCAATTTTTAAATTGTATCTTTAGGCACCTAATAATTTACATGATTTAATTTACTAGGAAGGAATGAGGAATGGCACAAGACTTTCTCACACTACTGTATTTGTCCCAAGAGTTTATTATATCTGGACATGTTCTTTTGAACCCAGATGAAGTCCTGTGCACTGATCTCTGGTCCACCTGAAAACATTAGATGGAGATTTGCTGATATAATCTGCACTTAAAATGTTATGGAGATGAATCTGATGCTTTTCAGAGGAAGCATTAAGAAAGCACGGCAGGCAAGACAGGGAACTAATCATCCATAACCACTAGTGGACAAGTTAAGTAAAGAACATGGTTTATCTCTGTGGCATTTCAAGGGTTAAACAGACAGCAGTAGTCATTAATTCAATCTGATGCCAGGGCGAAATAGACAAATGGAAGGATATGAGGCAAGGACTAAGTGGCATTGGATAGCCTGTCTGGTCTGATCCCACAGGAGAGTCATTAAAGCACTAATTGTTGGAAATGACTATGATAGAAAGGCGTCAGAACACACAGTTTGGAGCACTGGGAAAAGGTGGCCTGCTTCAATGAATGAATGGGTGTGTTTTCCCTTTATCTGATGCGTATACATTGCACATCTTTCTGTTAGCATTTTTTATCAAATTAGTGATCTGCCCCTAATGGTGTGAAATGCGCCATCTGCATGAATTTACGCCTACTGGTACAATTTTCCAAGGGTAGAATTTTACAGTCATATTTTGGCTGCAATATGTAAATGATACAGTATGATGATTCAGTTAATGGAGTCTTTGATGGAAATTAATGTGTTTGGAAATAAAACATGAGTCACGCTTAAAAACGGAGCGTAAGAGATAACTGCAGTACTTGTTGATATCTGTTGAAAGAATTACCTATGTATTACTTGTGAGCAATCCCAGATGTGGTGGCTTTTTGTAAGTTAAATTATTAATTTTTCTTACAGTTAAATGGCAGATATTTTCTCATTTAAATTTAAATTTGATTAGTGTGTCTCAGTATTATTCTCTAAAAGAGCTCTTCTGACACATTTTTACTGCCTCGCACCAATCAAGTCCTCGAGCGGCACTTACTTTCTTTTCTGCAAATTATTTCACTAGATGATTTATCAAAGGTGCTCGAGAGATGATCTTCCTGTCTGTTTTTTTTTTTTTTTTTGCAAACTGCTTCAAATCTACCTGGAATCTTCATCAGTATTACAGTAGATAGGCTTTTGGCAACTTTAAATATAATTGCAATTGTTATAATGATGTCGGTCTGATTGACAGGTGTGGGCTGCTCCAAGTTGGTGACCGGCTCTTGTCAATAAATGGCATTCCAACAGAGGATGGCACGATGGAGGAGGCCAATCAGCTGCTCCGAGATGCTGCTCTGACTAATAGGGTCACTCTGGAGATTGAGTTTGATGTAGCAGGTTTGTATTTTTAAGCAGATATCAGAATTCTGCAGAATGCCCCGAGTCACAAAATATCATTTTAATAATACTTTATATTGTATAAAATACAGTATATCTTCTAAATTATTATGGACACCAAATACATATCACACCTACCTGTATATGTGCTTTGTGAACAACCTCTTCTTGGTTTTACCATAAACCTCCACTCTTCTGAAGCTTGTTTTTTTTTTTTTTTTCTTTTAGATTTTGGAATGTAGCTGTAGGAATTTGTGTTCATTAAGCCACATGAGCATTAGTGAGGTCGGATGCTGTCAGTCGAAAAAGCCTGGGGTGCAGTCTGCGTTTCAGTGGTGTTTCAGTGAGGTTGAGGTCAGAGCCCTGTGCATGCCACATGAGTTCATGCCCACCTTCCAAATCATGCCTGGGTTGTTCAGGCTAGTTACTTTAATTTCAGTGAAAAGAAAATGTATGATTTTGGTCTAGAATATGCACAAGTGTGGGCCACAGCCCCCTGGTAGGCCACGATCAGAGGCTCTACTTGTTAACAGGAAAGGCAGGCAGCTGCTAAGGCCCCCAGGTCACTAGGGAGCTGCCGAGGGCTGACAAACATTAATTTTTTTATAAGACGATGGTGATAAATGCTGGTTGAAGAGGTCGCCTGCAAATGTTTCTCTAGTGCCTCAACAGGCTCTAAAATCACCTCAGGCCTTAAAAGTACTGCAGGTGTGTCGTGAGATATCATTTATAGTAAATAAATAAATAAATAAAAACTTTATGGCAGCACAAGTGATGTAGTGTTAAGCACTGTGGCCTGGCACCTCCAGGGTTAAGTGTTGGAAACAAGAGCATATCATCTATGTCATTATTACTATGGAATCATACTTCATAATCATAATAATGGCAAATGAAAAGAAGTTCTGCCACAGGTTTCTTATGTTGAATGACCTTCTTGTTGCAACCATTGAATTTAATTCTAACTAGACTGCAGACTGGCACTAGGTTAGGTTGTATAAATATGTATAAAGTTAATACATATGAGTGTCTTGTCTGTTGATCAGATACAGTATGCGATTAAAGGTTCGGCTGGGCCGCTGGGGATTTTCACATTTTAAAATGGTCTATAGCTTTCTTTGCTTAGGCAAGATCCACATATGGGTGTAAAGATCAGGTGTTTAAAAATCTTCGGCTATGTAGTGTACTGTGTATATACGTAGTGTTTTATATTCTGTATTTTTTCTTTTTTATATACTTCTTATTTTATACATTCCACTCACACTCTTTTTGCCAATCAATAGAGTCAGTCGTGCCCAGCAGCGGTACCTTTCATGTGAAGCTGCCAAAGAAGAGGGGAGTCGAGCTTGGGATCACAATTAGTGGTAAGAGCCAACTGATTTCATCCATGCCTGATTCGCATCAAGTTTGGATTTCTCCCTGCCTTCATTTCTATGAAAGAATTCAGCAGAAGAACTGTTTACACAGTCTTCCCCAAGACCAGATTTAGTATCAGACATCTGGAGCTACAAGTAGTAGAAGTCTTACTTAATGTGTTTTTAATAAATACACTCCCAAGTATTGAAGAATTGCCTAAAATTGTGTTGAGCAACAGAATCTCATTTGTGTCATCCTGTCAACATAATTATTTACTAACCTCACTTTATTTAAACTGTTAAGTTTTATATATGAGATGTATTGCAAAATGTCACCTGTGACCCACTAGCTAATATTTCCCCAAACGCGAAGACATGCCAGCATAAATTCCCATTGTTCAAGTGATACTGTATGTCCACATGAAGTTACAGTATTTAGCTACACTGCAAAGTGTTCATGGATGTACAAGTCTGCCTGACATCACAAAAGATGTAGCTATGGTTGAATCCATAACAAAAAAAATTATAATAAAAATAGACTGATGTCTTAAAAAGCAAACCTGAAATATCAAGCATTGTCTGATCTTTCATGATCGATCCAGTTTAAATGGATTAAAGGTAAACATTCTGTAAATAGTCTTTCAAGGAATCAGTCCTTCAAGACACAAATAAAAACTAATTATGAAGTCAGCTTTGTTGGGTTAAAGCTTTAGGCAGACATTCCCCCATGTGGATTTGTTTTGGAAAATAAAACTTTCTTATTGCAAATTTTATATCTTTTAAAGACACTTGGTAAAATTCCCAGACAGGCGATGGCATATTGATGTCTGTCCACTTGTGCATTTTGCATCATCACAATAGTATTAGTTTATGTGAACGACCAGTTGAGAGACACCCGAACAGTAAAAATGTATGAATTATTGCCTGATTTCGATCGGTGGCTGATTGACCTGAGCACCCGTAGTTACCACCCTCTACCGCTTGCCACGATATACTGATTTATTCCTGTTCTTGTAAATGTCTAGTTAATGATTAACAAGTTAACAAGTTCATTATTACATTTATAATAGTAGGTTTGACTACATGGCCGTTTACATGCACAAAGCATTTAATCTAAATATAACTTTTTTGACATGCGCAAGGAAGGAGAAGTTACAGTAGGTTAGGTCAGCCTTCCTATCTTTTCTGATGCATGTTTTATTCTGATTGGACTATTATTATGGTTATTAGTGGAAGATTAGGGTCCAGGTAAGACTAATGTCATAGCCAAATGTTCTTAAAGAATGAATTAACATATCTCCCTCTGCTGCACTGATGTGTTCCAGTAACTTGAGTCTGCCATCGGCTCTACAGTATTTGTTTAATCCCCATTTGGCAGGTTGCTTTATGGTTCTTTCCTCCTTAAAACCGCTTCTTTAGGCACTTTTTATACACTTCATACCCCAGGCACACTGACATTCCAATTCAGTATCATTCAGTGAGATGTTTAGCTCATTTATATTCTTGTTAGAGCTGAAGTATCAATCATAATTTGTCTTACAGCATCAGCAAATCCTGTGCAGTACATGTTAAAGCAGTTTTATTTTTTAAATCCACATCTGTCAGCTTAGATCAGTTATCTCTTTTCATTCTTCACACTCATAAATGTGATCCAGCCTTCAGTTCTGCTCAGTTCCATTGTTTAGCTCACTTTCTCAAGCTGTCTTTCTTACAAGTGAAAATAATCTAGTACTTCCTATTATGGAAATATACTGAACTAAATTGACAACATGGCTGAAAGGCCATAAGGCTGTAAGGCCACAAGGTTAGATGCACGTAATTGTGCAAGATGTCTTTGTAGGCTATAGCAATACAATCTCTCCTCACTGGAACTAAAAGGCTCAAACCTGCTCCAGCATAACGATGCCTCTCTGCTCAAGGTGAGATTTATAAAGACATGGTTTGCTGAGGTTGAACACTTGAACATTTTGGGGATGAACTGAAAAGCTCACATTAAATTCAATAAAATGTTTAATCAGTTTTAATAAAGCTTTAAAAAAATGTTAAAGTGCTAAAAATATTTGCAGTTTATAATATCATGTACACTGTTCAGCCATAACATTAACACCACATACAATGAACACTGATTATCAATTATGTACCGGTAATCTGGTGACAGGATCATGGGCACCCAAGGCTCATTTATACTTGTGGGAAGCAAAGGCTAACCTGACTGGTCCGATCCCACAAAAAGTCAATGTAGGACAAATTGCTGATAAAAGTCAAATGTGGACATGATAGAAGAGTATCAGAACACCCAGTGGATCACAGCTTGCCAGTTCTCAATCCGATCGAGCATCCATGAGATGTGCTGAAAAAACAAGTTTGATCCATGGAGACCCATCTTGCAACTTCCAGGATCCGCTGCTAATGTGCTGGCTCCAGATACCACAGCACACCTTTAGAGGTCTTGTGGAGTCACGCCCCAATAGGTCAGAGCTGTTTTGGGCACAAGGAGAATCTACACAATATTGGGTTTAAAGTTTTTAAGGTTTTAATCTTATGGCTGCTCAGGGTAAATACATTTTTGTAAGTTTTTGTCATAGAGCCTTTTATTCCTTTAATTTCCAGTGACAGATCCAAGTTTAAGTCCAAGTTCATATTACTTATTAGCATTTTTGAGATACTGTGCTTTGGATTAAACCCATTCACTTTAGGTAATCCGTTAAAATAGATTAGATTCAATTATAAATAGGTTGAGGCAGCACGGTGGCGTAGTGGTTAGTACTATACCTCCAGGGTTGAGGGTACAATTCCCGCCCCAGGTTTCTCCCAAAGACATGCAGATGTAATTACCCTTTCCAAATTGTTCGTCATGTGTGTACAGTATGTGCTTGAGCCCTGCAGTGGACTGGCACTCTGTCCAAAGTGTACCCTGCCTCGTGCCTGAGTCCCTATGGAAAGCCTCACGTGACCCAGTACGGGATAAGCAGTATAGTATGTAGACTGAGTGAGTAAGATATTAGATTAAGTTTTAATAGTTAATCACACAAAGAAAGTAATTTGGCATTTGTTCCACATACAAAGAGGATGGAGAGAATCAAGAATAAACAACAGCAATAATAATAATAAGTGCCAAACATCCATTTACTAGACACGGTGATTAAAAAATGCAATTCAATATATGCCTATGGAATTTTTTGCTGTAATTATATATATAAAAAACATAATTAAATAAAATCTGTTCATGCTTCACTTACTCTAAGAACTGGTGCCTTATGAACACTTATCAGGTTGTGTTCCAAACTTGGTCATTAGGGGGCACTCTTGCTCCTAGTGCTTTAAGTGTTTCACAAAAATCCATCACATACCTACTGTAGTTTTTTTTTTGCTGGTTTTAATAAATATCCAGGTTTTATTCAGGCTGGCTGATTTTTAGGAATATGCACACAATTTCCATTTTACTGCTTTATCATACCAGTTTGATCTCAGTTTTATCTTTCGTGTGTTATTCATGCTTGGTGTCTGTGCTATAGTACATATATGTATTAATCTGCATTGTCTTGTCTCCAACAGCCAGTAAAAAGCCGGGTGAACCTCTGATCATATCTGACATAAAGAAAGGAAGCATGGCTCACAGGTACGGCCAGATGTCTAGGTTCTAAAAGGATGCCAGTGAGAATGTGGTTCTAAGTGTAATGGAACAAAATGTTCTCAAAAATTAAAACCAGTTAGAACAGGTGGTATTTCTTCTGAAACATTTGCATATTAGTTTTTTTTCTATTCCATGCCAATTTTTTGTTTTTATTATTAATGGGTTAATGTTAATCAAAACTAGACGATATTTTGCAATAAATAAATTAGAGCGCCAGTGTTCTTAATCAAGGCATCATTCACATTTCATTTGCTCTGTTCCTGCTGTAGAACAGGGACTTTGGAGCCTGGAGACAAGCTGCTGGCTATAGATAACATTCGGTTGGAGAACTGCTCAATGGAAGATGCAATGCAGATCCTTCAACAGAGTGAAGACTTGGTCAAGCTAAAGATACGTAAGGATGAAGACAACTCTGGTAAGTAAAGATATTTGTGTGCATCTGACATCTAAGCATCACTATCTGTCGCCTCGAGGGCAGCATCACCGGCGTCCATCATCATAACACTTAACACTCATTTTGTCCACTGTTTCTCCTAAACCATTAATAGGAATTTGATCAGACCTTTACACACCCATTATTAAGAAGCACAGGTGATAGGGTTAGATAGAGGCAAATGATTCGCTGTGGCGACCCCTGAAAGGGGTCATTTTCTAATATTTTTTTTTCTGAAAGAAGTTCTTCTATAAATCCTAAACAAAAGGGAAAAAAACATTCATGGGAATTTTAGAATACTTAATCCGTACCTTGCTCAGAAAGCATAGACGTGCACTAATTATACATCACTAATGCACCCTGGGTTTAGATTTGGAAATTTTTGAGCCACGAATGCACCGATGTCTTCACTTCTTCATTAGAAGTGAATTTAGTCCTCCGGGCTGCTTTCAAGATCAGGACTATAGGTAGGATGCTTTAACACTTCAAATCCAAAAAAATGTTTTTGCAGAGTGTCGACAGTGTAAGCACACATGTGCTGGTCAATCATTGCATTGTTATGCAAGATCACAGCGCCCTTTGTGTTTAATCTGAAATTTAGACTTCAGCGCCTTAATAAGCATCTCACTGTAGTCTCTGAGTGGTGCAGTGGTAAAGTGCTCGCCCTATCATCTGGGAATGCTGTTTTCCTCTCACAGACAGAGGCACAGAGAGAGCTCTCTCAGGGGGGGAGGGATGAGAGGTACTTGCGCTCCCACATTAATAACGGTTCTAAGCCAATCAGGGGCGTCTGTGAGCTTGCGGCTAGCGCTTCCCTCCGAGTGTGTTACTTCGCCCCTAACGGTGCGTGAGCAAGCAGTTCGAAAAGATACGGTCGGCTGACGTCACGCGGTTCGGAGGAAACACGGGATAGTCTTCGCCCTCCCGACTGAGTGGTAGTAGTAGCCTTAATGTGGGAGCCCCCTAGCGACGGGGAGGAATTGGCCACGACTAATATGCAATGCGAATGGCGTACGGCTGCCCTATGCACGCCGTGATCCCCCCTCCTTTTCTTTCCAGAAAGGCGTGTCAAGATTTCACAAAAAAACACGCCCATTCAAGCCCTATTTATTCATTTACCTGGATCCACCACTAGATGGCGCTTTGTTCTCAACAACACATTAACACACAAACAGCAATTTAGCTGCGCTGAGTTGCAATCACGTGATTTTAACATCCCACCCCCTCCCCCGCCGAACTGTATATAAAAAAAAAAAGCATCTCACTGTAACGAGCACTGATGATTGGTAAATCTTTTTCCTGATAATATTCCAATACTGGCCCTTGAGTATGGCAGAAAACTAAATCACCCAAGGTTGACTTTTAATCGGCGATTGACAATGTTTTCTTTCCATACTCCGCCGTTTAATCTCAGGCTCATAGTACTGAAGCCATGTCTCGTCACCAGTAATGATAT
This sequence comes from Clarias gariepinus, assembly GCF_024256425.1. Taxonomy (NCBI): domain Eukaryota; kingdom Metazoa; phylum Chordata; class Actinopteri; order Siluriformes; family Clariidae; genus Clarias; species Clarias gariepinus. The sequence goes on from NC_071122.1 coordinate 11,407,870, forward strand.
TTTTAAGAAACTTTTACTTTCCTTAGAGTATTGGTCCAAATTATGTTTGCAGATATCCAAACGCTTCTGTTGATGCTCCTCCATGAGTTGTTTTGACACCAGATAGACCACAAAAAAGGATGCATGGCATGCTGCTCTTCTTTTTTGCAAATCACAAGTTTGGCAACCATTTTTGTCTCCCCCGCAGTTACAAATCACCTTATGTAACACATTAACACTTGCACAGCAGTGACTGGGAAGACAGTGGCCTTGAATGGAAAGCGCTGATGATACAGTTTGAATATAACTGGAGTGCGGATCATTTTGTGACTCACCCTCGTAGTTGGCTCTATTTTCCAAAGTATAAACAAACTGCCCTTACCATAAACAGGCAGTTAAGAACGGCCGCAGAATGTTCATGTAAAGGAATGTGGTTCTAGTCGCAATGGGATCCACACTTGATAAAAGAACTTGAAACATTATCTGTCTATTCTGATGATTGATTACCAGCCAAAAATGTTTCCCAGAAAGTTCCTAAAACAAAAATACATGTCAATCCTGCAAATCTTTTATTATATTAATATGAATTAAATTTTGTAGAAAGGAATCTACAGAAATAATTTAAGTGTTAAACAACACTCCCTCTTTACTGGTTTGGGACTCACACTAAAGCATAATAAAGAGGCTAAGCAGACCCCCAATATGGCGCTTCCACTTGCATTTAGTAAATCACAGAACTCATGAATGCCATTCATTGCCTTTTAAGCAGCACACAATGTTCCGCTGTCAGAGGAGGTGTGATTTAACCACAACCAACCAACACAACATCGTGTGATGTACTGTAAAACCTATGCACAGTGGTCGAATGGTAAAGAAAATTCAAGGAGGCTGGTGTGGTCAAGTATTTTATTTATTTTTTATTTTTTGCAAAACACATGCATTTAAACATGCATGCATATGTGTCATATCTTTAGTTCTCTTCTTTTGGAAATATGTCAAAAGCTGTGCTTGAACTGTACTCTTAGCTATTGCGAAAATATGAACAGGGCAAAAAATTACGCAAAATTGCGTGAGATTATGTTTATGATCATACATAGAGAGTTTTAATGTTTCATTTTCATGACAAATATAACATAATACACAGAGTTATTAATTTAAAGGGAATGGTTAGGGGATGGTGGTTTTACAGAGGGGATGGTTTTTGACATTTTTTTCAACAAGGGGATGTCCTCCTGCACCTTCCCCCGAAATCGAGCCCTGCCCATGCATCAGCTTGCATCATGCATGACACAATTGGCTCATATGCCACAGTCTGTAACTATTCATAGACAAAACTAAATTATCATAGCACAGAATGCATCCTAATAGTAAAATGAGCTCAGTGCTGTCAATAACATTTTGAAACATTTTAATATTTTTGATGCATGTCCTAAAATAAATGACTGACCCTGATGATCATGCACAATCTCAGTCTATTCTTCAGTTCATTGTTTTTGATGCACTACAGTTTCAGCTCTGATGGAGTGCAGGGTGCATCACATCTGCTATATATAAGATATACAGTGTATACTGATAACTGTCAGACTCCAACTTCACACAGTTGTCATCTTGCCTTGTCACTACCTCTGCTCCTGTCCTGAAGGTGCGACAACAATGACCCTTGATTCTGCATCTGTTTCTTTCATACAGTATTCTGGCCTTGAATGGGCTGTGTAAATTGGTCTTAGGAGTGCAATGGCTTGTGCAACCCCCAGGGAGCCTCATACCCCCTCTCATATTTGATGGCATTAAATAAGAATAGTCTTCTGCGGGTAATGAAGTTTCCACAATCTTAACTTCGTTCATTTTAAAACACTTAAATAGGATGAATTTCTATTGAGCCACTACCAACAAAAGCAGGTGATAGTGACAAATATAATGTAAACAGCTTGAAATAAATGGAATGAGCGTGTAAAACCTCACACCAACAAGGAATTGGCTGCAGGCTTCCTGTCGGCACCTGTAGTGATGTGCTGCAGAGTATGGGCTTTAAAGAGAATCTATAATCCACCAAGGATTGAGCAACGACAGGAGGAGCTCTTGGGTAACTTGTGGATTTTTTTTTTTATAGCAGTGATGAAAAAAGAGAATTTTAAAGAAGCAACTGATGGGATTTCTTTTAAAAGGAAACATTTTATTAAAAAGTAAAAGCTCAATAGAGCATGCATGTCTTCTCAGACATTCCTGAAAACTAAGTCTGTAATTCCGTATAACATCAGTTTCACTGGAGTTCCTCAAAGCTGAATAAAAATTCTATTGAACATGCATTTCTATTTATTCTATTTATTTCTATAAGAAGTTTATATAACTTATTCTCAGTAAATCGACTTCGAAAACATCACTTCGCCCACCCGTGCACTTCCATGGGTACCACAATAAGTGCCACCAAACCTTGTGACACCACCTTCTACTTTGTTCATTTTGACATATTGAAAGTATGGTATTTTCAAATATAGTTTTCATGCCTGTAGATACACTGGTAATACAGTATAGCATCCTTAAATGTTACCCATGTTTAGGCATGTTTAGGTACATACTGTACATGCACATACAGTACACTGCTCAGCCAAAACATTATCACCACCTCCATCGATTATCAATTATATACCAGCAAACTGGTTTCAAGATCAGAGGTGGGTAGAGTAGCCAAAAAATTTACCCAAGTAAGAGTACTTCAAAATAATATTACTTAAGTAAAAGTAAAAATTAGGCATTCAATATATTACTTAAGTACAAGTAAAAATTAGGCATTTAATATATTACTTAAGTACAAGTAAAAAGGATTTGGTGCAAAGACTGCTCAAGTACTGAGTAACTGACATTTCCAAATAATTAAATACATTAAATAAATTAAATAAAACGATTAATATAACTAAATATCTTTACAAAAAAGCAAATTAAAAAACAAGAAAAAAATCCTAATCTTACTTTTTACTGAACATAAAGCTTTTGAAACAAATACCTCCTGTATGTTTGAACAGTGTAAACTATTTCCAGTGTAAGTTATACTGTATATTAGGGCTGCAACTAACGGTTATTTTGATAATCGATTAGTTGGGCGATTATTCCCTTTTTTACTGACCCTGCTGACGTTTCGCCATCCGTGACACCAACATGTTTTCTTTTTAAGTATTCGTGCATGACATGCCATGAAAGCTTGGTCTTGCATAGCGTGCAGGTTACCGTCTTCTTAGAGGCGTTTAATGTAAATTGCTCCCATACCTTTGAGGACCCCGGGGTGCGCGCTTTTTCCTGCAGACGCTTCTGTAACCTCTGTTGCGTGAGCGGCTGTGTATCTGTGTGTATCTTTGTGTATTTGTGCATCTTGTGGTCGCGCGCCTCAGTAACGTGAGCAGCCCAACTAATCAATAACGGCATTCGTTGACAACGAATTTCATTATCGATAATTATCGATTTTATTGATTAGTTTTTGCAGCCCTACTGTATATTGAGTTGCCCTTCAAATGGCTCAGCAGATTTCTAATGGAAATAACATTACAACATGTGTACCAGAACTCTCACTTTACCATAAACTGTGTCCAGCAGAAAAATATTTTTAGCCTCTAGCTTATATATATATATGTGTGTGTGTGTGTGTGTGTGTGTGTGTGAACATTGCAACATTAAACAAAACAGCTAAAAAAAACGCGACGTTTTCGTTTCCCCCGCTATGCAGCCAGTTTGTGTGTGGTCATGTGACTACTTGTGGTTATTGTTGCTACATCTGATTGATGAAACAGTTACGTGGTAGATCCACTGGCTACATTTCTCTGGCAAAAATAAGGAATATCTAATGTGTAGAATAAATGTTTAGAAAAGTAACGAATCGGGTGTAGACGAATGTAGCGGAATAAGAGGATGCCTTGTGGAATAAAAAAGCACAACCGATCTGATCCCACTAAAAAGGTAATGTAGCACAAATCAATGAAGCCAATGTTGGCCATGATAGAAAGCTAAAAGAACAGCCAGTGCACCACATCCTGCTGCATATGTAGCTTATCATGCAAAGAGCTTTAGGTTGATGATCCGGCCTACAGAAAACCCAGATCTCAGTCCGACCGAGTATCCATAGAATTCTGATCCATGGAGGTTCCATTCTACAACCCACAGCACCCAAAGGATTGGCTGTTAATGAGTAATGCACTGAGGGCCCAGAGCTCCTCCAGTGGCACAAGGGGAACTTACACAATACTGCGCACAATGTTTTGCATAATGTTATGGCTGTTCAACTGATGGCTGATGTTTTTGCATAAACATAAATCCATCAATTCTGTCAATACATACACTCACATAACTCAGTGACATTTGACCTAATTGTCACATCTCTCGCTTTCGCTGCAGATGAGCAGGAGACTTCAGGCTCCATTATCTACACGGTGGAGCTAAAGCGCTACGGCGGCCCCTTAGGCATCACCATCTCAGGCACAGAGGAGCCCTTTGACCCCATTGTCATCTCAGGCCTCACCAAGAGAGGTCTAGCTGAACGGTGAGGCCAGGGACAAAAGGGAAAAGACTGGAAAAGACCTTGAGTTTAGCTTCCTTATTTTACCTTCCTGCAATTGCATGACAAAAAAAGATAGCGGGATGAATGAATTGCCAAGCTGAGATTTATAGATGTTGTAATAGCATCTGTAAAGTAATCACACACAGGGTTACTGAACTTCATAAGTCACACAATTTGAGTATGAAGACAGTAGGGGGGAAATAAACCAGAAGTTAATTGATTTTTTGTGATTACCCATAATGCTTTACCCTTGTTGCTTTAACTTTATTGAGCTGTTTTGGAGCCAAGGGTGTGTTTTCACTCCTGCTCACATTACTGCTGTGTTTCACTGCAGTCAAAAAGGGAAAAAAGCATATTGTTTTACCACATTCAGTATTTCACATTTTTCTTTTTTTTATATATTTTCCTCTTTATCACATCCTACTGTAAATATTAAATTATAAAGACTAGACAGTATGCACTTTGTGACCATACCTACTTAGTAAATTTAGTGTTGAGGAAATGATCATTGTACACTCATATGGTTTTAATCTGTTTGACTATTTTAATAGAACGGGGGCTATTCATGTTGGAGATCGAATTCTTGCCATTAACAGTGTGAGTCTCAAAGGCAAGCCTCTGAGTGAAGCCATCCACTTACTTCAAATGGCTGGTGAGAGTGTGACGCTGAAAATCAAAAAGCAGGTGGATGGTAAGTTTTAATAGTGATTTCAGCTATGTTCATTTAGAGTCATCAAATATTTTTGTTTTTTTTAAAGATAAGTCAATATGAATAGTTTCAAACTTAAAGATACAGTTTAGCTTTAAACGCAGAGGAACTAGGAAAAGCAGCCATCAGTGGATAAGACAATAACTTCCAGCCGAGCTCCTGTAATGTGCAAGTGGTTTGCGTGAACGAATTTGTGTACAGTTCCCACCGGTTAAGGTATTGGACTATGGTTCGGAAGGTCCTAGGTTCAAATCCCATGACTGCCAAGTTAGGCCCTTGAGCAAGGCTCTCAACTGCTCAGATGTACATGTAAAATGAAATACAAAATGTTAGTCGCTCTGAAAAAGCCAAATGCCTAAATGTATATGCACGGATCTAAGATATTAGCTTTTTTTAGACTTAGCATTTTCGGAAGATTTATAAGAAGTAATAAACCATTTTCTTTTATATGACTGCTACATACTATATGACTGTAGTTATGAACTGTTGATTATAGCTGGAAATCAAATTAAACTTTATCTATAAAAAAAAGATTGTAGGTATAAGAGCATAAAGGTTGGCCTTCATCTATAACAATTCTTGTCTTTCTTTTACACTCTTACTTTTGTAAATCATTTTCAAAGAAGAAGCTGCAGTGCACATATAAACTTGAAATATAATAAACTGAAGTGATTTATTACATGTTTCTCCCGTTACCACAGTGACGCATACAAATGTAATGAAAAAAACACAACACAAAAAAAACAAATACAGTCATGGCCATAAATTTTGAAACAAGGATAAGTTTTTCGGCTTTTAACCTCTGTACGGCACAATAAATTTTCAGTGAAACACTCGAGATGTGGGACCAACTTTCAACTTTAATTCTAGGGTTTTGAAAAAAGGGCCATTTTACACACACACACAGACAATAAAAAAAAATTAAGTTTTATCTTAAAGGGGTCATACAGGCCTACATGCACTTTTTTAAGCTGTTTGGACTGAACTGTTTGTAAGGAGAGTGCATACACAACCACTCTACAATGATAAAGAGCTGCCCAGTGATTTTCTTTTCATTTATTACAATAACACGCCCCTTCTGAAATCAGGCCAATCTCAAATGCCTTGCACTGTGACGCCACACCACAAGAGGCCGCTCCTACACTAGTTGATTGACACTGGTGTTTTAGCAAAGACCCGCCCCGAGTGAGAAGACGCTGTCGGCCATTGTTTTTCAACGCTGGAGCAAAATGTCGCCTAAGCGAGTGTGTTGTACAGTTGTTGGGTGTAATAGCGAACACAGCAGTCGTCATTCACTACCAACATCTGAGCCGCTGAGGACGCAGTGGCTGAATTTTGTTTTTAAAGCTAACGTACCCGCCGATCTACCTAAATGCGTTCATGTTTGCGCTAATCATTTTTCACCAGACTGCTTTATAAACGCGGGTCAATATAAAACAGGTTTTGCTGCGAAGCAGCTCCTAAAAAATGGATCTGTACTAACTTTGTGTTCCTGCTTCATCTTCACCAGGCTCAGTGAGTGTAATTTCTTTTTCTATGAATCTTTGCAGATCACCTTTTTAATAATCACGATGAATGCGGAGTGTAAGTTAACTTATACTCTCATAGAACATGGTTATGGCTTCTTCTCTATGTACATCCGTCTCTATAAAATCCCTAATCGCCCGTTTATAATAAACAATGCATTAAGGTGATTGTCTAGTTGCAAACTGTGTACGTAGTCGGAAAACTATATTATGCTTACCTTTGTAACGTTAGATGGTTTATAACGATGTCTATAGAAGATTAAGAAGTCATGTAAACACATCAGTAATAACATCGCGTCCGTATCTCTCTCAGTAAGCTTCTCCGCTTTATGTTGTTGTTGCTCGCGGCAGCGCAACAGCCCGTTAATTCATGCACATGCAGTGATGAGAAAGACAAATCGAGTCGATGCATGTCCATTCTTTTATTTTCTGCGTTGTCAGGCGATATTACAAACTTCGGCGTAGGTTCCGTACTTAAATCAAACCAAAAACTACTTAAGAAAACAGGCTCAGGCTCTATATTCCAGCGTTTTCCAGTTTGGACTGCATTACCCACAAAGCATTGCCCGCACTGGACTACATTCCCGTGGCTCTACCCCACGTGTGTTGTACAGACACGCCCCACAGAACTGGGGGGCGGGCTCAGCAGAGATCATAAGCATTTAAAGGAACATGCACTGAAACAGGTTGCTGAGAACAGAGCTAGTTTTTACCAGTTAAAAGTAGTGTTTTTTTTTACACAACCATTGAGAATTTTTTATTAAATATATTACAAACTTTTCATTAGGACCCTAAAGATCATATTAACACTTAATAAAAAATGTTTCTGGATGATCCCTTTAACATTTTAATTATTTCTAACACTGTTTACTAAAAAGCATCACCAATTTCATTCATCCTAGTGCCAGATGAGAAGAAGAAGAGCACTATAGATATTGATACTGAGCTCAGTGATAATGACGACTCGGAAATGACGGACTCTCAGAAGACCAGTAAGCTGTCAGAGATCTATTCCACCACCATCCCCAGCGTAGACTCGGCCATGGAATCATGGGATGGATCTACTATAGATGCTAGTTATGGGAGCCAAAGTAAGATCACTTGCTCATAAGCCTTACACCCAAGGATTTGCCTGCATATTTCTTTTGCATATGCAGTAATTATTTATTTTCCTTATACTGTAGGTGGATACGTCCAACAGGTAGCAGGTATCGCCCTACATCCACATGAGTGGCGCAGTGCCAAGAACAGGAACAGCACCCCTCCTCCGGGCCATCGGAAGAACTACCTGCTGAGTGATGGAGGATTCAGTGAGGATGACTGGGACAAGAATGCTGGGTAAGTCCTATCTCAGTCTACACACATGGAGCTAACTTGATCTAAGGATGGGTCACAAGAAGTAGTCACAAGACCCGGCTGCAATCATTAATGACAGTGCACGCTGTAAATGTGCCAATGTTACTGTAATCACCAGTGAAGTGCATTTAGATCAGTTCAGTTGTATCTGAATAGAGCAGAAACAGGAATCTTGAAGATCTGTCTTAAACAGTCTTAAAGATTACAATGGTCTGCAGTATCTAGGTGACATTATCCACTAAATCAAGGTTGAAACTTGAGGTTGAGCCAAGAAGTGGAAGCAAGTCAGGATCAAGTACTGTCTCGACAAGGAAAGAGAAAATAATAATTATTAGGTACAGTATGCTCTGATGAAGCAATGACTCTGGCAGCTATTTCAGCTATCACAGTGGAACTAAAATAAATAGGACAGCTAGAAGACAGCAGAGTCATGGGGGCACCCTGGGACAAAAAGCTATTCCATGGTCAACAAACCATTACAGATAAAATAGTTTGCACTGATTTAAAGTGCATCATAAAACAGCAAAACAGATAAAAAATTCTTGAAAATGTTTAAACAGTATGCTAGAATGTACTGTAGATGTGCTACTGTACAGAGCTGCTAATATGGAGGTATTAAAGTATGTTATAGTATGTATACAAATGTGCTTAGTAAAAAGTATCTGACAGTGTAAATGCCATCCAGGCAATTACCCTTTGTGTTTAAGACTAATAGTTTATAAATCTGATAGTAGACTAGTATGTTATTCACCATCCCTTACATGCAAGCATGCAAATGTATCAGTTCCAAGGTATTCATCTGTGGGAGTATTCAAGAATGCGTATGTGTCAGTGTTCACACAGTGTATGTGTGGGTGTATGCTGGTATGCAATTGTGCTAGAATGCCGTCATGCTTTTATGTGTTTGTGAAAGCATGCAAATTATTTACAAGGAGTGATCTAGTCGGACCGGGCCTTGTGGTGAAATTTCACATGAATAAAAGTATGAAACCAATTGACATTTACAGAAGACTTTAAGCATGGTACTTTAATGAGACTCGGCAAAAATAAAACATTTGGATGGGTACAAATGCATAATGCATTCATTCTCGTAAACAATAAATGAATGGAATGTATGATCCTTGAAAATCAACAGGTAACTTGTCGCCAACTTGCAGAAGAGATGCATCTGTCTGTGGGAACTGTACACACAATCATTCACAAACACCACTTACCCATTTCAGGAACTTATCTGGACTTTATTGCCACATCGCCCATACAGTCCTGACCTCGCTCCAAAGGTTGGAAAGTCCAAGCGTTAGGCAGGCAGTCTGATCATGGCACCGGCATACTGAGAAAACTTTATCAAAGCACTAGTGTAACGCTGGGATAAGAGCATTAGTGTAACAGGGGAATATACTGTATATACTGTATATACTGTAGAAATAAAGCAATCAAAAGTCCTGGTTTGTCTTTAACTCACCTTGTAGTATGAAAGTATCCTAATGGTTCTTTATGCAAGCATATGATTTATCCAGTCAAAACAAATCCCCAATTTTGTTACCTGCAATAATCTGCAGTGGAAGTTTTTAAATTTTAAATCGTTTTCAATTAGACTTTCTCATGTTATACTTGACTCGACAGAAAAAGCACGCAGTAAATTCAGGAACATTCGGATCATCTATGGGATGGAACTACTGAATTAAGCGGTTGTTAATCATGTTATAATTTGCTACCATTAGTTGTTTTTCTTTTCTTTCTTTTTTTATTATTAGATTATTATATATTTTTTTATTAGATCTATTTAGCATCTTGCTAAAGACCAAAGTTCTGACATTCTTGGGGATATTGTTGTTCCTCAAATCCCCATTGCCGCAAGCTGTCTCCCCCCACTAGGCTAGCTTGTGGCGTCTGTCTTACTAAGAATAGTGTCAGTCTGAGTTTGCCAAGTGTGATTCATTGCTTATTCTAATTACTGCTGCAGATTTGCCAGCCAGACGACTGCTGATGGCATCATGTTGGACCATGAAGACAACTTCTGGTGCCAGGCCCTGGAAGACTTGGAGACATGTGGGCAGTCTGAACTCCTCCGTGAGATCGAGGTAAAATGGGGAGAGAAATGAACTCATCATGAGAGCATTTCCACACTAAGGCTCTAAATTCAAGACTGTCATGGCCTGAAACAGAATGATAAAAGGAAGATGTTTCTTCAAGGTGCAACACTAAGTAATAGTAGTTTCAAGGTCAACTGTTAAGGATTGGATAATCTGAACAAAATTGGCATGCAATAAATGATTTGTAGTATGAATCATATGGGAGGATTTTATAATAGCACTATCATAGGTGTGATGCAGAATAAATCTTTGGTCTCAGCACAGAGCATCCATAACACCGTCCCGTCTAATAAACCAGAACCAGATCAGCTTCTGCACTCACACAGAAATGTATGACAATAAGTATTACATTTCTTTGTCTATTAAGTTATATGAGTCAAAAATGATCCATACTCCGGCTGTAGAATTTATTTTAATTAACTTTTATTAACGACAAATACCTCATTTTTGATAGTCTCCTTGCTTTTTAATACACTTTGTCCGTCTGTCAAACAGCTTTCGTATTCCCTCATTAAAAATGTATTAAGCTAATAATTTCCCATCATGCCCTCCACTTTCTTTATTAGATTCAATATTTGAATGTAAATCAGTCCAAAAACAAACTATACGCAGGATTTATGAAATACTCAATATGTATGATTTAACACCCTTAGACTTACTTAGGAATAAATGGGAGACAGATTTAGATGAACCAATTTCAGAGGAAATCTGGCACAAAATAATACAGGGAATTCTCTCATCATCCATTTGCCTTAGACATGCTGTAATACAATTTAAGATTGTGCATCGTCTACATTGGTCAAAAGTCAGACTCTCTAGGATTAAAGCTGACATAGACACCACGTGTGACAGATGCAGACAGGCTCCTGCAACTCTGCTGCATATGTTCTGGACTTGTCCAAGACTCTACATGTTCTGGACCAATATTTTTGAAACTTTTTTTGGAGTATTTGGAGAGATAGTAGAGCCAACTCCATTTGTTGCATTGTTTGGTGTGCCTGCACCGCTGTCTTCACTTCTTCATTATCATAAATAAACCTTTTTACATAGGGCTGCTTTCAGGGAACCAAACAGGTGAAATTCTGATGGAGGAAGATCAGGACTATAGACAGGATGACAACACCTCAAAATTAAGTTTTGCTAAGTCTGTGGGCAGAAATGTGCGGATATGCAAGACCACAACGCACTTTTATAGCAGACCTCTACATTTAAGTTTAGTTTTAGGCATCTCACTGTAACGAGCACTAATGATTGTTGAAACTTTTTGCCTGATAATGTTCCAATAATGAAAACTATGTTGAGTAGTACCTTTGTATAGAGCAGGAGTCGGCGCTCCGAAGCCGCGTGTGGTTCTTTCATCCCTGTGGCTTTGGAAAACAAATAATGAGTATTTAATTTAAATTTATTTTATTTTAGTTCATTAGTCTTTTAAATCAGGCGGCACGGTGGTGTAGTGGTTAGCACTGTCGCTTTGCACCTCCAGGGTCCGGGTTGGATTCCCGGCCAGGCTCGATTCCCGTCTCTGTGTTCATGGAGTTTGCATGTTCTCCCCGTGCTTGGTGGGTTTCCTCCGGGTACTCCGGTTTCCTCCCACAGCCCAAAGACATGTAGGTTAGGTTAACTGACGTTCCCAAATTGCCCGTAGAGTGTGAATGGGTGTGTGAGTGTGTGTACTGTATGTGCGTGTGCCCTGCGATGGATTGGCACCCTGTCCAGGGTATACCCTGCCTCGTGCCCTAAGCCATATATATATATATATATATATATATATATATATATATATATATATATATTTTGTCGTTTAAAATATGCATCACAACCACCGATGTGCGACACCCGCCGGCAAGTGATTTATTGACTTTTCGACCCGCCGGTTTTATTCAGATTGATAGCTGACTGCACGCTCTAGTACACGGGGTAAAAGGATGACGGCACACAGAGGCAGATGCCATTTTTTTGTTTGCTGCAGGTGGGTAATTTCAGTTTGGCTTTTTATTTTATAAATACAAGGAGGACTCGAATAGACATTAAGTATTTTATTTGTAAGTAACCTTCAACCCCGGATTTTTTTTTTTAGTTCAAAATGTCTTTGTTGCATGCAGTTCATTGATTTCATAAATGCAACACACCATAGATTTTTATACATGGCATAAGGGTAAAAAAACAAGATATACTGTATGCAGTTTTATCTTTATTTTAAACGTCAAAATGTTATTTTTTTGGCTACCAGTGTTTTCTTTTTTTGTGGATAACGGGTCCTAATGGCTCTTTGAGTGTTTAATGTTGCTGACCCCTGGTATAGAGGAAGAGTTACTCTACCGACATATGAAATATGAATCCACATATGCGAGTTAATAAAAATGAAGGCAAAGAGAAAGTCAAAGACAAAGCATGCAGCAAGAAAAAGGCAAAATACCCAGCCAACGTCCTCACAGCAAGCTGGTGTTTTGAAAGAGAGAGCGGCATGCCATTAGTCAAGCGTGCACTCTCAGTTTACTGTAAGTGTTAAAACACATGTACTGTAAGTCACACATAAATCCTTGGTAATGGCGGAGTCGCCCCGAGAGGATCAAAAGCCTTATTTTTAGTTCGCAGAGCCTCGTTTAGTCTCAAGGACATGGAGGAGCACTGTTAGCTTTTTGTTTTCAGTTTTCTTTGGTTTCCTTTTTAGCTTCTAATTAATAACCCCACGCTATTTCCAAACTCTCATAAGCACTCTCTAATGGACTCCTATTTTACTGATCCCCTCTGAAGTCCTGTGTGAGGGCTCTTCTACGTAAATATCATTCCATCCCGTGGTGCGGCTCTCTAACTCGCACCACATAACAAAAGCTTTTTAAGTAGATTCAGGTGTTTAGAAAGATAGCTTTTATTGTTATCCAAAAACCTGTGGCTCCAAATCTGTAAACAAGTTGAATTCCTAGAGAGCGTGATGGAAAAAAAACTCTCTTTAAAAATGCAGAAATCAAAAAGCAACTCAATTGAAAAAAAAAAAAACCTGCACAGCACTGTTTGAAGTTTACTCTGATCCTCTCGCCTTTGATTTGGTTCAGATCTGCAATATAATTTCATGTTGTGAAACAAAATTTTAACGTGGAGTATTACAACTCCTGAAAGTTCAATTTGTATTTTTCCACTCATGTTGTGCTTCCTGTAAAAATTCTTTGAGTGCATGTCCCCAGGTTCATTGACCTACCTGTTGTTTACTCCCTGCAGTTTAAGTGCCAATTTCAGGTTGCCTGACCATCATTTTGTACGTAACCACCTCTGTTTTGAAAGCACCACTAAACGAATTATGGAGTAGCATTTATTAATGTTTAGCTTCTTCAAGCACAAAACAATCTGTAAGTCTTTATCCATTTTATGGAGCTAAATGAATCTTTGGCTAACCCAGTTACACCACTTAAAACACAGTAAAGCGGAGATTGCTCCACTATTGTATATATACTAACCACTAGGGACGAGCATTGCAAATTAGCTTTGGCTATAAGTGCTATAGTATGAACCTGTTAAGTGTCCCTACTTGTCTCTATTAAATAAATGAATAACATTTCATTATTCTCCTATACTCACTGGCCAACACTCTTTCTTTTGACCACACTTAGCTTAAAATAAGGTGTGTAATGTGGTGACAAATTTGTGTAAAAATGTTTCCTTATACCCCCCAGAACCACTCTTTCACAATTTGAGGCCTGAAATATCCCTGTGCCGTCAGAGAAGAAAAAAATACTTGATACCCTGGTCATTTAATACATTCAGGTCATCAGTTGACTTTATTTTATTGCCACAAATTGTCTAGACACTGCCAAGTCACAACACTGCCTCCAGATGCTTGTACAGTGAGCACTATGCATGATGGATACGTCACTTCATGTTCTTCCCGACTTATCCTAACACCCATTACTCATCTAGATTTATTAGATCACTTGACAATACACATTTAAGCGATCTCCGATCACGGTAATTCATTGTCTATTTCTGACCAGCTTTGGACAGTTCTTAACCCAATGTCAATAAATATAGCTCCTTTTTAGTTGTATTCTTTTGTTGATGCAAACGCTTCAGAAACAGTGCTTTTTTGTCAGGCAGTGTATATTATAATAATGTTGTATTATAATAGCACTTTCCTTATTGGAATTGGAGTAGAAAACAAAACATCAAACTAACAAATCTGCTGTAGTATACATCACCATGTGGTGTACTCATTTTTTTTTTCTTCCATGTGGCCCTGACCTATGTGACATTTAAACAAACAACCAAAAAATAACAACCAGAGAAACTCTACATAAAGGTCAGGCTTTTCTGCGTGTCATTGGACTACTGACCTCTCTTCTGGATCTGTACCATGTCCAGGTCAACTACAGTACATTGCTGCTTCTCCCAGGATGTGGCAGTTTTAATCAGGATTGTAGTGTCTGTATGCGCTGTTGTTATAATTTTATTATATGTATACTATTATGTTGGCTAAAATTGTGTGCTGGATTACTGAATATTAGCATGAATTTCAGAAATATTATATGGCACTGATTCAGCCATGGACACAAGGCCACGCTCTGAGTGCCGCAGGTAATCAGGGTAACAAATAGCTGATACTTCTGACACAATATGACTAAATATTTGTTTTATTTTTTGCTCCATCAGAAAAAATAGTCCAAGAAACCACATTTGGAATGTGTGTTGCACATAGCAAATGTAGTAAATGTTTCAATGTAGCACACTTCTGCTGGAACATTCCTTAAAGCTGCAGTTTTTGATTTGCTCTAACACAGTTTATCAGTCTATCCATTACAGTTTGTCCCTTCTCATAGTAGCTACATTTTTTAAATCTCAATACAATAGCAGCTGGAAGTAGATGGAATATATTAGGCTGCAAGTGAACCTTTTTTCCTAAAATTGATGTATTGGAAGCAGAAAAAAATGGGCAAGCATAAGGCTTTGAGTGACTTTGACAAGGGCCACATTGGAATGGTTAGAGGGTTCAGTGCAGCTCCAAAACTGCAGCTCTTGTAGGATGTTCCACAAGAAAAAGTAATCCAAGGACGGAAAACCGGTGAACTGGCAACAGGGTCATGGGTGGCCAAGGCTTAGTGAGGCATACTGTATGTGAGTGAAGGCTGGCCCGTGTAGTCTAATTCAATAGAAGCTCTAGTGTTGTTCAACTAAATGAGAGGGTTGATGCTGTTTGTGATAAAATGGTGTCCGAACACACAGCCAACACTGTTATAGTGGCGAAATATGCAACCTACAATATTAGGCAGGTGATCATAATGTTAGGGCTGATCTGTGTGTATAATAAAGTGGAGTGATCCAAACAGTCAAAGGGACCAGTGCTGTTATACTCCAGGGGCAGCCTACAGTTATGAAAAATAAACCTAGCATAGAAGTGCCAAAACTTCCCCTGGGGAACTTGCCAAGTTCCCCGAATGTCCACTGGGAGTTTCAAAAGCGAGTCAATTCCCAAAGGCCCCCTTTTTAAAATGTCCAACTTTACAACAGCAGCAAACATTTGCAGCCTGGTACAAAAACAGTTTTGGTCCCTATAGCTAGATTTTTCATTCATAGTTCAACTGCGCAGAGTGAATTTTCATGTATCTTATCAGTTAAAATTATATTAAGCCATAAAATAATACATAATTTGAGTGAAAGATGCATGCTTGCTGTCTGTTGTGCACCACTTTAGCTAACCTGCTAAATGGAATTTTAGTAGTTTAACTTGCAACAAAAAATTTAGGCATTTTCTAGCTGAGGTAACGAAGTTTGTTCTTACCATCAACCAGGCACTGTTTGTTCTGTCCATTTGCCCCATACTGATTAACCAGGGTTTAGACGAAGTCAGCTAGTGTCAAGGTGGCAAAACCTATGGGAGATGTCATGGAGGGAATGTCCAGTTTTTTTTATACAGTAAAAGCCTCATAGAATAGCACATGTTCAGTCAAACTAGTGGAACGCAACTGACTGTTGAATAATATTCTAATCAGTTCAATTCAGTTTTTATTATATGGAGCTTTTAACAATAGTCATTGTCTCCTTAAGAGTACCCAACCTTTACAGGGAACCCATTTTCATTTGGGTGATATCTGATAGTAATGACTGATCTGTCATCATACTGAGTGTGTTAGGAGGCTAAAAGTGACACCTTACACCATAAATACCTAAACAAAGCAGCAAAGCTATTGAAGATGTGTATTTTCTTAAAGAATATACCTGTATTACCTAATGTTTGTTCAATCAATGTCTCTAAATATGTCCACATAAATGAGCAAAAAATTACAAATCAACATGCTACTAAATGACAAATGATATGTAGTTGTGGTCTGCAAATATTAAAAATAGCTTTAGCTTTAATCCTAAGATTCACAAGTTACCAACAACAAAGAAGCTTATTTAAAGGGAACCTAGTAGGCAAAATTGAAATGTTTGTCATTTCTTAGGCATCCAGATGAATCTCCGTTGTCTATGTATCAACAAAAAGAATAGGGAAAAAATCCTGCTTTATTTTCCCTCCCATTTTAAATTGGTTAAAGCTTCAACAAGCTAATTATATTTTTGCCGTATTATAACCACATACTGTATAAGAAGATACATAAACATATAAGAAGATACAGTATTCTCGCAGGTGGTTGCTCAGCTCTGCCGTTATCTGTTGAGGCATGGATCTGCAGTAGGTACAGACATTGAAACAGTGTGTTCAGAAGATGAATGAAACAGGCAATTTAATGTATAAATACTGTAAATGCACTGCATCTGAGGGATATTTCAGGTCGAGCATTAAAACACACACGCGCACATTTTGGTGGACTTCTGAGATGTGTCTCAGCTTGTTACAGAAATAGTAAAATATGGAACTTTTAAGGTTTTAGTTCATATCGGCCAATCTGCTCTATTGATTCTTTTGTTTGTTATTTAAAACAAACTTTGGGGTCAGGGTTCGGGGGAACCTCAGGTCATAGTGAGGACAATAATCGCACCAGTTCCTATACAAGTTCCTAATTTAGGTTTCTATACTGTCCTGAAGTGAACCTGATGAAGCTTATGTTTGACTATTTAACAATGTATATCGTGATGACTTTTCACACACATGAAAATAAAAACTCCTGAATGTTCCTGCATCTATAGCCTAATCTCTTGGACCTGTTTCTTCTGGTGGAAATCTTCCAAGTTCATAAAAGATTGATAGCTACTGGTGTTTATGAACATTATTAGACTGATAAGACTGTTGTATTTATCATTTTGGCCTGGCTGATAAGAGGTCACACTAACTAGTTGCTACTGTTGTTGTTATTGAGTCTGGTAATAAAAGTAATATAACTCCAATTCCAAAACAAGTTGGGGCAATATGGAAAAAGGAATAGAAAAGAAAAAGGAGTTATCTGCAAAGCAAACACACATTATTTGATGAATTACCATGTGAATTGTTAAAAATACACTCATTTTAAATGTTGTGGCTGTAAAATTTAAACATGTTTAACTGGTACCCTTACAGATAAGCAATTTCCCCATGCGTTGGGCACTGACACCCCAACAATGACAGATGCTTGCTTTTGTACCTGATGTTTTTTTGAATGTCCTTTTTACCATGGAAGTGACCAATTTAGCTTCCCAAAAATGTTGCTAACTTCAGCTCTTTTGGTGAGTTACAGTGTATGTGCCCCAATTATGGCCATTTTTTAGCATTATACTGTCTCACTTCGAGCAGAAATAATTTAAAATATAAATTTAATATTTCTAAATATTCTTTATTTCTTTGAGTATTGACGCTTCTAGAAACCCTGTAAAACTGTTAAATGAAATTTTCCATGTTAAATAAGGAATCCCCCCCCCCCAAAAAAAAAAAAAATCTGTAACATTCATACCCATGTCAAATTCATGCTGCAATATATTTTAGAATAATACCCCTTTTCAGTGTGTTTATAGACAAGGATTTCTCATGCACTGACTTAAGCATATGGATTACACAGTGAATTATCTCTAACTGGTTCTAAAAAAATTATACTTGTCAGCCATCACCATTAAAGTCAATATGTCAAAAATAATTTCCCCAAGTCGAAATAAAGATATAATGCCTAAGAATTTTCCAATAGGTAAATGTTCCATGGAATGGAGCAAAATGATGGTCCTGAAAAGCAAATAAATGACATCATTATAGCTTTCCAATTGCATTAGAGCATTTCTAAATCGCCACTTGGAAGCCAATCAGAGTTCTATACAGAGCTCCATATTGAACACTGATGAGCTGATTTAGCAGTAATCACCACTTGGCTCTTGTCCTCCCACTTAGGCCTCTATAATGACGGGCAGCACTGTGAGTTTGGGAGTAGAGAGCATCAAGTCTCAAAGCGAATCAGGGAGCCAGGCCAACCTCAGCCCTGTCAAAAAGAATTCGCATCCTCGCAATGAGGCCAAGAGCAAGAGCACGCTGCGCATGTCGGAGAAGACCTGGGAATCACGGAGGATCAAGGAGGAGATGCAAGAGATTCTGTCACCTACTCCACTAGAACTGCACAAGGTCAGCCTATGGTATACCATACTAGCGATGTACAGTAGATAGCATCAGATAGCAATGTAGACTGGATGTAAATGTGTTTAAATACCTGATTAGGAAAGAACAGATAATGCTTTCTTATATACATACATACACATAAATATAGTTACATACACAAACATGAACTTTATGACAATATTGGGCACGCAATTATTATTTACGATTACTTTATTTGGGGAAGAATGATTGTTCTCCTTACATCTTTAACATTCAGTTTAAAATGAATTCCTTTTGTTTCATTTACAGTATATAGCACTTTTAACAGTGGTCATTGCCATAAAAAATTATGGAAATGGGTTTGAAAATGTAAGAAAATATTTATAAATCATAATTATCAGATTGTAATCCTTGTTCCTTGTAATGAACAAAGAAAAATTCCCTGAGATGGCAATAGGAAAAATCCTTGAGAGGAACCAGACTCAAGAGAATAATACTTATAATAGTAAGTATAAATAAGTATGATGCATGAATGTATTTATAAAACTTTTGTGTGTGTATTCTGAAATTAACACAGGGACAAAATTATACATACAGGGTCCATAATCGACTTACAGTATGCATTACTAATATTTGGTTTAATGTCCCTTTGCAAGTTTTAACCTAAACAGATGCTTTTGGTACTGTATCCGCCATCAAGCTTCTAGCTGAAATCTGGTTCTGTTATTTGCCTGGCCATTTGGACAAAATTGGTGGTATTTAATTCAATTTGTTGGCACCTGGCATAGACCTGACTTTTCTTATTAATTTTCCAGATGTGGTCAGTTGTAAAATCTAGAATTCTACACATCATGCTGGAATTGCTAGTCTTTTTAACTTGAGGGTGGGGGGGCTGAAAGAAGAAATAAAAGAAAGAAGACAGAAAGGAACAAATAAATGAACCAACAACATGATGAACAAACACACTGAGTATAAATCCTTGTGAATTGCGAATATGTACGAGAGCAGAATTTTTGTGAATCTGTTCTGAAAGCAGAATCTTGTAAAATGCATGTTTTGTAGTTTTACAATGTGGATCTAAAATTCATTGAATTGACCTTTCTTAGGTGACAGTGATTAAAGATCCAGAAAGAGATGATTTTGGCTTCAGTGTATCAGATGGTTTCTTGGAGAAAGGAGTCTACGTGAACATGATCCGGCCCGAGGGTCCAGCAGACCGTGCAGGGCTTAGGCCATATGACAGGATCCTCCAGGTGCTCACACCACCATGATATTTTTGCTTGCCTCAGCTGCATGTCTATTTTTTGTTTTTAACTCTCATAGGTTTTTTTAATGTAAGCACTTGGATACTGTACATAGTGATGTGCAGAAAGTACTTGAACATGTCTTGAGAGGCTAAGGAAGTACTAGCTCCCACTTAAAAATGTACAGTCTCCATGAGTGCTTCCTCGTGAAACAGACAGCAGATATGTGTATAACACAGCATGACTGTTCCTTTTTTTAATACATTTTCCAGTGCATTAAAGATTGGTGCTTGTAGAACATTTACATTTATGTTATATTTATTCATTGTAGCTATAATGTTCAGTGAATATAAAAAGTCTACAACACCTCTGTTATTATTGAGTAATTAAGTAGAAAATTCTTCAGGTTTTAATGATCTCCCATATCTTGAGTAGAGCCCTGGTCCCAGCTAAAAAAAAGGAGACCAATAACATAATGCTGCCACCACCATGTTTCATGATGGGTGTGTTGTTCTTTGTGTTCAAAGTCTCTTGTTTTATTAGATGAACATGTGTTTTAGAATTATATCTTATTTTAAAGATTTAGCATTTTCTATTTGAAGCAATATTTAGTTAGGAAAAGTTCTTCTTCTTATTATTATTATATGAGAAAGGGCTTCCATTTGTGCCTTGTTATTATTAAAACATTTTGTAAAAAAAAATAATAATAATAGTTTTTTGTCACTATAATAATTAATTAATATAGTTTAACTTTTAATTTAAAACAAAAACTTGCAATTTTAATTAGTGTGTGTAAACTTATATCCACCATATGTAAAAACAGGCATGTATGACCTTTAAACTTTTATAACTAATTTATATATTAGATACAGTGAAACCTCGGATTACAAATAACGCAGCAAGACGAGCAAAGATTTCTAATAAATTTTGACTTGAAAAACGAGCATTGTCTTGGTTTATGAGCACCGAGTATCACGTAGCACGCATGCGCTTCTTGTTTTGACGCCAAGCATCACGTGATCACAACTAAGCCAATGGTTTTTCAATCGTCTCCCCTGGGTCTTAGTGCGCGTTTCTTACTGGTATAATCAACATCTGTGCACTCGTGTACTGTTTACTATAACACTGTGACCATGTGTGTGTGTGTGAAACATATTTTATTTTGTGTTTGTAAGCGTGTTTGTACAGCGTGCATGTGTGTGCGCGCATATAAAGCAAGAGCAAGTCTCTTAGAGGGTAAAGATACATTTTTTCTCTCTGTATTAGCCTGTCATGTTTCATTTTACCTTTGAAAAGAATCGCGACAGAGCAGAGTTTCTGTGTGTGACACCGTGCCCCACAACAACATACACACACACACACACACTCTCTCTCTCTCTCGCCTTTACAACCCCCCTCTCACCCCTCCTCCTCTGGGCTTCCCACACACACACACACACACACACACTCTCGCCTTTACAGCCCCCCTCACACTCCCTTCTCCTCTCGGCTTCGCACACACATACAGATGCACGCTCTCTGCCTTACACAGAAACTCCGCTCTGTCACGATTCTTTTTCAAAGTAAATGCAGGTTCATTTGTTGTTGTTTTTTTACCTTTACAGCAGTGATTCGATTAGTATGCCCTAACGCGAGTGTGATTAGCGATGTTCCTTGCAAATTTTTCCGATAAAACAGTCTCTCCGTTAATGTGTGTGTGTGTGTGCACGGACATTACACACACACACACACACACACACACACACACACAGCGCCTGCATTCACAAACGGAAACACTTATCCGTCAGGATTTATTTTTACTTTTTTTAAAGGTAAAGTGCAGGTTCGTTTGTTTTATTTTTTTACTTTATATTTTGTATTAATTATTTTTATGTATTATTTTTTGGGGCTGTAAAACGAATAATTTGAGTTTCCATCATTTCTTATGGGAAAATAATTTGGTTTACAAGTGTTTTGGAATACGAGCACACTTCTGGAACAAATTATGCTCGTAATCTGAGGTTCCACTGTATTAGAATTTTTTTCATAGTATATTTTTAATATCCTTTCTCTTCCGGTTCCTCAGTTTCTTGGTTATCACAGAAAAGCAGACCACATTTGATGACTGCATTTAAAATAGGCTTAGAAATGGGACAGGCTTAGTCATACGCTATGACGCAGTATATATCAGTTTTCAAATGCGTCCTTCAAAGGATGCAGCCCCGGAATTGAGACACACACAACACATAGCCTGTTTTTTTACCTGTGCTTGTAAACCTGATTTTTTATGATTATGATTATGATTATGATTATTATTATTATTATTATTATTATTATTATTTGTCTGCCTCTATTAAATTCCTGTTTACTGCAACTGTGTTCACCTTCCTGGTTTCTGATAGTATACTTCACCGATCATGCACTTATCAGGCATGTCCTCAGTAAACTATGCCAGGACCTCTCTGAGGTTCACCTAGAGCGGACCCATGTTTGCCAAGGGCAATAACAATGTATTTAGAGTATTAAACTGCACAATGTCCACCATGCAGTTGTCCCAGCGATGGCACCCAAGCAGTCCACAAGCTGAGTGGCGTCAGTGGTGGAGGCACTATTGATGGAGCGGTTTGAGGTCGGCCAGCTGTGCAGTGAGCTTCTTGAGTATGAATCTCTTCTACTGCATTCACGGTTGACAAAGTATTTTGTCTGAAACCAGAACTGCAATTCAATACTTCGTGGACATGTTTGTAGGCCAGGTTAATGGTGGTTCATGGTGCGTGCTTGATGAATAAAGGTGCAGGTATACAGTAAAGGGAACCAGAAGTGTCCTGCTTTAATTACTAAACAGTTTTAGCATTCACTAAAATACTGGAACCGTACTGGAAACTACTAAAAAAGTACTGTGACACAGTATATATAATTATTCTTACGTTCCCAGGTCAATCATGTGCGGACACGAGATTTCGACTGCTGCTTGGCCGTGCCTCTTATCACAGAAGCTGGAGATAAACTGGAGCTGGTTATTAGCAGAAACCCATTAGCTCAGCCTGGTGTCGGTCAGCCTCTCGACTGTCATTCACTCCCAGTTCCTTTGACTCACAACCGAGAGCACAGCAACAACACCATGGACCTGTGACAGCACCCTAACCCTGAAAGGACACACACAAAACTTACTAGGACTTTTTCTACATGTCTTTCAACACAATCTGAATCTTGGACCATATGTTTAACAAATGTGACAGTTTCAGATTCCTGTTTTCTGTAAAAACATAAGCAATGTTCTGTGCTTTTTTTTTTTTTTTTTTTAAGAGAACTGTGATAATACTGTAGTAAAACAGGAAGTGTGAACGAGCTGTTAGACTTTTCTGTTTTTACCATAAACAAAAAGCTGCTTCTTGTCCAGGAGCATAAAAAACAAAAACGATCCTTAAAGAATTTATCCCATTATGTGTAGTATGAACAGGCCATTCAAACATTGTATTTTTTCAATATGAAGCCAAAGGCAGAGTTAACATGAGCTCATTTCTTTTTTGCTCTCTCCCTGCACTGATCAATCTAGGCTAAAACAAAACCTACTGTAAGAAATGTGCTGTTTGATTTCTGAACAAAGATATGCCACAACACACTGTTCCTTTATTTGGAAGAGGCGGTACAACCGCTTGGTTTTGTTTGTACAAGAAGACAAATTTGTTTCTCACATTGCCACCCTCCCACACGTCCTATAGCAGTGATATGAAGAAATAAAAAACAAACACAACCCTCTTCTACCATTCATAAAATTATATAATCAGGAAAAGGAAAAAATGGACTTTGCCCATGTGCACACACCCACACACAGAGCGTTTGATACTCGGATTGGCTTTTATGATTTTGGGTCTCTATTCTTACATGAACTTTTTCATGTTTTGTAGTGTTACAATTAGGATTTAACATTTATTTCATTGGAACTTTTTACTATTTAATTTAAACAATATATTTGTTAAATAAGGGGTTGCTTTTTTGCCTGGGTTTGCCTATGTACTCTTTATTTCTAATTCTTATTTAAATCTTTAGGAATATGACTCAGCTCTGATATAATTTAATTATCTTTCGTTTAAAGGGGTCATCCAGACACATTTTTCATTAAATGTTAATATGATCTTTAGGGTCCTAATGAAAAGTTTTCAATATATTTAATTAAAAATTCTCAATGGTTGTGTAAAAAAAACACTACTTTTACCTGGTAAAAACTAGCTCTGTTCTCAGCAACCTGTTTCAGTACATGCTGCTTTAAATGCTTATGATCTCTGCTGAGCCCGCCCCCCAGTTCTGTGGGGCGTGTCTTCACAACACACGTGGGGTATAGCCACGGGAGTGTAGTCCAGTGCGGGCAATGCTTTGTGGGTAATGCAGTCCAAACTGAAAAACGCTGGATTATGGAGCCTGAGCCTGTTTTCTTAAGTAGTTTCTGGTTTGATTTAAGTACGGAACCTACGCGGAAGTTTGTAATATCGCCTGACAACGCAGAAATTGAAAGAATGGACATGCATCGACTCGATTTGTCTTTCTCATCACTGCATGGGCATGAATTAACGGGCTGTTACGCTGCCGCAAGCAACAACAACTAAAGCGGAGAAGCTTACCGAGAGAGATACGGACGCGATGTGTTTACTGATGTGATCGTTATAAACCATCTAACGTTACAAAGGTAAGCATAATATAGTTTTCCGACTATGTACACCGTTTGCAACTAGACAATCACCTTAATGCATTGTTTATTATAAACGGGCGATAAGGGATTATATAGAGACGGATGTACATAGAGAAGAAGCCATAACCATGTTCTATGAGAATGTAAGTTAACTTACACTCCGCATTCATCGTGATTATTAGAAAAGGTGATCTGCAAAGATTCATAGAAAAAGGAATTACACTCACTGAGCCTGGTGAAGATGAAGCAGGAACACGAAGCGTTAGTACAGATCCATTTTTCAGGAGCAGCTTCGTAGCAAAACCTGCTTTATATTGACCCGCGTTTATAAAGCAGTCTGGTGAAAAATGATTAGCGCAAACATGAACGCATTTAGGTAAATCGGCGGGTACGTTAGCTTCAAAAACAAAATTCAGCCACTGCGTCTTCAGTGGCTCAGATGTCGGTAGTGAATGACGACTGCTGTGTTCGCTATTACACCCAACAACTGTACAACACACTCGCTTAGGCGGCATTTTGCTCCAGCGGCGACAAACAATGGTTGACAGCTTCTTCTCACTCGGGGCGGGTCTTTGCTAAAACACCAGTGTCAATCAACTAGTGTAGGAGCAGCCTCTTGTGGTGTGGCGTCACAGTGACAGGCATTTGAGATTGGCCTGATTTCAGAAGGGGCGTGTTATTGTAATAAATGAAAAGAAAATCACTGGGCGGCTCATTATCATCGTAGAGTGGTTGTGTACACACTCTCCTAACACACAGTTCAGTCCAAACAACTTAAAAAGTGCATGTAGGCCTGTATGACCCCTTTAATAAATTTTTTTTTATTCTTTCTATCAAATTTGCAAGTTATGTTAAAGAGCAGTGGTAAACAGCGAATTTTCAGTCTTGCTACAGAGTTTGACTAGGGTTCGGAAATTAACTGGGCCATTCTAACATATTTTTACATTCTTGTTTTTGAGCCATTTTAGGCTAGATTTGGCAGAATGCTTAGGATTGCTGTCCTGTTGGTCAGTGACCCTCCATCTAAGTGTCCAAATATCAAATCTTTTGCTGGCCAGAACAGGTTTGCTTTTAAGGTTACCCTATATTTAGCTCCATCCAACTTGCTCTCAACCAATTTCCTAGTCTATACCACTATAATGCAACAATGTAATGCTTATAATATGACGCTGCCATGACAATGTTTCACCGTTAGGATGTCTTTACATTTACAGCATTAGGCAGATGGCATATTTATCTTCATAAAATTGATGAGCAATGTTTGGGTTCTTCCATGCATTTCACTTTGTCCCAAGAGAAAGAATTTTTAAATCTCCAACATGCCTACTGGCAAACACCCAATTGGATTTTTTTTTTTTAATGGATCACCACTCTTCCATAAAACATGGATAATATGGTTGTCTTGTAAACAGCCATCATAGCTTTGGGTCTCTTCAGCTCCTGAAAAGGATCTTGTCCTCTTGGTTGCTTGTTTGATGTCTTTAGTTGGTTTTTGATAGATGTCCTCCTCTATGCAGAATCACAGTTGTGCCATAATCATTTCTTTTAAAAATGGATTTAATAGTGTTCTGCATAGTGTTTAAACTGTGGGATTTTATTTAAACCAATCACCGATTGATTCTTTTCCAGGACCTTTTAAAATAGCTCCTTGGTCCTCCTATGTTTTCTAAGAACATCTAAGACATTTTTGCAACAGATGAATTTGTTTTGAGACCATGTAACATCAATTGCACAGAAATGGAACTCCTTTATATAATTATGTGATATGTGACAACTAGGTGTTTCAGCAATAGGGTGAACACTCATACAATCCCAATTTTAAAAAATACTTGTTAATAATTTTAACATAATATTTTATGAGGTTTTTTTTGTGTCGATTTATGACATACATTTTCAAATAAATCCAATTGACTTTCAGGTTCTAAGATTAGAAAATGTGGAAAAGTCCAAGGGGCAGGGGTTAATACTGTACATGTAAGGTAATGTAACTATAAGAATGCATTTACACAACTGACCACGTGTGTCCAGGACTCAAGGGCACATTACGTTCTCTCACAGTAGGCTTTGTAGGCAATCCATGATAGAATTGCTGGAGCTTGCCAAATATCTCAGACATTTTGTTCAAGTTATTTTCATCTCACCTTCCTGAAAAGGTCTCATAAATCCATGTGTAGCCAAGTCACAGTTGGAAAGATTAAACCTTGGGGTTTATCCTGAGTTAACGGTTGCTTGGTTCACCACTCTATCTCATTTAAAACTGTCTTTGAACTTAAGATAACAAGAAGTGGCTTGGTGTGGTAAAAGTCTAAGACTTGGCAGATACAGCTTTAAAACATCATTTCTTTTCCATTACATGCAACAACTACCAGTTTCGGAAAAAAGAAAGATTACACAAAACATCTTTGGAGCCAAAAGGCAGCAAAGTCTGGTTTTCAAGATCTTCCGTGCTGCTCACTTGCCCTTACAATCATGTAATCCGTTATGTGGGCGATGTGTACACGTTACAAATGTTCCTGTTGCCATAACAGTTTCTTTTCTGAGTATCCTGCAGAATTATTTCCTGCCCACTTTGCAGTACTAATGACCAAGTTGGAAAGCACAAGCAAGATCTATTTCTAATAAAACAGAAAGCGTTCATTGTTCTGAGAGACTCTGGTGAATTCATACTAGAACAATCCATGGCTCTGTTCACAGCTGTCCCACCCAGTATCACTTCTTCATTGAAGTCTTATAAAACTATTGACGATGGGTAAGGATTCATCTACTGTCTCATTTTACTAAGGCTTAGACCAGTGTTAAGCCCTGGAAAATCATTTTTACCTTTTCCTCTTTGATGGTGTTCCATATATTGTAGATATTAATTATGATGTTCACAAACATTTAATGAGGAAAGAAAAAGAAAAAAAAAATCTAAAGATATTTATACATGCAAAACCCTGGCCCCAAAAAAAGGCTTTAAGAATTTTACAAAGCCTTTATAAAGCTCTAATTGTGTTCATCCCTATGCATTTTTTGGATTCTGACATAAATGTATGCACTGATATTGTGTATTTTTAAAATGTGTAATATGTAAAGTTCTATTCTCTGTATAGTATTTTTATATGACCCTCTTTCACATCATTCCTCTGAATGCGGTTCCAAGCACAATGCTAAAAAATAATTTGGGGTTATTTTGGTTTGGTTGAATACACACGATGATATTCATAGTCAAAGACTGTGCTGGTGAAACCATTTTTAATGGAACAATATCAATAATAAAAAAAGGAAAAATACCTGGTGAGTCATAATTGTATTAATCATTGTTTAGATCCATTTATGTACAGTAAATACCTGTTTACTGAAATAAGGATGTATCTTCAACAGCTATTTGTGGCACAACCATTTCACTAAAATTACAATAAGTACTTTAATTATTCATTTATTTAAATTAGTTTAAACTACTAAATATGTCAGTAAAAGCTCCATTACAAATATCAGTAGAACTTTAATCGAAAGATTGATTAATCAATATTGATGATGTCATTAACATGGACCACTAATATGTTTCATTATTAATACACCAATGTGCATTTAAATAATAAACCAATTGATCAACATCTGCATTAACCAATGTTCATATTATTAAGAACCAAGTTTGCATTGACTGCTATGAACAGCGTCTTAATGAACTTGCACAAACGTCCTATTGTGTATGTATGAATAAAGTAATTTGTTATGTGTATATTCATATGTCTGATGGCTATTAAAGGCTAGTGGCACTGTGTTTATATGGCATTCCCAGGAAAATATAACTTGCACCATTCTTACAAATTAATCAGCCTTAAATGTCTTAAGCAATGATTCATGATTGTAGCAAAATTCTTATGTGAAAAAAGTTGGGTTTTAGAATTATTCAGATGTTAATTTGACACAATTTTATTCATTTTTGTTTATTTTCGATTGTAACTTATGCAGTGATTAATTTGTTTGATTTTTTACTTTGTTACAGTGCTGGAATTAACAGGTACATTTGTTCCTGAGTTCATTTCAAGGGACAAATTTCGCTTAGGAAAAACTACTCCAACACAGAAGTGCTAAAGCATGCAGTTTCAAATTAAAATTGTATTTGTCCTGTACAAATGACCACCAGGATTATATAAAATACATAAAATACACCCATCATTTTAACTAACCAGCCAACTGGAATTGTGGTAGTTTAACTTACCACAAGAAATGTACGTTATGGATGAAACCGCTAAAATTAACGATAGCCAGCATTGCTAAAGCTAAACTAGCTATCTTGTGGTAACTGAAGCAGGAATGTTCTAATCATGTTTGCTTAACTAGGGTTTAGACAGCGCCATCTTTTGCTCAGATGCCTACGACTTAAGCTCCAAAAATGCTCTTCAGATTACCTTTGGATGTGGAGATGAGGTTGAAGAGAGTTATTGAATGGCCCAGTGTGCTAAATACGCAAATTGCACAAAAGCTTGCAGTGCAGCCTGTTTGTCTAGTTAATGCATCTCCTGGTCTGTCTGTGTCTTGCTTACTGTAGATGATAGCCACTTCCAGGACTGTGTGACTTTGCACCTGACAATAGTGAGAGTGAAATACAACTATTTGTTCTTTTTTATAACTGCAAACAGTCAACGGTGTTATAAATGTCATGTGTGAACATGCGTACTCTATGTATGCTAGCCATGAAACGAAATGCTTTCCTGCAGGAACCTCTGTGAGGAACAGTTCGGGAAAAAATATGGGCATGATGACTCTTCATAGATGCACTTAAATTTAAAACAAGCTTGTGACTATCTGATCTCCTAAACATTACAACTCTGGACTAATTCAAGAAGGAAATTTTGCTTAACTACAAGAACAACAAAAAAAAAAACAGGACTAACCATAAAAACGTTACTGAGTTGTTGTTGTTGTTGTTTTTTTTCAAAAGCTTTACCGTGGTTTACTTGGTAATCTTATCCAGATCCTTGCAAGCTAGAACTCCATTACAGATAACTAACAAGCGAGCATGAATTAATTAAACATTTTGTAGGTATCAAGAATTAAAACCATTTAAAACACAACTCTTAAACAACTTTGTTCTAACAGAAAACCAGCAAGGTTATAGATCTGTCACTATCCATGAAGATTTCCTCAACAAACAAAAAAATACATGAATGCACTACCACTTATTAACCTGCAACATAAAGTACTGATAGAATGTTTTCGAACCCCTTTTCTGCATTTTATGTTTCATTTTAAAACAAATTTAAATCTTTTTTCTCTCCACATTTTACATACAATCATACATAATGGAAACATTAAAATGGGTGTTTGGAGCGTTTTGTTAATTTTCAGTTATTTAAGGATTGTGCAGTATAGAGTAACATTTTTTAAGCACAAAATAGGCAATAAGATTAACTGAATTTTAGTTCAATTTAACCCACTATGCAAAATATTTTTAAAAATGGGTCACACAGGCAAAGAAATAACACGGATACACATAATGAATAATGTGTTGTATAAGGTATAATTGTAGTTTTTGGTTGTTTCTATGACCAAAAATAACAATATCCTAATTTTCACAGAGTTCCACATTACTATGATGTCATTCATATGCCAGTATTTAATTTACCTTTTGTTCTACCTGTTATATCTGACAATGCACACAAGTCTGAAGCCTCCCTGTTAATGCACAGGGCTTCCATATATATCTTAATGACGGCAGCGATGTTAGTATGTTTCAGAAGCGTCGAATTTTTAGATTGTGTCAAGCTAAGAAAACTACTAAAGAGAACTGTCACTGTTAGTACGTCATTTGATAGTAGAATTCACAGCTATGATTATTAGTGTTAATATTTCATAATGTGACACAAACTCACAGGATTGTGACTTATCAGTTGTGTGGCCATAAGGGAATAAATTGAAAAACTGGAGACATAAATTTTGTGATATTGCATAAGGTTGCTAAACAGCGCAATAGTCAATGCACACAGTAAACAATGCTAAAGGCAGTTCAATGAAATTTTATAGTGTGCAATTTCTTTTTTTGTGAAACACATAAATGATTTTTACTCTTTGTTCATTTATTTATCATCTTGTTGATGTGGATTGATAAGCCTACCCACTACACTGGGTACATGTATAGGTGAGGCTTAAATAAAGTCTTAAATTATGTACTAGTGTACTAAATAATACAGCAGAAAACACTGCCCAGCTTTAAAAAAAAAAAAAAAAAAAGGTAACTTGGATTTAACTACAGTAAGCAAATAGGTGAGAGCCTTCCACTTACTTAATAAAGTGATTAATATATTTAACAAGTTATTTAACCTTAACTGGTGCAGTAAGTAGCTTCTCGTTTCAGACATATCCTGTGGTCGTGCTACAGTATATTAGAGTGTTATTCTGTTTGAGATGGGTGAAATTATTGACCTGCATCAAACAAAGGAAAATAATTAAGGAGATTGCTGATACAAAATTTGGGTTAAGAACAGTCCAATGCATTAAATCCTGAAAGTATGGTGGTGAGCTATCACCTTTGAAGAAGAAATGTGTTAAAAATATTTTTGTATTGTTGTGATCAGAGAGATCAGTTAACCGTTGAGTGAAATCAAATTGTAAAAAACAAACCAAAACAAATTAATAAATAAAACAAAACTCAGTTATATTTAATAGTGATATTACAAGTATTTCCATACACCCCGGGGGGGTGCAATCCAGTGTCTTTTTGTGCCAGTCCCAAGTCTGGATAAATGCAGAGGGTTGTGTCAGGAAGGGCATCCGACGTAAAACATTTGCCAAATTAATGATGCGAATCACAAATATAATTCCCATATCGGATTGGTAGTGGCCCGGGTTAACAACGACCGCCACTGGTGTTGTTGACCTACAGGGTGCCGGTGGAAATTGGGCTACTGTTGGTCGAAGAAGGAGAGGAGGAAGGCATGTTCGAAAGCAGAAAGAGAAGAGGAAAGGCAAGAGTTTAGGAGTGATAGTAGGGACTTTGAATGTGGGGACCATGACAGGGAAGGGAAGAGAGTTGGTTGATATTATGCAGAGAAGGAAGGTGGATATACTGTGTGTCCAGGAGACCAGGTGGAAAGGTAGCAAGGCCAGAAGCTTAGGATCAGGGTTCAAATTGTTTTACCATGGTGTGGATAGGAAAAGAAATTGAGTAGGAGTTATTCTGAAAGAGGAGTTTGTAAGGAATGTTCTAGAGGTGAAGAGAGTATGAGATAGGGTGATGAGTCTGAAGCTGGAAATTGAGGGGGTGATGTTTAATGTTGTTAGTGGGTATGCTCCATAGGTAGGATGTGAGTTCGAAGAGAAGGATACATTCTGGAGTGAGTTAGATGAAGTGATGCAGAGCATCCCCAGAGGTGAAAGAGTGGTGATTGGTGCAGACTGCAATGGACATGTTGGGGAAGGGAACAGAGGTGATGAAAATGTGATGGGCAGGTTTGGTCTTCAGGATAGGAATGTAGAAGGACAGATGGTGGTGGACTTTGCAAAGAGGATGGAAATGGCAGTAGTAAATACTTTCTTTCAGAAGAGTCAGGAACATAGGGTGACATATAAGAGTGAAGGCAGAAGCGCTCAGGTCGACTACATCTTGTGTCGACGTTGTAATCTAAAAGAGATCAGTGACTGCAAAGTGTTGGTAGGGGAGAGTGTCAACACACAACACACAATGGTGGTGTGTAAAATAACCCTGGTGGTGAGGAAGGTGAAGAGGACAAAGGCAGAGTGGAAGACAAAGTGGTAGAAGCTGAGAAAGGAAGAATGTTGTGGAGTCTTTAGGAAGGAGTTGACACAGGCTATGGGTGGTCAGGAGATGCTTGCAGTTGACTGGACAACTACAGCCAATGTGATCAGGGAGACAGGTAGGAGGGTACTTGGTGTATCATCAGGTAAGGGGAAAGTGGACAAGGAGACTTGGTGGTGAAATGAGGAAGTCCAGGAGTGTATACAGGGAAAGAGGCTAGCTAAGAAGAAATGGGACACTGAGAGGACTGAAGAGAGTAGACAGGAGTACAGGGAGATGCAGAGTAAGTTGAAGGAACAGGTGGCAAAGGCCAAACAAAGAGCATATGAGGACTTGTATGCTAGGCTAGACAGTAAGGAGGGAGAGGTGGATTTGTACAGGTTGGCAAGGCAGATAGATAGAGATGGTAAGGATGTGCAGCAGGTTAGAGTAATTAAAGATAGAGATGGAAATGTACTGACAGATGCCAGGAGGATGATGGGAAGATGGAAGGAGTACTTTAAGGAGTTGATGAATGAGGAAAAACGAAAGAGAACAAAGAGTAGAAGTAGCAAATATTAGTAGAAGTGAGGTAAGAAGGGCGTTGAAGAGGATGAAGAGTGGAAAGGCTGTTGATCCTGATGACATACATGTGGAGGTATGGAAGTGCTTAGGAGAGGTGGCAGTAGAGTTTCTGGCTAGTTTGTTTAACAAGATCTTGGAGAGTGAGAGGATTCCAGAGGAATGGGGGAGAAGTGTATTGGTACCTATTTTTAAGAACAAGGGAGATGTGCAAAGCTGTGGCAATTAAAGAGGTATAAAGCTAATGAGCCAGACAATGAAGCTGTGGGAAAGAGTAGTGGAAGCTAGGTTAAGGGCAGAGGTGAGCATTTGTGAGCAGCAATATGGTTTTATGCCTAGAAAGAGTACATGAGATGCAGTATTTGCTTTGAGGATGCTGGCGGAGAAGTACAGAGAAGGTAACAGGGAGTTGCATTGTGTCTTTGTAGATTTAGAGAAAGCATATGACAGGCTGCCAAGAGAGGAGCTGTGGTATTGTATGAGGAAGTCTGAAGTGGCAGAGAAGCATGTTAAAGTGGTGCAGGACATGTATGAGAGCTGTAAGACAGTGGTGAGATGTGCTGTAGGTGTGACAGAAGAGGTGAAGGTGGAGGTGGGTCTGCATCAAGGATCGGCTCTAAGCCCCTTTTTGTTTGCTCTGGTGATGGACAGAATGACAGATGAGGTAAGACAGAAGTCTCCATGGACTATGATGTTTGCAGATGACATTGTGCTTTGTAGCGAGAGCAGGGAACAGGTGGAGGAAAATTTGGAGAGGTGGAGGTATGCTCTGGAAAGCTCTGAAGGTTAGCCGCAGCAAGACAGAATACATGAGGAACCCAAGAGGATCGGTGAGGCTACAGGGAGCAGAGGTAAAGAAGGTACAGGATTTTAAGTACTTAGGGTCAACAGAGCAACAGAGAGTGTTCAAAGGAGGTGAAGAGGCGGGTACAGGCAGGTTGGAATGGGTGGAGAAAAGTGTCAGGTGTGTTGTGCGATAAAAGAGTATCAGCGAGAATGAATGGAAAGGTGTACAGGACAGTGGTGAGACCAGCAATGCTCTACGGCCTAGAGACAGTGGCGCTAAATAAAAGACAGGAGGCAGAGTTGGAGGTAGCAGAGCTGAAGATGTTGCGGTTTTCCTTGGAAGTGACAAGGATGGATAGGATCAAGAATGAGTTCATCAGAGGGACAACCCACGTTAGATGTTTTGGAGATAAAGTCAGAGAGGCCAGATTGAGGTGGTTTGGACATGTTCAGAGGAGAGATTGTGAATATATCGGTAGAAGGATGCTGAGGTTGGAACTGCCAGGCAGGAGGTTCAGAGGAAGACCAAAGAGGAGATTTCTGGATGTAGTGAGAGAGGACACGAAGTAAGTTGGTGTGGGAGAAGAGAATGCAGAGGATAGGGTTAGATGGAGGCAAATGATTCGCTGTGGCGACCCCTAAAAGGGAACAGCCGAAAGACAAGGAAGAAGAAGTATTTTTATTCACACAATGTGCAGAAAACTCAAGGGAATGGGACTAAACAGCTGTGTAGCCTTAAGAATAGATATATGTAGATTCATCGTTCAGTTCTTGGCTAAGAGTACCAGTATTGTTACCTGGTGTGGATTTCTGTTACTTTGCTTTAATTGTTGGCATTTAATACATTTTGCCATTCTTTTTTACTTACCACTGTTGGAAATAGAGGTTACTTGATTTAACCTTAAGCTCAAACTGGTTCACAGAACAATACGTTCAGTGTACTTCACTGGCTTTACCAGTCACCTAATCTAAATTCAATAGAGCACTGTTTGGATTTAAAGCATTTTAAAGGAATGTTTTCAGAATATTGTGTTATCATTGTCTTTCAGTCATGAAAATGGGTTAATATGAGCTAACTACATTTGGTTATGACATTGGCAGTGTATTTTCATGCAGTCTGATGTCTATACCTAAACACACCAAAACATTTCATACATTTATTTTGCATTTATTTCAGCAACAAAATGAATGTGATATGAAAATCCGACATGATTAAGATAAACCATGCTTTGTGTCTGCTTAGTGGGAGAAAAAATGAACACCCCACCATTTTGATACAGAGCTGCAATAAAGGATGACAGATTCAAGTCTGCCCGACAAAGAATGAACAACAAATTAAAAAGACCCAAACCATATCAGAGACATTTGATCAAACGCACAAGGTCGTGAGTTATATAGGTCATAACAGGGTTATCCTAAAATAATCTTGTAATGCTTAATTGTTAATGCTTGCTGGTAAAAAAAATTAAAGAAAAAAAAACATATTTTTAAAATGTATTTAACATTCGTACCACAGAATATTAAAACCAACTACATTGCGCAATTTCCTTAAAAGGAGTTTCTCAAAAAATGTCTCCCTGAAGATTCACTAATGCTTCCTTAAATCTTATTGTGAAAAAAAAAAATGTCAGTGATTTAAATCTGATAAGTGATGTTGTCTAAAGCATCTGCAGTCATGGTACAAAACCTGGCTTCAATAACTTATTACAGATTTAAACATTTTATATCTAAATAGTATTGTGGACAATAGTTTCTCATACTGTAGGTAAAATATTCTGAAGCTTTTTTTTAATTAATTAATTAATTAATTAATTAATTAACTTATTCGTGGGCACATTGGTCTGTAATGTTTTAAGATTACATTAACCAAATATGAAATTATTAAACTTTTTGTAGATTTGAAATAGACTTGTCTATTGACAGAGGTTTTAAGTGTGATACTTATTTCTGTAAAGAAGCACAATTATCTGTCAATAAGATAAAAATCTAAAGCTTGAAATGTAAACATATATATTTAATAAAAAATATATTTAATAGGAAACGCTGCATAAATTTGGTTATATTTAAGCTAGTTAAATTGCTTGCAATGCATCAAATATACATAATAATTAAATGCCGCTGTTGTGATGATATCAGTTAATACTTCAAACTATATCAAAGAAGCAAAATGTTGCAGCTGGTGCCTCGGGTTCCCAATTCGCCAGTGTGGAGAAAGCTAAGGCTAGCTGAAGCTTTTTCAAATAGCTAAGCTACAGCCAGACTGACCTTTTGATATGGTAGCTAGCTACACAAGAAGATACAAAAATAAAAAAATAATTAAAATATCTATCTATGCCGAAGCCATGGAGCCCCTCTGGTGACATTGGGGAAAAGATTCTGTGGCCACAACTCAAAAACCTCATTGCATTAAGCCTCTTATTGACACATTTGAATATATATATATATTTTTAGAACTGTTAGCATACAGTAGATGGATAAGTACCTTTAATTACTCACTGACACACAGCATAACTCTGTCACATCTGGGAAATTATCTCATTGCCACATGTTGCCACAACATGGTATCCCATGGCCATGCTTTCTACTATATTGTTCCCATGCCTTAGTAAGTCATGGCCATGGAAATTTTTTTTTTCCTCCAATGTCACCAGTGGGACTCCGTTTGAAGCTACTTTAAGCAAAATCAACTGTTATCATTTTTCGTTTTTTATCTGCGGAACAAAATAAATGTACATGCTGTTTACTGCCTATGACATGACATGTTATTTTAGCAATTTTTAATCCACTTCTAATGAAGAAAGTTTTATTTGTAGAACATCAAAAAAAAAAAATTTGGTTGCCATCATGACATCACAGAACCACAGCCCTAAATTCGATCCTGAGTCCTGAATCATCCAGTGTTCCCAGGCCAGACTCTGGCTCCATCACAACCCTGACCAGGGTAAATCATCATGGTGGCATAGTGGATAGCACTGTCGCCTTGCACCTACAGGGTCCAGGTTCGCTTCCCGTCTCGGGTCTGTGTGCATGGACTTTGCATGTTTTCACCATTCTCAGTGCGTTTCCTCCAGGTCTTCCGATTCCACACAATATAGCTGGTTGCTTATTGGTGCAATCCATAGAATTATACCCGACTTCTGTTACAATAATACTAACACCTTAATCATATTTCTTTGTTTGGTAAGCATGATTTGTTAAGCTTATCTGTCATTTACAAAGTGGCAATTTGTTTCTAGGACTAAAGTTTTGATTTCTCTGTCATGGCTGTGTTGTAGAGATAGCAAAGTACGGTATCCCAAAATAAAAGGCAGATTAGTTATTTCTATGCAGATTTACAGTAAAAGCTGTATTTAATATACCAGCTGTGAGGTTTTCAGCATTTTTAACCTTTTTTCCCTAATATATCGATGTTAAAACCACTGCCTGACCAAAAAAGAAAGAAAGTTTACTACCTGGGTTTAAATAAGCAAATAGGTAAGAGTCCTCAATTGGATAATTACTGCAGTGATGAATACATTTCAGCTGGCCAGAAGTTATTTATCTCTGATTAATGCAGTAAGTAGTTTCTCATTTTTTGTGGCATTCTGTTTTAAAAGGATCAGATTATTGGCCTGCATTAACAAAATAAAATCACTGAAGAGACTGCTAAAACTACTACCACAGTTTGAATTTCAGTTTTGAAAGCAGATGAAGTAATGTACCCATAATACCTAGTGCCTGCCAGGATGCCAGGACTCATTAGGCTCAAATTGTGAAGGAGTGATTCAGGAAGCATTAGACATTTCATTTTATCGATTGGCCACCACAGACATTAACCCCAATTAGAATCTATGGGATGTTCCTGATAAGGCTTTATGCAGCGGTCTGACTTTCCCATCATTATACAAGAAAGTGGAGAGAAATAAATGTGACTCTGAATGAAAAAAAAACGTGATGATTGGAAATCTTTCATTTATGGTACCAGTCAAAAGTTCGGACACACCTTGTAATTCCATTGTGTTCTCGATTTTTATTTGTTTCTACATTGTAAATCAATTCTGGAGGCATACAAAATATGCAATTATATGTTCTGAACAGTTGATATTAAGATGTGTCTGCTAAATGTGCTTCATAGTGGCTTTATTCTGAAGTGCTGTCACGTTTATTAGATAGATAGATAGATAGATAGATAGATAGATAGATAGACAGACAGACAGACAGACAGACTGTGCACAATTATTAGGCAAGTAAGGATTTGACCAAATCATCATTTTTATGCATATTTTCCCAACTCCAAGCTGTATAAACTTGAATGTTTATTGGATTTAAGCATGTCAGGTGATGGGTATTTGTGTAATGAGAGAGGGTGTGGCCTAATGAGATCAAAACCCTATATCCAGCTGTCTGTAATTATTAGGCAGCTTCTTTTGTTCTGGCACAATAGGCCAAAAAAACTAATTTAACTGATTCTAAAAAGTCAAAAATTGGGAATGCAGCACTCTTGAAATTGCTAAGATGTTGGTGCTTGATCACAGAACCATAAAAATGTTTTGTTGCCAAAAATGTCAACAGGGTAGCAAGTATGTGTTGAGAAAAAAGTAAGGTGAATCAAATGTGAAGCTACAGTACCAGAAACCCATTATCCTCCAGTGGTGTTATATTCCAGAACTGCCACTTACCTAGAGTGCCCAAAGACATGGCCAATGTAAGGAATGCTGAAGCCTGACCACCACAGAACAAGACACATAAGTTTAAAATGTTCAGACTGGACCAAGAAATATCTAAAGACAGATTTTTCAAAGGTTCTATGGACTAAAGAGATGAGAGTGACTCCTGAAGGACCAGGTGGATGGGCACATGGCTGGATCAGTTACTGGCTCAGAGCTTCACTTCAACTCAGACTCCAGCAAGGTGGAGGTGGGATACTGGTATGGGCTGGTATTATAAAGATTATTATTATCAAAATGAGGTAGTTGGACCTTTTTCGGGTTGAATATGGACTCAAAATCAACTGCTAAGTCTATTGCCAGTTTTTAGAAGACACTTTCTTTAAGCCGTAGAGGAAAAAGTCTGCATCTTGCAAGTAGACCATGATATTTATGCAGGACAATGCTCCATTGCATGCACTGAAGTACTCCAGTGCATGGCTAGCCAATAAAGGCCTTAAAGAAGAAAGAATAATGACATGGCCCCCTTTCTCATCCGACCTGAACCCTAATGAGAACTTCTGGGCCCTTCTTAAACGGGTGATTTATAGTAAAGGAAAACAATACACCTCTCTGAACAGTGTCTGGGAGGCCGCACAAAAAGTTGATGGGCAACAGATCAAGGAACTGACTAAGTTCATGAATGGAAGGCTTATGACTGTTATTGAAAAGAAGGGTGGCTATATTGGTCATTAGATTTTTTTTATGTCAGAAATATTTTTTTGTTAATTGTGAATTTCTCACTTTAACAGATGAAAATAAACAAGTGAAATGGGAAAATGTTTTCCTATTTAGTTGCATAATAATTCTGCACACTAATAGTTGCCCAATAATTGTGCACACCCAGATATTCTCCAAAGAAAGCCAAATCCTCACTTTTACTTTCTTAAATATTTAGGTTTGAGGTATATTAACATTTTGGATTGATCAAGAGCACTGTAGTTGTTAATAATGAAATGAATCCTCAAAAATGCAACTTGCCTAGTAATTGTGCACACAGTGTAGATAGAGAGAGAGAGTACTCTTTTAAGCCTAAATGTAAATTGCATCGTTACAGCAGTCATATTTACATACTGTAAGCAACAACACTAATTGCAATGAAGAAAAGGCAAAGTTTTACATATAAATAAAATTGTAAATGGTAAAATATAAACTGACTGTTGTTGTTGTTGGTTAGTTAGTTAGTTAATTATAGTACATTATGCCATATCTCATAGTTTGGAAATTTCCAGTATTGTTCTAGAACAATAAAAAAAAATAAATTTGAGTCCAAAATTTTGACCAGTGTGTCCACACTTTAGACTGGAAAAAACAACTAAGTTTTGCAATGCTACTGCCTAATTTATCATTGTCTATTGTTTTTAATTGGGTCAGAGATACTGTTTTTACACACTTACATATCATATATTGTTCATCTTTACATAAACAAAAAAAATGGAACAGTGAATGAAATGATTAAGCTGATAAGTTTGTGCATAAAATGATCTGCATTTACCTCCAAAGGTTGCGACAAAGGTTCTACATGGCATTGTTTTATTAGAACAAATATTTCTAGTAGTACAAAGGTAAATTATAAAGATGCTTAAAATTTGCCATTTGAAAAAATAAAAATACATGACAATCTATTATGTGAGAAATGGTCGTGTAAGCCTATTAAAGTGCATTAGTATAAACCTTGCAGCAGCATGTTAGAATTGCTAGCAAATTAATGAACACTTTGTAATAGAATAGAGCCCTGGGTTAGTGCTGATATTTCTTCACACAAGATGAAACACTGTAGACCTTTAATTTGATAAATTCTCCATCCAGCACTCTACTACTATTGAAATCTGTCTAGGTTGGTAGATCATCCGTACCAATGGAATTGTCTAGTTATTACAACAAATGGTTTGAAAAGACCCACACTGTCAGATATACAGTGGGCATGTGATTAGGCAGAAGGTTGTGAGTTAAAGTTAAAATCCAAACATTTTATAGTATCTTGTCTGAATTCTATTTTGTCTCACTTGGATGGGTAACAAGACATAGCATATTAATCATAATTAAAATATGATACTAATATTTTAGTCCAGAAGGGGTCAGAACTTACAAATTGTTGTAAATAAACAATCCCCACTTATTTTTAGCACAAGATTTTAATTTATTTATACAGTACCCTTAGCCACAATGGGATGGTTCCATTTTCTGTGGCCTAATAATAAACAAAGCAGATATTTCCTTTTCCACTGGGAATCCAACTCATTAATCACATGTACCCTGAGAAAGACATGATTTTTTCCTTCTACAAGTTAAGCTTGGGGACTTTCATGCACTTTCGCAGATTTCTTATCCCTTGGGTACTATCAGTCTGTGTCAAATAAGATTACTACTACAGCTCTGCCTGGCGGGGAAAGGATAGACCTTCTGGCTCAGTGCAACTCTTGGTGACCCCTGATAAGAGTGGACAGACTGAAGATGCACATTTATACAATGTTCAGTT
Source organism: Clarias gariepinus (assembly GCF_024256425.1). Taxonomy (NCBI): domain Eukaryota; kingdom Metazoa; phylum Chordata; class Actinopteri; order Siluriformes; family Clariidae; genus Clarias; species Clarias gariepinus. Next base: position 11,448,717 of record NC_071122.1, read on the forward strand.
TGATCTTGGACCAATTTTCCATTACCTAACATGGAGCTACTGGTTGTGTCCTCACAACCCATATTTTAAGAAGTTAGGCATGTGTTGAAATACCCTGGCTTGACAACAGCATTGTTGTTGGGTCACTTTAAAGAGACACTGCATGGTAGTGCATCACTCTGAACCTTTTAAGAACACAATGGCATGACTGAATCACATTTAGGTTCACCACAAATATCAGAAAGCAATAGGCTTTTTTTTTTTTTTTCAAAAATATATGTTTATTAAGAAATTAAAGTTTTTAGGTTCTCCAAAATCTTTTAAATACATTTTTGTTTCTAAACATTCTCTCAAAACAACTCTCGGTTTTTTAGACTAACACAGAATATTCCAGATCTTTTCAAACTTCTATGGCATCTGTAGTTCGTGGGCAATTAGTCTGTCTGAACACATTTCCCAGTATTCATAAAAAGAGAATACCTAACCTCTTACTTCTTTTCTTTATACAGTAAAATGTGCATTAAAAATTAGGTTGGTGGAACAAAAGAACAGATTAATATTCCCTTGATCTTTGGACAGTTACCTCTGACTATTTGCACTAGATCTCATTATTTGATTTCTTAATTAAGCCATTCCATAGGTGTTCAAACAGGGAAGGTAAAGAAAAAGAAAGAAAAAATAAAAAACATTCAATCTTCACAATTAACATCCGAATGAAGTTGTTTGGCTACAGTGTTTAATTACACGATATATCAGTCCATATCAGACTACTAAAAAATTATATAATAAGATTAACATATGTTATCTGATAAATAATCTGATAGAAAAGTTATAGCATTTCCTTATAAAATACTAAATTATGTCTGACAATCACAGTAAGTACAGCTTTTTTTGTTTGTTTGTTTGTTTTTGTTTTTTTAGCTTGGTGTTACCTTGCAATGATTAATTGGCCCCAAATATGTCTAATGTTTCCTGTTATTTTGTTATAAAAAAAATGATCTCACTGCAAGTACCATCTTTTTAAAAGATAGAAACGATACATATCATTCTACAAAGTATTGCACATTACAATTTCCACCAATTGCACTGATTAAAAGCTTTATATAAAACTGTCCTATAAAAAACAACAATTGCAGATAGAAGACAAGTACAATCCTAATATTAAGAGTACAAAAAATGGAAAATAAAAGAATGACATGTACAAATAGCTTAGGTTTGACCATAAAATACCTTTGTTGTGACAAAAAAAAATAAATTCTTGGACAGGAGCGATTTCATATTTTAACACGCCAGTATCCTTTAAGTTTGTGTCTACGGTCTGATACATTCACATCAACAGTAATTGACTGTGGGACATTTTGGGAGTGTTGCGATGTAGAAGTGAACATGTTTGAGCACCTAATTTCAAAAATACAAGAACCGTGCAAAAAGATACAGAACTTGGGCTGTATTCAGAGCTGACTTACATACACTTAGTGTGGATTTAATGCATTTTTTGTATTGTGCATCCTGCTGTTTAGAGCAGAGACACAACCACAGGATTAAATGCTATTTACTTAAGCTGGGTGAAGTTACTGTACTTATGCAAGGTGAAGTTTACCAACTTTAGATGTATGCAGAATATTGGCTCTAGTGAGCAGCAGTGTTATGTCTATTTCTGCATTCTTGCATGGTAATATAATTTTGTTTAAAAAAAAAAGAAGAAGGGCTATGAAATGGCCAATACAGCTAAGAAAAAAAATAAATAAATTGCACTATGTGCACTATAAATAATGTATGGTCCAAGTCAATCCAGGAGAAAGTGTTTCCTTGATGATTTTGAACAGTATATACATTTTTATTGTTGCATCATTTTCGAGTTATTTTTTCAAACCGAGAAGACAGGTGTTACATAGTGTCGTACTTAGAAGCATTGCTTATTTGAAACTGATTTGTAGAATTTAAGGGATAAAAATAAACAAAATGTTTAATGGGGGCACACAAAAATAGTAATTTCATTAATAATTATCCTGTGGTTTTTGCAGCTGTCTTTATTAAGTTGTACTGTATACACAATTTATTTGGAATTAATTACTACAATAAACTAACATGTTGTGTTGGATTTATATGCAGGTGGTTTTTATAAGCTAAATAAGGAGCCCATTTCTGATTATGCATGTTAACTTTTACCTTTTAAGCATTAATGCACCTTTTAAACATAAGTCGTCATCTATGAATACAGACCGTTTGAGAATAACTGGTTGATGGGATGAATGTTACAAGGTATAATTAGTGTGACCATTTGTGCTTTCAAAGATGCACACAGTGATTACAACATGTTAACTCATGCCATGTGCAGTGGTAGTTTCAGTGTGTTAACTTGCCCAGAAAATAGAATAGTGTCTCTGTTCCAATGTCAAAGCAATAACTGTTGTTTAATTTATCACAGTCCTATGCCTTTCATCAAAATAGATATACACACCTTTCCTCTGTGTATCTTTTTGTCTAGGTACACTAACATTATTTTTAAACACTATAAACATTTTTTTTATTTGCAGCACTTAATTGGTCTGGTTTGTCCACTCTAGCAACAAATCATTTAAACGTCATTATTTACAGGAAAGAAAAAGAGAAATGTTGGACTATTTTGATATACCGGTGTTTGCGTATGGAAATATGTTTTTTCTCTAATTACAGCAACAGTAATAATAGTTATATAACAATGTTATGATAAAATATTAAAAGCAGACACTGACAAAAATAAATGTAACTTATTCTGTAAAAAAAAAAAAGGAAAGGAAAAGAACTTCTAGTGCAGATATGTAAACCTGGTCCTACAACTATATTAACATTTTATTTAATAAATGGAAAGCAGGTGATTGGATTCTCTCACAGAGAGCGCTCACATCATGGTTTCAACGATAGTGTGGCTGGGCTTGACCAAGCCATTGTTCCCGTTGGGGTCAAGGGGATGTGCCAGTTCTGAGCCCTTCGGTTGGTATACCTGAGGACATGAAGTTGTACTGCCTCGCACTGGAGCTGCCACTGCTTTAATCCTCTGGAAGATGAAAAGGAATTGCAGATTAGCTGAGTTAAAATAAAACTGAAATATCTCCAAATATTCAACTTGGCAGGTAATCAAAAAATATTCAAATGATACAATTTTACTTTATTTTCCTGGAATGCCAGCTTTATATGAAAGTCTTTCCCTTTCACCTATAAGCATTATTTGCCTTGCAATGTAGACATTGTTCTAACAGTTATAATTATGCTGCCATTTTGGGTTGAAGTTTAATTTCTTCTAAAAGTAATACATGTATGGGGCAAAAAGAAACAGAAGGACTGTGGCATATGTGACAGCGCAGTGAACAGTTGAATAAAATATGGTCATGGTCCAAATTTTACAGTTAAAGCAGAATTTTATCACATAAATATCATAGGTCTAACAGAAAAAGCCTATTTCTAGAATACTGGCATTTTGTTAATAGACTAAAAAAGTTAAATATAAATGAGCTAAGCATATCTATTTACATTGCAGAGAAGTACCAACCTCAATGAGAGGACCTTCAGACTGGATGATCTTGATCACGACTACCATAGGTATGCAAATCATGGAGAGCAGGGCAAGGGTCCAACCCAAACCAATGGCCCAATCCGGATACTCGTAGATTTTGTTGTACGTCAGAGGCTTGTATTTGACCAAAGAGAAAATAAAACATCCCTGGGGAAAAAAAAAAAAAAAAAAAGACAGGAAAATAAATTCAAAAACCAGTTCATTAAGCTGATGACATTAAAATATTATTCATCTTGTTAGCTAAATGGATTCTTTATCTAAATTACTGAGTGTTATTTAATGGCATGAGCAGCAGGAAAAGCACTAAATAATCTGTTAATAGAATACCATAGGAACTATTGAAATAGGGGTAAATACTGTATACACTCATATCGCATTTATTCAATCAGCCAATCATGTGACCTCAGCGCAAGCATTAATTCACACAGATACAAGTCAAGTGCTTCAGTTAATGTTTTAACATCAAACATTAAAATGTATAAAACTACAGCATTGTTGTTAGTACCAGCCAGGCTGGTATTAATGAAGTTGTTTGATTGAATGAAAATGTTTCTCCCATTTCACATTTAGATTAGATTCAAATTAAGATTCAATTACTTGTCATATGTAATTTACAGCACAGCAAAAACAATATCTTCAAAAGCAAAAAAAAAAAAAAACCCACCACACAAAGAACAGGGGTGATTACAGTCCAGCACCACTTCATCCATGGATTTGGTCTGTATCCGATCATGTCCTCAATTGCATCATAGAAATTATCAGCACCTAAAAGAAATAAAGAGTCTGTTTATTCATATGAAATAAAAGCCCTTAAGATTGATCCTTAGCAAATTATAGCTTGACTGCCAACAAGCTAATTGGCTAATACTGGAATTTACTCCAATTATATAATTATAAAGATATAGCTCAGCAGCTTACTATCTTAAATAAATAGTTTTTATGACTCACCCGCCACTTTCTTAGGTACACCTGTTAACTGTTTGCTAATGCAAATTTCTAATCAGCCAATCACATGAAAGAAAATGTATGTATTAGGCAAGTAGACACAGTCAATGTGATCTGCTGAAGTTTAAGTCGAGCAACAAAATAAGAAAGAAAAAAGATTTAATTGACTTTAAACGCAGAGGTGAAATTATGGTCCTGGAAGGCTGTACGACATTTCAAGCCAGGAGGCCCACCAACTCCTAACAACTTTTTACTATACGTTATAAACAGTCTAACCTAGAGGGTTCTTTTTCTTGTCTTTGTCAAAGTTGATTGTTCATCAGTGACAATAGGGTTTTCTTAAGCATTTCATGGGTCATTTTAATAAAAAACAACACTGACTGTAGTCCTGCAGACCACTCTAAGGTGATCATGAGGCCCTCTGACGTTATGCCTTAGAGCATCAAACATTCATGAGGCCCTCTGACGTTATGCCTAAGAGCATCAAACATTCATGAGTCTCATAAAACCTCAATTTTAGTAACCCCCAGATGTGGCTGGAGGCTTTTCAAAGCCCTCAGGCTGCCTGGGCCCCTCGGAGTTTATGCGCCATCGCGTTTGGACTTTAGTGGTATCAAAAAAAAAAAAAAAATGTCAGAGGCCCTCAGCTATGGCAAAAGGCTTTCTGAGAGCACTGGATTGCCAAGGAAAGTTAAAACCTCTGGAGTTTTAAGGCCCTTGGAAAGCATAAAAAAGGTGCCAGAGCATAAGACGGTTGGTACCAGACAGGCTGGTCTGAGTATTTTCGAAAACTGCTGATCTACAAAGATTTTCACACACAACCATCTCCAGGGTTTATAGAGAATGGTCTGAAAAAGAAAAAAGATCCAGTGAGTGGCAACTCTTTGGGCGTAAAGGCCATGTTGATGTCAGACGTGAGGGAAGAATGGTCAGAGTGGTTCGTACTGATAAAAAGGCAACAGTAACTCCAATATATTTTTAAATCCGAGGAATATCGAAGAGCATCTCTGAATGCAAAACACGTTGAACCTTGCAGCAGGTGGGCAACAGAAGCAGAAGACCACACCGGGTTTCACTCCTGTCAGCTAAGAACAGAAAACTTAGGATATAGTTCGCATGAGCTCAGAAAAATTTAAAGAAAAGAAAGAAAACGCGATTCCTTTGTAACGGAAAACGATGACCTGAAGAAAGATAGAGGTAAAGCGAATTAAAAGAATTTCCATACGTTTTCGAGCCAAATGCTGAATGATGCGCCTGGTATCGCAGGCATCAGCGCCGAGAAATTACCTGCATCATAAGCCGAGTCCTTTCAGCCAGCTCTCAGTCACACTCACCACAGGGCAAATCCTTCATAATATAAAGCAAGAATACAAGCGCATACAGAAATGAAAAACGCTTGGATGGAAGATTTCACCAGGCTGAGGCGTGCTCATCTTTCAAGCCCTAGCCACATGCCTCTCTCTTGACTGGGTCCAGTTTCCAAGAGACATCCTCTGGAGCTGTTTTACCCACAAGGTTTTAACACCACTTTTAAACAGGTTGGCATGCTATGTGAACGTCTTTTAAAGGAATGTGAAGATAAAGTCAGAAAAGAATATGAGGAAAAATTGGACAATAGAAAATTTCAAAAAATGTTGAGTCTGACGAATCTCAACTTCTGCTGACATTCTCATGTCATAAATAACAAGAAAGTATAGATCCATCTTGCCTTGTTGAAATGGTAGTATATTTTCTTGCCACAGTTTGGGCCAATTACTGTAGTACCAACTTGCCTCTTGGTTGAGGTAGTCCTTGGTTCATTGTTTAAATGCCTACCTCAGTATTGTTGCTAACAGTCCCTTTATGACAACAAGATAACATCCCATGGCACAAAGCTAAAATCATCTCCATCTGTATTCTACATGTCAATGAGTTCACTGTACTTAAATGGCCTTCACAGTCACCAGATCTCAATCCAATGACCCCCTTTGGGACGTGGTGGAATAGAAGATTCATGGCATGGATGTGTAGCTGACAAATCTGCAGCAACTGCTTGATGCTATCATGTCAATAAGGACCTAAATTTCTAAGGAGTGTTTTCAGGACTGCTGAATCTATGTTTAAGGCAGATGCAAAGGCAAAAGAAGTGCAACCCATTACTAGCAAGGTGTACCTAATGACGTGGCTGGTGAGTATATTTTTGAGTTTTTTTCGTAACTAGCCTACCCATGGAGTCAGTTTTTGTATATGGAATTTGCCATGTGATTTACAATTCAAATTTAAAGGCTGCCGATTTGACTGCTTTTGTTGACACACACAAAATGGGATTTTTGCCGTGCTTTTATAGTTAAAGTATGCATGTGAGATTTACTACATAGCATATATTCTGTAATGTTAGATTTAATTTCAGTTTCCTGACTATACTATTTACAATGTTTTAAATCACTTTTTGAACCTACCATAAATCCAGGCTACTGCAATGCATTCAAAGAATGCAACCCACAAAAGGCACACACCACTGGCTGCATAGTAGTCAAAGAGTTGAAACACATACATGCCACCCTAAAAAAAAAGAGGAAGAAGAAAGACAGGGGCATTAAAGTCCATGTACAGGTTTTAGACTGTGCAACGTTGTTGGAGAGCAGAGTGCCTCCATAATTCACAAGTTGTTTACAAAATTTATTTAAGATACATTGTCACTGAGCAAAACCAGGCCCATGTGACGATAATCAAAATGGAGTTCAAAATTAAAGTGGCTTAGATATGAGATTAAAATATATATTTTTAAAAAGCATGAAAAGACCCACAAATAATGAATTATAGAGATAAGTTAACATTTATGTTAAGAATTATCTACTGCACTATATAAAGCCTGTATAAGTTGTTACTACATAAAGTAATTATATAGGTGTATTACAACAAGCATGGTAATATTAATCCTGCAGCCGGAACTACAGTCTAAGCCGCTGTATTAGATGAAGGGACGCTCAAGTCAAACCGGGACTTGTAATGAAATTTGTGATGAAATACTGGTAGTTTAACTTTCATAACTGTGTTCTATCATTCAGCAGAAACAAAAGTCCTAGTTTGACTTAACTGCCCCTTGTAGAAAATTAATCAACACTGTCAGACCTATAAGATTTGAGCATTCAGTAGCATTGTCATATAATTTGACAATTTTATTAGTATTACAAGTAATCATTATTAGACCTTTTTTTTCCTGACTTACCTCAGTGACCATGGTAAGTCCCAGCAGGTAGCTCACAAAGCATATTATAGCTATAAAGATTTCTCGACGGTAACCCTTCCGTAGGAAGGATGGATACAAATCCACCAGCGAAGTGATCTGTCCTTCCACCTCAACAAACTGTGAGAGTAAAACAAAATAATGATGTTAGAGGATTTAATAAAGAAAAAAAAATGTATTATCTTTGAGCAAAGGGATTTTAAAAGCTAAAATGTGAGAAGGAGGTATTGGGTGATTGAGTGAGTGAAATCGGCAAGCCATCAAAAATGTCTACTTTGCTGATTATAATTTCTACAATGCAGATGGATAATAACTTTACTTGATGAGGTGTGGAGAAGCTATATTAATTACATTTCAAAAGTCATATTCAGTTTAACTGGGCCAGCAGGCAAGAACTCAGTACCCTGGATCAGTAAGCATGCTGACTTAGTACCGTATACAATTTCAATTAGACAGTGAAATGTGATAGAACCCTTGACTCATGCAAGGGTCAACATGATGCTTCCTCTTGTATATGAGAGTTACTTTGTTAATTTGGTTATGCCGATTGGTGTGGGAAGTAATGCCGCATGCATGCACAAAATCCACAGAATGAACAACAATTACAGCATGTGCAAAATTGACAACATGGTCAATGTTGGCCAAATAGGCAACATGGTCATGGTCTTTATTCATATTTATTTCTTATGTATAAGCTTTTATTTATTTTTTTAAGGTCACTGGTGATCGTATAAGCATTTCACTGCATATTGTACTGTGTATGACTGTGTATGTGACAAATAACAATTTGAATGTACTATCTTATTACGATTAAATATAAAATCCCAGCATTGTATATTCTTGGTCAGAATACACTATATCTAAGGAAATTATTTTTGGCCATGTACCGCATCAAAGGGAGACTGTGAAAGTACAAATGAAGTACAAATACCACAACAAATAAATGTTTAAAGGCATTTTCAACTAGCATTAAACTCCCTGACAGTTTAACTGACACTCAAGTATGGTAGTTGTGTAGTGTAATAGAAAAATCAAGAGACACTGACCTGACTGTCGAGACCTAGTAGCAGAAGCATGATGAAGAAGAGAATGGCCCAGAATGTAGGCAGTGGCATCATCGTCACAGCTTTAGGGTAAGCAATGAAGGCCAAGCCAGGACCTAGAAGGGTAAAGAACAGAGAGGGGGAGGGGAAGTGGAGGAGAGTATAGTTAGAAATGCTAATCATATGCCTATTTTGATCCGTGCCGCTGCATAGCGCACACCGGCATAGATCAAATGGAAAAAATAAACAAAAAACGCGCGTATAGACTCTGGGCATCGAAGCAATTGTAGCAGGCAAATTACACCCACTAATGCGGCAAATATTTTCATTCGACTTTCTTGTCTTTTTACTTAGCATCATACCAGACAAGAAACCTTCTAACAAATTCCTTTAATGACTTCCATAGAGGAATAATACATTGCTCTTACTGTATGTACTGCTGCTTAGATAGTAATAGCAACAACAACAACAACAACAACAACAGAGAGGAGCAGCCTTTAACTGTCTCCTGCCAAGGCCTCTTGCAGGTAAATCTTGGCTAACCTAGCATTACAAAACTTATCTAGCAGACAGTTAACACGTACAACAGCACATTTTAGCTGCCAAGTTTATGTGCAAATGTACTGTATGTCAAGAAACCAGGCAAGCATATTATATAATGAAGTACGGAATGATTCTTCCTCAAGGGGCCACATTTCAGCATTTTAAAGCAAAAAAAGGCCCTGGCCACGGCCAGAAGAAAATCTTCTAAAACAAGCCATGTACTTAGCTTACCTTTCATGACGTGTCGTTATATGATCTATCCAATACAGTTATATACTTCAACTCTTTTGTAAAAGTCCTGCGGCTAACTATGACATTAAACATAGCCTTCTGCAGAGCAGGCCACATCATTTAAAATAAAATATTATGCATAAACACAGCCATAAAGATTTATTCTTTTTATACAATGTCAAGCTAAGCTGAGCATGCCATAATCCCCTTTAAGGCAAGTAACAGCAATGCAGAGGAACTAAACATCGAAAAAGGGAGCCACTGACTCAATCGATCCGTCAAATAACTTCACCTCATTAGTCTAGCACTGAAAGGTGAACCAGAAGAGCAAATCAAGGAACTCTAAACCTGAATGAGAGAGCATGTGGAATGAAGAGTTTGATAATTGAAGATCTGAACAATTGTCCAGTATGGTCTACAGGATGGAGAAAAAAGAACAAATACAATGTGCTCAGAACAGCAGCCAAACATCATAAATAGCTGTTGGAAAAAATCAAAGCAAAATGCATGTAACAAAACAGGCCAGCATTCCAAGAAATCCTGGAACCATAAATTTATTATTTGTTCTGTGAGCTTGGCACAAGATTTTTCTTGGTAATTTTCCCCCCTTAATATTTGCAGAAACAGGCTTGAAGAGTTCTAACAGAGCTGTTTCAGACTAACTGTAGACTCTTCATCGTTAGTGGACTGGACAAGATCCAATCAAGGGCTCAGCTTTCCCAGGGTCTCCATGCACATCCTCTCAATATATTTCCACAGTTTGTTTGACGAATCCAACCAGTGTGAGAATCGCTCCCAGGTGATATATTCCATTAACAACTACATCTTCAGCTTGCTTATTAATTTATTCGATTTTAGTATTGGTGTCTCCGAAACTGTCGTCGTTGTTTTTTAAACGATTGATTCATTTTTGTCTTTTTTTTTTTTTTCATTTGAAGTAGCAGTGCCCACCATCACTGCTACTTTTACCCTCGTACCTGACTCTGCCACATCGGCAATGTCCACCCCTTGCTCTTGTGCCATGAAGCCCAGGATGGAAAATATTGCGAAGCCAGACACAAAACTGGTAGCGCTGTTCAGGCCTCCCAGCAGCAAACAGTCCCTATGTCACACATATGTCATGGAGCTTGTTAATTTACACAAAAGGAACCTAAGTTCCCACTTTTTGCCTGTGACTGGACTAATCTCACGGCCCCTACCCAGTGGCGAACGAAGCTCACCTGTAGCAGTTGTACTTGTACTTGTTGTAGCTCCCCAGTGAAGTCATTGCTCCCAGACAAATGGCATAGGAAAAGAAAATCTGTGTCCCTGCGTCAATCCAAACCTACACAGTAAAAGAAGATCTGTTAATACATGTAAGAAAATAAGATACTTGATCATTTTCATTGGTGGTATTAAGGGTTATATGCTTGGTTTGGACCCAAATGGACCCAATGCTTACAAGACCTGACTGCATGACGTATGAGTTGTACCTTGACACATGTAATTATTAATTCAGTTCCCTAGCACTCCTCAATGTGATACATTGCCCCACAAGGGCATGAGTTTCTACCTCAGGATCCTGCAGACGGGTGACGTTTGGATACAGATAGAATTTGATGCCTTCGGCTGCACCAGGAAGTGTGACACCCCGAACGAGGAGGATAGCCAGCATGACGAAGGGGAAAGTTGCTGTGATGTACACAACCTAAAAAAAAAGGACATGTAAATGTAGATTAAATATAAACTCATTCAAGTGACAGGTAAAAGCATGGAACTAAAAGTAGCAAGACCTGCATATTTCAAGTCAACCTTTCATAGCATAACAGCACCATTTTATTTTTTCTAGTGATTAACCCATGAACAGACATTATCCATAATGCACAGTCTTTAAAGTGAATTGTTTTTAGCATGCTGTGAGAGCTTATAAGCAGGATTAAGGGGGTGCCTTTCACTAACACAAACCAAAAATCATAAATAGGATAACCAGAAAATGCAGCATTCTTGACACACATATATAATGATGGGAACCACTGGAGTAGATTAAACTTTATTATCTTTGTGCAAAGTACATGTGCCGAGCCAATGAAATGCAGTTAGCATCTAATCAGAAGTGCATTAGTGGCCTATTTACAATAAATAGAAATGTCGTAAAGGAGGGTATGGGTCCATATGTACAAGGAAGAGTGATTTTCTCTTACTTAGAAATCATGGAGGGGTCTATAATTTTTTAGCATAGGTGCATTTCCACTGTAAGAGACAGAATATAAAAAGAAAAATACGGGAATCACATTGTATGATTTTTTTAAACAATTTTTTGTGAATTACTGTGTCAAATAAGTATTTGATCACTTGCTTATCAGCCAGATTTTTGACCCTCCTGTTATTTTGCTTTCAAGTATTCCAGCTACACTCTGCTCATGATTCTAAATTAGTAGCACCTGTTTGAGGTCGTTAGCTGTCATAAAGACACCTGTGCACCCCACCATCAGCCAAAGTCTAAGTAGCAACATGGGCAAAACCAAAGAGCTGTCAAAAGAGTCAAGAGACAAAATTGTAGACCTTCAAAAAGCTGGAAAAAGTTACGGGGATCAATTGCCAAGCAGAACAACTGGTGGAGCAATTGTCAGAAAATGGAAGAGGCTAATGATGACTGTCAATGTCCCTCAGACTGGGGCCCCACGGAAGATCTCGTGGGGTATCAATGATGCTAAGAATGGTGAAGAATCAGCCCAGAACTACACGGGAGGAGCTGTTCAATGCCGTGAAAAGAGCTGGGACCATCGTTTCCAAGGCCACTATCAGTAATAGACCAAGACATCATGGTTTAAAATCTTGCATCAAACAGAAGGTTCCCCTTCTTAAGTCAGCCCATGTCCAGGCCTGTCTAAAGTTTGCCAGGGACCATCTGGATGATCCAGAGGAGTCATGGGAGAAAGTCCTGTGGTCAGATGAGACCAAAGTAAAACTTTTTGGTCTTAACTCCATTCGCCGTGTTTGAAGGAAGAAGAATGATAAGTATCATCCCAATAATACCATACAGTACCTACAGTGAAGCATGGGGCCGAAAGCATCGTGCTCTGGGGGGGGTTTTCTGCACAGGGGACAGGACGACTGCACTGTATTAAGGAGATAATGAACAGGGCCATGTATTGTGACATATTGGGCAAAAACCTCCTTCCCTCAGTCAGAGCAATAAAGATGGGTCGTGGCTGGGTCTTCCAACATGACAAAGACCCAAAGCACACAGCCAGGAAAACCAAGGAGTGGCTCCGTAAGAAGCAAACTGTGTCAAGGTTCTGGAGTGACCTAGCCAGTCTTTAGACAAAAATCCAATAGAAAATCTTTGGAGGGAGCTGAAACTTTGTGTTGCTCAGCGACAGCCCTGAAACCTGACAGATCTAGATAGGATCTGTATGGAGGAGTGGGCCAAAATCCCTCCTGCAGTGTGTGCAAACCTGGTGAAAAACTACAGGAACCGTTTGACCTCTGTAATTGTTAACAACAGCTTATGTACCATATATTAATATTTTTTGACTCAAGTAATCAAATACTTATTTGACACAGTAATTCAAAAATAAATTGTTTAAAAATCATACAATGTGATTTCCGTATTTTTTATTTTATATTAATTGGGGTGAGAGGTATCCCTAGTGACAACCCTCTGAAGGGCTTTACGGTCCGAAGCAGTGCAGTTGCTTTATGACACTAAGGCCAAAACTTTAACCTTAGAATTGATGGCCAGAAACCCGTACCATGTACCCTTGCCTGAGAAATAATTTTTTAATTTTTTCGACTAGTAGTGAACTGAATACTGTACCATCAAAACCACTGCTGAACATAAACTCACCTTTCCTGTGGACTTCACACCTTTCCATATGCAGAAGAAACAGATGATCCACATAGTAAGGAGACACAGAGCCAGGTCCCATTTAACAACTCCCATGCTCTCGATGCCGTCAGAGATACTGAGGACGTTGTGTCTGTAAAAGACATGAGATAATAAGGAGCAATTTCAAGAACAACAAAAAGAGACTGGAAAAACAGATTTTGGGTAAAGTGTTAGGTCACACATGAATGACAGAAGAAGAGATGATTGACAGGATTGAATGGACAACCAGGGACAACCAGTAGATTAGACAAGGTTAGTTTATGGCTCCAGATACCCTGTCCTCTCTAGCCCCTTCACTATATAATTAGTTTATGCATGTAAACTGGCACGTCACAGAAAGGATGGGCCAGGTTGTAAATGGATTCCTGCTCAAGGTTTTTGAGGACACCTGCTATGCACAGTATAGAAGATCTCTGCAACTCTCTCATGTTCAGGACTTAAATAGAGCAGAAGAAGAAATGAAACAACCAAGTTAGCAAGATTTTAAAGACTTACTCCCAGAACTCAGTGACTGGTGACGTCAAGTTGGTAGAGTTTTCAGGCCCCCACTGGCTCATGTTCTTGCGGAGTGTGTCTTCTATACAGTTTTCTGTGTTCCACACATTATTGCAGCTGCCCCAGGGAAGTTCAGGACGGAAGGACTGGAACAGGTAGTACAAGCCCCAAGCCAAAATCACAATGTAGTAGATGTTCAGGAGGGAAACGATCACAATGGAAGCATAGCCGATACCTGCATGAGAATAGTGGAAACATAAACAGTTACTAGAGAAATATCAACAGCGAATTGGATGGTGGCCTGAGGGGAATGTTCTTAGAAGAACAAAAAAAGTCTTTTTTTTTTGTTGTTTTTTTGCTGAGAAACAAACAGTTTTTGTCATTTAAATAAGGCAGAGTTTTTCATCAGGTGATTTCTCTCTCTGAGGTGAACTGGAAAAGAGCCACCCCGAAGGAAAAGGCCATTGCCAAACCGGAAAATAAACCTCTACTGGATGACATGCAGCAAAATCAAATATAGTACTGCTAGTGTTGCTTCTACAGATTTTTTAACTTCACTAATCATTAATGACGATTATCTATTTTATCAAGAGTAATACAAAGTGTAATTACTAACTAAACCCCTGTAAACCTTCTCTGCGACAGATTTACATTCTGGATGTAGGCATTACTTGAAAAGTTTTGCTTCAGTGAACCACAATAACCAGCATTGTACAAAGTACCCATGTTAATGAGGGGCAAGCATGTGAATGAGGAACTGTTTGAATTGCGCTTACACAGCGAGCACTGTTTGGGTTCGTTTTTAGCTGGCAGGAAAGCTGAACACAGTGATACAAAGCTGTTGCTCTGTTAAAACTGCATATTTGTTGGGGAAAATGTCAAATGTCTAACCTTAAATTGTATATTGTATGTCACATTGTGTTTCCCCATTTGTTGAAGCATGAACTTTCCATAAATATTCATGACTTGCAGTGCTGTCTGCTGTATTGACTTACCAAGCATATGGAATATCACTCTGTAAATAAAACAGTGTTATGAAAGATGGCCGTTGCTACAAAAAAAAAAAAGAATTACTGTAACTCTTCTGGGTGGCACGAAAAGTAGCCAGTGTTAACAGCTGGATAACATCAACACATTAGGAAATCTTTGCCCCACCGAGAAGGGACATGATAAGAAACAAAAACAGTTACTTTTCTTTTTTTTTCCAGACCTTATCTTTCCTGGTTATAATGATTATCCCTCATAGGCTTGAACTAATTTCTAGTCATCACTTTCATGTTTTGCCACTGTGCTGCCATGGCAACACTGAAATTAGTACACTCTGTATATGCTGCATGCTCTCAAGGTCTGGCTGGAATTGTGTGTCAGTAGGGACCTTTCAACATGTTCATCTGGGCTCTTGTTAAAAATGTTTGCAAATGCAGAGAGCTCGGTTTTAGACTTCAGAAAACAACATTTTAAATTTTTCCACAGCAGACCTGATCATCGAAAACGTCCTAGTGGACTTTGAAGTGTTTAGGAAACGATCCTTTGAAATATTAGATCAGGATAATCTCACTGTATTTGTGGTTTGTTTTTAAAAATCAGTGGCTATGGAAGAGTTCTTTCCCATGCCTTGGTTTCATAGGGGGAACAGGGGGATTTCCTTCCTAAAGTGGGTTTTCCTTTATTGTCTAATTGTAAGCAAATAATAACATCTGTTGTGCTAGGCCATTTCCCACTTCCTCTAAGCTTGTTTGTTTCAAAGCAACATGTGCAGGACATTATTATTTGGATATTGGTATGATACTCACCAGTAAAGATGGGGCAGATTTTTTCCCAACAAGTGATTCCTCCCTGAGAGGTAAACTGGCCAAGAGCCACCTCCAGGAAAAACACAGGTAGGCCTCCACCAAACAGGAAAATGAAATAAGGGATGAGAAATGCACCTAGGTATGAAAAAATTGGAGAACTTGTTTAAATACATCAATAAACATTTAAATATAACATTTAAAGGTGTCAAACTGAAACCGTTTTTTTTTTTCTGTTCATTTCCGGCCATGTAACCACAGCTAGTGTATGTCTCCAAATATGGCCTTGTGATGCACTGAACGTTGCTGGAGGCACTTGTGACATTTCTCAAGACGAGCAAATCAGCAAAGCTATTTCTAAAATTTGAAATGCTTTGATGCTGAGCTTGAATTCTGGCTACTCATGTGCTTTTTTTGGGGGGGGATTACATGTTTCGTTCAAGCAGGTCTGTCTAGTCCTAAATCATTTCAAGATGTAGCAGTTGTAAGACACAGTATATGAAACCTTTACTTACCTCCACCATTCTTATAGCAGAGGTATGGGAAACGCCAGACGTTTCCTAAACCAACAAATCCTCCAGCCACAGACAGAAGAAAGTCAAGCTTGCTTGCCCACTTCTCCCGCTGTGGATGTTTGCCCTCAGCTTCATCCTCAGGTCGGGTGCCAGGGCTTTTCCCCGGGGATGGTTTCAGGGTGTCCTTATGGAAGTCCTTCAGACATTGAAGCTTCTCTTTTTGTGGCATGCTGTGAACAAACAAGAACAAATAATGCCAGAAAATTTTACACTTTAGGCTTGATTGACCCAGTGAGAATTACACATAGACATCTACGCATACATGTTTTGTTCATGCATGAGAAACCTTAAAAAGATAACACCAGTATAAAGAATGAAGTCAAAGACTTTTGTCTAAGTGCCATGACACAACACAGAGGGGGGAGGAACACTAAGCTAAGAATTTGCAACAAGTGTTTGGAGTGCTCGGTCTCTTTAATTAACACAGCACATATGTGTCAAGACACTTTTGAAAGAGGGAATTGTTATTACTGGCTCAGGGTGTACAGTTTCAAAGCACTGGCCAAAAGTGCCATGGAGAAGCGCAGATCCAATCCCAGGGATACAGATAAAGATGTCAGAAATGCTCTGGCACCCTTTAGACTTACCCTTTTTAACTTGGCACGGAAAGAACAGACTACAATCCCATTGACAGTTTGCTCGTTTAAACAGTGTTTGGAAACGGTCTCCTTCCACCAACCCCCCTACCCCTCAACCCCACCCCATGGGAACACACTAAAAATAGTCTACAGTAAGCTGCACTTTTTCTACATTGTGTCCTTTTAAGGGACAGGACGAATGACAAACACTAGTTACCACAATGTCCAGTGTGCTTAATGTATTAGTCAGTCTTCAAAACAAGGATAACGTTTGTGCATCTGTAAAAGTTTAAACCCACATGGAAAAAGTCCACAGCCGAGATAAAAAACACTGCGCTGACATTACTAAATACAGCTTTAAAAACCGCCAAAAAAAAAAAAAAAAAAACGCTGCAGATTTGGAGGACAACAATCATCTGAAGGTACAATGAAGGCACAATTTTTTTTATCTATATACCCCATATTTCCAGATTAGACTCACACATTTTAAAATCTATTCAGCTTTTTATAAGAAAAACTATTTCACAAAACAGACAGTATGAGTAAAATTATTACGAACTTGTGTCCAAACTGCAAAGAAATTCTTAAAATATGGTCCTGTTATCAGTTTATCTACAAGTTACAGTATAACACAATGCCAGAAAGAGTATGTCATAGAGTAATAAATAATAAACCATTCATTTGCCATCCAATGCACTTACATCTCCTTCATGCTTGCGTTGGAATGGTGCGTGCTGTCACTATGCTCTGGCTGCCGCAATCTAAGTGCGCGTGCATCTAAGGGTAAGCCCTGATTGACAGCTCAACACCCCCCCCCCCCCCCCCCCCCACTAAGACAATTAAATACTATCAGCAGATTGAGTTCAGCTTTAGAGTACAGGATGACACAGTCTCGGACGGGTAAATTTCCACTCCTCAAAGGATTTAGAGTCGTATGTGTCCTTGGCTTTCTCTGTAACCTGAGCGCTGAACAGAAGTGAGGGGACGGACCAGGGCCAGCAATCCTCACCTATGGTTCATTTCTGTGCGGGCTATTTAAATCTTCTGTTGTCATCCCACAGCTTTTTTTTTTTAAAAAAGCTTTCCATTAACGCTTCAGCTTTGAGATCTGAAGCAGTGAGTATAATAAAGAAGAGGATTTCAAAGTCCTTGAAGACTTAATAAACAGAACATTTAATTCAAAGTTATTCATATGTAGTGATGTAATCGTAGTATAAAATAACATATTTGAGTGGGTTTTTAGCCTTAATGGTTAATTCATATACTGTGTGTGGCCTCTTTAGACTAGTTAAAATGAATCTGATCCTCAAGCTGGACTGCAACAAAATATTGGCAAGGAGCAAAGCGTTTGCATGTGGCACGATGACAAAAAGTTTTTTTGTATGGCAGAGGTTAATTTTCTTTCCATCTTAAATACTTATTTCAAAAAGTGGAAAAAAAAAATCTAAATTCTTTTGAAAATCCAAAAATAGCCAAGCCTTCTGATAAAAAAAAAATCTTATTTTTGCTGATATCAGGCAAGATTAAGTCATGAAATGTTATTTGATAGGACAGCTTAGATTTCTGTGAAGCAGCTGCAGTGCTCCCTCTTCAGTTTAATGTGGGAAACAAAAACAGAGCCTGTTTTGCTACCACAAAGCTCCAGGGAGCTCCTAATTAGAAGCGATTTGCTTCGCTAAAGTTATAGCTCAGTAAATCAACCAAAAAAAATGTCAAGTCACAGTTTCCTCTCTGCTCTGCCTCATTGCCTGCTTCTGTCTGAGGATCACGTATTTAAAAGGCAAGTGCTATGCAACGGCCCTGGCTACAGAGGCGACTTCACGTCTGTCGTCCATGTGAGGTTTGTTACATAACCACTATTTTAAACCCATGCACATTTCCTCGGGATAATCACATTAAACTCTTTCCTCCCCTCTATCACAACTCCTTTTTTTCCCCCTGGACAGCACTTAACATGTTTCTAAGGCTCGATTTTTCACGATTCCAGTTTAACAACAGGACACTTGAAAAATCCGAGGTTGGATTCAAGCAAATCTGAATCGCAATTGATAAGAGCAGGAGGCAACAGCTCTGGTTAATGCCCTTGGGTAAACTCCAGTGGTCTTTGCCCAACTTCCGCTATCCCTCTCTAGTTTACGCCATCAAATCGGATGCTAATGATAATGTAAACATAGTAAAGGCTGGAAATGGACCAATTTCACCCATTAACCAAGTCTCCTAGATACACAAGACACTGCCATGGCATCACGATAGGGATGCTCTAATTCAGTCTTTCTTTCGTGCTTGTATTACGTCCACGATTAAACAATTTGTTTAAACAAAATACAAAAAAGGCAGGTAGCTTAGTGGAGACCAACTGTACATTAGTACAGTGTTAACAGTGCATTGTGTACCATAGAGGAAGTTCTGTAACTGCTCGAAAGTGTCAAAAGTGTAAAACATATTTAAACCCAAAAAAAAGTGTGTCTTTAGGTTAGAAATTGCTACTGGTGCAATTAAAGAATAAAGATGATGCAAATAGATAGATTATTCCTCTGACAAGGCTCATTACATTTTTTTCTAGTTATAACCTTGGGTGTCTTGTAAAAAAGAAAAAAAAAAAAACTTGGATCGGCGCCACTAATAAGTTAGTGGATTACCCATGAACTTTTTTATTTATTGTCCCTGTCAGAATGACAGTGAATGATTAGATCTTTTTAAAAGAAATAGTACACTTTACAGTATCAGCTGTACAACATTTCTGTCAATTATCACTAAATTCCTGGATGGAATACTTCATCTTTTTTGGATGTCAATCTTGGTTAAGATGCAACTAAATAAAACTAAATTTATTTAGGCTAAAATAAGCTTGTTATTAAATGTAAAAAAAAATAAAACCTGTAGTCCAATGCCTTGTAGTCATTGGTTTAAGACGTATTTTGCTTTTTTATTCCTCCAGAACTTGCCAAACACCAACAAAACAATGGATGGTTGAGTCAAAAGAAGCCAAGAATTGGGTCTAGTTCAGAGATTACCTGTCGTAGTTTACCCCATCCTCTAGTGAAGACATGGAATCGGAAGCAGGTAGACCGTCCAGCTTGACTTAGATGTTCAGTGAGCACCGCTTTCAGTAAGAGAATGAACCCGAAAACATACCAGTGCAAGATTTAGGGGTTCTTGCCACCTTCTTGGACTGAGGTGCAACCTTTAAATTGCTTTGGGGCCAGAAAAAGGAGGGAGTTTGGCGATGGGGGAGTGGAGCTGGGCAGCTAAAGACTTTGAGGTTTGACTCATTCATGGCAAAAAGAAACGAAAGAGAAAAACAGAGTTTGGTTGTAGGAGGAGGAGAGGGCTTGTTGCCAGTGGTGTGCCCTATTCTTAGGCAACTGTGCTGTACGATGTAAACAGATTTGTGATTTTTTTTTAAATCAGACAGGAATATTTATGAGATTCCTTTAAATTCCTGAAGTCAAGTCACCAAGGGTTATTTTTTTATTTTATTTTTTTCCAAGCACATTGTTTCCAACCACATGACACAACCACAACCTCTTACGGTTTGCCTTTTGTCTATATTGGAAATTCTCCAGTCATGCCAATTTATGCCACACCTTACCATTCTTGATTAATTTAACTTATAATATTATTAATCCTTCATTGTTTTAATGTTTTATCCGTTCTTTAATTACTTAATGTCCTGGTGACATTAGAATGCAGAAGTAATGATGTAGAATTGTCAGGCTTACAGAGGTAAAGTGTTAAACAATAAGCTATTTCCCACCCCAAAATAGGGGGGGGGGATGGGGGATGCGACTGACATCTGGAATAAGGTAGCAGCGTGCACTTGCATAGTGCGCAATGTAAAAGTTGTATTAGCGTTGTATTAACTGCTGGCACAGCATTAAATGCACTTTTAGTTGTGCAAGTCTGAACACTTAGGGCAAGTGTGCACCTTGTATGGAAGTGTAGATATAGATCAGAATTACTGTAGCTCAGTGCTAAATAATTATACAGTGGTAAACATGAATTCTGGAACTGAGGTCGGAGGAGCAAACAAGTACAGAAAAAGGTGTGTATTTTTTTGTTTTCGATCTTCGACAAACGTTCTATGCGTCATGCCTTAGAGATGCACGTGATAAATCCAGTGCAGGTGACGGTTTGTGTGATCAAGATAGGTGTAAAAGGGTGCGCGCACGCGCGCACACACATACGCGCAACACAAACGGAGGGGACAGGATGGAAGTTATGCACAGCAACAGGACTTTGTTTGCCCCAAAATCAGGAAGCGCGGGACCCATCTATCGCTCTCTCTCTCTCTTTCACACACACACACACACTCTGAGCGCGCGCGCATCTTCCGCTCGCAGTTAACTGCAAGTGAGTGAAAACAGCGCGAGCGTGAGTCAAAGAAATCCGATACGACATTAATATGAGCGCGCGTCCTCTTAGCTCATCATCATCATCAGGCTAAAATGACAGCTTAATCTTTATAATGTGCATGATTTAATAAAGTATACACTACGTAAAAAAATAGCAAAAGACCTAGGGTCAAAAGACCACCGCGCTTTTAATATACTGTAATACAATACACCTGAAAAAAAAAACTAGAAAAAATGGGCAGGGATGCAGGCACATGAGTAACTAAATATGTGTATAGGTTATGTGCACACATAAATAAAGTGTACGTTTATGCTTATTTTATACTATACGTATAGTTTATATAGTCTTTTAGAATGTCTTACCTGCTCAGATTTGTTTGTTTTTTCTCTTTCTCTGTATTTCCTCTTTTCAGAAGTTCCTGGTCTCTTGTGTCTCGTGCGACGATGAATTGGATGTGTCGCGGTAAAATTTTATTTATAAGCCTTTCTTTCCGACCTTTGTCTCTTAATATGGGTGACCAATAGACATCGGCATGAGTGGAAAAACACCGGCCAGCCTCTCGGTGCAACAGGAGGAGAGACGCGAGCGTCTTCTTAAAGAGACACCGACCATTTTTCTTTCGAGGCTTCCAGCTCGCAGATGCCCTACAGGTCAGAAGGGGCGGTGCACGTACGCGTCAAAATCATGCCTGTCACAGCAAAGCATGGGCTCCCCAAATTGTTAGCAAAAAGCAACCTTTTTTATTTAAGCTTTAATCATTTGCATGCCCTGAAACTTGAAACACAAAGCCTGCAGATGACACTGTTTGCAAAAGTACATGTTCACGATGCATACAGTATATATGCCTGTCAACAATAACAATATAACCACCTGCCTCATATTGAGTACCCCACCCCCTCCTTTTGCCTTCATAACAGTGATGCACTATGTGTTCTGACACCTTTCTATCACAACCAGCATTAACCTTTTCCTCAACTTGAGCTGCACTATGGCTTCTATTGAATCTCTGGACTACACGGGCCAGCCTGACCCAGTCCCCTAGCCATCACAAATTGGCCAAGATCCTTGTCTTTATCTCCTTTCAACATATCAACATCAGCGAGAAAGATTTACATTTAGGTATTTGGCAGACGCTCTTATCCAGAGCGACTTACATTTACATTATACATTTGATCAGTTGAGGGTTAAGGGCCTTGCTCAAGGGCCCAACAGTGGCAATTTGGTGGTTGTGGGGTTTGAACCTGGGACCTTCCAAACCATAGTCCAATGCCTTAACCAATGAGCTACCCCTGGCTTTACTTGCTGCCTAAAATATTCCACCCACTTTCAGCCACTAATGTAACGAGATATTTTAGCCGTAGCTGCTGTCACAAGGGTCAAATTGTGATAGCGAGATAACTGGGTCAGAGCAACTTCAAAACTGTAGCTCTTGCAGTAGTTCATGGTAAACAGTGGTCAGGATATACCAAAAGTAATTCAAGGAATAAAAACTGTCTGTCTATCTGTCTATTGCCTGGTTTCAATTGACATGTGTCAGAACATACAGTACAGTTCATTACTACTCAGTATTAGGTGGCGTATCAGTGATCATTTGTGTATTAGTCGTGTTGGAAGGACGTTTTTATGGAAACAAAATAGAATAAATTGGAATATAATATAAATTTATTATAATGCTAGTTTATTAGTCATTGATGGGTTCAGTGTCATACAGAAGGCCCAGGTTCAATTTCTGGCCAATCCCCTGCCTGGAAGCAGTGCCAGTCCCTTGCCCAGATAAAATGAAACGGGTTGCATCAGAAAGGGCATCAAGCAGATTATTACATCCAGCACATAACTGTTCATAACATCACTTGTGCTCAACACTTGAGCCAATTAATGCCTGTAGCCACGCCCACTTTAGCCAATCAATGCATGTAGCCACGCCCACTTTAAGGGCAAAAGCACTATATTCGTCCCAAAAGGCCATTGCTGCTATAAGATAATCTGGCACAAAACTTCATAATAGCTTTTCTACTTAACAATTTTATTTAATTTATGGTGCAGATTTAACTTTAGGCAAATGCCAAAGGACTAGCAAAGTTTCATAATTTTTTTTCGAGCCAGTTTTGCATGATTCTCTGACAAAATCATCTGGACAGACATTCACATATACAGACAAAAAATTTTATGTCTGGTTTTGGGTCCTCCAATGTATGAAACGTAAAGATATCATTGAAAGAGCGAGTTCTGACCAATGTACAGACAAAAAATTTTTTAATTTATGTACATTTTGTTTTGCTATACTTGCTATAGAAGAAGCTCAAATTGAGAAAAAAAAAAGATGTGGACACAATGGTGATTAGTGACAGGGTGTTGAAATCTACCCCAGCAGGAATTTCTGGTTGTCAAAACATTGAGTCATCTTGGCAATGATATATAATATTGGGACACTGTTGGTTGTTTATCCACTCATTCGCTACACATATTATCCTGTATAGGATTGCAGCACCTGTAGCATATCCAAGGGACTTAGGTGCAAGGCACAGTACACTATGGACAGGGTCCAAGTACATAATCTCCATTATTTTAAACAGCAGAAGGACATGCATGCAAGCATAAGGAAAACATGCAAACTCCACACGCACAAACCAGAACCCTAGACACAGGATGTGCAAGTTCACACTACTACGCATTATGCTTCCATGGTGCCTGAGAGAATACTGCAAATATAACTTCAAAGCAATTTTTTTTGGCATTTCTTTTTTTTCCCTAAATGAAATATATTCATGTAATGCTCAACTTGCTGACAGTATTTTTTTCCCTTTCTCCAACTATGCCAATAAACTGTAGTTTAGTCTCCTCTCTGAATGCTATCCACCTGTTCACTACATATAAGGCCACATACTGTGCTACATATTAAAGAGTATCTTCGCTGTACAATGCAATATAATTCATGCCCAAATCCATTCACTGCTTCTCTACCTTTATGCTGTTTAATAACTATTTGTTTAACTATTATTTTTATTATGATTAATATTAATGTAAATTAGGCTAATTGGCATTCCCAAATTGCCCCAAGAGTAAGTATGCGTGTGTGTGTGTGTGTGTGTGTGTGTGAGCCCTGCAATGTATTTGCACTTTGTCCAGGGTGTACCTTGCATCATGCATAACACAGTATACACAGTAACACAGTCTGTAACACATAATACAGAACATAAATAATAATAATAATAATAATAATAATAATCCAGATAATTTTATCCAGTCCCAAGCCTGGATAAAATGGGAGGGTTGATTATAAATAATTAATAAATAATCCAGTTCATTGAACAGTATTTGCAGAGCCAGAATCATGGCCCTGACGTTGCTTTATATTTTGCCACTTTTGTTTAAAATTTATTCTACAAAAAATACTGAATTTAGTGTATATAGCATTTGAGTGACAGCACAAATTTTTATTTTAATGGTTAGTATGGACCTCCAGGGTCCGGGTTCGATTCCCGGCCAGGCTGGATTCCCGTCTCTGTGTATGGAGTTTGCATGTTCTCCCCGTGGTTGGTGGGTTTTCTCCGGGTACTCTGGTTTCCTCCCACAGTCCAAAAACATGTAGGTTAGGCTAATTGGCGTTTCCAAATTGTCAGTAGACAGTGAATGGGTGTGTGAGTGAATGTGCCCTGCAATGGATTGGCACCCATTCAGGGTGTACCCTGCCTTATGCCCTAAGCCTTCTGGGATAGGCTCCAGATCACCGCGACCCTGAATACAGGATAAAGCGGTAGAGGATGAATGAGAGTATTTAACATCAATCAGGAAGCGCTTATTGAATAACAATAAGTCACATTACACAAATGAATGCCATGCAAATTATATGAACTATATGAAATATTCCCTTTACAACAGGGATATGACCGGGATATATTAAGCACTTATTTATTATTCAAAATAGAAGGACATGCTCAGCATTAGCTGATTATCAAGTAATGTAATAGATATTTAGCAAGGCCACCTTACAAAAATGTACATGAATTCTATATACTGCATAATGGATTTCTGGCAAGAAAAGTTACAAACATAAAACTCTGACTTTCATCCTAACCTCACCATTTGTACGTTTTCATGTGCTTTGCCTCATGCAAATCCTTTCAAATTTGAAACCTTGACGTCAAGTTTAAACGAAAAATGGAACATTATGTTTCAGTACAAAAGTAACTTCTTCAATACGTAGACTTTCACAGAGTGGGAAAGCTGAAAAGAAAAAATAGCTGATATAGATACTACATGTGTTATCAGGTTTAATTGAACTGTAATATTCAACTTTCTTTTTTTTGCAGAAAAAAAGTGCATTTCAGTCAGGCCTGTCTTAAGTAATTGTGTCTTTACACATTTTGTACCTTTGGAAATTGTATGTACAGTACTTGTATGCTTGCAAAGTGTGGTGAAGTTTTATGTAAGCTCCATTATTTTTATGATATATTTTTGAAATAAACGATGTTACATAAATTCTTAAAAATGACATGCAGTGCATACTACAGGATAATAATAGCTAACCTTGTACAGTATACTCAAAATCTAGTATTCAAACTCAATATAAAACATAAACATTTCCAGTTTGCTGCACGATTGGATGTGGCAACTTTACACATAACAAGCATATTAGAGCATGCATGCAAAGCCGATATAATTTATAATTAACCACAATCAGTGTTTTTCCATATTGAGTGTTGCGAAAACAGCACATGATGGGAAACAGTTCCTTTTATTGGAGGTCATGAGACAATATTTTAGATTAATAGCAAAGGAAATAAAGTCAAATAGTATTTTCATTTTCAACATTTTTTTCTTTAAACCTTAATCATTATGATAGTACAATAAGGATACTGTCCTGTATGCTGGTGCACAAAAAAAAACAAAGCAATACATTCCTCAGGTATGGCAAGATCTGCTGAAATAGACCAAAATGTTTTTCCTAAAAACCTCTAAAGCTAAGTACAGTATTATCTTTAAAAAATACTGTACTGTAGATGAATATTGAGACTTCTCCTTCTCTGACAAAATGTAACCAGAAATACTTAACTTTATCATCTTATTTTTTATCTTTGCTTACACATGCCACAATCCTGCTGCCTGGTTTCATTTCTGTATATCACTTTTACTTTTTAATTCATGAGAAATTTAATCACAAGTCCTTGTTTGACTTGAACGCCTCTCTGAAATTATGCATGTTAGTACAAATTAGTGGCCATGGTGAAATTTGTATTAGGGTGAAAC
Source organism: Clarias gariepinus (assembly GCF_024256425.1). Lineage (NCBI taxonomy): Eukaryota > Metazoa > Chordata > Actinopteri > Siluriformes > Clariidae > Clarias > Clarias gariepinus. The sequence goes on from NC_071122.1 coordinate 11,475,149, forward strand.
TTAATCTCACTTTCAGTTAGATCTCATGCTACTTGTACTCAGTCCCTTTTAAATTTTAGATTTTTGGCTCTTTAGTCAAGCTCGATTTGTTGAATCAAAACATTATAGACATATTTCTTGTTGATTTTATATTTCTTACACACAACAAAGTCACAATCTTTTTTAATGAATTAGTCTATCATTAGTGTATGTGTACAGTGGTGACCAAAAGGATTGATACAAAATTGAAATTTAGTGTTTAAATGACATTATCGATAGGTATGATAATTAATATAAAAATAATTTGTTATTTTACACAGTGAAATCGTTATACAACAATCAGTAATTAACATGAATTCCTGTATTCTTTAAAACCTGTTGGATGCCAACCTGTTGATCTACAGTACTCTGGTGTCACTCGCTTAATCCACGCATACTTAACTGTTTCCTAAATATCATAAAGTTTGAAATGTACTTAAAAATCTCAAAATTTTTGCCATTTCCCACTTATCACTTACAGTAGATAGAGTACTTTATAAATCTCATGGGAAATTGTTTAAAGTATTTTACAAATACAATATAAATGATTAGTATTCCAATCACAAAAAAAGATCTAGATCTGTCTGTGAGAGGATTTCCTGTGTACAGCCCTCTTTGAGGAATTGCACAGGTTTTCACTATATCTGTGGTCTGGGGTCTGACTTAGTCATTTCAAAAGTTGTTAATGGTGTTAATGATCTTATTCTGAAGTCATTCTTTTGTTGACTTGAATTTGCGCTTTTGGTTTTTGTGGCAAAATAGATCTTTGTTTGGAGATATATATAAATTATGGATAATTCCCTTGATCCTGGTTTAAGCCCCAGGCCCAGCTGAAGAGATGTCCCATTGCATGATGCTGCCATTACCATGATTCACACGTTGGTCAGACATATGGTGTGTAGTTGATAAGCTGGCTTATCAACAATCACATTCCCCATAATGAATGAGTTTGCACACTTATGCAACTAGGTTATTGTATGTTTTTTTTTTTATTAAAATTTTCAACCTTTTTCCTTTACCTTTTTTTTCTAAAAGTTTAACCTTTTACTTAATCTTTATTGTCTTGGTTGCTGTTTTACATTAAAAGTTAAAAAAATATATCTGACATGATACTTGTTTCCAGTAGATAATTGCTTTTTCTTCAGGTTTCTCCTCCATGAAACACAATTCTGTGATGCAGAAATAATGCAGTGACTCAACTCACTCACCCATAGAATCAAACATTGCCTATACAATTTTAGCCTACATTTAACCTATACAGGGTCATGGGGGTAAGGGGGCATAGAGCCTATTCTAAAAAAAAAAAAGGAATGATGCAGGGTGCACACTGGAAGAGGTGTCAATCCATCACAGGGCATACACACGCACGTACTCATTCACACAGTACGGGCAATTTGGGAACACTAATTAGCCTCATCAGCATGTTTTTGGACTATAGGAAAAAAACTGAAGCACCCAGAGGGAACCCACCAAGCATGGGGAGACCGTGCTAAATCTATGCATACAGACCCAAGGCGGAAATTAAACCCTAGAGGTGCAGTGCTAACCACTAAGCCACCATGTCTCGGCAGTGAATAAATTTTTTATAAAACTTCTACCCTATTACAACTTTTTCAGCTTACATTTATCTCTGCACAATCCATGGAGTCCCCACCTCGCAACTTTAGAGTCAGAGCTGTTTTTGATAGCAAAAGGGCAACCTCCACAATATTTAGAGATTTTTAATTTATGGCTAATCGGTATATGTATTGACCAATAAATTGGCTTAAATTAGTTATTAATCTTAATTTCTTTGCCTAAGAATCAAAAGTGGACACAAATGCATGCAAACCATATTTAATGCTTGTACACTGTGTTTTAATATTAGTCTAAAAGCAGCCCAAAAGCAAGCTGTGTTTCACATCCTGCCTGAGATACGGTTTAGGAGTAACTCTGCTCTGACAGCCGGATTCAGATCAGATCATCGATGGCATTTCCATAACGCTACATGAGTCAGATAACAGTCATATATACTATTATCAAAGCAAGATGAGCTGAACTTTCATCCTTGTAACAAAATTATCATGACCTGCCATGAAACATGATATATTACAAAGAAAAGCAAAGTTGTGTTCCAAAACACACTTGGAATTGAAGTTTATTGAAGTAAAACAAAAAATAACTTAATGCTGGTAATCATAATATGGATAATGTAAAATAGTCTGACACTGTTTCATAGAGAAACGCTTTCATTTCAATATCGTATAAACTATATGTTCAGTCAAGGAAAATATATCATGAATCTTCTCCAGAACATAATCTAAATATATTCAAAAGCTATTTTGGAAAGCATCTTAGTCCCTCAAGTGTTGTTTAGAACAGAGATTGAGAGTAATGTACATAATGAGATTGACATTTCTATATTGTGAAATCCACAACAATACATGCTTTGTATTGAACAATGTGATCGGCATATTTTTGGTCAGAAGTTTCACCACTTCCTAAATTATAGCGTAGCCTTACATAACATGTGACATTGACACTGGATTTTTATTTTTTTATTTCACAAATGACCTCAGCTGACTCCAACTTTTACAATGCGTAACTCTGGAAATATAAAACTCATTAGGATATCAACACATGGCTATTTTTCTACAACAACAAAAAAAATCTATAATATGTAATACCTTCAGTATTACAGTTACACTATATTGTCAATAAGGAATTTAAAACTCCGAGCAATTTGCAACACTTACAGGAAATGGTTTAATGAAAAACAAACAGAGAAACTAGCATATCACCAGTCATGTGAGGATACACAAGGTCTCTCTTTTCAGAGTAAAACTGTATAGACAGAATGGTTTGAGCGTTCCTCTATTGGCCTCTACATCGCAGTACTTTTCCACAGCAGCTAGAGAGGAAGTCAAAATAGGGAAGTCAAAAGCTCACCCTCTGAGGTGTTTTCCTATTCCTTTTCTGCAGCTTTAAAAGACGTAACGACGCCATGAGCGCTACTGTACATGGGTTAAACCTGCTTCTGATTTCGAACAGGGTTTGAAGTCAGGATAAGAATTACACAAATGTCTGTCTCTCTGTTTGCTAAAGTGAAACAAGAAGTTATCATTTTTAAGTCTCTAATCATGTCACACCATACAGTATGACAGCTAGCCATGTGACGGGAAGTTGAGAAAAACAGTTAAGACCATGGTTTCCTGAAAAAAAACTGAAACCTCTGAAAACTGAAAACTGTTATCAGGTTTGCAGAGTGCCAAAAGGCAAAACCAACTGACACTGCAGTGGAAAAGTAAACAAATAGGATCTCAGGAACTTGGTCAAAACAATGGAAACACAATGAGGTGTGTTTGCTGCATAATGTAACCATGGCAGTTTTTCTGGTACTGTAAGCATAAAGAATTGTAATTGCAGTATTACAGTTTTTTTTTTTAAATAAACAACATTCAGCTGCATGTAACTATCAAATGTTTGTATATTTAATTAACTGTAGCTTTGATTACAGCACACAATGTGGTGATCAGTTCATGTGTGAAAATGATTCCATCATGCTCCCACAACCACTCTTTCACAATTTGAGTCCTGGAACATACCTGTTCCATCAAATAAGAAAAACTCCATTGATGTGATAAACTGGTCGTTCAGTACATTCAAGTCATCAGCTGACTTCATGTTATTGCCGCATAACCTTGGTGAGCCTAGACCTGACCGACTGAGGGTTATACTGTAACACTGCCTCTAGAGGCCACTATGTACGATGACCCTGATACACTCAACAATCTGAACTCATTAGACAACATGACCTTTTCCCACGTTTTTTTCAAGTCTGATCTATTTCCCTAACTAATTCAAGCATATTTTTTTTTCTGATTAGTCTCACCAATTGAGGTTCTCTTATGGCACACAGCTGTTTAGTCCAAACCCTTTGAGATCCTATTTTAGACACTTAATTTTTATTTCATTCTAAGATAATACTCAAATCATTTTCTCACAAGGTTTTCTTTTTTATTCTCTCTTAATAACTCTCTCTCTCTCTCTCTCTCTCTTGAAGTCATATAATGTTAAAAGGTTAAATTCATGCCTCAGAGAACAAGGCTAACTAGAAGGACATGAGTTTAAATCCCACTACTACCAAGATAGTGCTGCTGGAACTAAAATCCTTTCACTTCTGTAATTTACTTTGCATATGCCACAACAAAAAATTCCTCTATTGTGACACAAAAAATTCATTTCATATACTTTCATACATGTTAAAAAAAAAAAACACCATAGTATGCTGCAGTTGGATCATTTAAACCTTTTAACTGATCAAAATTAAGAATTTAACTTCAGAGCTCTGATGCTGATGCTAGACTTCATAAGCAGTGTACACTGTCATGCATAAAAACAATGTCTTGTATATTTGTGACTCACCTGCTGCAGTGTACCAAAAAGCTGCATAAAATAAGCGAGGCTAAAAATATTCAACACGTTTGTCAGACCTGTTTCATAGTGATGGTGGCCTCAAATGTGCCTACAGGCTGGTGTGGTACTGGGTCAAATGATTTTGATAAGATCTTGGGTACAGAAGTGCAGTCATGATTTACACATCTGTAATTATCGGTTTCATACTACTTTCACAATGCTCCTGTCGTAAAGACGTATACATAAGCATCTCTTTTTCTGTTCATAGAACTTCATTTACATGTTTTCCAGTGTGCATATGACATACATATAAATTACCTTTGTTCTGTTTAAACCTCAAAGCCTGAAAGCAGCTAATTTCACTGACAAATAGTCTTTTCCTACACTCTCCATGCTTTTGGCTTCATTATAGAAACACCACACAAGCTTTTCCTCAGGTACAATAACAGCAAACTGAGAATTTTAAACAGGACCTGGAATATAAGAAAACTAGATATATTAGGAGTATTTTGTCAGGTTCTGAGAAGAGGTCATTTTTTTACATTCTGAGAAGAGAGAATGTAGAAATGTATTTGAGCTGTTGCAATAGAGTACTGCTAAATAATTTTGGTTTACATTGGTCAATGAACTTGGTCAATGTTTCTGAGAATCCTCCTCTATCCTGCAGAAGAATGTGTATTGACTGCTACTAAGCACTGACAATGGAGACTTTTAGACTATTTTTATCCTTTCAGAAAGCTTGTCCCTATCATCAATGACATGTTTATCTTTGTTAAAGAAAATTCCAGTTATGGTTACCCTGATATTATGAATAGCACTAAAAATACAAGTCAACAAGATTGAGCTGTCTGTTACTATAGAAATAATAATATATTGGAACAAACATCAGATTTAAGAATTTAGTAACATCATGGTGTATTGGGACTGCGAATAATTAATTTTTCTTTTTAGTGAACTGAAAAAATGCTCTCACCAGTGATGTGGGAAAGAAACACTCAGAGTCTAGTTTCAGAGTTCTCTGAGAATGCTATTTAATTTGGTTGCTCATTAGACTAGGTTTATTCTGACGATTAACCACACGTGTGCTTAGAATTGTATTTATTTGCTTGCTTGTTTTGTTTGTTTGTTTGTTTGTTTGTTTGTAAGCACTATTGGCTTGCATCTCCAGGGGTGGGGTTCCAATCCCACCTCTGGTCTGTGTATGCATGGAATTTGCAAGGTCTCCCTAAGTTTCTATGGTATTCCTCCAAGTACTCTAATTCCCTCCTACAATCTAAGAAATGCATTGCAAGTTGATTAGTGTTTCTCAGTTGCCCAAAGTGTGTACTGGAATTGGGAGTGTGAGTGTGTACTTTATGTGCTTGTGCTCTATGGGGTAGGTTCCAGGCAAACCACAACCCTAAACAGGATAAACAGTATAGAGATCTTGTTTAACTGAATGCTTGCACTTCACTATTAGTCATATGACTGATAGAGGAAAAATGGAAAAGTCAAACTTAAATTTAATTAGACTTGAGTGTACTTATTCAACAGTTGATTAATATCAATATGCATAATTGGAAAAAAATTTAAACGCATTGTCCCACTGCCATATTGAAATCCTTTTTGGATTTTGCCAAGACACACTGTGACTCAGTCTTTGGACTTGTGGTCGGTTCCAAGTATTAAGTTGCATTTTGTGTGATTTCAGTTTGACATTTTCAGATTCCTGATTTAATAAGCTCTGTTTTTATACCCTGTCGGTTCCTGATATATGGCCAGTGTGAATTTGTTTATAAGGAGGAGCTTGGGGGAAAAAAGGTCAAAAACTATTTCTAGAAAATTTAAATGAGGATTCTGTGACATAATAAAAAAAAAAGAACCCCCAGACTTGTTGAGACCAAGATTTCCCTGCTGCCCCTAAAATAACTTCGCCAGTAACGTATACTGTATATATATATAGTATATCATCAACAGCCGGCCAGAGGCTTTTATGCGATGAGAACTCCAACCAGAATTGGTTGAAAAATTAAGGTATGGTCACAGTCACATAATGTATAAGGTGAATGTTTATTCAGAGTGCAATCAGGGGTTTCGGCAGGACCGACTATGACAGCATGACTAAAAGAGAAAGCCAGACAAGAAAAGTGAAAGACAGACATGAAGATAATAATTGTATTTACTTCACCACACCTGTATACTGTAATTATTTATAATTCCAATATCCTGTGTCAACAAGGACATAACGTTTTTACTTTTAACGTTTCATCCTTGTTTTATCTCACGGAAGGTTATTTATATTATTTTTATTATTACAGTACCACTATTTTCCATGGCTTGTAAATTGGGGATCTGTGTCTATTCTGTAAAACAGCTTCTGGGGTAATAGTTGTTCAAAGTGGTACAGAATTGCAACTGAATTGAATTGATTCTCATTTGCAGCACTGACTGATTTAATCAGGCTCACAAGATTTGCCTGTTGGGGGTCCCTTCTCATTTACACACACATAGCAATGTAACGTGTGAAACATGGTGAGGATTTCTACAATGCAATCCTTCATTACATAATCTTGTTATTTCTGTCCAGCCTAAATAAACATAAAATAGTGACCTCTATAAATTATCATCCCAAGGGCTGCTTTCAGTCACGGAAGAAATTTCAAGAGTCTCAAGAGACCTGCGGATGAACCTCCTGTACACAAACACATGCTAAGTAGGAAGAGGGAAAGCAGCTACAGATGCTTAAGGTCTGAACAGGCTCAGTGGACATTTCCCAGTTCAGGGGTTATCTTAAGTAACTCTAGGCGTGTAAAGCTGGACATTGTGGAAAAACTAGAAAGATCCATCAAGCCTGAACCCAAAATGGTATATTTCTAATTACTGTGAGCTAATACTATAGCTACCATATAGTAGAGTGGCTAACCAGGGCAGCACTCCCAGTACTATTTGACTGTTAAATGACTTAATGGAAGCCAAGCAGTGACTTGTTTGCCTTTCCCTGGCCCTTTTTTTCTGCCACAGGCCTACCTAAGCTTATCTGTCTAATCCCTTATTACCATAGCTCAGCTCTCGGCATGTGAGCTTTAAGAATTGTACATACATGGGCTGCCAAGAGTCTGAATTAAGCTGAAATAAACAAGCAAACAGGCTGTCTTTTAAAACAAGACTGGATTCAGGAAGTGCAGTGCAGAGACCACCTGCTGTGCTGTATACAAATGATGTATACAGTAAAGAGCCATTTGTTTGTTATATTTGTAGAGCTAAAAGGGTAATTAACTAATTCACACTCATAAAAATTTACGAATCGTGTTGTATACTGCATAATATCACTTGACGTTAAGCAAACAGCACTCCTCTCTTTCAGTGAAGGATAAGATCTACAGTACATAGATTGAGCTGATGTCTGCCATGAGCTCTATGTTGTGCCTACAAATCTTTTTAAGGACTTGCAAGATAAACCCTTGACTTGTGACTCAGAGGATCACATTACTATAGTCCATGTGTCCGTTTGGTGCTTGAAGAGGAAACACTATCCTTGTAAAAGAACACTGATATGCTCGTTCCACTTCCTGTTGGCTTGGCAGAAGCTAGTTAAACAGTCCTAAAATAATCTCTGACCAGTTACTGCAGTTGTTACCTGAGTCTTTCGAACACATACTTTAGCAAATGTAAAGTAATCCCCAAGATTCTAACTTTCCAAAACACTTAAATAATTCAGATCATCAAAGTAATTTTAATATTATACAGAGATAACCAAAGTAAATACAAAATGCAGTTTTAAAACTATCCATATCTTCCTGGAGTAGTTGATGTGTGTGTCTAGGTGGAAGGTGTTTCAGAAAGTTTTGACTGGTAGTATATGCACCCAATATTTTTGCTAGACTTACTTTAAGTAGTCAGTGGCCTACTTTATGGCTTAGTGGTTAGCACTGTTGCCTTGCACCTCCAGGGTCCAGGTTTGATTTCCACCTCGGATTTCTGTGCATGAAGCTTGTCTGTTCTCTGCGTGCTTGGTGGGTTTTCCTCTGGGTACCCCGGTTCCCTCCCTTGCCCAAAGACATGCAGATTAGGCTACTTAGCGTTCCCAAATTGCATGTGTGAATGTTGACCAGAGGTCCTACTGTGGTCATAAAAATAGAGATAAATTCAATTGTCACTATAAGCCTCCATTGTCCCTAGATGGATTACAGAGGTTCTTGAATGGATAGATGAATGGCCTACTTTATATGGCCACTGATAGGTGGAGTAAATAATTAAGTAACCTCATTACAGTGGAACCTGGAAATGGTCGGGATACTTTAGGCAGCATTGTGTTTTAAGGTTGATGTGCTGAAAGTAGAAAAAAAAGTGCGAAGTAAGGATTTGAGTGACTTTGACATGGGTTTGTGTACTGTGGCTGCAACATATGCCCAAATCATCACGCCTTGACCGTCGTGTTTAACAGTAGGTAGTGGACGTTTTTGCTGAAATGCTGTTTGGTTTTTGCCAAACATGATGCTGAGCATTAAGGCCAAACAACTCCACACTGGTTTCATTTGTCCCGAGGACATTGTTCCAGAAGTCTTGTGGTTTGTTCAGATGCTGTTTTGCGAACCTCAGTCGTGCTTCTATGTTTTTTTTAGACAGAAGAGCCTTACTCCTGGCAATAATATAACATATTTTTTGTCATTGTAGAACTATGAACTCCACATTGTTTGGAAATGGTTTTATAATCCTTTCCAGATTTACACACAGTAACAATTGTCTTCTCGATCCCTTTTGCTTATATATTTCCCTCTTGGCATTGTATTAACACACACACACACACCTGAATGCTCCAGACCTGCAAACTGCCAAAACTTCTGCTTTTAAAAAAGTCTGCACACCTGCTGATGATCAATTAATCAAGGGCTGATGAGTAGCAGCACCTGGCTGCCACTTACCCTCTTAAATTCTTTGGAAGCAGTAACAGAGTAGTTAGTATTTTTTTCTTTTTGGCTTCATTTTTTTAAGCAAACAATGGCACGGTGAAAAAAAGATAGACATTGTTGTTTGTCTGAGGCTGTATTCATGAAATACTGAGACCCACTACGATCAGATGATTTTTATTATGTTTTTACACAAAGAACATTTTGAACATGATCATAGATAGAAAGCATATTCTTATATTCTTAAGGAAAGTTTTGTAGTTGTTGAGTCTGTGCTCTGTTACCTCACACCTCCAGGGTTGGGGGCTCTAATTGTATATTTGCCTCTTGCTTACCCCTCTGACTTTCCATAAATTGTCCATAAATAGTACATAATTAATTGTGGGTGTGCTTGTGGGATTCTGTATGTTGGTACGTAGGTTGGATAAGTAATAATAATAATAATAATTATTATTATTATTATTATTATTATGTAATTGTTGCTTTAATAATTTTATGGGAAGTTTTGTAGCTGTTTCTTCCAGCACCTCTAGGGTTGGGGTTTCGATCTTATCTCTGGTCCAAGATAATAGAGATTCCCATGCTTGGTTGGTTTTCTCTGGGAGATCTGGTTTACTCCCACAGTCCCAACTTATGCTAGAAGTTGCCTTGAATAAAGATGGATGTATGGATGGATGGATAGATGGTTTGTTGTAGTGGCACTAAAATGACACTGGACTATAGTACCCACATGCAACTGCACACCACATGACCACAAGCCACACAACATTGCTGTCTGTGGTGCACATGAATTTAAAATTACATAATGTTTAACCTTTCGTATCTGCCTTTAGTCATTGTCACCATTTTCTCATGCCATGTTGTTCTTTGGCCTCATTAGTTCTTGTTTCCATTTTATTTGTCATCTTTTCCAGTATGAATAAAGCTGGACCTGCACTTGCATCTGCATTTTTAATAATTTCAGTGCGTTCACAGACCAGCCCTCAGGTTGTGTTTGAATGTTCTCTAAGAGGCAAGATTCCTTAAGAGGTCTTTAGGTCATCTTTAGGACAAATCTGGAAATTAATCCTAAAGACATTAGAAATGTTAAAGAAATTTTGGCTTTAATGGGTCATTAAGACATCCCCAATAGGTCTCTAGTTCCAAAAACATCCTGCAGGTTCTACGTACATCTCTTACTGGGTTATGTCTACACCCTTTTGTTCTGAATTTACAAATGAGTCTATTATCTGTTATTTTAGTAAATCAGGGCTTCATGGTTTATCCACCTTATTTTTCAACATAAAGGAGTAAAGAAAAAATAATCAGAAGTTTGTGAGTTTTAATCCAATATTGCCGCAGAGCTACTGCAAGTAAGCAAGGTCATTAGACTACAACTCTATTAGCAATTATAAAACTGTTAGTTCGCCCTGAGTAAGCTAATTGGACAGAAGGCATTCTGCAGTTCTGGAAGGAGGGGAGAGCAGCTGCCTGCCAAAAACTTACATGCAAAACCAGAAGCACTTTAAGCAAGACATAACATCTGATAACATTGTAAGTTTAAACAAAACTTCTCTTTAATTGCATTCCAAATTGCCTTTAAACCAAATAAATCCCTTCCAGTCATGCTAATATTCAAAACAACAGCACACTCTCTATTGTAAAATTGCTTTATTGTGGGTCACTTTAAATAAAGGTATTTGAAAAAGTTATTTTTCCACCTTTAGGTTTAAGTCGAGTAGCCTGTAATTTGTTTAACTTAATTTTTTTTTTTTTTTTTTTGTGGTTATTGGTTTGGTTAATCATGCTATATATTGCTGCTAAAGGTATTATATTTGTATATGCAATATTTAAATAGATGCAATATTTAAATATTGTATCTAATATACAAATTTGAAGTTTGAATGGCAAGTATGGCAATCATGTTGTCTATGATTAATAAGTTATACATATCATGTGGTAACCAAACATGAGAAAAAACAGAGTACCGAGGGAACATGCAAACTTCACACATAAAGACCAGAGGCAAAGTTCAAACCTGCAACCCAGAAGGTGCAAGACAACAGAGCTGACCCTTAGCATAGTAAAATACCATATTAATATTCTAAATAACTCTAGTGCATTTTTCAGCAAGTTTATTTAATTTGTTTTAAATATGCCGTACATCATGTTGTAGAAAAACTCCATCAAAGTTTAGTACCAGTCAAACATTTGGACACATCTTCTCAATCATGTCCTTTTTTTTTCGGTTAGTGATTTATTTTTGACATTCTAGAGCAATATTGGAGAAAACTATAAAATAACACATATGAAATTATGTACTGTAATTAATAAAGGTCAGAACTGCCTGTACTTTCTCTTAGGTGACGCAGGTTTTTCAATGCTGTTTTATGACTCAGTGGTAATCAGTGCCATGTTCTATCCTATAGCATGCTGAGGCGGCAGAGTAAAGACAGACAATGCCAACAGAGGTAACAAGCTTATTCGGAAAGCTGACTGTCATTGGTGTGGAGCTGAAGTCTCTGATGGAGGAGTCTGGGAGAACATTGCTAAAGAAACTCATTTAGAGTAAAATATGGGAAATGAAGGGGAAAAAAGGACAGGGGTCATCAAGGGCACTCTGAGCAGTCATTCAACAATCATTTAGCAATATCCCAAAGTTATGGATTAGCCTTCCAAGTAATGTTCAGGACTCAAACACAGTTTGTTTAGGTCTAGGCTAAAAACCTATTTATTTAGCCAAGCATTTTTGTAAATAGATTTGCCTTACAGTAGGTAAAGGTGCAGATATTATGGTAAACTGGTATGTTTAGATGCTGTCTTTCCCACTCTCATCAATTACTCAAGTTTGTTGACGGTGAAGTGACTGGTTGCTTTACTTCCCAGGGAGCCCTCAAGTCTGTGTTTGCTTCTGGCTCTCCCTTTCAGTTATGCTGTCATAGTTAGTCCTCCCGGAGTCCCTGCTTGCTCTCTGCACTAAATATATATTCACCTTATACATTATTTGTCTGTGACCAAACATAACTGTTATCTCTCTCTCTCTCTCCTTGTCTCCCTCTGTTGAGCTACACATGGCACTCCTGAGTTGTTAGTGATCAAGACCTTCTCTGCCCTCTTGACTTGTCCCACTCATCTCTGTGACTCTGACTCACTCTGTTTGGGATGCGTGTGGTGACTGGGGACAATTCCACTTTACCATGAAGACGGTCCTGGGCCCGGCTGATGCTGACACCTGAGCTCTAAGGACTTGTGACTGTAGTCGCTCAATAGTTCAGGAGTGGAATTTTCTACAGTTTTGTACCTGAGCTGCCAATAACAAACTCCATATTAATTTAAACACATTTTCTGTTATATTGAACATTAGTCTCCAGCCTCTGAGTGGCGCAGTGGTAAAATGCTTGCTCTATCAGAGATATCCGGAAATTGTGAGTTTGATTCCCGGGTGATGCTGTAACCTCTCGCAGCTGGAGGTCTAGATGATTGGTTGAGCTCTCTTACTTCCTATTGGCATCCCAGGGAGTTTTATTTTGTTAATGTGTCATTTTCTCACATTTCATACTCATTTCCATACTTTTCTTTTAATTCTGTAAAGCTGTTTTGCAACAATTTGCATGTTATAAAAAATAAAATTTAATGGAATCAAATAGCATATGCAATATTACTCGCCACTGTTGTCCTGTCTAAATGCTTAACTAAGTAATCCATCTCTCAGTTATGCTTTAGAATGCTGCAGGCTTGTTTAAGATGACAGATATGTGCAATGTGAGCAGCTTTTTTCATTTTAAATCATGCCCTGGCTTCTAGTCTGTCCTAGATTTTAAAAAAGGAAAAAAAGTTGATTTTTAGTGTAGCGGATTTTTGAGAATTTTGGGCAACTCTGCCAGAGGATCTTTTCGCCCTGGTTCAGTCAATATCATGCTCATACACTCAAGCAGCTGTCTAACAGGTCTCACTAGCCTTCCCGCCCTGGTTCTTACTGTTCCTTCATTTGGTTTCAAGGCAGTCTCTGGTATAGTCTCTATTCTTAGGGACTTTCTCTGTGAACGTACACAACTTAAGCCTTGATGCTTGATCCCTGACTGGTCTGCTCATCAAACTAGCATCATCTGACATGACAACTGACTTATCTCGAACACTCTTTTGCTCACAGGTTCTTGGATTCTTTCACCATTACTAACGCACAATTGATCTGATTCCAATTTATGTGCGCTACTAACGTCATCAGACTGCTCGCTGTCATTCCTCTAGCTTCATATTCATCACTAGAACTCTCAGTGTGATCGAGAAAATAAAGGGCGCAAACCCTGTTGTTTTATGGGTTGTACAATTATATGAAAACGTGAGTGTCTGAATCATTTGTGGCCATCCCTCTTTTGCTCGAGGAGGCAAAGAGCGGATCATGTTACCAAGAGTGCGATTAAATCTTTTAGTCCGCCCATTGCCCATAGGGTAGTATGGCGTGGTGTGGGACTTGTCAACACTAGACACCAACAACAACTTCGCAATCAGTTTACTCTCGAAATTTGCACCTTTGTCAGAGTGTATTCTTTGTGGAAATCCATATACACAGAAAAAGTTGTTCCACAATATTTGAGCCACCACTCTGGCTGTTTGGTTGGGACAGGGAAAGGCATGGGCTAGTTTTGTGAAATTATCTGTTATGACTAGGACATCAACACTCCTAGTCTCCATCTCCATGCATTCTCTCTGCAGACCAGAAATCTATACATAGAAGTTCAAGTGGTGCACTTGTTCTAATAGACTTCATTGGAGCTCTGGCCTCAGGTTCCTGAGTCTTTCCAACCACATATCTTTTACAGTGTGACACATACTTTTTGACATCTGTGTTCTCAATATACATGCTTTCCTTGGGTAACATCATTAGAAGACATGGGATTAGTTTCTATTGTTATGCTGATGATACCCAATTATATATCCCAACAAAGCCAGACGAAATACCTTAGTTGTCTAGATTAACCGAGTGTGTCCAGGACATAAAAAATTGGATGACTAATAACTTTCTTTTACTAAATTTAGATAAGACAGAGATATTACTTATCGGCCCAAAAACCTGCACACAGCAGCTTTCACAATTTAGCCTGCGTTTAGAAGGATGTACTGTTACTACTAGCTCAACAGTAAAAGACCTGAGCGTGATATTAGACGGTAACTTGTTCTTTGAAAATCACATTTCAAATATCACAAAAACAGCCTTTTTCCATCCTAGAAATATTGCCAAACTTAGGAGCATCTTATCCGTATCTGATGCAGAAAAGCTAGTTGATGCATTCATGACCTCCAGGCTGGAATATTGTAATGCATTACTAGGTGGTTGTCCTGCATCCTCAATAAACAAGCTTCAGTTAGTCCAAAATGCAGCCGCCAGGGTTCTCACTAGATCCAGAAAATATGATCACATAAACCCAATATTATCATCCCTGCACTGGCTACCTGTTCAGTTTAGAATTAATTACAAAATAGTACTACTTACATACAAGGCTTTTAATGGTTTAGCTCCCACATACCTAACCAGTCTTCTGATACGCTATAATCCACCACGCTCCTTAAGATCACAAAACTTCGGACTTCTGGTAATTCCCAGAATTTCAAAATCTACAAAAGGGGGTAGGGCTTTTTCATATTTAGCTTCAAAGCTTTAAAATAGCCTTCCAGACAGTGTTCGGGGCTCAGACACAGTTTCCCAGTTTAAAAGTAGACTCAAGACGCATCTCTTTAATCTGGCATACGCGTAACTCATCCCATAACTTCATACTTCAGTACATCTATTCTGAATGGCAACTACGCTAATTCTCTCAATCTGTTCTGTATTTTTCTACCCATCCCGAAGCATCTGGAGATTGTGCCAGCTTTAGTAGACAAAGGCCAACCCTGCGAGGTTTCTGAGGGATCCAGAGAAGGACCAGCTCCAGCTGGATTCTGCTTTATGATGGCTGGAGCTACACATCCTGCTCCTGTGCTCCCAGTGATCCAGACCCCATCTGCCCTCTGCACCTACTGCACCACTTTATGTTAATTTAAAGAACTTCTGTTATATTGAAACTTTACCTGCACAACACACATAATGTTATATCATTTCTATCTGTTATCACCCAGATGAGGATGGGTTCCCTGTTGAGTCTGGTTCCTCTCAAGGTTTCTTCCTATTGCCATCTCAGGGAGTTTTTCCTTGCCACTGTCGCCGTTACCCTTGGCTTGCTGATCAGAGACATTTCATTCATCATTCATTCATCTCATTATTATCTAGACACATTTTTCTCACACATACACACTTCCAAATTTTTTTTTCATGTTTGTGAAGCTGCTTTGAGACAATGACCATTGTTAAAAGCGCTATATAAATAAAATTGAATTGAATTGAATTGAATACCAGACCAGGAAAACTTCTGGCGGACAAGGTGAAGGGTTCTGCTTTGGACTTGATAACCTGCATCGTCATGGGTTCCTCTGAGAGCGACAGTTCTCAATGAGAGTAGAAGTACAAACTGGTACCTGACTTTGCCAACTCAATCTTTAGACCTGCGATAGAGCACTCCATCCTTTATTTCAAGTTTCTCCCAGTGCTTCAGAAGTCACATTACTAGTGCAGTTTCATCTTTTTCTACGTGATGGTCTCCTTTTCCTGTTAACAAAGAACATGATACGATGTGATTTGCTTTCTGCTTCATGCGTATTTCCTCCATAGAGAAAACCGGAAGAGTGCTGACACCTCCATGGACGAAATGACTGTTCTGGGCCTGATGGATCGTATGAACTTCCCAATTTAGACAGGACTCAAAGACAGCTTTTACTCCTTTACTACTAACCATCTCTCGCTCTACAATTCAGGAATCCATACTGCTTTCACTCATTTGATGCACATTTACTGACAACCAGAAATTTTCTTGGATGATCTCAGAGGTCACATGTTCAACAGTTACAAAACAAACTCACAACACTACACTAGTCTGAGGACACTGGCAGAATGCCACTTGCATTCTGACACAGCTTCTATGATCTGAAATCTTTCAACAGCCCAACACAATTGATAATGGTTTTAAGTGCTTAGAATAATGATGCTGGTTTGTTTTGAAAATAAAAGTCATGCCTAAAATGATCATAGGGAATTAATCTTCCAAACATCTATATTACAGTATAACATGTTATTACAGTACATGGCCATAATAATGAAGGTTTTTAACCTTTATATGAAATGCAATCATGTCTAAACAGGTCAAGTACAGTGTTATATAGGGAGCAACTAATGCTTTCTATAGAAATGGGTGGCGTACAGTAGGTAAATATATGCTAATGTTGCCAAATATAAGCGTCATCTCTAAGGACAAATTTTGCTTAGATATTTAGCTCTCCATTTGCCTTTGTACAAATCAATTATTTACCCTTCCATGGGCTAAACCAAACAAAAATTATTGCAAAAAATAAAAGCACAATTTGAGGCGACATCACAGCCATTTGACACAAAATTGAATAAGAAATCATGCTTTCAGAGACCAAAAGTGCAATCTGTAGACAAATGGAATTATTAGAATTGTCCCTCAATAAATCTAGGAACCTGTGTAGTCCAACTAGGAACTGGGGAGGCCAATGGTGACCATGGTATTTATTCCTATTTTCCGACCATGGTCAACACTTACACGTGCATTCACACGATTTAAGGTAAAAAAAATAATAAACTATCCGTTCATTTATCGATTATCTATGCAGCTTATCTTGTGTAGGGTTACAGGGCACCTGGAGCCTCTCCTAGAAGACTATCCTGTCTGGGAAGCCAACCTATTGCTGGGTGAAAGCACACAGACTTACACACTAAATCATACACTATAATCAATTTTAAACCATTCATTAGCCTACATTGCATGTCTTTGGACTCACTCACTCACTCCCTCATCGTCTTTACCGTTTTATTATGTATACAGGGTCGCGGGGGGGCCTGGAGCCTATCCTAGGAGACTAATAGGACACTCCTGTCTGGGGTGCCAACCACACAGACACTAAATCATACACTATAATCAATTTAAACA
Organism: Clarias gariepinus; assembly: GCF_024256425.1. Taxonomy (NCBI): domain Eukaryota; kingdom Metazoa; phylum Chordata; class Actinopteri; order Siluriformes; family Clariidae; genus Clarias; species Clarias gariepinus. Next base: position 11,492,466 of record NC_071122.1, read on the forward strand.
TCGCATGTCTTTGGACTGTGGGAGAAAAATGGACTACCCAAATTAAACTCATTAAGCACGGGGAGAACGTGCAAACTCCACACACACAGAAGGCGGTGTGATTTAAACCCCAACCATGATTTTTTTCAATAAATGCTCCACACATGGTAACCTAAGATCATTTTTTAAACTTGTCGTAGCTGTGAGGAATCAATGCAAAACATTTACTTTATTATATGAGGCACCAAGTTTACCAAGCTGAATACTCTTCTTTTTTCTTTCTAACTGGGATCACTTGCAAATTTATTTGTTTTTGTTTAGTAATTTATTTTTTTACATTCTATAACAATACTGGGGATTTCAAAACTGTAATAACGCATATGGAATTATGTTATGTAACAATGTTACAGTCAGTAGTTATTTTAAGACATAAAGGTCAGTTGTTCTGGAATAATTCTTGCAAGAACAGTATTGTCAAGTGCATTTGCAAAATCCATCAAGCACCGTGATGAAACTGGTTCTCATGTAAACCATCCCAGGAATGCAAGACCCAAACTTAGCTCTGCTGCAGAGGAGAAATTCATTAGAAGTTGATTCATAAGTTTATTAGCCGTTATGAAAGCTTTACAGATTATAAGTAGCAGACCTATCTCAAAAATAGCTGTTTAAAGTAGATTATTGCATATTTTGGACGCCTTCGGCATTGAAAAGAAATAAGAATCAGGAATGACCACGGAGTTAGAAAGTGATCCCAAACTTCTAAGCGGTATTGTACTGTATATACACCGAGCTTATACTCCCATTAAAAGCATGGACAACATGAGACACGTCTGATGGACGCTCAATCAGACTGAGATCCGGGAAATCATAATGTTTTAGTCATATAAAGAAATTTTAAGGTAGGTGATACTTATAAAACAAGCATCCGCATGAATCCTGGGATGCCAGAACGAGACGTTTCCAGTAGAACATTGCCCTGAGCATCACATGCTCTGGCTACCAGCTATCCCCACATGATGTAAAAAAAAAATAAATAAATGAATAAAAAATTTGTGGACATGAATCAGCATGGGTACTCTGTTCAGTCTGTAGCCACACAGCACCATACACAGCAAGCTGCAATGCATTGGGTGTCCTGACACTTTTTCAAAGACAGCATTAATTGCTTTTAGCATTTTATTCTCTAGTAGCTCTTCTGTGTGATCAGCTCAGACACACACTAGTCCTTTGCTCCCCACTGCATCAGTGAACATTGGGTGTCCATAACCCTTTCCCTAACATGTCTTCCCTTGGACCTGGCCTCAAATTAGATGGGTATTTTTAAATGTTTACAGTTGTGATTCTATATACTAATTTTAATTTATATTCCAGCAATATTATACTGTACCATGCTCTTGATAGCAAATGCATTTTTGCAGCGTCCAAACCAAAATATTTTGTGCATAATGCAGTTGTATACAGGGTGAGCATTTAGTATTTCCCTGATTTCAAACCTATATTCAATTAAACATTACTAAAGCATTCTGGTAACTGGTCTTCCTACAACATTCATGGTTTTATCTAGAATAGCTGTTAAAGATATGATTGCTCATAATCAGGAATGGATTTTATTGTTATTCATATTATTCTTATTATTTTTTTTCACCACCATATTCGTCATTTCTGTGGCAGTTTTAAGGGGTCGGGTTGCTACCTTATTCATACACTACAGACAATTTGGAAACACCAATTAGCCTAACCCCGGAGGAAACCCACCAAGCATTGGGAGGACATGCAAACTCCACGCTCACAGACTCAAGGGTGGGGATCAATCACTGACCCTCATGGTACAAAGCGACAGTGCTAATCAATAAGCCACCTTTATTATCGATCTCATCCTGGATACTTTATTTCTTTGTTAATTAAATATTAAACTATCATTAGGTCATGTAAAGCTCATCTTCTAAAAAAAAATCTTAAAAACAACCCTGCATGATTTGGCATTGAAATTATGCCATGGCCTTTGGATAAAGCACACCACTGCAACACACCTAAATGTAAAACAAGCGGGACACCATGGGAAGTTTTCGAAAAGCACACTGCAACATGGCTACATGAAGACTGCTTTGCATTTTTATACAAATCTCCCTTTGCAACTACAGTGTTGATCGTCTTCAGTGATCAACACTGCTCTTTACAACATACAGTGGCTGTCAAAAGTATTGAGACAAAAGTGAAAAATTTTGATTTTTTTAATAATGACAATCAAGATAATAAAAAAAAGCACTGTGACCTCTCACCTCCATAGTCAAAGGCTCAATTCCAGCCTGTGAAGTTTGCATTTTCTCCCCGTGCTTGGTGGGTTTCCTCTGGGTGCTCTGGATTCATTTCATAATCTAAAGACATGCAGTGTAGGATAACTGGCATTTCCAAACTCCCTGTGGTGAGCAACTGTGTGTGTGTGAGAAAGTAAGTGTTTACCCTAAAATAGATTAGAACTCGTATAACCCACCGAGGGATCAGGTCCAGGCCCTTCGTGACCCTGGTCAAGATCGAGAATAAGTAAGAGAGATATTTTATTATTATTATTTTAGTTAATCAGCACAACACTTTATTTAGATGATGAGACTCTATAATCGATGATACACTGGAGAAGTATAATACATGGCATATGTTGTCTCAATACTTTAGGCCACCACTGTATATACAGTATAACAAGAAAACAGGAAAGAAAATCTCCTGTTCTTACCTGGGACAGTACTAGTTGAGATACAAAGCAAATTATCGTGATTCATGGATCATCTTGATTTCACACCCAGATTACCCAATTCATTTCTTTTTTTCATGTTAGTCCTTAAAGTATTACAGCAATTCACAGCTATAGCTTAAATAAAACAATGCTAACGACAATTATCTTATAGCAGGAGACTGAAGCAAACGGTTTGGCTTCACTAGAACCTAGTAGGAAAATAAGCCCACCCAAGAAACAGAAGTTTCCAGCCAAATGTGGTCAAGTTGACGCATAGAAAGATTAGCTGTTGCAAAGTTTATTGGTGGTCAAAATGCTTTACCTGTAAGCAACCATTTATCACCTCATTTGGAATTTGAGCCAAAATGACCCACATAAAGCCAACCATATCTAATGCTCATAGCATGTTCATTTTGGCCAGAAAATGAGCTGCTGTGCTCTATATCATTTCTGATATACAGTTTCCTCACAGTTCTGCATGGTTATGTTCTGGCTGCCGCATTTATGTCAGACCTATCGATGGCCTGTTAAGTGCCAAAAAAAACACATTAAGAAATAAAAAGTGCAGCAGTAAATTAAATAAGAAAAAGTGCTCTCTAGGTGTCTATCCCAGTATTATATTTTATTATAAGCCCTATTACAATACTGTCATTACTGCAGGGGTTTGTAACCTATAAAAGCATGTGCTCACTTCCTCTTCTATGATCTTGGTTAGATCTTTTAAATTTAGCCTAAAGAAAATGAGCAAAGCATAAATGTAAATAAATAGTGTGCATTTAATTGGTAAAGAATTAAGTGCCACAGAGATTGAACAACGGGTTGTTTGTATATATCTATAAATGTAGGAGTTATTAAAAACAAAAAAACTGGAACTACAGTATAATGTTGTGGCATACAGTATGTGAACCTAAAGACAGTGTTTATAAGTACTAAAGCCGTAGACTTGACAGCAAATTTATAGCGATTATCTTATGAGATTGTGAAGCTGACTTGGAACTGATGCAACCCACAGAGATTAGATTTTTGACAGGTCATTTATCATTTCTTGATTGCCAGAAGGATTTAGACATTCTGTTAATATACACACTGAATAGTAATGGAGATGGATGGGTTGTGAGGGGTAAACCTTCCTGTGGTCACCCCAAGCCAGCACGCCCTTTCCGTCCCATTACGATACTATTATGGTCCCAAAATTGTATAGGGTGGTCTTTAAGGGGCTTCCTTCATCATCATCATCATCATCATCATCATCATCATCATCACACTGCACTAGTTATCTCTGCCCTTGTATCATGATGTTGCTTGTCTGAAACAACTTTAATTACCTGTATTGTAAATTGCTTTAGTACGTGCTCACCCTGATTTAAAGATCTCTAAATTTTGTACTGTTACAAACTAGAGCAAACCCACTATTGTTAAATACTTACCACATGCAAGGGGCATTTAAGTCAAACAAGAACTTTTGATTGTGCAGAATAAAAGTTCACAGGTATGAGTTAAAAACTCCCTTTATTTCTGTATATAATCCCCTGCTACACTAATGCACTCATCCCAGCTTACCATTATTGCTTGGATACCATCAAGGTAGAAAGTTTCCCAGGTTTCCCATTTTGACTTGTTTATAGTGTGCGTAAGGCATTGCACCTACAGTAGTTTATGGATCTAAAAAGTCTTAAAATGTTGCTATACCAATGCCATATAATGTGATAAATCATCAGGTACCATAAAGGTTGGTAGTTAAATATGTGTTACATGTTCAAAGGGGGTGACACTGTTAGCACCACTGGTTAGCACTGTTGTCCGGGTTAGATTGCCTTCGGTCTGTGTGCATGGAGTTTGCACATTCTCACTGTGCATGGCGGGTTTCCTCTGGGAGCTTTGATTTACTCCAACAGTTTAAAAACTAGCAGATTAGGCTAATAGCTGTTTCCAAAAGTGTCCAAAAGTGTGTAAATGAGCATATTTGTATCCTGCGATTAATTGGCACTCTGTCCAGGGTTTACCTTGTCTCATTCCCTAAGTCTCCTGGGATAAGCTCTGGGATAAGTGAAATGATGTTTAAAGTGATTTATAGCCAGAGCTCTAACGTAAGTTACTGTAGTGGTGTCACAAAGTTGTAAAGGTCATCCAACTAAAACAAAACATCTGAACAACACTATTTTTTATAAGTTAGATTGACAAGAATGTAAAATGAATGACATAGAATAAGTGGGAGAACATAGAATGAATGACCTCAAAACAACCGTGAAAATAGCAAGCACTTAATGCAGCAGCAACGCCCAGTGTTCTCGCCACTAAGACCTGAGTTTAAGCCTTGCTCAGGCCATTGGCTTAGATGCAGAAAGAAGGAGAGAAAAAAACTACTTACCAACAGGATAAGCATCTCAGAAATGCATTACAGGTGGGAGAAAATAAAAAGACTGTTATTAAATATAGTTTTGAAGCTATATTTGCATTGCAGTCATTTGTTCAATGTTATCCTACCGTCATATAATCAATGTTGGTCCAACATGTTTTTCAAAGTAATTTCAATTTTCAAAAACCTAACACCAACAGTCCCAACATGGATAACACTGACAAATCAGCAGTACGTCTGCAGGCCTGCACATGCAAAGAAGTAAATACAGTACATGAATGCATATCAACAAACACCCACGGTCAGAATAAAATCGAACAGATAATCTGAGATTAACAGTGAGAAAAAAGTCTCTCCAAAACTTTGCCATATTGTTTTTTTTTTTTTTCCATTACACTTGCATTGCATGTGTAATATACTGTCATTCATGAGAACACTGTGCACTTGGCTCACATTGGCTTTTTCACTTTAAATTTGGCCCACAAAGTCTGAGGATTTTCCCATATCTTTTTAGTCTTTGTCATGTTCTCAAGGACTTGACTCATCCACATCCAATGCAAAAGATAAATAAAAACATCTTTTGAGATGTTTGAGATAACAAACTTTTACAATGTTTGATTTCAGAGTTTTTTCAAAAGCCATACATGTTCAGATCAAGCCTGATATCCTTACAATTCATGGGAATTATAAGGTTGGGCTCACAAGAACATTTTTGACATTTCTTGGTAAGTTTACTTATAGTGAGTGCAGAATGTAGAGCAGGAGGGCGTTTGCCACCTCACATCTTAAAGATCTTGTCTCAGGAGTTTTATTTGTTCCTCCAGTGTTTACAAAAATGCAAGCAGGTTTACTGGTAACTTATAAATAGGTAGATGAGATGGGGCGTGTTAAGGTTTATAAAAATCAGGTGAACAGTGTTGTTTTTGGTACGTATTCAAGGAGTGGAACTTAATTTTGTTTTATCTTATTTATTTGATTTGAGGACGTGTTGAAGAAAAACTGCTTAAAACATACAGTTGTAGTCCCTTGCTTTCACATGTATATGTTAAGTACATTACATCTAATGTTCAACCCTGGTAAAGTGTTTAAGGCAACAGTGAAGCATCATGTGCTGTTTATTAAATGATTGTTCTCATTTAAATGTAAGTTATTTTGGGCAAAAGTGATATTGTCAGATATCTTTAACTTGCAGATAGTTTTTTATATGACCACTTAGTTTATAAAAAAAAAAAAAGGATGGCACCAGACAATAATTACGTAACCGCTTATACATATTTGTCAAAATTCTAGCACACGGCATTAGTCATCAGTCATATGACATCAGTCATAGCTTGCATAGCTGAACAACATGTTCTCATGGTTTCCTGGATTTCAAGCAAATTAAGTTATAAGAAAAGCTCTGACTCACAACCTCACCTTTTTCAGTAACTTCAATCCTGCAACATGTATCAATACAAGGCCAACAATAACTCTTACTTATTCACATTCAGAAACCCATGTGACCAGGTGAATGCACTTTATTTGTTCCAGCCCTTGTTTAGGATTTACACAGCAGACTCTCTAAATGAAATTTATAATCTGCCAGTGCTTTAACATGGCCGGGTGCGTGCTGAGGTATGCAAAGTTTGCTGACCACCCAGGTTCCCACGTCACTGAGCTTGACACGATTGAGAGATGTATGTGCATGTAAGTCGCTATAAAAATACAGTATGTTGGAATGTCAGGATATGCCAAAGTTCAGTTTCGGAGGCAGCAAAAATCAAACATGCAAAAAAAAAAAGATGTAAACATTGGAAAATCACTGCATTATTGTGGACGTGAAACATTTGAGAAAAATAACATGATGAGTAAATGCTGATGAAGTGAATGTCTGCGTTTTAGTTAGGATGTTATACAGTAGTTATAGACTAACTGAGACAAGGCCAGATGCTAAGGCACAACTATAATAGCTTCATAACTGTCAAGTAATTAATTTAATAGCCCTTTCCTTTAATCTCAGGCAAAGTTTTATTTTCTTAATTCCTTCACAGCTCCTTAACATACATGGATAAATTCATGGAAAAAACAGGGCTTCGTTTTCCTTTTTATCTGCTCAGAGAGGCACCTTCTTTAGGTTTACTGTACATTTTCTACGTATTGCATTTAGCAAATACCCCTATCCAAAGCAACTTTCTGAAGCACTTCAGGAAGATGTAAGTTTTCAGTCATTGTTTAAAGACCGCCAGTAACTTGGCTGTCTGGATATCTATAGGAAGTTCCTTTTATCACCTAGATACCAGAACAAAGACGAGCCTTGATGCTTACTTTCTTTGTACCCTGAGGGACCATTCAAGTAGTGCTAGAGAATTGGATCGAGCATGCTGCAATGCGGAGGTATGCTAAGTAGTATGATGTAAGTGGGTGCTGTTCAGATTTTAGCTTTGCAGGCAAGCATATGTGTTTTAAATCCGATTCAGGTGGCAAAAGGAAGCCAATGGCGAAAAGTTATTTCCTTGGATTCAAATGACAAGGGAATGAACAGTCATTGTTATTTAATGTTGGAAAAGAGACATTAGCACAAATTTGTGAGATGCAATGTGACAGGAAAAAGACATTTGATTGTCCAAAGTTACCCCAAGACTGCATGCAGTAATCAAAGGTGATATCAGAGAGCTTTTAAAATTGCATTCTCTTACTGTACAGAAAAAAAACATGGCAATATATTGAAAAATATAAATATATAATACAAATATATAAATGGACCATTTATGGAATTATATAAATTGAAAGGAATACAAAACCCATTATATTTATGCTTATAATTGCTTTATTGAAACATTATTGAAACTTCATGTTTAAGAATTATACACACACTTTTACTTTGTCCGTGTGCTCTGATTAATGCATATAAAGTCCATGCATATAAAGTTTTGTTTAAACTACATTAACATATTAAAAATATAAAGAAATAGATATATTTCATCAAATTCAACATATTATGAAGTATATTGTTGAATATTAATTACATAAGTAAGATATACAAAGATATACATTTAAATATACAGCATTTCTCAATATATGAAAGCAGCAATTTCTTATGTATTTTCAATATATTGTAATATAACAATACAATATATTATTCTGTATATTGACAATATATTTTTGAATATGAATATTTTTCATTATTAGTTATTTCTCTGTATGTATCAGTTAGTGTATCAACAAGAAATATTACAAATATATTATAAAATATATTATAAAATATTTTCAATTTACCAGTAGATAAGAACACTAAATCATTTAATATAATAACAATTACAAAGTAACAAAGGGTTACCAGTATACATCAGTGAATACACTATATGACCAGACATATTTCTACATATAATCATTTGCTGGGCCTAAACCACTGCCACAGAGTTGATAGCACACAACTGTGTAGAATTGTATGCCATACCATTACAATTTACTTTCACTGAAACTAATGGGCCCAAACCTGTTCCGGCATGCTAATGCCTTCATACAGACATAATTTGCCAAAGATGGAGTGTCAGAACTTGAAGCCCTGGTCTCATTCCAACTGGACATCTTTGAGAAGAACTAGAAAGCTGACTGCTTGCTGGAGCTCGACTTTCCTTCCACTGAATTTTAATCACATAAAACATTGAACTTTAAAAAGAAATTTAGGATTTCAAACTGGAATTTGGCATATATTCAGCCTGGGCGGAATGGTCAAGTGAAACCAGATGCCCAAACAGGATTTGGTTTAGAAAATATGCAATGCTGCCGAAGTCATAAATTTATCAGCTAGGCCACTGGGCAAGAGGAACATGTAGTGTGCTGTCCAGATTCATCTTTTAGTGTAAGTCTCATTGTCCAAAGGCTTATATATATATATATATATATATATATATATATATATATATATATATATATATATATATATATATATATATAATTAGCTGGTTTAATATATATGAAATATAACGTTAAACCAGCTAATTTATATAGAGTTGTGCTCAAAGGTTTGCATACCTTAGGAGAATTTGCAAGATGTGTACCATTTTTTAAAAGAACAAATGAGTGAGAAAGCAAAACAAATTAATTTCCTATTAACTACAAATATAGGACTTAAGTTCATATGCAAGGCATAACAGAATGGCACAACCATTACACAAAACATAGCAATCAGGAAAATGAGAAAATAATCACTGTTCAAAGGTTTCCATACCTGTTCAAAGGGACTGTGTGTTCATAATGTTGCCAAATATTCAGGGATATGTAAACTTTTGATCAGAGTTGTTTGGGTGATTGCATTTATCATTGGTCAAACAACTATGTGATACTTAATGACTTCAAATGTCACTATGCTTTAATAAGAAATTATTCCTTTGCATTATCAGTCCTATTTTCCAAATAAATGGCAATGTTTAACTATTTCTTTTAGGGTATGCAAACTTTTGAGCACAACTGTGTATATATGAGTTATATATAACTCATCTAGTTAAGTACTTTACCCTTTCGACTAAGAAAAAAGCAAAAATGCATAAATTCTATAGTGACCATACCATGCTGCATTGTAGCATGGCATCAGTTGTGTATTTTTTTATTATGTATTTAATCCATAAATTAACAGACTATTCAAAATATATATATATATTTTTATGGTTAAGATTCTTTTTTTTTAATACTGCATGTTTGATTTTGATGAGCTGTAAACCATAAATTACTTATTCGCTCATTTGTTATACCTCCTAACCTATATCGGGTTGTAAGGGACCTGAAGCCTATCTACGTATAACCCTGGATGGAGTGCCAATCCACTGCAGGCCAGACACTTACTCACACACTCACTATGGGCAATTTGGAAACTGCAATTAATCCAATCTGTGTCTATGTCTTTGGACTATAGGAGGAAACCTGTAAGAGAACATGCAAACTCCACTGGAGGTGTGAGACTACAGTAAAAAACAAGAAATATTTTACTTTCCATGTAATGAATTTATAATATATGAGAGTTTCACTTTTTTAATTCAATTGAAAAAAAAAATATCCATGATATTCTAATGTTTTGCAAGGCACTTTGCAGTTATTCGTATTCTGTCACCTTTACATACAGCACATGCTTGTTCTTCGTGCCTTGGCTGGCATGTGCTGGACAGCAGCTAGGTATTTAAAAACACACGCTAAAGTTACAACATCAAGGCACACCACACCCCTGTGAAGTGTGTAATGGTTAAATATACACTACAAATATGTGTTTCAAACCAGCATATCAAGTAGGGTTTAAATGTCTTTTTCTGGTTGTTAAAACTACCTGTCTGCCGAGAAGCTACAAATGGAAAATTTATAACCCTATCATGGAATCATCAGGGGCACCCAGGCCACTGATGTGTTCACCACTGTTATGCTACTGTATGTTAGATAGATGACTACACCATATAGCAATGAGGTATTACTTACCAGACTGTCACTTACATTATATTTCCAAGAACTATTCACAATAATAACTATTTTGATGGTTAGAAAGAACAGTACAGCACTGATTTCAGTACATTTTAATGATGATCCTTCTTTACCACACCTATTAAACCTGAAAAAGCAGATGTAAAAAGTTTCCACCCATGTAAAAAGGCTTGCAGGTAAAAATTAAATAAAGGTCCATTGTGTTCAATGTTTTCCACCTCTAATTGTGACATAGCAACTAGAAAAGTTAAAGTCAAAGACAAATAGAAAAATAAATAAATAATAATTAATAATGAGACATGTTACTATGCTCAGAACTGAACTCATATTTATAAGAAATTATCATGCACTCATCATTTATGAAGTGAGTCTGATTACCCCAAAGAAAAATAAAAAATCAGATGATTTTACACTAACAGTTTAAATTCTTGATTGCATCTGCTGAAGTCAAGTCATGGTTAAGTAATGGTCCGTAAAGAGCCTACATTGCAATACAGGATCTCACCGGATGAGGGGAAAAAAATCCAAAATCTGGGGGAATAAAGGATGCCAATCTGGAGGAATATCTGGCATGTGGCACCAATCTCTAGTATTCATCACATATCTGGGATAAAGTGCCTATATTTTACCAAATTTACATACAGTCACACTTAACCATTTTATTAATCCATATTATTTCTCATTATTTCATGAGACCATGGTTTAACACTTATCAGCCACATCATTCCCAAGGTGAAGCATGCTGATGGTTGCATTATGGTGGTGAGTTGAGGCTGCTTTTCTGCTTTTTTAGCTTAAAGGAAATAACAGTTAGCTAAAAATATCTTTTTGGTACAAAACATGTGGAACTCTGTTGGACAGTTGAAGATGAAGTTAAATGTCATAATATTTTTACAGTTTTGGTAACTGGCAAGATGAATTTCAAGAGTTTGAACATGCAGAAATCGGAAACAGCTAAAAGGTGTACATTTTAAAAAGGTCTTGACTCCTGTGTTAAAAAAGAATGCAGGTTGCAAAAGATAGGCCACAAAAGTGTAAATTCAGTGTGCTCTTTATTGGAGATATTGAAAACAAAGTCATTGGCAGGGGTCAGATCACAAATAATCATTATTAAAACAAGACAACCCATATTCAGTAACAAAAACACAAAATATGGTCAAAACATGAAAAATAGAAATTAAAACTCTAGGAAGGGTTTGTACACAATACCTTCTTAAAACACAATTGAAACTAAATGCACAACTGCAATACTGAAAAAAAGAATAAATTATGTGCACTGATAGGGAGATACCAAAAGGCATGACTACATGGTCATGCTGACATTGGACAGCTAAGCCAGAAAACATCTGCACAGCCTAATCCTTGCTGCTGCCAAGCACACTGTAATATAAGTTGTTTTTTTTTTTTTTCATATCTGGCCAAAAACCATGAGGGTAGATTATGATGTAGGAGAATGATAAAAGCTCAGAAAAGCAATCAGTTCAGGTCCATGACTGAGCAAAACAAACAAAGCATTGCAAGGCATTATGGGAGCTCAAATGGGAACAAAGTGTTACATAACATGGTGATGTAATGTATGGTTTCTTTTTTTAGTAAAAGGCAGTGCAATTAAAACCTTGCTTGTGTTGTGTGGTCGCTTAGTGGTTAGCACCGGGTCTGATTCTTGTGTCAAGTCAGTGTGCATGGAGTTTGCATGTTCACCCTGTGCTTGGTGGGTTTCCTCCAGGCAGATATGACTGCACATAGATATGACCTTGGGCATGCTTTTGTGGAATGGGCTATACAGTATATACTTAAAATTTATAATTTTAAAAAGCATACCCGAGGTCATATCTCTGTGCATATTACTTTCACTCCAACCTCAATGTGTCTCATACAGACCTTGGTTATGCACAATATCATTGTTATGCATACCCCCAGAATGCTTTCATAGTTATAGAAGAGCTTAATTTTTTTTGTGCGGTATAAAGCTTTTGACATTGGTACAACCAAAACACAACATACCAATTTGCCATACCAGTAAAAACACCTCCCAAATATTGTGTACTGTAGATCACACCTGTAGCCCCAAAATTGCTTTGATTACAGTTTTTCTCGATTGGTTTGGCTCATTTCTTGAAACCGAGATGACATTCTCAAAACCATAAGGTCATTTGGCCAAACAGTCTTACAGTTCTGCTCAACATTATAGCTCACTAGCAAAATCAAATATCTTGCCCCAAGCTCTTCTCCCATGCTTCAAAAGCAGATTCCTTTCCCATATAAAAGGTCAGTACGGTCAAAATAGCACAGATCCTTCTCAATTGCCTTGGCACATGTGCATTCATTTAGTGCTTTTGTCAAAACAACGTGGATGGTTTAGCACAACACCATGGATCCCCTGCAAAAGCTCATATCTCTCCCAAAACAGTTTATCCATGTGTCGAAACTAAATATCCTTCTCATATAAATAGTCAATGCCCCCAAAATGCATTATACCTTTGGCATTGTTTAAGCACTGCAAGTCAAAATGCTTAGACGTTTTGTCACTGAGGCACAGGTCTAGCAACAGAATACAACTATGAATAAAACTAAAAGATTTTACAGTAAAAGCAGCCTCCAATAAACCACTCATACTCAAGGAAACTGTAAACATTTTTATTCGTACAAAGAAATGTTAACATTAGAGAACATACTGTGAAAAGAAAACGTATACAGGATTCTGTAAATGTGAACAGTTATAAACACAAACAAAAAACTCTAGCCTACCATACTGTAAATAAAGTTTCAGAATTATAGTACAGTAATATTTTCAGTGGTCGCCATTGTCACCCCCCTCTTTCCTGGCCACCATCCTCATCCTCCTGGCCATCGACGCGCTGCTCTTTTTTAGGCCATAAATTCTCATCCACATTGAAACGGATATTTTCTCTTGCGATGCAGCGAGGGAAGAAACGGCGTGAATGTCTCAACCATCCCCTACATTCAACCCCTAGTAATGTCCTCACATGCAGCATCCATTGCATGCAGCAGGGCCCTATGGTCTTGAGCCTGATGCTCATACACCCTCCACCTCCAAGCTGAAAAAAACTTCTCAATTGGATTTAGGAAAGGAGAGTAAGGTGGAAGAAACTCCATTAGCATCCGGGGATGGGTGGTGAACCAGGTTCTGATGCGTGGCCCACGGTGGAAGTTCACAATATCCCACACAATGACATAATGTGGTAGCTGAGGTCCTTCTTTACCTCTCTCATTTTCCGGGATCAGATCAGTATAAAGGTGATCCAAAAAATTGAGGAGCTTTTGTGTATTGTAGGGCCCTAAACTGGGAATGTGTGTGGCCACACCTCTTTCTGATATAGCGGCACACATTGTTATATTTGCTCCTCGCTGGCCTGGGACATCCACAGTGGCTCGGTGGCCAATGATGTTACGGCCACGCCTTCGACCTTTGGCCAGGTTGAAGCCAGCTTCATCAACGAACACTAGGATGTGAGGGGTTTCGTTGCCTTCTAATGCCATTATTCTCTACAATAGAATAAAAATAAATCTAATCAGTCAAGTAGAGACAGATACTGCAGGGAGGATCTGAGTGAAAAACTGAAGACAATTTCTAGGCAAAATGCTCTAGTCAGATTCTGAAGGTAAAAAGGATAAAGCAAAACAAAAAAAAGTGGTAACCATGTCTTACTGTAATAGTGTTACAATGATAGACAACCAGTAGTTGACTTACATGCACATACTGGTACCGCAGCTCTTTCACTCTGTCAGAGTTTCTCTCAAATGGTACCCTGTAAATCTGTTTCATGGTCATCTGATGTTTCTTCAATACCCGGTCTATTGTGGAGATGCTGATAGAGTTTATATTTTGGAACATTACATTGTCTAGAAGGATTGCATTACGAATCTGTCTCAGTGTGATGGCATTATTTGCAATGACCATGTTGCATATTTCTCGTTCTTGTTGTTCATTTAGAAGTTTTCTTCTGCCACCCACTTGAGGCTGTCGTCCAATCCTAGACATACAAGTCAAAGGTCAACACTGTAAATTTGTTACAAAATGAGTTACCAATGTAATTGTACTGCTGTTTTATGGTACTAAAAGTGTGATGCACTGCACAGTGACTGGAATACTATTCACAGTATTTTCTCCTTTTTTTTTCTCTTTGTCATTGACTAATTTTGACAGTTGAACAGACAATTGTGCATATGATGACTTACACAATAAACCCATGCTGATATGTTTTAAAGAGAGTAACCATTTCACTGAAAAATCAACTAATCAGTTTAGATCAGCAAGATCTATTTATTTGGAAAATGTGCTAAATGTGGGCTCATTGTGCTAACTGTAGCTACTTGTACATAATCATTTGAAAAAAAGCACAGAGTCACTTGAGACATGTACTAAAGCATTTGCAATTTGATAAAACCAATGAGAAATGACATTCTGTTGTGAACAATTGCAAGGTGGTTTGGAGATTTGTCCATGTTATTTTGAGAATGTCATCTCGGTTTCAAGAAATGAGCCAAACCAATCGAGAAAAACTGTAATTGAGGCATGAACTTTACAAGACGTGCTGTGCTATTTGGCACTAAGAAGTTAGAAACTATTCCTTTAAGTCCTAAAAGTTGGGAGGTGGGCCTCTATGAATCAAATTTGTTGGTCTAGAACAGGGGTCTCCAAATCAAGTCCTGGAGGGCCTGGACACAGCTGATTTAACTGATTTGTTCATTACTAAGTTCAGTGGGTGTGTTTAGGTGTTGGTAAAATACAAACTGTGCTGGTCACTGGCCCTCCAAGACTGCATTGAAGACCCCTGGTCTAGAAGATCCCACAAATACTTGATCAGATTGAGATCTGGGGAATTTGGCTAAGTCATCACATTGACCTCTTCCTCAAACCATCCCTGAACAGTTTGTGCAGTCTTGCATTGTGTAATATTCTGTCATTAAAAAATACTGTTGGGGTGAAGGAGTAGACTTGGTCTGCAAGAATATTTTGGTAGGTGGTACGTGTTGAAGTTACATTTATATGAATGCCAAGACCCACGGTTTTCCAGTAGAACACTGCTGTGAGGATCACACTGTCTCCACCAGCTTAATTTCTTTTTTAAATCTTTTTATGATCAAGGTGGTATTCTGATGTGTATATACATAATAAATTATTATAAAGTACTGAACAGACACTATGATATTGTAGATAGAACAATAGAATGATAGATGGATAGATATAGACTATCTAATTAAGATCGTCCATAGTGATCTTTAGTTGATTCATATGGAACTATGCCCAGCAGCAATGAGCGCTGAAGGAACAGTATTGAAAAACTGAGATAAACTGAGGTTTAAAAACAGCTAAAGTTCTTCCCCACTAACATTTGAGAAATTGCTGAAAAACATGTCAAACATTCTATCCTAGATCAGACTTGTTGATCCAGGGTGAAGCGGTGAACTTAGTCTCCAAGAATATTTTGGTAGGTGGCACGTGTTGAAGTAACATTCACATGAAGGCCAAGACCCAAGGTTTCATTTAACATGCATGTGTTTATTTCTGTGATTTATATCAAGAACACTGAGAATCAAAAATTTTAAATGTAAGGAGTAAATAAAGTATCTCAACATATCTTAACTACTCAGATACATATGTAATGAAATAAAAATGTAAGTTTTTAATAAAAATGTAAGTGGGGGTGTCTGCCAAATGCCATAAATGTACATATTGCCTTAATTCCGACCCCACTATAGAACGCCATCACAACTGCTTCAATGAACCATTAGTAGAGAGGCCTTTTGACCCCAAATTCCTGTAATTTAAAAATTGCCCATGTGTTTTATTCTTGTGAGTATAAATCAGTCATTTCATTGCCAAAGATCTGTTAAGCATATATTGTTTAGGTTAGTATTCAACTTAAATATTTTTTTTCTCCTCAAAATTACATTTAGTTAAAAGTTATTTCTCAAATAGTTTAAGCCACACCAAGTGATATACTGGAACAGTCGTCTTCAGCTCTGGGCCTGGAGGACCACCTGCCCTGCACATTTTTTTTGCATTCTTAGCTCCCAGTACGCCTGATTTAACTAATCTACTAATTAACATCCTTTATTTAATTGAAGTGGGTGTGGTACTGCAGGGAAAACAGTAAAATATGCAGGGCAGTGTTCATCCAAGAAGAAAGTTGAGAATATTCTACTAGACAATGGAAAGTTCTGTGATTTACATGCAGGCATGTCAAGTTAAAAAATTTATACAGGCTGGTCAAAGCTTTGATTCTGTTCCATGTGCACCATGTGTCAAGCGATTTTAAATATTTTACATACATTTGTTCATTTAAAGAAGGAAAAAAATTAAGGAACTCAATAACACCACATTCTTTACATGGTTGTGGGCAGACAGAAGGAAATCAAGAAGGGCTAATATTTTTGTTGACAGACGTTGGCGTTCCCATTTCATACCATTTTATCCAAATAGGCTTTGGCTTGAACCTGGCCCATAACTAAAAAGAATGTCCACAATATTTATTCTTTTCTGAGGCTGAAATAAAACTTTATTATCTGTTAAACAAGTTTGCGGACAGACCATATGAATGTGGTTCCTGAAAATAGCCCCATTTGTTCCTTTGTTTCTCAGCAGCATGAAATTAAGACTCATGTGTGTCCTCCATAAATTTACTTTATTTGATCTGGCAAC
Source organism: Clarias gariepinus (assembly GCF_024256425.1). Taxonomy (NCBI): domain Eukaryota; kingdom Metazoa; phylum Chordata; class Actinopteri; order Siluriformes; family Clariidae; genus Clarias; species Clarias gariepinus. Next base: position 11,509,641 of record NC_071122.1, read on the forward strand.
ATGCCGTTACTATGTGGGAATTTGATTTAGCCTTCTCTCTTCTGAGATCCTGGTCTACTGAAATGATATTGTGTGAGTTTTTTTTTTTCTTTTTACTAATTGCTTAAAGTTTCACTTGTTTAATAGCTAATAAAACACAATTACACTTTTGTTATAAAACTAATCTTTCTATGAGACAGTAAAACAGGAGAAATTAAGACATAATCGTTAAGGGAAGCAATGGCAGAGAATAAAAAAGATGCCAAATTTTGTTGAATAAATATGAAAACATTATATAAGGTTTTAAAATATGTGTTACCCAGATTGAAGATCACTGTTTCTCATCCTGTGTTTTGTTTTTAGAACTGTAGACTCATGTGTAAAATCGAGTCTCCACACTGTTTTTTTTTTTTAATCTTTTTTTGTGAGTACTTGATTAGATAGTCTTTACATGACCTGATATGTCTTGCAAGTTATAGTTCTGCCTGTTGGCACATTGGCTTAAAGATAGTGACTCTTGCTTCACACCTTCAGGATTGCATGTTCTAATCTCGTGGCACATTTCCCCCAGGTACTAAGGTTTTCCCTAACAGTACAGGCTAATTGCCATTTCTAAATTGCCCATAATGTATATGGGTGTGTGAGTATATGTGTGTGTACTTGTTTACCCTGATACTGTAGGTTGGCACCCAGAGGCGTAAAGAGTACCTGAAAACCATACTTGAGTAAAAGTACAGACACCTTACTGCAAAAATGACGCCATTACATGTTACAAGTCACCAATTCCAATAAGACTTGAGTAAAAGTGTTAAAGTATGCGATTTTAAAAGAACTTAAGTATTTTACTCGTACTGAATGTAGGCTCAAAGAACACCAAGTAATGTGAAAAACAAGAAACCGTTTATTCATGAGGTTTTATTTCCTAATATAGAAATGAAATTGAACACTTAAAAATTTCAAAATGGCAGAACAAAAGTCAGTCTCAGTCAAACTCAAATGTTTAAAAAAGGCACAAGGAAAAGATTTTTTTTTCCTAAAAAAAAAAAACTAAATTCACAATAAATTACCATTAAATAGACTTTTACCTTAATTTGTTTCCTCAAATTTGATGTAGAGTTCTTAAAAGCACTTATTTTCGTGGTTCGTGGCAAACAAACTAGACACTGCATCCTATAAAAGTCATTCTGATGTCTTCCAAATGAAAACATTTCTTTCAAATAAGGCCATGGATGGTCATCAGTGCTGGCACTGCTTGATGTGCTAGCTTCGGCTTCATCAGTGGCTGCAGCCATGTCGCTAATTAATGTAAAACACCTGGCATTTGGCAAGCTGCTAATTCACGTTCACGTGGAGTAGCCTCCTTTAGCTTTCGCCCAAGCAATTAGCCATGGCGGATAAAGAGGCCGACTTGTCGCGCACAATTACAATGTAAAGAGTAACGGTAAGTGTCCGTTCAAATGTACTGGAGTAAAGAGTACATAAATTCAATAAAAAATAGAGAGTAAAAGTTGCTTATGTTTTTGATACTCAGTACAAATACAAAGTAGCCAAAAAAATACTTAAGAACAGTAACGAAGTCCATTTACTAAAATACTTTACACCACTGTTGGCACCCCATCCAGTCTGCACCCCACCTTTGCCCCATGTTTCCTGGGACAGGCTCCTGGCACTCAGCTAAACACAGGAAAAGAGATAATGAATAGATTAAACTCTAGCTACCTTTATTGGATTTTGACCACAATGCATGGATTAGCTTTAAAAAAAATTCCCAATATCTTCCCATGCTTGTACAGTATAATAAACATCTGTGTTCAAGACTGAGTTATCAGATTGAAGATTATCATATTTAAAAGAGATGTAAAGTGCAGGTGTTAGACACACAGTATATGTCACCTGTCCCATCAAGTTAATTATTAAGTTGTAATAATACAGTACAGTAATACACTTAAAAATGAAAAAATGGAACTTGTTTAACCAGGAATCTAAAAAAAATGCATAACTCAATTTACTCAAAATGTACTCAAAATACTATTCCAGATTTATATTTATATATCATTCCAGAATGAGATTATTTTGCTATATTAAAGAACTGGTGAGGATTTATTATGATACTCCTATTCAGTGATGAGCCAATTACTGCTATAGGATGTGAAAACGTATGGGAAAAAAAATACACTGAGAACTTTAAATAAAGTTTATGTTTTTTTTTGTTTGTTTGTTTTGTTCCTAAGAATACAGTCTAACATGTGGGAATTACCTTTGTATTTAGCCTTTTGGAATTACCCTTGGTAAATTATAAACATTATGCTGGTGTTTATTGTACAGTAGCCTCGTACGTCCAGGGTCGAGGGTTCAAGAGCTGCCTTGTGTCTGAAGTCTCCTGGGAAAGACAACCATGTACAGGATAAACAGCATTGAAAAATAATGATTGAATGAATGTTACATTAATGAGTGGGGTTCCCTGGTTTCCTTTACCTTACAAAAACATATTGGTACAGTAGGTGCTTTGAAACATTGCACTTGTCATTGGATGTTTCCAGTGTTTCTTGGATTGGCTCCTAGTCACCTATGACCGTGCCAGTAAGTGAAGGTGAATAAATAAGGAAATTGTAAGGGTAAATAACAACACAACTTTGTCTACTATTCATTAGAGTCTCTGAGACATCAAATTGCTTGTTATAGTTAACTGTGCATTGCTTGACTGTGTTTATTCTATTATGGTGTCTTTATTATTCCCTGACGACAGGCTATTCTTACTACACTATAATGGAGTCATTGTTATATTAGGACCATGAGTCAAAGTCAAAGCTGTTTGCCTAACCTCTACTTCCTCCATTGCTGTGCTTTTATGATGTGGTCCACTTAGTGCACGCTTCCTCATGATAAGCGGCAAAATATCTGAGTGCATTTTTATCTTGTGGCGTGCTGCGCTGCCTTTTACAGAGTTAGTGTAAAGCTTGAATGACCTCATCACATGTCTGAGAAGAGCTGACTGAGATTACGGACACACCACGCACTGATATGTGGCGATACATTCCTGGCTGACAGAAAAACACACTGACTATGCTGCAAAACAATTTACACCAAGGCAATGTTGAATTTTCTGATTCTATGATTCTGATTTCTCAGAAGGTGTTGATTTCTTTGCTATGACAGCACAGGTCTGACAGTAGTACTGCCTGGAATTAAAATCACAGGTTTATTTATAGAGACTTCTAATCCAGGGTTCACTCCCTCTAACAGTCAGAGGTAAAGGTCCAGTTTTTGGCCACAAAAAAGTCTTCAGGACTTTTTTGTTTCAGGAGTTTCTTGGTAACAAATCAAGATTAATAATGTTTTAATAGTTTCAAGAGATTAACTCAATATCTATACCACTTATCCAAGTCTATCCCAGGAGACTTAGTGCACAAGGGCGGGTACACCCTGTATGGAGTCCCAATCCATCACACGGAGCACACACACATAGACACACACTCACACACTCTGGGCAATTTGGGAACACCAATTAACCTATAATCTGCATGTCTTTGGACTGTGGTAGGAAACTGGATACGAGAGGAAACCCACCAAGCATGAGAAAAACACGTAAATTCCATGCACACAGACCCTGAGGCAGGAATCAAACCCAGACCCCAAAGGTGCAAGGCAAAAGACAAGGCAACTACTAAACCACCATGCCACCTGTGAAATACACCAGACAGTCATAACATTATAACCCAAAACATTATGCCCAGTATTGTGTAGGTTCCCCTTGTGCTGCTGGTCCTTTCAGGGCATGACCTCACAAGACCTCCCTGGGTGTGCTGTGGTGTCTGGCCCCAGGATGTTGGCAGCAGAACCCATAGGGCACTGTGGGTTGTTTGTCTGGTGCGTCTCATGGGTGCTCAGTTGAATTAAGGGGCCCTGGGCTCTTGTCCACTTTGAAGAGTTGGCCTTTGGTTCTTGTGGGCAATGATAATATAATTTTGTCACCTCTTCACAGATACATAATTGTCGTTCATGTTAATGATTTGTGTTGTTAATGTTATAACTTATCTGTATAGCTGGTTTAATCTGCCTCTTATTTCATAAGTCCAGTTTAATAAGGCAGCACTGCGTCATGTTCTCCTATGGTTTCTTATGTGATCTTATGTTTTCTTAAGAATTGTTAATTTTGTGACAAGAATATATTATAATAAGGCTAGAGGTATAAATGAAAAATATGTTATCGTGTTTGCAAGATTTCCCAAGAATCGTCAGGCCGGCAACTGAGCCTAAGTGGGTAGGTAGAATGTCAGTGTGGAGATAGTGTGGAGATTTGGAAATAGCCCTAATAGCTGAGCAGAGTGAGAGCTAAACATAGGCTTTGCTCTCAACTCAGTTCTTGACTGCCAATGAATAGCAACTTTGATGTCTGCAAAACTGTGAAATCCTGGGCCTAGGCTCAGCACAGCGCCAGGAATCCAGTTTCACCTCAGTTTCGCACATACTGTATATCACTGCACACGAGTGAATTTACAGTCATTTTTCTCACAGGTTTCACTGACAAATATCCTTCTCATGTGTTTCTGTGGATTATTTTCATTACCGTTTGGTCCAAACAATTTTTCACATAAATATCAAGTTTTGTTTTTACATTTCTTTTTATCACACTAGAGGTTTTTACATCATAATTCCACTGGATTTATAACTATATAAAACGGAAAATTCTGGAAATACTGGCATTGAGGAAGGTTTAACAGTTATGTTAGATACACCGGTTAATTAGGTACAGATGTTCAACTGCTGATTAAGACAAATATCTAATCGGCCAATCACATTGCAGAAACTCAATGCATTTAGGCAGGTAGACGTGATCAAAACGATCTGCTAAAGCATACAAATGGAGAAAAATGGTGATTTAAGTGACTTTGAACATGGCATCTTTGCTGGCTGGGCTGTTCTGAGTATTTATGAAACTGCTAATCTACTGGAATTTTCATGGACAACCGTCTTTAGAGTTTACAGAGAATGGTCTGAAAAAGAAAAAAATATCCAGTGAACAGCAGTTCTCTGGGAGAAAGTGCCTTGTATCAGTGGTGCTGTAATGGAAGGGAATATTTTCTTGGCACACATTGGGATCCCAAGCATATTTTAAATGCCATCCTACCTGAGCATTGTTGCTATATTGTTGTCTATGCCTTTATGACCACAGGATAACATCCCCTATTACAAAGCTAAAATCATGTCAAACTAGTTTTTTAAACATGTCAATGAGTTCACTGTACACAAAAGGTCTCCACAATCACCAGATCTCAATCCAATAAAGCACCTTTGGGATATGGTAGAACAAGAGACTTGCATTGGGCTACTAGCAAGGTGTAACTCACTAAAACTGAGATCCCTTTATGATCAGATGATTTGTATTATGTTTTTACAAAAACAAGCCCATTATTAAAAGAGAATTAAAAGAGGAGACACAAACTTTTGAACATGACTGTATTTGATAACCCAAAATATTATTATATCTTTTGACAAGAATTACAGCACACAAATCATAACATATCTTCTGAGAATCCTAGTGTGCCTGCAAAGGTGCGGAAAACCTGACAAAATATAAAGGATAAAGATTTGGGCCAATTTATTTTTAAAGATGATATCCAAAAAAAAATTATGTTATACAGTGGAACCTTGGATTACGAACATAATTCATTCCAGAAGCGGGCTCGTATTGCAAAGCACTCATAAACCAAATTCAATTTTCCCATAAGAAATAATGGAAACTTAAATTATTCATTCCACAGCCCCAAAAAATAAATACATAATAATAATTAACACAAAATATAAAGTAAAGATAAAACAAATTAACCCTTAGGAGTCTGTTTTGGAGTCCTGAAAAGATTCTGACATGTCCTGGCATTTGTGTATTTTTCAATTACTCGAAAACATATAGATGTCTAAAGTCTGATAACATTTTATTCAGCACAAACTGGGCAACAATAATATATAAGCAGCATGTATGTACAAGTTTGTATATTGGAGAAAAGAACAGTTATGCATGATTTTTGAAAACAACAAAAAAATAAGTCACTGAAATAAGACCACAAAACACATTCATGACATTTGTGCACAAGACTTTTGTGACTGGATCTTTTAGTGTAGAGGTTTTACTTCAAAATGATGTGACAATCATCTCGCTCACTCATTTACAGAAAACAATACATTCATTTAAATTTTCTAGGACACTTTTAGTTTAGAAAGGCCATATGCGAGGAGGTGTGAATGATCATGAATTATGTAATTTACACCAGAGAAAACAAAGACTCGCATAATGAGCTGTATAATTACCCCTTTCCAAGGAAAATGTTACAAGAAAATACTTTGAGACAAACTTTGTTTGTGGTTTATTTGGAACAATTTAAGATTAACTTGTGTGTGTGTGTGTGTTTTCGTGCTGTTGCCCAGGGGGCGTGGCCATGTATGTAGATTACCCTGTGACTGTTTTCCATGTGAATGGTGTGTGGGCGTGTCTTGCCTCGGGTCATTAGCAGATAATGAAGTGCGAATATTAAATTTCAATGCGACTTGCATCATTTAAAAGTAGACACTTAAGGCTGAAACTGAGATGGCTGAAAACGCATCTTGTTAATTTTCTTAATTTTACAAAAGCACAATGTTTTGTGGATATTGTAAATATACATACATTAAAGTAGACCCTTCACAGATTCAAATGATGTATTACACTTATGTGTATGATAAAAAAAAATGCATTTTAAACTCTTTTCACGGTTACCAGAAAAAAATGCACGTGTGCCCGCCGGCGGGTCCGCCGACTCCTGCCGATAACCTGCACTTTACCTTTAAAAAAATTTTTAAAATAAATCCAGACAGATAAGTGTTTCCGCTTTTGCGCACAGGCGCTGTGTGTGTGTGTAAATTTAAAGTAAGCTCCCCTCTCCCCCTTCTCATCTTACAGTTACCCTTCCTCCACTCTTTTCACACACTCGCGTGCACACAACGGAAACACTGTTTTATCTGAAAAAAAAAACAAGAAATCTCTCTAATGACACTCGATTAAGTGACACACTAACGGAATCACTGCAATAAAGTAAAAATAAATCAAATTAACCTGCACTTTACCTTTGGAAAGAATTGCGACAGAGCAGTGTTGTCTGTTTACAGCAGAGAGAAAGAGTATGTGTGTGTGTCTGTAAAGGTAAAGTAGGAGGGGACTATGTGTGTGTGTGTGTGGCATGGTGTCCAATGACGCGTGCGCACACAGACACACAAAACAGGCTAAGCCTTAAGCAGAGATAGAAAATGGATTTTTAACCTCTCTAATAAGACTTGCTTTTGCTTTACAACACATGCATACAGACACAAAATAAAATATGTTTTACGTGCACACACATGGTTACAGTGTTATAGTAAACAGTACACAAATGCACGGATGTTGATTATACCAGTAAAAGACGCGCACTAAGACACAGCAAAGGAGACGATTACCCACAATTCCGCAGTGCAAGAGAGAGAAAAACCATTGGCACAGTTGTGATCATGTGATGCTCAGCGTTAAAACAAGAAGCGCATGCGTGATTCTTGATACTCGGTACTCATGAACCAAGACTTGTTCGTTTTTCAAGTCAAAATTTATTCAAAATATTTGCTTGTCTAGTGAAACGCTCGCAAACCGCATTACTCGCAATGCAAGGTTTCACTGTACTGTCATATTGCATCTTTTTGTAAAATCTTTACTGTCTCTCTTTTTCTAGGGTATTTCACATGCCATGAAGAACCCCAAAGATGCACTAGAGATGTGTCATGTCAAGGTTACAGATTACATATAACTGGCTCAGTTCCCAGTATTGTCATGTCATCAAAATGATGCACATGGGGGAAAAATATATCCCACTAGTAACAGCTGCCTCTCTGTGTTATTTTTGGGCCTGGGTTCTCTTTCCTTCTTCCTCTCCCTACGTCAACTCATTCATGAAACACAAGTACCTGCTTGTCATCAGCTCCCAAAGGAAAGATTTGCAGCTTGTGGTGCCACATGATGGCTCTTTGCTTCACCAGCTGTCTTTGTTTCTTTTATTTTTAGTCATTTAGATGAGGAGAAGAAAGAACTGTAATGTTAGAATCAGTAGGATTTTATTTGTAGAAAAATGTTATTTATTTTTTTTTATATATAAATAATTATAATGTGGTTAAAAATAATTAAAAAAAACAATGCAGGTTATTTTGATTACTTTTCAGATTTTTTATTTGATTTATTAGAGGTGTACACATACGCATATTAAAATTCGTACCTTTCGCTACAGCACATTCGGTTCGGTGTGTGTGTTGAGTTGCTGTTTTGAGCGAATCGAAGTCTAGATTGAACTAGTGCATGCATAAAACACCTGTTGTTTATGAAATGAGGCACTAAAACATTACAATGTAAGCTTGTTTTTTTTTTTTAAAGGAAGCTGGCACAATATAACCCTGAAAAATAAAGCATTATCCACCATCATTAAAAGAAAAAAAAAACCTTTTTAAATCCTCTTTAAAAGTGCACATGGCAGCCACTCACTCTTCACCTAACTGACCATATGCTGCCTGCTGCATGAACGGAAAACAAGTGCATCCTGTCTGGCTGCCTCCTAAACTTTCCAGAGTTTTTTTTTTTGGGGGGGTCTGCTAGTTATCTGCCATTAGAAACAAAAACAGGGCATGGAGTAGCAAAATGACCAAACTAAAAGTTAAAAAGTACTTTTTAAATTTGTCAGTATTTACATATATCCTTAAAATGTCCAAATTTCATAGGATTTGCAATAAAATGTTTTTTTTTTTTTTTTATTAATTCTGTACGTGCAGTATTAGAAAAGGCTCCAACTACTAACCCCACATTCATTCAATTACTCTGATTTATAACAACATGTTATTTTTCAAACAATTTGCCTAGGAAGAGCAATAGTAGTGGTAGTGGTAAGCCATGTAGCCTCGCACTTACCTGTACAGGTCAAGGGTTTGATTCCTGCCTCAGGTCTGTGTGCATGGAGTTTGCATGTTCTCCCTGTGCTTGGTGGATTTATTCTGAGTACTCCAGTTTGCACACAATCCAAAGACTTGCAGATTAGGTTATCTTGTATTCCCAAATTGCCCATAGTGTGTGTGTCTGCGATGGATTGGCGCCTCGTGCAGGGTATACACTTACAGTACTGTACTTGTGCCTTAAGTCTCCAGGGATAGGCTCGGTTTCCATTGCCCTGTATGCAGTAAGCATTATAGAGGATGAATAAAAAAATCTTCCTATTTTTAAAGCTTATATAATAGTCTCTCTCTCTCTCTCTCTCTCTCTCTCTCTATGCTTACTGTAGATCAATATATTATTTAGTATTAATAAATCAACCCAATCTTTGTAAACATAGTTGTACTTCAAGCCATGAAACGTCGCACTATGGTACATATATATAGATTGGATTAAGAGTCAATGCATCAATGCAAGTGAGGAAGGCCAAGCTGAGCACTAAGAACAAGCTCAGTAAGCAGGCTCATCAAAAACAAACACACAGCCCTCTTCCATGCTTGAAATACATTTTGGTTCTATCCTATTTGCGGTCTGTCTATAGACATTTAACCATGTGGAGGACCGGTATACCATGCAAATTTTTTCATATGAAGATAATGATCATATTTTCTGTACTGTATGTGTATTAGCACTCTAATATGGAAGTGTTGGTTTTATGCTTTGTTAATGACAATTCTTTGGAATTCATTGTGGTCACAAGCCATAATGTGGCAGTTAAAAGGGAGAAACATTGAAGGCTGTGACTGGTTTATACCAGAAACCTAAAAAAGAGTTTATATCTTGTATATAATATGTCTTTGATCAATAAATCTTTAACTGGTGTAATATTTTTATATGTATTGCAATTATGGGGAATCTTAGAGTGTGTAAACAAAGTTACGTGCAAAGTTTAAGTAAATGATTAATTTAAGATTTTTGCCAAATTGCAATCCCAAACAAATTGCTTGCTTGCACTTTAAACTAAAGCTTCACCACACAGCTCCTGAAGGCAAGGTTGATTTGTAAAGTTAATAATCTCTTTGCTGGGCCACAATCATGGTGTTGCCCCCATTAAAGAGCAATAATAAAACCCAAGGGTCTAGATAGGTTATATTATATGTTTAGTACATTATAAGCAAGAAGGGTTGTACTAAATACTAACATGATACTAGCCTGCCGGATGAATGCTACAGGCAATCATATCCATGCACTCTTTTTTATTTACTGTTGCTTCTGTACAAAAGTTCTATGTTGAAATTTATGTCAAGTTAGAAAACTTGCAGACACAATTTGTTTTGTTTATTTTTGCTCTGCTAGTGGAAAAAGATCCTGAAGGGGTTTTACTCACTAGCATGTAAGCAAGCTGACTATCTAATTCACACTGATTTGTAAATTCCTGTTAAAAGTTAAATTCATGTTAAAAATTCTTTTTCATCTTTAACTGATAAGCTTCATACTTAAATTAAATGAGCAGAATAGAACTAACTATTGTATAAACCTCCAGCAACCAATTTATTAGAAGCACCTGTACAATTCAATCACACGGATCATCAAACTTACACAAACCACATATTTCCCTTCAATGTGGTGGTTGATGTGGACATAACCTGAAGCTCTTGACCAATATCTGCATCTGATATTTAAGTAATATCACACAAAAGAGTGATATTGATTTATACAACAGTTTCAAACACAATTTATTATTAATGAATTAAATTTGTTTGTTATTTAACCAGTTATTTTGCTCCACAAACACATATCCATACATGACTGGTTAAACTAACTAACGCTGACTGGTGAAGCTGGCGACCGACATTTAGCATAATTGAAAGGGATGAATGTAGTTTTTGATTTCTTATGGTCCTATGGAGCCAAAGGGTCATAAAAATAAACCATGGAGGTGGTGGACAGTACTGTAAATCTTTATATTTCCCCTCATTCCACTTTAAAATACAATATCATCTTTATTAACGTTTGGATTCCCAAATAGCATTAAATTGAAAGCTATTGTGCTAGGGTGTACAATCACTTATCCAACACTCCAAGTACTGTAGACTAGTGGTTAAGGTGGGGTTTGGGATTCTGTTAAAAGCTTGTTTTTTTTGTAGCTCGCAAAGCAGTTTGGACTAGCTTAGAACCAATTACTAAGGTGACAAAGTTTAGGACGACATAACACTATCATATGTGTTTTCTTGCTGAAAGTGGTTCCATGACTGGTTTTAAATGTGGGTTTTGACAGGCAGATCTTAAGTTAAGTACCGTATTGATTTAAAAAATTTGCTTCTCACATTTAAGGCTCTACATAGTTTGGCTCCTCCGTATCTCCCCGATCTTCTAAACATTTACACTCCTTCTCGTTCTCTTAGATTGATTTACTCTATTTCTCTCGTGCCACCGCTCATTCGCCCAAGTACAATGGGAGCTAGAACTTTTAGTTTCGTGGCACCTCGGTTGTGGAACTCACTCCCCGCCAACATACGGAACAGTGACAGTCTTTATATTTTTAATTCCCGTCTTAAAACGTATCTTTTTACTCAGGCTTACATGTGAATTGACGCTTTCTTTCTTTTTTGTTTTGATGTGCGATGGATGTATTTATGCTGTAAATTTTATAATGTCATTTTTATATTGTTACTATTTTATTGGATGTTAGCTGTAAGGTGTCAGGTGTTTAGAAAGACGCCTTTAAATAAAATGCATTATTATTATTATTATTATTATTAATAATAATATTAATAGAACACCTGGGATTTGAAATGATCCATTTACAGTAGTTGAATGTCTCAGTGGTGTTACCATCTATTATCACCACTTGTGGAATGGCTATCGTCAGATCAGATTACTCAGTCGGAATAAACTGTTGAATAATATGCATTGTGTTCACACTCTGCTGCTGCAAATTAATTATAATATATAGCATTGTCAGGACAAGATTCTGTGAGATGTTCTGGTCCCAAATATTTCATATGACTTCATCTAGACTTTGTAGAACAGAGAAGCAAATAACAGAACATATTTCTTTATTTGCTTCCCCAACTCTGTAACAAGATAAAAATGTAAAAGAGGATGAATGTCATATCGAATGACTACAAAATAGGGTCATAAGGCATATTTATTTTATGTGGTACTTACTTGTTTAAAAAAGACACATCATTCTGGTGGCTAGGGACATGAGGAGATAGATCGGAATCAACAAGTTAAACATTATTCCATAAGAAACAGTTTATTTGATTGGTAATCTCTTATTTAATTCAGAGGATAAATAAATTATATGTGAGCTTTTCTTTGAAGAATTCGACATCTGTGAAGAGATTGCAAAGTGGATTAAATCACTATTAATGAAGAACATTCAAAACCAAAACAGTGGAGGTCTTCGAGTCATAAAATTGGTAAAGTGTGACAGTAAACTAAAGAGCAATAATCTGGTTCAAACCAGAAACCGACAAAAGAATTTTATCATAAAAAGTACTGTAAAATGGATATTGTTTATAAGAAGCAATACATGTCTCATAAAAACAGGTTAAAATTAAATATTGTGCAACATTGTCCTTAAATTTAAAGGTTACATTTTGACCAAAGATCAGCTTTCCAAAAACCCTCCCTGAGAACTTTTTTAAAATAGCATGGCTACCCATTGGGATTGTGTAAATGAGGATGTTATGAAATGAGTGGGCTGTTGATTTAGAATGGGCTTTATGCTTTTTTGTTGTTTCTTATGACTTTCACATGGGAGAATAAGTAGTATAAAGAGATTCTGCAAAAGCTGGAACTGATTCAGTTTACCATTTACTGAATGTCTTTAGAGAAAAGAATGGTCAAGAGAACAGAGACACATTAAACCTGTAATTTTATATAGCATATAAAATGGATTATAGGCTGGGGATGTATTGAAGTAAAATTTCCCAGGTCCATAAGTCCATAAGTTTAAAGAGCCATGCAATCTAGGTTACACTCTAAAAAGACACTAACAGAAACACCTGTACACATGTTTATTCATGCAATTATTAAATTAGCTTATGTTAATGTCCACATCAACCACCAGAATTTGATCTCTATGACTTGGGGTCTTGGTTATGAGGGTTGTGATGATTTTTATCTTCTTTTTTTCCACAGAATCAGGATTAAACTGGTTAGGAAGGCAATAGTAACTATGCGCTTATCAGGAGCAACTTGCATTGCATGTTTGAGCAATTGAGGGTTAAAGGGCCTTGCTCAAGGGTCCAGTGTAATTGTTAACTGAAGCTCAGAATCAACTGTTAGCTTTTGACTTGTATGTTTTAGTACTTTGTGCTTGGATAATTGCATTAATGAGCAGGTGTACAGGTTCAGTAAAATGGCTGCAGTTTTTTTGCATGACTATCTCGAATGCAAGAAATGTATCCTCTTGGATTGGCTGCAGGTTCTTTTTTTTAAGATTGTTTATCATAAGTAATCATGTTGTGCCATATGCATTTTTACCATACATTCTTGTTTATGTGTTTGCCCCGGTTGTATTTTTTTTCAGAACACAGCTTAGGGGGTGCCATCTAAAATCCCTCATTAGCGCGGTAAGTTTTAAATTGCTCATTGGAGCCGTCTCCTTTACTGTTCTAGCGAGGGAAGACGTGATCATTATTTGATAAAAAAATAAAAATAGACTGCAATGAAAGCTTCCTGAAAAACAGCAGGATTGGTTGTGATTAGTGTCAGGATCTATTGGAACAGTTCTGACATTTTAAACAGTAAGGATTCTGAATAATTGCTTTGAGCTTTTTAAAAACACCTGTTTCCCCTTGAAGTCTTATTTCTTATAATACAGACGGCTTATCAACAGGAGACACACTGTTGGTTTTGGCGTGCCAAGCATTTCTGTTTCTTTCTCCAGCGCTGAGCAAATGCACGTACAGTCAATGCTTAAAGTCTCCTCAGTTCCTGCTTTTCTTTAACACTGTGCTCTAGCAAAGTATGGATTTTTACTTTATGGAGCTTTGCTGTACCTTACAAAGTGGTAGTTATAAAAAAAAATGTTAATTTACTTTATTACATGTTAAATGTTTCCACAACATGACTGGAGTCCACCTATGCCTAATTGTATTCATTGGACATAATTATGAAAGTCATGCACATGTCTATACAAGTTGTCAATATAAATGGTATATGTCGGACTGAAAACAAAGCCATGAGACCGAAAGCAGTATATGTAAACCTGGAACAGGATTGTGTCTAGACACAGATCTAGGGAAGGATACAAAAAAACTACTGCACCATTTAAATTACCCAAGGATACAGCAGCCTCCATTCACACATGGATGAGTAATCAGAGATGAACGGGATTGGTGAACAGGTAACCAAGAATTAAAGGTTCACTATGAATGAGATCCTCAGTTTTTTTTGTTTGTATTTTTGTGAGATGAGATGAACAGAGTCTTACAGAAGGACAACCATCTTTGCAGCACTCCAGCAATCAGGCCTCCATGGTAGAGTGGACAGACCTCATTAAAACGCACATGACAGCCTGTTGAGGGTTTGCTAAAAATCCCCTAAAGGACTCTCAGACCATGAGAAACAAAATCTTCTGGTCTGATGACGCAGAGATTAACCTTTTTGCAATCAGGACATCAGGCACTGTGCATCACCTTATTAAAACCATCAATATGGTTCAAAAACAGTGGTGGCATCATCATACCGTTGGGATGTACTGTATTTCTATGATTAGGGCTTAGAGACTAATCATTATAGAGGGAAATTGATGCAGAAAAAGTTAGAGCTATCCTGAGAGAAAACATTTTAGAAGTGCACAGTATAGGGATGGGATTAACCAGGAACCATATAAAAGGACCATGATCAAATATTATCATGATACCTCGGTGCTGATTCGATTTATATTGTGATTCTGTTAGCATCACTATTTGATAAAAATCCAGATTTGATATTAAAAATTTTTTTTGACAGTTTATCCCAATTCTCACCAAATTTTTCAAATGATTTGCTTCTACCATACAGGATGCTGAGAGGCTTCCAATGTGTGCCTAGAGGGCACCACCTTTAGGATTATAGAGAAACAACAACATTTTATCACCTCAATTGAAAACATATATGAATGGATTTTTTTTTTTTTTTTTAATGGCGATACGTGTTGACACATGAAAGAGTCCTGATATTTAACCGAATCAATTCTTCCCCCATGTCTATTGCTTAAAATCTCAGGCTGGGACGAGGGTTTACATTTTAGAAAGAAAGCCATGAAGTAGCAGCCAAAGTCCAAAAAATCTAACCCAATAAAGAATTTCTTAAGAGACCTGAAAATGGCTGTGTACCGATGCTGACCATCCAAACTATTTGTGTTGGAGTGGAATGGAAGAAACTTTCAAAAGAATTGTGTACCCAGCATGTAGACCATCATTCACAAGCAGACTTGATGCTGTCGTTGCTGCCAAAAGTCCTTTAAACAAGTACTCAGTTGTGGGTCTGAATACTTATGTAAATGGAATATTTTAGTTTTAGTTTTATTTATTAAATAACAAAAAACTCCAAAGACCTTTTTTTGACTTTGTCATTATTGAGTATTGTGTGTAGAATGATAAAGGGGGGAAAAGGATTTAAATTTATTTTAAGATGAGTGTGATACATAACAAAATGTGGAAAACTTGACTTGAGTCTGAAAACTTCCTGTCGGCACTGTACATTTCAATAGTGTTTTTTTTTTTTAACTGTATCAGTTTAAAAGGTGTGTATTGTATTAGAGTAAAATAGTACACAGTTGCAGCAACAGGTATGTGAGGGAGGTGTTGGCATTGGTGATGTTGCAACTTGTTGAGGGGAGTACTCTTAACTGACATTCCCTAAACAGGGAACATGAAGTAAGGAGTACTGGTTATGAACACTAAACACACATGAACATTCCATAACCATTAACACTAGAAGCGCCGCGCCAGTGTCGCCTACTAATAACGCGGTTCAGCGGTCATTTGACCGCCTATTGTTTTGAATGGGAAGCTGCTGCTGACACACAATGATCGCTAGATGGCGCTTTTACCCAAAGCAAATAGTACGGTGGCCCTGAAGTGCAAAACAAATTAACAAAACTGAAAACAAAATAACAAAACCCAAAACAAAATAACAAATTCAAAACCAAATTAATAAAACGGAAAACAAAATAACTAATATCTGACTGGCGGAGAAGTGCAATACAAATTAACAAAATGGAAAACAAATTAACAAATTCAAAACCAAATAACAAAACCCAAAACTATTTTTTAGGGAGGTTTGTTGTTTTGTTTTTGGTTTTGTTATTTTGTTTTCAGATTTATTAATTTGTTTTGCGCTCCAGGGCCACCGTAAAATAGTTTAGCTCCAAGATCAACTTGCACTTGGACAATGCGCAATTCATTCCCGCGTTGATAATTAGCGGTATTTTTTTTTTTTTTTATGAACTGAGAAAACCTACTACAAAGTCTCTAAGGGGACAAAAGAAAAAGGAAGAAACTGCAGAAAAAAAACATGTTTTGCATTATAACCCAAAGTTTTTGGCATGACTTTTTTCTGCCGTTTTTTCTCCTCCTTTGTCCATCTAGGGGCTTCGTACTATAACAAAGAGGAAAGCTAAATTTTATATCGTATGGAGAAAATTTATTAGTTTGTTCATTCTATTTGAAGCTTCTGAACGCCTCGGGTGGAGCAGGAGCAGCGATTTAGTTCTGAACTCGCTTCCGTGAAATTATCGCTAAAATAGAGGAAAGACTTTGAAGCAGTTGCAGCGTTTTTTCAGTTACAACAAGCACAGTGATGAGTCCACGTTGTTTTACTGTTTATGACATAGTGACACTAAACAGCTGAACAACTTCACTTTTCTGTTTACCTCTGTGTGTGTGTAATCAAGCCTGGCTCTATTCAGGGGCAAGAGGGGCAGCGCCCCCTCAACTAAAAGCCTGCACATGTTAATATATTCCTAAAATTAATATATTACAAGTTGATAAACTGATCTGTGGTAGCAGATAAATCCGCTGAACACTACACAACTACACAATACGGTATTAGATGTCCCTCATGTCTCTGTCCCTCTGCTGTGCGTATTAATTCACGCACGCACGCGCACACACACATCTCCCCTCACAAGTAATTTTTAAATTGCCATTTTATTCTGTAATTAGAGGCTATTATATTATAGGAAAATAATCAATGGTACATCACACTGCCCAACTGTTGATTATTTTTCTATTTAAGCATGTTTGGTTTGGCTGGGTTTTTTTTTTTTTACTTATAATACTTTGCATATACAAAAAAAAATTCTACTTTATTAGAATGTCATGTGTGTGATGTAGATCTCATTTAGATTTTTAATGCTTGGATTGGTGGATATAACTGGATTGGTGGGAACAAATCTATGGCATGATAAATAATTATAAGAACGAGAGTAAAAGGTTCAAAGAGCCAAAACCAAGGTCTGAATTTCACGCATATGAATAAACATTTCACAGTTTATTTATTGCTTCACGAAATGAAACACAGATAGACTAATTGTGTGACAGTATTTCTTCTAAAGTCTACAGTACAATGAATGATTTTTTATTATTGTTACTCTTGTGCTAGGTTTTGCTGCAACATTATTTATCATTCATGAGATTGCTAATCTCTTTGTCGGTCATGCCTGGCAAGCTGTGACATTATATTTAGTCAGTCTGGCATTATATTTAGTCAGTATATTATACTGTATCAGTGGGTCACTGAGGATAATGAGCATTTGATGACTGCACAAAGTATTAACATCAAGCAGGACAGCTAGACTCAGTACTCAGTAGATGCAGTACCAAATACAGAAGTTTGTATTTATTTTTCTACCTTATAGAACATTACTGGAGATTTCTAATTTAAGTCATGCAAACTATGAGTTTGAACAATAAAACAGAACACTATTGTCAAGTGCATTTGCAAAACCCATCAAGCACCATGATGAACTTGGCTCGCATGAAGACCATCCCAGGAAAGCAAGACCCAAACTTACCACTGCTGCAGAGAAGTGCTTGATGGGTTTTGCAAATGCACTTGAAAATACTGATCTTGCATGAATACTGTTCTTGTTTTTTTTTTTTATGCTTGAATGATTTATAGGTTTCTGTGTGGCTTACTTAAAACATACTGAAAATGAGAAAGAAAAACTTGCCAAAAAATTAAAGCCAAAAAAGTCATTCAGGAATCTTGGAGAAATATTCTTCAAGACCAAATAAAAAATACAAGAAAGCCTGACTCTTTTAAAGCAAAATTTAAGGAAATAAGGGGATTAGGACATATGAATTGTAAGTGAATTTTAAATAACCAATAGTTTGTGTTGTTTTGGTAATATAAAGCAAACCAGCAGTGAGGGAAAATTTATTGGATACATTACAACTATTAAGTGATTAAATAATACTACTACTCTACTACTTTTCCAAGGTTAAATTAACACAAATGCTTCCTGTGTCCTTCCTGTTCTTTTTAATTTCTATTTACTATTAAAAGGGAATGCACACAACACTTCACCTTTTTGCAGGTTTTTGCTCTCCAATATTTTTTTTTCCTGTAACTCAACATGTACAGTGTTTGATTGGTTAAGATGGTGCAGTGTAAAAAAAAAAAAAAAAAAAAAAACACATTTGTGTTTAAAAATGTAATAACATAGAGCCACATAGAACAATAGAGCCATTCAAATTATTGAATAATAAAATTCATTGAAAGATCCTATTAATGGTACTGCAGGGTACATCAGTAAGTCAATTACCAGTTGGAGCCTGCTATTACAAATAACATACAAATTAAGAGGATGTTCTGGAACAAGTGCTATTTTTTATAACATTTACATATTATTAAATTAAACCAGTAATTAGCGCAATAATTACTTTTATGTTGCTCTATTAAGGCAGGGGTGTACTGGAAGACGGCTAATATTTATAGCTAGTCTATATATGGTTTTACTATAAATAGACTAGCTATAAACATATGTATAGTAAAACCATATACAGACTAGCCATAAACATTAGGAGTCATTTGACTTCAAAGAAGAACAATGCTATTTTCTACTTTAATCTTTATTTTATCTTACTTGTTTTTAGGCTTTTCTTTTACACTTATGTTTCTGACATTACAAAAATGTAAACAGAAATATGAAATTCCTATTGTAGCCTAGAAGGTCATTTCACTATCAAAAATGTAAGTTGAACCGTTAGGACAGCTGACAGCTGTTGGACGTAGCCTATTTAAAAGTCCAGAAATATGAAGAACTTTCACATGTTCATAAGTAGTGCTATGAAGTCAGAACTTCAACCATATTATCTCCTGAAGAATCATGTCCGTATTAATATTTGTTTCCATGTTCTTGGGTGGCAATACACTTTCCTATCACATCCTCACAGTAATCCCTTTGCAACTTAGACGATTGGCAGTGACAGCAGTGATGAATCATGTCTAGCACCTAATCTCACTGAGAGGATCTCATCTAGCCTTCACTAAACCAAGGTCATCAAACCAACACCACACACACATACAGAGAGAGAGAGAGAGAGAGAGAGAGAGAGAGAGATGTACTATGTGCTGCTTATCTGCAAGGATTTGGAAAATTACCAGCTAGCATGCTTGCTGACAAGCAACTAAATTGCTTTTACATTTCTGGGACATGAAAAAGGAACCAAAAAACTCCCTCTTCCTCATGACATGGTGGAAACAGTAAATATATATACCAAATTTTGTTCAGGCCAGAAGGGATTTAACGAAATACAGTATGATTATTTGTTTTTTGGTACCTTACCTCTTTTGAGTTACTAGGTTACTGATTGAAAGGTCAAGGGTTTGAGCCTCAGCATGGCCAAGTTGCCACTGATAAGCCCTTGAGCAAGGCCCTTAACCCTATTTCCTCCAGGGACACGGTATCCTGGCTGATCTTGTGCTCTGACCCCAGCTTCCTAACTGAAATATGCGAAACTTACAAATTCTCGCTTGTTCATCACTGTGCCGAGACATTAGTGTGCATTAAAGCCTATTCCGGGAATAAGGTTACTAGACATCTGTTGCATCTGTTGCATCTGTTGCGCCTCTGTTTGACCAATAGGTCATGGAAAGGTGTGATTCACTGTCCTGATTGGATAATAGTTTGTTTAGAGTCCTTGTTTCAATAACAATCTGAGAATTGTAAAGGGGCTCATTCTAGGACAGAGTTAGCCTTCTTTGTTAGTCTGTTGAGTTTCCTTGCATCTTCCTCTATAAAGTTGTCTTCCCAACAAATATCAAAAACAAGAAGGCACTTGCACTAGCATACTGGTAAACAATTTCTAAAATCTTGCTCCAAATATTAAAGGACCTGAGCTTCTTCAGCATGTCACCCCTCCTGCACACAGCCTCCATCGTGATCAGCCTGTGGTTGAGACACCAAGATATTTGTAGGTAAGGGTCAGCGCAACATCCTAAAGATGCTGAAATTATGTTTTTTGGTCCGAGTTGTGGTTTTCTTTCTTCGAAACTTAACCACCATCTCCTTTGGCCTTGGCACATCGAGAAGTAGATTCTTCATGCATAATCACTATGTTGTTCACCAGATTCTCCAGTTTTATTCCACTTCCTGTACATATCCCTATTTTACAAAAGCTCCGCAGACTTGGAAAATTCCTTTAGATGGCGAAGGTTCAACTTGTACTAGGAGTCGGTAGTGTGCAGGTTGAAGAGGAATGGGGTAGCACAATTCCCTTGTCAGCAGCCACTCAGGCAGGTGACAGGTAGTCTGTAACCCAGGAGATCATGGAGGTATCAACCTCCATTATACCCATCTACTACCTTAAAAGAAAAATTGGTGAAATCGAAGGATGTGATTATTTTAGTTACTTTTTAATGTTGACTGCTGGTTAGAACAAATGGTAAGATGGCTTATTGGCTGATGAGTTCTTTACCTTAGGGAGTCAAGGCTATGTCGAACATGTTCCGACAAACAAATCAACAAGTCTCCGTTTGCACTAGAAGTTAGGTTGTTATTAATGAGGTTTGGCAGTAACTGCCAGCTGATGGTGTTAAGATTTTCTTGTATTTTCTGGCATGACAGTACATATTTTTATGATGAAAAAAAATCTATTTTTATTTTATTACTTGTTTATGAAATTCCCCTGTGATTTAAGGATTTTGGTTAGCGCTTCCATCTGACATACAGGTGGTACTATCTTAGAGTTTTCTTGGTTTTTACAGATCTTGCCTAAATTTCCAAATCACCCTAATGACCATGCATATTGTGTGCTGGAAGTGCTTTGATATTTTTAGTTGACATCATTAGATTTTCAGATAATCAGTCAGCTGCATAGCGAAGCCCATGAACGTTTAGTTTAAAGGTTGAAACTATTCCATATGCCACTAGTTTCAAATTGTGCACTCAAGTCTATTAGTACCAAAACTGAAACAGAGGCACAATCAAAGAAAACCAAACGATCATGGAGGGGTCAACCTCCATTGTACCCATCTACTACCTTAAAAGAAAAATTGGATTGTGTTGAATGTCTTTGAAAAATCAAAGGATGTGATTTTTGCAGTACATAAAACAATTTTCATGATGGCAGGCAAGCATGCAAATGTTGGAGTAGAAGAACTCGATTGGTCTGCGCAGATCCCTGACCTTACCCCCCTCAACACATTTAGAATGAGTGAATGCTGACTTTGCAACAAGGCTTCTTACCTTGTTTATCTTATAACCTCTATTATGCTATGACTAGGGGCATGCTTTAAAACTAAAATGTAAATCCTTCCCAACTAAAATTAAATTAAACTAAATTTAAATGAAATGTTTAACAAGCACATATAGATGCAGTGGCCAGGTTTCTATGTCATTTTGGCCAAATAGTGCATGTTTTGGATCACTGTCCTGTTGTTTGTTCCAGCTTTTTTTTCTCTGTCACATGTGTTTCCATAATTCGCGGATACGTACTGGAATTCATTCATCCATGCACTGCTGAAACATTTCCTGTTCTACTAGCTGTAACAGAACCACAGTGCATAATACATTCACCCTATGCTTAATAGATGCCAAGGTGCTGTTTTCATAAAAAATATGCTCAGTGATTGGAGCCAAAAAAAATCTATTATTATTTTATTACTTGTTTTTGAAATTCTCCTGTGATTTAAGGATTTTGGTTAGCCCTTCTGACATACAGGTAGTACTATCTTAGAGTTTTCTTTGTTTTTTAGATCTTGGCTTAATTTCCATAATCACCTTAATGACCATGCATATTGTGTGCTGGAAGTGCTTTGATATCTTTTTATAATCTATCTTTAGTTGACATCATTAGATTTTTAAATAATCAGTCAGCTGCATAGCGAAGTCCATGAATGTTCAGTTTGAAGGTTGAAACTACTACATACACCACTAGTTTCTGGCACTTGATGCACTCAAGTCTATCAGTACCAAAACAGAAAAAGAGGCACAATCAAAGAAAACCAAACAGGCACTAACCTTTTGAAACCAAACTCCAATGACAGAATAATCTGGTAGGTTTTTCCGAAGTGACACACTAATCAACAAGTTAGTACTTGCACTCCTCATTTGATGAGGTGGGAGGATTAATATCAGTTATCATGGCAATCTAAAATAACAGCATTCCATTTGCAATTACTTTCTAACATGCCAATCCCCATGACAATTCTGAGGTACAAAACATGTGGAAACCAGAGCTTCCAACTGAGCATTGAGCATGAGACTCACGCAATCACTCATCTTCACCTGCTCTCACACAACACTTTGAATTTCACACGCTTTCATATTCAAAACTATTATCTGTGGAAGACACAAGCGAAATCACTGAGCTTCAGGCTTTTACATACAGTTGTATTGTGGCTGAAGCGACTGACTGCCACTCTTTTCTCTGCATGTTAAGATAAATAATATTTGCCAATACAGTTAAAATTAACAGACTTTTACAGCTGTTTGAAGGCATCAATCAAAGCACAAAACAGAATTATAATAATTGGAACAGTATTAATTATTATGATCAGTTAATCAAAAAATGATGATTAAAATATTTGACTTAAATGCTATGGAAGCAGTAAGGGGTCACAGGTATGAATCAAGAAAAGTAGGGGCCCCAATAAGACTGCTCATGTATGGAGACTAAAGTTCTCTGTTGTACCCATTGCTGCCCTACATGGAGCTGCTTTAGCACTTCAACGTACAGTACATATGGTTGGGAATGTGCAGTGGGGACATTGTGTGCATGAACAGTGCAGTGTTTGCAGAACCACCTGCTGAACATAATTCACACTTAAAGGTGTGCCTCTATAAAATTTTTACTTCTTAGCAGTGACAGTGGTGCAGGAGCAACAGATCACTGAAACATATCTCGTTATGAACGTTCCCACAAGGTAATGTAATTACTGAAAGGATGCTGTTAGCCAAACAAGGTAATTGGCTAGCTGCAACTGCTGCCAGTTACTGTGGGTTAGAAACAAAACACCCTTTTTGTTGACTTCTATACAGGTTATTGGTGTACGTTTGTGACACTATAACAAACCTGCTGGAAGTGTATTAAATTCTCCTTTACTATTATGTGTAGTTAATTTTTGTCTAACTTTTGTCACAACTTTTCTAATTTCCTTTGCTGTAGATAGCCATGTTGGAAGCCTTTAAACAATCTTTAAGAAAAAGGTTATATATTACCTTTAGAAAATGCTGGATGAACAGATGATTGGTTATGGCAATGGAAAGCTTATTTAGAGCAAAAAAGTAACCTAAGTGTATGCAGACACATGTAAGGTTTTCAGGATACTTGGTAGACGTGATCTTATAAGAAGTACTGTAGTGTTCTCACCTTACAGCTCCAGGATACCTGCTTCAGTCCTGAGCTCAGGTTGCTCTCCGTGCAGTGGTTTGCACAGACTATCCTCTGGGTTTCCTCTGGGTTCTCTGATTACCCTGTTTGCTATGCTATGCTAGCAAGATTAAAATGTATGTATATAAAATGGTTTTTCCATCCAGGGGGTACTCCTTCCTTGGATTAGGTGTTCCCAAGGTAAGGACTGGGTCAATCGTCAAATTGGATTCTCTGTCCATATACAACCAAGCATCCCAACCCAGCTGCCCATTTTTCAAATTTGGGGATGTGTTTTACGAACCAGATTAGTTGACTTTAACATACAGTCCCCTCTGCTTCACTGAGACATGACTTGACCCATTTTTATTGGGCTATGCCATCCAGGCTGCTGAGTTCTTCCCGGTTTACCACATGGACAGAACAATGGGATTAGGAAAGTCAAAGGGATGAGGAGGGGTGTTTGATTGTAAACATCTGGTATGACAATACAAGCATGCCCTTTCTCCACTCCTCAGCCCCCTGCTTTAAGGTATAATCATTATCAGTTTGCCGATGCCACTATTGTGCTTTTTTGCGAAAGATTAAAAACCTGGAGTACTGGTGCTAGGAGAACAAACTTCTCCTAAATGTCTACAAGATGAAATAGTTGTTGGTGTACTTTAGCGTGAAGCAGAAGAGGAGCTACCAGCCCCGTATGATCAACAGGAGTGGACAGTTTCTGGTACCTCTGAGTTAACATTGCATGGAACCTGTCATGCTCCTGTCAGTGAAGAAGAGTGAAGCATCCACATTGAGTTTGCCTGCCCTACAGCAAGCGGTGCTAAACAAGAGCCAGTAAGATGGCGAAGGAACTCAATCTTCCCAAAAATATACTCTTCTTTCTGTTCTACTCTGGGAAGTACGTACATGCACTCCCTGAAGGCCAACACAGAAAGGATGAGGAGGAGCTTCTTCCAGCAGGACGTTCGGCCCTGATCATGGTCATCACCAAGGACCAATCCATTAGTCTATTCACACAACCCCAACACACACACACATAGACACACACACAGACACATACACACAGACACATACACCCCTACATTCTTGACATTATGCAAGGTTTTCCCCTCATGTGTATAAATATTCATCCCATACACATTTTACCCACAACCACCTCAGTCTGTTGTTCATCTATTTGCACTACTTTAATCTACTTGCACATATGACAAACATGGAAACACTGCATTTTATATTAAGACAAATATAACTGCTCCTGCTACCCATGGTATTACAATCTTTCTGTAATATATTCCTTGCTTTTGTTTTTCTTTTGTAAATTCTAATTTACATTCCTGTACATTTTATTCACATTTTAATTCTTTCCCCTGCAAACGTTTTATCTTCTGATCACTCAAAACTGTATTAAGCATTTCACTGCGTGTGGTTGTGTGCAATGAATAATTGAATTAGAATATTAGCTTATATAATTTACAGTGTATTCACTAATTATTTACTAACTGTATTTCTGTGTGTTATGGATCACATTATAATTCCATTTGCAATATTAATATGTCCGATACACCTCTATTTATGAAAATAAGTGTCTACATGATTCATTAAAAGACACCTTATTTTGATAAAACAATTACTTAATAAAGGAACATTTCAAAGACAGAACGCTTTTTTACCAACAATTTAGAATTGTTATTATATTTAGAAGTAAAAAAAAAAGTCAAGTATAAAAAGTATACAAAAATTGGCCATCCCATTCCACCCTGTGTCTTCAGGCTGTATGAATAAAAACTGAAAAGACACAACAATAAAATGCAACTGAAACCACCAGAGCCCAGAGCTTTTCTCCAATACTGTGCTCCCTTTCACAACTGGTGCATTTTTTTTATCTTTCAGTATTCAGACAACAAAATGGATCTCTTTGTGGGGTAAAATTTGCAAACTACATGCCAGCTCTTTAGAAACCTTAAATCTCAGAGGAGGTTATGTTTCCAACTTCTGTTGCTCTGAGCTAGGATCAGAGCCAGTGTGCACACACACACACACACACACACACACACACTAACTATATTATATTGTGCAAACTGGTATGCCATGCACTGGTTTGAGCTACTTATAAGCTCTTAGGGCTCACAATCTTGTGGGCAAGGTTTTGGGAACCTCACATGGACATTTTTTTGCAACCCATGGCCATTCTTTTTGATTTCAAATTTGACTGTTTTATACTTGGCTGGTAAACCATATGAATATTCTTTGCATCGAGATGCTATTGTAGTAGGAATCTTACATTTCTTGACACAGCGTGTATTTGAAACAGAGCATTTCATTTCTATCCTCAGAGGATACTTGAATTGAATGCAGCTTCAAAAATATGAGAATTTACAAAAGGAACCTTGATCATCAGGTCTCTTGTACACAAAATCAATTGTGCATCTTTTAAGTGTTGTAACGTTATTTCTCTGCTTAATTTTCTTTTGGAAAACTTACCATAAGTGCACCATGGGTCTCAAATGCAGCAGCAAAAAGGGAAAAGTGACATATTAATTTGTGGTGAAACAGAAAGTTGTTAAAATGTAGAAGTTTAAAGCTTTTAAAATAAGGTCACATAGCGGTTTTCAAATCAAACTTAGTGTATCATTTAGTACACTCAACGGCCACTTTATTGAGTATACCTGTTAGGTACATCTAATCAGCCAATCACATAACTCAGCGCTTTTAAGTTCTGAGTTACTGCACATTACTGCACAGGGAAATTCTTTATTCTTCGCATATTTATTCTTGCTAATAGACAGGGGTCAGAGCGCAGGGTCAGCCATTTAACGCCACCCCCGGAGCAGACAGGGTTAAGGGCCTTGTTTAAGGGCCCAACAGCGCCAACCGAGCTAGGGCTCGAACCGCCGATATTGGACACTGAGCAACCACTGCCAACATACTAAGCCACCACTGCCAACGGTTGTTCGTCCCAGATGGGCTGGTTTGAGTATTTTCAAAACTGCTAATCTACTGGGATTTTCACAAACAGCAATATCTGGGAAGGTCTGAAAAAAAAATATCCAGTGAGCAGCAGTTCGGTGGACCAAAATGCCTTGTTGATGGTAGAAGTCAAAGGAGGATGGCCAGCCTGGTTTGAGCTCATAGAAAGGCAACAATAACTCAAATAACATCTCATTATAGCTGAGGGATGTTGAAGAGCATCTCTGAACATGCAATACTGCCACTAGAGGCTATGCAAATTCTACACTATGATGTCATCGATTTGTCCCTCAGCACATGACGTAATATAGTGACATCTAGGGAATTTTCAGGTAGGATTAAACTAATTTCCATGAAAAATAGCTAGCAACACTGGTAAAAACAATAAGCTAAAGACAGTATACAGAAAGAAGCACAACAGTTTCAACACGGAGTGGAAAAAGAAGAGTGACAACAACAGACGCAAGACGAAATACAAACGAAAACATGTGCTTTAAATAGACGATGTAATCAGACATAACAAAGTGCAGGTGAATACAATTACAAACATGTGACTAGCGAAGTGCAGAACAGAAACCCGAAAAGAGTCAACAGAAAAGTCCTATGACCCAAACATAAGAACACTCAGGGGAAAACCATGACATTTTCTCTTGATTTGATGTTTTGGATAGTTACAAGCACTAACCAAATGTTCATAAACCTAATCAGTTCAGTTTGTCCTCACATACCAGCAGTCAAAATGTGCACAATGATCATGTGCCTTAACATGATGATCGGAGGACTCAAAGTTGTAAAATGCTTAAATAGCCTGATCAAATTCCATTCTATTCTATTCTATTCTATTCTATTCTATTCTATAAAAAACATGTTTATTGTAAAGAACTATGATTAGGTTATAAAGGTTTTGCTCCAGGACCTCACCATGGCAGAACTGGGATTTAAACACACAACTTTGTTATCCATAGCCTTACAAATAGAGACAAAAAGTCTTGAGCCACAACTTATTGCTTTATATATAATAAATTTATATACTGTAGATTAAATTGAAGAAATGGGAAACAACTGTTGTACTGAGTCAAAGTGCAACATACCTAAAGATACAACTTAAAAATTGGTAGTTTATTAATGACATCAGCAGCAACCTCATTTTTCTCTCCTCTGTTCCAGTCTGAAAAAATGCAAGATATCATAAAATAAAAAATTATAGAATATAAATGACCACTAATTATAAATATCATTAATTACTTAGTTTATCATTTATTACATTTATGGCCACTTCAATAGGTGTAACTCAGTGCTTTTAGTCATGTGAACAGAAACCGAACTGAAGTTCAAACCGAGCATCAAATTTGGAAGAAGGATGATTTACGTGGCTTTGACCGTTCCATGGTTGTCTAATCATCTCTCTTCATCTGCACCTGTTTCTCACTGGTTTATGCCTTAAGTCAGATGGTTTTTTTATGCTTGAAGGATCCAAAGAGCCGTGTGTGGCTTCAACAAAATCAATCCTCAGAAACTGGTCAGGTACAGGAACTGGACCGAAAATGAGAGTCGAAAATAAAAAATATAACAAAATATGAAGAAATAGTGCAGCTCCAGACTTTTACACAGTACTGTACATACACTTGGCCATATAAGGTACTTTTAAATCCACCATACTCTACTACAAGAAAAGCAAGCTGGTGCTTATGGAATGGCAAAAACAGACCTAGTTTGATAGATCTTAGTTAGAAGATCTTAAACATGCTGTACATTTCACTGAACAAGACTAGAAAGACTCCAAGCTGGCAAGTGTACAAGCTGTGATATGTGCCAAAAGGAAGATTGTTAAGTTCTTGACCCTGACTTTGTAGGGTTTTATAATTTTCATATGCTCAATGACTTTTTCTAAGTAAATCAAATACACTGCCTGGCCAATAAATGGTAGGGTGCATAAAGATTGACTCATAAAGACTTTGGAGCAATAGAAAAAGATCAAGTTGTCTGATAAGTCCAGATTTACCCTTTTTCAGAGTAATGGGTGTTACAGAATAAGAAGAATGTGGCCACTGTACAAGACTCTGGAGGCAGTGTTATGATCGTTGTTTCAGTTGGTCAGGTCTAGGCTCAGCAGTGTTATGTGGCAATAAAATGAAGTCAGCTGGTGACCTTAATGTAGCCTACTAAATGACCAGATCATCACATCTATGGAAGTTTTCTTCCCTAATGGAACAGAAATATTCCAGGACTCAAACAGTGAATGAGTGGTTCTGTAAGTATGAGGAATCATTTTCACACGTGAACTGGCCACTGATGTTCTGTGATCAAAGACAAAGTCTGTGACGTTTTTTGGCCAGGAAGTGTATAAACTTCTTTTTACTTACAAATATAGCATAATATGTCATTTGTCCAGTCATGCCCTAATTTTTGCAATACATCTGTATTTTTAACCTAAGCTGTTTAAATGTTAGTTGAAAGGAATGCTTAATTAATTGCTGCTCATACTGTCATTATGTTTTTGGTGTCATTGGATAAAATTTATTTTGCTGCTCTGATATATTTTTTTATTATTATAAACAGTAACTTTTTGGATATTCCCTCAAAAATGATTATTGTTATTTCCAACTTGACATATTATGGGTAAGATGTCTGGAAAACTAATGCATTAGTCTACCTTCATCTTTGAATTTCTCCTGTCACAATCTCGTAGACATTGATGTGTTTTAACTTTTTGCCACTAAAACATTACTCTAAAAATTCTTAAGAAATATTAGAGGGAGCATACCTTTAAAAAAAGTTAACATGATAATATTATATCATAATACACAATGTTTCCAGAAACCTTTTTTTCCCACACAGTGTGCTATATGCAAAGTTTATTTGGAGCTATAAGAACCAAAAACTTTTTATACAATAAATTCCTAGACATGTTGTCCATGTAAGAATAAGGGATCCCTACCTGCCTGCCAAGTTTCACCAGTTATGGCTTTTACACATGGCGACCATACAATGGATCCCTGCCCCATAATTTTCTCACGAAGTTATCTTGGAAAATGCTCCTACACTTTCACTTCATGATTATTCAAACAAAGTAGAACAGCAAAAAACTTGTTTTTGAACCACTCCCTTTTGCTCAAGGCTTCACCAAAGTTTGAAAAGATCTACAAATATTATGATTCGGCTTTAAGTATCTGGCATATCCAGGCACGTCCACATTAATAACAGTATATGTTACATAACTCAAACCAATGATTAGTCTGCTGGGTTGAACTGTGCATGTGAACAATTAGTTTAGTAGACAAATTATGTGTGACCTGATTTGACCTGTGCAGGAATTACATAGTTTGAACTTTAAGTGTAGGAGTGTTTAATTATTATTTCTCTGATATTAGCTACCTAAGGTTTAATATTACCGAAAAGCTACAAATCATCATTATTAATGTCATTAAGCATGTATTCTAAAATTTTTGCTTTCTTTTAATTGCTAATCAGAATAAACCATTTGTTATGTCAGCATTGCAACATTCCCTGTGCCGGGATTCACAATTAGATGTTAACAAGATCCTGGAATATGAGCCAGTTGAACTGCAGTGTAAGAGTGTTAAAGGGCTTTTCCCAGGAAAATACACATGTTGGATGACATCAATGATATTAAAACATAAAGGTTGGGTATTTTGTATAATTTGCATAATTAGTCACACTTAAAATCTACAGTAAAAAACTGATGTTTTATTTAACTACTGGATAATAACAAGAATATATTGTTTGGCAAAATCTTGTTTGCTTATACAGTATGTATGGGTGCCTTGTGAAAGGTTGGCACTCTGTCCAGGGTGTACTCTGCCTCATGTTCTAAGTCTCCTAAGATAATAATAATAATATATAACATAAAGACATTGTAATACCTCTGCACTCCACTAGATGGCTATTTGTGATTCAACCACAGGAAAAAAATAAAAGAATGATAGCTGATAAAGAAATACCAATAATACTTGGATATATATTTTTTCTTATTATCATTTGCAATTTACTATTAACAATTTATTTATTTTGCCACAAAATATTGTTTCATTATTTTTATAGGTCATTCTTGTTCATTATTAGCCAATTAGACACGCGTATAGTTTATTTAGTAAAAAAAAAAAAAAGAAGAGAGAAAAAAGAAAAAGAAACTTTAATTGATAGTGGGATACTATTTATGGCAAGGGTGAGAATGATAAGAAAAAATAAAGATTCCTTGTTTAAGCATATGTAAATTAGTGGATCATTTTTGTGCCTGTATTTTAGTAATGATTTAAGTCTGAAAATTGTTTGGTTTAATTTATACGTTAGAAACAACATATACTCTATGCATACAATGTTTTATCCTGTGTACAGGAGGGGGCCTGGAGCCTATCCCAGGAGACTTAGGCCATGAGGCGGGGTACCTCTTGAATGGGCTGCCAATCCATCACAGGGCAAACACACATCCAAACACTCAAACGCTCATTAACTTTGGATTAGTGAAGCATTAATATCCACTGCTTGGCACAAGGTAATTCAGTGGAAGAATTGGCTGAATTAAGGGAAGCTAGCTAAGGCAATTGTGGTGGCTCAGTGGTTAAGGCTTTGTGGTACGGATAACAAAGTTGTGTGTTTAAACCACAGTTCTGCCATGGTGGGGTTCTAGAGCAAAAACTTTATAACTTTGTCATAGTTCTTTACTATAAACATTTTTTTTTAAGTTAGTCGGAATGGAATAGAATAGAATAGAATAGAATAGAATAGAATAGAATATTTTTATTGTCATTGGAGCATGTGGTATGTTCAATAAAATTAGGTGCTATACATGTATTACACAGGATACACAAATTAACGTTTACACATTTTATACACTTTTCAAAAATAATGCAAAAAAACCTGTTATGCATATTTCACTAAAATCCACGCTTATTGCACTAAATACTATAAAGTTATATTTCACTTTACCCATATTGTCATTACATTTACACTGTTTAAAAAAAAATCATTTTAATTGAATAAAAAGATGTCTACTGAGAGGTATCAGATAGTTTTTTAAATATGTGACTATTATAAATAAGCGATGATTATAAATACACAGAACAGCCTTAACATTAACACCACCTCTAGGTGAATTGTATAACATTGATTTTCAATTAGAAACCGGCAAACAGGTGACAAGATCATGGGCATCCAAGACTCATTTTAAAGCAAAGGCTTGTTTGAGAGCAAAGCCTTTGCAATCCTACAGAAAGTATAATGGACAAAGGTTAATGCTGGCTATGATATAAAGGTATCAGAACAGACAGTGCATCACAGCCAAATTCCCTAGATCTCAATCAGGTTGAGCATCCATGGAATGTGCTGGGCAAACAAGTCTGGTCCATGGACGCCCCATCTTGCAAATTAAAGGATAGCACCTATAGCCCTTAAAGGATCTGCTGCTAAGGTCCTGGTGCCAGATACCAGAGCACACCTTCAGAGGTCTTGTGGAGTCATGCCTCAAGAAGTCAGAGCTGTTTTGTTGGCAGAAAGGAAACCTAAAGCCTAGGTAGTTTAAATGTTATGACTGATCGGTGCGTGTGTGTGCCTATTATAAATCTATCTCCTTTGACATGGTTAGAGAAAAAGAAACGAGAAAACAAGATTTTGTAAAAGGAATGCAAGAACCATTTTTGATGCTAAATTTAAAAAGTACATTGGACCAAATATGAGTAAAGACAACCATGATGCTGTTCTGCCTTCCAACTTTCCAGATTCTCTCTAGTTTAATACAGATTTACAGCCAAATACCAGAAAGAATATTGGAAACAATAAATTATAATAAGAGTTAAGAGGCTAGAAGGCTGGTTAACTGAGCTAGAAGCTATAAATACCTGGATATCAATTCCAGTAGCCGTTATTAGCACTGCCTATGTATAGTACTGTTGAGGCATGGAAACTTTTTGCATGTTAAATTAACTTCTGCAGGATAGCTGAGAGCATTCATCAAAAGAAGCAAGATACAATCAGCACAGCAAAGCAGGCTTTTCAAAGGCTTTCTTAACATTGACATAGTGGCCATCTCAGTGTTGTTGTTTTTTTTTTTCTCATTTAGTTAACCATGGACTAGGCACCATTCCAACAAAGTGACGTAACATGGGCCTGTCCTTTACTAAGTAGATAATGGGCCTGAGAATCACAGTGCTAAACCTTCCAGTGTAAATCCTGCTGGTTAGGCAACTGCTATGCATGTGAAGGAGAGGCTTCCTGATGTGGATTAAAGACACGGTTGGGGATTTAAAACCCATTTTCATTTATGTTACATAACAGCCCATATAAGACTATCCATTAAAGATGTTTCACGACCTCAGGCAGGGCTGTAAACACCGCAAACATTACTCCTTAATGTTCGAGAATGACTAATTCGGCTCTCCTAATGACATGCTTTATTGTAATATTCTGCAGGAGGCAGTTAGATACTTGCGTCCCGAATAATCAGTGTGTGGCCTCATCTAGCATAACACATGGAAAAGTACTTGAACTTTTGCAACATCACTTTCTCCACTGCTTTTGAGTCAACCAATGAAATAGAGGTGTTAGAATTT
The DNA here is from genome assembly GCF_024256425.1 of Clarias gariepinus. Taxonomy (NCBI): domain Eukaryota; kingdom Metazoa; phylum Chordata; class Actinopteri; order Siluriformes; family Clariidae; genus Clarias; species Clarias gariepinus. The sequence continues at coordinate 11,542,946 of NC_071122.1, forward strand.
GTACTTATGTGGCTGATTGAAGTTCTCACTGCAAAAGGGTGTGTCATATACATTTGTTTTCTTTGTTAAATAACATAAATCTGCTTATTATTAGAATTCGCTTATATGGTGCACACCAACATACAAGTCTATGACAATTACTTTATAAACCCTTTGCTATAGAAATGATAAAGTATTAGATGAAGCAAATTACATGATTTTAATTACAGCCAAGATTCATTTAGAGAATTGTTTAGATAGTTTATAATGTAGATAATAAGTAAAAGAAGCATCCTCCAAAATATTTCTATAAGCAAAAGTCTTGAGCTACCTTTAATTCCTTCAGGTTATATTCAATTAAATTATGCAGATTAAATGAAAGAAATGGGAACCAATGTTTTACTCTAACAGGCTGCAAAGTGCCTCAATATACAGTACAATTTAAAAATTGGTTGTTTATGTAAGAACCTCAGCAGCAACCTTATTTCCCCTCTCGTCTGTTTCAACCACTCAGCATTCAGCATCACCAGTACACTAATCACCAGCCTGATCATCTGTCATCATCTGCATCTGTTTCTCACTGAGTCATGCTTTTAGGTAGGAGGTTTTTTTATGCTTGAATGATACATATTTCATGGTGTGAGAGAATTATTACTCAAGATTTCTCAAGAAATTTAGCTGTCAAGGAGCCAGACTATGAAGAAATGTATATCAAGTATATCAAGTAAGCATGATTCACTATAATCTATACATATGGACAAGTCTTCTATTACTATTACTTTTGTGACTCTTAGACAAGTTGTTTGTTTTTATATCTGAAAATCCATCACTATATGGATAGTTTTATATATACTTTCAATTTTACAAAATCCTCGCTTGAAAATATGAGTGCATAGGTTACTCATAATGGCTTTAAGTATGTGATGATCCAGGCATGTGTCTGGGCAGGTAGGATCAACTTGATGTTCTTGTTAGCAAATTTGATCTCATAGCTCAAGGGCAAAACAAAACACTCGAATAGATTTAAGCTGTTCAAGCAGCATTTAATTGGGGTTGCATGAATGCCATGCTCATTTACCATTAATAATGGTATTCTCCAAAAAAAAATCTCTAATAGCAACTACAACCTCATCATAATAAACAAGGAACATAAAGAGACAGCAATCTTAGTTTGCATGGATGGGTCAAGTGCGGATTGGAGAGACTTGAGGGTTTAAATCGGTGATGAAGCAGAGCAATAAATGGTGGCGTAGAAATAGTACTGTGCATTAGACAGCTTGTCACCACAGTTGGTAATATATAACAGGACCCTGCCTAGAAGATTTGCTATGAGTAAGCACAATTTTATAGCTTGTAGACAAGGAATTTCTAGTGAAAAGTAAATGAGAATTAAGCAGCTTTACTGCATGAGTGCACCTTGTATAGGACAAAGCAGTGCATGCTCCCTCCAAGCCAGCATCCACACTAGAGATGAGGGAGGTTAATATTTAGCATGCCTAGTGCGTCAGTCAATGCCAAGTGTTTATCCATGACTCAGAGCCAGCGATGCTTGTTAATAAGCTAAAGCTCAGATAAGATTTGGGTCACTGCAATCTAAACGCATTCCTCTACACAGTAGCACAAGGTCGGTGGCATAAGCAGCTCATGGGAAAGTCAATGCTGTTTCGATTCATTGCGTGTAAACACATTTACAACAAGAGGACGTTTTTCTTTAGCGTGAGCCGTCCATATCTCCGCAAGCAGGCAAGGAAGAAATTCCCAAGATGGCTCCCTTTTTAACCACAGCTCATACTGCTTTTCCACACAAAGCCCCGTTTTAAAAACACTCCCGACAGACAGTTAAGCTGTCGATTGCACTCTTGGGTAAGCGACGACAAATCTGCAGCACGCCAATGGTCTGTGGCGCTCTAGCATTTTACACGCACAGGCCAAACTGTGCCACTCGTAAACAGATGCATGCATAGGCTGACAGCCACACGAAAGGGTTTTTATATGACTTAGCCCAGGTCTCTTTAAAGGCTTTGGTATAAATCTTAGCAGTGAAGAAAGCCAGCTGATGGGTCGAAGATTTACTCGAATATTAACACAACACACTGGCAGACAGCATGTCTTTGGTGTCCATGGGCACAAATGCAAAGCTGTTTTGCTCTTTTTATCAAGGTACATTTATCATGTAGGTGTTAGCTGGACTGAGAGAAGAGAAAAATTTATGGCTTTGTGCACTTTACTGGATTTACTACATGCCTGAGCAAGCCAACTCACATGAGAATTTCAGTACAAGCACTTTAAAAAACAGTTGGATAAAATTCTTTTGGGACATTAGAAGATTTCCAGACATAGCTCTTTTAAGTAATACTGTAGTAATTAAGCAGCAATTAACATCCTTGTTAGGTTTGCAAGCAGTTGATGTATGATCTGACTGATCATAAAGTTCAGAACGGTTAATGTGCTTGATCATTAGAAAACGTTTATTGTATTACCATGCTATGTTTTACTTTAAGCTAGGGTTAGGGTTAGAAACGATGGTTTAATTAAAAGGTCATAGCCTGAATGTTATGCTGATGTGCTGGGGTGCCCATGATCCTGTAACCATTTGCTGGTAAAATTGTTAATCATTGTTGCTCACTTGACCTGTCAGTGGCCATAATGTTATTGCTGATCTGTGTATTTTTACTGTCTCTCTTACTTTGTTTGTATCTTTTTGGCGTTTTCTCATTTTTCACAATAAACCATAAGTTGTTGTTCAGGCAACACAGTAAAGCTCTTTAAGAGGCCTGTGGGGACAAATGGAATACACAGAAAGCTGCTGAGATAGTTCTCGGCTAAAAAAAAAGAGACAGAAATGAAATGCCCACGCAAGTCAACAACAGGCAGATGAGAATTCAACGCTCTTTAAATGTCTCTAGGTTGGTGGCTTGCTGCAGGAACGGCTGCTCAAAAAAGCAAGCCTTTGAGACACATGGCATGCTAAAGCAGTAGCGAGAAATTCTCACTATGCACCAGTGAAGGCAAAAGCTCCCTATAAACTTCCCCACAAGTATGGCAAATGACACTTTGCAGGGAGCACTAGCTCATCTGCTAGATGAGTTCCATATGACCTGCAGATAGAAAAGGGCTTCATTAAAGGCATTTAATCGTCTCTTCCTGAACCAAAGGCAGGAAGGCAGTTAGCATACTCTTGGAACCTCTGTTTACACCAAACTGTGGCTTCACCCAAATAACAGGGCCTGACCACACTCTGTTATTGTGTTTATGATTACTGTAAAGAGCTGTGCACAAACATTCACATAGCTAAAGCCAGAAAAACAAAATGAGGACAAAACAGTCACCGGGGAGCTGTCGTCTGGCTGCTGGCTAAGCATAAAATTAGCAGAGGCCACGTTATATCTGCATAAATGCTTTTGCAGCCTGATTAAAAACATTCATTGTGTGTCGAATTGAGAGTGCAGTGGAAAAATCTAAGATCCTTTTATTCCTAACAATGTTACAACTTCATACATATAAAGAACAATATATTGTAAATATGGCGGCATTATGGTTTAGTGGTTAGCACTGTGGCCTCGTACCTCCAAGGTGGAGGGGTTTATTCTTGCCTCAGCTCTGTATGCTAGGAGTGTCATGTTCTCCACATGCTAGGGGGTTTCCTAAACAGTGAATAAGATTTCTGTTCTTTACTTCCAGAAGTGGAACCTGACTTTGTCATCTGCAGTTGTAGCCTATTCACCATAGGATTCTATGCACTGTGCATTCTGAGATGCTTTTCTACTCACCACAGTGGTAGAGTACTTATTTGAGTTTCCATAGCCTTCCAGTCAGCTTCCACCAGTCTAGGCATTCTGGTTTAATATCGCTCATCAACAGACATTTCTACTTGCAAAATGTTTTTTTTACGCTTGCTGATATTGAGATATTATGCTACTTGCTATATACTCTGTAAAGCCTTTATAACGGTTTGAATCTGAGGTGCTGTTAATTTCAAATTATGTGATTTCTAAGGCTGGTAACTTTAAATAAACTTCTTCTTTGCAGCAGACGTAACATTTGGTCTTGCTTTCCTCAGATGGTCTTCATTAGAGCCACTTTCATCATGATGCTTGATGGGTTTTGAAAATGCATTGACAGTACCCTTCTTGCAAGAACTATTCCAGAACAGCAGGCCCTATATGTCTTAAAATATTTAACTTAATTACCTAATGCCATATGTGTTAAATCATGTTATGTCCAAACTTTTGACTGGTACTGTAAGTAATCCATCTCATCATCATCTCCTTCTCATGTCTGATGTCATTACCCAGTGTTACCTGATCGAATTATTCCATGATGTTTTCCATTAGTTTTTCTTTGCTGTTCAATGTGCTTTTCATGGTAAGCCAGCTAGTGGGGTGGGAGTGGAATTCATCCTTCATGCTTTGTTCTCCATGCTAGGTCAGGATCTTCTTTGGTGCTCATAGTTCTTGCCATCCAGACATTTAGGGTTTATGCCTACATACCCCTTATATGGTTGACACTCACAAGTTATGCACTCATTCCCCAGTGCTGCTTCATGTAAAACACAACCTTGGTACCATTTAATCACCTCACCTTGTATCCAGGACATGTTCTTGTCATTCACTGACAGTTACCTAACAACTGATCAGTAAGCCATGTTAGGGATTTATGATGTCACTATACGTCCTATTTGCAGCACCCAGGCATTTTGACCTATTTAACTCAGCTCAATCTCATCAATGTAATCCTCTTTTGAAAGAAAAAAATTTAGGCTGAATGATAATCAATTCATACATAAGATGAGGTATGCTGAATGTTGCTGCACAGGAAACTAGAGCATCAATCTAGTGTATATAGAAGAGTGCAAAACCCTTAGGACAAAATAAGAAAGACATAAAATTCATCTTGCTTTGGATATGATTATATGATGGATTGATAAAAGTAATAGCTTATTTTTATTTTTTTGCTCTAATCTTTTGGAGTGCTATCCTATTGCATCTTCATTTTAAACTTCTTAGCTCCTACAGTATAACTGTTTCTATGTTTAACCTCTTGAGCACAAGAGGATGTGGATATCACCTGGACACTTTCTTATAAATCGAAGTCACGAAGCATGACATGACTTGTCGTGCTGTTGTGGAATGTTTTCCACTGAGACTGGGATGCTCTTTTGTGTAAACACTTTGGGGAGTTCAACAAAGGTGTTTTCTTCCATATCACTAACCTCCAAGTTGGTGAGCACATAACTTTCTACTTGTTTCTTCGAGTTCATGGTGCTTAACATAATGTCAATTTTCCACCTTGTACGTTTAACCGCCTAGCGACTCTGTGCAGAAAGTAGCAGAACTACCTGGGTCCATAAAGGCATACACTTCTACTGTCTTATTACTCTTCTTGGACTTTATTTTAACAGGTACAATGGAGAGAATACAATCATCTCCAGCCCCAGTGCAGGCGCCTGTTTCATGACTCACTGTAGCAGGCAGTGTTTTAACTGGCGTAAAACAGGTTGGTGGTGCATCAGTTATCAGTGCTTTCACTAAACCTTGTGCATTCTGTGCGAAATCATACCTTAGATGAACGCTACCAGTTTAATGCTAAGACATATAAATACAAATTGGACTTTTTGAGAAAGAATGGATTTTGCTTTGGATGTTTAATAAAAGGACACTTAAGCAATGATTGCACAAAGAAAATCACATGTCAAAGAACATGTCAGACGTAACATGCTCAAAGAAACATCCTCGCATGTTACGTCTGACATAGTGAAATTCAAAGCAGGCAAGTCCTCTTTCGGTTTCGATTTCAACGGTTGCTTATCTTCGCTTGAATGACGGAGAAAGCTTTTGACTTTATTCAAAAGATGTGAGTTGTTGTGTTTATTTCTATTTCATTAGTTAAGCATTAAGTTTATTAGTTAGGCATTTAGTGTGATAATCATACAGTAAGTTGTACTGTGACATCATTTTGTAGTTGCATAGTTGCATGTCTATCATGCACGTTAGTTGTTGTTAAGATACGGAAGTGTGGAGAACACAAGCTTTTGACTTTACATGTACGGGCATGTTATTCACAAGTTCTGACGCGTATCTTTCTTGTTACACTTAGTTACTCACGACTCCAGTCCGTTGAATTCTTTGTCTCTTTTTTTATTTTCAACATAAAAGTTCAACAGTTCTTACAGTTTCTTGCATAAATCCACTGTGATTATGACAAGTCGTTTGCTGTGTTCTGTAGCTTAAGGTCATGAATTATCGTTACAACAACTTATTTGCTTTATCTTTCATCTTACGGTACTATAGCAGATTACGGTCAAAAGCTTGTGTTCTCCACACTTCCGTATCTTAACAACAACTAACGTGTGTGATAGACATGCAACTATGCAACTACGAAATGATGTCACAGAACAATGTATGAAATGATGTCACAGTACAACTTATGATTATCACACTAAATGCCTAACTAATAAACTTAATGCTTAATGCTTAACTAATGAAATAGAAATAAACACAACAACAAATCACAAGAATAAAATATAGCTCTTACATTTTGCTTGTACACATTGGACTACGTGTAGTTTATATAACTCATCCTTCTTAACAACTTGTAATTACTGTTGGACCTACAGGTAACCTGTTCTTCATAGCTGCCAGCAGACTCCTCTTACCTCTTCGGTTACGTAGAGTGTGTATTTTTATCCAATGCTGTCATTTTCAGGGAGAACAACACAGAACTCTATTGTATCTCCAAGCTTCGTTCCGGCTTTGCCTTGCTTGGCTGTGTTATTGCTCAACAAGTGCAATTCACTATCATTCTCCCCATTGTGTCACATTTTCCCTCAGCATTACCTGTATGAAACATTCCATGATGTTTTCCATTCGTTTTTCTTTGCTGTTCAATGTGCTTTTCATGGTAAGCCAGCTGGTGGGGTGGGAGTGGAATTCACCTTTTTACACTTTGTTCTCCATGCTAGGTCAGGATCTTCTTTGGTGCTCATAGGTTTTGCCATCCAACCATCTAACAGGGTTAATGCCTACATACCCCTTATATGGTTGACACTCACAAGTTATGCCCTCATTCCCCAGTGCTGTCGATTAGTCAAACCAAATAATAATGCAGAAAACCAAAAATAATTCTATTTCTGGGCAAATTATCACACATTGAAAATTTGATTGCAGTTCCCCAGAACCGAGTTTGCAACAAATATAACTACTTCTATAAAATTAACTGCAATGGACTCCAACTATTAAAAAAAAAATTGAGCATTAATTATTATGTCTATACAGTATGTGCTAAATTGTGCACCACTAGCTAACTAGAAGGCAATAGTGGCTGTCTCATGAGATCTTAGTAGAGATGTAGATTGGGTCATTTATTACAGACCCAGGTTCGGCTTTCTGTGACACATGATGACAGAATAGATATAAAAATGAATAACCAGACTGGTTCCAAAACAGACCCACGCTGTTAAACTATGACACCAAAAAAAAAAAACATGACATTTAGGGGTTTTTACACTTAATGATCATACAGAGACTTAAATTAGCATACACATATGATAATCATCATACATGTGGCACAGTAGATTCAGTGTGACTCAGAGATCTTTTGCATTGCCCATGCTGACACTAGGCTTAGATAGGGCTCCTAAATGGTAGGTTTAAACCCTGAATACACCATAGTATAAATTGTGCTAATTAATACTATGTACTATGTACTAATATTACTACAAAATTAGCTACTAATTAGCAGTAGCTTTACACGGAGTTGTGCTACAATTTATTGTTTATTAACCAAATAAATAGCTGCATCACTGCTATGCTGTGCTGTTTCTTATTCTCTGCTCTTACAAAGTGTGACACTTAAGATAGAAAAAAAAAACTGGTATAATGATAATAATAATAATAACTTAAAAATAGCACTCAAAAGAAAGAACATAAATGACGCCAAACTAAATTGCTGTTAGAAGTAAGCTTTCTGGTTATATGTTAACTATCACCTGATTTATCACATTAGTTTTTCTTTGTTGTTCAAAGTGCTTTTCATGGTAAGCCTGCTAGTGGGATGGGAGTGGAGTTCACCCTTCATGCTTTGTTCTCCATGTTAGTGCTGTGATAATTGATTCCGACTTTTTACTTAAAATTCATGTTGATCATATTACTAAAATAGCCTTTCATCTCGGAAACACAATGCCATGACATGCAATTACATGATGCTACAGTAGTTCATGCTTTACCTCACGCTTTTGATTGTTGTAATGCCTTATGGAATGTTCCATTAGGGGCATAAACAACCTTCACACCTAAATGCAGCAGCCAGACTTCTTACTAGAAACAGAAGAAACTGTATGAGCACATCACCCTAGTCATCCTCATTGATATGGCTAAAACTTTGCCTTCATTTTAAAATACTACAATTTCCCTTAAAGTACAGAATAGTCTTGTACCACATGACCTGGTATTCCGTTAGCATCTCTGCCTTCTTCAGCAGGCTGTTTGTTGGTCCCTTCTATAATGAACACTGTAGCAGGGGCAGTTTTCTCTTACAAAGCCCCACAATTTTCAAATAGTAGTCAAATTAATTGTTCAGAAATAATTTCTTAACTGTTAAACTACTCCATAAAGTCTTCATCAGTAGATCTCAAAGACCTTCAGTGAAGTTTAGGAGATGGTAGACAATTTATGTATTAAAAAAATTATTGCTCCCAATGGGCACACTTTCACAATTTGAACTTGATGAGTCTGGACATTGTCATCCTGCAATATTTCTGTGACATCAGGGAAGAAAAAGTCCATTGATATGATAAACTGGTTATTCATTAACTTCAAGTTTTTTTTTTTTGCCAAATGGCATTCCTGAGACTAGAACTGACCAACTGAAGCAACCGCAGATCATAAAACTGCCTCCAGAATCTTGTACAGGAGACACTATGTATGATAGATGCATTGCTTCATGTGCTGCCCTTCTTACCTAGACATGCACATTGCTCTGGTATAGGGTCAATCTGAACAGATTAGACAACATTACCTTTTTCCAATTGCTTTAAAAGTCAATCTTTTGAACCTTAACCATGCTAGCTGTTTTTATCCAATAAGCCACATTAACAAGTGGTTTTCACAAATGGCTATTTAGTCCCAATCCCGTGAGTTCTCATCACATTGTGTTTGCAACTATGCTCTTACTTTCACTATGAAACACAGCTGTGAAGAGTTTATTACAGTCATTAAAAAATTTTCACACCCATTTTTTTCTGTTAAGGTCATGGTCCAGCATTGTTCTTTAAGGTTTTAATAATACGTTAGACAGTTCTTAACCCAATCCCAGTGGTTGTTTCTTTGGTATATGCAGGCCAGTAATTTAATCCTTCTTTTGCTTCACAGTAACATCTTTTTCTCGTCCACAGCATACATCTTATTTAAGAAATGGGAGGCTATTCACAGCATCAGTTAATGTTAACAGAATTGTTCTCAACCATAGCATATTAAATGTTGTAGTCAATATCTAATTGAGCCACTAGCTCCTTTTTTCTCAATTAAATCCAAATGACAACTTTTTCGGCCAGGCATTGTAGTTGCATAAGTAACCCTCTCTTCTAAATTTGATCTTGGTCATTTTTAAGTGTGTTATTTTAATGTAATCTAATCATACTTTAAGTACTATATAGTGTTTGCAAAATATAAACAAAACATTTGTTATTTACCTATTTATTCATTCCAACAAGTTAATCTTATTTATTTTACTCTCCAGCACTTTTTTTCAGCAGAGAACAACAAAGATACAGAAATAAGGAGAAATTTAGCAATGCTTAAATTATCATACTATTTTATTGCGATTAATTGCACTAGGCAAACTGTAGAAGCATTTTAAAAGCCTCTGTACAAATCACAGACAGTAAAGCATTAGGATTTGCATACACTTGCCTGTAATTGTCCAAAAATAAAAAATCCGATTCCAAAAAAATATCTGGCTCGAAATCTAGCCAGGAGTGAATGAGACAAAACCTAATAGCTGACTAACAGAAGAACTGTACAGTGGCCAAAGCTGGACCGTGCTATGGTGGAGGCATGTGGAAAGATATTTGGAGGGTTAAAGCGCCAGCGGTAAACCATCGAGGAACCACAAAAAAAAAAATTTTCCATGCAGCACTTTAGTTTTTTTTCTTTCTTTCTTTTTTTCTTTTTTTTAAGAATTCAAGCATGGCCGAAGAGAGTGCAAGCCTAAATTGTTGACACATGGCTCCACTCAAGGTTAATAATACTATTTCCCCTTTTTGCTAGCAGCTGTTCTTGAAGTCATGTAGAGAGTCACAGGTGCCTATATATCTTGTTCTGTTGTTTGTTTGTATAGCGTTGCCATTAAGGAAAAATTTACCCCAGAATAACTTGGATTAATGTTTACGACATGTATGCACTTATCCAGATTGCTTTGTAGTCTCTATCAAAAACACATTGTCAAGCCTGTTTACTTGGCCAGAAACTAAGAGCACCAACTTACTTTTATATCAATAGTTTTGACCTTTAGTGACCTTTTGTGTTAATATCTTTCTTTACCTTAAATCTATTTTCAGTCTATACTCACTTTGGGTTTTTACATTACCTACAATGCTGTTGAACTGCACACTGATCGTAGCCCCAGAGGGATTTCATCTTTACCAAAATATGGTGCAGCAGCCTTTTAGTTCTTTAATTTGTCCAGTTCTATTATCTGTACGTACTCTAAAACTAATTAGCTTTAACTTACATGCTAATACCCACTCACTTTCTCTATATCACTTACCCTGTACAGAGTTGTGGGAGGCCTGGGCACAAGGCACAAGGTGGGGTACACCCTGGACGGGAAACCAATCCATCACAGGGCACAAACATGCAGACATCTAGATCCTCATTCATTTTGCTGGAGACGGAAATTTACTAAGTATTTGGACAGCGGGAGGAAACTGGAGTACCTGGAGGAAACCCAGTAAGCACAAGTAGACCTTCCAAACTCGAACCCTTGACCGTGGAGGTGTGAGTCCACAGTACTAACCCCTAAGCCACCCTGCTGCCCATGCTAATATTAGATAAGGATCAAATATTCCATATACCTGCACTGCATTCTGGAAATTTCAGTCTAGAGTTTGCTATCTCTACTAGTTCTGCAGTTTAGCTTTTGTCAATTTGACAAGCTGAGTGAGAAATGAAACTCTTTCTCTCTCACTATTAGTAACAAACGGCAAACTGACCATTTTGATTCATACAAATTCACATTTCATACAAACTTAAATAATTTTTTTGACTGTGTAAAGCTGCTTTGCGGCAATGAAAATTGCTAAAAGCGCTATACAAATAAAATTGAATTGAATTGAATCTTGCTGTTCACAATGGCCCTGCATCAACTTCTTATACTGTAGGAATAAGGAATCTACACCACTAAACAACAAATTACCACAAGAGTCACTAAACAAATCACAGTTACTTTTGTAGATCCTAATTTATATTTCTTTAAAGTGGCATTTTTCTTGTCATAGGCTTCATTGAAAATGTTGATTAATACAAAATTGTGTGTATTTTGTCATGTAAACCTTGCTTATATTGTTTCACCTGTAAATAGTCCACTGAGTGACTTTTCTTTTTTATCAATACAGTATATCTCTTGTTTATTTATTATAGTTCTTCTCAAATGCATTGTTTTCTATTTAATTTTAAATATTGTAATACAGTTCTATGATTATACATAATAAAACAATGTTATAAAAAAATAATATATACTATGCTTCAGTGCAATTGCAAATCATGCATGTAAAAAAAAATGGTTCGACTTAATACCTACACATGCCTAGTTTATCCTCTTTTATGCTTGTTATTTAGCAGAAACAAACAGTTTAAAAAGTAAATGCTTAGGTCTAGTGCACTGGTGCCATGACCCTCTATTAGGCCCTGGTTATGTAAGTTTGTGTGTCTGTCTCGAATGAAAGAATGCAACCAATGAGTCAGAGCTTCCGTCCATATGTAGCTTTACTTTAGCGAGAACCTTTCCATAAAAACAATCACGTAAACATCAAGTGAAGGAAAACAGAAGGCCTGGATGGTAACACGAGGAGCCAGATAAAGTCTGCTGAAAAGTCTGTACAGTTGTTTACCAGTCAGTACGAAGTGACCCAAAAGTATCTGTAATATGTCTGGGAAAATAATCAAAATGAAAAAAAAAATATTGCCGGCGCACCAGTGTAGTTTCCAGACTGCACTGGCAGATTTTAGGTGGGCAATAAAGCCCTGGAGGAGGTTGTTGTTTTCAAATCGGCTGTGCATAGTAAATTCCTTTTGGGTATTATTCTAAATATGCTAATTTGGGCTCATTTGGGGGGATTATACTGAAGAACGCCCAGAGTGCAAACTTTGCTTTTGTACAGGAAACAACCCATTTCTTTGCCTTCAGAAAAGTGCACAAAACTGTTAACTAAGAAAGGGGTTAATGCACAAATAATCACTGTATTTTTTTAAACACTGTATTGGGCTTTTTTATTATTATTATTCTTTCAGGGAGTGTGATGATATACAGTGTGTTCTAGTATTATTGGCCCACCCTTAAGAAATGAACCAATATGTAAAGATATCAAAAGGAGAAAATATTATATATTTATAATATATAATATAATATTAGTGAACTCATTTAATTACATATTATACTGTGTATGGCTGTGTATGTGATAAATATAAACAATATTGAATTTAAAGTGATATTTTAAAGTGAGTTTTAAACATACACTAAAAGGACCTGGTATAGAAATATTAAGACTTTACACTCACCTGAGCAAAATTAAATGATTTTGATGATCCTCCAATGGAGATAATGAAAGCACAGAGTCTCTTTTCTTACGTTTGTGCATCTATCTTTTATTGGTCAAACTCTGAGCAGGCAATCGCTGAGCAGAGACTGAGCAGGCAATTGCAGAATTTGTCTCTTTAACCATTTCTGTATTCTTTTTGAAGTTTACTTTTCATCTCATCTTTAATGGACAAGTCTGAACCTTCTGGTGGATGCAACCTAGATTTGGGCTAAAATATACTGGTATGTAGGAGAATTCATGATTTGTAAGCAACCCTAGTCTCAACAAATCAATCTAGACTTTAAGCTAAAGGTTTATTTGTCACACATACCCAGGGTATTGAAATTCTTTTCCTCACAGGGTCAAGCATGATACATACATGATGCATTGCCTCTGGAGCAGGGAGGATTAAGGGCATTTGTTGTTTGTTATTTTAGCTTAATTCAAAGTGCTTTTAACAAGCAGCTTAACAGGAATAAAACTGGATATAAAATCAAACTGTTTCTCCCTGATGAGCAAGCCAGGGGCATTGGTGGAAAGGAAAATCTCTAAGATGAACATGGAGAAGAACCCTTGAGAGGAACCGGACTTAAAAGAGAACCTATCATCATCTGTATGGTCATAAATAAATTCCTTTATAACTTTTTTTTGGGGGGGGTGTTGAAGGTACAATTTTATAACAGAAAATGTATTTTAGTAGATATAAAATCCATTTCCAGTTGATGTCACCATCGGAGAGTGAGAACAGTTAGCAGTTAGGTGTGCTTACTGTCATGTAATAGATAAGATCAGGGACTCTAGCAGGACTAGGCTATGACAGCATATCTAAAAGGGAGAGCCAGAAGACAAGACAGACGTGAAGGCTCTCTGAGAAGTAAATAACTTACAACCAGTCACTTTCATGAGGCCCCCAGATCTGTACTTACCTAAATAAAAAATATTCACAGAGGGTTTGACTAAAGAAATAATTTTTCAGCCTAAACATAAGCACCCAGGCTGTTTCTGTTGCTGACATTATCTGGAACACTATTCTTTAACTGAGGCACTTTGTTAGAAAAACTCTTGCCCCTGAGGGCCGTGGCTTTTATTATACAGTGGAACATTGGATTGTGAGTAACTTGCTCTGCAAGCGTTTTGCAAGACAAGCAAAAAATTTTAAATAAATTTTAACTTGTTAAACAAGCAAGGTCATTATATACGAGTACTGTAGTATGTACAGTATACCCGTTGTCTGCAGAGCGTCGCATGATCACAATGGTTCTTCTCTCTCATACTGTGGGATTGTTGGTAATCGTCCCCCATGCTCAGTCTAAGTGTGCACGCGCCACTCATATAGTTAATCTTCGTGCGCATGTGTACTGTTGTTACGCCCCGTCTAGGGAAGAAGCACAACATGAAAGGACTAACCAAAGCAAGAGATTTTCTGTACAACAAATGTTTTATTGGGAGGTTAGGTTCAGGAGCTAACAAGGCCAAAATAACAAACAAAAGTCCTGGTTTTAGGTACTACCTTACCTAAAGAAAAACAAAATAAAAATAAAATACAATAAAATACAATACCCTTTCCTAACTTCCTATCACAAAAACAAACACAAAACAAAAGAATTCTCAAAGAAAAATGGCATCAGTCTCCCTACTGTACCAAGTTATTATGTACAATATTTACAAAAGATGGGTCAAACACCAAATTTAGAGGGCTACAGTTAAATACAAAAGCCAACAAAGCAAAAAGAAACTATGGCTCACAATCTCTATACAATCCACAAAACCCACTGCTCAGTTCACAAAATGGCAACCAACTGCTGCCCCTGAGGAAGTGATGTCGTGATTTTATATTCGTGTAGACCAATCAGAGGAGAGCAGTAACCAGCTTCCAGGAGCCAATCAGGTAGTTTTTCCTCTGGGGAAAGCGGAAACACAGAGATTTACCCTGCGTCATGCCCTAAGTCTCCTGGGATGGGCTTAAGGACCCCTCGCGACTCTGTAAACAAGATTAAGCAGTATAGATACTGAGTAAGTAAATGAGTGACTCTGGCTGCCGCAGCTGGACAGTGTTTATGCACCTACTAAAAAATCTAGACAGTAAGGCACTACAATAATCCATCCTAGAGTTAACACAAGCAAGAACTAGCATTTGTTCCTCATGTGGTGACATTATATTTTTTATCTTAGCATAGTTTTTTTATCTAAGATGAAAGAAGGCTATCTTAGAAATATTATGCATCAATATTACAGTGCATCGCATGAAAGAGAGAAATGCCATCCAGCATCACTGTGTGATCAGGAAGTCTACTTCTAGCTGCATGTGGTCCTAGTACATGTATTCCCGTCTTGTCAAAATTAAATAGAAGTAAGTTAATATGCATCTAATGTCTAATGTTCTTAACATATTTCTCATCTTAATTAAGGCTGTTGTCATCAACACACAGCATAACACACAATATATTATTAGAAAAAACCTACAATATAAGTTTCCCCATCAATCTTATGTAATCATATAAAAGTTTCACCAAAGGACAGCCACCAACCAGCTACTATATTGGTGTTTTCTCAGACATATTGCATAACAGGCAGTTCATTTCATTTGTTTTAGCAGTTTCTCATCAGGATGTACCAACAAGCATGATATCGTCTTATGAATGTTTTATTCCCACCAACACTGACTTCTTTATTTAGTTTCACTGCAAAGGAGACTGTCCTTAGTTTGCCTTTCTTGCCTAAATAAAAAGTTAATAAAACATAATAAATTTAAATGCCCAATTAGGATTTGCTGCAACTGGCAGGAAGATTTGAGTACAGCAAAAACAGATGGCTTGTAATAACAGTGCATCCCGTAAAATATGCAATGGTTACATTTACGATGTTAGTAAAACTCATCATGGGCTTCAGGCTTAAGTTGCAGTACAACATTAAAACAATCATATGGCACAGCATTCCATTTACATTTATTTATTTATTTGGTTAATATTTTTATTTTATGAAGTGAGGTTCAATGTAAGCACTGAGCTGTGAAGTTAAGAGTTAAAGACTTTGTTTGCTGCCACTTTCAACCACTGACTTACAGATTCATTTTCTGCTGTTGTGGATTGTTCCATATGTATACCCGAGTGATTTTATAACTAAAGCGCCTTTCATACATACCGGAGTTCCATAAAAAATCGTGTAGATTCTGGCAAGAAAATTGTCATTCCATCATGGCTGTACAGATTTAAGGGGAACTTTGACATGAACAATGAGTTCTCATCCAGGAACGAGGGAAGGTGAGAAGTGCTTGATGAGAAGAGCTTGGTGGGACCATGACGAGCATGTCCCATGGCCCCTAGTGGGCATTCTCACAAACGCTCTACCTGATCTCACCAGCTCTCTCCTGGACTATATAGACCACACCCCAGTGCTTTCCTTGTCCTCCTCAATCCTACTAAACTGCTTTAATAACTTTTGTTTACTTTCCAAATAAAAATTTCGCCATCTTTGCATCCACAAGATCCGTGAGAAATAGAAAGCCCTGCAACTCTGGGCAGTGCTTGGAGTGCCACAGAGGGGAGTCTATGAGTGTGAGGAGAACGGTACAAGAGAAATCTATTTTGTCTCATGAAAAGTCTTCGGAAAGAATTGACGTGCGATTGAAGAGAGGCTTGGAGAGCTTGAAGAGACCCATACAAGGGCTTACGTGTGCAATTTTCTCGCCAAAATCACTCTTGGCGAGATTTCTCATCAGACATCCGGATGTATGAAAGGGAACTAAGAACTGCTGCTGTAATTCTAAAAGCTTTATACCGGTGCCTATTAAAGGGATGTCTAATACACTGAAACATCTAACTGAACATCCTCTCATCTCACTTACTTGGCACCTCTGCCAAATTCCTAAATTCAAATGTCTAAATCCACATCCGGATTTCTGTGAAGTTGCTTGAAGACAGTGTCTATTGTTACATAGTGTTTATTGATTTTTCTTTTTTTTATTCTTGCATATTTTTTCACATATTTCTATAATTTTCTTCTGATTTTGTAGAACTGCTTTGCCAAAATGACAATTGTCCTGGAAAAAAGCAACCATGAACAACACAAGTGTCGGTCACTATTATCTCATCAGCCAGAGGCATCTGTAACTGCCTGCCAATCAGTTTTCAATCTAGGAAGCTTTTCCTCTAGTGCTATGATTCAGGTCCGATTTTAATCATATGTTTGGAGGTAAAAACACCTAGTTTTAGCTAATTTTCACCAAACCTGTTAACAACCTTTAATTTTAATCCAACAAAATGTCAAATGAATAAATAATTTAAAAAATAATTAAAAAGGCTTTGCAAACTCCCTTCTACTCACAATATCTAGGATAGAACAGGTCTTTAGAAAATTTAGTTACTAGTAAAATCATCTAGCTGTTTCCAGATACGCTTCAAGACGCCAAGATACTTAAAATCGCCTTCGCCTGTATAATTTCAGACATGCTTCTTTAGAAGAAAACAAAGATGTTTTTGCTCAAAGGCCAACGGAAAAAAACAAAACAAAAAAAACACCACCCCTGGCCAGTTCATTAAGTTCAGCATCGCTGATATAAAACCCAGCATTTTAATACAGAACCTGCTTATTAAATTAGTTTGTTCGGAATGCTGAGGTAAACCACGGTGTGCTTAAACTGATTGCACTTTGGCATTTTACATAACAGATTATATTAAAGGGATAACACGATGTGACATAAATAAGAGACTTATCCAAAACCTCAGCATATCAAACCGAATGGGATGTTGGGACGTTTGTTCATTATGTGGAGCCCGAAGAGCATAAACCACAAACCATCTAGTAATTTTGGATATCGTGGGTAGAAACATGAGCACAACAAAACAGTAAATCTACAAACCTGACCTATGAGATCTGGGAAGAGTGGAATTTCAAGATAACATGTACTGGGTATATAATTAGTATGTCTATATATAAACATGATGTGTGGATGAAATATCTCATTCTGATAAAAGTATATGATTTTTAAGTGTCTGTAGAATGGCAACACATTATTGTAGGCTTAATATTTCACAGGAACAATAAATGACTGCTGGCTCATGTGCTCTAAAGTTTCAGCAAGGCTCTCCCTCACTCTCGGGCTGCATGCTTCCCGTGTAGTTTAATAATAAGCAACATTAAAAAGCTGGGGCTGGGAAACCCAGGACTGCTACGGAAGCAGAAGCCTGGTTATCAGTCTGCATTGTTTTTGAATCTGCTGAGGGTCTTTCAGCATTGAAAAATCATTTGCCTACTTTTACCTGTTCTGCAAGGCATGGATTTTAAATTAATTTCAGGACAATTTATTGCGGATGATCTAACTCATGAAAAAAAGAACGTCTTTTTAAGGGACGTCATGCACGTGCACAAAATTTGCTATGTGATCATGACCAGCTGACATGTCTACATGTATACAAAGTAAGGGAAAATTCTAGTTGTGTATTTTATCTTTATACTATCATGTCATATTTATACAATGCTAGCAGAGAGAGGCCCATCAGAATGCTTCAACTTGGTGCCAAGCAAGCAGATGTCACCAGATGGTTTGGAGTTGCCAGAAATACCATTTCCAGGCTGTGGAACAGATTCCAAACAACTGGTTCCACTGCTGAGTGCTCAAGGTCTGGAAGGCTAAACATGACAATGCCAAAACAAGACAGACTAATTTGATGGTGTCATTTGAGAAATTGTACGGAAAGTCCTGCCACTACTCCAGGGTTTGCACACAATAAATGATCAGACTGTTCAATGACTGTTTGGCTGCAGTCACACTTGCTGAACATGAAAGAAGAAGGCCATATCATTAACCAATGTTATCTCTACTGTACATCATTATAAGCATTATCAGCATGTTTAATTTCTGGTGTTAATGGGGACACAGCTTTTTGTATTGAATCAAACTTACTGTATCTTTATTTGACAAAAATACTTTTTGTAAGAAATGTGTACTGTATGTGCAACATTTCTTTTATCCATGACTATATCATGAATGTGCATAAAATATGACTTGTGGTTGCTTCTCTAAATAAACCCTGTTTTACCTGGGCATTGAGTTGTGGTTCTTCTACAGTATATTCCCTCCATTTTTCACTAAGGTATATAATGTTGCTCCATGTGATTTTTACCATTTTTTTTTTTACAGCCAAACCATGATTCTAGACCATCTACTCCCAGATTTGTTTTAACTCATCCATCATGATGCTGTTGCCTGATCAAATGTTGAGCCATGTTCCCAATTCTGAAAACAGGTTCATTTAATTCATACTGAAAACATTTGCCACTTTAATTGCATGCAGGTCAATTGGTAACCCATGGTAACTGGTTGCACCAGACCTGATTAAATGTTCCCTAGTAACAAGGGTAAATACCTGTGCAATAACAGTTTTTACCTGAAAATAATTAAGCTAAAGTATACAGATTTTTGTAGCTTTATGACATCATGTATAATCCCAACTAAGTCAATTTCAGATTGTAATCCTAAAAAACATGGAAAAGCTAAAAAAGGGTAATATTTATGCAAGAGTGTTGTAATATATCCAACACAGCTAAGGCCACAAATTATTTGTATTTCCTATCTGTACTGGAATCCATCAACACAGTGAAGATACTGAACATCTCCTTGGTTTCTAATCTAAGACACTGTTATTTAGGAGAAAACTGTAATTGTGAACAACTGTAATTTTCAACTGTAATTTTCGCAAAAAGCAGCTTTATATAATCAAAAGAAATTATGTAAGTTTGTATGAAATGTGAATTATTAGATCGTCCCTCATGAGCAAGCCGAGAGTGACAATGGCAAAAAAAACCTCCCTGAAATGGCAATAAGAAGAAATCTTGTGAGTAACCAGACTGAACAGGGAACCCATCCTAATTTGGGTGATAATAGATAACAGGGATTGATCTGCAGTCATACTATGTCTTAGAAGGCTGGAGGTTCAATATAACCTCCATATAAAAGTATCAGCTGCCAGGGAAATTTCAACCATATAACTGTTCCTTCTATGCCTGCTTACACAAGTATTTCTATGACAAGCAAAAGCATACTTTATTTAACATTTTTTGTGAGGATGTTCAGTATTTTTTGATAAGCATCTGTGTACTGTCTAAACATTCTGAGTGCATTTAAATTTTCTTATACTGGAAATCTTCAGGACTGAATACTTCTCCATAAGACAAGCCCCGTTTGAACCATAATCATACCATTTGAGGCCTGGCTTTACCCCACAGAGTATATTTTTATGCATCACACTAATTCCAGAAATGCAGTACTTAAATTTAAATGTATTACTTTATCAAAGGAATTCTAAAACAGAAGTTACAGTATATTTGGGCTTTACATTTTAGTGCATTAACAATTTTTCATATAAATTTTACATGTTATTATAAATATTTGACTATTTTACATTGGTCTAGTGGTTCATAGTTGCGTAGCACATCCAACGTGGAGGGTTCGATTCCCGCCTCAGGTGCACAAAGTTTGCTGGTTACACTAATTGGCATTTCTAAATTGTATATACTGTGTGTTTGAGTAAGTGTGTGTGTGTGTGTGTGTGTGTGTGTGTGTGTGTGCTTCTGTGCCGTGCATTGGACTGGCTTTATGTCCAGGGTGTACCCCACCAAGTGCCCTGAGTCCTCTAGGATAGGCTCCAGGCCTACCATGACCCCTTACAGGATAAGTGATATAGAGAACTTTAGAGCTTGTATAGCAACAGATATTTGTTTCTTCAATACTAATTCTACCCCCAACATCAACGCCACCGCCACCTTTGACTAATGGTAAATAATTAGTAACGTAGTAACCCAGTGTAAGGATCTACTCAATTATGGACACTTAAGCACTTTTGTAAGCCACTTCGGATAAGAGCGTCTGCCAAATGCCTAATTGTAAATGTAAGTGAAAGTTTTGTAAAAAAATAGTATGGACTCAACAGGAAATCAACTGTTACTTTTATATGAGACATATTCTGAGAATGTTCCATGGGATGCTGGAACATTGTGGAACATTTTGGAACATTCTAGAACATTATAGTACATTATAAAAACACTTTATGTGAACTATGACACTAGACAAATTGTAATTGTATTGTACACTGTCTGTTGCACACAATAAGATTCCATCCAGTTACCTTTAACTTAGATTAGAGAACAGAATGTGGTGGCTAGTTCATATTAACATGATTCCTTATATTTCCAGAACCATGCTATTTCAATTAGAGCTTTGGAATATGTCCATGCCATGAGGAAAGAAAAACTCCACTGATGGGATAACCTGGTTATTTAGTACTTCCAGGTCATCAGCTGACTATTTTGCATTTATGGCTTGTACAGTGGCCACTGTGCATGATGGGTGCATCACTTCATTCCCTTTCCATTTGTTCCACAGTGCAGTCTGTTTGCTCCATAACAAAAGTTTAAGCCCTTTTTAATGATTCTCACCATCATGTGGCCACACAGTCCCAATCCTATGAGCTCTCATTACATTGTGTGTGTATATGCAAATGCTCTTACTTTTACTATTAAACTATGTTTTTTACTTCTGATTTTTTTTAACCATGCAACTTCACAGAGTGTTTAAGTGATCTGCATTCTTGTTTTTTTTTTTTCAACCAAATTTTCAACTTTCACAAAGTTGATGACTCAGCAATATCCTTCTAGATTTTGCTAATGTTTTAAACAGTTTTCAATCCAGTTCCAGTAATTTCAAATACATCATTGTATACTTTTCTTAATGCAGCCTAAAATTTTTACCCATCTGAAATGGTGACTTTTTTGACCAGGCAGTTTACATTATTACTGAAAGAAATGGTTCCCATGAACTTTTAACACGTGGAACAACTGATGCTCGAAAATCAGAAGAGATGCAATCTTTCTGTGGGAACTGTACCCACAATCATTCATCAACATCACTTGCACATTACAAGTACTCGGCTAGAGGTTATGCTACAGTACATCTCCATGCAGTCCTGACTTTGCTCAAAGCCATTTCCACTTTAAAAGATATCATTGTTAAAACTCCTACACTGTAAAAAAAATCCCGTAGATTTTACGGAAAAAAACTGGCAGCTGGGGTTACCAGAACAATTCCGTAAAATATACAGCAAAACAGTAATTGCTTTTACTGCATAACATGTATTTTTTACAGTTTAAACCAGTATGGGGACCTATCCCAGGAGACTTAGGGCACAAGGCAGTGTACACCATGGTCAAGGTGCCACAGGGCACAGGATCTATCACAGGGCACACACACTGCATGTCTTTGGACTGTAAGAGGAAACCCACCAAGCACAGGGACAACATAGATACAATGGGGCAAAAAAGTATTTAGTCAGCCACCAATTGTGCAAGTTCTCCCACTTAAAAAGATGAGAGAGGCCTGTAATTTTATCAGTAATTATACCTCAACTATGAGAGACAAAATAAGTAAAAAAAAAACAAACTTAAAAACACATTGTAGGATTTTTAAAGAATTTATTTGCAAATTACAGTGGAAAATAAGTATTTGGTCAATGACAAAATTTCATCTTAATACTTTGTAATATACCCTTTGTTGGCAATGACAGAGGTCAATTGTTTTCTGTAAGTCTTCACAAGGTTTTTACATACTTTTGCTGGTAATTTGGCCCATTCCTGTTGATGTTTTGGGGCTGTTGCTGGGCAACACAGACTTTCAACTCCCTCCAAAGATTTTCTATGGGGTTGAGATCTGGAGACAACTCCAGATCTCAACCCCAAGATGGGGTTGAGGCTCGGCCACTCCAGGACCTTGAAATGAAAGAAGCCACTTCTTCGCTGCCCGGGCGGAGTGTTTGGGATCACTGTCATGCTGAAAGACCCAGCCACATCTCATTTTCAATGCCCTTGCTGATGGAAGGAGGTTTTCACTCAAAATCTCACGATACATGGCCCCATTCATTGTTTCCTCTACACGGATCAGTCGTCCTGGTCCCTTTGCAGAAAAACAGCCCCAAAGCATGATGTTTCCACCACCATGCTTCACAGTAATTGCAATTGGGCATTCCTTCTCCTCCAAACGCGAAGTTCTATTTTGATTTCATCTGACCATATGACATTCTCCCAATCCTCTTCTGGATCATTCAAATGATCTCTAGCAAACTTCAGACGGGCCTGAACATGTACTGTCTTAAGCAGGGGGACACGTCTGGCACTGTAGAATATGAGTCCCTGGCGGCGCAGTGTGTTACTGATGGTAACCTTTGTTACTTTGGTCCCAGCTCTTTGCAGGTCATTCATTAGGTCCCCCCGTGTGGTTCTTGGATTTTTGCTCACAGTTAAGGTTGTGGACAGGTGTCTTTTATATTGATAACAGATGCCATTAATACAGGTAAGGAGTGGAGGATAGAGGAGCATCTTTCTAAGTGGGAGAACTTGCACAATTGGTAGCTGACTAAATATTTTTTGCACCACGGTAAATGAACTCACACCAAAAACACAGATCTTAGGTGGAAATCGAAACCTCAACCCTGGAGGTGCGAGGCCACAGTGCTAACCACTACAGCACTGTGCTGTCCATTTAGGGATTTATGTTATAAAATAAATATTTACAAATTGTTTACTTACCTTCTATATCATGTTATTTTAACAGTATACACTTGGACCTTGAACACCAGATGGTACATTCCAAGACAATTCATCAAACTAAAATTTGTTAGAGTGGCACCTGTCAATGGGCGGGATAAATTCGATAGAAAGCAGTCAGTCAGTCATCAAAGCTGATGTGTTGAAAGCAGGAAAAATGGCCAAGGATCTAAGTGTTGTTCACAAGGGCTAAATTGTGATGTTTAGACAATTTAGAGCATCTGCAAAACGGTTCCTGGTATGCAGTGGTGAGTACCTACTGAAGGACAACCAGCGAACTCCCGACAAGGTCATGGGTACCCAAGGCTCATTTACACATGGGGAGTAAAGCCTAGCCCATCTGGTTCTGGCTGCAGAAGAGCAAATGCAGCTCAAATAGCAGAAAGGTGTCAAAACACACCTTTTTTTTTTCTTTTACATCTTGTGAATGATCCAAGTGTGTTTATGTGTGGCTTGGGATGCACCAGGATGCACTATGAGGAGAACACAAGTTGGCAGAGGTAGTGTCATGCACTGAGAAAGGTTCTGCTGGGAAACCTTAGGAGCTGCCAAGTTACTTTGACATGTACTACTTATCTAAACATTGTTGCAGACCAAGTACATCTTCTTTCAGCAGGATAATGTGCTTCAACACACTGCACAAATCAATCATGAATGGTTTGAAGAACATCACAAAGAGTTCAAGACATGTTCAAGATATGGCCTCCAAATTCCCTAGATCTATATCCAATCATGCATCTTCGATGTGCTGGACAGAGACCAACTACTTTAAAACTTACAGCACTGAGTCCATGTCAGCCTTGTCAGAGCTGTTTTGGTAGCAAAAGAGGCACCTACGCAATATTAAGCTGGTGGTTTTGATGTTACAGTATGGCTGATCACTAAAAGTTAATGTTTTCTGTACTTATCACTCCTTATACTTTTATCTGAGGCAGTTTTTTTTTTTTTTTTTTTCAAAGTTGGGTTTCGGTTTGCAGTGGAATCTCTGTCTGCCTTTCATGAATGAAACACAAAACACAAGAATTCCTTGCTACAATGAAAAACAGGCAAAAAAATCTGCACATCATGTGCTTAGGACAAATATTTGCACACGCCTGGCAACTTGGTTGATCTTTTATGTGTTATACAATTAAAGTGGAACAGTGCCATGTAACAAATACTGGCTTGTCTGCATGGTGGAAAACTTAAACAATGAGTCATTTCTGCATCATGTCTGCAGGTGAGAAACAGGCAAAAAAATATCTATAAAATGATGACACAAAGGGACATTTAACATCTGTGACATAACCAGCATTAAACTGAAAATTTTAGTACCGATGCAGCTCACTCAATTTCACATTTTATCCAAGCATGGTTAAATTAAATAAAAAAAATTTATATATATATATATATATATATATATATATATAGTATACATTTATATATCTGAGTACCAGTACTATGCAATGACAAAGTTGTATCCATCTATACTGCACTCTCGTAGCACACACTTACTGAATGTGGCCAACACCAAAGGACCACCTCTGACCGGATGTTTTTTGGGTGGCGGAGTGATAACATAGTAGGATTATGTAATTCTGGTGCAAGTCTAGCATTTGATGGAGTTTGTAAACATCTAAATGGCACCGCTGTGCTGAGCATAGTTCACTATTTAGGGAGCTACAGGATATTTTTATTGGCAGAAAAGAGTTCTGCTACTGTACTCTTTCAGCTACTGAAGCACAATTTGCTAAAAAAAATATTTCTCACTGTGATAGGAAGGTGTTCCCGCACTGACCACTGTCCCCTGCTGAAAGCTCCTACAATAGGCACGTGAACATCAGAATTGTTATGTTCACTGGTAAGGACAGTCTGATGCTCTGGGTAATGTTTTGCTAAAAAGCCATGGGTGCTGGTATGCAACACTTAGCAAAAATAGTTGCTGATTAAGAAATCCCTGATGGCAATGGCCTTCCAGTGACCCTGTCACACTGCAAAATCATTTAGGAATGTTTTGAGGAACATGACAAAGTTCATATACAACAATAGTGTTGTATTGGCCTCCAAATTCCTTCAAAGAATCTCAATCTGATTGAGCATCTTTGACATGTGTTGGAGTAACAAGTCAGATCCATGAAGGCCCCACCTTGCAATGTACAGGACTTTAAGGACACCTCTGTATGATGTGATCTATCTGTGAGCCTGATAGCAAATCACACCTTCAGAGGTCTTGTGAAGTCCATGCCTTGATGGGTCATTGTTGTTTTGGTGACACAAGGGGGACCTAAACAATATTAGGCAGGTGATTGTATTATGGCTGATCAGTATACTGTATGTGTATAGTTACAATTTCTCACAGTTTAACAGATTTAACATCTGTAACAATCAGCATTAAACTGAAATTTTAGTATTGATGCAGTTCACTCAATTTCGCGTTTTATCCAAACAGTTTATAATTACAATTATCACATTTGATACTTTTCAGATTGAATGTGTTATTTACTTAAATAACATCTACCTCTGGGATTTGTTTTTCTTTAACTTGAGGAATCCTTTTTATAGATTTTGTGTCTTCCATTACAGACCTCTCAGGGGCAATCTCACATTCATCTTTTCTGAATCTCATCTATATCTGGTTGAAACCAGAAACATGCCAGATGTATATATAGGCTGTGGGAAATCCAAAAGGACACTGGTTGAATAAAAGTACACCACCACACTCAAAAAATCCTTTGTGATGGGAAATGAGCTCAAGTTTCTGTTTTAAAGGAATATACTAATACACTTTTTCCAATCCAATAATTTTCAACATAAAAAAAGTCATGCAAAAGTTTCGGGAAACTCTAAACTAGCAGCCTAAAGGCATCAGATAATGTTCAAAAACATCTTTATTAAGCAGTGTGAACTTAAAGAGGCTTAAAACTGAAGCCTGTGCAAAGGTAGACTTCCAGGAACAGGGCTGGTATAAATTAGTGTTTTTAGTACATGAACCATGCTTATTGTTGTTTGTTTTTTCCTGCTTTCCACCCATTACCTAACTAACACAAGTACAGGGTAGAGCAAGGCAGGAAATAACATGCGCTACACATGAGCACTCTGAGGGAACACACTGGCAAACAGAAGCACAGTACTGCAAAAATCCTTAATGGTGGAACGGAAACTGTAATTTGATGTGGAGGTGGCGCCACATTCTGGCCACTACTGTAATACAAAGCAAAAACAGCTTTTATACTGATTACTGTATACATCATAATCACACTAGCACAATTACATCAGAAATTACTGTTTTATTGAATATGAAGCACAGATGGAGAAAAATCCTTAATAGCTTCAAGTGGCTAACTGAAACATACAATTGAATTAGCATGTAACATTAACTTCTGCAACATTTTTCAACTAAAGATACAAAAACATTACAAATCAGTTGTTGGAAGAAAGAAAAAATCCAATATCCATAATTTACAGTCCAAATGTCTTTTGTTCAGAACTTATCCAACTCTCAGTGGCGGAGCGACTAGCACGACTCCGTCTCCACGGACAAACAACATAGGAATGTTCCTCTTCGTTGACTGCAGAAACATGACATTTAAAAAAAAAATTAATAACCAAATATAAACAGAGGGCATTGACAAAAAAAAACCTTGAACTCTTGAAACTTAAATTATCAAACTCGATAATTTTCTCAGAAAGATAATGTTTATGAGCAATGAGCTCTGAACAAGCGCTCAAATATTTAGTCTGTAATAAACAAGCTGACAAGTGTAGCTTAAAAAAAAGGTCTATGGATATACAAGAGAGATCAAGTAGAATTGGTATTCCAGTGTAATGTCTAGCTTGGTTAGAAACAGCTCATGACTGAGTGTTACACTCTTTTTATACAAAGATTTATAAATGATTCATTAATATCAAATTGTACATCAAATATTTTATCTAAAAACCAAGCTTTAAGAAACACTTTGTTGATCAACACTTACAAATATTTGTAAAAGGTTAGATCAAAGTATGAATTCCTTAAAAATATACCACAGCTTTTGCTAAAAATACTTGAGCTTAATGCTTTATCCACTTCTTCTAAGTTTATGGATGGTGGAACGGTGCATTATCACCACCTACTGGACAAAAGTGTGAGAGTATAAGGCTGGCAATTAATGTATCGATGAATAAAAAGCATTTTAATATTTATCAAATATATTTGGTAGTTTTGTAACCTGGAAGAAATTTTAAAAAATCTAAAAAGTATTAAATTTTTTTATAAAAAAAAAAAAAAAAAACCACAAATGAGTAAAAAAAAAAAAAAAAGTCTGTGGTATATTTAATGAATTTGACATTTTTGGACTATTTAACAGATACATGGTGCCACTGAATCGAATCTCACTCTGCCACAAAATCAAAACAACAGAACAATGTGTTTAGTTGCTCGAATGACAGCCCACAGTAAGTGCAACAGTTTCAGTATAATAAATTACTGCTGGAGCTGTAAGTTTATATGTAATGAATAAAGACAAGCTAGTGAAACAGAGAAATAGACCAGTGCTTTTACAATACCCATCAGCACTTTTGGAATATTGCTTGTCCAATCAAATCAGTGAGCCAGAACTGAGTGTTGTACAGTAATTTCTATCTTGACATTATATTAAAAGTATAATTTACAACACTGAGTGATCCAAAAGTCTGCGAACATAAGGGATTTTTTTTCCAAGATCCCCTGATCTAAGCCCACAGGCTTTTTTTTTTTTCTTTTTTGTTTTAACCTGTGGGGGTTAAAAAGGTCATTTGAAGACCTTGGTGTACCAGGAAAATAAAAAAGTGAAGACGTCATTTATAACCAACAAGTTTTTAATTTTGTAAGTAGGATTAAAATGATCCCCCCCAAAATAAATCATTTGACAAGCTACATTTAAAATGAACCAGAAAAAAAAAAAAAAAACAAGACCATGGGATTTAAACAAGATATTCTTCAAATATTAGTCTCATGTGTTGATATGAGTTAACAGTGATTTAAAGCTTGGCATGGCCACAGAATATTTTCCCTTTTTAAATTGGGCCACAGGCTTAAGTTTGGGAATGGCCACTGTAGAGAGCGCCTTGTAAATAAAGTTACATATTGCTAAAGTGTCTGTTTCCCCTATGTAAAGACTTTTTCCAACATATCGCATTCACAGATTTTAGTATTTTTTTTTTTACACGTCTTTTATGAAACAGAGAACTGTGCCTGGAACAAGAGTGTTCATATTATAGAGACGTCCCAAACTTGAGACCGTACTTTGAAAGCACCCTTGGACCAACACTGGGGACAAATGTATCTGTGTCCCGGATCCATTAATGTTAAAATAAATGTACTGATGGGCTAAAAATTATGATGAAGTCCCTTTCTCCATTACTATATTCTTTTGTTGTTGTCAGTCACATATCAAACTAAACATTTTGCTGATTCTTGTCCCCCTACATTTCTAAATACCCATTACAAGCAAACATCTTACACACACATGCAGCTCACCTTGTAAATTTCCTCATACGTCTCCTCATCAATCTCCACTGTCGTCACCGTCTCCTCCACATCCCCAAGAATCATGTTCAAATGCTGGTCATAAGCCTAAAGCAGATGTACAAAGCATGAGCTCACTGTATATACACTGTCTAGTGACATTTAAAATCTTATTAAATGTATTTTTCGGTTTAGGTTAACACTTTTCCCATTATTTAGTTTCTTTTCATCTGTGAATATTAGTTTCGCTGCTCATCTATCCGTTTTCTTCAGACGCTTCTTTTTAATTTGTTTGAGAACAATGTTTTTCCCGATGCGGACTCAGTACAATGCCCTTGTAACAATTCAGATCCTCAAGCTAAAAACAGGCCCTTTTCAAGAGAACTTCCTACGCTAATACAGCATCACACTTTGCTGAATACTCCTCGTTCATAAAGAGCATACCCTTGGGGTGAGAACTGATAAACCTTTAAGATTTTTACACCGCTGTCAATCCCATGTGCATATCAAAATTCGAATGCCAATTGACTTACCCAAAAAACATAAAGCAATAATTATTTTTGGATACTTTGACGGCAAACCTCCAACATCTTTCTGTGATACTGTTTTGCCCCAACGCACGTGTGCAAATCGTTTCCGGTACAGTGCTTATTGCGTGCAAAAATATCTTGTGCATATCAGATTTGTCTTCTTGAGCGTTCTCTGGTGCTACGTTACCTACAGTACTAATATCCATAGCATTTTATTCTTTGCTCTCCATTACTGCAGTCTTGCATGGGAACCCTAACACTCAAATAAAAACTATCCAAATAAACAGCGACATATAGATGCACAACTCCTTAAAGGGGTAAACAAGCTCCACCACCCATAAAATCAAAATAAACGTACGACACGTGAAAATGCTCCAATAAATACAAAGATACACTCTGGCGAAACTCTTCAATGGCAGGTCTTGGAGGGTTAAAAAAACAAAACTCTGATAATCTCCATCTTACATGTAGCCTTCCGCGAAGCTCCCTGTCATTCCGCATCTTCACATAAATTCGCTCGTCTAGACTCAACCGAATGAGATCGAGAGGTTCCTCGACCGTGTTTGTGGTCTGTTGCTGAAACACAAATTAAGACACAAAAAAAATTAAGTCAAGCATTATAGCGTTTATACATAGGGTATAAATCAGCAGACCACCAAAGTATATTGACAGCCACCCAAGTATATATATATATATATATATATATATATATATATATATATATATATATATATATATATATACACCATTTTTAAAAATCTGTCCATGAGAGCGATACTATCCCCAATCAATTAAATATTATCTGACAGTTTTCTCTTGTGCTATGGCATCTGTTTATACTGCTATAAGGTGTGAGGAAAAGAGACACAGAGCATCAGAGATCCAACTTACTAACCAGCCCCTCCATCTACCCATATGTTGGTGAAATTTAACTTTCTGCACCAAATATACAGTATTTTAAATTAAATATCCATGATGAAACACACTGGTTTGTTTATTTATTTATGTATTTATCAGATCAGAACTGACCTGAGAAACAGATTAAAAGGGGAGTACCCAACTCCATGTCTGTGAATATTGATAAAATGGACCAGCATCAGAGGCATTACTACGTGTAGGTATTGGACATCATCTTTGGAAAACGAAGGAGATTAAGTGCTCTAACAAACATTGGCAGTGTTTAGTTCTTAATGCATCTTATTCTTCACATATGTAAAAATAGAGGGGAGGGTTTGTAGGTTGGATCATTAAAATGTGAAATTTATAGAATTGTCAAATAGATCAAAATATTGTGTTAAAAGGTCATATGCATTTGTTGGATGCAGTAGACCACTTTTTTGCTATCAGGAAATGCCAACCCTTTCCCCTGGCTACCACTACACGTATATTTCACACTGGTAGGAGACCCTGTAAATATACACACAGGGTTGCCAACTCTGTGAAACAAAAAATAAGGAACAAAGGAATGGGAGACTGGGGAGCAAGTAAGTTTGAAGAAACACCCCTCGTATATTTTTTTCTCATTCTATAGTATATCTAAATAAGCTGTTTGAACTTAAATTTTTTTACTTGAAAGTTAGATATAGCATGCATTTAAAATATAATAATACAATAGTTAATATTTGTTACTCGGTTGGTTTACATTAAGTTTAGTTTTAAAAATAAATCATATTCGCAGTCAGTCACTGATTTTGCTGACTGCACAAAGTTCTGTGTTTTGACTTTAGTGCATATATGGTGCCCTGAGCAAAGGCCATTTCACAAAACACCTTTGCATTTGCCTTAACTTTGCTACACTTATTACATTAAATTATATCCAGTGTTCTGTAAGCTTGGTACAGAAGCAAGGCAACAAGGCAGGTTATACACAAGTCATTTAACGCAAGTTATATTACACAAACCTCACACAGCAAGGCAGGTTAAACAAGTTATCCTCACCTATACTTTACCAAGTAAATAATAGTAAAAAGACATAACAGCTGCATACCTTTCTCTTTTTCTACTTTTCTTTATTCTAAAATGTGACCCTAATGTTTTTAAACATTTTTGGGGAGGTTTCTGTGCTCGGTTTAGAATCATTTATATCGGAGTTGATCGCCTTATATATATATAAAATAAAGGAAGATCTGTGACATCCAACATATTTGTTGGTATGCCTCAGGTTATAATATTGTTTTAGGGATGTGCTAACTTTTTCACTTAACTGCGCACACAACATTTTTAAAAAATGTGTTAAAAAAAAACAAAAAAACAATGCCGTGTAGTTATAATGCATTATTTCAGCTATATTATATACTATTATGGTATTATTTTTGTTATAGTTTGAGCATAACCTCCCCGACCGCCAGTATCGCACTAAATCCCTCCTCCTGCACTGTGATGGGCTAATAAACCTGCCAAGTAAAAGGGATGACCAGTAGGAGTGACTCAGCGGCAAAACTGAAGGCGCGAGGAATTACCAAAGAGGCGGGCTTGTCGCAATACGGGTGGGAGGAGAAGCACAATGCCGTCTCTGCAGCACATTTTAGCCTGCTAACACTGAATCATATGAATTACTGCTTATACCGGTCAACACTTCGCTGTTTTTTGCAGTCTGGAATATCTCTCTCTCTGTCACTATGATATTTATAAGGATTTATAAATAAACAAGAATCAAAGTTTTAACTCCTAAACCACAACAGACTTAAAAGAAAAATGTAGGGAAAATACAAACCTGTTCTACGTCGTCCGCCATTTTTTAAGCGACAGTACCCATAATGCACCGCGCGTACTTAAGGCACGTTCAAACCCCGCGAGATGTCCGCGTGATCGTGCAAAATAATATATAATTGACACATGCGCACAAATGTACGTATTAATATATATTATAGTGGTTGCATTTAAACCTATAGTGACTTTATTTACAAAGTGGTTGTAGTTGCAAATTAGGCCATGTTGCCTAACTTCAAAGTAATGTTCTGCAAAAATAAATTAATAAAATAAGTAATAAAATGCTTACAATTCTTAATAGATACATATTCTAAATAATATAGTGCACATGGAAACAAATGTGTTCTTCCACAACACGAGCCATGCCCGTCTCTTGGTTTACCTTCTAAAAGAAGTCGAATTAAATACACCTACCTGCGTTTAATAAAGCACTTTCAATCAGACTCGAGGTCGAGCCTGTAGTGACGACTGTTGCCAGATCGGATATTTTTTTACACATTATTGGCTTATAAGCGTTTGCAGAGGACGTTCCATAATGAGGTACTGTATCATACATAAATATATATATTTACGCCCTCCAGTGTTTTGGAAGCCCTTAGTTCTGCCGCTGTAGGGGAGTTTTAGTCAAATCCAAGGTTTCATTTTTCCCTTAAAAAACTGATGACTCTGCCTACCATTACCCTTTGACACACTCACAGTATGGCATTAAAGTTGATATTGACGCTGTCTACTGTTGTCATATTATATATGTGACTGTAGTGTGTGGTCAACTCGCTGCTGCTTCTCACGCTGTTCCAATGTTTTGTCAGCCCGTAATTCTGCCTGTTGTATGCACTGTTACATTCAACGAGGAACGCCTGTGCATACACCGCCAACTGCCCAACAAGGATTGATGTTTTATACAGTATATATGTTTTTTTTGTATGACATGTTGTTGGCCAGGGCATGCCACAGCGGAATATTCAGTCCACACAACATTTACATTTAGGCATTTGGCAGACGCTCTTATCCAGAGCGACTTACATTTTTTTTTTTTATCTCATTACAAATCTGAGCAGTTGAGGGTTAAGGGCCTTGCTCAAGGGCCCAACAGTGGCAACTTGGTTGTTGTGGGGTTTGAACCTGGGATCTTCTGAACTGTAGTCCAATGCCTTAACCACTGAGCTATCCCTTGGAAATGGCACTGCGTCCATTGGCTGGAAGGTTTTTTTCACTGGCTGGAAATCAAAACCCAGGCCAACCGAATGGCATGTAAAACACCTACCACTAAGCCACCAGTGCCCATTGACAGTATGACATTATAGTTAATGATAAGGCTGCCTAGTGTAACCTGTGCATACACCGCCAACTGTCCAACAAGGATTGATGTTTTATTGTATATATGTTTTTTTTGTTGTTGTTGTTAAAGGGACACAATACCATATATATTTGTATTTGGTCCAATTCCAATATATTATTTAGCTCAATGTAAGAGACAAAGGATAAAAGGTATTGCAGACTAAATCTAAATTTCAGACTAAATTCTATTTTTAATGTTGTTTGTTTTCAACTAAAGGAAAGCTTTAGACCGCTATATTTATCCTAATTATTAAATGTGCAATTAAACCTTGAAGAAAAATTGAAAAGGAGTGCAATAGTTCAATATCTGGGGACCATGAATAAAGCTTACCAAAGTAGCCAGTGGTGCATGCGATGTTTTGTTTGTTGGAAAAGGGCAACACAGTGGTGGAAGGCACAAGCATGGTGGCCTTGCACATCCAGGGTCTGAGTTCGATTCCTGCCTTGGGGGTCTGCATGACTGGAGTTTGCATGTTTTTCCCCGTGCTTGATGGGTTTTAAAGACCTGCAGATTAAGCTAATTAGTGTTCCAAAATTGCCTGTAGTGTGTGAATATTTACCGAAGGATCCACCACAGTCATAAAATGGAAATAAAAACAGTGGTAATCGCCACTGGCCTCCACAGTCCCTAGTTGGACTACAAGATTACCTGGATCAATGGATTATAAGGATAAGCCTGGTCTCAGTCAAACTTGAACAGCAGAATGGCCACATTGCCCATGTAAAAAGTCAGTCTCACCGTTGTCACCGGGTCAAGCAGCTGCCAAAGTTTCCTCCGACAATGCAGTGCTAGGTAGGGTTGTATATGGTGTCAAGCTTGTTTCTGATGTAGGCAGTAACATCAATCTCAAAGTTATACAACTCTACAGCCTGTATAGCACACTCAACAGCATCCTGCTGCATCTGCACAGTCATGTCAACATTTTGTATTACTCCCTTCATGCCAAGCATACCGAAAAGAGTGAAAAGAAGTTAAAAAGGAAAGGAAGAAGAACAAACATGACTGCTATGATACAGTATTACTGTGCGTGCCCTACAAAAAAAAAAGACGGTTGGTGACAAACTCACACCCTACGGCATTCTGACCGTGTCTTAGGGATTAAATCACCGCCTGCGTCTGGTCACCCATGGCAACAGTGGACGCGGGTTGATGACATATTTTACTGAGCGACAGACGCGTTCTGTGTTTTTTTGCCAAATAATGCTGCTGTAACGAGTTGAATAAAAAAAAAAAAACCTCTACATCGTGTGTTTATTTTTCCACAATCACTCACTCAGTGAACATTTTCCAGTTAGACAAAAGGATACGAGTATTTATATGTATATTCGTCTAGACACGAGTTACAGGAAGTTTTACCATATATAGGGACGGATTACGGACCGGGCCAGCGGGGCCGCTGCCCAGGGGCCCTTGGGGTGCAGGGGGCCCGTGGGGCTCCTAGCTCAAAACAATTTGCAACGCTTATCAACAATGTATTTTCGTTTGTCTATTTTAGAGGGCCTACATTCTTTGATCCTCTGCCTACAAGGACCCCTGACCCTATAGGGAGGGCATTTGGCTGGCAAGGGCCCTTGAATTGTGGTGGTTGTGATTGTGGTGCTGGTGTTGGTGTTAGGGGGGTTAGGGTTAGGGTTACCCTAGGTAACCTTATACCATCGTCAGATTTATACATGTCAACTTGCATCTGGCAAGCTAACGCCCGGCAACCTCTCAACTACATGAGCGCACTTCTCCACAACATTCTGACAGACCACGTGTAAACCTGCTGTTTATCTAAGTTATTGGTTTATTAAATATGACACAGGTGGGTAGTATTTGTGATTTCGCTTACTTTACCATTTCATTCTGTTGGTGTCCTTGAATTTATTTGTTCCTGGCCCTGCGCAAGATATGACTGCCCCCTAGCTACGAGGATGTAATCGTATTCTTCGGGAAAGCTTTAAAGCAACAATTGCAGATCATAACAGGTACATGGCATTTTGGTTGACTTTTATAAACATTTCCATTTCTATTTTGAACTAGCACATTCTGGATAATTCAAACAAATAATGTTTGTTATGATATAATCTGGTTGTGCTACGTTGCTACCTGTCTCTATAAACAGAGATGGGTAACCTGGTGCTAACCTTAACGTGAGGTAATGGCATTAGGCTGTACTGATTATAATTTGAGATCCAACTTACTGTATCAACTTAGCCCACCTTCTTTTCATTTTTTCCAAAGTAAAAAGCGGCAAAAGATAGCTTTCAAAAATAGATTCTGCTTTTACAACACGGTACGCGTACACCACACTAGTTTGGACCCACAAGTGGCAACTAGCCATCCCAGAGAACGTTTTGCCCAGGGCCCCACACAACCCATAATTCGTCCCTGACCATATAAGGAAGCAGGACGCGCAATGAAGGAGTTGTTTTATGGGCATAGAGGCATCGAAAAGTTCACATCATATCAGAGAGCCTGCATGCTAGGTTGTTTTCAGCACTTGAACACATTAACTGCCACTCAGGCAGAGAAATGTGCTCGAGCAGGAAAAACATTCAAACGTGCAGGACAGGGTTAGGAACCTTTACCTTGCCACCCACATACTGTATGGATGTATACAGGTTTTGTGAAAAACTGCATTTCAGAAATACTGTATATTTCAATTATAAATCAGCATTTCTGTAAATTTGATCAGTGCATAAACAGCAGTGGAAACACACTATCAAAAGATTTTGTGCATTTGTTGAACTTTCACCATTTACATTTGAAATGTAAAAATCTAATGGTTGTAGTTAGTAGCAATAATACAGAGTGGCCCCTAATTTCCCAACGTAGAAAAAATAAATCTTTTTTTTTTTTTTTGTAAAAACGTGTTAAAAATGTTAACATGTTTTTTTATGTTTCAAATACTACCTTAAAATGATGCAGAAACCATGGAATGAACAACTGTAACCATGTAGAGCATATTATGTAGAAATCAGATGTAACAATGGAGAGCATATTATATGAAAAAATATATACATTTTGTAAATTAAAATATTTGTTTTTTTTTCTACATGTATAGAATATATATATATATATATATATATATATATATATATATATATATATATATAGAAATGCATGGCCCACCCTGTAGACTGGATCATATTACAATAGTGTTTTTAAATGTTTAACTTCTATAGCAAAATAAGGTTCTTAAATTTTAAACTTTGTTACCTTTATGTTAAACTCTGGAACTCTAATAATGGACTCAACTGATAATAGTCTTTATCAAAGTGCATTTGTCCTCATACATAACTTTACAATAAACATTATTTGTTAAATAAAAAAATTAAAAAAAACCTGACTCTTATTTTAAAAAATAAGCTGTAAGTAAGTGTTATTTCTCATTTAGCCCAACACTGCCATATGGTCCCTTAGTGACTCCATCGCTGTAAAGCGTTACCAGGGTTTCTGAAAGATCTAGCTCGAGCAGGAGAAGATCCAAAAATGTATTAAATTGTACTCGGTTCTCTGTCCACTCAAGTGTAATAAAATACGCGTTTGTCATTTTTTTGTGTTTATTTCTTGAGAAACAGAAGGGGGAAAAATAATAAAATATAAGAGATAAAATATAAATATCGAATATAAACCCAATTTTACCGCGGTTCTTTACATTTCGCAACAAAACGTTTTATAGCACTTTTTCAAACAACGGTGCATACAACGTTGTTGTTTTTTTGTGCTTCACAACGCTGACGTTGACTGATCACTGCATGGTCTGCGTGCATCACAACAATCTGTCCTTTATAAGTATTACTATTTGCACTATTTTTGCGGTTAAAAATAGTACCACAAGTGTAGCACATTTTAACAAGATATGCCACAGGGTAACCGAGCGGTCCAATCAAATGTCTGATTCCACGCCATACTCCCGCCTCCCTGACGCTTTATATTGGGGTGGTATTTGCGGTTTTGGAGAACACGGGGAACCTATCCAACAATCTGACAAGCCTTGGCGCAGAGCATCACGCGCGTGTCCGGTGCGCGCTCCTCATCTAGGGACCCCAGTGGATAAGCATCCTTTTGCTGTTTAATTCGAATTTGGTTGCATCAAGGATTTTTTTTTTTTTTGCATTTGAATTATTCCTCTGGATTTCTGCTCCTGAGGGAGGTCAATGCGGCACCCGGCCTTGGTTTGTGCGGTTTTCGCCGCCTGGGTTTGCAGTTTCCCAGCTCCAGCGTCATGCGGCGGTCATTTAAATTACAGACCCGTGATCGGTAAGGCACTGGTGTGTGTGTGTGTGTGTCATAGCTGCTACCACAGTGTCTCATACCTTGTGCTGATAGAGATTGTTGATTTCACAAGCGAACTGGTGCTTTATTTATTTGTGTGGTCAATTGAATCGGTTCCGTTGCAGGCATCGACTAGAAAGGGATTCCAAAAATCTAAATAAAATCAGCGAATGATTCATCTTTTTTCACGCAACGTGTCAAAAAAAGCATGTCCGTTCATATTAACATACCTAATAACACATTTTCTTTACCATCTTAATGTTTTCTGCCACAAATTAACAGCTGGTCATAAATATCTGTTTATCACGAATTAATTCTCTATAAATGCCGCACAGGTTGAAGCGCTCCTGAACGAAGTCTAAATGGATTTATTTAAAAGAACTGATTCAGTGAATCGATTCTGAGGAATGTTCGGGAATCATCTTAGCTGAACGTTCACCCTGTGTAGACATTGTGCTAAACCCTGAGAATGTTCTAGAACCCTTTTGATGGTTATGGTTTGTGTCAGCGGATAAAATAAAATTGTAATATAGCATTATCTTTATTAGATTTATATTTAAGGTGTGTATGTAGATTAATGAATAGATGGATGGGTAGTATGAAAACATGAATACTAGAACAATATAAAATATTTAATCTATATTAATTTTTTTTTTCATTTGTTCAAGTATTCCCTACAATAATCTTTTAGAATGTACTTGTATTATTTTGCCACTTGTATCCTATTGCATTGCATTATACAGTGGTTGTTAATCTGTGTCTTTAATCATGCCTACACAGTGTATTCTTCTATTTTATGAAAAGGTGGGTTCCAGATATCCAGCTGTAATTTTCTAAACAGATTTATAGCATTAGGATATATATATATGGAATTTGACACACATGCGCGCACACACTCTATCTATTGCACTAATCTCATCTATACCACTTTATCCCGTGTACATGGGCATGAGGTACACCCTGGATGGGATGCCAATTCATTGCAGAGTGTGTTAACATGCTCATTCACACACTATGGGAACGCCAATTAACCTAACAAGCACTAGCTAGCCAGTAACTTCTGATACACATCCAGGTCATTGAGTATCATTCCATAATTTCGCCGGGAAAAGTAATCCGAAATTCTTAAAAAAAAAAAAGGTGTTATGATTTATTTTATAATATTTTAACATTTTGAACATAACTTATATGACAAATTGTATATAAAATATTAAGTCCTTTTTTTTTTTTTTTTCTTTTTCTTTTTTTTTTTTTTAACTACTGAAGTCATTTGACTTTAAGATCAAAATTAGAATATGAGCCGACTGATCAAAATGTCAGCTTTCATGTCCTGATTTACGTTCAGATCTCTTAAAAAAATGGGTGGGTTTAAACAAAAGACGTCATGTTTTTAAATTGTTTAAGTGACTTGAAATTTTTAAACAGGTCTGCTGGCTTTAGTTCCTTGTTGCCCAGGGATGTCATTAGTTTAAATAATTACTAGTTTTGAAAGTCTATATTTGGGTTGAGCCCCAAGGTTTCATCTTTGAAAAATGCATTTGTTAAAAAGGATAAACCAACCTGAGCGTTGTCAATGAGCGGTAAAGAAAGCAATTTTGAAGCCTTTTCACAAGCTCTGGACATGGTGACTAAAACTTTTGTATTTTGAATGTTCTAAAAAAGGAAGAAGCCTCATGTGTTAACAACCATACAGCTAACAGGTTGGTTTAGCATTTGCACAGAAATACAAAGGAGAGTCATAAACCTTATGGAAACAAGATTTACAATTGTGATACATTTTCACCTCATATCGCAGCTTGGGCTTGTTGAAGCAACATTCATTGTGGTCACATTTTAGGTGCAAATATGTGGCCATGGCACTGCAATATTTGAAATGGGGACTGTACATGAATACCTTTCATTATTTGATCATTTATTTCTCAGGTGTTTTAGCCCAAGAAAATTTGGAAGGTGACCATGATGCCAAAGGATCCTCCTATATAGCTGCTTCCTATGTGAAGTATTTGGAGTCGGCCGGTGCCAGAGTTGTGCCAATAAGGTAGCTCAAAATATCAATGACTAAATGTTTGAAATCATGGATTAATTGGATCTTTTTTATTTTTTTTTCTTATGTTCTAATTTCTTTTCTTTAGGATAAATGAGACAGAAGAGGAATATAGCAAACTCTTCTACTCAATAAATGGGTTAGTGTTTTACTTGTATAAGATTTCTCATATGGCCACCAGGTATTTTGTACCCAAGAGGAAGCACAAAAACATGTTTTGTGTT
The DNA here is from genome assembly GCF_024256425.1 of Clarias gariepinus. NCBI lineage: Eukaryota > Metazoa > Chordata > Actinopteri > Siluriformes > Clariidae > Clarias > Clarias gariepinus. The sequence goes on from NC_071122.1 coordinate 11,582,881, forward strand.
CATGATGCAGGTTGTTGCTGCCAGGTGGAGACGTGAATATTGAGGAGTCCCAGTTTAGCAGAGTGGCCAAGATTTTCTATGAACTAGCAATCAAGGTCATCATCAAAAGCGGCGCATCAAGGATGAAACTTGAGTGACATTTGAAAAGCTAATCGCAACTTCATGCTATGTGGCGTCTAGTAAAACAGCTTGCTGGTTATGTTTCCACAATGCATTATTTAGCAACAATTGGCTGAGATCGCCTGCTACCTATACACTTTTACTGTACGAATATGGATTCTATAATATTTTTACATAAGTTAAAAAACACTTAATACAACATTCTTTCTCAATAGAATGCATGGTGGTTCAAGTTGGTGAATTTCTTCTGTGTAACAACTGTTTGCAAGGCAAACATTACCTGTTTTTACTGATTGATTACAGTATGTACACTACTGACTGACAGTTGGCAGGTAACATATTCAACAATTACCCTTATTTTGACCCATAATTTTAGTGTTAGGCCTCACTTAACATTTAAAATCATAAATTGTAAACCATCACAATGTATATAAATTAATTTAGTCAATTAATATACTTGATCAAGCTATTATAGACAAAATATAAACAAAAACATATAGTTGTACTTAAAATGTGTGCCACAGGGAAGAATATCATTTGATAGTCACTTGACAAATAATAAATTTAAAAATGGTTGACTCTAATTGTAATTATTTTAAAACCAAGAAACCCTCGGTGACTGAATAGTCGTTTTGACATTGTTTTTTGCTAGCAAGGTAGGTAAGCAACTTTATTCTAAGCTAACAACTTGTTCTTACAAGCCACTGAAGTAAACAATGGATTTCAGTATATACTGGTCAAACTAGGTAAAATTAGATTAACAGTTTACAATGTAATAAAACACTGACCAAATTCCATACCAAGTTAGCTAGCTGGCTTGACTGTGTGGCGATTGGTTGGTCAAATTGTCAATTTGGATTTTTATTTCATAGTGATGGCTTTGCTTACTTGTTGCAAATCTTCCTTTTCTTTTATTCATGTCCTTTTAGGCCAATGATGCCTCTGATTATTTTCCTATATGGGGAACTTGTCAAGGCTTCCAGCAGCTGACGGTTCTGACCAGCAACAAGAATCTTCTGACATTAACCAACACTAAAGCAGTCGCTCTGCCACTCATCTTTGCTTCAGGTTAGTGCTCTTTTGTGCATACATCATTTTATTATTTTTATTAAGCCATACCATTATTGATATTAATTACTTTATTTTTGTAATAACTTCATAGCATGTTATTACCAGGCTTAATGTAATTCTGTACCTACCTATTATTGCACAGGAGCACAGAACAGCAGGCTGTTTAAAAGCTTCCCAAAGGACCTACTTCAGTCCCTTTCATCTGAGAACATCACATCCAACTTCCACAGCTGGAGCTTGTCCATACAGGTAGAATTGGAATTATATTTCAATACAACCACAATCGAGCTTTTAAAGTAGACAGATAATCTTTGACGCCTAAAATGTGTTTTATGCCAACAGAATTTCACCCGCAATGCCAAACTCAAGCGCTTCTACAAAGTCCTGACCACAAATACAGATGGCAGGAAGGAGTTTATTTCTACCATGGAAGGTGAGGAGCATCTGCAAAATCTGGGATAATAGTCCTGACTTTGTACTCCCAGTGGAGAATGTATTTTTAAAATCCGACTGATCCAAAAATGTTTAACCAGTTTGAATTTAACACAGCATTTTGTATATTTACATGACTATTCAATTAGTGGCGAGATTCATCTCTTGAGTACACTTAGGTTAGGGTTTTATTCGTCCCTAACAGTTAATGAAGCTGGATTTTACACTGTACACAGAGTTTGGCGGTTATTAAACTGCATGATGTTTACAGGTGGATCATTTATTGCCTTTATAAACTAAGGACAGCAGGTGATGGTGTCATAAATTGTCATAAATTATTTTAAATTAAATCTGTCTAAGTGCTGATGTGATGCTCATCTAAAAGCCAACAGCAGAATGTCATTGTATGCTAATCACCAAACATCTCCCAAATACAACACTGGCAGTGGTAAAAAAAAAATCCTAGAAATGATGCATGGTACGATTTTAACAGTTGTATAGTTTATCTTAGATTCTTATGTATTACTAATATTTAATTCTAATTAGGTTAATGGTATATTCAAATGCTCAAGGGTGTGACTATTTTTTTTTTGCAGCTTACCGATATCCGTTCTATGCTGTTCAGTGGCACCCTGAGAAAAGCCAGTTTGAGTGGATAGACAAACCAGGCATGATCCATTCCGTCTCGGCCATCAGAGCTTCCTTCTACACAGCAGCCTTCTTCGTCTCTGAAGGTTTGTTTTAATTTTAATTTGCTGAAAATGTTGCACCATCTTGCATTTAATTTCTTTTTTTTTTTTTTTTTTTTTTTAACCCAAAATAAGTTTTTTTTTTTTTTAGGGAAAGCGTTCCATTTTTGGTCTTAAAATGGTCCTCTTCAGTGTTTTGTCTTGTAGCTTTTAAGAATAATTGTACCTCAAATCATAACATCCGAAATTGATTTAAATCGACAGTCTACCTACCCGTGATGGTCACAGCTCTCCAGTTCGCTGTAGTGGGTTCATGATGGCATGAGTGTATTTCTGTTTCAGTTTAGTCAAACTGTAAACTTCTATATTTCAGTCATGGGCCAATTGATCTTATCTTTACTGATGCATCTCTACTTGGTTTTAATGCTTTTATAATGAAAAGGCATTACAGTCAAGTCCATAGTCCTTTTTTTTGGGGGGGGGGGTGTTGTTTAATGGATACATTTGGTTCTGTTTCTTAAAACAACCAATATAATCCTGAACACAATTTTATGAATGAATCAGGTTGTGCATTTCTGTCAGACAGTACCATTTTAAATCTATGATGATTTTCAGTGTAATAACAACCGTGGTTTCAAATGCAAAGCAGTTTTGCATTTACCTTAACTATAGAGCTGCAACATCGTTCTCAGTTGATTGACTTTGTCTAGTTAAATTTATTTATTTTTTCTCCTCACTGCAGCTATGAAAAACCAGCACCGCTTTCCCACACCAAGTGATGAGGAAAAGGCTCTTATTTACAACTACATTCCTGTCTTCAAAGGAGTTAACAGCATCTTCATTCAGAATTACTACTTTGATTAGATCTGCTCTTGGTACATGACGGTATTAAAGTCAATATCAAGCTGGTACTTGCTTTCTTAGATGTCTTATTGTGAGAGCAGCAGCATATTCACTGTAGCTAACATGAAATGATTTTGTTTAATTTTATCCTTTAACATTTTACTGTGAATCTTGTAGCACAAGCTGCACATCTGCGACACTTGAATGTTTGTTTTTTGTGGTTTTTATTTATAATTTTTTTTTTTCTCTTCTTGCTTAAGTCACTTACTAATTTAGTGACTTAAAGCTGACAATTGTTGCATGTTTAAGATGAACCTAGTCGAACGTACCAGTGCTGTCCGATGTGAGTAGATCAGCGACGCTGTATTAGTACTGAGGTTGTACAACATGTAGATTCTTGTGATCAAGACCATCTTGTAGGTAGTCTTGCTTTTATTCCTATCTTGACTGTTTTTAATTAGCAGGTTTCACTGTACATTTGACAACACATTGCAGAATAAACCCGAGCATGAAGCCTTTTAAAAACACATTCTGCTTTCTTTCATGCTTTAAAAAAATATATATATATTATTTACAGTAACATTACTAGTACCAATCGAGGCATATGACCAAAATTCAGTATGAACATGCAATTCAAAGTGCAATGTTTTCATTATTTGGGTTCTTAAAGCAAGAAATTTTAGTGTTTTGGATGATTTTGAGGTCCGTGCAAAAATGTATGCATATACATGTTCAGACAAAACATCACAAACAAATGTCTTTTGTATGACCGTATTTAATAAAGATTATTTTTACTTATAATGTGCTAACTGGCCACTTTAATAAACTCCCTTGGTAGTGTGTAGTGGCACAATAGCATGGCTTTTATAAAGTATTGAAGGTGTTTCTTTTAAGGTTCGACTATATGCTATAAAATGTGACTTTAAAGGCATGCATATGGTTACCAAAAATAATCAGATATACTGTAACATTCAAATACTCAATAGATAAGTGCCCCAATTTGTACCATAAATAAATTTCCTGTCCATTTACACCACCAGCAGTAGTCTGATAAACTGCTGACAAAAGACAAGCTGGGTTCATGGATTCAATTTGTTGCGGTGAAATGTTCTTATTTAGTCTACGTAAATAAGTGGTGCCATTCCCCAAATCTTGCATGCAAGTTTTACTAGATAGATATACTGTACCTATGGTATATGGGTATAGCTATACGTAGAGTGTATACTCTATTTACCTGCAGAACACAAAATACACTGACCATCATGCATATGTCTACACCTAGTTAGATCCACAGTTATCTGAGTTACTTTTGTTTCTGGCAGTTCAAATCTGGTAAGATTTCTCTGATCTCTTATCAGCAAGGTTTTTAAACCCACAGAACTGTCATTAATTCAGAATTGTTCTCACCATTCTGTGTAAACTCCAGAAACTGCTGCGCATGACATTTCCTAAATCATTAGCAGTTTATGATGTACTCAAACCAGCACTTTTGTTATGAACATTCATGCCATGCTTAAAGGGTACCTATTGGTTAAATCTTTTTGTCATTTATAGACATTAAGATATATTTTCATTGTGCATAAGGAAACAAAATTAACATTAACAGCATTAACACACTTTGGAAGAGTGCTAAGATGTACATTAACCTGTTAGAAATAGGAAAATATGGGACTTTTTAAAGTCCCAGAGATCACCCCTGTTATACTTTATGTGAACTTAAAATGAAGCACTTGACCTGTAGAGGTTCTGCATGATGTCAACATGTACCTTATTAAGTAGATAGTTGGTGTAGGTTTTGGGTTCTCCTTGTCCGACCAGGGTGGCTATGGCCCCTCAGGGCGTGGCTCTGAAAGTGGCCTCTGGGGTTGTGCTGTTGTCTTCAGCACCAGGATGTTGGCAGCGGATTCTTTGGGTGCTATGAGTTGGGGGTGAGGCCTCCGTAGATTGCACCTATTGTCTGATGCATCGCATGGGCACTCAATCGCATTGAGACCTGGGGAAATTGGAGGCGGGTCAGACACTTTGAGCTCTTTGCCTGCAGGGACCCATGCAAGGCAGCCCATGGTGCACTGGGTGTTCTGGTGCCTTTCTTGGACAGGAAGGGTTGGCCTTTGATTCCTGGGCATATGTGAGTCTCTGTGCCCATGAGACTGTCACCAGTTTGCTGGTGTATATTTGGTTATTAGTGTGGTTCAGTTTACCTGGTGGTCTTATATTACAGCTGATTGGTATATTTTTCATACAGTGAATACTAACCATGCCCAATATCAACTTGCCTAATAGGACAAATCTGGCCTCACAGTGTTTTGCAAAAATTACTTCACCAGAAATGTTTCTTCTTAAGCTTTCATTTAAAATCCTTTACATAAGTAAACAACGAATAAAGTCCTGACATATGAACATTAAACAAAAAGATGTTATGTTGGCAAAGGGAGCATTCACTAAATGCAAGAATACTAATGTATGTACATATAAATGTAATCAAACAAAGGTATTGCTAATATTTTTACTGTACAAGTGTCCTTTTAGAATGATTATAAAAAATTTAAAAAAAGGCCAATCAAAATAACTGTGGGCAACTTTACTCTTTACCACACAATTTGTCAGCTCATTTCAACCTATTGTTTGATTATTGCACCTGATATGTTTTGCCACATGGTGGCACCATTTTAAAATGAGTCCCACAAACTATTGATTTTTTTTCTTTTTTTTTTGAGATGTAGTCTCATAACAATTACAATGAGCTTTGATTCTCTGAACATTTATTGTCTTGCATTTTAAAACGGTCAAACCTAAAGTTACATTAAATAACAACGAGATTGTAGCTTGTCCGTACAAACGTTCCGTTACAAAGCAGAAAAGAGAATCTTCATACAAAGCATTCGAGATATACAATAAAATGAAAACAAAAAGAAAGTGCAGCTGCAAACAAAGCTGTACACTTACTTTAGAGTACAAAAAAAACTATGCCTATGCTATGATTATCGAGATCAGCCTGTTCGATTTGATCAAGTTGATGTGATCAGTCAGCTTTTTTTTTTTTTTTTACAATGCAAGTAATAGCATACAGAAAATAAAGGATATAGTGAACTATCCAAGACATCTAGCTTTGCAATAACCACGGTTTGGATCGGATTAATACTGTCAACTTCTGATATGTGCTTTGGATATATTACTATAACAGTATCATGCACATTAAATCAGTACATTACATACAAACTGTCAAGTGTCATATAGATTATAGAGTAGGTGGTTTAGTACAAATAAAACAGTAAGTTATTATAGTGTAAAATCACATGTGTAAAAACTTGCGAATAAAGATGTTACAATATGAAAACCTCTTATGGAAACAGTAATTAAAACATGAACTTGTGCGGTCATATTTACAACTAATCATGATGATTGAACACAGGACACAGTGGTCTTAAATGCCATAAATGTTAAAGATTATTCATAGATTTGTAAAAATTTGTGCAACAATATTTGCGTACTAATGTACTAATTTCTCATGTAGCCCAAAAAGACTCTTCTGTCTGAATATCTTTGCCTCACATACAGTACCATTAAACCCAGGTCTTCAGTAGTATTTGTATTTGTTTGACTTCCTGGAATGGTTTAAAAAATATATGACTTTTTCATACTTCGTCAGGATTATCTAATACTATAAGAGCTAAACCTTCCCGCTGTTTCAAAGATAAAATTATTATTATTATTATTATTATTATATATTTGATTCACATCAGATTACTTGTGGTACGCAAAATGTCCCGGGGCAGATGAGTGGATCGACAGATTGGGAAGAATTCAGACTGTAGATGCATATAGGCTATCATCAATAGTCGTTCCAGGTGATGACACAAAGTGAAACACTGGCTAGTTTGAGGTTGATATTTTTTAGATTTCACCTTGGTGACATTAAACATCCTTAGCATATCCTCACCAGTAAAACTACAGTGGGCTGGGCTGTCATTGGCTTTTTATATCCAGTAATATATCCCGGAGAAAACCCACCAAGCACGGAGGGAAGGTGCAAACAGAACTGAGACGGGATTTAATCCCTCATCCCCGGAGGTGCAAGGCCACAATACTAACCACTACCCCACAGTGCCACATAGAGGTGGGAAATTAATCAAATCTAACATTCAGAAATTCTATTCAATGTAATTATTAACCTCTAAGAAATTTATTTATTTATTCAATCATTCATTCTAATACTGTTTATGTATTATCCCCTTAAAAAATGTGCATGTAGTCACATGACTTCACCCCATCCAGTCTGCGACATGGAAGCAACATGGAGAACTCTTTCACTGGGAAAAAAAATCCCAGGTTTAATAATAAAGCATATTTACAGTACAAACCGTGTTTGTGCTTACAAAGGGAAAAAAGGAAAAAAAGTTCAATTAATTGTTATATTGATTTGAGGTCAAATTGCCCAGCACAAGTCACACGTGTAATAATATTAAACAAAATAGATCATTTATCTGTTATATTTGTCCCTAAATATGTTTTAAAAAAGGACTAAATGAAAATATTTATTGAAATAGTATAAAACTAAAAATATACATTGACCATAAGGTCTAATGTCTAACGTCTTCTTTATTATGGATTTGCTGGATAGAGCTGGATATTTGTTAATTTTGCATAATTTTGTAATTTTTAGACATTTAGATTGGTCTCAAGTATGTCAACAAATAAACAAACAAAAGAGCATTCCTTGCTTTTTGTCCTGTCTTTATATATTTTATAATATAATAATAATATTGTGACCTCATATAAGAATAGCCCCTCCCTCCCTTGTTGTTCAGCTCTGCTGTACTCTGGAGGGGTGTGGCTCAGCCAAAGCTCACTTACATAGATGCTAAAACTGTGCATTTAGAAGAAGAATAAAAAAAAGCATGGTTAGACATAAAAAAATGCATTTACTCCATTTAACATGTTAAAAATTAACTTGCTAAAAGTATAGCTAAATATGGGACCTTTAAGGTTTATTATGCCATATGTGAGAATTTGTAAGATAGGTTAATTATTTAATTAATTGAATTTAATAGTTAAATTATAATTTTTTTAATTGTTTAATTGTTTAATAGTTTAATCGACGCCATTTGCAACAATCCAAAGACCATATCGTTATTCACATAATCATATATTTCTGCCTCATAATCATACATTTCTACTCTTGACTATCCTTGCTACTGCAATTTTTTTACTTCGTAGTCAGATTTCGTTTCTGATTTGGATGTGGGTTTATTGAAATCCTGTAGAGTATTTCCTGATGGAATACCTGTCTTGGCTTTTATTTTAAAAAAAAGCTCCTTTCCAATGCCGAGACAACTTTTCATTTATCCTTTTATTAAACTGCAAATAGGGCTATACAAAACACATTATGGTAAAGATAGGCAGTTCATGTTTTAATGAACATTTCCATAATCAGAACATTGTAACTAAGCTTTATTTTACACTGTTTATCATGTTTAACAGCTATGTGAGATATAGTGTAACATCAGTTTAATATCAGATATGCTAAAGTGACTGTACTGTAAACCACAGGGGACTGTCTTGTTTTTAATTAAGCTACTAAGCGAAGTGTGTAGATAGAGAACCTGCCTTCGTCTAAACTCTAGCATTCATTAAAAATGCACTACAGAGTTTTGGAAACCTAATATCTACCCACTGCATCTGTAGTAATTACAACAAAAAGAAATTCAACACTTTTTTTCTTTTGTACTGTACTCAGGGGCAATTGTTGAATCCCTTTTATAACGGCTGACACAGTATTCTCACTATGTCCAGGTGGATTTCCAGTTTCCTCCCACCTAAAAACATTCCTGTAGGTGGACTGGCTTCTCTGAAACACACGTGTTTCTAGTAAACTGGTTTTCTTTGCTTTTCGTAGTACAGGGAAAAATGCCAGCATTTTCAACTGTTAATTAAACACACACTAGGGATATAGTGGTTCGACATTAGGTTGAATGATAAGTGGAGGAACAGTGGAGTTGTTTTCTTTAAAACAGCAAAAATGCAAAAATCAGTGGCATTCAGTCCATATTCTTAAACGGGTCCTGTTTGTTTTACCCTCACTTTGGCGTTAAGATTTAAACAAATTTTTAAATAATAAGCGTTTGATTGCTTGTTTCGACTGTAAGCCCTGTGCGATTTTTACAGTAAATATGTGCGAAGCCTCATTGTGGAGCGGTCGCATTGGCGAGAACCTTGACTAAGACACAGAAAACAAGGAACATTGAGAAACATCTTATCCGTAGAGAGGCCATTCCGACAAGCAATTAAAGAGCAAGGCCAGTTGGCTGCAACTTCACCATGATAAAACACACTGCGCTATTGTACTGCTTCAAAAAATGCACTAGATGCATCCATACAAAAGAAAAGAGGATATGTACTGTAGAGTACTATAATAGCCGGTTGAAATACGTTATTATGCATTAAGATCCTACTAAATACTGCTATCCTGTTGAGTTCTGACAGTGCAAGAATTGCTGAAGATGAAATTTGGCAGGTTTTCAACACGTTTCTTTACAGCTAATGCTAAATAGTAGCTTTGCACCAGGGAACGAAATCCTCCTCAGTAAGCACGGCTACAACTTTTTACCAATGCCTTTCTTCTCTTGCACTGTTAAAGAATCAACCCACGCCACACTGACTGAACATGAACGTGCTGTCGCTGGTGCAGATAAATGAAAGACCGTACAAGCCAAAGACAATCACTTTAAATATTGAGCAGGTATCTGGAAAAAAATCTCTGGTATTCTGTGCCCTTACTTTTCTAACAAATTTTTCTCCTTCGCTTTGTTCTCCTCCTTATTAGAGGTGGGTATCCTCCTCTTGATTGTCTTCCTCCTCTTTTCCCGACTTGTTAGGCATGCCCTGCCATGCTCCGCTGCCTGCTGGCACGCCATTGGTGCTGTGCTTCTTTTCCTGCTGCTCTGGTTGGCCATCGCTCGTCACATCCAGCGTGGGGTTGTCATGGCAGCCGTTCTCCACAAAATGCAGCTCCTCGCCACGCGACTTGCAACAAGACACAGAAATTCAGGGTTAGCTGCCATACGAGATATACAAAGATAAAACAAAGGGTTTAAGTCATACCGGGAGTTTTGGTTGTGCAGTATGAAGAAACAGTCAGGAGAGTTTGAACTACCTTTATTTATCTATATAATCCCCTGCTACACTAACGAACTTATCCTAGCATTTTGCATCTGAAACTCTTTTAATGGCCCAAACAATCAGAAATGGCTTGGAGTGAGGTCAGGACTGTACAGGACATGTGGCAATAACTCCCAGCCGACTTCCTGTAATGGCAAGTTTCCATAGACAAATGCACCTTTCTGCAAGTTGGCGAATCAGGTGTTCCACTCTAAACGTTCACAGCAATGACTGCAGTGGGCAGTTCACCTCAGCTGGGACCGTCATTCCTGTCCTACTAAAAAACCTGTAGCCTCCATGCCTGTTGGTCTTAATAAGGAAGGCACGGCATCCGTCAGAACCAGAAAAGCAGGTGTGACTTATATCCGAGTCAAAAATCTGCACTTACTTTAATACATTTTTAGAAAAGACAAATACATACTTTTTCGACCCGATACACTTTGTCCATCTGTCAACAAGCCTTATATTCCCCCATTAAAAAAAATGTTTCATGCTGAGCCGCGAGTGACGAATGCACCGCTGTCTTCACTTCTTCATCAGAAGTGAATATTTGTCCTCGTAGGACTGCTTTCAGGGGACCAAACAGGTGAAAGTCAGCTGGAGCAAGATCATGACTATAGGGAGGATGCTTTAACACCTCAAAACGAAGAGTGTCAACAGTGTGGGCAGAAGTGTGCAGGCATGCAATATCACAACATTCTTGGATAGCAGTCCTCTGTGTTTGATCTGAAGTTTATGCGTCAAAAAAACATCTCACTGTAATAATTAATTGTTGAATCTTTTTCCTGATAATGTACTAATACTGGCCCTTGAGAATTGTAAACATCAATTTTCCAGCTGGATTGGTTTAGATCATACCTGTCTGATCGATACCATTTTGTAGATCTAAATGGAGTACCGTCTGATGTAATGCCAGTGAAATATGGGGTCCCACAAGGGTCAGTTTTAGGACCTCTCCTGTTCTCAATTTACATGCTTCCCCTGGGAAACATCATTAGAAGGCATGGGATTAGTTTCCATTGTTATGCTGATGATACCCAATTATACATCTCAACAAAACCAGATGAAATACCCAAGTTGTCTAGATTAACAGAGTGTGTCCAGGACATAAAAGATTGGATGACCAATAACTTTCTTTTACTAAATTCAGATAAGACAGAGATATTGCTCATCGGCCCAAAAACCAGCACACAACAGCTTTCACAATTCAGCCTGCGTTTAGAAGGATGTACTGTTACTACCAGCTCAACAGTAAAAGACCTGGGCGTGATATTAGACAGTAACTTGTCTTTTGAAAATCATATTTCCAATATCACAAAAACAGCCTTTTTCCATCTTAGAAATATTGCCAAACTTAGGATTATCCTATCCGTATCTAATGCAGAAAAGCTAGTTCATGCATTCATGACCTCCAGACTGGACTATTGTAATGCATTACTAGGTGGTTGTCCTGCATCCTCAATAAACAAGCTACAGTTAGTCCAAAATGCAGCCGCCAGGGTTCTCACTAGATCCAGAAAATATGATCATATAACACCTATACTATCATCCCTGCACTGGCTACCTGTTCAATTTAGAATTAATTACAAAATAGTACTACTTACATACAAGGCTTTTAATGGTTTAGCTCCCACATACCTAACCAGTCTTCTGATACGCTATAATCCACCACGCTCCTTAAGATCACAAAACCTCGGACTTCAAAATCTACAAAAGGGGGTAGGGCTTTTTCATATTTAGCTTCAAAGCTTTAAAATAGCCTTCCAGACACTGTTCGGGGAGCAGACAGGGTTTCCCAATTCAAAAGTAGACTCAAGACGCATCTCTTTAATCTGGCATACGCGTAACTCATCCCATAACCTCATACTCCAGTACACCTATCCTGAATGGCAACTACGCTAATTCTCTCCATCTTTTCTGTATTTTTCTACCCATCCCGAGGCATCTGGAGATTGTGCCAGCTTTAGTAGACAAAGGCCAACCCTGCGAGGTTTCTAAGGCATCTTGAGAAGGACCTGCTCCAGCTAGATTCTGCTCTATGATGGCTGGAGCTACCATCCTGCTCCTGTGCTTCCAGTGATCCAGACCCCATCTGCCCTCTGCACCTACTGCTGAACTGAATCTACACAACTTCTGTTATATTGAACTTTCACCTGCACAACACACATGATGTTATTTCTATCTGTTATCACCCAGATGAGGATGGGTTCCCTGTTAAGTCTGGTTCCTCTCAAGGTTTCTTCCTATTGCCATCTCAGGGAGTTTTTTCTTGCCACTGTCACCGTCACCCTTGGCTTGCTTATCAGAGACATTTCATTCATTTCATTATTATCTAGACACATTTTTCTCACACATACACACTTCCAAATATTTTCTTTTCTTTTCTTTTCTAGAAAAAAAAAAAATCTTTAAATTTTTTTTTTAAGCTGCTTTGAGACAATGACCATTGTTAAAAGCGCTATATAAATAAAATTGAATTGAATTGAATTGAATTGACTGAACTTGGTCGGTGATTGACAATAAAAGCACTGATAAATCAGTGCAGCCAACAGAAGTTTTAATATAAGTGGAGTGGAGTTTTGCCTGTCCCAGTCAAAAGCACATGGCCTCTGTGCATATGAGTACTAATTATGAAGGCAATTTTAGCCCTATTCTAAATATATCCCGTACAACATTGGGTATTATTTCAATATATTTCTTTTCACACCAGTTCCACCACTCCTTACCCACTTACCATGCTCTTCATTTTGGGAAGGCGACGCTGCCAACAGATGTAGATGAGCCCCGATGCAATGATGATCACGCACACCGATCCAATGATCACCAACACGACAAACAGTTTTCCGTAATCGCTGCGTGTCTGGCTGGGTCTGGAGTGACACATGCTCACGCTGGAGAAGTTCTGAATGCCAATCTGAAATATGATTTGCATTAATTGCCAGGACGTAATCACAAAGAAACTGTTATATCAAGCAGTCAGCAGACACAGATACAGGGTGGATGCTGATACCTCATTTAATCCTCTCCTTACTTCTCCCAGCATTGACAGCACATCTTTAGCAGCAACAACACCTAATGGGATGAAATAAAGAATGCTACATTACAGAGTTTCTACTGCTATTAATAGACATCCATCATTTCTGTGTTGATTTTTTTAAAATGCTTCACATGAAATGCATTAACATTTCTGCATTCATTTTTTTAGGCAAGCTCTACAAAACCACATCTATTACTGCAGTCCATTTTGTAAATGATTGCTAACTCCCTTTCATAACGGATTAAACTAAAATTCAAAACCATCTATGTTCCATGCTGCTAAGTAACATATATGGAATTGCAATCAAAACACCTGCACACCTTCACTTTAAATCCCCTAACAAAATTTAAATCACTATAGAGGCAATGAGGATGTGGAGTGTTTTAGAGCGGAGGTGTATCATCTTTATACTGTACATGCAGCAATATCATCACACACTTCTAACGTGATTGCATCACAAAAATGTTATTCTGTATTTATGCACCATGTTTTAATCTAACAGATCTGTTATAATTATGCAGTACCGCCTGTTATGTTGCTTAGCAACCACAGCTTACACACTTCATGTATATTAATAATAAATTAAGATATTTATCTGACACAAAGCTGTATGCCACTTAAGGGAATACATTACAGTGATTTTACCATGAATAAAGGGCTTCATTGCCTAAAAACACACTTATTTGTTTTAAAGTCACTCTAATACATGACTTCAAGTTGCTTATTGCTTCGAAATTTTCTGTTGAAAGACTGAGCTTTTAAAAAGAATGAAGGTATTTGTGACTGAATGGGATTTTTCTTTACACTGGGAGATGGAATGTGATCCATGTATGATTATCTCCCACACACTTAGATTAAAGTAATTTAAGATCATCAGGACAACAAAGAATAGCTTTCTTGATTCAAAGAAAAGAGGGCATAATGTGTAATGATGAAAAACAAGGCTAAATAAGAGATCAGTTGTAATTAATACACTGCACTGTAGCCAACTAATAATTATCATTATTATTAAACTATATTAGTGTAGTATAACAACAACAAAAAATCATTACTTTAAATTCTGTTAGAGCACAGGATCTGAGATCTACTATAATATGTTCAATTGTTGATATGTAAGCGCCACCTGAAAGATTTATTTCTGAACAGAATGATCAAACAATGGCATGTGACTTAATGGTTAACACTGTCGCCTTACACCTCCAAGGTCTGAGTTCGTTTCCTGCCTTGTGTCAGTATGCACGGAGTTTTCTTGATCTCCCCGTGCTTGATGGGTTTCCTCCGGGTTCTCCGGTTTGTTTCCACAATCCAAAGACATGCAGGATAGATTAATTGGCGTTCCCAAACTGCATGTAGTGTGTGAATGAGTGTGTTAGTGTGTGTATACAGTATGGGAGGAGTTCTGCGAAGGAGTCGTAAACCATACAGGGTACCACTCCATCGGCCATGTCATAAGGCCCCTGGAAGAGAATCCAGCTCCCCTGAACAACCCTGTATAAACCGGTTTAGACGATGAGTGAGTAAGTGAGAATAACAGAACACAGGTGTAAGAGTAAAAACTACCAGTATCTCTCCTTATCTATACAGTATGAATCAAAGATTTGGATACAAGTTTGACTTTTTTCCCACATTCTAGAACAATACCGGATTGTTTTTTAACACATACTGTATGGCATTAGGTAATTAAGTAACAACAACAGTCAGTTTTTATATTAAGACAGGTTTTTATTAAGGTCAGCTATTCTGGAATAGTTTTTGAAGTAACAGTATTGTCAAGTGCATTTGCAAAACCTATCAAGCACCATGATGAAACAGGCTCACACAAAGACCTTCCCAGGAAAGCAAAACCAAAACTTACCTCTGCTGCAGAGGACAAGTTTATTTAGAGTTACCAGCCTCAAATATTACCAATTAACAGGATCTCAAATTAAAGCCATTAATAAGACTTTACAGAGGATAAGTAGCAGACACACCTCAATATCAATTGTTCAAAGTAGATTTGCATATTTTGGATGTATTCAGCATTGTTTTACAATGTAGAAATAAATAAAAATCAAACAATGTAATTAAAGGTGTGTCCAAACTTTTGACGGTTACTGTACGGTATACTGTATATCTCAAACATATCCCAGTGTTTTACTAGTGCTTGTGTACCATCCAAGTAGAAGTTTTCTCTGTAAGCCATGATCTGACTGCCCGCTTCACGTCTAAAAGGCTGGCCTCCCAAGAAGTCCTTTAATGGCCCAAACATATGGAAATGGTCATGACTGGGGATGTGGCAATGTGTTAACTTCCTACAGACACATGTGTCTCCTCTGCAAGTTGGGATCAAGTTATTCATCAATTCTCAAGGATTAGGAGTTCTACTCACTGAATGTTAATGGGATCGACTGCAGAGGACTCAGAGTCACCTTGGCCAAAATTGTCATTTCTAGACGTAAGCCTACTTTATAATGTTTGCAAGATTCAAAGGTTTTACTGTGCTTAAACTCTTCTGGTTCTATGCCTTGTTCTCAATATAAATCCCAGTTTGACTTGAATGCCTGTGCTATTTTATCACAAAGAGACACTGCTAGTGCCGTTACAGGAGAATATGGATATCTCAAATAAGGCATAATCCAGGTTTTACTGTTAGCTCCTATAAACAGAAAACCAATTACAATTTAACATACTGTAGACACACAAGGTCAGATTCCTGAGAAACCCAAAGTAGAATTAGTGTTGCAAATATTGGTCTCAAAGTTCCAAAATGCATTGCAGCTAATCAATGGATAGTCAACAATAATTTCTAGTTACAGCATACAAGATGATGAGCATGATGGACTGACAGGTGTAAACTCGTTTGTAGAACAAACCCTGGACAGACTAAAGATTAAAATGGAGGTAGTTCATAATAGATTTTTTATTTTACAGAATGACTGTTTCCATAACCTGTACGATTTATCCTGAGTAGTGTCATGGGGGCCTGGAGCCTATCCCAAGGAACTTCAAGCACCAGACAGGGTACACCCTGGAAAGGCTGTCAGCCCATTTCAGGGCACAAGCACTTACACACAGTCACACACCATGGGCAATTTGGAAACATCAATCAGCCTGCAATGCATGTCTTTGAAATGTGGAAAGAACTTGGCCGAAATACAAAAAAGGCAAGGGGAAAACATGCAAACTCCATGCACACAGAGCAATTTGAATCCCTTTACTTTGGGGATGCGAGATGTCTTCTTCTACCTGACTTCTTCTTCTTTGTCTTTTGGCTGTTCCCTTTCAGGGGTCGCCACAGCGAATTATCTGCCTCCATCTAACCCTATCCACTGCATCCTCTTCTCTCACACCAACAAACTTTATGTTCTCTCTCATTACATCCATAAATCTCTTCTTTGGTCTTCCTCTAGACCTCCTGCCTGGCAGTTCCAACCTCAGTATTCTTCTACCAATATATATTCACAATCTCTCCCCTGAACATGTCCAAACCACCTCAATCTGGCCTCTCTGACTTTATCTCTTTATCTCCAAAACATATAACATGGGTTGTCCCTCTGATGAACTTATTCTAGATCGTATCCATCCTTGTCACTCCCAAAGAGAACATTGGTTGCATGACTTACAAATTATTATTATTATTATTATTATTATTATTATTATTATTATTATTAATAATATACTAGACACTGAGAAGCCATACCATTAAATCAATTACTATTAAAATTGCCAAGGTTCCCCTTGTGCCACCAGGGTGGCTCTGTCTCTCGAGGCAATAGTCCTCTGGGGGTATGCTGGGGTGTCTGGCACCAGACGTTGGCAGCAGATCCTTTGGGTGCTGTGGGTTGCAGGGTGTGGCCTCTGTGTGTCCGGCACATCCCACGGGCAGACAAACGGATTAGGATCTAGCGAACTTGGGGCCCAGTTTTTGCAGAGTTTTGCTGCTTCGTTTGGGCTGTTCATGTAGGAACAGGCCAAATGACCTGGTCTTTTGTCCCTGCACACATGGGTGAGCCTTGGGTGCACATGATTTTGTCAGCAATTTGATGGAGTTTAGTTGGCGATAAATGTTGTTTAAGTCACCCGGTGGTGATCTTAATGTTATGGCTGATCAATGTAGAAATATAATAGTAGATATAATGGCAGATACAAATATAATGACAGTGATGTAGTTTTGTAGAGTATGATACATTAACTATGCATTAGTTGAATTTATAGAAGGCATGGGTAATATGTGTGCATAATATTTGGATCATGATTATTAAGAGTCTGTGCTCATCCAATTAAAAAGATAAAAAGCAGGTATGTGTGTTACCTTGCTCATTGGAGATTGTCATGAGAAGCTGATGTTCCTGTTTGGTTGATTTGCTGAGTGAGATGAGCCACGAGCCTTGAGGACTGCTCAGCTTCCTAGAGAATGTACTCTCCAGCATCTCCAGCAGCCTGTCACCACTCTCCACACGAAACCTTTCCTGTAATACACACACACACATACACACATACACACACGCACACATTTTAAACCAACAGTTATCTGACAACAGTGAAACAGATGGGCTATCCATGAGGGAGAGGTTTGCATTTACAGTCATAATTGCACCTAGGTTATTTATTTATTTATTTAGTTTCAAAATAGGGACCAAATTAATGCATTATTCTAAAATGAAGATAGAGAGTGCAAAGCTATTAAGTCTGTTTTGGGGTTGATGGTACTTCAGTACTTGCACTTCACAAACATGAAATTGTAAAAAAACTGTAAATGATTTTTTTAAATCAAATATTGTTTACATTTATTGGTCCAGTACCAAATGATAAAATGCTAATTTGTCTGGAACTGAAGCTATAATTGATTTTTATTTGGTTTGTACTCCCACTTTGAACAACCAGTATGACCCGATTAGTCACAGGAACAGTAAAGGTGGGAAATTTTGTCTAAAGCAGGAATTGGCAACCTGCGGCTCTGAAGGTGAAAACTAAGAAAAATTTGTATTTTATTGAAATGTATTTTATTTTAGTCTGTTAGTTTTTTAAATGCAAAGATTATGGTGATTTTGCAACATTAAAATAAAACATTCATTTTTTGTCACTTAAAATATGCGTCACAACCGCCGACGCGACACCCCAGTTTTAATCAGATTGGCAGCGGACTGCACGCTCGAGTACACACGATTAAAGGATGATGGCACACAGAGGCAGACGGCATTTTATTGTTTGCTGCAAATGGATAATTTATGTTCGGCTTTTTATTTTATAAATTCAAGGAGGACTCAAATAGACATTGAGTATTTTAATTGAAAGTAACGTTCAATCCAGCGTCTTTTTTCCTGCTTTTTTTTTTCAATGTTTATGCTGCATGCAGAAATAAAATTTCTTTTTTTCTGTAGCAATTCATTGATTTCATAAATGAAACACACTATAGTTTTTTATACATAGCATTAAGGTAAAAAACGATATATGCAGTGTTATCAGGGCTGGACTCGGACAAAAAATCGGCCCAGGCATTTTGTCTAGAAACCGGCCCACTAGGTATTATTGGCAAAGCCATAAAGCCTTTGAATGAAAACAAACGCTGTTCTCTATGTATCAATACATGTTCAATACTATGTTCAATATGTATCAATCTAATGAACTTAAACCTACACCATCCTCCCTATTTTGGTATTCTAAACAGTACTTAGTGGAAAACAAAAGACTGCTTGGTCGAGTTAACCTCCTGAACTATCTACAACACATGGTGGAAACCTGAAATTAAGACAGAGAAGTCTAGAGGTGAGACATGATCATTAATGAGAATTAAAATCAATAAATTACAGATTGAGTGATAATTTCATAAACTATTTATTTACCACATCAACAAACAGCATGGCAGCACAAAATATTGATTTAAACATGGCAACCTTTAAAAAGTAAAAGGAGACAGAGAAAGAAAGTTGAGAAAGAGTAACACTTAATTGAATTTTTGATGCCATTTTACACACAGTACATGGCACAAGAACTGACAACACAACAAAACACAGAGATCACGATCGCTGGAGTGTCATTCAGAGACCTGGGCTGCCAAAACCAGCTAGATCGTAACACAAATGCACAGAAATCAATTATTTTTCTACAATAATTAAATAGATTCAACATCTTTCTTCAACATAATTTTAGACTGCACAGATGGTAAGCCTACTGGGCTTCCAGAGACTTAATATTTTTAGACTTAATATTTACTATAAACGATAATGGATTTCTATACATTTACCATCAAATGACCACTTAGGTTGTAAGATTCAGATAATTATTTAAAAGCTAGACATTTAAAATGAGAATAAGAAAGAAAAGTATTTCTTTGACTGTCTCCCCTGGCCAAACTTTGCTAGACCCGCCCCTGCACAGTTACCAGCTGTCAGCTATGTAGAAAAGGATCCTGGTGTTATTTGTCTCTCAGAAACAGTTTATAACTTCCCTTCAAACTCATTCATGTCACCTAAAAGATAAACCTGTTTCTCCATCACCTGTTCAAATCGCGTTCCTTTTCACTTCAATACGTAATGCGTAATATTTTCTCTGAATACGGGCCGATTACGTTTTTTACGTTTGACAACCCACATTAACTAAACTTATCAATAATTCACTCTCAGTAACATCATAGCACCAGCATAGAAACTCTGTCATCATGCTAACTAGTACACAGTAGGAGTTATTGTAACTGACTGTAAAAAGTTAGCAAGCACAACGAAAATAAGCTACACCTACTTGGTTTATAAGTTTTTTTATGGTTTTACTTGGTTTTACTCCTCGGGTCTCTCCTCCTCTTGCCTCCCCTTTCACTCTTCAACCTGCGGCTGCTGGCCTTCATCACTTGCTAATTTTACTGAAGTGGAAGCTCCACTATAGCCACCAAACAACTGTGATATTTTAGCACATTTGGCAGCATCTGCCTAAAGCGCTAGTTTATTTTTGGCCCTAATTTTTTCGGCTCCTCCTGCTCCTTCGCGGTTTTTGTTTTCCATATTTGTTCAGCAATGATATGTGATTGCTGAGCCGTTGCAAGGGGGGGGGGGGTGCATCTGACCTCCTCGGCTGTAATTGGTCCAGCCCAGAGTCGATCATGACCAATTGGCCAATCCGCCACCTTTATTAGTTTATAACGTTACAAAAAAAAAAAAAAAACATCGGCGGCCGGCCCACAAAAGACGAAAATCACCATCAGCCCACCGGGCAAATGCCCGGTATGCCCTATGGCCAGTCCAGCCATGAGTGTTATGGTTGACGACCCCTGGTCTAAATGGTTACAGATGTAGTAGAGGCCCAAATTGTGGTATAATTGTTTGGAGAGAAACTTATAACCTTCCCCTATTTGCAAAATCTTAAACAACCCCTCATTTCTTTATATTTTGCTTCCAAAGAGCCAGACTTTCTTGCAGTTAAAAACAAATATATAGTCTTGAGAAATTCAGTAGTTTTCCAGGCATCCTGAAGGACTTTTTTGGCTTTTATTTTTAGCAAGTTTTCAGCTTTCACTTTCAGTCCAGTTTTTTAGATAAATGTTTTTTGTTTGTTAAGCCACACAGTGACCTATGCATCATTCAAGCATAAAAAACAACTAATTGAGGCATGGACCAATAAGAAACATTTGCAGATGTTGACTGATGATCAGGATCAGTACTGATTACATCCTGAATGTTGAGTGGTTAAAACAGATGAGCGGGAGAAATGAGGTTACTGCCGAACATAAACTATACATTTTCAAATTGTACCTATAGGAATCCTATATAATATATATCCTATATATTGTACCTGTAATCCTACATCATTTAATTTAATATGATATGAAGAAATTAGGAAGACTTTTGCACACTACTGTATTTCAATTTACTAAATGTTAATAGTGGTCCAGCTTGATGGGTTTTGCAAATGCACTTGACAATACAGTTCTTTTCATAATTGATCAAATCTATCAATCCTTTTACATCCATGAACACTATGGACAATTACACGCTCACCTTCCTTCATATCTACACTACATGTTGTACATTCACATCCTGGACCATTGCACAAAGACACTTTAATAACTTTGCACACCTACCTTCACAACTACACTACATGTTTACGTTTACATCCTGGACCAGTGCACAAAGACACTTTAATAACCTCTGCACAAAGACACTATGTTCTTTGCATATTTGCACACCCAGTACAGTATATTTCTATTTTTATGCACATCATATTTCTATGTACAGTATATTTCTATCTTTATGCACATCATGTTCCTATTTTTATTTTTAGTTCTATTTTTCCTAGCACATTTCTATTTTTATTTTTAGTTCTATATTTTCCTAGTTTAATTTAATTTTTCTATTTAATTTCTATCGTATTCTTTTTATTTATATTTATTTCTTATTTGTAAACTTTAATTCTCTTTTAGGGTCAATGGCAGTCGTATAATGCATTTCACTACATTTCGTACTGTGTATGTTTGTGTATGTGACAAATAAAATTTGGATTTGAAGAGCTATTCCAGAACAGCTGAGTTTCGTGTCTTCGTGTTATTACCTAATTACCTAATGGCATATGTGTTATTTTAAAGTAAAAACTGTACTGTATAAGAAATATATAACCTCACTAGACAAAAAGTGACAAGAATGTCCCGAAACAGTCTTAGCTTCATTTGTCTCAACTCCAGACAGTGAAGTTATTTCGACCATGGCTGTTTTTTAAACACTCATGTCCAACATATGCTGCTTGTGCTTGTGACAAAACAGACGCCCAATTTAGAGTCTAATTACTTCAAATCCTTCTGTGTCAAGTGCTGATTCATTTGGCCAAACAGGATCTGGAGGGGCTAAGTCTCAGAGAGAAAGTTGGCCTTTATTCAGGATTCAGCTTCTTTTTAGCTACTTTTGCTAGTAATCATTTTTTAAAAAGGAACTGCAGACCACACTCAGACGATAGGCTTTTAACAGTACTTAGGATTGAAGGTCAAGAGGGAAAGAGTTTTTCCACCGCTTGAGCAGCCTTTTAAATTAATTTTAAAGAAGTCTAGTTTTGGGTACATGCATTTCTTTCCTGTCTCTTTGTACTTAAGTTTGAAGTGAATGCCATTGCATTTATAAAGTTGAAAATTACATTATATATGAACTATTTTCGTTGCCGCATTTGTTTGATAATACTTCCTATACCCTGTGGACCCTCCCCTAGTTGGCATGCCGTCCATCGCAGCACGCAGATGTTCTGTGCAAAATACCGAACGCCATGCTGATTGTAATTACATGCCTGGCAGTTGCCATGACGATGAACGAGCACCTCGTGTTTTGCTATTCTGGAGTGGGTGCGGACAGAGAGAGGTGTGTGCGTGTGTGTGTGTGTGTGTGTGTGTGTCTGCATTTTTTGTGGCCAGTCTGCTGCAGTACCATTGGCAGAGAATGTGATTAAAGAATTTTTGTGCTACTGCTGAAACTGCTGTTACTGCAGATAGATAGATAGATAGATAAAGAGAGAGGGGGGGGGGGGGAGAATATAAATATCAGGGGTGGGACAATACTGAGGCATTAAAAGTGTACTAGCACATTTGTATTTTGGGGATCTGAGATAGTTATACCATTAGGGGCATATATTATACACTGTAATATTTTTAAGCAAGGTTCCCTATTTTTATTTAAAGACTTTAAGAAAGAATATGGTCCTCATGCAAATAACTGAATAACAAATCTTAATAACACAATGAACCTGAGAAATTCAGCTTGTATTCCTTAACTGTACAGAATTCAGGAAGTACTAGAATGTGTTTCCAATTTAACATTTAATCCTAAATCTAGATATACAAGTCTGGTTTCCTCCAACTAATAGCACCATCAGGGGCAGTGTACAGTAAGACACCTGAATGCATTCTTGTATAAGAAGGGCATGCAGGTCTGCAAAGTAGTTTCAGGAAGGTCACATATATATGAACACATATGAGAGATTCGCATTAGGTAGCACGGTCAGGTCATGTTCTATAGAAAGTTTTCACAGAGCTGGTGCAAGTTTTATATAACAAACAAACCCTGTTATTTTAATACAGGGTTTAAAAAAAAAACCCTAAAGAAGTTATATATACCATACAGCCGAAAGGATTGTGAATACCTGATCGTCATAGGCAGTTGGCAGTAAGCTTTCTATTTATTTCAGTTACATCTTTTGAAAGATCTGTGTAATCATGGACTTCAGGGTCTTAATTAAAGTTCATGTAGGTAATACCAGGGGCGTCCACAACTTCAAGTTAAAGTGATGAGACTCTTAGAAAACATTTAAATGGTGCAAAACTAATAAAGAAAGCTGTACATTTGTAAATGGCAGTCCCCGCTGAAGTGACTAAAAGCCCACTGCAGTTGTTCCCAGTAACATTTAGTGAGTGGATTGAATAACTTGTCACTAACATAGACAAAGAAGAGACACATCTGTCTGTGAGAACTGTACACACAATCGCTTACCAACACCACTTGTACATTTCATGAACTCGGCCAGGAGTTGTTGCTACACTGCTGTACAGTCTTGACCTTGCTTCAAGCCATTCCCACATTTTTGGTCCATTAAAGGAGGGAGGCCAGTATTTCTGACATAAAGCAGGCCGCCCAATCAAGGCTACAGTCTATTGAGAACTATCTACCTTGATAGTAAAAAAAAAATCTGCAGTCTCGGTTTGACTTGACTGCCACTTTTACCATAATGGTTACACTCATCATGAATATTACAATACAGACAAAGTATGGTGTTTCTTTTCATTTTAAGTTTTCTTTAAACAAGAATGCTTTGAGCTCAGTTACTGAAAAGACATATTGATAACAATGGTCCACAAGGGGTAGGCCTCGGAAATGAAAGTAGCTACATTTTAACAGAATTGAGTGAATTATAAAGGAAAATTAAGCCCTAAGGGTTAATGGGCTCCGGTTTCCAAGATACAGCTTTAGGTCAAAACTGCATCAGAATAATTCAAAATCATGAGGGGGTGTGTGATTATTCTCCATAACTTTTCTGAAAAATGTAATATAAAGGTAAGTTATAGTGCCACACCAATCAAGATAAATGTATCCTTATAAATTAATTGATAACGTAACTTTTCATTTATTTATTGAGTTTTCACAACATTTTCATGCTTTTTTCATGAAAAACTGACCGAATTGCTGCTGGGTTTATCCAATTGCTATGTAGATTTACAGACTATTAAGAGATAACCTTAAAATTATATAGTTTTAAAGATTACAATATGTATGGTAAGGAATATGAGATCATTATAATTACAGAATAAACCTCTAACATCTTTATTTAGTATCTACTGTAAACAGTGCTTTTTGGTTTTCTCTTGTGAACTGCATTATGATTGTTCCTGTAAATATTCCAGCAATAATCATTAAACATGGACTACATTTTGCTAGGCATCTTTTCTCCATGCCTGCAATAGCCTGGTGGAATCTCTCCTGATGGTCATCACTCACTGCCCCACAGTTCAAATGGAAATAGTATGAATGCAAGTGTAAGAAGTGAATTTTCAGTGACATGTTTGCACTAAGTGCTTTGTAGGACCTAAGCAAATGTCTTTCATAGATGCTGAAAGAGAAAAGAAAAGAAATGCTGTTCCCGAGAAACTACTTTGCCACAGATTGAAGGCTTCTCTTCCTCCTTTTTCTTGTCGCACAACAGACGATCAAACATCTCTGAGAAGTTCTCTAATCTGTGGACTGTCAAACATGCCTTATTTGATTTTAGCTCCCTTAAGTCTTGGAAACTTTTCATAGAAATATTGGAAAGCTGGTTTTGTTTTGTCCATAGCCAAAGCAAAGTTCTTTATCAGGCCCAGTTTTATATTTAATGCTGGTAACAAAAAGAGCTAGATTTTGAACTTGACAAAATGAGGAGAATCTCAGGCTTAACTTTAACATTCATAAAGAAAACTGCAGTTTTTTTTTACCCTGCAGGCCAAGCAAACAGCCTTTGAAACACCACAGAGTTTCCACTAATGTTCCTCATACTTTATACACCTCAGCAGCTGTTTCATGTTTTCGTATGTTCCTTTCATGTAGACTGCGTGCCTCGACTTTCTCGAGAAGTTATGAGGCATCATGATCATCAGACATCCCACTTCCCTTGTAGGCAAATATACTCGCCAATGTATAAATCTTTAGCATAAAATATCTTGAAAACTTTAGCCAACCAGCTACTTTCTCCTGTGTTTTTTAATTCATCTTATAAAAATATGTAAGAATTAGCATGTTTTATCCCGGGGGTCAATAATTTCCAAGACCAATGTAATCTGTCACATTTTGTCATGTAAATCATGTAAATTTTAGATGCAGTAGTATTTTTAGTCATTATTTTTTTATTGTACTACATTTGAATGATTGACACAGCAGACCATTTAATCCACACAACAATTTGGCACAGGTTTTACGCTGGATGCCCTTTCTGACGCAACCCTCCCATTTTATCCAGGCTTGGGACCGGCACTGCATCCAAGGCTTGGGACCAGAACTGCCCCTTATATTATTATGATAGCCTTTTTCATCTCAGATGATTGCCAGGATAAAAAATATAATGTCAGGGCAGAATGTGAAAAAAGAGTTCATGCTTTTGTCAACTGCAAAAAGGTGCATAAACAATTCCCAGTTAGTCTAAAATGCCTTTAATGTCTTTTAGCATCAGAAAATTTGACCATATTATCACTATCTTATCCATGCTACATTGCATAATCTTGGGCAGAAAACCTGGATTCAATCAAAAGATCACACAATGGTCATCTGACCAGAGCAACACATGGCAACATCTAACAACTTTAAGGCCAAATGGGACAACCTCAAGTTCAGGTAGATACGTTTTGACCTTTTGTTATAAGGCTTTTAAGTGAAGCATCTCTTGTTAGATATTGATTATCTCACTTTCAACTAGACTAATTTTGTAAGGAATGTCTTTGTGTGCTTGAGCTCCTTTTGCTGGGACAAAGACTTTTTTGTGGTCCAGTTGTAGGCTGATGACCCACTTCTGAAATTACTGCAGTTCTAGCAAGGCCTACTGGGATCACTGTCAGGACTGCAGTCAGAGCATAATCAACAGTTGCTGATAGCCTTTTTTATTGTTAGAGAGCTTGTCTTAGTTTATAATGAGCCCAAAACACACAACCCATCTAAATGTATGAAAAATATAAATGTGCCAAAAAAATCAGTGAATTGATGTCTTCTGGAAGGCCTCTCATTGCTGGGTGCATACAGGAGGTCCAAATATTTCAGTACTTTTGTGCAAATGATGACCTTCCTTGGTCATTTTTAGCACATGACAATGGAGGATCCTAAATGTAGAAAACCTTTTAAGCTGTCTCAAATCTGAATTTGAATGGGCACTCATGTCCTCTATCACTGGCATCAACACCTAAAAATCTGATGTAGTCTCTGCCAGCCAAGCATGCCAAGTCAACAATACCATCACTATGTGGTTAGCTATGACCAAGCCAGACACAGCTTTCTTAACACTATCTATATCAAGGCAGTGAACACATAGATGTAGTCTAGCCTGGCATTCCAAGAGATTCAGGCACACTGCACAAGTTCTGTGACAGTAGCTACACACTTTCACAGCATGTGAACAGTGGGGGGATGATCCAACCCAAAATTTAGTAAAGCAGACAAAATGCTGCTGACTAGTGGGAATAAAGCTAAAAATAACCTGGCTCTGCAATTACCAGTGTATGGTATGTCAAGGGAGTACCCGCTTGCATATTTAAATGAAGTCAAACATGTACACAGACATAGGTAAGAAAGACAAAGAGAAATGCCTGAGGTATTTATGGGGGCATTTATGCAAATATTGTGCCTTACATCACTATTTTAGCTTATTTGAAAAATCTCGACATGGAGATTCTTACAAGGTTGTATTGATGTGCTATATGTCAATCTTGGAAATCTTTCAAAGAGGCACAACAGAAAAGCGTTTGCCTTGTTTTCAAATGCGGAAATCCCGAAAACTCCAGAGTTGTCCATTACTTCTTTGTAGAAGAAATTGCATCTTACTAAAGAGGGATGGCAATTTTAGAAAGCATAATTACTATGATATATATCACACTAAAGCAGAAGTGTAGTTTCTGGCTTCAAGTGGTTTAAAGGAACAATGTGCCAGTGTGATATGGAAGAGCTAGTAAGTGAGGATTGGTAAAATAGTCATTTGTCAGAAAACAGATGGGGAAAAAAGAGACAATTTGTATTTCTGAATGTCTTTCTAATAAATAATAGAATAAATAGAATAACTTTTAAATGCAATTACTGTGGTACACCAGCGACTGTGATGCCAGCTTGTAAGGTTATCATAATATAATAAATTTATCATATTGTGTTATACCTAATTCCTTTCTATGGTGGTGAGCATTCTCTTATGTATTCTGTGCAAGAATGCTGTCTAACACAGACACTTTTTGTTAGTTACTTGAATAAATAATGCTGTCAGCATGTTACTGGATGCACTGATATTCCCAGTAGGTTCACCCCAATTACTGCAGATATGCCCCCTAAAATATGAACAGTGGATAACAAACTAAAACAAACTAAAATATAACTGCAGACATTGACATAAAAATCCAGGTTATTATCTTTAAATCATGCATTTGTAGGCAATTAAATGTTCTCAGTCTTTGTTGGTTTTTAGTCTCCAGTGTAGTTAAACTGTGGCGCAGATGCCAACTCAAGGATGCATTACAATGGTATGAATACTGTACTTGTAATTCTTTACCTCTTGTTACCTACTGAATCACTATAGCTTCTGTAGCAAGACCATTAAGTTGGTTTATTTATGACCATAATATGATTCTTAAAAAAATATCATAATTATCGATCCTTTGGAAACAAGACACATATGTGACTGAACCACAAATTTTAGGTAAACACCCAAGATCTAGTAGAGACAAGAGACAAGATACATGACTTAAACTTGTATGTAACTGGCTATGTTCACATTACCATACGTAAGTGACTCAATTCTCATTTTTCAATCAATTCTCATTTTTCAATCAATTCTCAATTCTCATTTTTTTTACCCCCCATTTTTTTTTACCCTAACATCAGTTAGCGCTGGTGTGAGGATTTCTTATCAGCAGGTAAAGTGACATATCTGGTTTTGTTTATTCATCTAGACCTCAAGAAAACCCCCTGAATAACTGCTTGCCATCCTCCAGAGCTAAGTCCCAGGCATATTTTTACTAATATCAATTATCCTTAGTTAAAAATGAATGAGTGGTCACAAAGATTAGATAACAAGAGCAAAGGCGTATTGATGTGCGCATGCGTGCCGTTTTAGAAGAGAAATGCAACGACATTAGAGTCAGATAAAAATCACAAGTAATTATGAATGTCAACTGTCATAGCATGTATCCATCATCACGATCCGATCTGACCGAAAAAAACTGAATTAAACAATTTGGCTTCACAAAACCATACCCCGGGTTATAACACAAGCCACTCTGATTCACTGTCACAAAATAAGCATGTGGTATTCACACTCCTAAATAAGACACTCCATAAAGGAAACAGTTGGAAACTGATCTAATTGCAACATGATAAAATTATCATGCTATTATTATAATGTCAACATTTGAAAAGGACAAGACAGGAACTTACACAATCGTAATCTTCTGACATATTGAGAATGACATAGCCTTTTCCTGCCAGATCACTCCAGTCAGCACAAATTACCTAGGAAAAAAAAAAAAGGAGTGAAATGGAATGTGACAGATGGGAGAGACACGTGACACTGAAAGTGATATCTCATAGTTCTGCTAACATTAGTTACATAAAATAGTGAATCATTAAAAATAATTAGCAACATTTATTATTGACAGGCAGAAAGAAATTGAAAAAAAGAAATGTCATGAAATTACACAAATGTGCCTCATTATATCCATTCAACTGATGAATAAATCCTAGCAATTTCTCTCTCTTTTTTTTAAATGTGTTTCAGGCAACATTATAACTGGGGAAAATTACACAGAATTTTCTCTGAATACACTGAACATTTGTTCATTTGAAAAAAAAAGGAAAATTGCCTGTATTTTTACTGTAGTAAAAATGTCTATGGTGCATAATTTATTGTTACTATTTGAATTATTATTTCAAATATTAGAATTTGTTGCTTTAAAAGTTGACTAGATCATGCAATATTCTTCAATTACTTTGGCATATATTGCGATTGCGTTTTGAACTGATATGTAACTATTAAATGTATTTTTAGCAGTGATGGAAATCACCAGGGACCAGCCAATTCGATATTATCACGATATCAGGGTGCCAAGTCAATTTGCAAGTCTGTATATATCATGATTTTATAAATATTACGGAATTACTTCTTTTTTTCTTTTCTTTTTTAACAGTTACAAATAATGCACATTGCCTGCCAATGTATGAATAGTTTAGAGCATAAAATACATTTTGAAGTCTAGTATTTAAATGTATTTATCTAGGCTAAAAGGAAATAATGGCACAAATTACAACATCAGAAAGATGCAATTAAATGATTGCACAAGTCCATATCGCAGTTTAGATTTTTATGCGAATAAAAGCACTAAGTTTAAAGACCATTACTGGTCATATAATTAAAGTTAAAGTTAAGCCTTTATTTGTCACATATACATTACTGCACAGTGAAATTCTTTCTTTGCATGTCCCAGCATAACTGGGGTCAGAGTGCAGGGTCAGCCATAATACAGCATCCCTAAAGCAGATAGGATTATGGGCCTTGTTTAAGAACCCAACAATGGCAACCGTGTGGAGCTCAACCCACCAAACTTCTGATCAGTAACTCAGTGCCGTGGTCCTCTGAGCTACATATTATTACCCACATATTATTTATAACATCTGATCTTGAGCAAGGCCCATAATCCTATCTGCTTTAAAAAGCTTTCACAAACTGCTTGTTTCTTTTTAATAAGTAATTTATGTAATTACATGGGTTATTTAATTAAAACAATATTTTTCAGCTGTTTATGTACTTATGAAATCCATCCACCCAACAAAACCATCCAAACTCCCACCTAGCCATTCTTCCAGCCATCCATTCAAACTTTCCATCGATTCAAAATATCTATCCATCCACTCATCAAAACCATCCATGTACCCACCTATCCACTCACACTCTGAATCATTTAAATTATCCATTCATTCAACAAAACCATCAATCCATCCATTTAATCAAGTCATTCATCCCTTTAAATTTTCCATCCATCCGTCCTTCCACCCATTCAAATTATTCATCCATCCTCCCCACCCCCCCCCCCCCCCCCCCCCCGACTCTCCATCACGTCTACTTACCTATACAACCACCATTTTATCCATCCATTTATTTACCTGCACTTCTTCTTGAGAACCATGCAGGAGATATTCAGTGCCTCCATGACGAAGCTCAGACTCTTCTGATTCCTCCTCATCCTCACCTGCTTCATGCCAGGCTGTCTCAGTAAAGGCCACAATCGGTGTGTCTGAATCTGCTGAAGAAGGCGGCTTCCAAACATCTATCTCTTGTCCATCTACCTCAGTTGGGAATGCCACAATCTCCTCATTTTCCTCCTCTTCCTCTGAGTCATCTTGGTGGGAGTCATCAGGCTGTAAGGGCCCTTGGCTAGGCAACATCCCTATTTCTGGAATGGTAGATGCCTGGGTAAGGATGTTCTCTGTTACATCATCAAAGTCCTCCTCAGGGCTGTCAGCAGCAGCTGTGGCTTCAGGCAGGGGGTTATTTGGTCCAAAGAACCCAGCCATGGACACAGTGTTGGAGGAGTGTGTGTCTGTAATGGAGGAGTGCATAAGTGGCATGGCAGCTGTGGTAGACAGTGAGGAGGAAGAATGGACTGGAAAACCACTGGCCTCAGACTCCCTCTGCCACTGCTCAGTGTCTGAAGCTTTAATTGCAGGGAGGAAGAAAGATGAGGAGGAATTATGCTGCTTGGGAGCTTTGCGAAGGGTGAGAGATGAAGGACGAGAGGAGGATGGATTATATCCTGAGAGAAACATTGGGAAAAGGATTTGTAGACATTGTGTTTGTAATTGTCATTCATGCTGTATAGTTGTATTTTACAAAAAAAAATAATAATTAGGATGAACAGAGATTAGAGTGGAGATTAGCAAGGAAACAAATAATTTGATGGATGGATGGATGGACAGATGATGGATGGATGGACAGATGATGGATGGATGAAAAAAGAGACAAAGAGATATACTATATACTCTATGCTATCCAATACTATACTTTTCCGACACTTTGCCTCGCTATATTTCACTATTTCAATGTGTAGATTGTTGTATAATGATTTAAATTATTTATTCCAAGGTAATGTTTTTTTAATAAACAGCAAGTTAAAAATAAGCTTTCAATAAATCACTATATATTTTTATCAAGGCACCTCCTGGATGTCTATCAAGGATGGAGAGGTACTCACCTTAAATAAAAATAAACAGCAATCAAAAAGTTTGGTAAATTGACCTCACATCAATAAGATGCTGTTAGTATTAGAAAGTATAAACTCCTTAAAACTCTAAATAGAAGTTTATAAGTTAACTGTAAAATTTGTTCATTGCATTCCCAGTTTTGGTTAGAACTAGTCTTCTGCACAATTTACACACAACTATGCTCTGACCGATAAAAAAAAAAATGCAGCTGAAGAGTATGCGGTCTTCACTGACTGTGTATACCGCGAAGGCCGAATCGATATAAGATGTTCTGGTCTATGGAGCTAAACATTAATTGGTTGTGTAGCACTTAACCATGTTTTACAAAAACAAGTCTTAGGGAACACATTTCATGTAAGTCCCCTTGTTTTTTTTATCATTTTTAAAAGTGTTTTATTTTTATGCTATATTTTATTCTTTTATTATATATCTATTTTATCCTCTGATCCTGTATTCTTCATTATTTCTATCAGTCTCTTTTCCAGCTTGCAAAGAACATTGAGATAGGTTGGGCTATAAAGCATACACTGTGGCAAACTTCATCTTTAGATGAATCAGGCTTCAAATGTTTCCTTCGGGAACATCTGAATTGAATTACACCAATGGTCTCTTACTGCTATGCTTCTAAACTATTTTTTATTGTTATTGAGGAAGTGACTATCGCAGTAAACAGTATATCATTATCATTCTATCACCCAGACCTACATAGGGAGATGTAGAGAGTGGAGTACACTAAAAAGCCATAACCACCCTTCTAATATTAAGTAGGTTCCCTTTTGCCATCAAAACAGTAATAACCTGTGGGTTCTGACAGCTTTCTTTTGGAACCAGCATTAACCTTTTCCTTAATTTGAGCTACAGTAGCTCTTCTATTGGATCAGACTACACAGGCCAGCCTTTACTTCCTATGTGCATCAGTAAGCCTTGTTTACCATGACCATGTTGCCAGTTCACCAGTTTTCCTGTATGGTATATTCTGACCACTGCAGACTGGGAACATCCAGCAAGAGCTGCAGTTTTAGAGTTGCTCTGACCCAGTTATCTAACGATCACAATTTGCCCCTTCACACAGTAGCTACAGCTAAAATATCTCATTACACTAGCAGCTGGAAGTGTGTGGAATATATTACGCAGGAACTGAACCTTCTTTGCTGACATTGATATGATGGAAGCATGAGGATTTGAGTGTCATCAACAAGGAGACATTGTTATGGCTAGGAGACTAGATCAGAGCAACTCCAAAACTGCAGCTCTTGTGGGATGTTCCCAGTCAGCGGTGGTCAGGATATACCGAAAGTAATAATGTTACGTGATGTTATGGCTGATTGTTGTAAGTCACAGAAGCGTAGATTTTAGCATTTAATTAAATCAGCCTCAATAAACCAGGCCCACATATTTACACTTATCTAGCTGACACCAAGAAACAAATCACGGCAAGAAGAGATGCTTACTGACAGAATAAGAAGATGTGAAAAAAAGAGAGTAGGAAGGTAGAAAGGAAGAAAAAAGTAAGCAAGTAAGAAATGGGACATATGAGAAAGGAAGAAAATTCAACAAAGACGTTCCATAACATGAAGCAATCTTATTTTATAGCAAAAGGTGATTTTTTTCATGTGACATGATCAGTGAAGTTGCACCATGAGTAAAATGGATGTGTTTAACAGATTTCTGAAGAATGTCGAATCTGAGAAAAAGGATGTTTAATGATGTTAACAAAGCAATTATGAATAACAAATACCTGTTGCTTATTATAAAATGGGACATTATGGGATTTAAATTGTTGTGTGAACACCATGTCATATACTTAACAAATCTTTGTGGTATACTGTAGTACAACCATATGTTTAACTTTAGAAATCTTTTTTTCTCTCTTGCTCCTGCTCTCACTAGCACATTCGAACCTACCAATGCTGGAGGTGCAAGATGACGTGCTAACCACAAAGACAAGCACACCCCAAAATTAGCAAAAAAAAGGTAATTGTCAGAGAAGCCTGTTGTTGCTGAATAAGAATCTGAGAATAATACACAATCAGAACTGTAATTACAAATTTGCAAGGTGAGATAATATAATGAATGCAGGTGCTTCAGCATAATTAGCATCATGACAGTGTTTTCATACAGCAGTGCGACACAAATCTGTGTATGCAGGTGTTATCTGAGCACCTGTACTCTGGCGCAGTTTAATACAGAAATTTATTTTATGTGTCTAAATCTGCAAAGCTGACTGCAGCAAACAAACTTCAGAGCATCTCCATTCACCATCCGTCAGGGAAAAGCTTGTGGATGCTGTTCTATATACCTTTATTTTCTCTCTCTCTCTCTCTCACACACAAACACACACACACACACACACACACCAAGCTTATACTGGAAAAAAGTTTGACAGAATAAGTGTCTCAGTGGAAAACACCTTCACATCTCAAGCATGCCAGCTAAAAATATTTGGGTTGTTTTTAGGGGCATCGAATCCCACACGTCTTGGCGAGCCTTGATAATGCAGCTGTGTTTAATCTTTCATCCTTACTGCCACACCGCAGGAGCATCAAATATTAAAGAGAGCTGCAATCTCGTTTAAACTGTTTAAATGGAAAAATCCTTCTTCAGAAATTAGTGAGGGAGAGGCAATTTATCATCACCAGCCTCTAAAGGCTAGCAGGAAGTAGTGATTATAAAATGCAAAAAAAGCATTTTAGCACTCATTTTCTCTTGGATAATCACTGTTTTGACATTCAGGCAATATTCTGGAATGGTGACTTTCACGCTCAAGATGGAGCTTCGTCACATGAATGACAGTTATAAGACCTCTTATGCTAATACTGATGACTCATGCTAGAATATAACACACTTCTCTAGCTGCATACAGGAATGGTCTAGAAATGCTTTATATGGCTTACCTAAGCACTGACTTCAGGATATGAGGGATATACATATTTTAATGGCCATATGACATTTCGACATGTCGGCCCATAGCAAAGAAACTAACATGAGATCTCATCTTGGAATCTCTTCTTTGTCTCTTAGACAGAAATAAGCAGTCTTTGAGACTTGAATGAAATTTAGGTGTTTTCTGCACACCAGCTCCTCAAAGGTGGCTCAAAGGTGGCTAAAATGTGGCTCATTATCTTTAAATCTCAAAGATAGTTTACATTTGGCTTGTGTGCGACTCACATATGCAGAAATGAGCCATCTTTGAGACTTGAATGAGATTTTAGTCGTTTTCTCAATCTTCTCAAATTTGTTTCAAATATGTCTCACTACCTCTAAACCTTAGAGATATTTCATATTTGTCTCGTGCGACTCACATATTTTCAGTTTTTCAAAAGCAGTGTCCACACATAAAGTATACAGTACTTGTAAATTGTGCATTTGGGTTTTCTGATATGTTCTGATATCATCCTTTTTAATATTTTTGCTTAGTCATGTGTGTATAATTAGTTAAAATAAAGTTTTAAAATTAGTTCTTTGTATTGAAGAATATATTCTGCTGAAAAAATGGCACTCTATATTGCACAATCCTGACACATATACAGTATTTATTTGAACATAATGCAAAGAATGGAAAAATGCTTTAGGGGGGCCATCTACACTTAAAAGTGTTAAGTACTTTTTTTTTCTTTTTTATATTAGATAGAGGGTAGATAGAGGGAAGGGTTAGTAGGTTGGATCTCCGAAATGAAGATATGTAGATTGTAGGTTGGTAACAACTAAAGCCAATTACAAAATTGCTTTGTAATAGATAAATGTTTTATTTTAAAGTCTAGCTTCTTTATTTAAAAAAAAATCCAACCACCTGTTATTTTATCATACAGTCCTTAGTAAATCAACATGACTAACCTTTTACAAATGTGTACACCTTAATGAATTTATTGAAATTAAACTGGCAAATGGCAAACTTACTTTACATTCTGTACAAATGTCATTACCAATAAATGAGTAAAATACAATATAAAGAATATTTTTTTTATTAAGAAATGAAGCAATGAGATAATGTTTGTAGTTCTATACACTTATCATTTAAGGCCAAACCTATTTTGATTATACATTTATGACTAAATGTTCAACATTTTTTTATGTCCAACCCTATTAAGCCTACAGTACATTAGGATTCTAATAAAGGCATATTTTCCACAATTTCTTCCACACATGCTCTAAGCCTGCAAATGTTTAAGCGGCCAGTGTGTTAGAGAAATCTGCAGGACATCACAAGGCCTCGGTGTCAAGTCAGCAAAAAAAACGCTTTATCCATCATTCATGCGATAGCGCACCACCTACTTTGCCTGCCGCAGATAAAAATGAAAAAGACCAACAACACATAGCTGACAGTGGAGGTGGATTTTACTTTTTCGCACCGAATTTAAAATTAATTATGATTGACAAGGAGTCAAAATTAAACTAAAATAATTAAACTAAAATTAAAGTAAGTTAAAACCACAAAGTCTGCAGTAAAAACACAACAATTGTGGTATACTTGACTGAAATTTACACAGCTTTTATTTGTTCTTAAATTGCAAAAGGAATTTAAATGCTACCTGTGGGTGGTTTAGCATGTTGATTAGCATATCTACTATAAGTAACTAACACTTGTGAGGTTGAAAGTTTTGTTTTGTTTTTTAATGGAAAAAATCAGTCAGCTAGTTACAGTATTATTATTAGGCATGCTTCTTCAAGTTACTTCTTACCTTTTTTTTCTTTTTCTTTTTAATAGTAAGTTAATGTTACTGCATGATCAGTTTTTGAAAAACAGTAGTTTTATTAAAGTGTTCAGTGTTTAACAGTAATTACCAGAACATGTAACTTTAGAGACATCGGTTAATTATATTCTATCAATTAAGACCGATATGTTTGTTTGTGGAAAAGTCATCTTGGTAATTATATACATTTTACTTTAACTGGGTTTTATTCAGAAGCATGACACCTTAGGAGACCAAGAATCTTATGGCATTATATTCCAAGTCTGAGCGCGGGGTTTGACATTTTAAGAGCAGACAAAGCACTCTATGCACGTGCAGTGTCCCAATTGCGCGCTCAACAGCTCGATTCTGATAAATCTCAATTGTTTTAATATAGTTTTTTGTTTCATTAGATACTAAGTAACTCCAGGAGTTGCAGACTTAGTGTGTGAATTGTAAATTTATTACACTTTATGCTGTTAGTTGAGGATTTTTGATATGTTCAATAAAACTGTAATATTTCTCATGCATCTGTTTCATGCATCTGATTTTAATCTCATTATGGTTATATATGGCTCATTTGCTTCTTTTTTAAATGCAGTTCTGTTTCTCATGTACATCTCAGATTTCTCAAATGTTTTTTAAAAGTATGTCTTGGGTTGTGTCTCAGTTATGTCTCTTTGTTTCTTCTATGTGGGGTTTAGGAGAAATAGAAAACACAAAGTCGAGCTTGTAATGAAACAGCTCAATTCAGTCTTATGAGACAAGAAAAAGCTCATTCTGAGCAACAAAATTTGCTATGGGGGAGAACATTCCTATGACCTTAGCTTCCTCTAATGTTATGTATACTACTTTCAATAAAGAAAGAAGAATTGTGCTAATGTAATATTTATGTATATTGTGATGAACAAAAATATTTCTGTGTGAATCCATGACTGGGATGGTATTTACAGTATACTTCACTAGTACTTCAAATTCTTAAAAAAAAATTAAACCTAGATAATGTAGC
This sequence comes from Clarias gariepinus, assembly GCF_024256425.1. Lineage (NCBI taxonomy): Eukaryota > Metazoa > Chordata > Actinopteri > Siluriformes > Clariidae > Clarias > Clarias gariepinus. Next base: position 11,620,323 of record NC_071122.1, read on the forward strand.
CTTCATAATATACAGGTTTTAGATAGATAACATAATACAGTATTGTGCCTAAAATAAATTCTAAATGTACAATATTTGTCATTCATTAGTTAATATGATTACCATCTCATGCTTGATACATCCTTTTCCATGAGACTGCAGCTCATGAAAAATATGCATTTTAGTATATACTCAACAACTACTTCATTAGATATACCTGCTCAACTGCTCATTAATGTAAATAACTAATCAGCTGATAACATGGGATAACATGCTGCTGATGATCTCAATCCCTTTATTAAGCCCTTTATAACCATGAGAAAACATACCATGTCACAAAGCTAATCTCATCTCAAACTGGTTTCTTGAACATGACAGTGCGTTCCCAAATTGCCTCCACAGTCACCAGATCTCAACCCAATAGAGCAGCACCTTTGGAATGTGGTGAAACAGAAGATTCAAATCATGGATGTGCAGCTAACAAATCTGCAGCAACTGCATGATGCTGTCATGCCAATTTAAACAAAAACTCGAAGGAATGTTTTCAGCACCTTGTTAAATCAATGTTATGATGAATTAAGGCAGTTCCAAAAAAAAAATGAGGTCTGATACAGAAAAATAAGTCCGCGGTAAACATTCGAGTTACGAATTTCCACAGGTATAAACCGACTGCAGGTCTACAAACATTCATAGATGCGAATAAATCGTGAAAGTAGCTTATGTGTATTGTACAAAAAATAGACACTGCAGTGCACCAGATAGCAATATTTACCGTATAAAATGTCGGTATACTGTATGTGTGTGCAAGTGAGAAATGAGTCGCCCTCAACGGTTTTAATGAATCAGTCTGGGAGAAAGATGATAAAAAATGGCTGTCCTGTAAAGCTGTCCTGATGATAAATGATCCTTATTTCGAAAAATCCTCAACAAGACAGAGTTCACAGTCCAATACAACTCTGAGACAAAATGGCATCTGACAAAATCGCTCAGTAAACACCATGTAGCGTTGTCTTTCTGGAGCTGCCTTTTAAACGAGGTTAGCTGACCCCGCTGATCCCTGCATCACCGGGATTCCCTTTGCGAGTCTCACGTGAGTATAATACAGAACCAAAACATCAAACCTGTGTGTTGCTTTACATTTTATATTTATATCAAAAGTGTATACCACCTCATCTCTCCAACATGGTTTGACTTGCAGTGAGACCACAAGTGACCACCCGGCGTTCCGCGAGGTTCTACATGGTCCACGAGCTTCCACAAGGATTGACAAAAAATGAAACGCTAAATCTTCCACGCAGAAAGATTGGAAACGCAATCTTTTAATTGGAAATGTGAATTGCGATAAACCACGAAATCGCACTGACTCCGCGTAGGTGCGATAGGGTTGTAAGACTCACTTTGTATGCCTAATGAAGCGTGTATATCCCACAAACCTTCAATCGATCCTTACCTAACATATTTTAAATATTGTAAAATATCTGAAATATTCCAAAAATGGCATGACCAACAAAAGTTATTTTCTGTGATATTGTAATTTTGACTGGAAAGTAGACTTTTAAAAAATAAAAGTGCCTTATTTTGTTTAAAAAAAAATTTTTTTAATTAATTTATTACTTTCCCATGACCACCCATATCACACTCATCAAATTTAAAACACTAATCAAACTATTGCTTTGATTCAAGCTTTGTATACCTAGCAAAGAATCTGCATCCAGACTGGAGTTGAGCTCTGCTTGACCATCCCACTTCCGCAATGCCAGAGGACCCTTATTCTCTTCACTGTCCTCGCTGAAGAATCCAGAACTCTCCTGGGACGTTTCTACCAAAGCCAGCATGGCAGGATTTTCTGCACCACGTCTGACACCATGGTGTTCTTCCAGACCAACAGAAAGATCCACAATGGGTTGAGATGAGGCGGAGGCGCTGGTCAAAGGTGTTGGACTGCCGTTAAGAACTTTAGAAAGTGTGATGAGCACAAGAGAGAAACCTGAAAAGGAAAGGGAAGAAATGATGTTACGATAATATGGTGTGGGGGACATTTTGTTCACAACTCAGGTACTTTAATATGAAGTTTAATATATAACTGTATTATAGATTGCGAGAATAGAAAGTAAAGACACATCCATTAGAGATGGGAATTACCAGGGAGCTCCCAATGCAATGTTATCACAATCCCGGGATGCAAGTTGAAGTTGTATTAGTTTCACGATTTTAGAAATATCCTGCTTTTAATTCTATACAAACTTAGCAAATAATTCACTCTAACCGCACAGAATGCTGTGCTGTGTGAAACGTTTAGAGTGCACCAGCTGTAAGATTATAGAGAAACAGCTACATTTTTACTACTTTAAACGCAAACATTCACTCATTCATTCATCTTCTATACCACGTATCCTGTGCACAGGGTCACAGGGGGCCTAAAGCCTATCCCGGGAGATTTAGAGCATGAGGCAGGGTTCGCCCTGACAGCATGCCAATCCATCTCACACACATATTACAGGCAATCTTTGGAATGACAGTTGAACTAATCTGCATGTCTTTGGACTGTGTGAGGAAACAAGAGTGCCCAGAGGAAAAGCACAGGGACAAAAGGCCAACTCCACACACAGTTCCAAGGCAGGAATTGAACCCTGGAGGTGCGAGGCCACAGTGCTAACCACTACAACACAATATCTCCTAATGAAAACATATCTAATTAAAAAGAATATTTAAAAAATTTATTTTGGATTGAGCACACAGATGGGCTTTTACACCTAATAAAACTGTAGTGAACTACATACTATCAAATATACTAGAATGTTTTAAGGAGCTAAGACATTCATTAAAAAATGCTAAAATAAATCATTTTAAATGCATGTAATTTAAAACATTTATATTGTTAAATAAATGTAAATGTATTTACCCATAAAACAAATATAATTAAATGCAATATTAACAAAAGTACTGTCATTTGCACTGGTAAATGGCCTTAATTTGCAGGCATAGTGCCCTATGATGGCCTGGCTTTCCATCCAGGATGTACACTACTAGACAAAAGTTTGGATACACCTTCTAATTACATGGTCTTTTTTTTTTTTTTTTTTTTTTTATAAATTAATGCTGAAGACATCTAAAATATGCAATAATGTCCTTTGAACATGTGATATTGAGATGTGTCTGCTACTTATGCTCTGTAAAGCCTTCATAACGCCTTTAATTTGAGGTGCTGTTAATTGGTGATTTCTGAGGCTGCTTTCCTGGGATGGTCTTCATGAGAGCCAGTTTCATCATGGTGCTTGATGGGTTTTTCAAATGCACTGTTGTTGCATCTATTCTATTCCAGAACAGCTGGCCTTCGCATCTTAAAATAACAACAGACTGTTGTTATTTAACTACATAACGCCATATGTTATTACATAATTGCGAAAAAATCCAGCATTGTTCCAGAGTGTAGAAAACAAATTTAAACTTGCGTTCAAACATTTGACTGGTACTATACATCTGCTCCATCCTCAGTGGTCTTTTGCATAAGCTGCACCTCCTACATGACCCTGAGCAAAACAAAACAGCTAATTATGATGAATGTTTTGTATGATGAAATGATCAAAATGGTCATTCAGTTCAAAAGTTCAAAAGGTTAAAAGTTCAGGGAGTGATAGATGGGTGTAGATGGCACCAGAAGCAAACAAGATAGCTTGTAATATGTATAACAATCACTATAAAATTGTTTGAGGAAAACATGCATTACTCAGTATGATTAGCTTGCTAGCATGTAGTTAACAAAAGACCTCTCAAAAATGATGTCATTCTGAGATCCAACTTAACCCTTCCAAGGTATTTGGAATACAACATGAGTATACAGAATTTTATTGTGTCCAGTGAGCTGAGCAACCAGTAAGGATGGTTAAACGCAAAACAAAATCTGATCCTTGTTTAAATTAAAGCCCAATTAATTTCTTCCCGCAGGCGATAAGGTCTCTCAACCACAACCACACCACTATGCAGAACTAACACAATCTTTTCAAATTGACCAAATCAATCAATCTTTTTACATCCATGGACACTATGGACAATTACACGCACACCTTCCTTCATATCTAGACTACATGTTGTACGTTTACATCCTGGACCATTGCACAAAGACACTTTAATAACTTTGCACTGCTACCTTCACAACTACACTACATGTTTACGTTTACATCCTGGACCAGTGCACAAAGACACTTTAATAACCTCTGCACAAAGACACTTTGTTCTATGCATATTTGCACACCCAGTACAGTATATTTCAATTTGTACAGTATATTTCTATTTTTATGTACATCATATTTCTATTTTAATTTTTAGTTCTATTTTTCCTAGCACATTTCTATTGTTATTTTTAGTTCTATTTTTCCTAGTTTAATTTAATTTTTTATTCATATTTATTTCTAATTTGTAAACTTTAATTTTCTTTTAGGGTCAATTGCAGTCGTATAAGCATTTCACTACATTTCGTTCTGTGTATGACTGTGTATGTGACAAATAAAATTTTAACTTGAACTAAGGATTGATACACCTACTGTAGTAAGTGGCTACTGAAAGTAAGTCAGGTATGGAGGAACAGAGCCATGACTTTAACAAACTCCAGGCCCAGCATAACATGCTGACAGTCCAGCAGTCTGAGGAGCACCTCCGAAGCAAAACTTTAGGTCCACCACCCATCTTATTTCTCTCAGGTGGTACAGCTGCCCATTCTTCCTAGCAAAATGCATGTCTTGCATGAACTGCACGTTTGAGATCTCCCCAATGGCTTAATGATATTGGGGTCAGGAGACTGTGACGTCCACTCCAAAACCTTCATCTTTTTCTTCTGTAGACATTGAAGGGTCAACTTGGCCTTGTGCTTTGGATCATCAAAAGTGTTCCATGCACAGCTTCCGTGTTGTAGAATGCAAATTGCCTGCCAGTATTTTTTGATAAGATTCTCCTGGCAACTCAACCACGCAGATAATTTAATTTAATAATTTTTTACAGAGATTTTTTTCTCTCAAAGTTGTTTGTGTTTTTTTTTTTTTGGCGTCCTAAACAATACATCTGGCAGTAGTGGATGAAATCTTTCTTGGTCTACCTGTGGTTTAGTATCAACAGAATCTCTTATTTTCCACATCTAAATCATGGTTTGAACAGTACAGACTGGCATTTTCAAGTGTCGAGATAGCCTTTTATATCCTTTTAAAGTTTAATTACCTTATTACACAAGTCCATTGGTAGTTTTTTTTCTTCCCCACAGTGCAGTATCCAGCCAGTCAGTACATCACCTCATGAACTAGGAAACTCACTATTTATGCTAAGACACTGATTACAATAACAATAAGTCACAGGTGTGGAAACCTCCCTTTAATTAAACCTGTGTCAGTTTACCTGTGTGCTTATAATGTGGCCAAACATTAAAAAATATGTAAACCAAATATGTATGTGATAATTAATGACTTCACATGCCACAATTCTTAAATAAGGAAAAAATACTTTGCATTGTCTGTCATATTTTACAAATAAATGGCAATGTTTAAAATTGCTTTCAGAGTATGCAAACTTTTGAGCACAACTGTATATGTGCATAGAGTTTGCATGTTTTCCCCATGCTTGGTGCGTTTCCCAAGGATACTGGTTTCCTCCCACAGTCCAAAAACATACTAATTGTCATTTTCCAAATTGCCCATAGTGTGTGCCCTCTTGTCCTGCGATGGATTGGCACCTTGTCCACGATAGACCCTCCCTAATGCCCTAAGTGCCCTGGGATAAGCTCCAGGCCTTCCACAAACCTACTGTACATAGGATAGGAGATATAGAGTATGATTGAGAGTGAGTGAAATTTAATTAAAAAAATTTTATTGTAACAGGCTACAAAATGCCTAAAGATGATTTTAAAATTCTTTATGTAACAACCTTATTTCCCCTCTAGTCTGTTCCAATCACTTAGCATTCAGCATCACCAGTATACTAATTACCAGCCTGATCATCTGTCATCATCTGCACCTGTTTCTTACTGGTTAGAGGGGTTTTTTTATGCTTGAAAGATTCATACAGTAGGTCACTATGTGGTTAAACAAACAGAAGATATTCCTCTGAAACTGGTCAGGTACAGAGACTGGACTGAAAATGAAAGCCAAAAACTGGTCAAAAATGAAAATCCTTCAAAAAAACATGAAGACTACATTCATTGAGTCTACATTGAAAAATACAAGAAACTCTGGCACTTCGAAGGCATAATATAAAGATATGAGCAGGGACTCAATACTTTTTCAATGTACTGTATGTCATCATCTAAGGGATATGCATAGAAGAGAATAAGGTCCAGGCAGTGTTGGAATGACCAAACCATGTGAGAGCAACACAGACTCCTTGGCTTTACAAATCAAATCAGCATTGCGGTTGTACCGCTCACCCGATTCCTCAAAAGAGTTCCATGGCAGCTCACCAGCTGCAGAAGAGGCCTTCACCTCATCTCATTAGTGCTGATGTTCCCTTCAGCTCCACTTCTTTGTCAGCAAGACAAATCACTACCGTCGTGTTCCAGGTTTATGCCTTTAAGATAAAAGTATGGGCTGCTTTCACCCTGGGAAACAGCTAAGCTTTACCCTAATGCTTACTTTGAGAAATGATCATGTGGGTAAACTGGTTCTTCTTGGTATTCATCTGGCCCTTAAAGAGAGTTGTTTTGGGTGGAGGGAGGCCTCAAACCTTTTACTGTGTACACAGAACCTGGACTCCATCCAGAAAGCCAATGTCTTTGACAATCTTCCGGCTACTTGTGGATGGTATTGTTGTTCATCTGCTCCAACTCCTTTGGCCATCATTGAGCTACTTGGTAGCTTTCAATCAAGATCAACCAGGATTTCTCCAAATAGCAGTGGGTGACAAACCACAAGGGAAGATGCATGCCCCAGTGGCCTTTTAGAATAAACTCATCATATGGACACACATTTCTAGAGCCGTTAAACACTGTGGATTGTTATAGCCAATTCTCAATTTAGGGTTCTGTTAATTCAAACACATCCTGTTTTACATGTATACCAGGTGACTTATAAACTCCTGCAATAGTGTTGTCTCATGATAGCAATTTTCAGACACTATATGTTTTTCTTGCTAAAAATAAAAGTGCTAAATTTCCCACATGTAATATACATTACCAGTCATAAGTTTGGACACACCTTCTAAATCCATGAACTTTCCTGATTTCTATTGCTTTTTAAGTAGTTTAGGAAAAATCTAGTATTGCTCTAGAATGTAGAAAATATATCCAAACCTATGTTTAAACATTTGACTAGTATTTCACATATGAGATATGTTAAAAAAAGAATAGATTAAGGTGACAGGATAGTTTTGCTTTCCATACCTGGTTTTCAATAAACAGTTTCTTTCTCTTTGCCATTTTTATCTGATTTCATCATAAATGTTAAAATATATACTTTGCTCTTAGGCATCATGACACATTTTACTTCTTCAGTATTCTGCCCTAGTTTTTAAACAACTACTCATGACCTGTCTGGACCATTTCTGCTAACAATTCAGGGCTTCAAAAGGGGTAAAATGTCATGTCTTTGTTGTTGGGCCTGACATAAAGTGAAAAATGAACGCTGATTCCCCCTGACCTCTGTGGGTTATATGTCTGCACCACGATGTCTGTCTGTCTGACTTTGCAGCAGTGTGTAGGTGGCACTCTGGAGACTAAGCATAGAGGCTTGTACAGTATCCAGAGTTGCTGAGTAACCAGTAAGATGATACAACAGTGCTGCAGTAAAGAGATCCAAGACATTCTTCAGGGTTTTTTTCCTATTATTATATTACTACATTTCATTTTATTGAACAATAAAATGTAAAAACATCTAAATGTATTGTAAATTAATTAGTGAAGTTAAGACATACTTCCTCATATCTTTTAAGGAATTGAGTTGGAAAATTTGTCTGACGTCTGGACTATGAGTTTTTTTTTTACATACAGTAAATATACTGTACAGTATTTTGTAATAAATAAAATAAAAGTTATTATGCTGCTGTAAATTGGATCTATTATACAAAAAACAGATTTGAGTCATGTTTAGACATTCAAATGGGTCTCCAGTGTGTGTGTGTGTGTGTACAGAACATTCACTGCTTTTTGTAGTTTTTCTATTTTTCTATTGGTCAGGGCTAAAAACAAGTCAATTACGAGTTTACATTTGTGACCTCATATGAGAAGTGCCCATCTTCTGGCTTGTTGCTCAGCTCTGCTGTTTTCCCGTTCACTCTGATTGGAAGGTAGAGTGAAATAAAGGAAGAGTGAGCTATGTACAAATGCATTATCAGGGAGAAAAATCTATTATTTGTTACAACCCTGTTTTTTGCATACTGTATCTCAATTAAGGAGCTGAGGAAAGAGTGCATTATTAGAATGGATACAGCAACCGTGGAGCAGATAAAGTTAAGGGCAGCTTAGTAGTGCTGCAGCTTAAACCACAGACCTTCAGGTATAACTATTTGCGTCTCAAAAGACACACTTTCAGGACCTTTGTTAACTAGTTAAAAGAAATACAAACATGGTGGACCTTTAAAGCCAAAACGGAATTAAAAGGTAACAACTACGTAATCGAAAAATGTGACATCTAGTGAATCTACTTTATTTTGTACACGGTCATGTCCATGTGCACAGTCTTCCAGCACTTGCAGGTTTTGTGATGTAAAAACATCATAGATTAAAAATGTTCAGCTCTTCTACATTTCAAAGCTTCTCTGAAATAGAAGACCTAGGATTGCAGCATCTGGGGAACAGGAGGTGGTATCATAATCAGGTTTCTTGAGGTCAGTTGAATATATGAAAGCCAAAAGGCAGAAGAAGGATGAATTCACTTCTTTTTAAAATTCACATCTTAAATTAGAAGACAAATTTTATTATCATGATACTCAAAGCAGTAACTTATTAAAACTTGTTCATGCCGCTTGCCCAAACAAAGCCTACAAAGATTTATTGATTATCAGTGTAGCAGATCATTTATTCATTAATTGCATGATGAACGGTATCCACTTATTATTTATTAAAGCACACAACAAACTGCTTTCATTATACCAAATAGAAAAACGCACATCAGGATTTAATGAAAGCCATGTTATCAAACTCAAATTTTTCCTGTCCTTAGTCCAAAAGCCAACAAACGTTTGGCATCTGATTAAGTTTAATCCTGTGTCTGAGATCTTAGCTCTGGGGATTTTCTATAAAGAAGTTTGCACTAGCACACAGTCCCCATTCTTTTTGTAATCCTTGACTATGTTTGCATGAATGAAAGTGGCACATGCACTTAAGCTTTTTAGAAGCTGGCTTTAGTTTCATGCCAGTCACAACATGTCTGCTCTCCACCTGTTTCTTCTGCAAGACAGCTGAGACAATTTCACATAGCATTCATGCATCAAGGGTGAAAGCTATGCTTTTGAATGGGGTCAAATTTGCATCCAGCATTTATGACATATGGTTTGACTCAGAAGGTTACACATTCTTTATGAACATGAAGGTCATGGCAGTATTGGGTTTGCTATTATTATTTTTTCACTGGTTGTTTTCTGGGGAGTGATTGTATCTTACAATCACGCTTATCTTTAGTAAAAGAAAACCTCAAGAACTTGGTGCAAACATTTTACTTTATATTGGATTCCCTGAAATCCATGTAGGATCGAAATTATACATTCAGCATGCCTAATGTGTCCATTAGCAAGTTTCACCCTTATAACAGATGGTTTTGGTAGTCATCAATATGCTTCTGGCAGAATTTTTGTTGAATATTCATTTGCTCTTCTTGGAACAATTGGTTGTATTGAATTAAATGTTAAATAAAGTAAAATAAAGCAACTTATATTTTGATGGAAAATACCATTTATAGAATTTGTCTTAAATGTAGTTAATCAGCTAAGACATGTCTGGTGTTTATTATTTGCTTGTTAGTTTTGTGTTAGAGCTCTAAGTCTATTGTAACTAATAAGCGAATAGAGTTTTATACAAAATATCTAAATATCTGCTTTACACAATGAATTACTGCACTGTGAATTACCATGCAGCTAAATGTCATAAATCGCGTAATGGCTCTTACCACAACTATGCATAGCCTTACAAAGATTGGCATTGCAGCTGAAGGCTGTAAAGTGTATGATACAGATCTGAAAAAAATAAGAACCCACTGCAAAATGATCAATTTTCCCAGGTTTTCTGTTTTATATGTGTATGTTTTGGTAACATTAACAGATTAGTTTTATTCTGTAAACCACTGACAACATTTCTCTCCAGTGCTGAAGAAAAAATATTGTTATTTAAAGTAGTCATTTAAAAGAAAATGACAACACATCAAAATAATAAAAAAAAATCAGTGTTTGGTGGAGTACTCCTGTTTTGCAATCACAGCTTTCATGCATCTTGGCATGCCCTCCACCAGTCTTTCACATTGCTTTTGGATAACTTTATGCCACTCTTGGCACAAAAATGCAAGCAGCTCAGCTTTGTTTGATGGCCTGTGTCCATTCATCTTCCTCTTGATCACGTTCAAGAGGTTTGCAATTTGGTTCAGATCTGGAGATAGGGCTGGCCATGACAAAGTCTTAGTCAAAACGTTGATTGACCTGGGCATGTGGCATGGAGCATTGTGCTGTTGGAAAAAAGCAATCCTCAGGGGTTTCCAAAACATAGTTACAAAGAGGACACAAATATGTTTTCAGGATAACCTGTGTGCAGATGCGCATTCTACACATCTCACTGTCGATGCGAGACACTGTTGCTTGTAGTCCTCTCCAGGTCATGTTATCCTAAGCTGGACTCTATAGAAAAGATGACCTTACTCCAGTTCTCTATGGTCCAATTCCTGCAGCTCTTCTGTGCTTCTCAGTAGTTCTCTTCTGGTTTTCCATGACTTAGCTTCACTTTCAGCAGCCTGTTTCGAACCATTCTCACCATGCACTTTACCACAGCTTCAGTTGCGATGCCATGTGTTTGAAGGTCACTTGAAGTCATCCTACGTCGAGTTGAGTGACATTCAAATGAGTGTGCGGTCATCCCTGTCAGTAGAGATTCATTTTCGCCCTCTGCCAACCTGTTGCTTTGTTGTCCCTGATGTCTGCAAGGTCAAGCTTGTTCTTGTCTACTGTCGTCTTTAGAATTTTAAAGTTAGAATCTGACACTCACTGTATGGCTGTGCCAGTAAAGCCAGGACTGAACCCTTCTTTTCCTTACTCCAAACTTTTCATTTTAACTCTTTTGGCATGATCAGTAGTTATTTTCCCATTGTCCTTGAGATATCCAACTCACATTGCAAGAGCGGAGTGTTGATCACAGCAGTGGTTTTTATACTTTTCCAAATTAAATACAATTTGATTCAGGCAATCACCTAATCAGTATCTCATGAAGCAGAATAAAAGGTGTGCTTTTTGTTGGAATTCAACAGACAATGGAATGGTCATCGTTGTAGAGATGCTGATTTAAGAATCGCAATTGCAATAGTCTCTTAATTTTTTTTAACACACTTTAATTTGGAAAAAAACAATGCATTCTATACAGTAGGTTGACAATGTCATCTAACATCAAAATAAGTTTTTGCTTAGCACTTTGCTTCCCACTCTATAAGAGAACCCTTTATTCTTATTCCAGTTTAGTATACAATTGTACTAAACCGGGATAAGGATACTGCTCCTTGTTGATAAAGTTTCTAAATAAACACTCATAAAAAAATAAAAAAGTATGGTCCAAATAGTTTGTACCTTAATAATTTTTATTATGTAATCTGTATTCATGATATCTTATCTATTCTGAGATACCACTCAAGTACCTCTATAAATTGTGTATCTCTTCATTTGTACCTGAATTACTTTGTGTCCACACAAAAAAAAATGCTGATTGCATATGACCTGAATTGGTTGTCTGCCTGCACCACAATCTAAGGCTGACTTTGCAGCAGCGTGTAGGTGTAGGAGGGAGATTTATAGTCTCTAGTCCAGGCTATGAGCTTTCTGCAGTGGCCATAAACATTAATGAATGAACAAAGTAGTGGAGAAGGCTACGGGATGGCTTGCAGGTCTTGGTAATGAGACACAGAGACCCCTACCAGGCTTATGCTGGTAGGATTAAAGTTGTTTTTTGTTTTGCGGGGGCTGGGTAAAGCTGCTGAATATTATTCACAATTACACTCATGATATTGAGTGATATAATATATTAAAAATAATAATAATATTTTTTTTTTTTCTTTCCCCCCAAGACTCTTTTTTTTCTTGATCGTGAACAAGATTAAGATGACTCATAGCTGGATGAAGGTAAGATATGCAGCACAGCATTGCACACAGACCACAAGACAGACTTTTCAGACATTTCAGTTTGGTGTTTTATCAACAGTCCGATTGTTGAGTTGAAGTGTTGGCCAGAGCAGCTAAAACACAGCATGGCTTTTAACCAATGCAGTCTGTGATTAATTACTGCCAACTATTGGGACACAAAAACAAATAGTCCTTTTTTTTATCATCCCAGCGCAGTAATGTCATAAACACTTTCCAAAAAAATCAACCAATCAAAATTTTGTCCCTGGGGTGGTGCAGTTAAGGGTTGCCGACAGGAACGTTACAGAAATAACGGGGCAACGACATTTTTTTTGACAGCTTACCAATCTGTATTTTAGATGCCACACTTACAGGCACATCTGCTGTACCTTTAGTATAGTAGGCCTTTGTATGGTACCTTTTTGACATGGAAAGGTATTTATATATATTTATATTTATATATCATTAAATAATAATTATTAAATATATTGAATTGGAATGTACAAAACAAGTTATAACAAAAAACTTAACATTAAGGGTACCACTGCAGGCAGAGGTAAAACTACAGTTTAGTACTGTTTATTTCTAAAAATGTAGGATTTATGAATAAATATTATCTGTGTAAATAGGATGGATGTCTGTATAAAATCTGTCACGTTTTTCTAATCAAAGGCATGCCAATGATATTGATTTGGATATATTCAGTATATATTAACTTAAATTAAGAAATTAAGAAATGCACAGATCCATATTCATTTTGGTGGCACATGTCCGTGCTTAACTAATTCATGTTAAGAAATATTTTAAATATCATGATGCATCTGTATATAATGAACCAGATTAAAAGGAACTTATAAAAGCCATGCCAATGTATATAATACAGTATAATGTACTATGTATAATAAAATGTATTGCATGTATGATCTTACCTATGATGAGATGATGAAGATGAGTACCAGACATGGCTGCAGGATCAACACCAGATGAACAACAACAACAACAAATAATAATAATAAAGAAGATAAATTTTAGAAAGAAATCCTTTGCTGTCCTTTGTTGCTATTTTAATGCATTAGAAGCACAGCAGTGAGATGCATGCTGAAGATTAAGCGAGCATCTGCAGCATCTCAGAGCCGTTCTGTTGTCTCAGTGACCTCGACGTGAGAAAGCATGACTACGCAAAGATGTCACAGTCGACACAAAAACACTCGCATTTTCAGATTGATGCAGATAAAGGATGACTTGCGGCTTGTCTGACTAGGTTTGGAGGTAATATTCTGGATGCTTCGCCCCTCCTGCGACGCTCTAATGTTGGGAGAAGTGAGCAGGAGTAGAGCTGGACAAAGATTCGAACGACTCGAGTCAAAGATATCGACTCACAGCCCAAAACGAATCAGAATTTTTTTTAACACTATTTTAAAGTCCCTTATCTATATATATACCCCTCATGTGTTTACTCGAAATTAAACATAATTATTAACTCTTATATCAATATTTTTAGACGTACATTTAACACGAATTACACAACTTCTATGTATGTTTATATATTCACGTATTCATGTTGTTTGGTATGTTATTCGTGATTAAACCTAATTATTAACTCTAAATGTTTGTTACCCGTACATACAACATCAATTACACAACTTCAATGTTAGCTAGTGATTACAAAAATGTCGCTTATACCGTGTTTTTCTTCCGAGTCATTAATCAGATGAATCAAATAAATCAAACGATTCACTCGAATTCGTTTAAGCCGCTTTGTGCGAAAGAATCGATTCAGTTAAGTGACTCGGGGTGCTCGTGGATCCTGAGGGAGGTTTGTAGCTTCACGAGCCCGCATTGCATTACAGGGGCGAACATGCTGGGTTGTGGTGATAAATATAGATCACATCACACTTTTTTTCATGCAAGCAAAAATGTTTTAGGGAGAAAATTTTACAATAACCTGGTTGCACATGTACATGCATACAGCACACACTCACACACATACTGTACCATAGTACTTGTCAAGCACCTTTCACTCAGTCTATCTGAGGAACAGTCCACAAATACAGGACACCATGATTTGGCATTATTTTCATCCACACTTCATTGCTCCAGAGCTATCAGTGCATAGTGAACTTTTTTGTAAAGATTTTTATTTTTAAAGATTTTTAGGATTTAGATATAAGTGGGACATTCCAGTGGCTTAGTGGTCACCTTGTACCTCCAAGGTCCAGGTTCAATTCCTGGTTCAGGTCAATGTGCACAGAGTTTCTCCCCATGCTTGATGTTTTAAAAAAATAATAAAAAAAGAAGAAGTTTAAACAAATTCTTCAGCAGTTCACAAATACCTGCAGGTTTTGCGCTGCCATCACCATGCTTCACCATGGGCTTGATATTCTTTAGTTTATTGATATACATTGCCTGTGCAAAAATGTTCTCTGGGGTTGGGGGCAACTTAAAGGGGTCAGGAGTCAGGGGGTTAAACCCCAGCACCACCAAGTTGCTACTGTGGGGCCATGGATCAGGACCCATAACCCTATCTGCTCCATGGGTGATGTATCCTGGCAGATCCTGAGCTGAGTCCCAGCTTCCTTACTAAGATATGTGAAAAAAATCACTGTGTTGTAATGTACATGGGATAAAAAATTTAATCATAATTTCACAAAGGCCAAATTATTGGGGTGCACCAAGCAAAGAAAACAAGGGTTAAAATGTTCCCACATCACAAATAAGCGGTGTATGATACTTTCGAACATGATTCTGAATGCAATTGATTCATTTAATGCCGTCACATGACCTATTAAAAATTGTTAATGTAGGTTCATTATTCAGATATTTTTCTTTCTTACCATGTATATTTTTTTAGTTAACTTTTTACTAGTTGCCAGATCACTTAAATCTGATAGAATTTAACAATGCATCAACATTTTATATCCACTGTATTTATGCCAGTGTTTATACTGAAGAGACCTCTAAAGACCTCTAATAACTAATAACAGTTTTAACGTCTTTAATAACTTAAAATAATGCGAGAGGCATACAAGTCGAATCAGGACGATTTCTGAAATCTCACAAATGAAGATGTAAAACCAATTCATATTCAGAAAAGACTTCAAACACAACACGGTGAGTCTCTTAGTAAAACACTTAAATCGTCAACAATTTAATGAAGGCTGTACGTCCACATTTCGGACATGAGAGTTTAAAGAGGAAAAAAAAGAAAAAACAAAAAAGAGATTTTTACAAATCTCAAATTTCTTAGACCTTACAAGATCATAAATAAATCGAATTCCAAAAATCAGCTTATTTGCAAACAGCACTAACATTTCTTAAAACAAATCATTAAGCTGTTGAAACAGAATCGAAATCAGTTTATCCTAATCTGTGAGGATGTGCACGTGTGTGAATTGTTTGTCTCAGGTCTGAACCACAATGAAGATGTGTGCCACAGAACGATTGCCCTACCAGCACTAAACCCCTAAAGCACTAAATATCGTCTAAAAACTCTGCCTCCATGCAAGTCACCAGTGTCATTAGTCATTAACGTTCATTATCCATGGCACTTACCCATACTCAGTTTTTCGCAATAAAAGATTTATTTTCTTCTTTCCTTCATGTACGCCTACAGATTTAAATCTACACAGCTTAACAAAATGCTTACTTTAGGCAAATCAACAACTAAATGTGTATCAAGCATTTAGACTGAAGAAAAGTATTTGAGCAACGACTCTGGAAAAAACTAACCATAGTGAGGTTTTTGTTTGTTTTTTAGTAGCATAATCACGTCTCTTTCTCTAGCAGACCCCATTGATGGCTTGCTAAGGCCAATAACGTGACCTTGGACTACTCCCACATGCACACATTTTTAGACAGACAGACAGGTTTTCAGCAGAGGTGAAATGTCGAGACCTAGGCCACATTCACATTTTCAGCCACATTGATCAATTGAGATTTTTTTGGACTCCTACGTTTTTTAAAACGCCATATATGTGCACCTCAATTTGCTTGCGTCATCGAAGTTAAAACATGTCACGAGTTCGTGCAACCACTCATTTATTTTAAACAATAAATGCAGTTTTAGCAAAAATATGTTTGGGGTTTTGCTCTGGAAGTTGACGAGCATTTAGTCAGCTGTATTTGTTGTGGTCCGGAAGAGAGAGAAAAAAACCCAGACACCTCACTTTAGCTGTTTTTACAGCTGTTGCTAGTGCTGGTATGAAATCCCCATACTTTTGGTGTTGACATCCCATGCATGCAAAAAGGCAAAAAAGTCCCATGAATCCCATTGTCTGTTCTGATTCAAATCACATGACCATGTACTGCACTAAAATAAACATATATATATTATTATATATTATAATATTATATGAGATTTATATTATATAAATATATATACAGTGGTGTTCAAAATAATAGCAGTGTGTTGATAAAAGTGAATAAAGCTTCATATCCATATAATAACTTTTAATTTAAATCATACAAATGCATTCTTTCATGCTTTCTGAGAACTGCTTCACATCTGTAAATATTGTACTACATGCCACAATTCCTCTGCATTTCTTGGTTTTGCCTCAGGAACAGCATTTTTATTGTCAGGACACAACTTTTCTACTGGATTAGGGTCTGGGGATTGGGCTGGCAACTCCATAACGTCAATCTCGTTGGTCTGGAACCGAGATGCTGCTCGCTTACTGTCGGTGTGTCTGGGGTCGTTGTCTTGTTGAAACACCCATTTCAAGGGCATTTCCTCTTCGGCATAAGGCAACGTGACCTCTAAGTATTCTGATGTACTCAGATTGATCCATGATCCCTGAAATGTGATAAATAGGCTCAACACCACAGTACGAGAAGCATCCTCATATCATGATGCTTGTGCCTCCATGCTTCACTGTCTTTACAGTGTACTGTGGCGTGAATTCAGTGTTTGGGGTCGCCTGACAAACTGTCTGCGGCCTCTAGACCCCAAAAAAATAATCTTGCTTTCATCAGTCCACAAAATATTGCCCCATTACTCTTTAGGCCAGTCAACAGTTTCTTCGGCAAACTGTAACCTCTTCAGCATGTCTTTTTTTTCAACAGTGGGACTTTGCGGGGGCTTCTTGCTGATAGCTTGACTTCACATAGCTGTCTTCTAAGAGTAACAGTACTCACAGGTAACTTTAGATGTTCTTTGAGTCAATTTTGTTATTTTTTAATCCATTCGAATAGTAGTTTTTCCATTGGGCCTATTTTTCTTTCACGTCTTTCTGGTTTTGGTTTTAATTTTAAAGCTTAAAAATGATTTGATATCATTTTAGCAGAGCAGCCTATCTTTTTCTGCACTGATTTGTGTGTTTCCCCATCTCTAATCAGCTTTTGAATCAAAGTACGCTGTTCTTCTGAACAATGTCTGAATCGATCATCTAATTTTCAGAGAGAAATGCACAGGACAACCTTTTCTGCATTTATCCTTACAAATAAATCGTTGGTTGTTACGATAAAAAAATTTCAGTTAAATATATCTTATAGGAGACATGGTGATATTTGAGAAGTGAAATTAAGTTTATAGGATTTACAGAAAGTGCGCAATAATTGTTTAAACAAAATTAGGCAGGTGCATAAATTTGGGCACCACAAAAAAAAGAAATGAATAATATTTAGTAGATCCTCCTTTTGCAGAAATAACAGCCTCTAAACGCTTCCTATAGCTTCCAATGAGAGTCTGGATTCTGGTTAAAGATATTTTGGACCATTCCTCTTTACAAAATATCTCTAGTTCATTCAGGTTTGATGGCTTCCGAGCATGGACAGCTCTCTTTAACTCACACCACAGATTTTCAAATCAGGTCTGGGAACTGAGACCAATCAGGTCTGGGAACTGAGATGTGGCCATTTCAGAACGTTGTACTTGTTCCTCTGCATGAATGCCTTAGTAGATTTAGAGCAGTGTTTAGGGTCGTTGTCTTGTTAAAAGATCCAGCCCCCGCGCAGCTTCAGCTTTGTCACTGATCCCTGGACATTGGTCTCCAGAATCTGCTGATATTGAGTGGAATCCATGCGTCCCTCAACTTTGACAAGATTCCCAGTCCCTGCATTGGCCACACAGCCCCACAGCATGATGGAACCACCACCATATTTTACTGTAGGTAGCAAGTGTTTTTCTTGGAATGCGGTGTTTGCCCTTGCTGAAATCTCTGAGACAGCTTTTCGTATCCTTCCCCTAAACCATGATGGTAAACAATCTTTGTTTTCAGGTCATTTGAGAGTTGTTTTGAGACCCCCATGTTGCTACTCTTCAGAGAATATTTGAAGAGGAGGGAAACTTACAATTGCCCCCCTTAAATACTCTCTCATAATTGGATTCACCTGTGTATGGAGGTCAGGGGTCACTGAGCTTACCAAGCCAATTTGAGTTCCAATAATTAGTTATAAAGGTTTTGAAATCAATTAAATGACAACAGTGCCCAAATTTATGCACCTGCCTAATTTTGTTTAAACAATTATTGCACACTTTCTTTAAATTCTATAAACTTCGTTTCACTTTCAAATATTACTATGCATGTCTCCGATATGATATAGCCTATTTAACTGAATTGTTTTTATTGTAACAACCAACGATTTATACAGGAAAATCATAAGAGATTAACAAGGGTGCCCAAACTTGGGGACACCCATGCATCTTGTGACAGCAGGTCTCAGCATAAATTTCTCCAGGTAATTTGACGGTCAGTGAACATTTTATTTGACAATTTCTTTTAGAACATGGTACAAATCTTTTCACAACATTTTGCATTTGACAATAGAAAAAAATAAATCATACCACCTGTCTTAATCAAGCAAAGGCAAACATAACCACTGTCAAAGTGTGGAGTTTCTCTGAATGATTAAAAAATGACTGTCCATATCAGAACTCATCCATTTCCACACCGTGTGGCGATACGGGAACATATTTACACGTCCACATGATTCTTAAACACAATCCATATGCAGCATGTGGCTTAGAACTGCTGAACGATCAGCTTCTTCTTTGAATCGTGAGAGAACTTGTTGGAGAGGAACAAGTCGCTGTCATAAAACGCAGACAAGCTGTGGATGTTGATCTGTCTAGCCTATACAGGAGAAAGGGAAAAACATAGCTTGGTAAAAATAATGACACAAATGTACTTCAGTGATCTATTAAAACACATACACAATGGACAAATCA
Organism: Clarias gariepinus; assembly: GCF_024256425.1. Lineage (NCBI taxonomy): Eukaryota > Metazoa > Chordata > Actinopteri > Siluriformes > Clariidae > Clarias > Clarias gariepinus. Next base: position 11,639,749 of record NC_071122.1, read on the forward strand.
CGAATCTGGGTGCCTAAAAGACTTCAGAGCAGACTTAACAAAAAGATTAATAAATAGATGCAATCAATAAATAAGTTCTTGCTGATGTAAAAAAAAAAAAAAAAAAAGAAATCTGCTGCTTTGTATGCTTCACAGTGGTGCAATGCACTACTGTCCAAGAAAGCACACTTCCAAACTCCAAAAAGCCCAAACACTGGCTATTGATTTGTGGACTCTCGTTGGAGGCACAAAAGAAACTAGAAGAGAATAATTACACATTCGTTAAATTCTATATTAACGCACTTTTTCCCTGGAGAAGTTTACCCCGCCACTCCCCCCAAAAAATAAATTGTACTTGTACTCTACACAAAAACTTAGAATTCCACAGCTAAATTTAAACCCTAACTTGTGCTATTGTGTCGTGTGTATTCTGTCTAAACTCCTTAGAAATGCAACTACATGTTGCAGAAAATCAGTCTGCAACAACCATCATTAGTGACCTGGTAGCATCGCATTTCCACTTTCTTCTTATTTTTTTTATTACGTTGAACCTCTTACTAACCATCTCATCTCTAACTCAACATTTAATTGCCAACATCAAAAAAATTTGAGTGGCGCAGAGACTTTGCACCGTGGCATAGAAACCCCAGCGCCAGTTAGCAATTTGGCAGTGTAATACCAGAGCATCTTAGTATAACAAGTATAAATGCCTATGGTTTAGGCTCTGCGCAGACATGACACAAAAGCATAACACTTTTAAAGCGCAACTCCATAACACTGTACTGTTCAAAACTTGACATAACACAAGTAGGGAAAAAATTTACTTTGTCCACCAGGTCTTTCTCTGGGATCTCGATGACATCCTGTTGCACTCCGTAGCGGTTGCGCTGGTAAGACACCTGCTCGGCCACCAGCTGCTTCAGGATAAATAGCAGCAACTCATTGTTGTCTCGCCTGAAAGCCAGGTAGCGTGCAAATGTCTAGAGAAAAACAGACAATCATCAGTGAAACCCAGAACTAATAAAAAGAAAGAAAAAGTTTTCACTTCAAGAAAAAAGTAATAGTAGCATTAGTAAATTAATCTGCGCTCATGACTCATGTTACTATATTTAAAGTGTTTATAGCGGTAGTTGAAGAGCTTTGAATGACTAGAAATTTAGAAATAGAAATGACTTTGAAATTTAAACCATGATATTAAATGGCCACTGCATTTTTCAGGAAACAATTCTCAAAATGAAAAAATAAAAAATAAATCTAAGCATTTTGAGCAAACTGCATTAATTGTCTAAGCTTTAATACTAAACTTTTGCCTACACATTATGCCAGTGCTGAACAGGTAAAAAAGCCCACAGCCAATGTATTGACACATTTTAAAGCAAGAGTGCTGACCTTGCCGTGCTGATCTGACAAACACCAGGGTAGAAATGCAATTGCTTGTGCAAGTGCTTCAACCCTTACATGCTTTTTCAGCTCAAGGTTAATCACAGCAGCAAAAGTCAGGCTCATTAAAATTTAAACAGATTTTGTTCTCAAAGGCAACTGAAGACTGCATTCTTTTATTTTTGGTGATAGATTTAAGCAGGAAGTCTAACCAGCAAAAGAGTGCTGCACTTTTTATCTAATTTAAAATGACATCATTCAGATGTCATTTTGGTTTAAATTATAACTATATTCCTGGACAATTCAAAGAATTGAGGTTTAAGGAGTGATTGCCATGTACTTTAAATTTGTATTAATTTAAAGTTACAATTTTATGTCAGAAAACAAGTAAGGGTAAAAAAGTGCCTGGGTCCATGATAAAGAGACATCCAACCCCATATTTCTCATGTTGGCACACTCGTACCAGAATATATTCACAATCATAACCATACAGTATATCAACAAGCACAAGCTTTGCTCATTACTTCCACACTGACATGTAATTAAAAAAAAAGAAAATTATAATAATAATAAAATCATCTGGCCATAAATCAGGTTTGGCTACTCCAAGTAAAAGTCTTAGTTAATAAAATCTCCGCACCTTTCTCATGCTCCTCATCACGCTGAACTTCTGTGTGTCAATAAAGCTCTCCAGCATGACACGTATTGCCATGTTTACATCGTCTTCCTGTACGTAGTCACGTAGATGCATACGTGCATGAGCTTCTGCCATGCGGATCATTGATTCAATGTGACGCACTGTAATTGGGATGCTGCCTGTAGCCTGTCAGGGAGAAAAACATTACTACATTAATTACATCAGATCAAAGAAAAGCAGACACCACTGAGTCACTAACTTGACATACGGTATATAGGTAAAACTGACAATGACAATTGTTAAAAAGCGCTATATAAATAAAATTGAATTGAATGTGCAATCGTTTCATACTATTGTATTGTCGTTGGGAATTAACTGGAGCTTTTCTTTAAAAAAAACAAAAAAACAAAAAAAAAAACAAGGAGCCACTATTATTTAAAAGTACTTATAAGTAGGTATTATAAACTGCAAAAATAATTCTTGCATTTAGACATTAAAAAGTGTTAAGGTCTTACAACCTACTCTTTACCTGAGACAAACCTAATTAAACACTTGCCACAACAATTTGTATTGAGCATAACAGTAATACGAAAGTTATTTAGGATGCAAAATCTAATTAATCTACAGAAACCGACTTAGAAGCAGCAGATGATGTAAATAAACTTTAAAAAAGATATGATATTGACTAGTGAATTCAACAGTGGAACTCTACTGCCAACCAAGACAGGATATAAGATTCATAGATTTCACATTTAAATGCATTCTGAACAGCAGCTCGATGAAAGAAGAGTCATTCCTCTAACCATGGATTCCTTGCGGAGGTCACTGTAGATGCGCGCCACCTTGTCCTGGTCCATCTGGTTCAGTTTGGGGCGAACACGCTCCTTGGCATAGATGATGTACTTCCTGAGCAGCTCTTGAGGAATAGGTGGCACATCTGACGAGTTGGGCAGCACCATTTCCTCCAGGCTGGCCACACCCCCTTCCTTATTGCTTGGGTGATGCTTTATGTGGCTGCCCACCACGAAGCGTGCAAGCATCTCATCCTTTACAGAAAGAAAGGAGGAAAGCAAAAACAATTAGTATTCCAACAGATACTGGTTACTAGGAGTAAAACAAAAGTTGAGTTGACTGCCTCACCTGCACAGGATCCACAGTGTCTCTTACAACACACAAGATGTCAAAACGAGAAACAATGGGCTCCGTCAGGTCCACGTTCTCGGAAAAGGTGAGAGATGGGTCATATCGGCCACCTTAAAGGGTGAGAGAACACAAGAATCTGTGATTATTTATATATGTGAAAGCACTCCGTAGAGTGTGTGAAAAAATGGTTTATTACACTGTGCGCAAATAAGAAAGTGACTGATCTTCCTATAGGTATTTTAAGCCTTTAAAATAAATAGATTTTAAACCGGTTACATTTAAGATTAAAAGGTGTTTTATTGCCTCTTATCTAAACACCTCTGCACTGTTTGGCCAGAAGTGACATAGCAGGTGAGGCACATTTAATGAACGATTCTGCCTATTTAACTTCCACTTCCATCATGAACAGCACAGAACTTCTTAAAGCTCTTAAAAATAATTTCAAGTGCAAAACAAAGATAAAGCTAAATTGGTTTAGTGATAAAACCAACAATTCTTGCATAAACTTCTAGTACGCACCGATTGGGTTAGCAGCAGCCATTACAGTGCAGCGAGCCTGCAGCGATGTGACAATGCCAGCTTTGGAGATAGAGATACTCTGTTGCTCCATCGCTTCATGGATACTAGTACGGTCCTGATCATTCATCTGTGTAGGGAGAAAATAGCACAGCGAAATAATTAAAAGCGACCTTTTTTTATAATGAATTAAATTATGACAGCAAGATCAGGGCCTACTGCCTGAAACACTCTTAGATGTCTACTCTTAGATGTTTACAGCTTTTATTAAAAACTGGGCTTTTCCTAGGAGTTATTCTCAAGCATGAAGCACAGCAATTTCATCACTATAAACTGACCACCCACAATCCATTTAAATCCGATAAGCTTTTATGAGCTCTGTATTGTGTAATTAAATTATTATCTAAACTTTGTTTTCTCACTGCTGCTATCACAAACACCCCAGAGGCAAAAATCAACATTGTTTATTTAACAGTACTCTTAAATCTAAAGAATACTTTCTACTACATTACAATTTGGAAATAAAGACTCCAACATCTGTATATCCATTTAAGGCCCTCACCTTATCAAACTCATCAATGAGACAGACTCCCCTGTCTGCCAAGACCAAAGCTCCGGCCTCCAATGTCCACTCACGGGTGACTGGGTGTCTCTGGACATAGGCTGTGAGACCTACAGCTGAGGCACCCTGCCCTGTGGTGAACACCGCTCGGCTCGCCACCTTCTCCACATACTTCAGGAATTGAGACTTGGCTGTGCCTGGATCTCCACACATCAGCACGTTGATGTCACCACGTACTTTATGCTTCCCTCCTACAGACAGTTAAGTGTGAGAACATGAACACTTAATGTGTTTGAAGGCAGGGTAGCAAATTTTACTGAGAAATGCATAAGCATCTGTTATAAGTATCGGTTACGTAAAAAAATTTTTTATAATTAATTATGAATTTTTTATAAAAATGAGCAATTCTGTTTCAGTAACAGAACTTCTGAATAATGTAAGTTAAATTAGGTCTGGTAGCTAAAATCCAGGTTTACAGGTCAGATCCAAACAAACTGAAATGCTATAAATAACTCACCTGGATTCTTCGACTCGCCACCAAACAGTGCAAGAGCCAAACCTCTCTTGATATCTTCGTGGCCATAGATAGATGGTCCAATGCTCGCAAATATCTGCAGAAACAAAAACAACACAGTTAACATAAATCCCCAAATCCCTTCACTGGCAGAACCTACCGGCCAGCCAGACATTTAATTATTTTTCAGTTTGCCTACCCTCTCTGCAACGCGCTCGTCCTTGGACAGAGCCACAATGGCCTTCACGTCTTCATCAGTGAGCTCTGCCACAGCCACTCGCTCATCTTTTCGCACAATGTGATTGGCCAGGATTACAGTGGCAAAAACAGGAAATCCGTTGGCCATGTTAAGAGAGCCATCGTAGTTGTTATGGTAGATGCCCGTCAGCTCCTACAATTATGCAAATTCAGGTTAAACAAATATCATTTTAATTTTTTTTCATATAATAAAACTTCTTTTATGTGCACCAAAAATTACATTTTAACAGTTACAAAGTAAAAGCTGATCAAGCTAACTGCTAGTTTCCCTTCGTTTCAATTAAAATTAAAAAGGAAAACTGGACTCACAATTTCATCTCCAGGCTTACAGCTGTCCACCAGGTCAGCCAGAAGGATGGCGTCTTTGGACCGGGGCAGGCGGCCAGCTGCTACTTTTCCAGGACTCTCCTGGATGGTGATACGCTGGTAGTTTTGATACACCGTCTGTGGAAAGAGTAAACACTTAACCTCGTGCTTCAGAGAATGGAAAAGTTTAAAATCTTAAGACTAGATAATGTAACTAGCTATAGAAAATACAACAATTCAATGCATTACAAAACTCTTGTAAAATACTGTCCACAAAAGGTAACTCAAACTCTACTGGGACTAATGAACTCAATTTACAGCAGGGACACTCTGCATTCAAAACCTTAAGTACATACCTGCTCCATGTTGATTTCAAATGGTCCAAGAGACTGACATTCTGGACAGGAGCCTGGTTTTACTTCCTGGTTCTGTGATTGGAAAAAAGGGCCCAGGATGAAGTTACACTTGTTACAGTTGTATTTGACCATGCCGAGCTGGGGCAGCACTCCTGTACAACTGGTTACCACACCACTGGTCCGGATAAGCTGGTTCAGATGCAGCTGCCTACAAATAACAAAGATGAGAAAATATTATACAATCTATAAATTTAACTAAAAAACAAATTAAAAAGAACCAAACAAGACCAGGCAAATTTAAAAGCTTTAACAAGCTCCTACATTTATTCATGCATTTAAAAAAATACAGGTTGTGGAAATACAAAAATTAAAAAGAATCCAACCCTAGAACTCTTTCACTTTCTCCAAGAGACTGAGGACAAAGTTTTGTGGTCTCAATATCTTAAGGTCTCTTAAATATCTTTATATAACAAATAAATGCACCGGCACCCATGCATTTGTATGACTCAGATGTATACCTGAGTGAGCGCAGCTCCTCAACCAGGGGCAGATTGCCAATACGCACATGGATCTCGTGGGCTATGCGATCATATTTGGGGTACATGGCCAGCACCACCTCTTTCGCAGCTTCATCAAAGATCTTCAGCATCTCAGCAGGCGCCTCAGGGAGAAAGTAAGCCAGTACATGCTCTCTGGAGGCCAACTCTTCATAGTTCACCAGCAAGCTCTCTCTGTTTTCTAGACATGAACAAAACCATAATTAATGCATACGCAAGAGAAAACAGCGAATATGTAGACAAGCAATGGTTAAACTGGCAGTTCTGAAAACAGAACGATCAACTTTGCTATAAATAAAATCTGAAGTACCATAATACATTTAAATATTTGATTAAAAAATTTTATAAATAAACACCACCACAGTAAGCTACCTTTGCACATGTCACTGATCCGCTCTTTAAACACATTGTGGCCGTGCTCATCCACATGTGTGCGGAGAAAGTTCTTGAAGCGGTGGTAGATCTCTAGGCGTGGGGCAGCCATGGATACCCACTCCCTCACTGTGTGACCCTTCATATCCTCCAGGTTCTCAATACTCTCGATCATCTCTTCATCCTCGCCTTCAGCACCAGCCCCTTCTGCGGCACGCTCCGCCAGACGTCGCTGCCTCTTCGATGGTCGCTCGTCATCCTCATCTTCGCTGTCTGGACGATGAACATTAACATGTTTGGAGTAAGGTTCAAATTGTAATTTAAGACTTAAAATGCAGTCTGAATTAGAAATAAACATTTGATATAGAGATTGATGGTAGACAGTTTTAGAGGTAGAGTCATATAAAAGTTTTCAATTATACAAATTGTACTGCAGTTGAAACAATTTGTTTTTCCATCCGAATGTTCCAAAGCCACAATTAACCAGCTAGTGACACAGCTTCAGCCGAGAATATAGTGCTCCAGTCTCTGACTCTGAAATGATAATTTGTCATCTGTGCATTTGCTGCGAGTCATTTCCTGCTCTTAATGCGGCTGCAGTTCATCAATGTTTACCATTTCAGCAAAGATTTATATTTTGTCATTTAAAACAAGACCAATATAATTAATCTGCATTTGACTACTGATTAAATGCACCAGAGTATTGCTGTATGTTTCCAAAACAGCTAGTAAACAGATTATTGTGAATTTCTGGTTGTAATTTAAATGCACATAATATACATCAGATTATTACCCACAAACCTGGATGTGCTATGAATTTTAAATAAGCAAAAACATTTTATGTAGTCTTTATATTTTCCTCCATGTCAGAGACACAACTCACCATAGAGCAGTCCCCTCGGCATGCGGCCCGCGCCAATTCTTTTGTCCCTCTCGTTCATGGCTGCTTCAGCACGAGCACGAGCCCCAGGAGACAGTTCGCTCAGATCCTCGTCATCCAAACCTTCAGCCTCATAGCGATCCAGCTCAGGAATAGCGCGGTAGTCCCTGAAGATGGCACGAGATAAAATGTTAGATGCAAGTTGTTACCAGAAAATATATGTAATAGTAAAAATAATTTTTTTTTTTTTTTACAATTTTAGAAAATGTCCTATGGGTGATAGAGTATACAAATAATTACAGTAATATTTTCCCTAAGTTTGTGCGCAGTATACACTACTCAGAGATGCCAAGCACTTGAAAGCAAAACATCTGTTACCCCTCCAACTGGTTCCCAAACAGTTCCTCTCCATCCTCTTCATCATCCTCAGCTCCATTGTCACCAAGCAGTCCTTCAGACTCATCTTCGAAGGGAGGCAGGTCTCTGCCCGGACTGGAGGTCAGGTCACCACGCCGTGAGCCGCGACTTGGGCTTGTGGCCATGTTGAAAGACTCTGAGGAATCCTGGGGGGAAAAAAGAGAGAAAAGGAGTGTATTACTTCATAGAGCCAAGTTGGATGATAAACATGTATATAGTCAACTAGAACAGTGGTTTGCAAAGTTAACGTGCTGATTTTTGTGCTTAGGATGTATTTGGCTGTTATTGTATGAGCAATTCTAATGCATAGAATAATATCCATCCATCTAGGAACCTCTGTAGGCCAACTAGGGACCGTGGAGGCCACTGGTGACCATTGTATTAATTCCCATTTTTACAGAAGTGGTAGGACCTGTTTGAAACCTTCATCAGGCCCTAATTGACTTGTTTGTTGAGTTAACGAGACCCTTATTAATAGACAATATATTTTTGTTATTTAAATAGGTGATCTCTAGCAAAATCACATTTTTGAATCCTTACTTCCATCGTATTAGTCTGATTTAGACATAAACAAAAGTTAAGCTTTTACTGTAATCCTCTGAAAGGTTATAAGGGAATACGGCATCAAGACAATCCTACGCATTTCTCCAATGTTTAAAATAATTAAATGTCACGCCATGCTGAAGATAACGGTGTTCCGTGCGAATCTTTTTACTGAATCGACTCCACCAGCGAAGCTCGTTTAAAGGAACCGAGCACTACTAATGATGCAGTAATAAGGAGTAGGTATCAAAACCTTTTTTGAATCTGAATATTTTTTAAAACCCAAATACACTGTGTTTCAACAAACATACTTGTAAAACAAATGCGGAAATTAAATATCGAATCGTGCTTATGATAACGAGTCACTTTACTAAATCGACTCCTTACAGCGAAGCCTGTTTAAAGGAACCGAACAGTAAGTTTTGATTCAATAATGAAGCGTGGCATACTGCTTTTTTTATTGGGACGCATTTTATCATAAAGGCCAAACTGAGTCTGAACTCGTTGTAATAGACAGTACGGAATTTATATTATATTTTATATTACCTTAACAATGAAGCTAATATTTAAACATTAATAACAAAATTATAAATTTCAACAGCATGCAGTTACACTTTAAACTTCACTGGTTCCCAAACACCTACGCAGTAAAACAGTCACAGATAAGTTTTATTTCTTTAATATAACTTAAATAACCCTGGATTAATTCAGTTCCAACCAAAGCATCTATTTAACAACGTGAGGAAACCCAGGCCACAGCCACACACACACACACACACACACACACACACACACCATCTAAAATAACTTAACTCATTATACTATCATTCTGTCTACCCTTATACACCTCTTCAGTTTTGCCTAACATTAAATAACTTATTAAACATATAATATTAAACAGTCTAATATTTTCCACTCACCGCCATTGTATCGCGAGCTGCTCAACTGTCTTCGCTTCAGACTCAACTGTTTTTTCCCCGGCAAGACAAAGTTTTCGCGCGAAATCAGGCACGTGACCAAAAAGCCCGCGAAACCTCATGAATATAGAGGAAGAATGAGCCTGTGGATTGGTCCGTGCGCTCTTATCGTCACGCGCCCCTCCTCTGCTGCCTAGTGGCGCAGGAAGACATTTAAAGCTACAGTACTCGTTAGTTATTCTAGGAGATGCTAAAGTTATAGCTAACAGTTATAGCTCCATAAGAAGGAATATTAAAAACCTTTCATTTTGAATTCATAATAAACAGAGTTTTAGATGTCATTTAGTATAGCACTCCGCTAATATTAAATTTGCAAATATTAATAGAAAAGTAAAGTATATTCCATTACAGGTAAAGTGTCAAAAACAACATACACCGATTATCCATAACATTATGACCACCCCTTTGCCAATATAACAGTGATGCACTGTGTGTTTTGACACCTTTCTATGACAACCAGCATTAATCTTTTCCTCAATTTGATCTACACAAGCGCTAATATTGGATTGCTGAACCACACAGGCCAGCCTTCGCTCACCATGTGCATCAGTAAGCCTTACAACCCGTGACCCTGTCGCCGGTGTTCCTCCCTTGGACCACTTCAGTAGGTCCTGACCACTGCAGACCAAGAACATCCCACAAGACCTGCAGTATTGGAGTTGCTCTGACCCTGTCCTCTAGCCAACATTAGTTCAGCCCTTGTCAGAGTCACCCAATTTCTTACACTTGCCTAGTTCACTTGCTGCCTAATATATCCCACCCACTTCCAGCCACCACTGTAATAAAATATTGAAAATGTAGCTTCTGTGAGAAGTGACAAATTGTAATGGCTAGACAAACAGGGTCAGAGCAACTCCAAAACTGCAGGTCTTATGGGATATTTTCAGGCTGCAGTGGTTGGCACATATCAAAATTAATCAAAGGAAGGAAAACCAGTGAACTGTCGACAGGTTCATGAATAGCTAAAGGCTCACTGATTCTCATGGAGAGTGAAAATCCTAATCCACCTGGAAGAAATGCAAAAATCACAGGGAGAACATGCGAACTTCACAGCAGAAATTTGAATCCCAACCCTGGTGGTGTGAGGAAACAGTGCTCACAGATGACCCACATGCCCCTTTTCCAATCTGAGTTTGCAGCTAGGGAGTATCCATAACCCGTGGAAAACATTTTGCCGCATCCCAGTCAGTTAGAAAAGAGTCTTGATTTTTATTGATATAGTGCTATTGGCTGGTGAATTCTATAAGAAAGAACATACCTATTAACCAAATTATAGATTATAGGTGAATTATTAAATAAATTATATTGTACCTGTGCTATTAGGATGGATGGTGGTTGTTTACAAAATGTCACCTCTGTGATGGAATTATTCTTGTGACATAACATTATACCATAAATCTATGTATTGCACAAATACTACGGCTATATTTATTTTTAACCTAATATTTGAAAATGGTTTTATCATAATATGGATAATACTCAGAGGAAACATTACTGCAATATCACTGATTACAATATTCATATTATTTAGCTCCAAAAGAAGGCTGTAGATTACAGAAATGTAACAAGCAATAGTTATTTTTCATCTTTTTAATTTGATCCATATCAGTGCATGATTCCATTATACATTTACTACAGTACTCTGTAAAATCTGAGGTTACTTCTGGTCCATTTAGTGCACACTTCAGACTAGACAATTTCATTGTGTGCCTTTGAAGATAATATACAGCACTGGCATGGATAAGGCGAATGCTGTGTAAGTCAGAATAGTGTTGTAGAGAGTAGACTTGCTAATCTGAGCCTCCAGTCTTTTCTCAGTCTGGTCGAGGCCTTGGATGACGCTCTCTGTCTCACACACTAAAAGTGGCATATCTTTTGTCTGAATTAATGTTTTTTCAGCAGAGATAGACTTCTTCACGGCATGAAGCTCAGTCCCCATCTTCCCTAAATTCTGTCTTATCTGCTCCATCTGTGGCTTGAGATCTTCCATAAGTGACTGAGCTCTCTGGCTGTGCAGAATCATCTCTTTAATAGCTTCTTCTGACATGCTGGGTTTCGATGCGGGTATTGCAGATCGGGTCGATACAGGAACAGATATAGTTTTTTCACCTGTTCTGTTATTAATGGCTAACTTAAGTGTGTCTATAAGGCCTTGGAGTTCCTCTTGCTGGCTCTTGTGTGAACTGGCTTGGACTTTAATAGCTTCTTGTAGGCTCGCAGGTCCCTTCTGAGCCTCCAGGAGCAAACTTTTTAGCTCCTGAAGGCGCACCCTGTTGATGTAAGTGGACCCCATGACACCAATAATGGCACCCAGTACTGAGCCAATGATAGACCAGTTCTTGGTGCGTTCGGCCCGTGACCGCTCCTTCTCATGGCTTTCGCGCACTCCAGCAGAGAACAGGGCAAATTTTTCTCGCTCTCCTCCTTCTGCATTTTCATAAGCTGTTTTCAGACGCCGTTCTTCCTGTTGGTTTGAAAGAAGAATCAATGAGCACATATATTTTTATCCAAATATATTTACTTAGACACTTGCTTTTTAATCCCACCTGGAGTAACTTGTGTTCTAGTGTTGCTAATTCAAGATAATGCGCCTCCTCTCTTGACACTCGATCCAGGCGATCTCTAACCTCCTTAAGTCTCACCTGAAGAGCCTCTAAACTCATATGAGCCTCACGAACCATTCCCCTGGCCACCATGAAAGCTTTCTCGGCCTGATTACAAAACACCAAGAAAGGCACTGTCAGGATTATTGGCACTAAAGTTCATAAGGGATCCCGACAGATAAAAAAAAAAAGAAAACTGTACCTCTGTAACCTTGGACTGAGCCTCCCGGACCTCATTAATGCCAACAAACTCTTCATACTTTTCCCACCAGTAATTGACAGTCGCTGTCGCAGTTTTCACCGTGTTCTGTCCCCACTGTTTCCCAAGCTCGGTCATGTTCTTTATGGCAGCCGCTGCCTGGTCCTGAGTGGCCAGGGGTTTATCAGGTAGACTTTTTTGAGAACAAAATGGCCTGTTGACGGAGAACGCATTGCATGGGATTCTGCCAGAGATCTGGAGGAGGTAGAAGCGACTGGCATTTCTCCTCTGTAGCGCACAACTTCCTTTGTAGCTCATTGAACTTTCTTTTACAGAGCGCACATATCAAACCTACAACCTGTAGGAAGAGGGAACAGTATATGCAGGGAAACAGATCTAGTCTTAATAGTCTTATTACTTTTGCAAGAACCAATTTGAGGTGATATCAAAAAGTTTCAAGCCTAATTTTGTAACACACCAACAGACGCAGGGAGCAGCGACCTTTATAAATCAATGTGCCAAAAGACATCATCCTGTGTACATCGGGAGCTGTCCAACTGGTGCTATTCTGAGACATTTGACATGATTTGGCAAGTTTACGGCGATGCTGCAATGAGTCGTTTGAGGTGGCACGCATGTTTCAAGAGTGAAAGAGCATAAGTGGAAGATGATAAGAGATCAGGAAGACCTTTTTAAGGGGCTCAAGCCCCGGAAAATGTCAAAACCATTCAGCAACTTGTGTGAGATGATCGTCAAAGAACAATCCACAACATGTTGTCTGTGTAACGTATGGAACAGCCCAAGCCATCCTCACGTGTGATTTGAACATGTGCTGTAATGGTGCCAAGTTCATCCCCAGGCTACTGACCCAGGAGCAGTAAGAACACTGCGTCAAATTCTGCTAGGAATTCCATCAGAGTGCCATGGATGACCCTTCCTGACGAGAATACGACACAGGTCTGGAGCTTGACCGAGGGAAGCTTGTTGGCTTTTTCAAAATTTGCGAAATCATCAAATTTTGAAAAATCGTCCTCAGGGCTACAACCAGGTTCTAAGGCGTCTGAGGAGGGACATACAGCGAAAAAACAGAGCTTGTTTACAGAGCTAATCTTGAAACTTTTTCACACCACCTCGTATAAAACCAGTTTACAAAGCAAAAATAAAACATAATTTGACATAGTTGGCAATATAGTCTGAATCCGAATTATAATATCAACAAAAAACATAAACATGTTCACTGATGCTCTTATACAGGATATGTCATGTTCATTACATTCACCTAGCATCTAAACCTTACTACTTAGCTACATCTAGATCCAAAAGTATTTATCGAATCCCATCATATACAAGTATAACATACCAGATATTGTCTTTTATTCCGTTTGTTGTCGTCTACTAAAACTACGCTTAAATAAATAACGTATTAAAAATGATAAATGCAGCTATGCAGAACTCATACTATCGTATATGACTGATAACATTTAGCTCAGGCACGTGATAACACTACCACATCCGGGTCACTCAGTAACAGCTCGGGTCCTTTGGCCTTTTTTTGCCTTGCACCCGTATTACGTGCACTGCGCCAATTGTCGTTGAATAGGCGGGATTCCTTTTTATAATACGGGTGTATAAGAAAAGTACTAAGACGTGCAGCTCTTCAAATATAACAAGGGAAAGTATGGGGCAGAAAGAGCAGAGAGAAAACCAGACTCTTAGTAAAATAGATAAACACCCAGCTGGAAAATGTGAATCTTGTGGACAAATGGAGACAGTATACCATACTAATAAACCATGCACGAAAGTGGTCAGAATCTACAGTAATATAGATGGTCAACACTCCAGTCCTGCAGGTGGCAGTAAGGCAACTTTAAGCTGGTTGCAAGCCGCCCAAAAAAAAACTCCAAAGAAGAAGAAGGCGAAGACTTGCTGCTTCTCAGTTCACCCTCGCACGCGTCCGTTTCTATTCAAGATGTCTGGAAGAGAAGGTAAATAATGAAAATATGATGAAATTATTATTAATATAATTTTAAAATCAAATACAATAGACTTATTTAAACTAATTTAGATAATATTACGCGAATTCACCGTTCTGTCCAAAATTTTTTTGGGAAACGTTGCGCTAATGTTAACCGTAGTGTAGCCACACTGGCTAACTGTTGAATTATTTAATTAACCGAGGATTCATTTAATGAATATTTATTCAACACAGTTGTTTAGTAGTATTTAGCTACATACCTAGTTGTTTATGTTTTAACTCTAGTTATTGTCTGTGGTTGAATAGCAGTTAAGCAATGCTTTTTGTATACTATACAGGGTGTAAAAAAAGGGTTTATATAATGCAATATTTTTCTAATAGTAAGCCATCTGAGATTCAAAATAAGATTAACTAACAAGGACAGAACGATACTGCATCATGGATTTGTGTATCTGAGCACTCTGCCCTTAATTCCAGACTTCAGCCAGTGATTCAGTAGATTAACCTACAGCAACCGGTTTAATCCCCCGTGTCCGTTCAGATTATAATAATTCATTTACTCTTACTCAGTGAAACTTTCTATAGATATGCTGATGTGTGCTTTTGTAACAGATTATATGTATGTGCATACACAGGCGGTAAGAAGAAACCCCTGAAGGCTCCCAAGAAACAAAGCAAGGAGATGGACGATGTGAGTTTCTGTGGTTGTTGTTTTCTAAAACAAGTTTACATGTTCGTCAAAAAGAGTAGGAGGTAAAACATGATGTGTTTATGCTCCTGTTTTCCCTTAAATCCAGGATGAGATGGCTTTCAAGCAGAAGCAGAAGGAGGACCAGAAAGCGATGGATGCGATGAAAGCCAAAGCAGCAGGAAAAGGACCCTTAGGTATATGAGTGTTTATGGCTGTGTACCGATTGGCTTGAAATTCTGAGGTATACTGTACATGGTGTTTAGCTGCGTTAAGTACAATTCCGAGCCGCAGGGAGCAAAACTGCTGGAACAGTGTAGGGAACAAGTGAACAATGGGTTTTATGTCCTTGGAATTAAACATGAAAAAATGCTCATTAGTCATTGCACCTTTTGGGATGGGGATTTAGATATCTATATTATAAAGGACATAAAGTTAGTAGGACACAATAATTTTAAATTCAATTTAATTAATAAATCCTCACTCTTATGTAGGCTAGTAATCTGTAAAAATCTGCACAGTAATAATTTCCTTGTACATCTTGTAAATTATAAAATAATGAAATTATCTTTAATATTGGAATAATAAATACGAATTGGCATGCTAAACTCCTAAATAGAAATAAATTACATTTTCAGTTTGTGACTGAAAACTAATGAAAGAAAACTTGTATTTAAAAGATATTTTAAATTGATATGAAGTTTATTTACATTGCTGTTTATGAAAGGAGTCTACAGTGTTGGAGCATTTTCACAGACAGTTTACACCCTTTACTTTTAGCTGCTACACTGCCAGGCCAAATAGTCAACATTAGTCAAGAAAGGTCAAATTATTGGGCTGGATTAAGCAAAGAAAACAAATAAGGATATTTGAAGTTTCGGTAATTAGGTTAAGAACCTTTTAACAAAACCTGGATGAATAGTGCTGAACCATCAATTTGATGGAAAAAAATTGTTTGGATGGAAAAAAATCCACAGTAAAAATCCTAGCTATATTTAATAGTGAAAGAAAGATCATGTTGTGACAAATTCCTTAAAAGGATTGTGGCTAGTTCTACATAATATTCAGGAAAAACCAAACAGCTAATTTCCTTATAAAACTGCACAAATTTTATTTATAAAGACCATATTTTAAGTGAAGCGCTGTGACACTGATTATTGATTTGGTTTCATTAATTACTGTTTACTGCTTTTTGAGTGCAGAAACTTTTTCTGATGACATCCTTGCTTTAAAGCGATCATTTGAGCATTCCTAAGACTTATGCACAGCACTTTTATTTATTTTGTATATTGTCTAGCTGAAGTTACATGTTTATTTAAAAGGACTGACTTGGATAAATGGCTCAATATGATTAAGGGAATAAAATAGTGCTGGAGTTGTTTCAACATGTTATAGTTAGTAATTCACCCAGTGAGAGAAATTATGTCGACCACTAGATGGCAATACTGAACACTGCACATTGCATGCAAACAAGCAAAGCTTTCACAATAAACGAGTCATGTTTTGCAAACAGTGAATCGTCTTGTCTGACCTCTGTTTTCCCCTTTACAGGTGGCAGTGGAATCAAGAAGTCTGGAAAGAAGTGAATGAGAAATGTTTTTTCCCTTCATTTGGGAACTGTTATGTGAAAAATGCAATTTGATTCTGCTGTGGGGCCACAAATGCAAATATACACACTTTGTTTTTGTTTTTTTTAAATCCTCCTGTGGGGATAAGAGGAAAAACACATAAATAAAGTTTTTCTATGTAACTTGTGGGGAATCACACACTTTTTATTACATAAAGAAAGATGTACAAAACAAATACATAACATTGCAGATTTTAAAATCTTCTTTTTAATTTTAAAAATTGCATCAATGCATTTGCTTTTAGAAAATTGGTTCCTTTTCTCCAAGTCTTCAACCAGTGGTGGTGATTTATTTATTTATTTTTTTCATCTTCCTGGTGACATCTATTTGCTGGTTATGGCAGAGGCTAAAGCAAGAAGGTTTTTTTTTTTTGGTAGGTTAAAGTGATTCCTATGTATTTGATCACAGTAGGTAATATGGATGTACAAAATAAAGAATTATACTTACTTTGACATCAGTATTGATTTTCAGTTCCACTTCCACTGAGTAGTGATCACTCACTTTAAGTGCCTGTAAAAGTATTCATAAATATGAACGCATGCAGTACGATTGTACTAGTGCAGCTGGAGAGGAGTGGCCTTTTGAATGGATGGAACCTGATTTAGAAATTTAATTAACTGGGTATTTGGCATTTGACATAAAAAAGCAAGTCTAGATGTCTTTTAGCTTTGTTTTTATTTAATAGCTAAATTGCCACATTAAATTGAACAAATTAAAATAGAAAGGTTTTAAGTCATAACTTTTCACAACATTGGTCTTCATGAAATAATCCTAAATGTCCATTTATGCATCTAGCATAATTCGTTTAGCTTTACATAATCCATAATTTACTGTCTGGCCAAAAAAAGTTAAGAATTTCAGGGCAAATTATTGGGCTGCAAGAAACCACCAATGCGTTATTAACACCTGGTAGGATGAAAGAAAAAAATGTGTTAAAAAAAAGATATAATTGATCATGATCAGAGACCATTTGCTTTTAAAAACCTTAACCATAATAATGAAAGCTTTTTTTAATAGGGACAGTAAGAGCATTTTCTAACAAAGTGAGTAAACAGCTGTGTGTCCATACAAAAATCATTTGTTAGAGAAGTTAATCAGAAAAAGGCTTAATGAGTGCGTAAAGATTGGATGGTGGTGCTATGATGAAATGTCATGTGATCTGATGAGTCCAGATTGACCCGATTCCAAAACTATGTGCACCTCATGCATAGTGGCCCCTGTAAAAGCACCTGGGGGGAATGTTATTATTTGGGGTTGCTTTAGTTGCTCAGGTCCAGACTCAGCACTCTAATGGGGCAATAAAATGAAGTCATATGATGACCTTGATGCACTGAATGACCAGGTTATCACATGAATCCATTTTTCCTTTCTTAATGACATAGGTATATTCCAGGACCCAAATTATAAAAGAGGTGTTCTGGGAGCATGAGGAATCATTTTTACGCCACAATCGTCACCAGTGTGCGATGGCAGCAGAACAAAATGGAAAGGCAGTGTATTTCTCATATTCTCATAATGCACATAAAAAAACAATAGTTTAGGATTAATTTAAACTCTCATAACAGTGTTTCTCTGTGTTCGTATAGGTCTGTATACTGTGTAATGGGTAATGAATGACTGTAATTCATCTGTTTCTTAGCCTCCTCCTCTACTTTATCAAATAGATAAAAGCCACTCCTGACTAGACATTGTAACAACAATGCATACAGTATTTAGCAGATAAAATAAGTTACTGTACTTCATACGGCAGGTGTTGATAAAATCTTCAGTTTGAACTTATTGTTCTCCAGTGTCAGCAGTAACACAATGGCTTATCTTACCACTGATGCCACAACATGGTGGACAATGAAATCTTTTTGTGGAACAAATAAAAGATGGACACTTGTCAGACATTAAACTTGTCAGTTTCCCGGTTCACCATTCTGATGGGTAATTTTCGACAAAAATTAATCTGTTGTTCAATGTTTGGTAAGATATAAATATTTTGCCACACCACTGTAATAGTAAGAACTACACTGGACACTTCGATATGAGCAAAGTTATTTCAGTTCCACATCTTTAGGCTATTGTTACGAACCGTACACTGTTTTTCCCTTGTGTGTGTGTTCTATGTTCTTGTTAGCGCTTCTAGGTGCCGCCTACTTCAGGACACTATTGGTGGTTCTCCCTGTCAATCATCGTTGGTCACTTGTGACGTCGTGTGGTCTCCGCCAATGGTGATCTGTCTGATGCCTTAAAACGGAAGCGGCAACGGGAAGATGGAGGCTGCTTGACTTGGCGTGTCGCTGTTGTGTTGCGTTGTGTTATTTTATCCGTTTCTGCTACTACTTTAATCGCTTGTGGTTAAAATGATCCGTGTAACGTTGTCTCTGGTGACATCGGTGTTCTTGTCAAATGAGTGCTTTCGATACTTTTAGCCCGCTTAAGCTCCACTTAAACTAACAGCCGTCTTTCAGACAACGGAGACGTGGAACAGCCTAGTAAGTCACGTGACATACATACCTTGCACGTAGGAGTTTTCTTTATGTATTAGACACACTAGTATAGCGAAGTGCGCTAACTATGTACTTTTGTGTTTTTAGTTAGAGTAAGTTCAGGGCGCATTTGCGCTGAAGACCTTTTGTTTCACATTTTTGTTTGTTTATTTAGAGGATTGGGAGGAGATAGTGGGGATTCTTTTTGTTATGTTTATTTCTTTGAGTTTCTAGCGCCACTTCTCGTTCCCTCTCCCGTTTGTCTTGATTATCTAATTTATTGTTTATTATTTGTGTTTTCTTCAATGTTTGTTGATATTCATGGTTTGGGAGCAATAAACCTTTTGCGGTGCTACTTTGAGTGTCTCTTGCTTCTCTTGCCACATGCTAAGCTTTTTCCTCTGGTCATCTCAATGTTACTCCTTTTTAAATTCCTAGACAAAAACTTCCATCAAAGGTCGTAACATTTAATGGGGGCTCGTCCGGGATGTTTTAATAATTTTGGGATAGATATTACCGGATGGATTGTTAAACCCTTGGGAGGTAAACTAAAATGACCAAGGATATAGCTACGGTGGTGGCAATAGAATTGGTTGACTGGTTAGTAGGGTGGCATAGTAAGTACAGTAGCAGTTTTTTGTAGCACTTTGAGCACGTGACACATCATTTTAAAAAAATGTTCAGTTTAGAGGAATTTGTTAAGAGTCCGTCCTTGGAGCTGCTTAACGTTTGTCGGAAACAGGACCTGTTTTTGGTGGCTGATCATTTTAAATTGATGATTAATAAGCAGGGTCGTAAAGCTGAAATTAAGCAAAAGATAACAGACCAGTTACTCGAGCTTAATGTACTTCTCACGCCAACTGTTGAAATGGAGGAGGCGGCTGATCGGCAAAAACCTGGTGATGAGGTGTTTGCTCCTTTTGGATTAGGAGATGAGAACGTATGTAGTGGCAGAACTGAGGCAGATGCAGGGGTGGAGGCCGTTGCAGATGCTGGGATTGGACTGCCACCCTTTGAACCGTTCTCTCCGCTTTCTGTGGGTTCACGAGACGATGCGCGGCTGAAAGTTCGTTTGGCACGTCTATATTATGATTCCCAAGAGCACACCCGTCGGGCTGAACTTGATCTACGTTTGCAGATACGCAAACTTGAAATCGAGGCTGAGACGCAAGTGAGGCTGCGCCAGCTCGAATTGGAGGTTTCAAAGAAGGCTGCGGAGGCTAATCAGCCAGATCCAGTTTCTCCTTCAAATGTTCCTTCAGTGTCGATCTCACCTCGTCCCAATTTTGACGTGAGTAAGCACATTGCTCTTGTTCCACAATTCCGAGAATCAGAAGTTGACTCGTATTTTAATGCGTTTGAACGGATTGCGACTTCTTTGCATTGGCCACTCGAATTCTGGTCTCTGTTACTGCAGAGTAAACTTGTGGGGAAAGCTTTAGAGGTGTACTCCACTTTGTCACTTGATGAAAGTTTGAAGTATGATTCAGTCAAATCAGCGATACTTCGTGCATATGAACTAGTTCCAGAGGCATACAGACAGAAGTTTAGGTCGCTCAGAAAAACTTCTAATCAAACTTTTGTGGAATTTGCTAGAGAGAAGGGCACGCTTTTTGATAAGTGGTGTGTAGCTAACAATGTTGCAGATTTTAATTCGTTGCGTGAGCTGGTTCTCCTGGAAGAATTTAAGAATTGCTTGCCAGAGAAAGTGGTTGTTTACCTAAACGAACAAAAGGTAAACTCTTTATCACAGGCTGCTGTTTTAGCTGATGAATTCATTTTAACACACAAAAATGTCTTTGTTCATTCACGTATGGAAAATACACCCGCTGTTTTATCTTTATCTAACACACAATTCGTGCGTTCGAAAAGCAATGCACCTAGAGTTAGTGAGGATCGTGACTGTTTTTATTGTCATAAGAAAGGACACGTTGTGGTGGATTGTCCCCGACTTAAACGAAAACAAAACTCGCAAGCTAAGCCGGTAGGTTTTGTAAAGACGTGTAAACAGACTACAGCTGTATACTCCAAGGTGGATGTGGATAAAACGTTCCGTCCTTTTATTCTTAGGGGGTTAATTTCTTTGACTGGTCGTGATGAAGATCAAAAAGAGATCACAATGCTTCGTGACACAGGTTCTATGCAAAGTTTTATTGTTGAAAGTGCAATGAAATTTTCTGATAAGACTTCATGTCATTCCAGCGTATTAGTGCAAGGAATTGAAATGGGATGTGTAAAAAGGCCCTTGCATAATCTGCATTTGAAAAGTGACTTGTGTTCTGGATTTGTCCGTGTTGCAGTTTGTACTTCGCTGCCGATGAAAGGCGTAGATTTAATCCTAGGCAATGATTTAGCCGGAGGGAAAGTGATGCCATTATTGGAGGTTCTGGACAAACCGACAGAATGTGCATCTGATGAGGTTGGTAAAGCGTATCCTCATGTTTTTCCTGCCTGTGCTGTTACTCGTGCACAGTCGCATAAAGAGATTGCTTTGAATGACACTTTCTTTTCTTCTGTCATAGACGGAGAGGAAAATTTGGACTGTGAGAAAAAGAAACCGGAAAGGGTGAAAAATTCTTATTTAAATGACACGAATTCGTTGATTTTAAAAATCACACGGGACGAATTAATCACTGCACAGAAAAAAGATGAAACTTTGACTACACTTTTTAAATCTGTAATTCCGCACGATTTGGCTAAGACAAAACAAAGCGCCTATATTTTAGAAAATGACGTGTTGATACGTAAGTGGGGTTCATCACCTGACCAAGCCGAATGGGATGTTTTTTATCAGGTTGTGGTTCCTGTCCCATATCGCCCACATGTGTTGTGCTTGGCTCATGATCATCCACTGTCGGGTCATTTGGGCATAAGAAAAACTTACAGCCGGATTTTAAAACACTTTTTCTGGCCTAGACTAAAAACTGATGTAACGCTCTATTGTCGATCTTGTAACGTATGTCAAATTGCGGGAAAGCCAAATCAAGTTGTTCCCCCAGCGCCGTTAAATCCAATACCTGTTCTTGGTGAACCATTCGAACATGTCCTCATTGACTGCGTAGGTCCTTTAAAAAAGTCAAAAAGTGGTAATCAGTTTCTACTAACAGTGATGTGTCTAGCCACCCGATTTCCTGAAGCAATTCCTTTAAGAAAAATCACTACACCTGTTGTTCTTAAGACACTAGTTAAGTTTTTCTCGACATTTGGTTTGCCTAAAGTGGTGCAAAGCGACCAGGGCACAAATTTTACGTCCAAGCTTTTTAATCAAGTCATGCAGATTTTAGGAATTACACATCGTACTTCCACTGCGTTCCATCCAGAAAGCCAAGGCGCCCTGGAACGTTTTCACCAAACGTTAAAGTCGATGTTGCGAAAATATTGCATGCAGACTGGTAATGAGTGGGATGATGGCATTCCCATGCTGATGTTTGCTATCAGAGAAAGCGTTCAAGAGTCGCTGGGTTTTAGTCCAGCTGAACTAGTTTTCGGACACCAGGTTCGTGGTCCGTTGAAAGTTTTAAAGGACCAAATTTTGGAAAAAGACAGTTTAAAACCGAATGTACTGGAGTACGTGACGAAGTTTCGGAAGCGGTTGCATACAGCTTGCTCAGTCGCAAGAGAGTCTCTTGCCGATGCGCAAAAAGGCATGAAACGAACATTTGACAAAAAGGCTGTTACACGATCTTTTAAGCCTGGTGACTCAGTTCTGGTTTTCTTGCCTATTCCGGGTTCTTCACTGTCAACTCGATTTTTCGGCCCTTATGTGGTGAAGGAGAAATTAAATGAAACTAACTATGTTATTTGTACTCCTGATCGAAAACGAAAAACTCGCGTTTGTCATGTAAACATGCTGAAATTTTATCATTCGAGACCACAAACTGATGTAATTGACAGAGTTCCAGACACTGCTGTTGTTTCTGTTGCGGTCGTGACGGAAAAGCTCATTACTGATACTGAAGAAGACGGGGTAATGTTTCAAAATATTTCTCAGACGACGGTGAGGTTGTGCAATTCTGAAATGTTGAAAGATCTTGATTCACATCTAACGAATTTGTCTATTGATCAGAAGAGTGATATGGTGAGGCTCATTTCTGAATTTGAGTGTCTGTTCAAAGACGTACCTGTGCTAACTAATGTCATTCAGCATGATATTGATGTTAAAGATGCTAGACCAATCCGACAGCATGCATACAGAGTGAATTCGGTTAAGCGTTCAGTTATGCGACAAGAAGTTGAGTACTTGTTGAGGAACAATCTTGCTAAGCCTAGCTCTAGTCCATGGAGCTCTCCATGTATTTTGGTACCGAAACCAGATGGTTCTTTTAGGTTTTGCACCGATTTTAGAAAAGTAAATTCACTTACGGTTCCTGATAACTATCCACTTCCTAGGATGGAGGATTGCGTAGATAATGTGGGATATGCAAAGTTTGTGAGTAAGTTAGATATGCTTAAAGGCTACTGGCAAGTACCACTTACACCCAGAGCTTCTGAAATTGCTGCTTTTATCACTCCAGATTCGTTTGCACAATATACGGCCATGGCGTTCGGACTCCGAAACGCGCCTGCTACCTTTCAGAGGTTGGTAAACACTGTTTTAGCTGGCATTCCTAATTGTAGTGCTTATTTGGATGATGTTGTTGTTTATTCCAGGGATTGGGTTGAACACATAAAGTCATTACGTGCTGTGTTTGAGCGTTTTGCGAGTGCTTCCTTGACCCTTAACTTGGCCAAGTGTGAGTTTGGTCAAGCTAAAGTGGGGTATTTGGGAAAAGAGGTAGGACATGGTCAAGTTCGACCAGTTGAAGCGAAAGTTGAGGCTATATCGAAGTTCCCAGTTCCCACAACCCGACGTGAACTCCGAAGGTTTCTCGGAATGGCTGGATATTACCGCAGCTTCTGCAGAAATTTTTCGTCTGTGGTTAATCCTTTAACTTCACTTTTAAGTCCTTCTACTGCTTTTGTGTGGAATACAGAGTGCCAATATGCATTTGAGAGTGTGAAAACACTATTAAGTAGTTCACCTGTTCTTGCAGCTCCTGATTTAGAACGTCCATTTAAGCTTGAGGTGGATGCAAGTAATGTTGGGGCTGGTGCTGTCTTATTACAGGATGATGAGCAGGGTATAGCTCATCCAGTAAGTTATTTCTCTAGGAAGTTTAACAAGAATCAGTTAAACTATTCAGTCATTGAAAAGGAGACGCTTGCTCTAATTCTTGCATTACAGCATTTTGAGGTTTATGTTGGATGTAGTGTGCAACCTTTGGTAGTTTTTACGGATCACAGTCCTTTGACATTTCTTTCAAAGTTGTACAATCATAATCAGAGATTGACGCGCTGGTCACTCTTTCTGCAGAGTTACAATTTAGATATCAGACACAAGAGGGGCGTTGAAAATGTCTTAGCGGATGCTCTTTCAAGAGTATAAACTTTTTTGTTTTTTCCAAAAGAGTTTATTCTTAAGTGGGGGAGTGTTACGAACCGTACACTGTTTTTCCCTTGTGTGTGTGTTCTATGTTCTTGTTAGCGCTTCTAGGTGCCGCCTACTTCAGGACACTATTGGTGGTTCTCCCTGTCAATCATCGTTGGTCACTTGTGACGTCGTGTGGTCTCCGCCAATGGTGATCTGTCTGATGCCTTAAAACGGAAGCGGCAACGGGAAGATGGAGGCTGCTTGACTTGGCGTGTCGCTGTTGTGTTGCGTTGTGTTATTTTATCCGTTTCTGCTACTACTTTAATCGCTTGTGGTTAAAATGATCCGTGTAACGTTGTCTCTGGTGACATCGGTGTTCTTGTCAAATGAGTGCTTTCGATACTTTTAGCCCGCTTAAGCTCCACTTAAACTAACAGCCGTCTTTCAGACAACGGAGACGTGGAACAGCCTAGTAAGTCACGTGACATACATACCTTGCACGTAGGAGTTTTCTTTATGTATTAGACACACTAGTATAGCGAAGTGCGCTAACTATGTACTTTTGTGTTTTTAGTTAGAGTAAGTTCAGGGCGCATTTGCGCTGAAGACCTTTTGTTTCACATTTTTGTTTGTTTATTTAGAGGATTGGGAGGAGATAGTGGGGATTCTTTTTGTTATGTTTATTTCTTTGAGTTTCTAGCGCCACTTCTCGTTCCCTCTCCCGTTTGTCTTGATTATCTAATTTATTGTTTATTATTTGTGTTTTCTTCAATGTTTGTTGATATTCATGGTTTGGGAGCAATAAACCTTTTGCGGTGCTACTTTGAGTGTCTCTTGCTTCTCTTGCCACATGCTAAGCTTTTTCCTCTGGTCATCTCAATGTTACTCCTTTTTAAATTCCTAGACAAAAACTTCCATCAAAGGTCGTAACAGCTATGTTCTGGAAATCTAGAAAAGGTGGTCCTGTACCACTGATGGATCGACTGGAAGTGTGGCTGACAAATTGTGCATAGCAACAGATGGGTTTCAGTCCATAATAACTGCATACACACTACCAATAACAGCCATTTGAAGAAATGGCAACTCATATACAGTGGATAAGCAAATTACTTTAAAAACCATGGAATTAATGTAACTGTGCTTACATCAGCTTCAGTCAGTCCATACTCCCTCTGGAAGTTAAATGCTCTGGCAGAGTTCGGCACAATACCATCAAGCATCACCTGTTCATACACTACAATCCTAATAGAAACAGAGATGCATAAATACCAAGCTGATTAAAGCAAGTCATATACACAAATAAAGTAATGCAAAATAAAGTTCAATACAAAATAAAGGACTAGAACAACTCCGGTAATGCTTGACATGTTCTTTTTTATTCCTTTATCTCTAAAGCAAAGATTTAAAGTACTGTACCCATCACTACTGTTCATGCTATTATGTTAAAGAATAAAAAACCTATGTTAATATTATGTTTACTGTACATAATCTTTAGAAATGACTATCTTTGTCAATTAGGTTAAAAGCTTCAATTTGCATCAGGAGTATGGGGAAAATGTTATCTCAGTGACAGTGACATGGATGTTGGTGCCAGATAAGCTGTTTAAAGTCACTGAAAGTCTGATCTCCTAGAGATTAACCACAACTCACACAAAATGGAGCAGATAACAAACTAAAAAAAAATGTATTGATAAGGATGGTAAGAGGAGGCCTGTCCCACTGGTGTAAGATAACGAGAAGGCTACTGTAACACAAATAACCACTTTTTACAAATGTGGTGAGCAGAAAAACATTTTAAATGCACAACACATTAAACTGTGGGGTGGAAAACTACAAAAGAAGAAAAGCGCATTGAACCCCTATCCAGAATTCAATGTTTTACTTAATTGGTAACTCCATGAACTCTTGAATAGCTTAATATAATCTGGATGTCAAAGAGATGGTTTCAGTCATGTTTTTATCCAATTGTAAAGAAAGATTCCAGGGCAATGCAGAAAAAAAACTGGCAACAGCAACTGATATATTAAATAATTTGAAGAGATCAGAATGTGATATTAGCACATACAACACTCATTCATCATCCCTGTATGTACAGTCTATTCAGTATCACAACAAATCAATAAAATGCAGACAAACCTGTCATAAGTGTGATCGTTCTTTGTGCTCGTGGTGGTGTCCACCTCATCAATAATTAGCCAGTGAAAGTTTTTATCTGTGAAGATACTGAGTGCCTTCCTCTCTTTTTTAGACATGTATCTGCCGTCCGCATTGAAGTCACCCAAGATCATGATATTCTGCGTAAAAACAAATGCATATACGATTCATATGTCATGTCCATACATTATAAAGGAGAATGATTTTTACTTCCTGTTGATAATCACTAATGTAAGGTAATATTTAAACATGGGACGGTTTCATGTTGTTTAATGAAGCTGCTACTTTTTTATTTTTCAAGATGATGGACTATGATAAAAAAAACACACTAAGAAAAAAAATTTTTAAACCTGCACATCTCAATAATTTTCTACTCTATTTATATATTTTCTGGTAAACTGAATGTTTATATGATGTATAAATCAATAATCATTTGGTGGCCTCAACTTTGACTTACATCAGTTTTCCATTTTTTTTTCATTTCCAGGACTACATCATACAGCTTTTTCAGTTCTTTCACCGAGTCTTCAGGCTTTGTGTGGACAGGTATCAGAACCAGGTCCTTCACCACTTACACACAAACACATCCATACACACAAATAGATTATAACGTAAAGCAACACAATCTTTACAAATGTAAAGAGTTCAAAGTAAAACCTGATTGATGGCACATACAGTATATACTGTATATTGTGTATACAGTTGTGTTCAAAATAAAAGCAGTCCAACATCAGTAACCAGATCAATAATTGTTTTTGGGAGAAATTATATTTCTTTATGGTAAATATTTTACTTGTAGGTGTAGTGGAGTAATAGAAACCAACAAACCCAACAGTCATGATTGGATGCACCTGATTCTGTATAATTTAATCATTAATTGAAATGGGGCATGTTAAAAAAAATAGCAGTGTGGCGTTCAATTAGAGAGGTAAATTATTCTGTGAAAAACAGGTGTCAAAAGAGTTCCCCTTATTTAAGGATAAACGCAGAAAAGATTGTCCTGTGCATTTCTCTTTGAAAATCAGAGTAATACGCATCGTTTCAGTCATTGTTTAGAACAACAGCGTACTTTGTTTTAAAAGTTGATTAGAGATAGGAAAGAAACATACAAAGAAGTGCAGAAACGGACAGGCTGCTCTGATAAAATGATATCAAATGCTTTAAAATTTAATAATGTTACTATTAGAAGCATGGAGGCACAAGCATCATGATATGGAGATGCTTCTCGTACTGTGGTGTTGGATCTATTTATCACATTTCAGGGATCATGGATCAATCTGAGTACATCAGAATACTTAAGAAGGTCATGTTGCCTTATGCCGAAGAGGAAATGCCCTTGAAATGGGTGTTTCAACAAGACAACGATCCCAGACACACCAGTAAGTGAGCAGCATCTTGGTTCCAGACCAACAAGATTGACGTTATGGAGTGTCCAGCCCAATCCCCAGACCCTAATCCAATAGAAAAGTTGTGGTCTGACAATAAAAATTCTGTTTCTGAGGCAAAACCAAGGAATGCAGAGGAATTGTGGCGTATAGTACAACTGTCACAGATGTGAAGCAGTTCTCAGAAAGCATGTTATACAACTATATCCTCCTGAGACCCAGCAATTTATTTTTGTCCTCTGTGGTGGACATGATACTCTGGTCTTTATTTAAAAGACCATGCATGCAGTGTGTTTGCTTCCTAATGTACTGTAAAGAGTACATACTGGGCTTTCTATTGATGTCACACAAGTGGGGGTGTGGCCAACTTTCTAAATTGGTGGGGATTGCAGCAAGCACATTCAATGGCAGTATGAGGTATAAGTGATAAAATGTTTAAATACAGCATGTAGTTATTTTTTCTTATGATATTGTTTTTTATCTATGAAGATTTTAACTACATTATATAACAATTTTATAAGGGCATGTTAATTTTAAGCCTTCCAAAATACACATTTTACTCCATGTCCTTTGTAGGGTACAGTGGGACTGGCTTTATCCCATTTTCAACCCTTGCCCTCAAATACACTAAGCTTCATATGTATTGGGCAGGAAAGACAATGCCATTACAGAAAGACCATTACTGCCAATGCGATAACCAGGGACAGATTTTTTAAACTTTACCAGTCCATTAAATGACCTTGCCATTCTGGATGACCAGAAAAAAGAGGATGCTCTTTGGAAGGTCAGGTCTCTTTTAAACAGAAACCAACAGTCAACAAGGCTGCCTTAATTAATCAAGGTCCCTCAAAGCCGGCTAAGATGAGCAAATTATTCCTTTTTACAGGTCAGTGTCCTGTGCGCCTATGTGAGCCTGGGAAACCAAATCTCACAGGTCGCAGGGCCTTTGTGTTTGCCAGTCCCAGTGGTTTGGTGCTTAATTTTAAAGTCTACAGAAGTCAAAACACATTTCAAGACAAGCAGGTGGGGATTGGAAGAAATACTGTTGTTTGCATGGCAGGGTCACTACCAGGAGGATCCCACCTATACCTACACCAGCATTTCACCTCCGTCAAAGTGCTGGATCGCTAAAGGAATCTTCATCTTTTTTAGATCTGTAAGGCTTAAATGTCCAGTGACAATAAACAGGAAAGAGGCGCATCAGAGATTGCTAAACAAAATGGCTGGACAACAAGAAAAGTCTTTTGGCATCTTCCATTCATGGAATAGAGCCTCAGGATATCTGCCCAAGATGGTTAACAAAAGACAAGCGCCATGTTACTGCATCTATACCTGTTGTTGTAACAGAGATAATTAAAACATGGGTGGAGTGGACCACATGATCGGCCTCTATCCAATGTCAAGCTGCACAGGGAAATGGACTGTCCGCACCATCCTATGTTGCTTTGATCTGGCTGCCACAAACATTTGGATCCAGTACAGATCAGACCACCAGGCTTCTGGGAAACTGGCAAAAGACCAGACTTTTTCTATACATATGTATCTTATTAGGGCCCAAGCACTATGACATCAGCACACTTGTCATCATAGTGTTTGAAGAGCCCTATGTTTTTTTCTAGGAATGATTTTTTTTTCACAATTTTGGGCTTATTGGGGGTATCAACATGCTCAAAAACTTATAAAAATTGGCACGTTTCACCTTCAGTGAAATCTGCTGCCATTAGGATGGCAGAAAGTCTGGGCCTGGGGCATGGCTTGGGTCCCTCACACGAGATTTTGCTGCATAGCTCATACACACTTGCACAAATGACAGCCTATTAAGCTAAACAAATTTCACATTGCATATCATGGGCTCAACTCAACAGAAAAAAAGTTATTTTGTCTGCCAAAACACACCCGAAGGAATTCAATACACTCTTCCTAGGGAATAATGCAATCGACACCGAACCGGGCCTATGTGATCTCAATGTGAAGACATTGAGAATGCAAAATTTTGATATCTCAAACTGGTCAGCTGTGCTGATGCCTTAAACATACACCAAAAAGTGGTTAGGAACCTTTTGTGGAACGTCATATTAAGTGACATCACGTTAAGTGACATCACATTGAGTGACATCATAGCTTTGCTGGGGTGGTGATGGCGCAGGGTGCTTGGACCCGCTCATTGTTGCTTCCAACTATATTATATTATATTATATTATATTATATTATATTATATTATATTATATAAAATTGATTGTACTTCTATCGACAAAGAAAGACCCAGTGTCCATTACTAGGGACATGTTATTATCTAATAAATGAATGACAGTTTTGAAAAAAAGATCTGTGACATCTTCCATGTTTCTGACATCTCACAGACTTACGTTATATTAAAAAAATTTAAATATTTTTTTCTTTCCGGTCTCAGGAGGATATATATTAGTTAGATATATTAGTTTAGAGATGCACAAGAAAGATTCAACTTCAAGCATTTTTGTTTAAACTGTAAATTCATAAATTTGTAAAGATGAATGATGACACTGCTATTTTTTTGAACAGGCTAATAATAGTTTTTCTTCACTTACATTAAACTAATAATCCATTTAGCACATTTTTCTTCATGTTGTGATTCAGAATAGAATTCGCAGGGTGTCCAATGCATTTATGTGATTTAAATTAAAAGTTATTATATGGATATGGAGCTCTACTCACTTTTTTCAACACACATTATTCTGAACACAACTATATATAGACACCAACTTGTTAACGTTAATTACAAATTAACTCTCATCAGACATTCAATACGTCGTTTTTTTCAAACTCCAAACCCCTTAAAATCTGATGTAGGTGTAATTTGTAAATGTTGTAAATAAACTATTTTTAAAAATGTGACA
This sequence comes from Clarias gariepinus, assembly GCF_024256425.1. Taxonomy (NCBI): domain Eukaryota; kingdom Metazoa; phylum Chordata; class Actinopteri; order Siluriformes; family Clariidae; genus Clarias; species Clarias gariepinus. Next base: position 11,670,538 of record NC_071122.1, read on the forward strand.
AATTGCTTTTATCTCTGCCATGTTACTTTTAAGTATAGCTAGCTAGCTGTGACTGCAGCTTGTTGTGATGAAATAGCAGACACTGCTTATATTGATTTAGTGTTTTATGTACATCTGTATGAGGTGAGACTGAAAAAAGCATAATAAGCATTCCCAACATTTTAATTTGAAAGGAAGGCAGCAAAACATGTCCTTGTATCTTCCTTGGTAGAGTCAAATTGATTGGCTGCAATAATTACTAGCTTAAGATTTAAAATTCCTGTGGATGTATGAAAATGTTTTAGAACATGAGCAATGTTTTTACATAAGTCCCTTCAACAAACCCTTTGAATAACTCTTACCTGTGTTAGTCAAAGAGAATTGCAGGATATAAGGCTCTCGATCAAACACGTCCTCGTCTCCAGGTTGCTTTTCCTCGTACTGATACGTGTCAGTCACTTTCACTACAGCATCCCTGTTCATAAAAATACAATTTTAGCTTGAATCTACAGAGTTAAACAATCATGAAGAAGTATCATTCTGTACATTATTGATCCTATCATCCACACACATACATACATACATACATACATACATACATATATATAAACTAATAAAACTACATATATATAACTGTAAAACTAGCTTGTTATATATTCCTAGTATCTCTTAATATAATGTATATAAATATACAGCCAAAAAGAAAAATATTATAATGTAAATATATATTTATAATATGATAATTTATATCAACATATAATGCACAGCAATACATTTTGTATCAAAATATTTATTTTCTTTTCCTGAAGTGTGTATATACATTTTTTACAAATAAAATACACAAATAAAAACAGTTTGCAATAAAACTTTTAAAAGAATTAAAATTAAAATTAAAATAAAGATAGAAAACTAATTAAAATGAATAAACATTTAATTTAAAATAAAATAAAACAGTTCAAAATATTAGGTGAACATAAAATGATGCAGTCGGTTCGGACGTGGCACAGTACGCTGTGGTATATCCTAGCGAGAAAGCAAACAATTGACACCGGGTGGCAATTTGGACCAAAATCATGTAATTGTGTCTTTATTTAACTGTTTAAAATGTGTATTGTGTTCTCCTTAAAACAAACGTTTACCTGTAAAGGAACATAAACTGCTCCTTGTACTTGGTCCTCCCCAGACGTACACTGAGCTGCATGCTGTAATGGTGCTGTGGATTGGCTCTGCCAAAAGAACATTCCTTTAAATCTCACCCTTAATTTAAGAACAATTTGAGCAATGCTATTTCTGTAAAAGTTATCAGATTTAAATACTAGCCTACTTATTTAGTTCTGTCAGAAAGCTGTTGACTGCTTCCTTGCTGGCGTCCACCACCTCCAGAACGACAACTATGTCATAGCGCGACACTATCTGCAAACACACAACACAACATTGTGCAAAACTGCACATATCTGATGTCTGATGTTTGAGAAAGTGTCTTCAGATGTTTTTCTTAGTATAGAAGCAACTCAATTTTTTTGGTCTTTACCTTAATAAGTGTTTGAATGACCATGGGGTCAGACAGTTTTCTGTTTCCAAATTTCTGAATGTTGAAAGAGGCGATCTTCATGATTCCTAAAGTAGCTGAAGAAAATGAATGTGTATACAGTACATTTAGGTGTTTTCACATCACAGCATCAATTTAATCAAGTATCATTTAACTGTAAACTACAGAAACATTATTTTTTACATTAATTACTTGAAGTAATTGGATCAGCGTAGCCATCTTTACCACCTTCATATTAATTTTCTTGCATATGTGCTTATTCCTGTTTTTTTTTTTTCCAGATTAAATAATGGATATTTGTATTATTTTATATATTATTTTATTTATTTATTGTTGAAATAAAAATACTACAAAAGCCAAAGTTTGATTAAATAATTATCTAAGTATTTTTCCAATGTATTTAACTGTTATTTTATTTGTGTACAATATAAACTTTATGAAGAAAAATGAGAAATGTACATAAAAAATGCAAAAAAATACATAAGGAATAAAATATAAAACATTTAGCAGATCCTCTCATTCTGATGACAATCTGGATTTTTAAATGTGATACAAAAAAATCAGGTAGTTTGATTGATTGATGATAAGTTGATAATTGATAAATAATTTAAATTATTATAACCATTTTGGTATCAATAAATACTCAGTTTATTTCCTAATTGTCAGAAAACAGCGATACAGCTCATGAAGATAAAGATAAGTCTTATCATTATCTTTTTTCTTTTTTAAAAAAGGATAATAAAAACATTTACCTCAATAGATTCCTTTAATCTTATTTATTTTCAGTGTACCCGTACAATGTTTGTTTTACATTTGATTAGGTGACTGACTAAAAAAAGCATGATTGTGAAAAATCATGAAATATTAAATGTAACAAAAAAAGTCACATGAAAATGAATGAATTATCAAGTGTGTAAATGAAATCATATACAAGAAAGCATTATGTATAAAATAATTGACAAAGAAATCAAGTGAAAAAACTTGTAAAACATTAATTCAATTAAATAAAACATGTAAATAAATTGATTATGTGGAAAAGTAACAAGTGAAAATAATTGAATTGTATTTAAAAATCCTGTGAAATCATTCAAATAAATTAAATAAATTGATGAACCTAATCACATCACACCAATCCTGTGAAGTAGAGCTTTACATGCTGCTGACAAAAACCTACAAACAATGGAGTGATCGGTCTTTTGCAGTGGTTGGTCCTAAACTTTGGAACACCATTCCACCTGAGTTACATTATATTACTGACCTTCCTCTGGGTAAAGCAAAACTTGGTTTTGATATGTTTTGTATATTGTATTGCTATTTTATTGCCATTCTTTTATTGTCATTTATTTTAATGCTGTGAAGCACTTTGGTTCAACTTAGGTTGATGTAAGGTGCTATATGTTATATATAATACATGTTGATCGATTGAAATTGGAGCCTATCCCAGGGGACTTAGGGTGCCAATCCATTACAGGGCACACACATATACACACACTTATTCACACACTACGGGCAATCCGGGAACACCAATTAGCTTAATCTGCATGTTTTAGGACTGTGGAAGAAAGCCGGAGTACCCAGATGAAACCCACCAAGCGCTGGGAGAACATGCAAACTCCATGCACACAGAGACCGGAATCAAACCTGGGTCCTGGAGGAAACAGTGCTAACCATTAAGCCACTGTGCTGCCTATGTGAAGTACAAATCATGTATAAATAAATAATTAGAAAATTAACAAAGCACGGATAAATGTGAAATAGCTTATGTGAAATAATTAATTTGTGTAAGTAAATACAGTGGAAATGACCACATGTAAATATGGAATATAGATTATGGGGAAAATTCTGACTGTTCAATTTAAAAAATGTAAAGAAATAAATTGTGTAAAAAAATGATGTTGGAAAAAAAAACTGCAAAATGTGCAAATAAACGAATTACAAACATAAACAAATTATATTAGATTCACTTATGTAAAACATAACAGTGAAAAAAAAATCACATGCATGAATTACTGTGTTTCTTTCTGTGCGCCATTTGGAAATCTATAATGATAAAATGGTTTGTAAATGCTTCCCCTTAAGCTGCTTTTAGCCCACTTTAAAAAAATAAAACCAAACAAAGCATGTGAACAAAATCTGTCATCTAAAGAAGCAGACATGCTTAAAAAAGGAGACAGAAGGAAACAGAAGGAATGCATACTGTGTGTATTAGATTAATGCTTTGGCAAGCTAACACAAGTTACCTGGCTATAGGTGGAAAAACAGGTTCATTAAAAAATAACTCTGACCAGGGAGATACTCAGTCTACAGCCTTGAGCAGACCAGTACTTTACCTGTGATAGTTTGCATTTGCAGTATAAAGCAATTACACACGAGCAAGTAAGTACTTAAGCAAGTAAGATTTGAATTACTTAAATCATCAACTGGCTAAACTGAATAACACGTGTCAGAATTCATTTACATTTGCAACTTGATATACAAGTTTTTTTTTTTTTTTTTTTTCCCTGTATAGCATAATGAAACTTGATTCAACATCTATTACTCAGTAAAAGGGTATTTTTAGGTACCAAAATGATACTGTGCTTTTTTTTATTCAACCTGTATATATATGAATTTTTTTTTAAAAGATTTAATGCTTTATAAAACCACAAATTTTCCATATAGGGAAGAAATGTTCTTTTAAGTCCATTGCATTGGTAAATGCAATGTGATAAAGAGGGAAAAATGTAGAAAATGTGTGTGTGTGTGTGTGGGGGGGGGGGGGTTATAGAAACTACTACAGTATGTAGTCGCTCAGTAATCACTTGCAGGTGAGAAAAGGGACTCTAAACAAGAATGCAGCATAGTATAAATTCCTATTTAAAAAAAGAGCAGTTAATCTTAAAAAGCATTGCTCTTTCACAGGAGGCTGGAGTAATTGCATCAAGGTTGAGCACTTAATTAATGGCCCATATTATTTCCATGATTGCCCACGATACTTAAACACACTAAACAAAGGTTAAACATGCCATAGTACTTGCATAGGTTTGGTGGTGTAGTAGTTAGCACTGTCGCCTTGCACCTTCAGGGTCCGGGTTCATGTCCCGGCCAGGCTTGATTCCCGTCTCTGTGTGCATGGGGTATGCATGTTCTCCCCTCTGCTTGGTGGGTTTCCTCACAGTCCAAAGATATGCAGGATAGTCTAATTGGCGTTTCCTAAATTGCCTGTAGTGTGTGAGTGTGTGTATATGTGTGTGCCCTGCGATGGATTGGCACCCTGTCCAGGGTATACCCTGGACATAGCAAACTGAGAAAAAACTAAATCTTTCAGCTTTAAGCATGGTGTGTTAGTTTTTGAAGGTAAACCAGTTAAAAATGAAAAAAATAATAAATTAAACAAAAGCTCAACTTGCCTGTTCTGACCTAAAGTAGAAACAATACATGGAAACACACAAGGTTGCAGGCACAAGTAAAAAAAAACATCACTTACTTCCAAATGATCAAAGCCGAAAAGCACAGGAAACCGTCTGACCATAAAAGCACAACTGAGACACAACTTATAGGGGCATCCTTCCATCTGATTAGCTGAGGGTGTGTGGCTTAAAGTGTGTTTAGTCCAGCCCCAGACATAGAAGCACAGGAGACTAATAAACATCGCTGTTCCCTCCTACAATTCGTCAAAGCAGGATGTATGGACAGATTGTGGAAACTGTCATATTGAGATAAGAAAAAGCATGAATAGCTTTATTAAGCTACTTATTTTGTATGGTTTGTAGATTACCCTGATTTGCCTCTTACCCTGTATTTGCCAGACTCAATGGTAAGTTGTTGGACTGCTGGATATGATTAGCCAAAGCTCCTCAGATACAATATGGTGTCAACCTGGCGGGGACACCAACCATGTAAGTAACTGCTATTGAAACAATGGATATAACTCCAGGAGGAGTACTTGTCACCCAGTGTGCCTGTGGACAGACCTTTACCCTTTTTGGATTCAATCGCTGAGACCTTTTTTGTGTCTTAGCATGTGTACTACAACCACAAAGCTAATGTGGATAAATAGTAATAGAAGGCTAAACACAACAAAAAAAAAACATTTTCAACAAATTTTAATAAAAATCTTTTTAGATTTCCATCAAATTTTATACAATTATTGTACAGTATGTTAATACTTCCTGCAATGATAACAATCCATACTAAAGAACACTGATTCCAGTAATTCAACATGACTGCCCCATAATGTTACAAAAAAACCAACCCAGTGCAGTTTTTATACTCTTCATAAATTACTGTGTTCTAAAACACAACTTCAAGTCCACATAAATTTAAAAAAAGAATACAGAAGATTAGCACATCTTTTTTTTAACATAGTTAATAGCTAATAGTTAAAGTTTTCTCCTCTATGTGTGATTTCTAATGGCAACTAATGGTTGCACCAAAACTAATTAATGGATTATACAACAATAAACTAGGCATTTGCGAGGCACATTTCATTCTAATAATAAGAAAAAGTGACGACACAACTGTTGTTTCTTATATCTACATTTATTAATTCTGCTTTTATGTACCTGTTTATGAGCGGAAAAACACTACAAGATAACAAGAGAAAACTCTACATCTATACTTAAGCATCTGAGCAGTAAGATTTTAATTACTTATTGTAAATCATCAACTGGTAGAGTAAGTAACATTTGTGTCAGATTTGTCTTAAAATTTCTTACATAACAAGTCATATCATAACAAAGTTTCTTTTTGTTATGGTATACAGGTATAGAGGTATAAAGCTAATGAGCCAGACAATGAAGCTGTGGGAAAGAGTAGTGGAAGCTAGGTTAAGGGCAGAGGTGAGCATTTGTGAGCAGCAATATGGTTTTATGCCTAGAAAAAGTACATCAGATGCAGTATTTGCTTTGAGGATGCTGGCGGAGAAGTACAGAGAAGGTAACAGGGAGTTGCATTGTGTCTTTTTAGATTTAGAGAAAGCGTATGACAGGGTGCCAAGAGAGGAGCTGTGGTATTGTATGAGGAAGTCTGGAGTGGCAGAGAAGTATGTTAGAGTGGTGCAGGACATGTATGAGAGCTGTAAGACAGTGGTAAGATGTGCTGTAGGTGTGACAGAAGAGTTCAAGGTGGAGGTGGGTCTGCATCAAGGATCGGCTCTAAGCCCCTTTTTGTTTGCTCTGGTGATGGACAGGATGACAGATGAGGTAAGACAGGAGTCCCCATGGACTATGATGTTTGCAGATGACATTGTGCTCTGTAGCGAGAGCAGGGAACAGGTGGAGGAAAATTTGGAGAGGTGGAGGTATGCTCTGGAAAGCAGAGGAATGAAGGTTAGCCGCAGCAAGACGGAACACATGTGTGTAAATGAGAGGGACCCAGGAGGATCGGTGAGGCTACAGGGAGCAGAGGTAAAAAAGGTGCAGGATTTTAAGTACTTGGGGTCAACGGTCCAGAGCAACGGAGAGTGTGGAAAGGAGGTGAAGAGGCGGGTACAGGCAGGTTGGAATGGGTGGAGAAAAGTGTCAGGTGTGTTGTGCGATAAAAGAGTATCAGAGAGAATGAAAGGAAAGGTGTACAGGACAGTGGTGAGACCAGCGATGCTCTACGGCTTAGAGACAGTGGCGCTGAAGAAAAGACAGGAGGTAGAGTTGGAGGTAGCAGAGCTGAAGATGTTGAGATTCTCTTTGGGAGTAACAAGAATGGATAGGATTAAGAATGAGTTTATCAGAGGGACAACCCACGTTAGATGTTTTGGAGATAAAGTCAGAGAGGCCAGATTGAGGTGGTTTGGGCATGTTCAGAGGAGAGATTGTGAATATATCGGTAGAAGGATACTGAGGTTGGAACTGCCAGGCAGGAGGTCTAGAGGAAGACCAAAGAGGAGATTTATGGATGCAGTGAGAGAGGACATGAAGTTAGTTGGTGTGAGAGAAGAGGATGCAGAGGATAGGGTTAGATGGAGGCAAATGATTCGCTGTGGCGACCCCTGAAAGGGAACAGCCAAAAGACAAAGAAGAAGATACAGTATGACCTGTTATGATTAAGAGCATGTTTTGCCCTGTATAGCACAACGAGACTTGATTTAACGTCCATTACTCAGTAAAAGGGTGCTTTTAGAAACCACAACAAAGTTGTGCTTTTTCTACCTTTTACCTTTCTACTATACCTCTCTACTTTAGCTTAAAATTTCCACATGAGAAAATCTTGTGTATTTAAAGTCCATTGCAATGCTAAATGTAATGTGCTAGACAGGTCGAAATGTAGAAAATGTCATTTTATTTTTCTGTAAAAACTACTATATACTGTAGTTGCTTAGTAATCACTCACAGGTGAGAAAAAAAACCTTTAAGTTAAGGAAGCAGCATTGTATAAATTCCTAGTAAAATAATACAAAGTGGGCAAGCAGTGATTTATCTATATTTAAAAGCAATGTTCTTTCACACCTCCAGGGTTCAGTACGCTAAAGTAATTGCATCAAGGTTGATGAATGGCCTGTCTTATATTCATGATTACATACAATACTTACAGCAATGACCAAAAGTTTTGAGAATAACACAAATATTAATTTTCACAAAGTCTGCTGTGTTTTTAACAAAGTCTGCTGTCTTTTTGTCAGATGTAACTATGGTATACTGAAGTATAACTACAAGCATTTCATAAGTGTCAAAGGCTTTTATTGACAATTACATAAGGTTTATGCAAAGAGTCAATATTTGCAATGTTGACCTTTCTTTTTCAAGACCTCTGCAATTTGCCCTGGCCACGCCCAGTCAATCAACTACTGATGGCAGCCCATTCTTGCATAATCAGTGCTTGGAGTTATCCACTCGAATCTTTAGGATTGACCACAATGGGATTAAGGTCTGGGGATTTTGCTGACCATGGACCCAAAATTTTGATGTTTTGTTCCCTGAACCACTTAATTTTAAGCAACCCCACATATGTCTCAGGAGAATGGTCTCAGGATGCTTTACTGTTGGCATGACACAGGGCTGATGGTAGGGCTTACCTTTTCTTCTCTGGACAAGTTCTTTTATTCCAGTTGTGCCAAACAATCGAAAAGAGAAAATGACTTTACCCCAGTCCTCAGCTGTCCACTCCCTGTACCTTTTGCATAATATCATTCTGTCCCTGATGTATGTCCCTTTTTCCTGGAGAGAAAAACCTTTTGGCCATTGCTGTACTCACACTGCAATAAGGGCCATAGTACTTGCATATTCATAGGCATTAGGCATGGTGTGTCAGTTTCGTACAGCAGACATGCTTAAAACAGAATATATACTGCTAAGAAAAAAAAAAAAGGAAAAACTCACCTTGCCTGTTCTAAGTCGAAACAATACATGGAAACACGCAAGGTTGCAGGAACAAGTAAAACTGTCTGAAAACATTACCTACTTTGTAGAAAATGACTTCCAAGTTAGAGAGAATCCAGTCAAAGCGAGCAACCTGATCATTTGAGTGCTTTCGGTGTAAACAATTAAAATAATAACTAGATTAAAAATGACAAATTCGGTCAAAAGTTTTTACAAATTTCAAATATTAAGTAAATAAATACAGAGAAATTACTTGTTTGGCACTAAAAAACAAAACAAAAAAAGGAACTTTCAAACAAAAATCACAATGAGGTCTATCTGGCTTTATCTGAAAAAACAGCAACAGATATGACCCTAGTGAAACTCTATCCTCAAATTCCTTAGAGCTTAAAATGACATAACAAAGAGCTTAAGTTACACTCACAGGTTCCTTTTTCACAGATTTAATGCGTTAGGTCTGTGCATCATTATCTGTTTGTCAGTGTTAGGGTTTTGCTAGGAGGTTTTAACATCTTGTGTTTAATTAATTGTAGAATATCCTATGGTATATTTCTCTATTGTGAATAGTATTTTGATTCTATTACTCAATACTGACTAATGATAGCTGTGATAGATTTGTGTAATTTTTTGTTATATGTTCTTGTATGCCTGGAACATGTGTTGTGTTGCTAACTGTCTTGTGAAGGACATTTTTGTAAAATGTGTTTTTAATCTTAGTGTGTTTTTTCCCAGTAAATTAAACATAAAATAAATAAAATTACTACTACTACTACTACTATTCTTAATATTATTAATAATAAAAACACACACCATATATAACATTATAAAAAGTTTGAAATCACTTGCAAATTCCTTTGTTTGTTGTTTCTTGTTTAGTGATTTATTTTCCACATTTTACAACAATACTGGGGATTTTAAAACTATGAAATAACACATATGGAATTATGGAATTATGTAACAACAACAACAGTTAGTTGTTATTTTAAGACATGAATGTCACCATGAATGCCAAACCCATCAAGCATCATGATGAAAGTTTCAAGTTACAAGCTTTCAAGTTTTATTGTCATATGCACAGTAAAGAATCATGTTCCCCCGTACAATGAAATTCTTTCTTTGCTGTCCCCCAGTAAAAGCCACTAAAAAGTAAAAATAAAAATAAACATAAAATATAATATAATTAAATAAACATAGGCATAAAAATAATGGGTATAAAAAAAGGATATATAGCAAATATTATTAAAAGCATATGAAAATATCAAAATATATCAGCCTCAAAAATCACCAGTTAACAGCACCTCATATACTGTGGGCCTATAAATAACTTTATGTAATTTAATAAAATAAAGTAATTTAATATGAGGCAAGCTGTCAAAGAGAGGATCGGAGTGGATGCAAATGTAGTTAACTGGGCTTTATTGAAAAGTGTGTAGTGTTTTGGCAAACAAGTCCAAAACACTACAGATCAAATATGTGATAAAAAATGAATTGTGCAAATAACAATTCATAAACATTGAGAGAGCAAATGTTTAGCATTAGAAATAGCAACCAGAAACAGGCTTAGGTTAGAAAAAGGATTGCACTGAGGATTACTTTTTTCAAAAGTGTCCTTTCATGCGGCGTTCACGTGACTGTTTGCAGGTGTGTCAAACATGGTCGGTTGACCGTGACTGTGGCAGGATTCATGAAGAAAGGGAATTGTGTTCATAGACAGCCATGTTTAGAAACATAGTTGCAAACGGATTCAGAAAATTCCCTTGTGCAATGCCTGGGCAAGGTTGGGCATGTACAAACACAGTGTGGCTAGTTGTTGTTGTTTGTGTAAGGTTTTGCATTTCAGTTTTAAAAATGAGGAAGCGACAGAATTTTTACTGTATATCACTTTTATTTTGAGTTTCAAATTCTAAAGTGCTTTTCACGAATTTATGTTTATGTTCACAGAAACAATTTAAAAAGAACAGAGCCACAAATAATAAGATTTTACAAATAATATTTTTATTTTTCTTAATAGAGAAATTCCTGGGGTCATAGTTCATGAACAAGTAATCATTAGAGTATTTAGTAGGCCTGTTAAAGTATCATGTGTTTAATCAGTTTAGTGACTTATCTCTTTTCATATCTGATCATTCTACATGTATTCTATACCATTCATTACAGTTTAACTACACCCGTAATAATGCAAATAAGCACAAAAGACTTAAATGTTCAGAAATAAAATCTATTTTAAAATCAATAAAAAAAATTTTTACCTTAGGTTATTATTATTACAATAAGTACTTAAGTCATTGTGTTACTGACATTATTCAGTTACTGACTGAAGTTTATAATTCATTAAGATACATATAAGATGAGTCAGACAGATCTCGAGGGCAGAGAAGGTCTGGATCACTGGGAGCTCAGGAGTGTCATGCAGAGCTCAACCAAGAAAGACAAGGGAAGAGAAGAGTTGTACCGAATCCACTTTTTCTGTTTTACGTGGGACAAATAAAGCTCATAGTCCACGCCTACTGAGCGCTGAGTAAGCAACACTATGCAAAGTTTACCAAGAGCATACTGTCTGTGGCACCCCAGTCTACTCCAGGAAGTAAACAACTCGCTCTACTCCGTCTGTCGCACGCACACTGTGAGCCGGCGCACTAATCACACGAAGACGCGGACATAAGGGTGAGTGAGAGTTTGGTTCAGACTGTAATAGATAATTTACTGTATTACAGCGTCAGGAAATGTTAACTCCCGGGTTATTATTGATCTTAAAGCTTATTATTCTGTGTCTACTATGGATTATTTAGTAACTATAGTTAGAAGGAAGACCTTTTTCTAATGTAACTCCTAATGAATAATGTTCTGCTTTGAGGACTGGCTTATACACGAATATATAACTTCGTAATTTAAGATTTAAGCTTCTGTTTTACTTACTAGCTTCGTTTTAATTGAAATGAAAACTACTTTTTTTATTTGAATGATTGTTAGATGGTCATAGCTAACCTAGATATCATATTATTGCTGTATAGAATTGGCGGAGATGTGAAACTCTTGGGTTTCCTCTCAGATGAAGATGTGACACTGTGGTTAGAGTTGCTTCACGTTCGCACGAAAGGCTGTTTCCTGAGAACATAAGCTTTTGCATTTGTAACTTAAATTTGCACTTTTTTAATGAAATACGGAAAATGTTGTCTGTGCGACTTTCTGTTTAACATTTACGTAACCGTGAAATCTCCAAACTGCTACATTCTAGTTATTACTGCTTTCTTTGTTAGTTCCCCCCGATTTTCGCCCTAATTTAGTCGTGTCCAATTCCTGTCCGTCACTAGAGGGCGCCCACATTAAGGCTACTACTAACCATTCCGAACCACGTGACGCAAGCTGACCGCTTCTTTTCAAACTGCTTGCTCACGCAACGTTGGGGGCGGAGTAACACACTCGGAAGACAGCGCTATCCGCTTTTTCCGCGTGCGTGAGCTCACAGACGCCCCTGATTGGCTGTAGAGCCGTGATTAATGTAGGAGCCCTGAGTACTTCTCATCCCTCCCCTCCGAGAGAGCTCGGCCAATCAGCTCTCTCTAGACCTCTGGCTGCGAGAGGTTACATCATCCGGGAATCGAACTCGTGATTCGCCCCCAGTTATTATTAATCTGTATGCTCAAAAATAAGCAATGATCTCCTTTGAACAATTGATATTGAGATGCTTCTGGTAATTATGCTCTGTAACGCCTTCATAACCGCACTAATCTGACATGATTTCTCACTGATCAGTGATTTTTGAGGCTCTCAGCCTCAAAAATCACTGATAACTCTAAATGAACTACTCCTCTGCAGCTTGATGGTTTTTGCAAATGCACTTAACAATACTGTTCTTGAAAGAACTATTCCAGGACAACTGACCTGCGTGTCTTAAAATAAGAACTGACTGTTTTTGTTGTTCTTTCTTAATTACATAATTCCACATGTGAAATTAGTCCAGTATTGTTCTAGAATCTAGAAAATGAATTACTAAACAAAAAACAATAAATGTGCATCCACAACTTTTGACTGGTACTGTATATTACTTTTGTTAATTTTCAAAACTTTATGCTGTTTTTTTTTTACAGATTGACATCATGAAGATTGCATCCTTTAATGTCCAGCGTCTCGGCTCGAGTAAGCTGTCAGATGAAAATGTAGTACCTTATCTCATAAAGGTAATCTCATTAACATCACTTTGAGTGGTGCTTTCTTCTTTTTTTTTTACATAATTGTAAAAATAAGACAAAATTTGTTTCATAGTATAAGTCATACCACTAGATTCAAGTTACAATAACATTTAATATGAAATTTACTTGTAAATTTGATCTAAATTAGCAAAAAATTCTTCTTCCTCTTCTTTGTCTTTCGGCTGTTCCCTTTCAGGGGTCGGCACAGCGAATCATCTGCCTCCGTCTAACTCTATCCTTTGCATCCTCTTCTCTCACACCAACTAACTTCATGTCCTACCACATTGCATCCATAAATCGCCTACTTGGTCTTCCTCTAGACCTCCTGCCTGGCAGTTCCAACCTAAGCATCCTTCTACCGATATATTTACATTTACGCATTTGGCAGATGCTCTTATCCAGAGCAACTTACATTTTTATCTCATTACACATCTGAGCAGTTGAGGGTTAAGGGCCTTGCTCAAGGGTCCAACAGTGGCAACTTGGTGGTTGTGAAGTTTGAACCTGGGATCTTCCGAACCGTAATCCAATGCCTTAACCACTGAGCTACCCCTGGCTATTTACCATCTCTCCTCTGAACATGTCCAAACCACCTCAATCTAGCCTCTCTGACTTTATCTCTAAAACATTTAACATGGGTTGTCCCTCTGATGAACTCATTCTTGATCCTTTCCATCCTTGTCACTCCCAAGGAGAAGCTCAACATCTTCAGCTCTGCTACCTCCAACTCTGCTTTCTGTCTTTTCTTCAGTGCCACTGTCTCTAAGCCGTAAAGCATCGCTGGTCTCACCACTGTCCTGTACACCTTTCCTTTTATTCTTGCTGATACTCTTTTATCGCACAACACACCTGATACTTTTCTCCACCCATTTCAACCTGCCTGTACCCGCCTCTTCACCTTCTTTCCACACTCTCCATTGCTCTGGACCGTTGACCCTAAGTACTTAAAATCCTGCACCTTCTTTACCTTTGCTCCCTAAAGCCTCACCGTTCCTCTTGGGTTCCTCTCATTCACAGATATGTATTTCGTCTTGCTGCAGCTAACATTAATTTATCTGCTTTCCAGAGCGTACCTCTCCAAATTTTCCTCGACCTGTTCCTTGCTCTCGCTACAAAGCACAATGTCATCTGCAAACATCATAGTCTCAATACACTTCTCCTCCATTTCTCTGGAATTCTCTCACTCTCCAAGATCTTGTTAAACAAACTAGTCAGAAACTCTACTGCCACCTCTCCTAAGCACTTCCATACATCCACAGGTATGTCATCAGGACCAACAGCCTTTCCACTCTTCATCCTCAGAAACGCCCTTCTCACCTCACTTTTACTAATATTTGCTACTTCCTGCTCCACAACAGTCACATCTTCTACTCTTCGTTCTCTCTCAAATTAGCAATAAATTTACGTGTATAAATTTTTGGTCACATGCGCCCAACCATACTCAGAACAATATGCAGCCAAATTCTTATTACAACTGTACATGACATGAAAAATTTAAATTTACTTAAACCAGAATTTACTATTATACAGATAGAAAAGGATGTGCAGTCATTGGCAGTTGTGAATTGTATATCAAACTGAGGTAGATGTACGAGGGGTGTTTAAGACAAAGCAGGACTTGTGATAAAATTTCTTATGAATGAAGATGGAAAATCGATTGACATTTACAGAAGAGCCACATTTGAATGGTGCAAACATTTTAAAGAAGGCTGTACGTCTGGGAATGACGATCCCGCTGAGGTGTCTCGGACATAGATAGAAAAGGAAAAATGCAAAAATATAAATGTTATAAAAGATAGGTGGCAGTATATAACAGGATGACTATATTCTGAACAAAGTGAAGGGACTGTATTTGTTTTCCTGTTTGAGGGCAAGGAAGCAGTTTTTCTGTGGGAAGAAGTTCCTTCTCATTCTCCCTGTTTTGGCACTTCCCTGACCACAACAGGAAAAAGACACCATTGTTCAGAGTGCTGATGTCTTAACCATCCAAGTCAAATTTGATGTACCCAAATTCTTTTTATCCAAAGGCTTAAAAATTGCACATACTATTTGGTTGTTTAGCAGGAGCTAAATATACTATTAAAAATTTGACCATCAATTTTACAATACATTTTTCAGTAAATATTTAAATAGAAAATCTTTAACCAGAATCAAAGTCTTTAAAATTTAATTATATTTTAATATAAATTTCCTACTGTACTGTACTAAAATTTTTTTAACATATACCTGATGGGACCTTATAGGAGGTACAGTAAAAATTATATAATGTAAAATGACAGGGTTAATTTCTAAATAAATTGATAAGCCATAATATTAACACCCCAAACATTAAGCCCAATGTTGTGTAGGTTCCCCTTGTGCCACCAAAACAGCTCTGGGCCTTTGGGGTGTGCTGTAATGTCTGGACCTAGGAGGTTAGCAGCAAATCCTTTTATTGGCGGTGGACGGCCTGTCTTTTGGTGTACACAGGTAGACGAGCCTTGGGTGCCTGTCATCCTGTCACCAGTTTACTGGTATACAATTGATTAGTGTTATTCAGCTCACTTGTGGGAGATGGGATCATCTGTAATCCTCCACTTCCTTATTTAAATCTAAAATTGTATGTGTTTTGTATGTCCTTATAGATTGTGTCTCGTTATAGCATAATTGTGATTCTTGAAGTAGTGGACAAGAAAGGAAAGGCCATGGAAACATTCCTGCAGAGGCTGAACAGCACAGGGTCTGTATCAACAAATATCAGCAATGTCAATGTATTCTGCATGACAATGGCAAAGAAATCTCAAGCTTTTATAATTTCTTTTTGTTTGTTTAACAGCGCTAACAAGAAGCATCCTTACCGCATGGAGATGAGTTCCAGTCTGGGCCGCTCACTTTACAAGGAGCAGTTTGCATGCCTCTACAGGTGAATTTATATGAGTATTTAAACTATCTTTAAAAGATTGGTTACTTCAAACAAAAAAACATTACACAATTTCCTTCTTGCAAAACAGTCATTATGACTGTGATGGTGCTAACAAGTACCGCAGATCAGCACTCAGCATCGGTTATGTGGAAGTATAACGAAAAGTAGTGTTTTCTGATACTACATGGTACATGGTCGTGCAAAAGGCTGTAGAAGCCAATGTGAGGCTTAAAAAGACACTTTTGAAGTAGCAACTGACAGAAATTCATAAAGCTGTCCACTTCAATGGCATCCTCATCACCTCACTTAAAAGTAGTACAGACAAAGATTTCACATAGTTTCACACTCAAAGGCAGGTATTTTAACAGAGAAGCTAGTGTACTAGCTGCCTAACACCAGCATGCTAGTTAAAAGAAAAAGAAATGTTTTGCTATGTATCATGGCAAATATTTTTTTTAAATTTGGCAGCACTTCTGAAAGACCGAGGAAACCACAATAACATCATTTTATAATTACAATACCAGAGGCTAAAAAATTTGGCCTGTTTCCCAAACCACATGCTTTCATACTAAGCCTTGAGTAATCATTGAATGTGTATTATTTGCCTTTTACAGCTTCATGCAGGGCAGAAGAGCGCAGCACGAGCATAGCTAATAGAATAGAATTTTTCTTCACACTTTTGACAGCTTAGTACCAGTACAAAACGAAAGAAACTTGTCTTGTTATTGATTTTATACATTTGAGGTTAGGGATATTTCCCCCCTCCCCAAAAAAATTAGGCTTAGTTTAATACATTGGATGGTGTTGACTTTACTTGATACACACCATCCATGACTGCAGACAATTTAAAATACCATAATTTGTGTGGACATGAACTAAGCAGTTTAATGCTTATAATGATTAAATTGCATTTAAATATGAAATAAAATTAATAAAACCATGATGTAGACACTATTATAAAGATACATTTTGTTCCGGTAATAACACTAATATTGGCTTTTATTTATTAGACCAGACCAAGTCAAACTGATCGACACATACCAATATGAGGACAACCAGGAAGGAGACGAGGATGCCTTCTCACGAGAGCCCTTCATCCTGCGTTTCAGCTTATCTAACATGAGTAATTATTCACATTCATGTTAAATCAATTTGTTAAATATTTTATTTTAAATTTATTTATACTGTGTACTTTATATAAGTCGGAAAGTGTTATAGCAACGGTTAAAGTTTCTGCTGTGTTCTAATCCCAGGACTACCAAAGGGTAATAAATGAGAACCTTTGAAAGTGACAAATTGAATATAAAATAATGTAACTAAAAAACAGGAACAGGAATATGAACACATTTTAGATATTTAACTCATTACGACAAATTAAATGAAGATTTTAAAGATTTTACAACTGTTAAAGATGGAAAATAAAAACTTGCTTTTTAGTCAGAAATTTTACACTGTTTAATTCAGTTTAGTTTTATTTATATGGTCCATTACCTAATGGACAAAGAGCAGCTTAAGAAAAATTAGATATGGATTTAGATTCAGCCATAACAAGCAAGCCAGTGTTAGGAATAAAACTCCTCGAGAAACTAAATGTTCCATCTAACTGAAATGTCATTGATTAACCACAAAAAGGGTTTATGTAGACAACTAACTGATGCTCAACAATTGATACCAGTTAAACATTTCACAACCTGCACTGTTACTGCATTTAATCCAGACTGTCACTTTAAATGATTTACTTAAATGATCAAGATATAATGGCACTAGTTAAGCTTAAGATAAGGACATACAGCTGTTGCACAAAAAACCCTACCTGAATTATTCTGAAATGTAAAGTGGTAAATATTATATCCTTTTTTTCTGAACTGACAAAAGAGGAACAT
Source organism: Clarias gariepinus (assembly GCF_024256425.1). Lineage (NCBI taxonomy): Eukaryota > Metazoa > Chordata > Actinopteri > Siluriformes > Clariidae > Clarias > Clarias gariepinus. The sequence continues at coordinate 11,688,333 of NC_071122.1, forward strand.
TTGGGGTATTTATTTCACACAATAATGACACCACAATGTATACATTTGAATGAAACATGTCCTAACTTGTTTGTGGTGTGTGTGTATTTCTAGTGGTAAATGACCTGGTATTGATCCCAGTCCACACAAAGCCCAAAGACTCTCAGAAGGAAATAGATGAGCTGTATGATGTGTGCATGGCTGTTAAGAAAAAATGGCATACTGAAGTAAGTAAAGTGTTCTAAATGTCCTGAAGGGAAAAGTGACCCCTGAAACAGTTTAAATCCATGCTGTTTTTACCATCCATTGGTAAAAAGTAATCATGACCCCAGAAACCCCTAAATTAAAATCTTAAAATTTAGAAGAACAAGCATTAATAATACTGATGATATTCTTGAAATGTCATTTTATGAACAGACTATGATTATGCCTTACAGAATATAATGTTCCTGGGTGACTTTAACGCTGATGGTGCGTACGTCTCCAAGAAAAAGATGAAGAAAATCAGGATTCGTACTGATGAAGATTTCCACTGGCTGATCGGGGACGATGTGGACACCACAGCCAGCCTGTCCAATGACTATACATATGACAGGTATCATACAAATTTACCCCAGCCTGGCATTAATTGGTGCTTATCATGTTAAAGGGCATTTTTGCAATAATCATATATAAATAATTCTGTTATTATTTCTTTAAAATATAGGTATATTAAAGTCAGTAGCTGCTTTTGGGATGGTGGGATTTAGAGGATAGAAAAAATGCTTACCTTTGTGCCTTACCTTGTGTGTAATCCTTTATTAACTGGATATGTCTTTAGGATTGTGGTGTACAAGGACAAGCTGTTGAAGGCAGTAGTGAAAAATTCAGCAAAGCCCTTTAATTTCCATGAGGCCTATAAGTTGTCAGTGGAAACGGTAAGAGCATAAGAGAAAATGGATCATACCATAAGATCAAATAACACACTTGACAAACTTTTATTATTTTACATTTTTGCTTGGTATTAAATTTGTCTTTGGGTGTTTTCTTGCCTGCTCATGTTTTCTTTTCTGCTCATGTAATTATCCAAAAAATTACATGCGCAGTGCAGATTTCAGAAAGTAAAAAAAAAAAAATAATAATAATAATTAAAAAAAAAAATCTAAAGAATATGATTCTTTAGAAAGCATGATTATTACACCACACAGTAAAGTTCTATTTTTTCTTTATTAATTAATTTACAAATGATTAACTTTCTAACTTCAGTTGTTGCTTTGTTTTGGTCTCAGTCTTTCACTTTTGAAAAGTGCTTTAAAATGCTGTAACTTCAGTTTGAGATACAGTACATGCAAAAAAGGGAACACATCACATGGGAACACATGGTTTTTGGAGTTCTTGTGGTTTTAAGAACTATATATGGTATAAAATGTCAAAGTTTGACCATGTGAAGAGTTTCACCACACTTATAATATAATTTTAGATCAGCAAGATTTAGTCCTGTTTTGTCCATTGCATTCTTACCCAGGTCATTTATATTCAAAATATTTGTCTCTTATCCCGAAGTGAATTCGTCACTTATTCGCCACTTATCGTCACTAGGGCCAAACCTCAATGTTAACAATAACCACCGGGTGCTTGAAAAGTCAATACACAAGGGAAATTACAACTTTATAACAAATTGTATGCTTACTTCCTAAAGAACCTCAAAAAGTCTCTCTCACTCTTAAAGAACTTCTATTAACACATCTGGTGTTCTGCATTAATTTACTTTTAGATGTGTGCCTTTAAATGATATTTGTGCTTTATCTTTTCCTGGTGCACCAAGGCCTTCACATGCCAGAGGGAAAAACTAAATGCCCTGGTTGAAACTGTAACCTAACCATTGGTTAATTATCACTATGTACTGTATGAGGGCTTTTAAAAATTGTGGAAAAGAAATATTCAAAAGTTTGTTCAGCTTTTTCAGACTGTTACACTTGCTATAAGAAACTTTTACCTTATTATAACTCTTTTATGTGTGTGCAAAATGTTTTTACACAGAAATGTTCAAGAACTTCCTATTTTCTAACTGCTTCACTTTTATCATAATGAAAAGCAGAACACATTCTATATGTCAACAAGGGCAGGAAAATCTATCCAAACATACATATTTATATAATGTTGTCTCATTTTAATTGTTCTATTTGTAATATTTGTGTGTTCATTAGGCTCTGGATATTAGTGATCATTACCCAGTGGAGGTGAGCCTGAGGAGAAAACCTGTAAAGAGACCCAGAAGCGATTCCAAGGCAGCAAAACGCAGCAAGCTAATATGAAGGAACTCGACTTATTCACATGCACATGCTTATATTTTTTTCCTCAGAATCCCACATCGGCTTTCAGTGGCAGCTTTTTGCAAAACAAATAAAAACATATTGCCTAATTTAATTAATAATTAACTCATAGGCTGTGACTTTATGTATGTAGCATTTTAATCCTCCTTTGGAACTATGTACTGTATATTTGTGAATTGAGCTATGTTAGAAGATTCAAGATTCAATGAACTTTATTAATCCCAGAGGAAATTTTTTTTTAAATGTTTTTGTGGTAAAACATTTTAGTGATTTTACACAGTCCGTTTGATAAATCTGACAAATAAAACTGAACTTGAAATTGACATTTCCAGTTATTACACGTACTTACAACACTGCAGTATGTAAAGGTCTTTAGCCATACATAATTGTATTTTATTTAATTAAAGAAATGTGTACAAATGTTTACAAAGTGCCCAATTTAAAAGTGTACAATTTAAAAATTGGTTGTTTATGTAACAACCTCAGCAGCAACCTCATTTCCCCTCTTGTCTGTTCCAACCACTCAGAATTCAGCAGTATGCTGGTTCATGCCTTAAATTGATTTTTTAATCCTTAATTGATTGATAGATTACTATGTGGCTTAAAAAACAAACAAAAAATACCCTCTAAAACTAATCATGTAGAGAACAAGGACTGGACTAAAATTTTCGAGCCAAAAAAGTCCTTTTACACAAATGAATAAATTAATAAATGGTATTATTATTATTATTATTATTATCATCATTAATATTATTTTAAAGGTCCTGCTGCAGGTAAAAACCTCTTGTTGGTGAGAGAAGTTGAAGGAGAACAACTTGACTTGTTCAAGCAGTTTATATTAAAGGAACACATAATTATTTTAATATACATGTTGTATTATACTGAGAATTTTTTTTTTAATAATTCAATAAATTTATATATATATATATATATATATATATATATATATATATATATAGTATTTACCTGAAATAGCCACTGGAAAAGCACATGCAAAAAACAGTTCTGCATTTACACAGGCAGGTTAATCCATGGCATGTAAAAAATATCTTTTATTTATATAAAAACACAAGTAGAGATATTTGAAACCCTAAACCTACATGACCTGAATTCAATTATTCATTTATCCTAGTCATTGTGAATCCAGAGCAAAGCCTGGGCAGGAGGCAGGAATACACCTCTTAATGGAACACCGGTTCATCGCACATAGACACAGGGAACATGGAAAACTCAACAGTCATAGTATCCAGTTCTCAGGGTTAAACCAGGTGCCCAATGTGAATCCCCAAGAAATAACTAAATAATTCATTATGCTCTGCACACAGTTATCCTATAATGACGTTCCTGAGCTAAGATCTTATTTACAATCATTAAAAAGTAAAATTAATCTTACCAACTCATCAGTAAATCACAGTTATCTGTTTTTGTTCAAGTTTTAAATGCTCTTGCCAAAATAAAAATAGGAGCAGTTTATTATGGACAACACTGTAGTAAAAAGAGGTGGCAAGTTATGAGGTACAATTAGCTCCTACTGTATTTAAATATTGTTTTTGTGTAGCTGTACTTTATTTAAGTATTTTCCACATATTATACTTTTAACTTATTAATTTAGACAACAAAGTGATTAACAGGTGCCTGGGCTAACCACTAACCACTATACTGGTATTCTGGTCACATTCTTGTTTTGAATTTGCAACCATGAGTCCTTAATTTTTTAGTTCATAAAATAAAATATTAAAAGGTACAATAGTATGATATACATGCAAAACCAACTGGATATCATGTTGAGATTTAAGATGTATGCTCCTCTATATTAATTATGTTAGAGTTTAGTGGAGCGAGAGAGAAATGGAGAGAGGTATCAGAAGTAGTAGTGGGTGTGTGTAAAGAATGTGGGAGGATATGGAGTGGAACAAGGTGAATACGTGCACTCCCTGTTCCGGAGACAGGAGATCCATAAAGACCAGGCTGTCCAGGCACGTGTGCGCATGCGCATCTACTGAAACAGGTTTTACAACATCGCTCTCACTCCACCCCAATCCAAGGATTTAAAAGCCCTCCACTGGTCACTTGCTGCACTTCCACAGCATCTCCCACAGCATCCTCAGCTTCCTTCCACTAGTCCATTATTTCTTCACCATGAGTCTGAGGAGCAAGAGAATCAGTTCGAGTAGTTCTGTAAGGAGCAGCGGGAAACTTGGTGGCTATGGCGGCTATAGCTCTGGCTTTAGCACAATGTCCCTTGGAGGTTTGTCACCCAACTTCAGCACCAGCAGCACCTACTTGGGCGCCCCCATAACCAGCATCTCCGTCAACAAAAGCCTGCTGGCCCCCCTCAACCTGGAGATCGACCCCAACATCCAGATGGTTCGCACTCAGGAAAAAGAACAGATGAAATCTCTTAACAACCGCTTTGCCTCCTTCATCGACAAGGTAAGATTTGGGTTATTGGTCCAAGAAAGTAAAATGTATCGTTACGGCAGATCCAGACATGACATTCTACAAGGTAGAGTCAACAAGTTGATCAATGCCTTTCTTTGCCTTTAAATTGCTGACATTTCTACTAGGAGCAACACATCCTTGTTTAAAGGGCTGCTTTACAAAGACGGTATTGTACTTCGGGTCTGTGACGCCAAAGTAGGAGTGAAATTGTTGACCCCATTCCATTTTAAAAGGATACTTAGTTTTAGACATCTAAGAAGCCCAAGTGTTCTCAGACAAGAGCGATTTGCTTAACACTGCTGGAAAGCTCATGAAAACGATAGTTGAGCTTTAGCACCATGGCCCTTTTCTCTAAAGCTGGACTGTAACCGGATAAAAAGCAGGTCAGGCTTGAGCGAGTCACCTAAGACACCACTATCCCTAAGAGTATGAAGAGAACCTTTGTGCGCTTGGGGGACAATGGCAACCCAATCCCAGGGGCCTCCTGGACTGAAACAGAGACTTTTACTGATACCAGTCAGGGCCAAAGGGGTTTTTTAAGTACTGGCCTCAGATCAGTGTTCAAAAAGAATGAGATTAGGTTTGAAGAGGGGTGGCTGATCTATGAGCATGCCTTGTACATCTAGCTCTGCCACGCAAGTAACTGAGGGATAATGTTGCTCCATTAGTGTCACTCCCCTGGCACAACAGCAATAAATGAAACCAGTCTAGCCTTTTAACATGTGTGATGGACCAATACACTAAAGGACATTTAATTATTCCATTTAACCAATAATCCCACAGAATCAAGCTTCTTTAGGGACAGCAGACAAACCTCAATAAGCGAAGATGTATAATATTACACATTAAGAGACATCATGAGAACATTGGAAGTCTGGTAGCATAGTTAATAACATATGCATTTAATTTTAAAGCTTCAATCACTCACACCTAATGACCTATACAAACTGTAAATTGAGTTGGAAATCCATGAATCTTTGATTAGTTTGGCACCACACTGGACTTCATCCTTCAGCAAGGTCTATAAGATACTACAGATAATAACAGGCATCAGGGGAAACAATGAGTCTTTTTGTTTCAGCTGCATGGAGTAACATAGCAAGGAGATCTTTTTTCCATCTCATTTTTAGACCACTTCCCTAATCCTAGCAAACATTCCAAAACTTTTCATAATATTATCTTTGGCTTTTTTTTTTCATTCACAGGTGAGGTACCTGGAGCAGCAGAACAAGATTCTGGAGACCAAGTGGGAAGTTCTGCAGGGTCAGACCCCCGGCAGGTCCAACATTGAGCCCATGTTTGAGGCCTACATGGCCAATTTGCGCAGACAGCTAGACGTGGTCAACAATGACAAAATCAAGCTGGATGGGGAACTGAGGAACATGCAGGGGCTGGTGGAAGACTTCAAACACAAGTAGGCAACTTTAATAAAACTAACAAACTAGAAATGTCTTAATATTAGGTTAGGTTACTGAAATAGTACATCTAAAATCCCCCCAAAATATTAACTACTGGTGTTTATAGTGAATTGTGGATTGGAATTTATTCATGAATCTAAATTATATTACAGTTTTTGAAAGCAGATTAAACATATGAATGATGTCATAATATTATATGGAACAATAGAGTGTCTTAAATAACAGATAAGCTCTGAGTGTACAGTAATCCCTTCCATTTCTGTTGACTTTGATTCAGGTACGAAGAAGAGATCAACAAGAGAAACAACCTAGAGAACGACTTTGTCATCTTGAAAAAGGTTTGATTCCGCTACCGTCCTCTCAGGGGCACTCATATGGACAATAGGGTCTTTTGTCCGCTTTAGGTCTAATCCTACTACAATAAGACAAGGGAGAAGAGTAAACAACCTGATACAAAGGCACAATGGAAGTGTCCAAGGTTTAAAAAGATGAATATTTATGAAAGCTGAACCTATGTATATTATATTTTAACGGAGCCCTGGGTGGGTTAGAATGATATATCTAACATTTTGCCTCTGGTACTGTACAAGCAATGCTAGAAACCTTAACTTCTTAACCACTCATTAAGGAATGACATGTGTTGACCGGTGACATTTCTAGAATTACATATTACACTATCTTATATTTCCATGTCTATTCTATGGAAAAAAACTCTGTTGTCTCCGTTGCAAATGTTTTATTTTACTAACACAAAAAATATTTTTGTCACATTTGAAAAATTATATAGTGATTGCATTATTTTATGAACCGTAAAAATGTTGCTGTAACTTAGAGTAGCTTTGGAGAGAAGTTGCTGAACTGGGTCACTTGTCTCTCACATGCTGTAACACAAGTACCTGAGGGATAATGTTGCTAGCCTTGAACAACAGCCAGCACTCTAGCTTTTAACATGTGTGATGGACCAATAAGTATCTTTAATTCTTATATTCTTATAACCAATAATTACACAGAATTTATTTTAGTTATGTGTTAATAAGTGCATGTTTGCAATGATGTACAGCAAACAAATCTAATCTGGATAAGCCTAATTAGACAAGAAAATAATATGGGATGTTTGAGTTGAAAGCCTGAGGAACTACTTGTTCTCTAAAAATACCATATAGACAGGGGAATGTATGCAGCTTTTGCCTTCCAGTCACCACACCCTACAGAGTTAACATTACGGAGATGTGATAAGTGATGCTTTTTGATAATGATAACCCTCATGGGAAAAGTACAAGTACAAACCCTTTCCTGTCCAACATGTTGAACTACATTACTGTGTAAAAGTCATCTTCTTGCCTCCCTGGCAATGCCCAAACTCCAATGCAGTACCAGTCCCGAGCCCGGGTAAAATGGGAGGGTTGTATCAGAAGGAGCATCTGGTGTAAAACAAGCATACAAACAAACAAAAATCCTATGCGAGGTTGTGTGCGGATTAGAGGGTCTGCTGTGGTGTCCCCTTGATTAAATAAACGGGAGGTTTTACTGCAAAAAGTTTCTCAGCAGCAACCTCATTTCCACTCTTGTCTGTTCCAACCACTCAACATTTAGCATCATCATCTGTCATCATCTGCACCTGTTTCGCACTGGTTCATGCCATAAGGTAGATGTTTTTTATGCTTGCATTATTTATAGGTCACTATGTAGCTTAAATAAAATAAAAAAAACATTGGACTGAAAATAAGAGCCAAAAGGTCCTTTAGGAAGTCTGGAGATCTATTCCACATGACAAATACATAAAGGCTGTCTCTTTGGAAGCAAAATATGATGAAATGAGCGCTGGCGCAAGACTTCTGCACAGTAATGTATCTACTCCTAATGGCACTGAACTAGGGATTATTGTTATCAAATTTATTAACTTTAGTTAATGCGTCAGGTCTTAAAACCGTTGACTTCATCCAGTTTTTCAGCTATATATAGTCCACAGATTTGCTCTCCCAGCTCCTAACATGGCTTTGGGAAGCCTGAACAGAAAGAGCTGCAGGATTTTATCCTAACCAGGCAGAACAACATCTGATCTCTAATTCATTTGTATTTGTCTTTAAATGACTGATGTTATATTAGGTGTGTGATTTAATAAATGTAATAAATGAACAGGTGTTATTAAACCAATATCGGTGCACAGAAACATATATTTCATTCCTGACCTGAAAAGAGACCAATGAATTGTTTGTAGGATGTAGACTCTGCATACCTGGTGAAGGCTGATCTGGAAGACAAAGTGGGTGCTCTGACTGATGAGATCAACTTCCTCAAGACTATTTACGATGAGGTAACACTGCCGTCTCCGGCTTACTACTGGATTTAGAAATCTGTACAGCTGCTTTGTAACATTAACTAATCTTAAAAGAGCTGCGGTATACAAATAAAACATAATTAGATCAAAGTGAATTTAGAACTTTGGATTACTTTACGTGTCAAAAAACAAAATACTGCAGATATAGATATACGTAGTTGATATAGTGGAAGTGAAAGTAACTTAAGTAGGTCGCTAGCATTTTTTTCCTTGTTGATACAGGAGCTGCGTGAGATGCAGGCCAGCATCAAGGACACCTCCGTCGTAGTGCAGATGGACAACTCACGCAACCTCAACATGGACCAGATTGTGGCTGAGGTCAAGGTCCAGTATGAGGAGATCGCAGCCAAGAGCCGCGAGGAAGCTGAGGCCTGGTACAAGTCTAAGGTAGTGGACTCTTTGAGAATCATGCGAATCATGCTAGAATCATATACTAGAACATAAGACGTTTAATTATTTCCTTACCATAAGTTGATGGCACTGAAACATACTGTATAATCATTAATCTGGCTGTAGGCTTTCATCCAGCTTTATGAGTTCCTTCATATTTTAAAAAGTAAAATATTTCAACATGATTATGCCAATTAATGTTCAGTTATTGCTACATACACTGGGGATGTCTGGCATGTGTTTGTGTATTCTCTCCAGTATGACCAGATGGCCAGCCAGGCTACACAGTATGGAAATGAGCTGAGGACCACGAAGGCTGAGATCGCCGAGCTGAACCGCATGATCAGCCGCCTGCAGAGCGAAATCGAATCCATCAAGGCCCAGGTACAAAACCCATGAATAATGAATGACTGATGAATAATGACGAATAATGAATAAACATTTTTAGGGAAAATAATCTATGTAAGAAATCTGGTCAAACACATACCGCATGGTAACGGCTTACTAGATAAAGTTTACATTTTTATATAAATTAATTAACAAATTTTTCATTTAGAATATGCAAAACTGTGGGTTTTTAGAACAAATTTGGGTTATTTTCTATTTGCAGGCTGTGGGGGTAAAGTATTGGGTATTGGACATATTAAGATGTCATTACTGAACAAAGGTAGCAGACATGGGAATAAAACTTTTTTAACTCTCCTCTTCAAATATGCAGATTTTGAACATGAGAATGGTAAAATATTCTCATGTATAAATAAATGGAAATCATTCATTCATTTATATTTACTAAAAACTTTATCATGGTTATGGTAAGACCTACTATGTAAAGTCCAAAAATTGTATATTTCCATATAATTTTTGAATAAGTGTCCAATATTTGTAAGATGTAACTAGAAAACCCTCTTGCTCCCAGCGCACTAACATGGAGAACCAGATCGCTGAAGCAGAGGAGCGTGGTGAGCTGACTGTGAAGGAGGCCAAAGCTCGTATCAGAGACCTTGAGGAGGCGCTACAGAGAGCCAAGCAGGACATGGCACGCCAGCTGCGGGAGTACCAGGAGCTCTTGAATGTCAAGCTGGCACTGGACATCGAAATTGCCACTTATAGGAAGCTGCTGGAGGGCGAGGAGGACAGAATTGGGCAGCAGGGCGTCGTCAGCATTCAATCCATGCAGGGTTACAGTGAGTATCAAGCTTAGAAACATGACTATAAAACAACTAGATTTGGCAAATGTGGTTTTTTTGTTGTTTTTTTTACCATAAATAAAAGGCATAGTTTGGCTTTTTTCAAGTCTTAAATGAAATAAAAACTGAGATTTGTACACAGTAAGAACATTAATATAAGTCTTGGTCATTTTTCAACTTTTCACACCAACTGTGAAGTTTGTCATGGAGACCACAAGGACATTGAAAGTAATTGTGGCCAAATTTAACAACCATTGTTACATGCAAAAATGCATTCCAAAGTTCAGCTGACACACTCATGATGCGTCTGAGCTAATGTGAGATTGAATTACAGTGAATTTTGTACATTTACAACAAATGTTGGTTCATGTCTACACTTTTTAACCGCTTGTATAGCTTTAGACACAATCACCTCAAAAGATGTTTGGGTCAGTAATAAGATTTCTACATACACAATAATATGATTAAATAAAATGTATTTTCCTTAAAAACACATACTGTGCATTTCAAAAATGATTACAAATAGTATTTTTAGCTCTGCAATGTCCTTTTGTCCATTTTATAGATAACAGTGTGTCATACAGAGTCTGAAACCACATAAACAAGTTGGTTTGAGATCACTAAAGAACTTTTGAGGTGAGTGTGTTTGCATGACGCCAAACCCGAGGCTAGAACCGTCCCATACAAATCAGCAACAGCAGCCTTATAGCGTTATTGCAAAACTAAAAAGAAAAAAGGAGGAGAATTTAGTATTGTCATTTTTTTTTTGGTATAAAACATAAGTATGTCTTTTTTATTCTAGGCTCCAAGGGAATGAATGGCTACCAGCAGGTCAGCTCTCCACCCCCTAAACTACTGATCAAAACTACGGAGGTTCGAGACAGCACCAGATTCAGCACTCTTTGAAGTCTCAGTATAAAATATGATATCTTTAAGAAACTTTTGTAATACTAAAATGTAGGCTCATTTTATGTTAGAACTGTTAAAAGAAACTATATCTATATGCATTTTCTGTATCAATAAAGGCGGCATAGACCTGATATAATACAGTACTGTACTGAATAAAGAGTTATGGAAAACAAAATTGTTATATGTACGTACATAAGTAGACCTTAATTTTTATTTAATCTTTCTTTGCATTAAATCTCATATTGCCTAATTTGGGATTTTTTATTTACAAAAACACAACACCTTATCCACAACTGCATCTACGCATTTTTTCATAATGCCATGTAAAGACATTAGAATGAAATTGTATTATGTGACATTGAAGGAACTGATTTTTCACTTACGTAGATCGATCAGCCAAGATATTTGGTGTCTAATTTTTGGTTTTTAATGTTTTGTATTTGAGCTAAAGACACTAATGGTCCTAGTCAGGGGAGTTCTTATCCCAGGAACACAGAATGTGATGCGGGAATTCAGCCTGAATGTGCGTGAATGTGCACACTTATTCACACACATGCACACTCCTGTTCACACCAGTGTTGTGACTTATATCACATTACACATTACCCACCTGAAGTGACTTACATCCAACTTTTTTACCCTAAAGGATGCAGATCTGCATGGTCAATACATGGTCAATACATGGTCAGGTGACTTGAATGAGAACAGTCAGATCGGAATTCATGCAACTTTCTGCCACTGTGCATGCGTGGGTATTTCATAGCCGTGCTAGCAATAGCTGCTAAAACAGCTAAAGTTTAGGCATCTGGCTCGCTTCCTTCTTTTGGATCGAAACAAATACAGCCAACTAACTCCTTGCCATACTTCAGAGTAAAATCCCAAGCTTATTTTTGCTGAAACCACATTAAATTTTTTTTTTATTACTGAGTGTATGCACATATGTGTTGTGTTTTGTGTGCTGTTTCAGAAGACAAATCCACATTAGAGTCAGATAGAAGCCACTTGTAACTCTGAATGTGAACCAGCATGACACACAAATCCAATCTGACCAAAACAAACTTAAGAGTAAACAACATGGCTTGTAATGTGAGCGTAGCTTTAGCATCACCAATCCACATACCTGCATGTTCCTGGAAATGGGAGGAAACTGGAGAACCGAGGAGCACGTTTGCACAGACAGTGACCTAAGCTCTGTGTCGACTAGGGATCCTGGCACTCTAAAGTATCATAAGTGTAAGCCACCGTGTGATAAACTATAAAATACATTGGTATAGTAAAAATCTAGTTAAAAATTACGTTATTTGTTTTTAACCCTAGTATTCAGTATGCATTTTTACACCTCCTTCGGAACCAGTGGTGAATTTCTCAGTGTTCATTTTCATGCCTTTTCTGTCACCCCCTGTCTATGACCTCACAGGTGAAGCCTTTTCCAGTTAAACAAGTTCTAGCCTTTTCAGCTAAATTACACAGGAAATCATCCATCCATCTATTTCTGTCTACTGCTTGTCCTGTTTAACTCAAGGATAACTCAAGTGCCAACCTATCGCAGAGAACAGGTGCACACACACCTGTTCCAGTGACTTGTAGAATCTGTACTAATGCGTTCTGAAGTTTTCTGACATCTCATTGAGCACCTCATTCTCACCAAGACACTTTATACAGTTTTCACTTTAATTTGTTAGCTCTCTTGTACCTCAGTGAATTTCACTGTGTTGTAATGCATATGAGACAAAGATTTAACTGTTTCAACTAAGCACAAGTTAAGCAAGAGCTCCCCCTGGTGGACAACAATTCACTTGAAACCCTGAGTGAGTTAAAACAGGGGCTTCTAATCACACACAGGCTCCTTTAACTGTGAACTAAATTCCACACACTCGCTCCAGTGCACAAGAACAAACATAATATTAATTAAATTACGATGTATTAAAATATTATAATATGAATTTACATAGTATAATATATATTATATATAAAATATAAACTAACTTCAAATACAAGTTAAATTTGGAAAAAGCTACAATTTTACTCTTTTATCCGCCATAATTATTTCTAAATAAACTTGGCAAATAATTCACTCCTACCACATGGGATGGCAATGTTTAGAGTGTACCACCTGTAGGATTATAAAGATACAGTGACCTTTTACTTCTTTAAATGCCTTGAGCGGATGTTGAGTGGCTGCGAGCATGCAGGTGCATGCTTGTTTCAAGACTAATGAGCACTTGTGGTGTGTTAAGACTGGGGTATGCATGTGTAATGTGTGGGTTAGAGCCTAATTTGCTCACACAGTTTAAAGCCGAAGGCTGACCGAGGCTTTTTAATGCGCACAACTTTTGATAATGTATCACCATAAATACAATGCAATTTTCAGAAGCTTTCAATTGATTTATATCCGAGGTTAATCAGTCATGGCTGATCAAGCTAAAAACCAGACAAAGTCGGTCACTGGTGCATTTATATTATAAATTTTATATCTACAAAGTTTTGCAGTCACCGTGGCAATACATGAATTGGGATAAAAAGGAATCACAATTTAAAACAAAATTGCTTTTCCCCCTTATCTCTATTAATATCATCGTAATGAGGAATCAGAGAGATTCCTTTCCCCACTGTATAGGTTATTAATTTATACTCTCAGAGACAAGTTTGATGTATGAATGCTTTACAGAACTCGTGAGGCATTCAGATGTTATTTTGAGAACCAATGAGTTAGAAGCCTTCAATAAAGATGAAGCCAACATCTTAAGAGATAATTTAATTCACTTTTATTGTATGGAACTTTTAATAATAGACATGGTAATGAAAATAATAGACTACATTTGTACAGAAACCAATGATGGAGATTGAGATTCTTTTGAGGTTTCCTGAGAGCCATGAGGAACCAGACTCTTCAGAGCGACACGGAATAGTGGGATTAAAATAATCACTCTTTTATAATTGTATACTATGAATGCAAACAGTAAACATATGTATTTTAGAGTATATGTATATCAGTCTGCCCAGTATGACAAGATTGTAAATAAGAGTCCTGGGATGAGCACAAAATGATATTTCTGATTAGGGCAGGTAAAATATCATCTCAAGATTGTCTACTGAAGCAAGGGTGATTCCTTCAGGTTTTGAAATGGGCTCATGTTTGACCTTCCAGAACAGAGATAATGCAATTTCATTATTTTCAATTAAACTGATTCTTCAATGACTCCCTGAAATGTACTCTTAAAACAATAACTGGTTATACTGAGATAAGTTACATCCTCATTAACCCTTATCAGTCCCATCATCATCGCCTCTTGAACAACAAAAGGCTCCGGTCCCACGATGTACTCCCGAAACTCTGCACCAGCTCCATTCCACATTGCTTTTCTAAATGTTCTTTAGCATGAGCTGCCATATCCCCACGGATCTCCAAAGTCTTAAAGTGGTCAAAGTTGCTCCGTCCAAGTTTCCGTAACCGACGAGCAGCCGAGCGGTAACATTTCCACGGCTGCGCCTCTAACAACAAGCACTCGCACAAAGAGGCGAGCCGTGAAAGGAAAGTTAATAAGGCAGCATCTCCATGGTTCAGGTGGACCCACATCGTCACGGCAAAACATGAACACAAGTCAAAGCGACTGCGTCCAAACTTTTCCAGGTAGGAGGTGAGTTCAGCGTGGCTCTCTTCCCTTGTGATATCAAGAGGGATAAACTGAATGTTTTGAGGGAACGGGTTTGAGTTTCGAGCCCGAAAGATTAGGTCCTGGTCTAGATCAAATCCAAGTAGTTGAATATTTTTGGAAGAATCATCTCCGGGTGCCTGATCTTGAAGAAGATGCTTGTACAGTGCAATAGATAAGTCCTGGCAAAGAGCAACAATAGAGAAAGGTGAACAAAAAAAAATCATCATGGCAGGTTGTGATTTACTTTGACAATGTCTATTTTTTTTTCATATACAAGGTAGTCCAAAAGACTGGATCCATAGCCAAAAAAAGAAAGGGGTGTTTAAGGCAAACCAGAAAAATACTTTGTGCAGAATAAGTCATGAGAGTAAAAAAGTCCTTGATTTTTTTTCTATATGATTCTCTCTTACACTAATGCATTCATCCCAGTGTTTCATGGGATGGTATGCTTGGATACCATCGAGGTAGAAAGCTTTATTGGTATCCCCGAGCCATGATTGGACGGCCTGCTCATCTTTGAAACGCTGGCCTCCCAGGAACTCCTTCAATAGCTCAAAATGAGAACTGGTTCGAAATTGTGTACCAGCTCCGGAACCACGTCGGTGGAATTAAGGTAAAAAGCTACTGTGGTGCCTCAGCCTCAACATACTGAAGTAAGGTGACTAAAGCTCCACTGCATTACTGTCTTTAGGTCAAGATGAAGCAGGGTCTAAGTGTCTTCTCCTTTCCAAGATCAGCAAGCGGCAATGTGGGTAATGTTAATTAAAGCAAAACCTGTTAATTAAGTGAAACTAGACAAACATGTTGATAAAAGTATTAAAAAGAAGGTATTGTAGTATTGTAGAGGTTTTTTCTCTAAAAGTGTGCATCCTCTCATTTGAACTCACTTGCATCTAGGAGCATTATGTGGCTCTTATTAGTAACAAGAAAACAGAAACACTTTTTAATTTAATTATGATCTGGATCTTTGAGCTGCTCATGTCGACTCTCTCACCCCGGAGTTACAGCCCACATCCAGCAGCACGGCCTCTGTGTCCGGCTGACACCCCACATCCTCAAGCAGCTTGCTCGGGATTAAACTCAGACGATTCTCAGGCGGATTAAACGTGTAATAATTAATAAAGTTCCCGTACGGAGCTGCACCAGGGTCCTCTTTTTCCTCACCGGACTCTGAGCGTGCGTGTTTATTAGTCGGCGCCGCCATTTTTATTATTTTCAAAATAATTCTCTCTGTACTACTTGGGTATCGCTTTAAACGTTTTAATATAAAATAAAATAAAATAAAATAAAAACATTATTAAACGATCAAAAAACAATTTATAATTTTTTTTATAATATTTTGTTTGTTTAAACTGCTTAATTAAAGCTAAACAGCAGAAAGAAAAAAAAAAAAAGACGTACGGATTTATAAAACGCCTTAGTCGCGTTTGGCCCTTTCGGTTCTCCGTAGCATAATCCGGAAGTAATATTGAGCAGGAGGAGTAGCTGACTGACATTGAGCTTTCCTAAAGGCGGTGATTGAACCATCCCATAAGAGTTAAATCTGAGGAATAAACGGGTCAGTATGTATTAAAAATGTATTATCTCGGTTTGTGGGATAACTAGACAAAATAAAAGTTAATTATAAAGCATGTGCTAGCTGGCTAATTTAATCTACGTCTCGTGCATGGTTTACTCTCCAGAATAGCAGATGCTTGACATTAAATAATTTTTTTTCTAAAAGCAGACCTTTTGGAAATTAATACTTAAGGGGAAATAGTTTTGGAAATACCTTCCTTTTTTAATAATTTTGCACCTGTTTTATTTAATAATCGCTACCAAATTATTAAAATGTTTTGATGGACCTGTACTTGTCTTGTGTTTACCCAATCACGCGCTCGAGCTGATTAAACCACACCCCCAGGGGCGTGTCCTGTTTTACAGCAAACTTAATATTTGTCTGCCAGGCTAATTCATATTCCTTATTCAAAAATTAGAAGTTTTTTCTTTTGTAAGAGGACTGCACCACCGTCTCAGATTAAAGTTTCTACACAGTTAGGGCTTCTTCATCAGTAATCCTAATAGAATTTTATCTACTATGCAGAAGGCCCTGGTTAGATTCCCACCCAATGCCTAAACCCCAGCCACTGGATGCAGTGCTTGTCTAAAGTCCGGGAAAAAAATTGGGTTGAGGGTTGCATCAGGAAAGTCTTTCGGACAAAAACCTGTGCCTAGCTGGGTGCGGATTGCGGAACATACAACTCCACACTCACTGGGGAGATTTGAATTCGTAATCCTAGAGCAGTACGGATTTTATCCACAATCCACAAAGAAGTTGGCTGATGGGGGTAAAAGTGGGGATGACATATCTTCTAATTGCATGATCTTTCCTGATTTTTATTTCTTTCTACATAGTAAAACAACGCTGAAGGCCTGCAAAATATGCAATAATTTTTAAACAATTAATGAATTGAATTGGTTTTTTGATATTGATATTTTTGAGGCTGGTAACTCCAAATGAACAACTCTGCAGCAGAGGTAATTTTTTAGACTTGCTTTCCTAGGATGGTCTTCATGAGAGCCAGTTTCATCCTAGTGGTTAATGGGTTTTGCAAGTTCAACTGACAATGCTCTTGCAAGAACTATTCCAGAACAGCTCATCTTCATGTCTTAAAACAACAACTGACTGTTTTTGTTACTTAATACCATGCGTCATTCAATAGTTTAATAGAAATCTCTAATGTTGGTATATAATGTAGAAAATAAATTACTAAACAAAATGCAACAAAAGGTCTGTCAATATCCATTAACATCAGAAACTAGGAGCATTGCTGGAGCAATAATTTGTGGTAAATATTGACTTGTATTTGGAGAAGCTTTAACCAAATTAAACCTGTTCTACTTGGGACAAAATGTGGTCTTGTGTATTATATGAGATGAAATACAGATCAACCATGACTTGTTTTGTTTTTAGAAACCTGTGGCATAACTCAAAAGTCGTTCTCTTTTCATTTTAGCAAGTTCCTCATGCTGACTTCGAAGCGATTGGCTGACGTTGGATACCGCGTCTTCTCCGGATCCATGATGCTGCTGACTCTGTACGGAGGCTACCTGTGCACCATGCGTGGCTACCGCTACTGGCAGAGACAGAAGCAGCTCCAACTCGCTGCAGAGAATCAAATCATTGACCAGGAGACAGTCAAGGACTGATCATCTGTTATCAACATACAGGAACACCTGTCTCTCTTCTGCCTTTAGGGAGGGACATTTAGATGATGAGATCTCGTCCACTATGCATGGCGAATCTATATTTAACTGCACCGTGAAAATGCTTTATATTTTTGAAACTTTGTTTATGTCAAATGTAATATAGTGATAATGTCAAGTGGAAGAAACCATTAACCGGTTTATGTTGCTTATTCATTAAAAAAATGGGGTTACCAGTGTTTCCTTTTTTTCCACCCTCAAAAACGAATTGATTATATTCAGAGTACAAATTCCAAACTAGTCTGCTTTAATCCTTGTACAGTTGTGCAAGTTCAATTTGTATTGCATGGATACAAATTGATGGCTTTTTACATCTTTCACACTAGGTCGTTCACCACATTATATCATATCACATGACTGGAGATGCTCACGTCTAAACATTAACGTATCGATATAAAACATTAATAGTGCACTATTTGCAGTTATCAGTGTTGACCTGAAAACAGTCAATGCATTTCTAACTTCTCATTTACTGATATTTTTCTAATTTAATTTACTTCAAATGCACAGCTTTGTTAAATACAAAATTCTCCATTCAAAAAAAATACAGCATGCAGGCAGCTTTAAAACATCAGCAGAAATCAAATGCCATGGATCAGCTGGAACATGTTTGGTGTCTGACTTCTGCACTGGAACTAACAAGCAGTCAAAGTCTCTTACCCATATAACCGTTCATAAATAGATACATAACCTCTTAACTTGTGGTACAATACCTTTAACAATGGAGTGGAATGATACCCAAGAGACTGCCTGTACTGTGCAACATTAATGTTCAGCTATACACACTGAAAAAAAACATGATCCCAGCAAATACAAGGAGTGTTCAAATTAAGCTGGGTACTTTTAATTGTGCAGAAGAACAGAACACAGTTATGAGAGTAAAATCTACCTTTCTATCGCTATATAATCTTTTGTTACACTAAGGAACTCACGTCTAAAATGCTGGCCTCCCAGGAGCTCCTGTAATGGCCCAAATGTGGAAAGGTTTCCACATAAATGTCATTAAGTTTTGTGTCTTGTTATGCACAAGAAAGTCCCGGTTTTGACTTGAACACGTCTTGTAAAATATCTTTTTAAATTTATATACTTCTTATAAGATTCCAATACACCAAATATAAGATTATAAAGCTAATTTCCAGCCATATTTTACATTTTTTAGAATTTTCAATTTTACTGGCAAATAATTGTACTTTTTTTTTCTTCCCTAAAAAACGATTGCAAAAGTATCACTATTTAACAATAGTCTAGAAATAGATTCAATTATCTCGTTTGTTTTTTTTCAACCTTATATAAAAAAAATAAGGAAAAAAAAAAACCCAGTAAATGCATTTGGGTAGATTTAAGACATTCGAGCTTGTTAAACATTTTTATCCTTTTGTCTACAGAGTAAAGTAAATCATACTGTTTTCTAAAGCGTGTGGCATTACTGACCTAGCCAAGTATCCCTGGCTATACCAGTGGATATGATTCAGAAGCTCTTAACCGTGTGGAGAGAATGCAGTGTGTTTCAGGTGTGTGTCGTATTTGGGGTTGTGTATCGTCTTGTGAAGGTTAGGATTAAAATTTAGGGTTGTTGGAGGTGCTGGATCTGGTAACGCTTTACCCCCTGGACTTTTGGTTCAGCAGTGAGGAGGAAGCATCAGTCCCAATAGACACCAAACATTCCTTAGCTGGATGCATTTTGTGGTGAGGAAAAAATTTAAAATTTAACCAAACCACCATTTTTTCCCTATAGGATGTATTATTTACTGCCATGGCAACTGCATCTCAGTTTTCATATGACATAACGGAGTACCGAATAATCTCTCAGTGTGAAGAGATCAAGTCATGTTTTTAATAAACTTATTTTATCTCTAAATAAAATCAATCAGAATGAAAAAAAAAAAAAAAAAAAAAAAAAACAGAACAGGCAAAAGACAAAATAAAAAACACAAGTAACCGAATGGTGAAATAAAAAAAAAAAAAAAAAAAAAAAGACGTCAAGTACATCAGACACAAAGGCTGAAAAGTGAAAAAAAAAGATGAAGATTCAGAAAAAAAAAAAAAAAAAACGTGATCACACTTCTGCTTCTGAAACAAGATAACTAACTCATCAGTGTCCGTACAGCCAACATGACTCAGCACTTCATCATCATCGTCGACACAATGTCAACACAAGGTGTGTAAAAACTGGGGGATGTGTGTGTACAGTACAGTTTGGTCAGGAACTGGATAAAGGAGTCAAAAATTAAGATGCTGCAGGAATAACAGTTCTCGTGAACGGTTTGTGAATCGCCACCGTGTCACTAGCTGCCGTCTTTGCGGGTCCAGGCCGGGGAGGTGAAATGGCCGTTGGTGCCGTTTTCCCGTTTGGCTGAAGCTGTGATGGTGGGAGTGGTTTCGGGCTCTTCCTCAGAGCTGCTCTCGATATCGCTACGCACGTCTTTGGATACCTGGTTCAAGGAGAAGAATGGAAGATTATGATTGTTTTTCCCCTCATAAACATACAAGCATGGATATATATGTTAGACAAGACTTGTATCGTCTTTTGTCCTAGTGTGAATGATTAGCGTGTATTGCACAAGGCCAAAGGCCAGCGCATAGCACCATTTAAACCTCCTGTTACAGATTTGGCACATG
This sequence comes from Clarias gariepinus, assembly GCF_024256425.1. Taxonomy (NCBI): domain Eukaryota; kingdom Metazoa; phylum Chordata; class Actinopteri; order Siluriformes; family Clariidae; genus Clarias; species Clarias gariepinus. Next base: position 11,708,829 of record NC_071122.1, read on the forward strand.
GTTTTGCTGATGTAATAAGTTTTTATAATAAGTGTTTGTTTATGTTGTAAAGTTGGCAATTTTAACATGAGGTCTAAGGAGATTGACTAACTTTTGGAAACATGCTCCCAGTGGACATTCAAGGACCTGCACATTTTCGCATTGGCTTTATTTTTCAGAACTGAAGGAAACACCTGTGTAGTATGGTCAAGGTCAGGCGTCTGTGCAGGAACCTCAAGTTCTTTCACTCGATCTATGAAGATGTCTCGATATGTCTTTATGGACCTTACTTTGTTTTGCATATGAGCGCCGTCATGTTCCAGTGAAATGCTACAGCATACAAAAACATTCTATTTCAGTGTGCGTCCATCTTTGTGACAGAACCACATAAAAGGTGTAATAGTAAAGTGTCCAGAAACTTTTGGTCATATATTGTAGCTCCATAAAGTACACACTAGGGTTGTGCTAAATTGCCTTTTTTCTTGTTGATCATTTTCCATTAGCAAATATTACTGTACAAAGAGAAAGGCAGTACATGAGCATTTACATTTTTTTTTTTTTTTAAGAAAATACATCAGGTGTAATTTTACCAGTATGCACTCAAGAACTCCAGCACTTATAGGAATTCAGGAATTTTATTTGTTTACAGTGCATGAAAATACAGCACAGAGTATTTTGAGGAGCTAGCCTTAATGTAAAACTGCGGTGCTCCTACAGTACATGCAAAATATGTAATGAATATCACCTAAAAAAAAAACATCTCTGGATATCATAACAATGCAACATTGTGTAACAAGGATGAAACTGTTAATGCAACTACTGCATTATATGTCAGTATGTGATGAGACATTTTCAGCGTGTTAGTGTGGATGCATCACTTTTGGGGTTTGTAAAACCAGATTTCTTGAATTTGCAATTTCATACATATTTTAAATCTATAAAATGTAAAACGTTCTCTTGGGTATTTTGACTGAGTGCATTTTCAGTGTGGGAAAAAAAATACTAGCAAACTGAAATCCATCGCAAAATATATATATTTGTTCCTTCAGCACCTTTATAAACACTGGACTAAAATATGACAGCCCTATCTCAGAAAGGAAAATAAGTGAAAGAGGAGGCACACTTACTGCTGAGGAAGGAGAGAACGGGGTCTACTAGACGAGAACAGCAAGCGAGGTTTAAGCAGAGAAAAAGGCAGAGATCTCAATCAGGAAAGAGTGACAGAAAGACAGGAGCTGCCTTCCAGCCAAGAGAAGAGGGGGAAAGAGAGAAGCCAGTTCTGCAGTGGGGGGAGAGGAGTAACAGGTGAAAGATAAGAGTGTGAAAGAAGCTACAGATTTTGGAGAAAAGCTAACAGAAACGCCAAGAAGAGGAAGCCCTACTGCAAGGGTTAAATGCAGGATAGAGCATTTTATCATGTCCAATATAGCCAAACTGATCTGGTACTTTTTGCAGTCATGTGATCCACATTTTTGTCTGGCAATTATTTCTTCCAGAGATAACACAGCCTTGATAAATAATGATGAAGTGCAAGCTAAATTTACCCCCACAGATATTACTGAACCCATGACCAGAGATAAAGTTCAATGTTGAGGAACTTACAAGGACAGTGCAATCAGATTTATGTCATGGTGACATTCACAGCTGTCTCATGAGGTACGATTTAATCTTAAATGAGATTTATTAAAATCGAAACACTGCTTATGCAGTATATCGATGTTGAGTAGAACATTAAAGGGATAAATAGTTTATAAATTACAGAATAACTAAAACCATTGCTACTACCACACTATAGCACGATGGGATAATTACACAATACATTCAAATCCCACCGGGTGCATAGCTTAAGGTTCCATTTAAATTCTAAGTTGCCTTAGACAAAACACACACACACAAAAACAATGCCTAAGCTATAATAATAATAATAATGTGAAAAAAGTACTGCATGTATTGATGTATGTGTACTTCCTGAACAATGCTTGGTTAAGAGCTACATGCTATGAATAAAGATAAAGGAGCGCCCTCTAGAGGCACAGAACAGTAGCTTACCTTCCCTCTCATGAGGGCTTTGAGGGCTAAGCGTACTATGAGGTAGGACCAGATGAAGTGCAGCACCTGCAGCACCAGCAGCAGAATGTTGAAGACCCACCACGAGGGGTACGGCCCAATGATCTCCCAGCTCTCAAACATTGTACTGTTCAGGATCCTACGTCACACGAGCACATGGACACAAACATTACTCAAAGCATTTTTGCTTCATCAGACAAGAGGACGAAAGCAGCATCTCGCCTAATGGTCTTAGAGATTTAAGCTTTCATGTTTAATTCATGTCAACACACAGGAAAAAGAATTTAAAATATTAAAGGTGTCTGTGTGATACTGATACCAAAGTCAAAGGTGTCAGCCTGAGACTGGCCTGACACACGCTCTAATCCGGCTCACAGAATACATTTCAAATCTGTGTTTAAAATTTTAATCATTTCATGGGCTCTAATTGAGGTACTGTAATTAGGGGGAAATAAGGGATGAATTTCTGTTGTTCCACCAGGGGGCAAATAAGAGAAATAAACTTCAGGAAGCTGAACATTCGAGGCTGTTTTACAATAAACAGCACGCTTTAGTGAAGATGGTTTAGTTAATGTTTCTCAGTAACAACCAAGCAAGCATGGACGAAGAAAGTGACAGCAGAGTACTGCAGACACATCCGCTTCAGGCCTCATAAATTTGATTATACTTTTAAATACTGATCGTTAATTAGGAATTTCATTGTATTAAAATAAATTATTTTGATTATCATTATAATAAAAATTTAAAAATACTTTTGGCCACCAGTGTACTTGCACAATCACAGCTTTTACATTTTTTTTTTTTGTAAATAATTCTATTAGGGATTGATAGTTATCAAACTATCAGGGGTTGAAAAATACCTCAATGACTGGTGTATGTACACCACTTTATAAATAAAGTGCAATTGAAATTGGACACTTAGGCTTTTACTAAATTTGAAAGTAAAACAAGATTTTACTCTTTAATTTTAATGCATTTGGCAGATGCCCTTATCCAGAGCCACTTACATTTGTATTTCATTATACATGTGAGCAGTTAAGGTTAAGGGCTTTGTTCAGCGCCCCAACAGAGACAACTTGGCAGTTGTGGGATTTGAACCTTGCACCTTCCGAACCATAGTCTAATGCCTTAACCACTGAGCTACCCATGAAAATTATCAAGAGTATCCATCTATGTATCTCTGAATTGGATAATCCACTAGACAGTGTGTTGATAAAGGTTGAGGAGGAGCAGGAAAATGTTTCAGTCGAGTGCAGTTCACAAAGACTCCAGGAAGGGGTCACCTTTGCCTGTGTAGAAGCCATGGACGATGTTACGCTTTGATATCACCAGATCTGGTTTCTTAGCTCATTCCAGGTTAAACTAGTATCAATTGTTAAATTCTATATTATTATACTTCTTATTAACTATGAGGGTCATTCAAGTCAAACGGGGACTAGTGATGAAACTGCTCTTGAATGAAGGTTACAGAACGCTTGAACCTTGAAAATCTACAGATAACTTGTTGTCAGCTTGGGGAAGAGACGCATCTGGAAGTGGGAACTGTACACACAATCATTTTACAAACACCACTTGCACATTACAGGAATTTAGCCAGGAATAATCAGTCCTGACCTCCTGATCATGGCTCTGGAGTACTGAGAAAGCTTTCTACCTTGATGGCATCCAAGCACTAGTAAAACACTGGAATAAGTATATTAGTGTAGCAGGGGATTATATAGAGAAATAAAGGAGTTTTTACTCTCATAACTGTGTTCTCTTATTCTGCACAATCCTAAGTCTGGTTTGACTAAAAAACACCTCGTAGTTTGCACAATCATGAGTCATGACATACAGAGTAATGCCTATTCATGGGGATGAACCATAACTTGTACAACGTACATACAGTCTTTTTCTTACTGACTTCAGTCATCTGTTTAAGGGAGATGTTTAATCTGTAACTTTAAATTAAATAATGAAAAAATTTTAATAAATTGACACGTAGATGCTGTTATTGCGCATGAAGATTTATGTTCATGTAGATAAGCAAAACTTGTCTTATTAATTAAAATAAAGCTTAGCAAGACATGTCCTGCCCACTTCGCATCAAAACAAGAGAAACTCTCCAAAAGTACAAATCTTTGTTAATCGGGTTAGAAAGCAGATGCAGATTTAGGTTTTGACCTAGAAAAGGATTATCGTGGGCGGCGTAGGTTCAAACTAGGGTACCGTCAGCAGGCCACTGTCGAGCTCTTAACTCTCAGCTGATTGGATTTGTGCCTTACTGCCAAGTCACTCTAAATAAAAGAGTCCGCTAAATGAATAAGTGTAATGTAAACCTCGCAAATGGCTAAAGCGTTGAATGAGCTTTAGGTCAGGTGTATTCGAGCATTGTGCTGAGCGTGCGCGTTGTCAGCGCTCGGTTCCTCCTGCACTGCTGCATGTGGTTCGAGTAATGACACCGGCACTCGATCCCTAAACCCCAGACACTGAATCCGCCTGCTCACCTTACTCTCTGACGATGAAGGAGATCGGAAACGGTCCTTATCAGAAATGGCCTTAAGAGCGCTTAATTGGGCTTTTACACACACACTAAGGCTGCGAATTTCATTTTCAGATTGTATTGGTACAGAGACAGACAGAGCAAACACTACCAGTGTAATCATCTGCAGAGAAACTAGTTTGTGTGATCTGCTTAAGAAATTCAACACAAACAACATCAGCTTTTAAGGACACATTTCATACTTTTTTTTTCTTATACTGAATTCGAAAACACGCTGTGCAAACACTTGGCTTTACTCACCAAAAAGGGTAAATGATCAACCTTGTCCCAATAAAAGCTGCAGCAAATACCACAAACAGGAAGTCGCACAGGCGCTGGTATTTGGCATAATTGGCTAACTTGGCAGCCTGGGAAAAAGAAATACAATATCATATAGAGATGTAAAACACCATAACTCGACCAAAGTCGCAAATAAGCATTTATTTTTCAAAACTGTACCTCCAAGAGGAAGTCGGAGGCATCGTGCACACACAGGACCAGGCTGCCCACACGCACCATGTTGTTCACGTATGAGAAGCTGATCAGGCTCACAGTGGCCAGATGATGCACAAACATGATGAGGAAGTCCTAAAGACATGGAAATAAAACACGCATAAGATTTAAGATGGTTATGGCAAATGAATAGTATCTGCAGCACATTCGTGTTAGGGTGCTGTTGAGAAAGAGGACAAGCTTTTGAAATTAGAGCTGGGCCTTTAAAAGCCATCTTTCATCCGTGTGAAGCTGTAGCAACAACTATAAATGTGTATAATGTAGACACTACAAAATGCCAGATAATCAAATTTCAAATAAACTTAGATTTTTAATCACATTTTTTCCCCATCATAAGGATTCAACCTTTTTTTTTTTTTTTTTTTAAATGACCACAGGATTAAAATCATTGTGTAGTCTAAAGGACAAATGATAAACAGACCACTACAAACTCGCCGAGTGTAAACGAGGAGTGGATTTGTCTGATGGAAAAACCTCAACCTTGGCAACAAGCACAAACTGTTCTGTTGATAATTTATGTAAGAAACCTGCACATGATCAAAACAGTGTGTACCAAAAAAAAAAAAAAAAAAAGCTAGCGCTTTCACGAATAGATGAAAACTGACTTGTGCTGACAGGGCTTGATTAAAAACAATTCTATTCAAACACAGAACGAAATACTATTGGGACAACCTTTGGAGAACGTTATTTGTGCCTACTGTTCCTGGCAAAAGAACTAGAAAGTGTACATATATTATACACTTCATAGTCAAAATAGGTTAACACATGACCAAATCCATCAGCATTATTATGGAGTTGGTAGCTCTCAAAATTTATAAGCACTTCCATTCTTCTGGGAAGAATTTACGCTAGATTTTGAAGGATGGCTCGCTTTTGGAGATTTGCGCTGGTTCCGTCACTGACACATTAAAGGAGTTCCTCTGCAAACCGTGTCTTCATGGAGCTCGCTTTGTGCACAGTGGCATCATCATCCTGAAACAGGTTTGGGCCTCTACTGTACCTCCAGGGCTTAGCTTGGTCCTTAACTTCGCAGCACAATTTAAAGAAGAGCAACATATGGTTTACATACGTTTTGTCATAAAGTGTACAACGTACAGTACTAGCACGTTACATTAGGTCTCGTGCAGCTAATGAAGCCTATATAAATCTCAAAATTGTAACACACTTAATTTTAAATAAATTTCATTGATTATATTTTTATTTATTGTTAAGGAAATAAGATCCAAACCTTTTTTCTAAAACAGGTTTACACGTGATATTTGAAGTATTTTGGGAGGAAAAAAAAAAAATGGCAACAAAACAGCACAATGAAACATGATGGAAAGTCCCCTAAGGGGAAATGCTGAGAGGAAGTGGGTTAAGAGGCGTACTGAAAGCGAGCAAAAGAACAGAGTGCCCAGGTGCGTTTCATAGTTAAATGAGATAAATCTGTACGGAGATATACGCAAGTCATAACGCAACTACCGCTTGTTAAACTGAAGTTTTATGAAGGTTTGCACCAGTCAGAGGTTAAAACTGTAATTACCTTTTAAAAGTTTTCTTTTGTTTTTCTACAGAACTTTTCTTTGTCTCATCACTTTCTTGAAGAGAAATTCAAAGTAATATGTAAGTGAGAACTCCTACTGCAATTACAGGGCTATTTAAACCTGCCTCACGAAGAAGAACGTCATGAAACTCCATCCACCAAGTTGGTGCACTCTCAGTTGCTGATCCAATGCCTGGCTAAAATAGCAGCATCAGGATAACCAACCAGTGCCAAATGTGATGTGGAGATGGGATGGACTGCTGTGGCCACCTCTAAATGGATGCAGTGCATAAAACCGCTGCAGCACGGGTTCAATAACTGGTCAGGGAACCAACCACAGGCATGATGGGAGGGGGTTGATATATGGGGGAGGTCCCAGGTCATAACTTACCCCTATGGGATTACGAGGGGTTTTTACAGAAATGCAGTATGTATTTTACAGTAAGCAGAATAAAATTGTGCCACATATGATACGTGGACCTGATGATCCTCTGTAGGACTTCCTGTGTGTAACGTTTTAGAATGTGACTAGGATGCCACAATAATATGGAATCACACACAGTAGTTGGGTAGGAAGGAAACAGTGAGTGGTGATTTAGTGCCCAAGGTACTTCACTCATTTTAAAGATGGTTACATTTACAGGTCATCACAAGTCACAAATTGTACTCCCAATTATTTATTGTGCAGCTCTACTGCCATGTGTAGATTTTGGTTACAGTTTTGTGTCAGTAGTGTGTATTTGAGGTGTCGGTGCGACCGGTGCTTCGAGTCTGTGCATGTTAAAAATATTTGCAACATGCGTGCGAGTATGTGTGTGTATCTGTGCGAGGCTGAATGAAAACAGATCAGGTGTGTGAAGCAGGTCACTGTGCCAAGGGTACATTAAAGACCCACAGTGCACTGTGGCATGCAACAACACACACAGAGACATGCACTGACACCAACCTAAATAAAGATAACGACCAAGAATACACTTCTTCTTCTTTGTCTTTCGGCTGTTCCCTTTCAGGGCTCGCCACAGCGAATCATCTGCCTCCATCCAACCCTATCCTCTGCATCCTCTTCTCTCACACCTACTAACTTAATGTCCTCTCTCACTGCATCCATAAATCTCCTCTTTGGTCTTCCTCTAGACCTCCTGCCTGGCAGTTCCAACCTCAGCATCCTTCTACCGATATACTCACAATCTCTCCTCTAAACATGCCCAAACCACCTCAATCTGGCCTCTCTGACTTTATCTCCAAAACATCTAACGTGGGTTGTCCCTCTGATAAACTCATTCTTAATCCTATCCATCCTTGTCACTCCCAAAGAGAACCTCAACATCTTCAGCTCTGCTACCTCCAACTCTGCCTCCTGTCTTTTCTTCAGCGCCACTGTCTCTAAGCCGTAGAGCATCGCTGGTCTCACCACTGTTAGACCAACGACCAAGAATACACTTACACCTCTGTAAGCAAAATAAACTAATAGTCCTTGACAGATAGGGTGATTGTGTACAGTAAATTTCCTGAAGATCAGTCAGTCCCAACAACATGGTCACATGTGAGAATGCTTTTATATTGAAATAATGACGCACACTCACCTTCCTTTTAATGTCTGTAAACTGGGAGAACATGAGAGACCAGTAGAAGGCCAGCTCAGTCACATAGTAGTGATACAGGCCGGGACTGAGGTCCTTCAAAAAGAAAAGACACACACACACACAAAACCGCACTAAATACAGTATACAACACTCAACAGGACACCACTAATAAAATCGAGCTAATATTTTATATTCATGACATTATAACAGATTTTAAAATGAAAGTATTCTATGATGATAGAATTTTGCTGAATTAACATCTGTTGTATTTTACAGAATTTGCAGTCTTTGTGGCTCTGCTACATATCTCTAGTTAGTAAGCTAGTGACAAACATTTGAACAGGAGTAAGAAATGCAGACTGTGGCAGTATGTACGTACAATCAAGATAAAATTTTCAATTTCTGATTTCTTGCTTGTTGCCGGACTTATTTCTAAGTATGAGGGTGTTCAATTCAAACTTTGGGCCATCAAAGGAGTTCCTGGGAGGCCAGGAAATCCGATCATAGCTCTGGCGTACTGAGAAAACTTTCCACTCTGAGGTATCCAAGCATTAGTGAAATCCGTGTGGAGGAGGATTAATAAAGAAATAAAGGTTATGCTATTCTGCAGTCCATTCTAAAGTCCTGGTTTCACTTGAACGACCCTTATGTATTATACTCATACAGTTACACTGATTTTACATAAGATGCTATTCCTTAGCCTTGGAGGTCAGGATACAGTTGCTTTTAAAACGCCCTGCTAATAGTGTTTGTCGCGGGAGGGGGAAAAAAAAAGGTGGATGTCATGTGGCAGAACATGCAAACAGCTTGAGAGCATTATTCCATGTACACCACAGTTACTATAGTAACAATAATGTTTAGGATGAGCGCATTAACCCAAGATTAACCAAACATCACGCTCATGTTAAAGCTGGACCAGCATTGTCTGATTAATCACATGACTAATCAGACCGAGCTCCACCTTGCGAGACCAGAAATAACTGGTATTTAAAGTCATTTATGGAGGATATCCTGTAGAATCTTTGACATTTAAATAAAATAATTATTAATTAATCCTTGAGGAACTGCTATACTAAGAGATAAATAAAACCCTTCAAAATGATCTACATTGGGGTTGTAACAGTTGCTCTCCTTTTCATTGGCCTGTGTCGCACCACCCTGTCATGGATTATGTTCCTTTAACAGAACACACTGTTGTGTTCAATTCCTGACTTACTATCATTACTCATAATAACAGCTATTTAGTGTGCAGTACTGGGGCTTAGTCTAGTTAACAGTGTGCTGTTTCATGTGAGCCCCCACCCCCAAACAGCCAGAAACAGTGAACAATGCCTAGTCTAGTTTCTCAACACAGAAAAATACTTATTTTTCCCATCTGTCTGCCACAAATTAGGGGTCAAAGAATAATGCACATCACTTCCTTCAGGAGGACCTGTGCAATGCTCCTTCGTATGGTGCCCAAATCATGAAGTACTTTATTTAACTCAAAATGCTACGTCTATGATAAAGACTCAAAGTATAATAGCAAAATAGCAATAAAATAAATATAAAAAGGGTCAGTAGCATACTGGGCATGACCATAACTCACCTGAAAGGGATAGTTGTACCAGCACTGTCGTGTGTCCCACATCCAGGGAGACTAAAATAACATGCACACACAATTATAAATATAGCATTCAAAATGATGGGAAAAGCATTTTTATTAAAAAAATCAAATTGAATTATGTCAGCAATGTGTAGTATTATGTTTTCCTCTAAAGATGTCATAGTATGTCGTAGTGTGTGTTTGTGTGTGTGTGTGTGTGTGTGTATATATATATATATATATATATATATATATATATTTTATATATACACACACACACACACACACATATATATACATAAAACACAGGTAAACATGAAAAATTTAAATATGTGCCTCTCTGACGGTCACATAACAGCATCAACAATGGTGCTGTAGTATAATATCTAATATCTCCAGAGGAAAACATAATACTTAATATAATATAATATAATAAAATATAAATAAAAAAAACTATGCAAAAATCTTAGGCAAAAGGTATTGAGAAAAGAAATCATATTCTCTAGGACACTCAGTAAAACCTTCCAGCAAAGAGTTTTCACACCGAATATCGTCTATGTTTAGTTTAATACTTTTTAGTGCTCTTTATAGAAGTGTCTTTTATGTAAAAAATGTTTTTAAAAGCATTTTCCTTATGATTTTTTTTGTATGTTCCTGAGATGTTTGCACAGTACTGTAAGTAAAACAGCTGTTAGTTTTTACTGAGCGTGCTCGAGATGATGTCAGAGTTTTTCTGGTAACTTTGTCACACTAGCTTGTTTTTATTTTCATGTAAAAACCCGTGAGCTTTCAATCTGAAAACTGGTCCGTTATGTAGTATATCGCTTTCTTTAAAGGCATGCAAATATTTATTCATTTAAAATTTAAGTTTGGAAATAGTGCATGGTTTTAGACAGTAACACAGACAAGACAAACATATATAACTACAGATTTTTACTACAGATAATACAGTGTTGAGACTTTTGCACCGTACTGTATGTGCAATAAACCCATCATATCAAGTCAGGTATTAAGTCGCACAGTTTATTTTTGTGCTATGGCCAATAGAGTGCAGGTGATATGTATCAAATCTTCAATTTCGGCATAAACACTGTATCTTCCTGATATTTTAACACGACTGAGATAGTTATTATCCTAAACATTGGTTCAAAGAAATTTAACAAACACTAGCCAAGCTGGTTACTCAATTCGTCATAGAAATACTGTACATGGGTGGGTTTTTTTTTTTTGCTTATAAAGCCACATTGCTGGAAAAGTTTTTTTTTGTGGTCGACAATGTGGCTGAAGGTTCCCTCTTTCTTACTAGGTCATGGAATCCTCATTTAAATATTCAAAAATAGGATTCTGACCGAGTTTTCCGAGGCACTCCTCCTAAACTAACTCACACCGGTCATCTTACATAATACAGTAACAAGGGTTGCAACAAAATGGATCTTTTACTGAACCAGTAATCTGAAAATATGCATAACTCAAACCACCCAAAACAAATTGATTTGATGGGTCTCTCTCTCTCTCTCATACACACTCACACACCATACATTATGCATTATGCTTTGCACTGGGGGTGTCTGTTATGTTGATGTTTCTTGTGTTGGTCTTTTGCAAAACTGTGATAAAAGCTAGGTACATCTATATCTATCTACTGCAGATCGTCTTTCATCCTCTTCAGCTGTAAGCGTTTTGTTTTTTTGCTTACCTGCCATAGAAAGCAGAACCCATAGGTAAATATACCCAGATAAAATGTAAACCTCCACCTGAAAAGAAACAAGAGTCAAACAAAATGCTTGTGTGTTCATAGTGACAAAAGCTCAGAGACACACACAAACAAACGCATACACACACCCTGAAAAACATGCAATTTATAAAACACTTAAAATTCTCTGCTGGAAAGGCGCCAGGTCATGAGCCACACAATGCTATCGCTCTAATCTACTTTGGCAGTAATAAAAAGGTCCAAGGTCACATGCATGCTGAGGAAACTAGAAGGCGCACGGCAGGACCCACATGCTCTCGCAGAACTTGGTCCTCGTGCTCGGTTTGTCCTGATTTCGCCGATGACGGAACCATCGCTGGATCTTCCGCACCTCCCAGTCGAGCTGCTTGGACAAACCGTCCAGCTGACGTGCATCTGGACACTGTGGCACAAAAACCCATAAGTTGAACAAGTTCCTAAAAATAGCTGTTTGTTTTTTATACCGTGTATTCTCACCATTCACCTTAAAAAAAGAATACTACACACGACACGGACACACAATGAACCAGCCGCGCTTGTAGCGGCAACAGTGCAATGCATAAACATCATTTAGATCTAACTCAAGCACTTCAGTTCTTCTTCATGTTATACATTAAATTCAGGACAAAACATCTCAGTGGTGTTTAGTGGTGATTTAAGTGTGTGGGGATGAGAAACGGATGATCTGGGATTTCCAGGAGCAATCCCGGTAATAAACTCAGACAGAGAAGAAAGAAAACAGCTCCATGATGCTGCATTTGAGTTAAATGTGTCTTGTCAAACATATTGTATAAATCATGTCTGAAAGATTAATCAAACCACAGCACATTTCCCACAGTGCTTGGAGTCATGTAGGTGGGCTTGGTGCATAGCACAGACATGTGAAGTGTACGAGAGATTGCTATCACATGCAGGGTGTGACCAGTCCTCGGCAGATACTCATGCAGCTCATTTAATGCTGCTGTAGATCTGGCTTTTTTTTTTTAAATGATGACTTTATTTACTAAGGAAAAAAGTCTGTCCTAACCTGCTTGCCCCTGAAAATAAATAAAAATCAGCAATATTTTTCACAGCATTGTATTATTTCAATTATTATTATTAGTGAGATATTAGGGTTCGTGTGAATGCACCTTGACAGAGTTCCATGTTTAATTCAATGTTTTGTTAATTTCTTTCTCTCTTTTAATTGATAGCTTTCATGCTTTATTATTTTTTTTTTTTGTGGATTTTTTCCCGATTTTCTCCCTAATTTAGTCGTGGCCAATTCCTCCCCGTCACTAGGGGGCTCCCTAGCACACTAACAAACCTGGACTGGCAGAATTGGCAATCGACAGTTAGTGTAATTAACGAGGTGAAAGTAGTTTTCAATTCTTACCGGTATTATGTAGCCAAAATGTGGTTCACGCTTTGGAATATCATGATAATTTATGGGTTCCCGAGGTTTCAATAGGGCCCTTGATCAGGGGTTTCAAAGGGATTTAAGACTCAGCCTTGTGTTAGAAGCTAGGTAGCTCTGTTCAATTCAAAACAACTTCGAAGGAATTACTAAGTAGACAAAGTGTTGTTTACGATGACGATGGTATCAGATGCGTTTTTTTGTGAAAAGTACTCAGACCGTAATGACCCATTTTCACACATGCTGGTGACTGACATCCAGCGTAATTAACAATTGTTAGAACACCTGTGATGTGGTGTGATGCATATAATTAAAGGTCCCAATGGTGTTCTGCTATCAATACTTGCAAAATGTCTCTTGTCCAATCAGATTACTCGGCTGGAACTAACTGTTGTATAATCCCCTTTAAAGCGTGGCTCGCATGATGCTTCGTAACAGGATGTGCACACTTAAGCAAAGTTGTTTTTTTCTTTTAAAATGTGTGTAATAGTTTTTTCTGTAGATGTTTTTTCTTGCTGCATCACATTAAAAATGGAAAAACATCCGGTTCGATTTATCAGTTTCATTTTACACATCACAAAAACCTGCCATTTGAAACAGGGGTGTGTTAGGTTTGTGTATCCACTGTATAGGATCGCACGGTGTTCCCAAAGCTGTTAATCTATGACCGGACGCTTTATGAGCTGTGGCCCAGGCAGCCATTGGATATTGTGAAAGGATCGAGTGCATTCTGTAAAGGGCTTTGAACCTGACAAGCTATTGCCTCAGTAATAATAAACCTTCTTATAAAAGGTGTTGTTTTTCCTGTCTGAGGATCAAGGTGCAGTGAAAGCACACAATATAATAAAAGTGTAAGCTTAAGTGTAATTAAAGTGTGTAAGCTTTATAAGTGGGAAAAGACAGTTCTTGTTAAAAGCGGTGATAATTTATGGGTCAAACCATTTGGGGGGGGGGGGGGGAGACGGCAACTGAAATAATAAAACAGGTGCATTAGACGTACCTTTGAGATAGACGTAAACACTTTCTCTAGTACAGGATTTGCCTGCGCTCTCCGGACCACCTCGGCCTGGATGTGGAGGAGGTGCGCGCAGGCACCTGCGATGAACCTGAGGAAAGAGAAACCACTCTTTTAAATAGAAAGGCCTGCTATCTTCCGGTGTTGGGTTCATTCAAGTGCTGGGTGACACAAATGAAGCGATAAAGCAGGACTAAGACACTGGTATATATACATTTCTGTTACACATGGAATATTGTGGCCAAATTTAATTGTATGATGAACAAATTAAAAAGGAACTTGTAATTATCTGGAAAGCTAATTATGCAATTAAGAGCTTCGATTAACGCCCACATCCAACATAAAAACTGGGAAGAAAATGTGAGTTTAATGATGATGTTGGTGTCAACTGGGATGGTTTAGGGATTTCTAAAACTGGAAATCTCTTAAAATTTTGTAACAGCCTCTAGACTTTTATCAGAATAGTGGATCGAACTGAGCCATGGCAGCTCACAGTCATAACTATTTACAACCGCGTTGAGCAGAAAAGGATCTCAACATTCACACAACACTTTGACCCTTAAGAAGAAGAGCAAACGACCATGTTGAGTTCCTCTTCTCTCTGCCAAGAATAAGACCTGCTTGGTTTTTGTCTGAACATCAGCACAGCATACAGAGCACTTTACAAGTGAATACACATTGAAGTTTCACATGACTCAAAGTGTGAAACTGTTTTTCTGTGGGTCTACCATGGTTCCTTTAACGGTTACGACTAAGCTACGCTCATGTAAAAATGATACTCAACGCGATAAACACAATTGCAGCTTCAACATCCCACAAGTTAACGCGTATTCCGGTTAATTTAATGTGCAATCATGTCTTCCTTCTGTACAAAGACTCAATACAGTGTCGCATCCAATTTTCACCACATTAAATCAGTTGCATGAAAGATTGCAGTGTTTTATAAGACGTTACTTTATCATAAATCACTAAGAGAAATACACTGCCTACTGAGATTTCATTCAGTCACCCTTAGCTTTGATTACAGCGCACAAAGTGGTGTCCAGTTCATGTGTAAAAATGATTCCTTATGTTCCCACAGCTACACTTCGAGAGTCCTGAAATATGGCCGTGCCAATAGGATTAAAAAAATATAATAATAAATTGGTACATTCGGGTGGTCAGCTGTTTTCATTTAATTAATTTATTTATGTTGCTCAGCATATTTTTAACCAACTGAAGCAACCATCCATCATAACATCATAACCTCCAGAGGATGTAACAGTGGAAACTTTGCCTGGGTGCATCGCTTCATGCTCATGCCTTCTTACTGCGACACAGCCATCGCTCAGGAACCTGATCAATCTGGACTCACCGGAACACACATGGCCTTTATCTTTTTGCTCTCTAGTAAATTCAAGATTTTTTTTTTTAATTAGTCTCTCCACTAACAAGTGGCCAGACAGCTTTTTAGTCCCAATCCTGTGAGTTTTCATTACATTGTGTGCGTGTATGGAAATGCACGTTCACTATTCCTAACCCAGTTCCAGTAATTTCAAGGCTCCAAGTTGTTTTCTTTGCTTGATGCAGCCCAATAATTCGACCCTTTTAAAATGGTGACTGTATTTTGAACAGGTAGACTATTTGTAAATATTTGAAAGTTTTTATTCTGCCGTATAAATACCAAGCAAGGAAATAAAAATATATCTATAACAATAAATTAAATTCGAAAATTAAATGTACAGTATTATGTATAAGTGACTCATACAACTTTTCATACAACTATCATAATAATAATAATATAAGTAAAATGAATAGTTATTTTTGCTAACCGCTAATGAGATGCGGACAGCAAAAATAAACTACCAGCTTGGACGGTAGTACCAGGTTTACATTAATGCACTTGTTCTGATATGGTACTGTGTCTATAACAACAGCTTATTCACAAGGACTAAGAAAATGCATGCTATTGTTAATATGGTGAAGTCTCCAGTAATGAAAGGTTTATTTAATATTAAATGTTAAGAGACTCTGGTATTAGTTAATACATTTTATACTTACTTTGCCTACAAGAAATATATAATAGAGATGGTAAATGAACAACATTTTGCTTGTAGGTTAATGATATCACTTACAACGATAAGTGATAATGATTCTACAGAAAGCTATCCGAGTGTCCACAAAAGACAACACCATAAAAACGGATGGCTGGTCAATGAGCTCCTCAAGCAAGGTCCGGTCTCGCAGAGCTGCAGAGTTTGAACCATGAATTTGCCTTGAAATGGAGCAAATGCATGCAAGATCTGTGGCTGGAAAAAGATTTGATAAGTGGGTCATGATACAGGGCGTCATGCTGGCCTACAGAACGACTGGACTTGATGAACGGCTTCCAAGTTTTCCTGAAGGACAAGTTGGAGCTGCAAATGACTGTCTAGTCCTGCAGGATTTACATGGAGGAGGGTGCGCCTTGACATCGAGTTCTTGAAAAAATCCTTGACTAGTCTAGATTCTAGGTTAAACGTCCTTATCTATTGCTTCAACTGAGTACATCTGTATATTCAATCTATACAAGCCTCTTACAGTAAGAGCAAAATATAAACCCTAAAGGATTTCCAAAACCTTTCATTACATAACGTCTTTCCATTTCCTACAAACAGCAATAACGGCTTGTACAAATGAGTTAAAATGCTGGAATGGGAGAAGGAATGACGAGTCAGGCGCGTCTGGTTAATGACTAAAATTTGATTTCCTGTGCTCTAGCATTCATTTATCTGAGCAGGACTGTACAGAGGTCAGGACTAAACACAGTCTTCTCTCTCTCTGCTGACTTGATTGGTGAGATTTTCCACATTTCTGATTCAGTATTGGCCCATTGTGAACCGAGGCTGGACCTCACCCACCTGACAGACAGAAAGCCAGAACGGCTAGCTGACCTGCGGAGATTATATTCGATGCATGACCGCGTTTGCATGTAAACAAAGCAGGAAAGGAATGTCATCACTGGCTTTTAGCTACACTAAGCGTTAAATGAATAACATCTACACACCACAGAGACTAAAGTATTATCTATTTGCTTGGCCAGAGGGTGTTTATATTTTTAGCATGTGGTGGTGTATCATGCTTGGAAAAAAAAAAATTATAATCACTTCCTGGGACTTTTGGTAACATGTCCTGATCTACCGTAACATTAACAGCACTAAAATGGGAAGTAGGTAACATGGATTATCTTGTTACACAGACACGTGGGATATATGACATGACCAGTGAACAGTCTCAAAATTGATCTGTTAGAAGCAGGAAAAGGGGCATATGGCAAACAGTATTCGCTAATGTCAGTGGCCTCAACACAGAGCACCCCGCAACTTTTCTGGAACGTGTTGCAGAACATTACAAAGACTCAAAGGTGTTGACTCGGCCCCTAAAATCTTCTGTGGGATGTGCTAAACAAACCAGTGCAATTCCTGGAAGCTCCACCTCGCAACTTTACAAGACAAAGAATCTACTGCTAACGTCTTGGTGTCAGATACCACAGCACGTCTTCAGAGGTCTTGTGCTGTCCGTTTGCCTTGGAGTTGCAGAGCCGTGGTTTTAATGTAATGGCTGATCATGTATTAATAATATGAAGCTAGCTCACGAGAGATGATAGTTTGTTTATAGTCTGTGAAGTTTAGTCTCTGTCTTTTTTCAACATGGCCACTGGGACAGGGGCAGTGGTAGCTCAGTGGTTAAGGTGTTGGACCAACAGTCAGAGGTCCCAGGTTCAAACTTGCTGCCACCATGCTGCCAGCGTTGGGCCCTTGGGTCCCTGAGCAAGGTCCTTAATAAGTGTATATGAGCAAGAGATAAAATGTAAGTCTACCAAATGCTGGAAACGTACGTAGACGTACCCTGTATGAACATTTTCAGGTTTTCCGATTTGGCACAGTGTCCTACTGACGAACAGCTTTACATAACAGGGAAACAGACCTTACAGAAAAAATCCCAAGACCAGAGAGAATTCCCTGTGCGGTGCTTCATAAATAAACAGGAACACAAAACCATAAAGGATTATTGTATATTTGCACAGCACACAGTTCATCTGCTTATGACTGTACGCACAGCTGTGGAATCTGGCAGCAAGGATAAACATCATCTTGCTGACCGGGTGAAAAGGTCCAGGCGCTAAATTTAGTAGGTGGGAGTCTTGCGATTTGGCCCCTGACCCCCGAGGTTGTGCTAACTATCCCTCGCAGCTCATGGACGTTTTAGAGGGAAAGAACGTTTCTCTGCTGAATAAACAGGGAATCATAGTGGACCTTAAAGTCTAATCCAGATACCGACCAGAGCGTTTAAAACGAGAAACCAGAGTTTAAACACTTCTAATCAATAATTAAAGGAAACATGGATAACGCAAAATGGTTTTGTCTGTATCTTAATAAATCTGTATCCTAAAGCCAGTGTTTAGAGTCTCTCCATCCAAAAAGAGATGATGCGAAACAAAATGCACAAATGATTTGCAAGACTTCTGCTGGCCGCACTGTCTTATCAGCACTTCCCATTCAAGGCTGCTTTCCCTCCCGTCACTACTGTATAGGTGTGAAAGTGTTACATTAGTTCATTTCCCATTGCGAGCAAAAATAGATGCCTGGTTTGTAATTTGCACGAAAGAAGAGCAGCGTGCAGTGTTTCGCGATTTGTGGTCTGAGGGAGTACCTGGTGTCGAGCAACTCACAAAAGGGCATAAAACAGGAGGGTTTGGATATCTGCAAACAAAATTTGGAACATTTATGAATATGAAGGTGAAAGTATCTTAAAAAAAAAAAAATCATTACAGGTGATGAGACATGGATTCATCACTATGAGCCTGAGAGTAAACGACAGAGTATGGAACATTCTCGAACGCAGACAAAGAAAAAGTTGAAAGGTTAACCATCATCTGGAAAATTCATCAATGCTTACAGTTTTCTGGGATTCTCAAGGGCCTATATTGGAACATTATCCAGAAATAGGTTCAACAATCAACAGTGCTCGTTACAGTGAGAAGCCTGTTGAAAAGCTGAACTTTTAACTTTAAACTTCGGATTAAAACACCGGGGACTGCTGTGGGGAAATACGAAAGCTTGTTAACAGATGGACAAGACGTATTAAGAAAGCAAGGAGATTATGTCAAAAAAATGATGTATTTGTCTTTTCTATAAGTAAAATAAATTCTAAAGCCAGAGTGTGGATAATATGTAAACTTGTATTTTTTTTTTTTTTTAAAGTTTACTCTGATTTATAATCCCAAGATGTAAAAATGTTGTGGACAATGCAGATTGTAACCCTAACTTGGATAAGAATGTTACACATCTGACTTTTTTTTTTAATTAATTTTTTATAACTAGCCTAAGTAAGAGTTTGTAGAAATAGTTAAGAGGTTAAAGCAAAAAATAAGCATATCAGCTTGACTGTAATCAGTCATATTATTTCAGGTTGAAGCCCCGACGTACGTCTGCCTGACTTTCTGTACGGCAGAAATCTCTTGAGTATCTTAATCTTTGTTTACGGCAAATTGTGCTTCTTTCTTCATCAGTCAAATAATCTGAACAGTAGACTGGATAAAAATATTTTTTATTATTAAAATGAGTTCAATGTATTAAAATTCACTTATACCACTTCAGCGCTGTTATTCCAGTGGTGAAAATATGAACTAATCCCAGTAAAAATATTTGGTTTAGATTTTCTAATTAAGACATCTTGATGTAGGTGTTTGTTTACATTGAGCAAGTAGCTTATTTCAAAGTAGATTATTAAATCTGGCACATAACTGTTCATTTGATTTCACTCATGTTGAAGGCTAAACTTCCGTCAGGTATCTAAGAACTGCAGATGATTTAATAAATTCTGTCCAGCAGTCGATTTAAGACGCACCCACAGTTTGATGCGTCCGCAGTGCGCTGTCAAAATTTGCAGTTCATAATCTGGCACAAAACTGCTCATAACTTCACTTGTACTCGATATTTTGATTTCATTTATGGCGCAAATTTAACTTCAGGCAAATACAGAATGCCTGGCAAAGTTTCATAAAATTCTGTCCGGCCAGAATTTCTCACAGCATCATGTAAAACTGGACAGAATTGGACAGAATTTTATGGAACTTTGCCAGACATTCTGTATTTGCCTGAAGTTAAATTTGAAAAAAGGTACATTTAAACATACAGATTTTTCGGAGACTCGTTTCAGGTCCTTTAACGAATGAAAAATAAAGATATTGAAAGAGGGAGTTCTTACTTATGTACAGACAAAACCTCCCTTTCATTTATATAGATTTTACACTACCGATCCCCAGCAGACAAGTTTTCTTAGTGGGCAAGATAATAATCAGCTTATTTGCTCCTTCTTCAATTCATCAAACTGAATAAACTTGCTCTTGACCTTCATGAACACACACGCTTTCATTTGGTATGCACATTTAAACAAAACGCACCTCGCTATTAGATGACGCACTTTAAAGCGGTCGACTCTGCCGCTTTGAATCCTTCCATCTGCTGCATCACACGTCAGGTTTTACTAGTCAAATTTAATTTGCTCGAGCGGATAAAATCTGACCTTCTCGGGATCAGGAGTGTGCAGATATGTGGCAGACACAGCGACGAAACTCTCCTGCTGCTACATGCCATGAACTTGACATTAAACATCTCAATTAAAATTTTTTCTCAGCAGAGCAAACTTCCTCGGGCATGTTCGTAGGAAATTCCTAAAAACTACAGCTGAGGGATCTTGTAGGAGCTTGCTTGTGTATTAAGTTACATTAGGCATTATTTTTATCGCCTAGTCCGTGAGGTTTACAAGAGACTGGAGAGCACAGAGTAGCTTTCCCTTGTGCAGGCTGATGCGAGTGTATATCACAACTACTGCCACCAAATCATAAGTCGGAAAACTAACCCAGCTACAACACCCCATTTAGGTTTCTTTTTCCTCCTTCTTCTTTTTTTTTTTTTTTTACAAAACAGGGCATTCTGTGTTTAGGTAAACAATTAACACATTCTTCCTTTGTGTAGAAAAAAAAAACTATGATGGATGTGACATGAGCACTTAAAGCAGCATGTAAAATCCTGATACTGAGACAAAAATACATAAATGGTGGTTAATAAAACATACACAGTGCAGGTGTACCCAACATCTGAGTGTGTGTGTGCGCGCGCATGCATGATGCCATACAGCCTGTCCACATCCACTTGCAAAGCCAATACAGCAATTTCACATCCCACAAAACACCATCATCCAAATGATAATTTAACTGTAACTACTATATCTGATAGCTCGGGTTTTAGGAAAAGAGCCTGCAGCCTGCTTTGTTTTTAATCTTATCTAAGGATGCTTGAGATAAATGCGAAACATGTTCAGACTGGACTGCTAAACTTCCTATGTAGCAAACCTGCAATTACAGGCCGGCAATATGCTGCTGCGTCTCCTGTGAACCGGGCGAGCGTACCGCACAGTGAGCATCACGTTAACGCTAAATATTCTTTAATCAGCTTTTAGAATTTTTTTTTTTTAAATAACAGAGATCCGAATGTAAATATTGTTTCTTTCTGTCTGAGATACAGCGCTGATGAGGGCGCCGGACTGGGACACTTAAACACAATTTTAAAAAAATATATTCAAAATTAACTTTTCTTAAGTGATATTCAAACTTGCTAACAATTAATAATTGATTAAATCATCAATAATTAATAATAACCAGACACATATTTCTCCCTCATTTTAAGTTTTATTTAGTGGTAGTGGCACAGCCCATTTTTTCTCCAACACACAGATTTATTAACTATAAATATATATAGTCAAATATGAACTATGAACACCACATATGAATTTTCTTAATTTTTTAGTATTTAACATGGGTAAGACCGCATTTAACTGCACACAGAGCCTTGATTTGTCTGCCTTGTATTTGATCGCTGTATGAATAACGCCGCCCCTCTACATGCACTCACACTGGCTGTGCAAGTGAAGTGGTTTACTTAAATGGTTGGCTGGTTTTGTGAAAGGAATCACGTAGGAATCAACTCTTCAATTACGAGGGACGTTCAAGTCAAACAGGAACGAACGCATAAAACTGATTGACATTTATAGATTCCACAAGCAAAGAACAGTTCTGACACTTCCTTAAAAAAAGGCTGCACGTTCTTAAATGACGATTCGAGGCAAGGTGGCTTGGAGCCCACGGCAGTTATTCCTGTGAACATTCAGCGAGGAGAACATCTGATCCTTAAAACTTGAAAAATAACTTGTTGCCAATTGGGAAAAGACACACATAAGTCTACTGGAACTGTGCACACAATCATTCGCCAACAACGCTTACACATGACACGAACCTGGCTGGACGTTACTGCCAAATTCCCAGCAAAGTCATAAAGTTTCCTTGTGTTTGGTTTATTAAAGGAATTCTTGGGAGGCCAGCGTTTCAGACATGAATCCGGCAGACGTGAATTTCTCAGCAAACTAAGAAATCTTCCTACCTTGATGGTATCCAAGCACTAGTGAAACGCTGGGACAAGTGCATTAGTGTAGCAGGGGATTATATCTAAAAATAAAGTTTTTATTCCCATAACTGTGATCTATAATTCTATACAATTAAAAGTCCTACTTTGACTTAAACTTCTCTCTCAGAAAGGATGAAAAGAAGCCTGGCGAGTAAGGAGAGCTAAGTAATGTTAGATAACAACTGGGTTGTTAAGGATACCACTACATGCGAAACAAACCTTATCAGGTTAATACATTTTTAATCGGTTAGATTCTTAACGATTAATCATTAACATCTCTACTAGGAACCCAAAACCAAAGAGAGCCAAACTGGATGATGAGAAAGGAAGGGTTTCCTAACTTCTGCCTAATTATGATATTGTAATACCCATAAAAGTCGGATTTAAGAGATAAAAAAGGAAAACAGGCAGACTCAAATATTATTTCCCCACATTGCAATTCAACCTTCTGCCCATCCTTACTGGCACATGTTCCAGTCTTTAATCGATGTAATATAAAGAAATAACGCTCAGCAAAAAAGTAACCAGACGTCGACTTACTAACCAGTTTAATCCACCACATGTCACTGGTTTAAGCAACCTGCAGTGGTTAACAGCAATCTGATGGATTTTATACATTTTTGCCATATAACATTTTCGCCATATAACATTTTCGTCTTCGTTACCCAGCAATACAGCCTAACTACGTGCAACAATGTTCACTCGGATTCTATCACAATCTCACGCTAACACATAACGTATCCTGTGTGAAGCTCTGCAGTCTATCACTAGTGCACACTATTGAGAAGTAACCATTCGAAAAATACATCTCGACACCAACAGGGACGCCTAAGCCCCATGTCTGGTTTTTCTAGCTGCTAACGTGCATGCTATTAATACCCTTCCATCATACTTTAAACAGGAAGCAGGCTGCTGAAGAAAAACTGTCAGACGTTTCATCATGACAAAGCAATTTTAATCAATCATTTTTTGGTCATTTCTTGGTTATTGTGATCCTAAAATTGTTCAGTCACCCTGTCTTGAAATATCACATAAAATCATGGATGAAAGCATAAAACCTGAACGCATGATGCCTTTGATGTTGATCATGTACGATTCATCCATCCATCATTCAACTATAATTCAATTCAGTTACATAATTCTTTAAGTTCAATCAATTCGTGTATCGCTACACTGACTCCAAAAACAATTTTTTTTATAAATAAATTTTAACTTCTCGTGATATCGTATCAGGTGATACCTGGAGATCACCATCCCTAATGCTTATCCTGTGTAGGGCCACTCTGGGCAAACACCAATCGGCTTACAGCGCATGTCTTTGT
Source organism: Clarias gariepinus (assembly GCF_024256425.1). Taxonomy (NCBI): domain Eukaryota; kingdom Metazoa; phylum Chordata; class Actinopteri; order Siluriformes; family Clariidae; genus Clarias; species Clarias gariepinus. Next base: position 11,732,550 of record NC_071122.1, read on the forward strand.
ACTGTGAGAGGAAATGTCTTATAATTATAATTATGCAGGCATTTTTGATGCAAACTTTATGAAGACAATGACAGCTGATTTATTAAGCCACGGACCATTCTTAATTTCACAAAGGCAGTAATTTGCCGTAGTCTTTTGCTATAGTGCCCCAAAAAAATAAATAAATAAATACATTCAGATATAAGCAAAGGAAATCAACAACTGCTACTTCCTTTGTGGCGCACGCTCAGGCTGCCTCAATTTGCACGTGGCATGTCATGTGTACATAGTTTTTAGATCTATATACACACTACCAGACAAAAGTTTGGACACGCCTTCTAATTCCATGCTCCTCCCTGATTTGTATTTCTTTCTACATTGTAAAACAATGCTGAAGGCGTTTAAAAATATGCAATAAACTTCTTTATGAACAGTTCATATTTGACATGTGTCTGCTACTTGTACAAAAGAGCTACTTTACAGTATGCTCTGTAAAGACTTTATAGTGACTCTGAGGTGCTGTTAATTGGTGATATTTGAGGCTGGTAACTCTAATACACTTCTCCTCTGCAGCAGAGGCAAGTTTGGGTCTTGCTTTCCTGGGATGGTCATAATGAGAGTCAGGTTTATCATGGTGCTTGATGGGTTTTGCAACTATTCCCGAACAGCTGACTTTTGTGTCTTAATACAACAACCAACAAAGTTTAAATCTCGAGTATTGTTCTAGAATAGATATAAATCAGAAAATAAATCACTAAACAAAATGCATTAAATTAGAATTATGTGTCCAAATTTTTGACTGGTACTTTAAGTGGCCATGAAAATTGCATCAGGCAGAAAAATAAAAAAAAGGATAAAGCTGGAATGTTAAATTCTGCAGCTGAATGCAACAATCTTTCTAGCTTTTTAAGACGATAAATACAGAAATAACCAGATATGAGAAGTTTTGTAATTTGATAAACCGAAACGACAGACTGTTGCGCTTGCAATAACTGCAGAATTGTTCAGTTGTACAAACCACTAGACCTAAAAATGCAACACTATAAAGAATTTTCGTTTTATTTTGGCACATGAGTTATTGTACAAAAAAATCTGAAAAAGATTTTTCTGATTTGGCCTACTACAGTAGGCGTGTCCCTGTTTTACTTTACAGAATAAAATTTGTTCGAGAAATACTAAATTGCTTGCTCATATTAGTCATTGATAATCACTGTGTCATTACAACGGATTGTGCATTATCATCAAAATCTAGATAATGACGAGCAAAGTTACAAGGTCATAGGCACTCTTTAGTTTTTCTTACATTTTTACATTGTTATGCAATTATTTGCTTTGCACAATGTAACAAAAATTGTCAAGGCGAGTTTTGCCATGAGTTGCCATGGTGCCCTGTGTAGAACATTATACCTTAGACACGAATATTATAAGGTGTTACCATTTTAATTTCGTTTCTCATTTATTTGTATAATCCACCCGAAATGTTTAGTTCGAGCACTTAAAATGAATATAAATTATAAATATCATACTGTATATGGTTGTGTAAAAACCAAATATATATATTTTTTAATTTAAATAAAATTTTTGCTTATTTTGTTGAATTCAATTTTTTTAGAAAGTGTCCCAAACGTGTTAAACATCTAAAAGAGATGCACAAGAACTGGTCCAGATTCTGCTGAGGACTGAATGTGGCACCATCTCGTAGTTTCTGACTGCACAGCTGATTACATTCAGCCTGCAGCTACAGAAAACTGCATGCCTAATTTTCATTATTAAAAATGACTCATTACTGCCTCAGCACACTTTCATCCACACCTTGCTTGATCATGTGATCCACTTACCCGTTTTTAGAAATGTCCGCTATAATGCAAGTTGATGGCATGATGGTGTCATTACACACAGAAAAAGATTCACCACCTGACATCTCTTGTGTCATCAGTGACTCGCCCCTCGCACAGGATATGAGCAATAAATTAAAGACTTTTGGTTCTTAAGACACAGGACATTTCAGGCTTATATTCTGAAAACAATAGTTTCCTCATTTTAGAAGATGGTTGTGTAACACTGACTAGTATTTATGGAAGTTTGGCTCCGACAATAAACTGCACCCACACATACACACCACTAATTAGCTTTAAAAAAACAATTTAATGAACTTTGATGCAAGAGCTTAAGCAAAGGACTCCAACTATAGACCTTTCTCCCATTTGAACCCAGAATTCTATGTAGAGATGGATGTGATAACCCTATTATAGTGAACGATGTGCTGAAATGTCAGGCATGATCAGCTATTTAACACATTCTGTACTGCAAACTGAGGCGAACTGGAATCATACCAGGGGCTTGAGTGCGCGGTTGTGTGTATGTGTGTGTAAGAGATAAATGTCTGGTTGTGTGGTGTAGTGGACTAGCACAAATATGGTCAAGTGTAAGACTCTCTATACGCTTGTGCTTGTGTGAGTGTGTGTGTGAGCATGCATGTGCGTGTCTCAAAGGAATTTTACTTTTCCAAACCTCTTTCTCAGGGCAGAAAGTGCTTTTAAAAGGGAGTTGTTCTGTTTTCAGTGCCCTATATTTCACAGGAAGTTTTTCCAGTACATAAACATTTGATAGTTTTAGTAAAGAACATCGACCTACATATACAAAAGGCTCTGAATAAAGAGTAAAGCAATGTGACTGTCATGTGTCATGAGTTAATATACTAGCAGAGTGAACAGCTAGCCAACTAATGGAGCAAGGCGGTGTTACAAAGCATTGATGGCTCAGTGGTCGCCTCTTGCCATGCGGAAACCCTGGGTTTGCATCCGAGCACATGCCCAACACCCAATCATTTGGATTGCAGGGCATCCTTAGTGACAGTCCTAAGCCTGGATAATCATTGCGTCAGTAACAGCATCTGGCATAAAACATGTACCAAAATCAAATATATATACGGTTTGACTGACCCTAATGAGAGCAACTGAAATAACAAGCACTCCACTCCGTATCAAAACGTATACTAACAACTACTTAATTTAGTGGACTAATCAACAAATCAATTACTGCTTCATAACCTGAACCAATTAATTACTAATGAAACTGACTGAATGTAATTCATCTTTTTTGCAACACAAAGAAGTCAAATAATTTCAGTACACTGCAAAAGTCTTCAGCCACCTTTCATTTCTTCATATTTAATTAAATTTAATAGTGATGTGGAGCAAATTAAACAAATGTCTTACATTGACAACCTGCAAAGTGCCCAAGGATTCAATTGAAAAACCAGTTGTTTATGTAACACCCTCAGCACCAACCTCATTTCCCCTCTTGTCTGTTTTAACCAAACCATTCAGAACTCAGCACCACCAGTAAACTAATTATTCCTCCTTCTTCTTTTCAGCCAGAGTGAATCATCTCCTTCCATCTAACCCAATCCTCTGCATCCTCGTCTTTTACACCAATTAACTTTATATCCTCCCTGAATACATCCATAAATCTCCTATATGGTCTTCCTCTAGACCTCCTGCCTGGCAGTTCCAGCCTCAGTATCTTTATGTCAGTATATTTTCACCATCGCTCCTCTGAACATGGTCAAACCACCTCAGACTGGTCTCTCTGACCTTATCTCCAAAACATCTAACATGAGTTGTCCATCTGATGGACTCATTCTTGATCCCATCGATCCTTGTCACGTAGAGCATCACAGGTCTCACCACTGTCTTCAAAAACCTTTCCTTTCATTGCTAATACTCTTACCACACCTGACACTTTTCTGCACACACCTCTTCACCTTCTTTCCACACACTCCGTTGATCTGGTCCCGTTGACCCCAAGTACTTGGGGTTGCCTGTAACCTCACCATTCCATTTGGGTCCCTCTCATTCACACACATGTATTCTGTCTTTCTGCAGCTAACTTTCATTCCCCTGCTTTCCGAAGCATACCCCCACTTCTCTAGATTTTCTTCCACCTGTCCCCTGCTTTAGCTACACAGCACAATGTCATCTGCAAACATCATGGTCTATGGAGATTCTTCTTTTTCTATTTATCAGTCATCCTGTTCATCACCAAGGCAAACAAGAATGGGCTCAAAGCTGATTCTTGATGCAGCCCCAACTTCACCTTGAATTCTTCAGTCACTGAATTTTTCTGTCACACCCACTGTCTTACAGCTCTCACGCATGTTCTGCACCACTCTAACATATTTCTCTGCCACTTCAGACTTCCTCATACATCACACCTCTATTAGCACCCTGTCATACACTTTCTCTAAATCTATAAAAGACACAATACAACTCCTAACTACACTAGCTTACACTACTCTTTCCCAAAGCTTCATTGTATGGCTTATCAATTTTATTCTCCTATAGTTGCCACAGCTCTGCTTAAAGATCGTCACTTATACACTTCTCCTGCATTCCTCTGGAATCCTCTCACTCTGCAAGATCTTAAACAGACTACTCAGAAACTTTACTGCCATCTGTCCTAATCAATTCCATACTTCCACAGGTATGTCAACAGGACCAGCTGCCTTTCCACATTTCATCTTCTTCAGTGCCCTCCTCAACACACTCTCACTAATTTCTGGTAATTCCTGCTCCACAACAGTCACCTGTTCTAATCTTCTCTCTCTCTTTCATTTTCCTCATTCAACAACTCTTCAAAGTACTCTTCCCATCATCCAATCGCCCTCTTGGTAGCTGCCACATTTCCATCCCTATCTTTAATCATGCTAACCTGCTGCACATCCTTCCTATCTCTATCTCTCTGCCTCGTCAACATGCACAGATCCACCTCTCCCTGCCTACTGTCCACCCTAGCATACAAGTCCTCATATAATTGTTTGGCCTTTGCCATCTTTACCTTGACCTTACACTGCATCTTCCTGTACTCCTGTCTACTTCTCTTCAGTCCTTCAGTGTCACACTACTTCTTAGCGAATCTCTTTCTCTTGGGACACTCTTGGACTACCTCGTTCCACCACCAAATTTTCTTGTCCACTTTTCCCGTTCCTGATGATGTACCAAGTACGCTCCTACCTGTCTGCCTGATCACATTAACTGTAGTTGTCCAGTCAACTTGAAGCACACCCCCAGAGCCTGTCTCAACTGCTCCTCAAAACTAAACAACATTCTTCCTTTTTCAACTTGCACCACTTTGTCCTCTTCACCTTCCTCACCACCAGAATCACCACAATCCTGTGTTGTGAGGCTACACTCTCCCCTACCAATACTTTCTTGCAGTCACTGATCTCTTCCAGATTACAAAGTCAACACCGGATGTAGTCCTCCTGAGTGCTTCTGCCAACTCACATCCTACCTGTGGGGCATAACCACTAACAACATTGAACATCACACTTTCAATTTTCAGCTTCAGACTATCTGATACTCTTATCATCTCCAGAACATTCCCTACAAATGCCTCTTTCAGGATAACTTCCACTCCATTGCTTTTCATATCCACACCATGATAAAACAGCTTAAATCTGCTTCTAAGCTTCTAGCCTTGCTACCTTTCCACCAGGTCTCCTGGACACACAGTATATCCACCTTTCTTATCTGCATCATGTCAACCAACTCTCTTGCCTTCCATGTCATAGTCCCCACTCTCATTCCTAAACTCTTTCCACTTCTGTCTCTGCCCACGAACATGCCTTCCTCCCCTCCTTTTTTCATATACTAATCACTAAATACTATATTGGTTCTCACCGGTTCACGGCTTAAGTTGAAACAATAAAACTGACAAAATCTAAAAATATAATAAACAAGCAATATCAAGATGTTCGAACGGGTGTAGGAAGAAATATTAACTTTAGTCCTTTCTTTTTTTTTTACCTCTTTTGACTAGTTACAATTATCACAACCAACTTATACCACACATTATACATATACACACATGCTTTTATGCTTAATTGATTCATAGGTCACTGTATAGCTTAACAAACAAACAAAAGATTCCTCTGGAACTGCTCAGGTACATGGACTGGACTGAAAAATGAAAGCCAATCAAGTCCTTCAGAAAGCCTGGAGAACATTTCCTCGAGACTATATTAAGGGTGTTTTCACATAAGGCACGACTGATTTGTACCAAGTTCAGGAAGGATTGTTCTCCCACTCCCCATTTCCCCCCGCGGGGCAGCGTTTAAATTATTTTTGCTCTCCGTTCTGAGGTTCGATTGCATATTTACACTTTCCGATACAGCATGATGATGCATCTAAACAGCGATTTACTTCTGTTCTCAGGTAGGACTAGCTTCCATATCTAATATGATCGGGCCCGAGATCATTACACTCATTGATCAAAATAAGTTCAATTAAAAAGTGTTTTTAAAAACAATCCTGGTCCATAATCAAAAAATTCACAAAAAAATTAATTAAATAAAAGAATGCCTGGCCATTTGGGAGCTAAATATGAAGAAATAAAGGGTACATATGCACACTGTAATAAAGCAAAAAAAAAAAAAAAAAAAAAAAAAAGGAGATCCAGAGCTTTGGCACAGACCAGTGTATTTTAAGGTGTAGTCTCTTCTTCAATTTACAATATAATTACATTTACTCTATACTTTAATAAGAAGAAAATCTATGTGTAATCTTATTAAGTTAGTAAAATTGAGCTTCTCGATTTAAATGAATTCAACAGATTACAAAACCAAACATCTTTCCATAAATCCAAAAGAGACGCATCAAGTAAAACTTAGGTTAATCAGGATAAATTCATGCGTATATGAAAAGGAAAATATAGCCATGAAAACTTGGGCAATGTAGATCCTTCCTGATTTCCCAACTAGGAATTCCTAGAAATTATCTTCCATTGCTTATTACCAAAGTTGGAGGTCAGATTTTACAGAGTTCCATGTCCAGTGATTTGCCTCTATTAGCTATTTCTGCAAAATTCATGTTTACCTAAATGAAATACACTCCCATGTTGCTCCTTATTTAAATTAATAATCATGTTCAGCCTACTGGCGCTTACAACAGGGTTTAGTAAGAAACATTCCACAGTTTGTGCCACATGTGCACAGAGCAGTGGTGTGGGCGTCTCAAAACAACAAACAAAATCTTTTTCCAATGTGAACCACAATCCCTGTGTCTCAATGGGGGTGTGTGCACATGAGTAGGAGGACGGGGGGGAAAAAAAACTCTTTCATAAACATATCTTGCACCTAAATCACAAAAATGTTTCTTTCTTTTCAAAAGGCTGGAAGAACTTGCATTCAGGAATGTGATGCTATTATAATAGCCGCGGAGCACACAGGAGCCCGCAGATAACATACAGAAATTACACATTGTATGTAGAGTGTATTATATTCTAGGTTACAGATGCTTCACATGATACATGAACTTTTGGAACTTGGTTCAGAATTTAATGTGCATGCTCTTTATTTTTAAAGTTATGTCATGGTGCTTTATGCATATGGTGCCATTTCTGTTCTTAGATAAATAAACGTGCAAGCTTGCTTGTTTGTTATGTGAAATACATGTACATTTTTCTCTGCTGTAAATCATAAAGCCTTTGCTGGCTTTTTTCTCAGTACGCACATACTAAACATCCTCTCAACACAATTAACACTGTTTGTACACCTGTATACTTTAATGATCCTTTCGAGTCTTTTTCTCCGGGGAGGATTTCTTTTGCAACTGTTGCACCCAGCCTACTAATTAAGATCCATATAAGTCTATATTCGGATCTCCGTAAAGATCTGTCATCATAAGAAAGTGGTACAAAATTGCGTAATTGTGTATGACTTTCTGGAATATTTTTTTCTTTTTTTAAACTATAAACAGTTATATGGTTGGGAATCAGGATTCACCCCAATAAATGATTATAAGGATACCTAGGTGCTGATTTGATTAATATTGTGATTCAGTACGTGTCATGATCATTATAATTTTTTCCCCCCGATAGTTAAATTTTAAGTCTTTTAACCTGGGAAAATAAATAAATAAATAAAAATGTAATGACTCCAAAGTTATCAAAAGTACACTTACAAAGTATTTTACAATCGCCATGGCTACGATCTGATGTTATTAGATGATCCAATTCCTGCGGTCTTTTGCAAACCTCAATTTGGCTCTTCTTTGCTGCTTTAGCCATACTTCTAGAAACCTGTTTGTTTCTCACCATGCTCCCTGTTCACTTTACCCCGGTTTCAGTTTGCCACTGTACTTGATGTCACCTGATGTTTGCAGTCATTCCCCTCAGTAGAGATTCGTTTTCATTCTATGCCAGTCTATAGCTTTGTTGTCCCCGGTGTCTCCTGCTAGACCTTGTTCTTGTCTGCTGTTGTTTTTAAAATGGAAGCAACCTGGCAATTATTGTATCGCATAAACTGAAAACTTTTCTTTTCAACTCTTTTGGCATGGTCAATAGTTAGGTTACAGATAAGTTCCAGTTACCTTCAAGATACAACAAACGTGGTTTCTGCCATCCAACTGTGTCCAACTATCATTACATTGCAGAAGTAGAGTGATGATAACAGAAGTAGTTTTCATACTTTTCCCCTCATAAAAAAATAAAAAAATAAATAAAAATTGATTCAGGTAAGGGTTTCCTCCGGGTACTTTGGTTTCCTGCCACAGTCCAAAGATATGCAGGTTAGGCTAATTGGCGTTCCCAAATCGCCCGTAGTGTGTGAATGGGTGTGTGAGTGTGTGTATGTGTGGGTACCCTGCCTCGTGCCCTAAGTCTCCTGGGATGGGCTCCAAGTCCCCGCGACCCTGAATACAGGATAAAGCGGTATAGAAGATGAGTGAGTGATTCAGGCGATCACCTAATCAGTACCTTAAAGCAGAATGAGGCATGCTTGTGTAGGAATTCCACAGACACTGGAATGGATTTTTTTGCCATACTAGTAGAGATGCTGATTTTAATTTCTTCCAGAGCTGTATATACACACACACACACACACACACACACACACACACACACACAAATAGTAGACCTACAGGCAAAGCAGTAGGTCTGCCACAAAACCGAATTTGTGGAAGCTGGTATTAGGCTCCCTGTGAGAATGTCATAATGGTAACATCATATAAAGGAAGAACTCTACACTAATATTCAATAAATTAGCCTGAATTACACGTTTGCTACATATTAAGTCACAGTAATGTCAATATAAAGAGGTCACAACTTTGAATAATTTAAAAAGCTAAAATAATCAGGTAAGTATTAAGTACTGATGTTACTCGGGGCTTAGTGCGCATGTGAAGAGGTTGTTACCACTGATAAATAAATAAATGAGAGAGCGAGAACCGACTGGCTGAGTGCCAGAGCCTGAGGGGAAATACAGCTCCCCAGCTGGGGATTAAAGCGTCGACTGTCGCTCCTCATCACCTTGTCCCCAGTTACCCAGCTAAAACCCGCATCTATCCTCTTTAGACCAACTAAGCTAATTGGGCCGGCAAATAAGCTGGCATAGCCTGAAACACCCGGAGCTGAGTCACGGCAGGGGAGCAATGTGGACATGAACGATGGTGACAGTAAAGACAACAAGATCCTAGAAGGACCAGGTGTCCTCAAAGGTAAACATCAGGTGACAAGGGGCCCGCTGGTGGGAGGTGGTGTGGTAACAGGAGCAGCATGCTGGAGTGAGAAGTTGGGGTTAACTGTCAGGGGTGTGTGGAGGATTTGTGCATGTGGCAGGCCATGCGCTAGGAAGAGTTGATTTTGAGTGCTTAATATTTACTGACCAAATTTATGATCGTGTCCAAATAACATTCAGGGTAACATTCAAGTCTGACTAATTTTTCATAATGATTGATCATTCAAGTCAAACAGAAATTATAATAATAATAATAATAATAGTATTTTTTCTTTACAATTTCCACCTTACACAAAGAAGCCAATTTAGTTCTGATTGAGTTTGGGGTGAACCCATAGTGATTTCTGAGGTTTAGGAAGTGCAGCTGCTGGACTGAGCCTGTGACTACTGGAGCCTAGGGTGTGATTGCTGCCGCAGAATAGTGTACGAATGTTTCTGCCTCTTATATTCTCTTTTATCCCCCCCCCCCTCGCCAAGTGTTTAAGGATGCGACAGTCATAGGTCCAACTGTAAGACCTTTGGCCCCAAGGTGTGACTGTTGGTCTCAGACGGTGCGAGGAGACCACCGTCTCTGCGATTGCTGGCCCAGAGGGTGCGATTGCTAAGCCCAAAATTTGCAATTGTTGCCAAGTTAGGCAAGTACCCATTGTTGGTCCGTTGGTCCGTTGAGCCAAAAGCGTGCAATTATGAGGGTGTGAGGGTGTGAAAGATTGTGCCGAGAGGGTTTTGGACAACTGCATGAAGATTATTACAAAGGACAATTATGGGCTACAAGCTACATGAGTGAGAAATTTTTGCAGTGACTGTGTAATAATTAGTGAGGTGTGCATGTGATGATGAAAAGTTATGATTTAGTGCCGAGAATGAAACCAAAACCCAATCAGAGCACTGTTTACACAAGGATCCTTAACATCTTGTTTGGGACTGGTCCACCCAGCATGATTAAAAAAAAAAAGCCCATAATGCACATACTTGTATGGTAGACCATATAGAGACTTTGACAGAACCAGTGGAACCAGACTCAAAACCAACAAAACACGCTGTAGTATCTGGACGGGCGAGATAACATGAGCATTACTAACTGGTTCCTTGAGGAGGCATTTCTCAGCATTACGCAATCATACAGAATGCAGGCATGCTACTGAGGGAGCTACGCTTTAATGATGACATCAGTATGAAAATGCTTTAACGATTACATCGGAATGAAACACGTACACATCCTTTTAATGGAATAATTTCACAAAAAAATAAAATCAACCACACGTGCAACTTAAACATTTAGTTCTATATGAAAATCCACTTGTGATGTGAACTAAACTGTTGTGTGAACAAACAATCCTGATCGGAACTTGTGTCAAGAGTCTACAACCAATCGTGAAAACGTGCCTGGTGCAAAAAAGATAATAAATTGCATATTCAAAACATTTATGCAAACAGAAACCGCCATGTAAAATACAATTTCAAACTTTGAAGCACAACATGGTGTCTTTTAACCAACTTGCAGTTAGCAGCCGGTCGCTCCTGACCATGCAGGTTTTGCACATGTGTTTTGGGGTCCTTATTCTTACTAAAGTCATCTTGGCTGTTCCATACACATCACGAGACAGGCAACTCGTTCCCGGCCTCGTGGACCTGCTTTCGATTATGATGATTACACTTGGGAGCACTGCAACGTTAAAGGAGTGGTGTGAAAGTCAAATTTACACAAATACCCTCTACTCAGTACCTCGTGATTATTCAGCCACCAAGGGTATGCTGGTATTCAAACTATGCCTTTCATTAGGCATAAGGCTAGTCAAGCTAACAGGTAATGGAAACTCATGACCACCAATTAGCAACATGCAAACTGCGTAGTAGTATACACACACATGTCACAGCCTGTCTTTTTTGTTTTTGCTCTCCTCACTCGTCGTCTATACTGCTTCACCAGGGTCGCGGGGAGCCTAAAGCCTATCCCAAGAACTTTGGTCATGAGGCAGGACACACACTACAGTCAGTTTGTAAGCACAAATTAACCTAATCTGCATGTCCTTGGACTGTGGGAAGAAACCAGAATATCTGGAGGGAACCAAACAAGCACATGCAAACTCCATGTACTGTACATAGACCCGAGGCGGGCATCAAACCCTTGACTCTAGAAGTGTGAGGCCACAGAGCTATCTATTACGCCAACGTACTGTTCTATGTTCATATGCCTCCTTATTCCTTTGGGCTTTTTTATGCTATTTATATAATAACACCTCAAGAACAATTAAACACTTTAAATAATAATCTAATAAATCAGAGCCATCCTTAAGATAAAGTTAAGATAAAACGTGCACTCATTCACTCACTGATGTACAGTTGTACACTCTCTCTCTATTATATATATACACATACACACACACCGTATATATATATATATATATATATATATATAGTGGGGGGTATTGTCCTATCCCAAGAAACTTGGGGCACAAGGCGGGGTACCAATCGATCACAGGGCACACACACCTAATCTGCATGTCTTCAGATTTTAACTGTGGTTAGAAACCAGAGTACCTGGAGGAAATTCACCATGCATGGGGAGAACATGCAAACTCCATGCACACAGACCCCAAGATGGGAATCGAACCCTCAACCCTGGAGGTGCATGGTCACAGTGCTATCCACCACCCATAGTGTTCACATGCCTCCTTATTCCTTTAAGATTTTTTTTTCAATTATTCTATTTATTAAAAGAATACCCTCAAAACCAATTAAACTGAGCAGTAATAAATCAGAGCCATTCATACCCATCCTTAAACTGGAGTTAAACTGAGACGCGTACTACCATCCTAAATAGTATGCGAGAATGAATACGTCAGTATCAGACGCTGAGCAAGAAGCTCCTAATACTAGCGTACTACGGAGTACGCAACGGACATTCGGATGGATTGAGACTATTTAGTAGACTAGTACTCGAGTTGACGTAATGTCCTAGACGCCTAGTTAATCTGTTAGCTTAACTAACTTTACCTAAATTGCACCGCCCCCTTTTTTCACTCCTTCTTTCCGCTTTTCTTTTACATGTATAGGTTTGACAGGCAGTTTACTTCCGATAAAATAAAAACGTCCATACCTTTCGAAAAATATCCTAACCGCGAATATGCCCAACGCCAGCGGGAAGGCGTTGAGTAAGTGGCCGGCTCTTGGGTACTCCACCCCGGGCGCGGGCTTCGCCAGGTCCGCCCAGCTCACGTTGTGAGGAAGCCAGAAATCCTCGTTCCAAAACCAGGCTGAGAGAGCAGCCATGATCCCGGGGGGTGGAGGGGAGGAAAAAATAAACTCGCGCTTGGAGTAGGACGTAGATAAATAGAAAACAAACAAATAAACACAACAAAACAACAACAAGGGGGTTTAATCGAACTCTTCACCGCCCCCTTCCACTGTGCACAAGAGCAAACGTGTACCGAATGGAAGCTCCATCGACAGCCGCTTTCCACACCCGGACTGGGGTTGCCAGATTAGAGCGTGCATTTGTGGTCTGAGGGGTTGCCAGTTTGGATGATTTTCAAGATGCATCACGATTAACATCAGGGTTGTCCTATCTTACCCAGGACGTTCACCAACTCCCACCAAGTGAAACCCACCAAGCACGAGGAGAAAATCCACACACACAGACCCAAGGTGGGAATCGAACCCTGACCCTGGAGGTGCAAGGCCACATGCCACACACACCTGATTCACCTAATTAATTAGTCCTTCTTGGCCTTCAGTCGACTATCAGATGTGGAATCTACTTGGTCTGCACCTACAAGGATACGTTTAGACACCCATGATTTAACACGCTTATTAGACATAACAGAAAATGCTTATTGTGTTTATGGTCAAGAAGAGCTTTAAGGTGAACACATAGACTCAGTTGTACATTACAATTAGTTTGGAAACATCAATCATACTTTGGACTGATGAGCAAACTGGAGTACAATGAGTTAGAGTCAGATCTGAGGTCAGAGTCCAGCCACTAGCACTGGAGGAGTGATGGAAAAGGTCATTATTGAATCGTAAAAAAGACTGATTGATAACATGTCCTCCATGTCAGATTATCTAATTAAATCATTTTAACAAGAGACCTGGAAATGACTTAAATTCTGATACTTACATCATCCATCAGCAGTTCTAGAAAATGGGATCAACAGGAACATTCTTCAAGGTGCCTGACTCCCATTGTTTGTGGCATAGGGTCCAGATCCACCACCACTCTCATTAGGACAAATTTACGTTTATGAGTTCAATTAATATTAATCAGCCCAAAGCCTGTTTCCATTCTAACTTGATTAAAAAGCAATTCTTAACCGGATTAACACTCCATCTGGCAACCGCTGTACACGTGATAAGGATGAGGAAGTGCTCTGTTCCTTCTGCTCAGGCAGTTTAATGAGAGAGATGTCCTCTAGGGGGCGACAGTGTACACTGAGAGATACCACACTGCTGTGGATGTGAAAAGGGGAGTGTGTGAGAATGCTGTCTACAGTTGTTTATGCGTGTACAGGTATGAAGTGCTGAGTAGGCCATGATGATCTCACTTTTAGATACTGTAAAAGGGTTCATTGTTAGTGTGAACGTTTCAGTCATAAGCACTGCTCAACTGGCTCATGTTTCAATAGGAACAGTGACTAAACTGACTTCTGCATTTCAATTCATGGGAAAGACCCTGAAGAGGGTTAGAAGTCACAGAGCTGAAAGATAAATACACATTTAATGGTTCAAAGATATGGAAAAAATAGACATGCTCACCTTTTTACCATATTCTACCTACTTTATACCATGTGTGTCAAATATGGCACTATAGAAAAATCACAAGATTATATATAGTGTAGATTTGCTACTGTTTCTATAATAACAGATTATACACGGGGACTTGTAAGTGCAGCCTGTACATAATTTAACACTAACATAAACAGAATGTGAAAAATAATGTGCTGTTATTCAAGATAGAAGAAGTAAGACTCATTGATATGGTGAAGCTTTCTCTAATGAGCTATTTATATAAAAAGTCTCCAGGGGCATTTCTTTGTCAGTAAAATTTCCACCACATGAAAGTCTTCACTTTCTCTGTAATATGATAAGCAGGTTTTTGTCATCTAAGTTTTGAGATAGATAAAAAAAAAAAAAAAGATTGAAAGAGACCAAAGAAGGAAAGACCTGTCTGTCATAACCGGTAAGTGATAAAGTTCAACAACATTGAATAGAATATAAACTGATAAAAAAAAATTAATGCTTATATTAATTTATAAATGAATTCAATATGTTGTTGGCAGATCACAGTTTTACTAGAGAAATAAATTAATGATTAAAATTCTGAGGAAAAAGTTTAATTTAAAGAGATTAAAGGCAGAATTCTAAGATTACAGTAATAATTTTGAGCAACTAAAATGAAAAATTTTGCAGAAAAAGTATAAATTGAGAAAGAGATGCGTTTGAATTCTGAATTCTGAGATTAAAAGTCACAATTCTTAGATTAGTCAGAACTTCAAGATGGTACCAGTAACTTTGTGCCATCCAGGATGTCATACATACTACAGAACATATGCAGCATATGTATATGTAGCCTATTTATTTGGTTAACAGGTAGCGTATGTACATGTAGCATATGTATTAGGTAAACAGGTAGCATATTTGTATTTAGCATATGTATATGTAGCATATGTATTTAGCAAACAGGTAGCATATAGCATATGTATTTAGCATATGTATATGTAGCATATGTGTTTAGCAAACAGGTAGCATATAGCATATGTATTTGGTAAACAGGTAGCATATTTGTATTTAGCATATGTAGCATATGTGTTAAGAAAACAGGTAGCATATGTAGCATATGTGTTAAGACAACAGGTAGCATATGTAGCATAGGTGTTTAGTAAACAGGTAGGCATTATTTCAAAATCTTTAATGAATGATTAGATTTAATCAATGTAAAAGTTCAAATATTTATTGTTTACCTAGCTTACGGGAAGAGATGCTTCTTACTCTTTATCACAGATTAACTCACAGTACATCAAACAAAGCAAGACATTTTTGCCATTGAACTTGAGATCTTGGAACATTTCAAACAAATTAAATTAAAGACAGCCATGAACCCATACAAAATATCAGTTTGTAAGTGCTGCCATCTTGTGGAAGTTATAAGAACAGCGCTAGTGTCTATGATTAGCATATCAACACATTGTACACTTCTTCTGGCAGTTAACTTAAAATAATAGAAACGTTTCAGTATTAAAATAAGCTATACATTTTAAAACGTTTTCATCTGACAGATGCTTTAAATGTCTAGAAATCACCACCAGATCTCCCTGATTACTAAAGTCTTTACCTTTAGCAGAATAAATGACTAGTCCATAAGTAGACACTAATCCATGTCTCATGGGTTGTCCTTACTGTCCATTAGTCTTTCCACACTCCTCTAATAATAGCTCTAACTGTCCCTGCTAGAAAGCTATATTAATAGCAGTGAAAGGCACTGCAGGGTGGCCCGTAAAGTATTCATGGGATTACAGTCAGTTGGCTTTGACATTGTGAAGCAGATTGTCGGCCGGCAAAAATATTGAAAATCAGTTCGTACATGGGATCCAGAAATCTCCAGCTAATGGAAAATGCATAGTTTTAAATAGGAATTAAATAATTTACCAAACTTTTAACACAAATATGGCTCATTCCCTTCTTCACAGTTTTGCAATCTCCGTCAATGTGGAATGAGAAAACTTGCAAATACTTTGTAGATAATGATAGCCTTATAATTATAACACAACATTCAAAATTCCCATTCGGAAAGAGTCACTAACGGTTTGGCCATGTGCACCTACGATTCTCTTCCTTAAACCTTGGAGTGACAGAGCTGCGTTCTGCTTTGACACCAAGCACAAAAGGATGCACACATTCTCACAGTGCGACACCTGAACATCCACATGCTACATTATGCAAACTATTAACATTGTGCGTTTGTTTGTCCCTGGTTTTCTTCCTAATTCAGTCATAGCCAATAACTGCTCTGTCCTAAGGTGCCCTCCTATCAATCAAAAATTACCCATCATGGAGGGCAAATTGGACTTTTTTTCACCCAACAAGCTTAATGTTTAGTCATTTTAATAAGACTGTAGCCACAAGTGGTAACTAATTAGTTACCATCAGTTATGCTTTACACACATTGTGTTGTCTGTATTGTGACATCTTCCATATTTGGGCGGGGTGGCTCAGTGATTAAGGTGATGGAACTTTCCAATCAGTAGTCCAAATTCAAAGGCCAGGTTGGGCTCTTGGGCAAGGCCCTTAACCCCTAACTGCTTGGATGTATAATCAGGTAAAACATAAATAATTCTGGCAAAAAGCATAAATGTCAATGATATCTCTGATTAATGGCCTCCTTAGATGGTCACTAACCACTTACTTTTTAGGCATGACCCCTTATAGGTTGTTGTGGTTGCACCATATTTATTTAGTTTGTAATACTACTGTCTTACGCAAAAGTTTGGCCACCCCACTTGATAAACAACGGATTTTGGTGTTGTTGTTTTTTTAATTGAAAAGATGTTAAGACAGTCTCTTTTGAAAATGGAAAACATTAAGGTCTGAAACCTTTTAAAAAAGAATCTGAGACACTGGAACACTTAGGATGCCCAAACTTTTGCACAGTGCTACAATAATGTTTCAATTGTTTTTTATCTTTGTTCAATTTATGACATAAAAAGTAACTATGCATCAATGTGTGCAGAAAATATTGTGCATTTTTTCGATTTCCAAGAGAGACTGTGTTAACATCTTTTCAATTAAAAAAAAAATCATCAAAATCTTTTATTTATCAAGGGGTGCCTAAACTTTTGAATAAGACTGTACATATATTAAAAAAAGAAAAGCTGGCATAGTTCCCTCATACTTCCATTGTTGGGGGTTTTAATTTTGCCTTTGATCTCTGTGTGTGTGTGTGTGTGTGTGTGTGTGTGTGTGTGTGTGTGTGTGTAGTTTGCATGTTTTTACCGTGCGTGGTGAGTCTCCTCCTGGTACTCCAGTTTCCTTTTACAGTCCAAAGACATGCATCCATTTTTTATTGAATCCACCATTAGATCCCAGCTAATGTGATGCCTTATAAGACAATACCTTTTCTACTGTACCTTGTAGCTCAAGTGTGCTGTTCTCTGGTGGGTTGGGGCTTGGCAGTATTTCTTTAGCATAGGCGCATCAACAGAACATTCAGCAGAGAAGTGAGATGAAGGAAGTTTAAGGTAGAAAAATGCATTATCTTATTTTAGACATTGTTTGCTTGAACTAAACCACAACTGTTCCTATAAAAGTGTAGTTGGGATTGATGGGACATTTCCCATTTTGTATTGATCCATTTGACAAAATGAAATTCCTTGGGACTACTTTGGTTTCCTCCCTCAGTCCAAATTGCCCTTGGTGCATGATAGGGTGGGTGTCTGCTTGTGACCTGCAGCGCATCCAGGGTGTACAACACTTTGTGCCCTGAGTTACCTAGAATAGGTTCCAGGGCCCCTGTTTCCCTGCACTGGATAAGCAGTATAGATAATAAATGGCTGGATGGAGTTAATGTTGCTCTGTGTAATGTTCACAGTTCAGGATAATATTATATATAATATTCAGAATTATATATAGTGTGCTGTGTACACCCCTCATTTCTTTATATTTTGTTTCCAAAGTTTTTGTCACTCATGTCCAGTCCGGACCCTGTACCTGATCAGTTTCAGTGTGTTGAGCCACACAGTGACCTAAGAATCTAAGAATCTTTCAAGCATAAAAAATATCTAACTTAAGGCATGAACCAGTGAAAAACCGGTGCAAAGAGTGACAGATGGTCAGGTCAGTAATTAGTATACTGGTGATGCTGAATGGTTAGAACAGACGAGAGGGGAAATGAGGCTGCTGCTGAGGTTGTTCCCTAACAGCATTTTCTTTCCTATTTCTCTAATTTAATCTACATAATTAAATTTAGCTTAATATGAATTTAGTCAAAAAAAAGGTGCACAAGTGTAAATGAAAAATATCTAAGATAAAAGTTTAATAATAATATTCGCATATAGCAACAGTGAATCTCCACAGAGAATTTGTTCTTAAAGTGTATCTTGATAAAACAAGAACGATGCATGTTATTACTTCAGCACAAGATCTACATGTACAGTGCTTCTTCGTACCTAATAAAGGTCAAAGGATGGCGCTTGGAGCTGCTAAAGGTGAAAAGTTTAGGGTAACACTCAGGGGCATGTGGGGCAAGAATCATATGTCATGCTTAGAGTGTGTGTGTTTGAGTGCTTGCAGGTCAAAACTGTAGAGCTACAGATTCATTTATGTTCATTTGTTACTACAAAGTTCGCACAAACATACTGTTAAGGATTCAGTTCAAATAATTTATTTTAAAATGACAGTATGTCTTGTTTGGAGGCAGGCTGGATTGTAAAGACAGGATGTACTTATTGTATTAGAGTGTACAAGTATTTGGGAGTTTTCTTTTTAACAAAAAACAAAAGTCTAAACAGTATGAATATTCAGGTAAAACCCAGTTAAGGCACTTTTAATTTAAATTTTCTAAGATTTTGTTAGCACACACACACACAATTGTTACAGTCCAGCCTACTGTACTCACTCAAGAGCAGTTACTGTACATGAAGACAGTTAGGACATACATCTGACGTTTACAACAAAAAAAAAAAACTTAGCTTAAGGTTAAAATCAGACATCCTTAACAACACAAGCAGTGTGATCTCAATGTTGTAGAATGATGACTTAAGGCTTTTTCGAGGTGTGGCATTTTGAAACGAAGCTTGGCAAGGACATCCTCAGATTAGCCCTAGATCAGATTCTTTTTCCATCAGTAAGAAATATAGGCACAGTGAAGACAGCACCATCTCCCTCTCTCTAGATTAGTAGTATCTGTTTCGCTAGACTAATCCCGTCGCACTTCAGGTTGGTCAATGAGTTACATGTGTTCTGGGTGATTCTGCAAGCAGCTGATGAACTCTTTCACTGGATGGCCCTGGAAGCAGATCTGATACACTGCATTGAACAGAGGAAATCTGAAAGAACAAGACATTTACAGTAAGACAGTAAAAGTGTTCTATGCATTACCTTAAACACTAGTTATTACAATATTGCACACTGCAGATCAGATTTTATGTAACTCTCTGAAGGGCACCTATTAAACTACACTATTATTATTACAGTATTATTAGTTCTTTACCACTTATACCTAAACCAAAAAGTAAATGTCCCTACAAGAGTTTTGGTCTTGATCAAAATTAAATTCTGAACTATTGTTTTTTTTGTTAATAAACTGAAATTTGTAAAACACTTTTTTTAATTATCAGTGGGCAAATTTGCTATTGTCAAGTGCAAGACAAGGTAAAAATCAGGACTTGCCAAGATTAAGTCAAAATCAAATCACAGAAGGGTCAAGGCTGAGTCAAGAACAAGTCCAAATGAATGCAAGACTAATTTAAGTTCAAGACCAAAAATAATCAACTCCTTTTAACGGCCAAGCTTGTACTTCAACTACTGTGGATTTATTCATGCATTGGGACAATGTTTGGGCTATTTCTTGAAAAAGCAAGATGAGACCAATGCCCGAGACTAAGCCCATACACCTTGGATGGGATGTCCATTGCAGGACACCATGCAGACATTTACAACTAAGAGTCATTTAGTGTAAGCATATTTTTACAATACAGTGTACAATAGGGTTTGTTTGGAGCTGAATAAACTTAAGGGAAAATGGGGAGGAAAACATGCATGTTTGAGAGCATTATTAAACACAGTTTGGAACTAACCAATGTAAAAATCTATATTTTCATTACATGGCCTGGTAGTGGCTTGAGTATAAATGTTTTTGTCAGTTGTGTAAACTTACTTGTCCACCATGTTTTTGTGCTTAAGAATGTGGTTGACTTCAGCTGCAGTGGCTGGACCCTGAAGCTTCTGGCCATTCAGCATTTCCTTCTCCAGCTCTTCAATTGACTGAAGATGGTAAAAAAGTTTTATTTTTGTCCTCCTGATACAATATCCAACTACGGTAACCAACAATTAGAAGCTATGCACCAAACGGAGATAAGACTGACCTTGCCGGTTTTGGCAAAAGCCTCACCGACTTTACGGTTGCGTCCCCCGTAGCAGGTGGTGATGAGGTCAGCGACACCACAGCTCTCCAGGAAGGTGGCGGGGGAGACCGTACTGGCTGTGCAGAAGATTCTTGCAAATGCAATCATCTCCATTAGACCCAAACGGATTACTGCCGCCTTGGTGTTATCACCAAAGCCAAGACCATCACAGAAGCCTGCACCAACTGCCACAATGTTCTGGAAGAAAATTACACTTCACAGGTTTTTTGCCTTACATCTGCTTCAAATTTGTCCATAAACAGATGGATTTGCTAAGTGCTCACATTTCTGTAAATCAATCAAAGCTACCTTCAAAGCTCCACAAATCTCCACAACATCTGACTCTTCCACGACAGTAACCCGGAAGTTTGGTGTCTGCATGAGTTGCTTTAGCAGTGAACCATGTTCTTTGCTTTTACACCCTAGATGGTTTGACAGAGATAATGACAAGTATAATAACTGCAAGAGCTATATATTATGGGAAGAATAAAACTTCAGGATTCATTCATTAATTTTCTATACTGTTTATCCTGTGTAAAGATTCACATGGGCCTGGATCCTATCCCAGGAGATTTAGGGCAAAAGGCAAGGGGTATTAATCCATTGCCTGACACACACACCACTGACAATTTGGGAATGTTAAGTAACCTAATCTGCATGTTTTTGGACTGGGCTTAGACCAGGGTACCCGTAGGAAACCCACCAAGCACAGGGAGAACATGCAAAACTCAATGTTAACAGACCCAAGGTGGGAATTAAACCCTTGACCCTGGAGGTGTGATTCCACTGTGCTACCGCTACGCCACCATGTCGGATACACTTCGGGATGTGTTGTTATAAAAAAAAACAACAACAACAACAAAAAAAACTATACTTTGGTGCTTTAATAGTAGCCAATAAATAAGCTGAGCATAAATATTGACTGTTTTACAATTATTTAACAGCACATCCTGAAATGTTTTCTTGAACAAAGGCTATATTTCCTGCACACTTACCAATAGTGGTCTCACAGAATTTGCCATCAGCCACCTCATTGGCCAGGTTGGCTCCCATTAGCACGGTCATGGTGATACCCAGCTTCTCCTTGATGACATCAGAAATTAGTTTTAAACCTTCTGGACCCTCATCAACACCCTGGAGCAGGTAACAGAACAAAAATCCATTAAAAAACATGAATAAAATATTTACAAAGTATCCTGGACAACCTGAATCGCTTGTTTCCTGAGAGCAGACATAATCAAACTTTTACACAACATTTACACAGAAAGAAGCCCCATCCCTCAACACAAACACAAAAGAGTGACCCCATTTACTTTTATTGTTTTAAGCTGAATAAATTGCTACTTTTGATTATTTTCACCAAAAAAGAAAACGGAAACAAAGCATGCAGCATCAGTGCATCTTTCAAACAATCATGGACAAAAACATTACTAGTAATTAGAAAGGGTGCATGGCGTCCAGAGAATGTCAGTTAATAGGGAGACTTCAAAACCACTGTGCAAATGCTAAGTGACTCATCTCCCAATTTAATTATGGAAAAATGTTAAAATATGGAGCTCCATCCATGAAGTTTCATCTCACCCCTCACCCACACCCCGTCATGAAAGGCGTGGTCCGCAGTTTGTCTAGTTCTACCGTATTGCACAATTTAGGTCAGACTA
Source organism: Clarias gariepinus (assembly GCF_024256425.1). Taxonomy (NCBI): domain Eukaryota; kingdom Metazoa; phylum Chordata; class Actinopteri; order Siluriformes; family Clariidae; genus Clarias; species Clarias gariepinus. The sequence goes on from NC_071122.1 coordinate 11,754,827, forward strand.
CTAAGAACTTTAAACTGTAACATAAGTGATGTTTGAAGGAGGCAAACAAAGCATTGCACATGGATTTATATAAAATACATTTAATTTTTTTGTAGTCTTTTGTAGAACTTAAATTAAATACAAGACATTAAAGTTAAATCAACTTCGATCCTATATAGTGATCTGTTTTTCGCTTTAGATACTATACAGTATACAGTTATATAACTGAACACTCATATTGTATAAGTCTGAGAGCTTGCCTTGATCAGGGACATTCCCACTGCATCCGACTTGATATGACCTTTGATTGTGTCACATGTTTTCTTGACAAACTGGTGTGGGATTACAAAGATAAGAATGTCCGCCCCTTTCACAGCTTCTACTAGATCAGGAATAGCCACCTGCAAAAGACAAAGTTTATGACGTAACTTTGGGGTTCAAAGGTATCTGCTCTGAAGATTATACATATTCAACAATACAAACAGATACAGATAAAGGAGACAATATATTACAATAAGATAAAGTACATTATACACCTGCATAACTGAAATATGGCATGGCCCTAAGTCCTTGCTATAATTTTTTGTTTTTGTTTTCCAGAAACAAGATCAAGATGATTTTAATGGAAATTTTCTGCAGAAAAAAATATTTTAGTCCTGGAAACCTCATTTTACTAAAAATGGCCAGCATAATATTTAAACTAAATAACAACATAGGACTGAAATGTTTGTTAATTAAGTGTTAGGTATTTAGTGTTATTTTAAACCAGTTTAATAGTTGTAGTGTTGTAGCATGTTCCCACCCACTAGCTAATTACTCTATCTGGGAGAGGAAAGTCTCACTTATACTCTCTCCCACACACACAAAGCCAAATGAATATTTATTTTTCTGCTGCTTATCTGACTGGAGGTGAGTACTAACTGTCATAATCTGTATATATATTCAGTTACAATCAATAATGCCATAATGTCTTGTGCAGGGCATTTAATTTCTTCACATTTCTCATAGTGTAAAGGTAGTAATTAAATTGCTGATTCTAAACCCGCTCATTCCGGGGGATGTGTATATATTCAGTTTATATACACTGGACGGCCCAGAAAAAAAAAACCACACAATCTAATATGTTGTTGGACTGCCTAGAACTTGGATTACACAATTACGCAATGTCACAACATTTATTCGCATCCATCATTTCTCTCTAAGATCTTGTAGTGATGATGGGAGAGTTTGACTGGTGGGTAAAGTCTTCTCCAGCACATCACAAAGATTCTCAATAGGATTAAGGTCATTTATTTCACACAATCCATATGTGAAAATCTCGTGCTCACTGAATCGATCTTTTACAATTTGAGCCTGATAAATCCTGGCATTGTCATCTTAGAATGTGCCTGTGCAAACAGGAAAGGAAAAAAAATTCAATGATGGAAGAACATGTTTATTCAATATATTCAGGTCAAGTCAGCTGACCTTATTTTTTGGACAAGAAACATTTTTGAAACTAGACCTGACCAACAGAAGCAACCCCAGATCATAACACTGCCCTCACAGGCAGGTACTGGAGGCACTAGGTATGACTACGCATCTGCTTCTATTCTTACCCGGATGCACATAACATTCTTTATGCTCTCTAACAAATTAAAACTTTTTTTGATCTGACATGGTTGTTTAAGTAATGAGAAGCTACTCACTGCATCAGTTAGGTTTAAATAACTTGTTGCCAGCTAATATATATTAATCACTGCAGTAATTATCCAATGGAAGGCTTTTAAATATTTGCTTAGTTAAACTGTAAAAGTTGCTATTAATGGAATTTTATTAAACAGACTTTAAAAAAGCAGTAAGCAAGTCTGTCATACCACATTAGGGGGAAGCTTGTGTCCTGGCAGGTATTTGACATTCTCATGCTCAGTGTTGATAATTTCTGTGAGTTTGCGTCCGTTCACCGTTTCTTCAAACACCCACATGTTCACTGTGTCCTCGAATGTGGCATACTTAGTGGTGTTGGTGCCCACGATCTTGGCAATGGCAGAACCCCTGTGGATCAACAAAAATGTAGACCTTCATTATTACTGAGAAGTGTTTAAGACAAAGATTTGGGGGACCAAGCACAAATGTAGTCCTGAAGGAGATCAGAGGAACAAAGTGGACATATTGAAAGAAAAACAACATATTATAAATAAGTAGTAACACACTGTACTGTATTTAATCAGTGTATCTGGTGGGATAGTGAGGAATGACACTGCACAGTAAATTCCCCAGTGTGGATTTAACACATTCAGAATTTGTCTGAGTCAACTGGACTTATCTAAACAGTGGTGGGTGTTAATTCAGCACTGGGGAATTTGCTGTGTGTATAGTAATTAAAATATGTGGAGGCCAAGTCTCCCTTCACTGGAACCAAGAGACAAAAACTTGCTTCTGAGAATAAAGTTAGCTCCATAAAGACATGGTTTGTCAATGTTGGAGTGAAAGAACCTAAGTTTTCTGAACAAAGCTAACCTTAACTTGTACACCTTTGGGGTGAAATGGTATACCAACTGCATTAATGCAATGCTTGGCTTTTTACTGTCATGCAGTTGTAAAAGTGTGGATTCATTTGTTTATTACAAAAAAACAGTTCAAGATATTAAGCATAATGATTTTATGCCACATTACACTCATAGTGTTTCTATCGTTTTTGCAAATAGCACACAGATCTGTGTCTGTAGGCTGTTAAAAACTGCCTGATCAGTAATTTCCTTCAATTAAAGGCTTAATTGTGGATTAATTTTATCGGGCCTCATATGGAGAGACAACTAAACTAACTGTAAACACACATTACCTTTTTGGACCCATACTTATGTCTTTAGGAACCCTTTCTAGGGATTATTAGGTTACTATAATTCTGCAAAAACTTGTAATGGATAAAACATCTGGTGTATCAGAGGAATCAAATAAGAATGGCGAAGAAGCAAAGCAATGAGCATGAACCTGGCAAACCACATCCAAATGGTTTAACACACGTTTGGTTAGTATGCATTGTTTATTAATTAACAGCCCCAAACCATGTCAGGTGCTGGTTTGTAAGCCTGAGAACAAGAAAAGGTCTCAGGCAGAATCAGGAGCATCAAATCTGAACACCTACGAAATGTAAAATGTGACCTGGTTCATCTGGAATATTACAGAAAGCAACATTTACTGTAAATACTGTAGTACAGATTATGGGTCAATGACGTGACGCCCCCTTTTTCTGTCCGGGTTAATTTTATTTTGCAGAAAAAACTAAAAAATACATAAAAATTTCTCATCTACTTGTTATACCTTCTTTACCTACTAAACCACTCTAACTTCTCCAAATTTTTAAGTTTTTCATCATTTTTCTGCTATCCGAAGTGCCAAAACACCATATGGGGCGACCATCCGGCCTTGACTTTAGTTTGGACAACTGGTTTAAAAACACTTTAAATCAACTTAAATATATACCTTTTCCTTGTTGGCATAATTTTAAACATGTTTTACATCCATTGACAAAACTATAAAGCATTTGCTCATATATTTTTATCATGATATACAAACGAATGTTGTCCGAATTATGTTGATTCTATCTATTTCATCTGGGGCGACCATCAACAAACCACAATTTTGGGACCTTTATTTTAAAAAACATCTCAAGGATGGGATAGATGGGATACTGCATCAGCCAGACACAAGTGAAGACCCCCTGGAAACAACTGTATAGTAAATCAGTCTCTCTCATATAGTAAGAAAAAGCTGTTTTTTAACGGCTGTGATGTCGTAGTCACTTTTGGTTATCATGTGGGGCGACCACCCCAAAACTGTGAATTATCATTTTTTTCCACAAACCTATATTTTGATGATAAATTTGATAGTGCTTTGTCACTAGAAGAAGCTAGTTTGGTTTCTGAGGCTAACCGTTAGCCTGTTATACTTGAGTAAACTTGAAAACATCATATGGGGCGACCGAGTATCATGTGGGGCGACCACTGCTAAATGTTTTAAATGATAGATATATGTCCTATATTTGTAGTTTTCATATTCTATACATCAATTATATACAGAGTTAATTGTTTAAGTATAATTATTTGTATATTTTATCTTTTATTTTCTAAATTCAGCCATTTTCCATTCCTTTTATAGGGATAAACATTTATTTTAACTGGATAATGAAGGAGACTCTGATATTATAGAATAAACTTGTGAAATAATGGTTTTCATAAAATGAAAAGTTTATCTTTCTTCATCAGTTTATCTACTTACTGATATGAGTTCAACTAGTCTTAATGATACATAAAAATGTGAATTCTGAGATATATTACGGTCGCCCCAGATGACTTTTTTAAGGCTATGTTTTATTAACTTTTTTTTTTTACTAATTAAGTGTAAAAACACTAAAATTAAATTTTTTTTTACTTTTCTTTATAAAGGCATGTGTACACTACATTCCAAATGTTTAGAAAATGGCCAAACATATCCATATTTTTGGTATTTTAAAATTGGCCTATTAAAAAATCTTATCCGTCAATGACCCGTATATAAAATATTGCTTTATTTTGTAACTGATATATAATTATTTCATAACTAGGTTTTGCAAAAATAATGTTTGAGAAATGATCAGATCGTGGCCCTGAAGGGCGAAAGTAACATGATTTCCTAACACAGAGCTTGTGATGCAACACAGAAGGGTTTAATCATTACCTCCATTTCAGCAACACTGTCACGGCTCATGGGACACATACAGTAACATTTTAGTCCAGCTTGGGGACTTTACGTATTTTAGGACTTAGTTGTGATATGCTGTAATGTGCGATTTGATATCAGGAAGAATCGCAACAATCCATTAGCTATGAATGTTAACCGATGTCCTTAAGGTTTTTTTAGAGCCATGGACCAATTTTACTGCAAAATATTTATTTCATTTATTGCAGCTACTGTATATGCCTCAAATATACAACAATTAGCCATAACATTAACACTGATTATCAATTATATACCAGTAAACAGGTGACAGGATCAAGGAAACCCAAGGATGACTTGAGCACATGTGGGCCTGGCTAATCTGTGTGGATATGCAGCCAGCCTGTCTAGATTATTCCCACAAGATAGTCAATACAGCACAAATCACTGAAAATGGTCAATGTTGCTGACAATAGAAATGCACTAGAACACCCAGTGCACCACAGCCTGCTGCACATGGGGCCAAGCAGGCAAACAGCCGAAGGCTGCCGAACCAGCCCTCAAAATCCCAATATCCTAATCCGATTGAATATCCATGGGATGCCCTTGAGAAACAAGTCCGAGCAACGTAGGCCCCACCCTGCAAGCCAGAGCATCAGGGTTCCTGGATCCACTGGAAATGTCCTGGTGCCAGACATCACAGCATGTCCCCAGAGGTGTTATAACGTCATGCCTCGAGGGGAAAGCTACACATTTACATTTAGGCATTTGGCAGACGCTCTTATCCAGAGCAACTTACAATACTGCGCATAACGTTTTGCATTGTAATGTTATACATAATATAACATAATATATGATGCATAATATATAATAATTCTCAAAATACTTTGAAAATGTTAATTGTATTTCAAAGCATTTTACGATGTATATCTTATCCTGGGAACACTGGCATGACTAGTATGCACACCGGTCTGTTGCAGGTCAACATGCACACACCCAGGGGGAAAATTAGAATAGCCAATCCCTCCCTGTAATGGTTTTGGGAGGTCAAAGGAAACCAGAGAACCTTAAGAAAATATAGACGTAGGCAGAACAGACAGTAGCCCAAGCTCAGGGTCGAGACCCAGGAGCTGTAAGGTTCAATGTTGCATACTGTAATTCAGCCTTTCCAGACATGTGTACCACATTTGATCTATTTCTATCCATTTTTATTTGACACACACACACACACGTTCCAAACATGAAACAAATGATCCAAGCAATTTGTTTCACATGCAGAATAGGTGATGAAGTGTAATCAGTGTAATTCAGAGCGTGTTGCATCAGACGCAGCGTCTGTTCTTTGTACACAGGAACAGACTTTGACATCCCACCTCATTGATCTCCAGCAGAAATCAGCTACTCTTTGAAACAGCAAACAGCAAATATGAGTCAGAAAATAAAAAGTAAAGGAGCCGGAGTAGAAAATATATCTAAACTGTGTGATAATACTTTTGTAGTCAGTCATGGCTTCTGTCTTAGAGCATTACTCAGCACCTATACATCTCAAGGGTAATGCTAGGAATCAATGTACTGAATCGATTCCTCTGGACAAACAGTTAAAATGAATCTTTATGTTTGATTCTTTCGATTTGTAGACTTTCTTTCAGTATTTGATTGAATGCAATCGATAGATAAATGAAAAAGAGCACTACATGCCAAACAGCTAATTACATTTTAAAAGCTTAACAATTGACATGATTTTATCATAGTTAATTAATTAATTAATTAATTAATTAATTAAATGATATATTGGTAAGCTGATCTGTTAAATAGATATAAGCTTTTAATTAATTAAATCCTATACTCCACACATATGCTTTTACTCTTTCTAAATCTTTCTATCTTCTATTCCTTCCTATCTTCCTTTTTCAGGTCATATCGTATCTGTATGCATTAATCTTCATACATACATACATACATACTATACATACACACACATGAACAGTATGTCGTAAAATTAATGCATGAAATAAATAATACAAATTGATATATATAATGTATTTGATATATTTAATTAAGGATAAAAAGAGTTTAGGTTTAGTTGTTTGTAAAAGTATTTATTGTGCATTAAAATAGAAGTAGTGATTCAATTATCAATCACGGTTATTTGGTGATTATCATTGTATTGATTCCCATTTTCACAACTATGGCAGGACCTCCGATCAACATTTACACGCTCATTTACACACTACAGGCAATTTGGAAATGCCAATTGACCTAATCTGCATGTCTTTGGACTGTGAGAGGAAACCGCAGACCCCGGAGGAAACCCACCAAGCATGGGGAGAACATGCAAACTCCATGCACACACCCTGGAGGGATATGGCAATAGTGCTAAGGACTAGGACACCGTGCCGCCCACATACAAAATGAACAGGTCTTAATACATAATAACATGAAACGAATAAAACTTTTGAGTTTAAAGAAATAAGACTTGAATTAACACAATATACTTCACTTACTAACTCACTTAATCATCGTCTAGACCGCTTTATTCTGTATATGGTCGCGGGGCGGCCTGGAGCCTATCTCAGGGGACTGGACGGGGTGCCAATCCATCACAGGGCACACACTTATTCACACACCACGGCCATTTTTTTAACTCCAATTAACCTAATCTGGATTTCTTTGGACAATGAGAGGAAACCGGAGAACCCGGAGGAAACCTCCCAAGCACGGAGAGAACATGCAAACTCCACGCACGTCTATATTTATTTGTCCACAATTTTGTTTCTAATCACATTTGAGTTATCGGTGACATGGTCCTACCACAATCATAAAAATGGGAATAAATACAGTTTGGCCATCTCCATTAGTCTCCACAGTCCCTAGTTGGACTACAGAGGCACCCAGATAAATTATTGTATTTATCTTGTAATGATTTAATGACATTCACAGTAAAAAAAAGAACAGGTCTTAATACATAAGAATTCAAGTCTTATTTCTATAAACTTAATTAACACTTTGCACTTCATTTATTTGTCCCTAATTTTGTTTCCATACACATTAAACATGTCATTTAAATCATTATGCTCACTAGGGAACCAAACACTTGTTCTTGCTAAAAGACTCGAATGATTCGAACATTACAAATGACTCGTTTAAAAGAATCGGTTCCTCGGGAAGCGACTCGTCCATCAGTCCTTATTATTTTATTTATAACCAGGTTGCTGTATATGAGGAAGCTCACAAGTCTGTAAGGGTAAAACGCCTCTCTCTGACCTGTTCATATTACTGTGCGCTACATGTAGAAGCGTGACAAAACGTGAACCATGTTAGTGCAGACACACACACACACACACACACACACACGAGTACTCACCAGTTACCAGAGCCGATAAGACAGACTTTCTTAGGTGCCATGGTGTAGTGTTGGAGCTTCCAGGCTGTTCGGAGGAGCTGCTGCGCGCTTCAACACGACCCACACTCCACTGCAGAGCGTATTTATAGTCCTGCCACGGGTTGCCAGATTCACACCCAACCCACCCCAGCTGGACTAGATAAACTCTCCCAGAACATTCCACACAAGCACCAACGCAAATACAGTAAAAGCTCAGTGTTGCCAGATCAGGCAGTGGGTGACCCGTATATGAGTGTTATTTCAACAAATTTGTTATTCAAGTGAAGTGTTAAATAACAGATTTGAAATAACTGGCAAATCTGGCAACCCTAAGGCATGGATCTGTAGGCACATGGATAGATTTACATACACATATGCAAAAAATAAATTAATAACCAATACTTGTGTGTGTGGAATGTATATGAAATTAAATTAATGAAGTAAATACGACATTGTATTGAAAAAAAAAAAAAAAAAAGCTCATCTTATAGGCTTAGACCCTATCCCAGGAGACTTGGAGCACAAGGTGGGGTACACCCTGGATGGGGTGCCAATCCATTGCAGGCCACACACACACTTTTTTAAACGCTACAATCTGGAAAATCTGCTTGTCTTTGGACTGTGGAAGTATCTGGAGGAAACCCATCAATCACTGGGAGAACATGCCCACACAGACCCGAGTTGGGAATCAAACCCCGACCCTGGAGGTGCAAGACGACAGAGCTAACCGCTAAACTACAGTGCCAAGTTCTACACAGATATGCCAAAAAGTATGGAACAAAATATGTATATTCTTCTTTCTTTGCAAAAGAAAAAAAGTAAGGTTCATAAATTAATACATTAATTTCCTTCAGTGCCTTGAAGAGCAACAACTCACCTAGGCATGAAAAAAAAATCTGTAACGAATGAAAGCTCAGACTTTTAGTTAAAGGTTTCATAATTCAGGTCTCTTATTTGTCCTTTATTGATCTTGTCAAGGAAAAAAAGATGATATTAATTAATCATGTCATACTTTGGAACATTACTCAAAATTTTGGGTTATGAAATGATGCAGTAAACATTGATATAAGCTTATCTTTATTATAAGGCTGACACATTCAAACAAGTTTGGTCCATAAAAGGAAAAAAAAAAAAATACATTTTTGTAATGAAAAAAAAAAAAAAAAATGAACTGATGCACACAAGGTTAAATAGTGAGAATCTGAAAACCTTCAGCACACGATCATTTCTTCACTTTTCAGAACATTTGGCAACTCCTACCTCAAGCCCATTACGAATCACAGCTCTTAGTGTGTCCTTCATGAAAGTGTGGGTGTATGCAACTGAAGTATTCATTTATGGCCGGTGAAATGGTAAGAACCGCTTCAAGGAGAAAATACCTGAGCATGGACATCGGTGTTGATTTTAAAGCCGGTCGACTACTTCTAAGCATCAGCTCAGCATTTCATAGTCTTGTAAAGCTGAGGTACTAGTCTAATTTTGTAACATGAATCTAAACCTAGGTAATATTCATATAGACAATAGTATGATCAAAAAAATATCAAAAGACAAATATCTACCATTTCCAAAAGGGGGAAAAAGAAAAGGGGGGGGGGGGGGATGGGAAAGCTAAAAATGGCCCCACATCAACCACAATCTGGAATCCACTACAATCTATGCAGCAGCCGTTTTAAAAAAAAGGAATTCTTTTCATATGTGAAAATTAACTCGATATGTTACAGTGATAAAGTACTGTCAGTCAGGAGAGCATTAAATATCTCACAAGGGAGGTTAAATGTTAAACTTGTAACTTAAGGAAGCATCATGTCAAAAAAGCAGGATCATTAAACCTCCTAGATGGTTCAGTCAAGAGAAACCATAATTAACCAGCTTTGAGGCTTGTTGAGCTGTTTAGCACTTTGAGACAAAACCATGACATACAGTCAATCTTAGAGGTACAATACTAAGGGGAAGAAAAAAAAAAAAAGAAGAAAAAAGTTTTTTTTTCCCACTGGAGAAACAAGGCTAAGGTAATAGAGCTCTATCTCAAAATCTAAAACAGCATCCAGGGTATTTCATGATCTCGCCTGCTCATTTATAAAACTATCTGATCGCTTTAACATCACGTGGCATCTGTCTCAGGAAGCAAGAATGTCTTCTTGGTGCACTGTTGCATCATTGCACATAAGACACCGCACTCAAATTAGTAACAATTTAATAAGTAACCTTTGTGTGTTTTATGTAAAGCATCATGGTCTCAACGATAAGGAAAATCAAGGCCTTGAGTCTCCTTCACTACCTAAACACACTCGGGCATTCGGGTTTTACATGCATCCTATCAGAGCAACTAAATACCAGTGAAGCATATTTACTTCTATTAGTAGCCTAGCAACAACCCGGCTGGAAGATTTTTCATACCACAGCCGCTGCAGTAACAACATTGGAGTCTAGTTGGATCAAGTTAAAAAGACAGAGGGGATCTACTTTCCCCTGGACAAAAGGACACAGAACAGAGAAGACGACAAGACAGTTTGGTTTTTCAGGTGAAATCTTTCTGGCTTAGGAGGATTAACACCGGACGTTGTCTCCTACCAGCCGCAGCCGAAATGCGGTTGAATAAACTGTAGTTTAGTGTCGTTGATGAGGAACCGAATACAACAGACGGCTTCTTCTGTTCTTTCTGTTCCAGCTTATGTGTTCCTGATGCCCAGTGCTTGCTCCAACTCCTGCCTCCTTTGCTGGACCTGGAATAAAACATCACAAATAAGCCTAATTTAATGCCTTTAGACTAAGGAGATTTTTCCTCAAACCAGCATTCTGACAAGCTAATCAGGTTAGAGCCCTATTTGGATTGTACAAGTGCTGCATAAAGAGGTGGAGTAATGAGATCCGTCACAGGTGATGCACAATAATTGTATTTCAGCTCAAAATGGATACTCCATTTTCCTCCTTTTACTTGGAGGACAGAACAAACCCATGCTAAAAATGTTACATTGTAAAAAAAAAAAAAATAATTACAATAAGACGCTGCTTTTGGATGGGAAAATTGTAATTCTGACCACTGACTAATAATTTCTGCTTTAGAAACTTTACTATAGGTCATAGTTTTATCTCCATATTGTCTTTACCATAACAAAAGGAAAGAGCCAGCATATCTGTTGGGTGCATTGGGTTGTGGGGTGAAAGCATCCTTTGTGGTGCCTTGTGATACCTTCCTATTTTTTTTTTTTTTTGCCGATTTGTGCTGACTTGGCTTTGCTCCCTGTGAACATGGGTGAGCCTTGGTTGCACATGATCCTCTCACCTGTTTACCGGTATATCAACGTTAATGTGTTAAATGTTATGGCTGATATATGAAATGGGTGAATCACTTTTCATGGATTTCTTGTGGATATTTAACCACATCTGATGCACCGTAAAAAAAAAAAAAAAGGCAAAAACAAATTTAGAAACTTATACTTTGCCCTCTGCAATCATATTCCCCTGCAGGAATTTTTGGTTGTCAAAAAAAGTTCACATAATGAGCACCACAAAGGTTAAAACCTTATTGGTTTAAGTTATATGGTGTTGTGTTATTCGTTCAATGATATCCAATTTTCTCATTTTTATTAAAATCATTCTAGGTAAAAAAAAATGTTTATAAATAAATGCGGCTAATAGATTAAGTTGGATATTTTAATCAGAAAATGAGCTGATTAAAACAGAAAATGAAAAGTTATCTAGGTGTGAATTAAGGAGCAGAAAAATGAAGACTATGACTGGCAACGGTTTTGGTTTTTATTTTTTCACAAGCCTGTAATGAATAATGTCATAAATTAGAATGTCAAAGATCTTTGAATTAAGCACTTAGAGCCAGGAAAATAAATCCTTACCTTAGAGTAGAAGTAGCGACACACGGCCTCCTGAGCCCAAGGCTGGTAATAGAACTCGGCTCTTCTCTCTTCTTCTGGATTTCCTACAACGTCGGTCATGGTCTACACAAAACAGGAAGTGAATTGTTTAATTACCAGTTTGAGCTCAATAACAAATCTCAATCCACAAACAAACAAAAAGCCTAACTCCTCCCAGTGGAGCTGTATTCCCCAACAATCGGCCAGTGACATCCAGACATTAAGCCTTCTGAAATAAACACCTATAAAGAGCTGTTGCAAGATTAAACCTGTTAATTTTGACTCCTCAATGTACCGAACTAAGGCAATATAAATCACCTGCAATGTAGACACAAATGGTTAGATTCACAGTACATTACACCCTAGCTATCTCACTCTTGTGTCATCAGTTGGTCAAAAACAACAGTGTTTACCATCTGCACTTTTGTAAAATCAGCAACATTCAACACCCTTAATCCGGAGTCACTCTCATGCAATCCCCTCCTGTCATTGTTAGTCCAGTCAGCTAAGCATTGGCCCATCACCAAGAAACATCTGAGCCACATAGCTATAAAAGGAGGCCTGGAGTACTGAAGCACTGAAGTCTTCAACTCAACCCCAGCAAGGAGTGCATGGTTTATAACTGAACATGGTTTATAACTGAGCACTGAACATGCTTAATATTACGGTCAAAACAAAACCAAAATGAAAATGAAGCTGTGTGACTGATGGGAAAGTGTATTTTACCTTGAGGTCCCTGCACTGGGATTGCAGCCAGTCGTTGATAAAGCCCTGGGGATCACGGGCAAAACTCAGCATGAACTCCCGCTGAGTCTTCAGCTGATTGATGGTCTCGATGGTCTCATGAATCTGAAGGTGATGCCAAGATGGGTAAAAAAAGAGGCAAAAGTCAAAATCTCAACGTGGAAATAAAAAAAAAAATAATAATTGGTAAATTAAGGGCAATTGAGACAGCTTCACGCCAACTGGTCACAAAACTAGGTCAAAGGCAACAACAGAACACAATGAGGAGGGGTTACCACAGTGAGAACACAAAGTACAAACATAAATACACTATTAGTCTAAATGATGAGTTTTTCATTATACACAATAATACTGAGCCATAAAGATTAGTCATAGCAAAACAGCGTAGAACAAGAGTGAACGTCATGAAGACTAAAGTGTAAAGTTTTTCAGGGCATCTCCAGTATAGCTGTTTAAGTGTACAATGCCAACAACTCAGCACGGTTGTGACAATAGTCTCCAAGCTTTAGATTAATTGTTACCAAGACCCAAAATTCAGGACTGAAAATAATGTAATTAAAAAACTAAGGAGGAATTTCCAAAACTTAAAAAAATTAAAATAAAAATCAGCAATCCCAACCAACCCTATATTCTGCAAACCCCAAAACATCTATAATACTTTCTGAAAAGAACATGGAGCATCAGTCATTTGAAGTGGCCATGATGGGGAAAAAATGCTTAAGATTAAAGTTTACTGTATCTCAGGACTTTCCTACACAAGATTTTTTTTAAATAGAGAAAAAAAGGCCCATTGTGAACAGAGAGGTGGACAATTTGGAAGCTGTGCTGCCGGAAGATGCACAACACTTTGAAATATGACCAAACGGAACAGGGTGTGCTGCAAAACAACGATGTAAAGATTCAGTACTTTGAAGAAAAAAAAAACTACCCTGGGCATTGTTCCAAGGAGATTTAACAATAAAGAACAAAAACAGACTGGACTGAAGCAGTAAGCGCTTACCTTGACTCATAGTTATAGTCATTAGCTTTCCATGTAGCTTGTGTAATGTTTACAATCACTCACTGGCTTTACAGACTAAATAAACCAGTCAACACAAATGAAGCACAGAGAACAGAGTATTTACTTTATTAATAATCTTTTTCTTCTTGTTTGTGTTGAGGGATTGGCCTAATCTGTGTACTTGATGAGAAGAGCATACAGTGGATGACTAACAATAGAACTGGTCATTGATTTACAACGGAGTAACGATACAAGATTTGCACGCTGGGGGAAAAATGCATTTAACATTGTACACCTATCCTACTAATTATCATGGCTTAGTCTAGCCTCACTGTGCTAAATGTGCTCAGAACCATTTAAACTGCCGGGCAAAAAACTAAACAAAAAAAACCACACATCCTGAGTCCCGAATATGGGTGCGCCATGAGTCGTCAGCCGACTTTATTTATCAGTTCATTTTATTATAAATGATGAGTCTACAGCAACCTAAGATCATAAAACTGCCTCCAGAGGCATGTACAGTGGCCACTATGCATGATAGGGTGTATCACTTTAAACGCTTCCCCTCATTCCCAGACATGCCCAAATTTCATTGCACCAAAGTCAATCTTTATTTTTCAAAGCAAACTGATGCCTTTATTTCTGATGAGGCTCACTAACAAGTGGTGTTCAATGCAAAAGCTATCTCCAATCATGTTTTTATTTGCTGACCATATTTCTTTAGGTTCAGAGAAGGTGATTTAGCAATTGCCTTAAAGGATGCATTATAAAATATGATATAAGGAATATATTATTTCATAGAATACAACCATATTTAAATATGGTTTCTAATAAAAACTAATGTTCAAACCTTCCATTTTAAATTGAAACACTGCTATAATATAATGCTGAAAAATATAAACATTTAATACCCATTTCTTCTATTATGCCTACACGCAAACTGATAAACTAACAGTGAATTGCGGAAGCAGTGAAATCAGTGCAGGCTGACTAGTGATGAAACCAGGTCAAAGGGAGCATCTGGAAACAAATCTGAAAAACAATGGGCTCAAAGTTCACACCACAACTGAGGAATGCACCAGATCCTAACACACAAAAAACTAACTAAATCTGGATTCTCCAATGAGCAACTAACAACAAGCAAATGCAAAATAAAGAACCAGACTAATATGATCAATGCTCTTTTGCAAAGACTAAAAGAGTAAAAAAACCTGACTAGCAAATGATTTGCTTTGTAATTCCTGAGACTATTCCTGATCAATCCAGCTAGTTAAGTTCTGAAACATGATACCTTTTTATCTTTTAATACCTACAGGAGCAGAGGAAATGCCAGGTCATTCTGTACAAATTAACAAAATGATAAGACGATGAACAGACTCTGTCCAAATGTATATCGCCAACTGTCACTCTATAAACAAAGGTCAGTGTGCGAGCAAATCGTTTTACAACAGCAGCACTTTCCTCGAGTATCATTTTTAAACAGCACCATGACCTTTTAACACACTTATTAGTTTAAGGAAATGGCAAACCATTAACTCTGATCTATATTCCCCAATAAGGTGATTCACAGTACATGGGCGTTGGGGACAAGCACCACAGCAAGGGGGGGGGGGGGGGGGGGGGCGGTGTTATGGGGGAACAGCCCCATACATACTTTCAATTTTATTTAAAACATCCATCAGTTGATTTCTATTTAGCTAATAAAGAGAGCGCAAACATTTGTATACCCTATGGATTATTGTGGTTATAAATAAAAATGGTATATTTTAAAATTTTTAAATAAATAAAATAATATAGAACCTATTATACAATGTTTTTACATTTACTATATATATATATATATATATATATATATATATATATATATATATAAAAATGTAAAAAATGTGTAAAAAAGAAACCCCATATATTTATTATTATTTATTTTTATTTTTTTTTACATTTTTGACATTTAGAAGCGTTGTGTACAGGGAACAAACATATCCTTTCTATCCCTTGCTCTTTTGTTCTATGGGCCAGGGTTTACACAAGCCAAATAGCTTTTCCCCTCATTAGGATAGCTCCTCCCTCAGCCTGTTCAAACGCATGTTTAAAAAAAAAAAAAAAAAAATGAATTGAAGCAGATGAGTAAGGTATTTCAGATAAAGCAATAACAGACGCATTTTGGGTGACCTCTGCAACCTGTGTTAACTTGGTAAAGAAATAGTAAATTATGGTATCTTTAACGCAAGTAAGAGAAAGAAGCTTTGCACACCTTGCCACCAAAAACTAAATATAAAAGTTATTAGTTTAGACTCGTCTTAGTTTACGACAATAAATCTTTTGAGTTTGAAAGATAAAGTGCTTTTATTTTGTACATTACACTGTAGACAAATCAGCAACCTTAGGCTTTTATTTAGCAAGGTGCCCAAGTCCGGCGTCTGTTTTCGGACTAAAGAAAAAAAATGCTGACTACATGTTCTTAGAGTGCTTGGGGCCAGGGTAATAGAGTAAGAGATTTATTGTGTTTTTGGGCCGAGTTGCCAAGTTTTACAAAAATTGTTTAGAATTGGTAGAAGAAGAAAAAAAAAGTACTGATATTATGCCTCAAACTTTAAATTAAAAAGTTTGAGGCATGATGAACTTGCAATTACATTGACTTTTATTTTGTAAATGTGCTTGTTTTATACAGTCTACATAAAACACCCTAACATCCTGCAGTGCGAGTTATAGCTCTCTTTGCGCTACTATGACATTCCAACATTTATTCTGTCTGAGTGCCCTTCAATAAACTTCAATGGGTTTTTGCACACCTTGTTATCCAAGCCTGCAATCTCCTGCTGACTGGCAGTGGACAGCAGAAAAGAATTCATCTGGGTCTTAAGAGTATCATCCACCTCAACGTCAATATCGTAGCAGGCTGTCTTTTTCTGGTCATTCGGGTCCACGCTGGTGAGGAATGGAACGGGAGCACATAAACAATAAGTGGATTTCTTAGAGCTATATTTTACAAATCGAGTTCATGGTGTGAAGAATGCTACCTTATGACATGGTTAATGATGATCGGTTCAGGAGGCATTAGCAGAGCGTGCAGCCGCTGAGGAATCTCAGAGAACTTCATCCTCTGGGTCTCAAAGATCTGAAGGGAACAACAAAGGTCTTTTAAAAACATCTACATTTATATTGGCGAGAGACGGGGAGGAAACAAACTACCCTCCAAATACCATAATATATAATAATAATAATAATAAATGTTGGCAAATAGCAAAGTAAAATATTTTGGCCTGTTTACATCACTACCACACCTCACGCGTAAATGTTCTACCCTAAATAAATTCTCCATAAAACAAGTTTAAGAACGAGGGTCCACAATTTAAATATTTTTAAATAATCTGTTAGGGTTGGTCGTTTTAAGTGCCTAAAATTTCCACAACAGAAAATAGCGTTCAGGACTCAAAGTTAGCAGCTTAGCCAGCTGGCTAATTAAACAGGTAATGTGAGGAGAAAAATAAATGAGTAAAAATGTAATTTTCTGATAAACAGTAAAATTATCCATAAAATAATTTATAATATATACTAGAGAAGGGGGTAAATGAATCGATTTATTTAAGTATCCGATTTTTCAGCTGGTCCCTGGTGACTCACCTCTCTACTATATAATGATACAAGTGTGGCCTGATTGACAAAGATTTTCTTTTCTTTGAGGTTTCTCATTCTTACCTGCTGGAGGTATTTGTCACAGTTAATAAACTCGCGCTCATGAGGGTCCTGCAGTTTGTGTGTCTTCACATACTGCCACAGAGCCTGGATGATGACGGGTCTGGTTTGGGTATGGATGCCCAGCATGCGTGCCAGTCTGGGGTCCAGCTTAAACTGAGGAGGCTAGAGAGAGAGCAAGACAATAGGACTTTAAACAGAAGGAGACACTACACACTCATCACGCTGCTGGTCACTGACTCAAACGGCAAATTAAATAAATTGCATAAACCCATAATATGGCTTTTTTACCCCTGTTGAGTTCTATTGCAATTGGTTTACTTGATTATAGCGACATCTGGTGGTTACTAAAAATGTAAGCAGGTTTTGAAAAGAATTCAAATTGTATGTCACTTACGCAACCATACACAGTATGATATGCGGTGAAATGCTTATACAACTGTGAGATAAAATGGAAAGATGGAATAGGAAGATTTCACTATAATGAATATGTTGCTTCAGTTCTCAAAGGAAAAAAATATTCTAATTGTGATTCTCGAATACAAACATTCAAAAGTTAAAAAAATTATTAAAACTAAAAATAAATAAATAAAATTGATAAATGAGCAGGACAGTAGAACAAATCTGTTAACGGGTACAAGTAAATTACACATTTTAATAAACATATTTGTTCTTTAAAAAAATATTACTCTTTTGCAACTCTTAATATTGCAGTGCATCTCTTAATTACACCACTGCACTAATTAAATTCTTAGCTACTGGTTTACCTGGTAGTCAAGCATGAGGAGGACAGTACAGCGCACTCCAACGTCTCCGGGTCTTTTCACCTGAAAGCCATCAGTCTCCTGAGTAGTGGGTGTTCTGTGCCACTACACAAACAAAGTAACAGCTGAAACACCACACACACAGCCTCTGTTAAATGACTGATCGCTATCAAAGGCAAAGCTTCTTACCTCTACCAAATGATTGTCAGGCCCATAAAGGTCTTTGTCCAATTCAATCACCAGAGACTTGAAGAAAGAGGAAAATTTCCGCTTCTGCTTGGTGGCTTCGTATTTAGATACAGCAGTCTTGAAGAAACAGATTGGATGGGTCAACAAAATAGGCCGATAGTTATTGTGGTATGCTTTTAGACCAAAACATGGGACTTGCTCATATATTATAGAGGAGTTCCTTTATTGAAAATGCACTAAGATGCCTTCACACTAATTGTGCTGTTTTACTGTCTGGGTAAATGAGCTCCTACGGAGCCACGCCCCCAGAGAACAGAGCGCTGAGCAACAAGCCTGAGAAGGGCTCTTCTTATATGAGGTCACATTAGAGGAAAAATCTAATTGGCTTTTTAAGCCCTGGGCTAATATTAATAAATAGGTAAAGGATATATACCCAGTTTTTTTATTTGTACACAAACAATGTCTAAAAATTACAGTCAATTTTGCACATATTTTCAAAACATGCCATGGAGAGGAAGACGCATATGATGAATATATGATTTAAAAATAACGACTCTCTGGGCCAACAATTTTCAGGCAAACAGTGTTTACCGGGATTTTTCCAAACCTAAGAGTTATCAATTTTATTTTTTTTTTTGAGAAGTGTGTGTCAGCACAGGTCTTATGTAAATATGCTTGAGAAACTTCAGTTAACAGTGGAAAAACAAGATTTTTGGCTAAAATGAAAGCAGGCCCACGGATACTGGAGAGCTAAAGACTAGAAAAAAAATAATCAAATAGTCTTTTAACGTTTATCTCTTGAGGTTTAATGAGTGTGTTTTATATAAAAGCAGTGATGCTCTAGTAAATCTGATGACCTACTGTGTGTCAATAGACTTCAAAACTAAGTTAAGCAAAAGGGCAACAGCCTTATACTGCAGTGCTTATTATAAATAGAGGATGTCAAGGATTCTTTAATACTTACGTCCTCAAGCAGTCGGCCTTCCACTCGCAGCTCCCATGATGCTACAGTTCCCTCACCGTCCTCGGCATCAGGCTTGGCAGGGTTGAAAGTGTTGGAGATAAAAATCCGCAGCTTTCGTTTTTGCTAGGTTGAAAAAAAATATATATATCCACACTCTTTATAAAAAAAATTTTTCCATCGGTTTATATCTTATTTCCTGGCTGTATTATAATCCTGACATATTGCTATTTCAAAATGACCATGACTGGCTGAGACTTAATTTTATTTACTTTATAGTAATTAATCCTAACAGCCGAATTTCAACACTTTGTTTATTTACTGACTTAATCAACATTCTAGTTATTGCTTGTTATAAAGTAAAACATTTCTAGTTTTTTTTTTTCCATTAAACCAAAATCCCACTTCCTTAAATATTGAGTAATTAGTTACTAAAAGCTCAACCACAAACTTAAAAACAAATACTCAAATTAGGCAAGTGTGAACTATTTATCTATAAAAAAAAAATATTTAATACTTTTATTTCGTGTAAACTCAGCAACTGTCCATAGATGGCTAACATTAAGTGTGTTTACACAGACACTAATACTCCACTAATAATGGGAATAATAGGTTAATCAGAATAAAACTCCATTATCTAAACACTTTTTTAATGACTTTTACTTGAATAATAAAAGCGTTACAATAATATACTACAGTATTTATGGTTTAATTAATAATTTTTTTAATTGTAAAAACATTTTGTAATGTTTACCAAAGTCTTATGAGCTCTTTGTTCTAGCCCATTACAGTTTCAGCCCAATGCCAATAGAGATAAAAGTGTAGAAATCAGCAAGATAGTATCATAAGCTGAATGATGCTTTACCTTGATGGGTCTCTTTAGTGCCTCCTGGATGTCGAGTCTCTTGCGCATTATGGTTTGATCCAGCTTCCTCTCAAAAGCCAGCAGATCCATGTAGGCCTGAGACTCTGGTACCAGCTCTCTGATCTGGAGAGAAACAAAAATGTTAGATCAAGAGAGAAGCGCAACAATTCTATAGATCAAGTTAGATACATGCACATGTATTTTTAGCATGCTCGAATTTTAAAAGGTAAATAAGTCAATATCCTATACAGTCAATAGAGCCCACCAAAAGAGGTGTGGTCTATATGCCGTAGTCCCAGAGACAGAGGTGTGGCCTTATTTGTCAAAGCTAACTGGTCTTTTTGATGCATCAAAAGATCAGTAGCTTTAAGCACACTTGAAGCAATACACCTTTACTTTAGTTGGGGGTGGGGGAACAAAAAACTTACTCTCTGAGGTAGAATTTTATCAGCCATCTTCTTCTTCTTGGTACTAAAAAAAAAACAAGATTTACCACATAGGCACTTAGCAGTATTACATATACTGTGAAGCCTTTTGCTTTTCTAACACGTACTGTTGGTTGCGATTCTGTTGTTGTTGGACCTGCTGTGGTATTTGAGGGGGCGCAGGCCTCTTGCGAGACGGGTCCATGACTGGCATTACAGGGCGAGGTACTGGACTAGCGCCGTAGCCTGGAGGACCCATGGGTGGGCCTTGGGGAGTCATCCGGTTTGCTGGGGGCATCCCAGGTCTCTGCATATACACAGAAAGGTCGGGTCTGTTAGTTAATTCAAAATCAAGCAAGAAGTAATCCGACCCTTGTTTTACACACTGCACAGATTCCCTACTCTTTCATGAAAACACTCCTTTAGATGTTAGACTCTAGACCCTGAAACCGTCTTTTTTGATCTCTTAAATGGAAAAAGACTATCAAGCTCATTACTTTTTGATGGAGACAGTACCTCCTCTTTACATAAACTGTGTGGGGTAAAAATGCTTTCTGCAGTATTTGCATTTTATACTAAAATGCTAGCTAGCTAATACTAACATACCCGATGGTCAATGAACATAATTATTTACATTTGTTAAGAGAACTGCTGCAGTTGTTAAGTTTCACCACTTGTGCAATTGTAATGCACAGCAACAAAGGAAACAGAAAAAAAAATCATAATAACAGAATCACAATATAGATCCATTCGGAGACTTGGTATCGATATAACATCGTATAAGGTGCTCCCTGGTGATTTCCACACCTAGTACTTGTTGCACATTCTTTTCCCAATTTATTGGCGCAGTGCAACAGAAAGCCTACTATGAAAAATTATTTACCATGATGCTTGAATCTTTTAATAAATGCAGGTAAAAAGGCATCCCTACCATGCACACACACAAAGAATAGACATGCTTTCAATCACACCATATATATATAATTTATTACAAAAATATTGTAATGCAATATTTTAATCATATCACCCAGTCCTGTTAATCATTTGCCTAGCATGGTGGAAAACTATTTGTCATATAAATAACAAAAAAATAAATTTTTACTCCATACTCACCAAGCCATGAGCCAGGAAGTCAAACAAGCGGCTTCGTGTTTCAGACCACATGTGCGACACTGGTTTAAACAAACCACCCAATGGTTTGCGTACACAACCAGCGAACCACCTGGCTCCTCTCTCTCCTTTAACTAACGGACAAACCACCAACTATAGGTGATTGTTTAAGGACGCTCTCCTGTCCACCTGATGTGTGTAGGCTAAGAGATGTTTCGCATCTTGTTGTCACACTTCCCCCCCCCGCCTCCCCCCAACCTGAGCATGCGTGTCTCTGCTGAGCAGAGCATCACCAATTCAAACAATTCATAACTACAGTAAAAAATATCCTGCACATTTTGTACCACATGATGAATGTCTCATTTTCCCATAAAATAAAAAAGGCAGCTCTCTTTTCACAGCACAATGTGCTCCAATGACCTTGAAGCTCAAAGCGAGCGTGGAGACTGCGGACATGCCGAACTCACTGCCATGCGAGTACACGTGCGTTCTTTGGAAACAGTCAAGGCCAGAGAGAGAAAAGAGCCGAACATGGCTTTAGAGAAAAACATCCCTGAGAGATGAAGACGAATTAAGTAGTGATTAATATCCTTTCACAAAACTTTCAGAAACATTTAACAGAAAATGTTTTACACTCAGCCTGCTACATCCAGACTGCAAAAGTAGTAACAGAAAAACACCAGATGTACCTTAAAAATTACAATGCAGCTTCACTGTTGAAGCAAAAAAAAAAAATTTATAATAATTAATAATAATAATAATAATAATAATAATAATAAATGTATGAGCTATTGTAGAAAGATCACGAGTTTGAATGCTTACAAGCAGAACTGACCATGACTGACTCTGGTCAATCACAGTTAGACATTCGCCAATCATGTGCATCTCTGAGTTTATTTATGTAAAATAGGATGAATAATTAATTTCTTGGAGTGAGCTACTCCACCCTATGCTATATTACTGTGCCCAAACAAGCCGCGTTCACATTAGTAATATCACGTCGTACCCTGGTACACTTAAATATCGTCAGGGAGCAGTGTGCACAGAGCTGGTTTTTGATCCACTTATAACCACAACGAGGTCTGCAAGCATTTTGATGAGCAAAATCTTAAAATAAATTTTAACTCAAACGAGTGAGGGCTTGATATACGAGTAGTATGCACGTGCTATGTCTGCAGAGTGTCACTTGATCACAACTAAGGCAATAGTTCGCTCACAATTATAGATAGTCGTCTCCCATGCTCAGTGCGCTTATATAGTCAACATCCATACGCAAGATGCGTGTGTGCGCATGCACGTAAACCAAAAGTGTCATTAGAGATGTTCCTTGTTAAAGATCCAGAGTCTCTTTCTGTCAGAAAGCAGTGTTTCCGTTAGACTGCTCCGTCAGGATATATTTCAAAGGTAAAGTGCAGACTAATTGGTTTTATTTTTACTTTACATTTTGTATTATTTATTTTTATATGAATATTTTTGGGTTGTGGAACAAATCAGAGTTTCCATTATTTCTCATTGGGAAATTCGCTTTGAAATACAAGCACACTTCCAGAATGAATTATGCTCGCAATCCAAAGTTTAACTGTACACGAAAGTCTCTCCTTCACGCATTCCTAATATTACTGAAATTTTGCAGAAAATATCAAGAGGAATCTCAAGAGAGATATGAGAGGAGAGAGATGGTATTCATAAAGATTCAAAAATCACTATGCTTCTGTGTTTAGATACAATTGCTTTTCATAATTGATTTGTCTCATGCATGAATATGCTGCACTGTGAGCATGGTACAGTGATCCATAATATGGTTGTTTACATTATACATAAATAACCAGGATTTGAGATCAAGTGGACTCGGGTCTGTGCCTGTAAACGCAAATAACCTGTTCTAGCCACCCAAACATATTACCAAAACTACAATAAAATGAGCAATCACGTAGTCTTTAAACGGATGCTGAAGGCAATGTTGGGATCTGGGTTGAGTCCTTCGAAACAGATTCCGCTGACAAAAAGCAATAAACTTCACTTGGGGTTTTAAACAGCTCCTGGACATATGCGCAACTTAGCTGCCATTCGGTTTATCTGCATGTCGAAAATCCCTTGCCTGCTGATGCGAGTTTCTTGCAACAATGTTGATTTTTAACATGAAAATTCCTAAACGAGAGCATTCGTATACTATATTATCCACAGTAAGGTCATACAGATTTGTTGTTTGTTGTATGTATGCATTAGAGTACTTTTTGTGCTGACATGAAAAACTAAACTATTCCACTGGTTACCACCACAAATACCTGTGGAAAACACTCCGGCATATTTCGAACCCCCCGAACAGGAAATAATAACCTGTCTTCACATTTTATTTTGATCAGAGTCTGTTTTAATAAAAGGTGCTTGTGACATCTTCACACAGTGCTGACTTACAACAGAACACTTAATAGAAAATTGTGTAATATATCAACCCATATTCAGCCTAAAAATACAGGATATATTCTTTGCTTCATATCACATTTATACTCACACTTGATGCTTGGGAATGTACATGGAACAAAGTTCGTCACACTTGCAGTACTGTGCAAATGTCTTGAGCATTTGTTCAGATTTTGTTCCCAACAAAACAGACTTCTGTCTTTTTTTCATTTTTACACGTCTTCAGTACTACTTCTTAATTTTCCATAGTCTTGAGTAATACCTGTACTTGACCAGTTTCTGAAGAATGTTTTTGTTTGTTAAGCCATACAGGGTGACCTGTGAAACATTCAAACATAGATTTTTTTTTTTTTTTCATTTTAAAGCACGAGCCAGTAAGAAACGGGCCCAGAGGACTGGTGATGATCAGGCCGGTGATAATTATACTGGTATGCTGAGTGGTTGGAACAGACGAGAGGGGAAACGAAGTTGCTGCTGAGGTTGGTTACATAAACAACAGATTTTTAAATTGCACCTTTAGGAATTTTGAAATGTATATAATGTATATTATACAGTAGCAGCTTTAAACAGTCTCTTTTTCTTGAACATAATTTCTAAATCAGTCACAAGGATGATAATATTTTTGATAATGATATAAACCTTCGTTTATACTTTTTTTTTTTTTTTTTTTTGCAGTAGCCCTAACATTTTTATGAGTACCACACTGTTCTTAAAGTATCACAGACTCATTTGAATAGCATTAAAGATCATTATTCCCGTGTAAAGTGCTGAGTTGTTCTTTTCTCACACTGGAAGGTAACTAGCTAAATCAGTTAGCTCCTTGCCTACAGCGCCGACTCTTCGCCTCAACGGCTCCCGGTGTAACTCATCTACTTCACTACACAGGACTCAGAACGGACGAGCTTCAAAAATAACACGCAGTGGATGAAACCCCTACAGGTCACACTGACCTCCGTACTGCGGAACGCTACAGGCTGATATAACCCGCCCGGCCAGCCCTCTTTGTTCTCTTCGCTCTTACCGGGTATCCAGGCCCAGGCATCGGAGAACGATACATCGGATTCTGCGGCCCCGCGGGTCCCATCCTTCCAGCAGGCGTTCCAGGAGCCATGCCCGGTCCTCCTCCTCCTCCGCCCGGTACCGGAGGTCCTGGTCCCATCCCGCCACCTCCACCGCCTCCTCCGCCTCCAGACGCCGCTTGCTGAAAACCTCCACGCGCCGCCATCTTCTCTCCACAACGCGGAGGAGCACCGTCCAACCGATCCACCTATGGGGGAAGCCGAGGTATGTCACGTGACAGGAAGCAGGAAGCCTTCATTGTAAGCTTTTCTTTGTAGTTTTTGGTCTTTTTTTTTCTATTTACATGTTGTTGTTGTTGTTTTTAAATAAATGATCTTAAAAAACAGACATAAGGTTTATAGATTGATGATTGACTAATAGAAATATGTGAGTTTATTACATTTTATTTGTTGTGTGAACAAATTGTGATGGACAGGGTTATTTTATGGCTCATGTACTCAGTGTGCAGTACAGATGATAAATGGGGGGATTAAAAAAGGGGAAAAAGATTATTTACTCACTCACCCACCATCTATACCGCTTTATTCTGTATACAGGGTTGCGGGGGCCAGAAGCCTATCCCAGGAGACACAAGGTGAGGTATATCCTCAACGGGATCGTAATTCATACACATAAACTCACTCATGCAAACTATGGGCAATTTGGGAACGGCAACTATCTTAATCTGCATGTCTTTGAACTATTGGAGGAAATCAGAGTACCCAGAGAAAACCCACCAAGCACGGGGAGAACACAAAAATCCCATGTAGATCCGAGGCGGGAATCAAACCCTCAACTCTGGAGGTGGAAGGCCACGGTGTTAACCATTATACCACCCTGTCCAGTGACTTAAGTCTCCTGGGATATGCTCCAGCACCTGTAACCATGCACAGACTAGTTTAAACAAGAGATGAATTAATTAATTAATACCCTAATTGTAAACACTGGGGGTGGGACAGTAGCATAGTGGTTATCCCTGTGGCTTTGCACCACCACAGTCCAAAGACATGCAGATTAGGCCCACAGTGTATGAGCGAGTGTGTGAGTTTGCCTGCAATGGATTTTCGATGCATCCAGTCGAAAAAGGGTGTACCCTGCCAAGTGCTCAAAGACCCTCGGGATAGGCTCCAGGTCATCAATAATACTGTATATTAATGTAGAAGAAGGGCCAAATTGTGACAGCTAGAGGACCGGGTCAAACTAACTCCAAAACTGCAGCTCTTGTGGGAGGCGGGGGGATGGGATGGGGGCGGTGGGGGGGGGGCTAACTAGGGTGTAACTGCCTTCAGAAATGCCAGACCAAAATACCATAAATAGTTAGTGTCATTGCCTTATGAGTGCACATCCATGAATTTGGAAGTTACTGAAGGGGCACTACTGGCAGGATGTAGTGTTTGGCTGTTGAGCTCAAATATTTACATCTTAAGTTCAAATAAAATGTTTATTTGTCACATAGACAGTCATACACAGTACGATATGCAGTGAAATGTGACCTGCGGAAAAAAAAGTATCAATAAGCAATATATTATGGAAAAAAATAAGAAATAAAATATAGAAAAACTTTAGCTATAGAAAATATAGCTTTAGAAGATAAAAACTAAATATAAAATATAAAAAGAACTTATATATAAACTTTAGTTATAGATTTACACCATGTACAGTGAAGAAGAGAACTGAGTTGAAATAGAATTTAAGTAGATGTCCAGGGAGTGTGCAAATGTGCATGAATGAATCTGCAATGTCCATAAATTTCCATAAATGTCCAGGTTGTGTGCAAATGTGCATGACTCTTTCTCCAGGATTGCTGATTCTACCTTTATAGTAGGGATGCACCGAAATTTCGGCCGCCGAAAATTTTCGGCCGAAATAGCATTATCGGTTTCGGCCGAAACGTAAGAAAGCGCCGAAAATAAAAGCCGAAATTGTCGCGACGTCATTACGCATCAAACACGGAGTATGTCGGCGGTTTGGAAGCACTTCAAAGTTTCAGATGAGGACAGCAAAGTTGCAATAATTTTAATTAATTTGTAGTTTTTTTAATACAAACAAAAAGAAAATATTTTAAACATGTTTTTTTAATAAAGCCATTTTCGGTTTCGGTATCGGTTTTCGGCCAAGTGCATCCAAAAATTTCGGTTTCGTTTTCGGCCCAGAAATTTCATTTCGGTGCATCCCTACTTTATAGACCATTTTTGTTAAACCTGCTAAATGGGTTCTAACCACCATTTAAAATGTATAATTGCCCAGATAGTGTAATTGTTGTTTTTTTACAACAGCTGCTCTGATAAAAGTCCTGGCTACAACACAAATCATACTGTATATTAATGTAGAAGAAGGGCCAAATTGTGACGGCTAGAGGACCAACTCCAAAACTGCAGCTCTTGTGGGAGGTTCCAGGCTGCAGTGGTCACGACGGACAAAAAGTGCTCCATGGGAGGAAAACCAGTAAACCAATGACAGGGTCATGGGCAGAGAACGCTCACTGAGGCACGTGGGGAACAAAGGCTGGTGAAGAGGTACTGTGACTCAAATTGAGGTTGAGGTTGGTTCCAATAGTCCAATTAAAAGGTGTCAGAACACATTCGTCATTACTCTTTTGGTGGCAAAAGGGGCGACCTAAGGCCTACGAGTAACGCAGTGGTAAAGTGGTGGCCATCTGGAGATCACGAGTTTGATTCCCAGGTGATGCTGTAACCTCTCACAGCCGGAGGTCTAGAGAGTATGGAAAGCTAAACACAAACCGTGGCACCCGATTGAGCCGCCCTGGGCGAGCCAAATGGACATCGCAGCAGGACAATCTGGATAGTGCAGAAATGTTTTGGTTTATTTGCGACTTTGATAAAAATAGACCACACCCACCATAAATTTACATAAATTAAATAAATTACCGTCGAACACTGCAGTTTCCATAAAGGAAAATAAACAGAATAAATTTAAGAAGTTCAACTTTATAATGTCAGCCAATGTCGCTAAGCCTAAGCATGAGAAAACAGCTTCCACTTCGCGATCAACCAGGCTGCGCAAATAAACCAAAACATCTCTGTGTATGAGGCGCCGTATAGGGCTTAAATCAAACTTCACTCATGCACACACATATGAAACACTTGAATACACATATATAAAACGCTCACACATACATATATACTACTAACTGCTCAAACAACTACTATGAAATACGCACGTACACACACGCACAAAGCGAACTGTAGCGGTGTAGGGAACAAGTGAACAACGGATCTTCAGTTTAGCGGAAAAGGGAATGAATAATTTCCTATAAGTCATTACATATCACTGGAGTGTGAAAAATTTTTACTCGAAAAATAATTTATATTTTTATTGTAATTATTATCAAGGACGACATCATATTAATAGGACACAATAATTTACATTTTAATTTAATTAGGAAACCATTCGTATTATATAGGCTAGTAATCTGTAAAAATAAATAAATACATCTCCGTACATCAGGTAACTTAATCGAATAATTTATTCGTAAGTTATAAACGTTTCAATGCGTTATATATTTATTTTTATCAGTTTTTGTTTCAATTAATATTCTATATTTAATGTCCGTAGCGTGAAATGGTGGAATTTTGTAGAGTGAAGGTCCCTTATCAGACATTTCCTGCGTAGGGAGTAGTAATTTCAATGTATATGAACTTCATTCTCCCTGATTAGTAGCGTTTCTTAAATAGACCGTTAATGGACAGTTTAGAAGACAACGAGTGATTTATTTATCACTACAAAAGTGGGGGATATGGAGGGTCGGAACAATGTTTAAATTTCCGATTCAGAGTCCCGTGGGATTCCTATGAGTTAGTTATTGTTCATGTTAGCAAAGGCGAGGAAACACATTTTACAAAACAGTAATTGTTTCTGTTGTAGGATCCGACATATTAGCCACAGATTTCGTGCTTCAATTTTCTTTTTGCAAATCATCACCTGAGTTTTCTGCCACTGCAATATTCAGACGTTATGTGGATAGTTCTGAATACACCATGTGATTGAGCAGTGATCATTATACTGTCCTACTCTCCGTCTTCTAAACTGTCCAACAGCAGGCTGCTTACAAACCAGTACTACCATTCAGGGAGAATGAAGCGAAAAGTCCGTCTACACTGAAATGCCTTCCGGTTACACTGAGAATCTCATAGGTGTGTGTGCGCATTTCATTCATATGTAGTCGTTTGAGCAGTTAGTAGTATATATGTATGTGTGAGTGTAAAATATATGTGTGTGCAATGAGTAAAGTTTTATTTAAGCCCTATACGGCGCCTCATGTCTGCGCTATCCAGATTGTCGCACTACGCTGTCCATTGAGCCGCGCTGATATTTGGTCTGGGCGGTTCAATCGGGTGCCGCGGTTTCTTCACACTTTTGACGTGTTTGGCTTCCCATAAGAGAGAGCTGGTTGGCCAAGCTCTCTCAGAGGGATGTGCTCCCTCATTAATCACGGCTCTACAGACAATCTGGGGCATCTGTGAGCTCGCGCAAGCGGAGGGCGATGTCCTCCGCGTGTGTTAAAAGTTTGAAAGATGCGGTCAGCTGGCGTCACGTGGTTCGGAAGAAACATGTGATCGTTATAGGACCTCCCGACTGAGTGGTAGTAGTAGCCTTAATGTGGGAGCCCTCTAGTGAGAGACAGGGGTAGCGGCAGCTCGGAGTAAGGGGCGTGTCGAAAGGTTGGGGCGTGCCGAAAGGTAGGGGGCTTGCCGAAAGCTCTTCATGATTGGTTGCACAAGTTGCCGACCTCTATCGGAATCATAACAGGCTAATATTAAACGCTATTGTTCTTTCTAATGCGTTTAAGTAATCCAGCCAACATAATCCTTCATATTACAATTCCATTCTTTTCCTGTTAAATATCAATATGACAAATATTTCTTTCTAAACATTCTACTGCGTTGCCACGGGTTACTGACGTCATCCTCGCGCGTTTGAGTCATGGACGTGGCTAAAAGGGATATATAGCTCCGACCGGAAACTAACAATGAAATGAATTGTTATACCTATTGTATCATTTTTCACGTCTAAAACTTATCCTTTCTGTAATACAAAAAGTTTTATTGTTGTATAGTGAGAGAAAAATAACGTTAGATTGATGTGCGCATGCCCAATAGAGCTCGAGCTGTATTCCTTCTTGCCTTAACTGTATTAAACCCATAATCAATTATATATACAATTATTTACACAAGCTGTTCATAAAATTTTTTATGTAATTTTTATATTTTCGGAATACTATTGACTTTGTATTGGTTTAATAAGACCAAAAAAAGTTACAGAATTAGTCATTCAGAATGTTTTGAACTGACAGTTGTTTTCTGTAGTTTTACTAAAACTGCATAAAAACTAAAAACATTCTTGTTTATACTGTTTTGTCCACCGTTCTTTTATACTGTTTTATATTGCTTTTTAAAATGTCACTTCACTCAACTAAAATAAGCACTCTTGCACTATATTGCACTGTTCCATTTTTCACCATATCAGCCTTCTGTGTTGTAAACTGACCCTTTTTGCAGAACAGTAACTCAATTATCTTATCTCTGTTGTTCTCCAAGTTCTCCAGTGTTATTTAAGTTTTTTTATTTTTTAGGTTTATTTAAGTTTTTTCAGTGTTATTTGTAACAAGGGTTGAGAGAAATGTAATTTTAATTCTCTATATGTATGCACTGTACATGTAGCAGAATTGACAATACCGTCAACTTTGACATTGCCTGATAAGGACAAATATTAGATTAGATTAGATTCAACTTTATTGTCATTACACATGTACAAGTACAAGGCAACGAAATACAGTTTAGGTCCAACCAGAAGTGCAATTAGCAGAAAGTTCAGGATAAAGGTATAAAGTCTAAGTACACTTAGGGATATAATAATAAAAAAAACAATAGGGATATGTGCAGGGAGAAGCTATGGGTAACTATTACAGAAGGATATTATACAGATTGCTGGTAACTATACTTATAAATTTACAATGGATGAGGCGTACTGTACTGTATATACAGGTTGTTATTAACTGTAGTCAGTAGTTTGCAAATAGATATGAACATAATGTGCAGGATATTATGTAAGCATAGTATACGTATTGCAAGTAACTATAATTATAAATTTACAGTGGGTGGTCAATATATACAAGTTGTTATTAACTGTAGACAGGAATTTACAAATAGATATGAGCATAATGTATAATGTAATAGTTCATAAAACACCACAATAAAGAGGAGGATGGGTACAGCTTAGTAACCTTTGAAGTGGCACTTATTCAGTAAACAGACAATTTTAGCCAATAAAACATTTTATTTAGAGACAGAGCTGGTCCGTTTAAAAGTGTACTCCACCCAACCTGTACACTTAATCTGCTCATTTTAGCAGTCCATGGAACAGAATCCTTAAAACTCTCGGTCAGAATAAAATGACGAGGCCTAAAACATTTAACGAGGGCTAAAAACATCTGTAACGCAAAACGGAAACTGCCAACCCTTACTTCGAGGAAAAACCTGTCTGTGTTCCGTCTCACAGTAATATGGGTCTGTCGACAACAATTAAACGAACAATTAAATGACGAAAATAAAGAAAAAAATTATTTATATTGACTAACAACACCTAGCCTTACTGCCGCCATGTTCTTCCACGCAAAAATAAAGGTACTTACTGTACATATAAATAGGATTACCGCTGATTGGCCAACGCAGAAGCTCCTTTCACCAATGAGAAAGCTTTCGGCACGCCCCTACCTTTCGACACGCCCCCTACCTTTTGACACGCCCCCTACCTTTTGACACGCCCCCTACCTTTCGGCACGCCTATTGCTCCAGCCTGCAGTTATCCCTACTTGCCTAGTGACGGGGAGGAATTGGACACGACTAAATTAGAGAGAAAATCAGAGAAAAATAATAATAAAAATAAAAAAAGAAGGAACGACCTACTCAATATTAGGCAAAGGTCCTGATGTTATTGTTGATCAGTGTATTATGTACATATTAAGCAGTTTTTTTTTTCAACTAAACAGTATTTCTGTACATTCTACAGGTAAATGCTGCAGTGTTAATTATATTAGATGCAAAAAATAAATTATTTATATTAACTTGTTCTGTGTTCTTAATTTGATTATGTACAAGTGATACACTTTAGTAAACCAATTCCATCAATAATAGGTGAGTAATGATAGTAATACTTGCGATTGTGAGTCATTAATTATTCTATGAGTGTAGCTCATTTCTGTTTTTAAAATCTGCAAAATAATAATAATAAAAAAACTAACAGTTTCAGAAAATGAAAGTATTCAGACACACAGGTTTGCAGATATCAAGTGAAGGTGTTAAACCACTTAGAATTATGCAAAGTTTTGATCTAAAAACGTTTAATTTAAAGCCGTCAAGAACAGCCAGGAATAAAGTCTGACCTCTAGAAATGCTGAGAAAGTTGAATGTTATAGATGCGGGTTAACAAGAATATGTTAACATTTCAGTGCTTCTAAAAAAGCATTTAAAAAAATAAAAGAAGCAGATCTGGTAAAATAAAAATAAACAAAATAAGTTTATCATATTGGGACAGATAAGTACATTAGTTTAATCTACTGTAACTATGTCTTAGTTTTTCATATGCTAATATTCTAATAGAAAAAAACATTCAAATCATTTAAAGGAAAAAAGAAACAAATAATAATTACATATTGTAAGCTGATCAGCTTTTATGTAATCAGTCTGAAGCCTATGTACATGTCTGCCTGTCTTTTTTGTGCAGCAGAACTCTCTAACTTATTCATAAGTTTACGATAAGTTGTACTTCTTTCATCAGCTAAATACAGTCCCTGTTCAGTAATGGGAGAATAAATCACAGATAAGAAATCGAAAAAGTGATAAGATAAGATAGGATTAGATAGGATAAGACAAGATAAGATAAGTTAAGATAAGATAAGATAAGATAAGATAAGCTCCACGACTCCAACGTGTTAAAATGGCCATTGTGTGTGTGTGTGTGTGAGTGCCCCACAATAAATGGGCATCCTGTCCAGGTTGTACCTTGCCCTGTGCCCCTGTTCAGGATAAGGGGTATAGACGATTTTGAATGAATAAATGTCATTTATATAAAAATCTTCAAATGTTCTTCTTAATCATATCCACAAGGTGTCAGTGTTGTACAGTATTATTTATGCTTTAAGGTTCACACTGTTGTTTTCTGATGTGTAGCTTTACTCATTGATCTTATGTTTACTTGTAGCATTATTGCCTGTATGTGTGGCCTGTGAAAATGTTAGGGCACCATGGTGGCTCAGAAGGTAGCAGTTCCACCTTGAAGCCCCTGGTATAATAATTTTTTGTCTTGTTCAAAATGTACCCTAAACATATGCTTAATGAATAAATTATTTAGAACTGGTTGCCTGAAAAAAGAATGAGAAAAAAGGAATTTCCAGTATGACAAATAAGGTGAACATGGAATGACATGATAAAGGCAATCCAAATGGCTGACAGTTTTTGCTGCTAAATGTTTGAACATTTGTGCAGAACAGCAATAAATAAATCATTTACAGTTAATAAGGTTAATTCATTAATATTTGCTAGGGTTGAACATATCTTTATAGTATTTGATTTCATATTAATGAATTGAGATCACTAATTCACACTAAACATCCCAGGTATACAGGTTTGTATGCTGGAGCCATGTCTAAATGCTCCAGTCAGTATGCTACCCACTTTATGTCTGAAACCCTGGCCTCCCAGGAACTCGTTTAACCCCCTAAACATGTGAAAATGGCTTGGAGTGAAGTCGGGACTTTATGCGGAATGTGGCAATAACTCCCAGCTAAGTTCCTATAATGTGCAAGTGGTGTTTGTGAATGATTATGTGTACAGTTCCTAAAGACAGATGCATCTCTTCCGCAACTTCTATCCATTTTAAAGATCATGCATTCTACTTGCTGAATGTATGGCCTTCTTCAAAATCAGTTGCACCATACAGATGTTTTATGGAGGCTAAGTGCCTTATCACCATACTGTGCTTAAAGTCAATAAGTCTTACACTTTCATTCACAAGAAATTTCATCAAATGTATCCTGGATTGACTTGAATGCCCCCCTTATAGTTTTTCCAGCTTTCTACCACCTCCCAGAAACATCCTGGAACATGGACTAAAATAAATGTCCCCTAATTCTTAATATATATATATATATATATCAGTGTGTGTAGCCTTAGGATGGACTAGCTTCTAATCCAGATGATGAGCCTTGCACCCTATGAGACGCTATGGATCCACCACAACATTCTGCTGTACTGTACTGTAGGTACTCATAAAATCAAGGTCTTCCTGTCATCCTATTGCCTCACCTTCTCGTTTGAAAATCTCATGAATGGCAGGAATGGTAGTCTTTTCTGATGCTTATAGTACAATAAATGTTTTTATTAGGCTAAAGCTTTACACCGGCAATAACTCCTCATATGGTGGATAAAAATTTGTGATGCACATGCCCTTATACAGTGACTTTTCAAGGTGACGATGAATAGCTGTCCAGCCACATTCACATTTGACTAGAAATATAGAGTCACTACTAGCAGCATTACTTATGGCCAAATGGAATAATTTATGAGAATAAATATTCAAGCAATTAATTATAATACCGTTCTGGAAAGATTGAATTAGTGAAGAAAATGAGTAATAAATCTTTAGGAAAAATAGGATGAAATAATAATTAGATGACCTTTATGTGTTTATGAAAATATGAATTTTTGTACTTTATTTATTTAACAGTTCCTTTTTTGATATCAAGGCACAAAGAGTATTCCATATTGAGGCATCTGTTTTGATTTGTCTAGTAGTGCTTGCTGATGGTCGTTTTAATTCTGCACATAAGCAGCGAGACAGGGGATGTTTGATGACTTAGTTTATTGTATTGGCCATGTAGAACGCAGTTCTAATTAAATGGTTTGAACCATAGAGAATAACACCATCCATCACCAAAGATTTGAAGTCAAAATATGCCTGGCAAATACAATGTGAATGGGACTCGATGTGAGACACCATCAACCTGATTCATGCAATTCACAACGTTGAAGGCTAGAAGGAATATAAAATGCATGTGTCCAATTAAATGGTCAGTTCACCTGTCTAGTCTCCTATACAGCAGAGCAGCAGGTGTGTGGAGCTGTGAATTAAAACCTTGACAAAAAGGTGAGATGTACAGTAGCTACTCTTCTTGGAAAACCAGAAAGCTCTTGATGTCAAGTCATTGTCTTCAGAGTACTAGAAGGTTATATGTATTTCTAAGGGAAGGTGGATCCTCGATAACATGATCATGGTTTGATCAATGAATAAATGAAAGATTTTTTTTTCTATATTAGACCACAAGGTACACAAAGATCCGAATGTCATATATAGTTGGCATCTCCATTTTGTAACAAGCATGTTATTTATTTGTTGGGGAGATGTGGCTGCTATACTCATAAAAAAATAGAATAGTTGAATAGTTATTTCAGTAGTTATCTAGTGACATCTGGTTAGAATATTAGATGTGAGGCTAAACACTAGCTCCATAATGAATGAATTAGGAGTGATAATAAGATGACCTAACATGCTAAACAGAAGAGTTGATATACTTTATTTGTGCAATGTGTGCCTATTATACTAAGTAATCGAGAGGAAAAAGGATTATAGAGTAAATAATCCACCAAATTGTTGTTCAAACTTTATTTCCCATGATGCTTCTCAATTACTGATGATGATGTTTTATGGATACAGTATGTCAGTGATAAATGGGTTCGAATGCAGATCAAATAAGGGACATATTAATCTTTGCAATTTCCTGAAATTGTAAGTGAACATATCAGCTCGAGCCTTCCTACTTTATACTATTCTGTGGATGAGGGGTGTGCAATTCAAACCGGGACTTGATGAAGTTTCTTGTGAATGAAAGTGTAAAACTCATCAATACACATACACACACTCAGACACTCATTCACACACTGCAGGCAATTTGGGAACGCCTATCCTACTGTGGATGTTTAATGTCTTTGGACTGTGGGAGGAAACCGAAGTACCCGGAGGAAACCCACCAAGCACGGGGAGAGCATGGCCGGGAATCGAACTGAACCCTGGAAAAGCAAGGCGACAGTTTTATTAAAAAAAAACAGTAAAACACATAGTGGCTAAAATAATGGCTGAACTGTAACTACAGGAGTTCCTGGGATGCCAGCATTTCAGAGTCAGGCAGTCTGATCACGGCTCTGGCGTACTGAGTAAACTTTTTCCCTTGATCCAGGCCCTAGTAAAAAACTGGGATAAGTGTAGCAGGAGATTTTATAGAAAAATAAAGGAATAAAGGCAGTGTTCTGTTATTCTGCACGATCAAAAGTCCTGGCCTGACTTACCACAAGTGGACATTTGTCAGCAGCAAATGAGATACTAACGCTAAAAATGAAATGTTATTCTGGTGTCTGTGAAAGACAGGATAAATTTCCTCCCCTACGGCATTTATACCAGCCGTTTGACAAGTTAATGGTTCTGGCTGTATAATGAGCTACTACACTACTTGAAACCTGAAAAGGTAAGAATTAGCTTCAGCTTACAAAAAAAAGTTTTTTTCTCTCAATGGATGTCCTGAAGAACTTGCAAGGTGGAACTTTGCAGACTACGCAGCATTCCTTTTTCTCTCCCGCTCCTCTGGTCAACATGACACTCAAGTATTTACCTTCTAGAGTTGGTAGTGATTTTTTAATTTCCTTTCTACAACCATGTGATAAGCAGATCCATCTCCGGTTTTATTCAATAGCTGCAATTTTACTGCTGGGCTTAATAGGTGGCAATTAGTCTGATAACACCATAAAGACTACAGTTATTAAATGATTATTACATTCTCAAAAAACAAAAAAAAAAAGAAAACACGAATAAACAGGGTGAAACAAACAAGTCAGTTAGTAATTAAGTCATGTGCAGTACTTGTGCGATTGGCTTATTTTTCAGAACCAGATTTCTTTCATTAAGTTAAGTGTTGCCTTTACAATTCATATTATTAAATGTATTTATTTATTTGAATTCTTATTCAGGCAGGATCATGAGGGATCAAGTAAATGTCCAGGAATTTTAATTGTTTTCTTGTTTTCTTCAGAACTAGAATCAGACTTGGGCAGTGGAAAAATGGGAATGGGAAACAATTTATTTATTTATTTATTATTATTATTATTATTATTATTATTATTATTATTATTATTTATTCACCCATCCATCCATCCATCTATACCATTTATCTTGTATGGGTTCAAAGGGGGACTGGAACCTATCCCCTAGAAAAGTTATGTACTGTACAAGGCAGCGTACACCCTGGATAGGGCATCAACTCATCACAGGGCACAAGCACACACAAACACACCCTTATACACCCAATCGTACATTACGGAAACATCATCCAATTCTGCATGTCTTTGGAATGTGATAAGAAACCTATGTACCCAAACTAAACTCACCAAGCATAAGGAGAAAATGTAAACTCCGTGTACACAGGGTCAGAGGTGAGATTCGACCCCAAAACCCTGGAGACAGTGCAACAACAAAACTATTAGTATTATTATTGTTATTATCACTCACTTATCGTCTATACCACTTAATCCTGTGTACAGGAGTTGCTGGGTCTTGGAGCCTATCCCAGGAGACTTAGAGCACGAGGCGGGGTACACATTGGACAGAGTGCCAATCCATTGCAGGGCACACACATATACACACACTCACACACTACAGGCAATTTGGTAACACCAATTTGCCTAATCTGCATGTCTTTGGACTGTGGGAGGAAACCCACCAGGCACGGGGAGAACATGCAAACTTCATGCACACAGAGGCAGGGATCAAACCTGCCTGGAAAATGGACCCGGACCTGGGAGGTGCAAGGTAACAGTGCTAACCACTAAGCAACCATGCTGCCTATTATTATTATTATTGCAATATATTATTTTTATTAATAATTCTAGAAATTTGTATTCATCAGAAGAAGTGAGCTACACCGTCAGAGATCCAGCGCTTTCACTGTTGTCTTTTCTAATGCTACATTTCTCTCTGTATCATGGCCCTGGCTTTCTTTTTCCTGAGCTTCTTGTATCAAAGTACATCATAGACAGATCTTTTAGCTTTTCATCTACCATTAAGAAGCACACAGCAGCTATCTCTACAACCTATTGTCTGCTCTTAAAAGACTGTCTGTTGAGTTTCAAAAAGCAGGCAGTAAAAGTGCAGACAAATATCATTCTTAAGCATTATGTATGAAATCGGCAACAGTGTCTCTAACCAGTCCATCTCTGGACAGGCTCGAAAAGATAGAGGAATAAGTTTAGTGGTTACGGTATATAAGAAGTTATTGAGATACAGAAAGAGCACAGACTAAAGCTGCTCATCAAAGAGAATCACAGACAAAACATCTCTCACCTTGTCATAAACAAATCTGCATTATTTAGGCTTGTTTTTTTTATCCTTCAGTTGTTGTGTCTGTGTGGTGTGTTGGTCCAAACTGCATGACCTGAAGACTTTTGAGAATGAAACATACGTGCATGAGCGTGCATTAGTGTGAGACGGAGCAAATAAAGATTGACAAATGAGTAGATTACATACTCGGTTCGATGTGTTAAGCTTTATGTGGAATTTTATCTGCTCCCAAAAAACAGGTGTAAATTAGCGTGTTGCTTGGAGCTTAATAGACAGCGCTGCTGGGTGCAACGTGCCAGGTGTGATCGCAGTGTGGAAATCATCCAAACCAGGATTATCCATCTCGCCTGAAGATTTGTGCATGTGCAATGCCTATTAATGTTGTGAAAAAAAAAATACTAGAAAAGAGTTTTTACCTCATTTCTAAAAAAATTAATTTATGTTAACTTGGACCTGTGAAAAGTTCAGAAATAAAACCTGCTGTATTCAATAATACATCACACATAATAAGCCTAATATTTGACGAGTTCATAAAATTAATGTGTACTCATGGGGACATTTGGTGCTGTCCATAATGAGTATTTAAATACACTTTAAAAACTCTCTTTTTTATTTTATTGCTTGCATGTGGTGCCTCAGGACATTAAAAAAGATTTTTTAATGTAGTTGCAAGAAGATTTGCATTAAATTTAGTCTTTAATCCATTGTTTGAAAGCACTGGTTTAACATAGTGGAACATAACAGAGTGGAAATACATAGGCACGATTAGCAGTGCTTTCAGGAAAAATAGGCTTTGTGGGTAATCATCATGAAAAGTTAGACTTTAACAGGTTTTAAATAGTGTCTGAAAAGCAAATCTTGGGTTTACATACAGTATATTAATGCACTCCTAATAAATAAATAAATAAATAATAATAAAAAGTGATTCACAGGGACTTGAAATGCAAATGCTCAACATGATTAGACCTACTGTATACTACAGTGCTGCTATTTAGTGAAATCAAACATAAATTCATTGACATTGTGATGCTTTCTTTAAGCCACCGTTTGGAAGAATTTAGTGTCAGTGATTGTTAGTCAGTAGAATTACACAACATTATAGGCTGTAATATGATGTAAAACAAGGTCAGGGTTTTATCATGTTT
Organism: Clarias gariepinus; assembly: GCF_024256425.1. Classification (NCBI taxonomy): domain Eukaryota; kingdom Metazoa; phylum Chordata; class Actinopteri; order Siluriformes; family Clariidae; genus Clarias; species Clarias gariepinus. Next base: position 11,794,511 of record NC_071122.1, read on the forward strand.
TAATTCCTTACATAGATAAAGTATAAACGTATAGGAGTGAATCTAATTTTTTTTCCCAATATATATATACATTTTTGAGCGAGAGAGAGGGAGGGAGAGAGAGAAAGAGAGAGGAGTAGGACTTTGATAAAAAGTGCCAAAATGTAAATTCAGGGTTTTATTAAAGGAATCGCAAACGGAACAGAATAGACATGGTGCATTTCCAAAAAAAGTGACATGGGACTTCAACAGCTTGCTAATGAAATGCAAGGAAACAAGAACATATACACAGTTATTAATTACAGTTATAATATACAGTTATTAATTAGTGAAACACAAAACAGGTGAAGATCTTTACTGTGAGGCATGACCAGGTCATGTGATTTGCAGGGTTGCTGGGAAGTCTGTAGTAGTCATTTGTAAAACCTAAAATCAATAATGATGTGATACTTTCTGCATGTCTTTGGACTGGGAGGAAACCTGTATACCCAGCAACTTACTAAGCATAAGGAGAAACTGCAAATTCCATATACACAGGGTAAGAGAAGAGATTTGAACCCCAAACCCTTGAGACAGGGTAAAAGATTCTATACAGTGGGTTGTAGCATGCACTTCTAGGATCTATTAACATTGTCTAAAGCAAAAAGAAAAAAAAAGAAAGAATTCCAGCTAAATCTGACTACATCACAGTGCACATTTCCAACAACAAGAAATACATCTGGGGCTTGGTTATTGGTATTTTGATCCGATGCAGACAGAGATTCTGTTGGATGTGTTGTCTCATACATATGCAGTTTTTAATATTGTAGACACACAGCTGTGTTTTTATCAATTACAGGTTACTGCCCTTTATGAGTAATGGTCGACCCATATCCCTGCTGCATTGATGATTTAAATAAGGCAGGAAAATCCATAATTTTGTGATTATTGTCTTAGTTTGTTATTATAAAAACTATTCACAGATGCAAAGCTGTGGTGTGAGCTGATCAATGTAATGATATGACTATTTATCACCCCAGTGAAAGATTAGTGTATATTTTATGTGCTAGGTGGACATAGACATAAAATATAGTATTTTATAGTACAATGTAGACCTGGACATGTTTAAAGCAGTACAGAAACATTAAATTAGGAACAGGCAGAGCTAGATTGTCTGGCAAAAAAAGGTCTCAATGTAAAGTGTTTCAACCTCAATTGAACCTCAAATTTGATCATCCTCAAACTAGCAGTCAGACACTACTGTACACAGGCTGCACTGTATATGTGGGGTTCTGTCCTGTATCCTTAGCACTGGCATTTTCTCTGAAGGAGTTTTATGAGCCAGAGCTCCATTCAAGTGCAGAGCTGAGTATGTCTTGTTAGATAATCCGTGCACAGTGATTTCTGACTGTCCCGGGCTTTGAACTTTGAGAAAAAAAAAAGGTTAACTGGTTTAACTGCTCAGCTGCCATTACCTGTTATAGTAGACCTACATGCGTTACATAAAAGAACGCATCATGCATATCTGATTGTCAGAATGTTTCATTAGTAGTAATAAATTATGATATAAAAAAAATAATTATAAATGTAGATACATATTTGATGGCTCTATTAGACTTCATGACCAGATGCTGCCGTTCCAAAATCAGCAGTATGAATGTATGCAAATCTGACAATGATCAAAGCACAGTCTCTTACTGGATCCTTAAAAATGGTCTCCAGTGAAAAGTGTATCAATCTTTCTAACGAGCATGAAGAAAAGTCATGCCCCGAGGAACACTGTGGAAATCTTATAGACGACAAACGGCTGGCAGTGCTAATTGCCCTTCGAGAGCTGACAGAATACATTCGTTTCTAGTCTGGGGAAACTGCTGTGATGCTTTTGGGAGATGAAATACGGAGTGAAATGTTCATATTTAACTTTCAGAGGGAGAAAATGTGATGGCTTTAAATAGGCTAATAAGGGTCTAAAATCAATCCAAACTTTCAGCTTCAATCATTTAAAAAGTTCCTAATAGGGTCTTGATAGGGTTATATTGTTAGAAATGAGCAATTAAAATGCTTAAGACCTTAATTTCATGGTTAACGGTTCTTAAGAGTTCTTTGCAGTTTGAAGGACGATGCAAATGCAGATAATATGACAAAAATATTTTAAGGGTTCAGCTTCCTCACAGCCAAAAACGTAATAAAAATCAGGGACCAAAAGAACATACATTGACCAGTCACTTCATTAGGTACAACTTACTCGTAATTGATTGCCTCCTGAACTGCTTTAATTATTTGTGACACAGATTCAGCAAAGTGTTTAAGCTGTAGGTTTGTCATCCGCACATTCATGATGTCAATTCCTCATTCCATTTTATTCCAAATGTGCTCTATTGGATTAAGATCTGCTGATTGTGGCTGCCATTTGAGTACAGTGAACTCATTGTCATGTTCATGAAACCAGATGGAACTGAATTTAGTGTTGTGACATGGCGCAATATCTTGTGGTCATAAAGGGATGGACATGGTTAACAACAATACTCAGGTAGGCTGTGGACGTAAAAACAATGCTCAAGTGGTACTATGGGGCCCAAAGTGTGCTAGGAAAATAAACCCAGGCCATTACACCAGGAGCAGCAGCCTTTTTCAATGTTCTGTTGTCCAATTTTGGTGAGACCATGTGAATTTGGTAAGCCATGTGGCATCATTTTCCCATTCTTAGCAGGCAGGAGTGGTACCTGGTGTGGTCTTCTGCTGCTGAATCCATCTGCTTCAAAGCTGTTCATTCAGTGATGCGCTTTAGCATAACTTGGTTGTAAAAAGGTGTTATTTGAGGTATTGTTCCCTTTCTATGAGCTTGAACCAGTCTGGCCATTTTCCCATGACCTCTGGCATCAGCATGGCATTTTCACCCAGAGAACTGCCACTCACAGGATATTTTCTCCTTTTTAGACCATTCCCAGTAAACCATAGAGACGGTTGTGCACAATCATAGTAAATCAGCAGTTTTGGAAACACTCAGAACAGTCAATCTGAAGCCAACAACCATTGAAAGTCATGTAAATCATCTTCCTTCCCTCATTCTGATTCTTGGCTTAAACATTAAACAGAATAACTTGACCATGTCTAAAAGGCATTGAATGAGGCCAGTGAGTGTCATATATGCTTTAACTCCTTGGACAAAACTTTATGGCATTTATGGCCCAATAATTGTTACCCATTATTATCTATTGCATATTACAATAGTGAAGTCTACATCAAGCAAATCAGATTGCATTCTGTGTTACAGCACATATAGTACTTTTCTTCATATAGTAAGAAGCTCTGGAGTTAGCAAGCTAGTTGTTATGACTACATTTGTTATGACTACATAAAAATAATAGATAATGTGCAATACAAATCAGCCACTTGTGTTGCATGGGTGTTGCTTGGCCTTGAGTGCCGAGAGGAAGGTGAAATGAGTTGCATGGTGTTTCAGTCTTTAATTTCATGTACTGTACAATGGTTTCCAAGAACACTGCAGATTAGCTCACGATTCGATTGCAGCTAATAAAGCAATAATACTTTAAACAAGCACTTTATTAGAAACACTGTACTTAAAGGTTAGGGTCTCCCTTTGATCTCAAAAAGCCTTAATCCTTCAAAGCATGGATTAAGTTGGAATTTTTTTTTGACAGTCTGAGCAATTTTGACATGATTACATCACACTGGTCCTGCAGTTGTTGCTTTCATGCTACAAATCTACTGTTTTACCGCATCCCAGATCTGGTGACTGGGAAGGTCGCTGATGAACTTTGAACTCTTTGTCAAGTTCATGACACCAGTTTGAGATGACTTTTGCTTTGTGACATTATCATGCATTATCATTAACAGATGGGAAAATAAACATCAAGGGATGCACATGGTCAGGAACAACACTTAAATACACTGACTTGACCATTCAAGTGGAGACTGACTGACAAAATACTGACAAGAGTAAATCTGATATGGCCTTCTGATGTTGTATCCTTTTTGTGTCAAGATTCAATGTTGTGATGTGTTCTGAGATTTTTTCTTCTTTTAGCTTAAACTAGTCCGGCCATTCTTCATTGACCTCTCTCATCAACAAAGCATCTTCATCTGTAGACCTGCCGCTCACTGGATGTTTTTTTTGTGCGTGAAAATTGCATGAGATACAGAGTTATGGAAATACTCAAACCAGTCCAGACATCAACAATCATGCAACGGTCAAAATCATTAAGATCACATCTTTTGATTTCTTTTGATGGTTGACATAAATCTAAAGCTACTGGTGCATATCTACATAATCTTTTAACAATAGTAATTGTCGCAAAGATGATTTACAGCATAAAAAATATGGAAGTGAGATTAAGTTGTCTAAATTAGAATTATTAGATTGTCCCTGATGAGCAAGCTGAGAGTGACGGTGACAAGGAAAAAATAATTTCACTGCGCTGTATGGTACATTTGACAATTATTATTATTATTATTATTATTATTATTATTATTATTAACTGAAAGAAACCTTGAGAGGAGCCAGATTCCACAGGGAACATGTTTTTAAACTTCATTTGAGTGATATCTAACAGGGATTGATTTGTACTTGTACTGCATGTTAGGAGGCTAGAAGTTCAGTATACCAGGAAAGGTGTTGAAGTTAATATGAAGTCCACTTATTGGTTGCTCAGGTACAAACCTGTTGGTGAGAATTTCAAATAGCAAATTTCCTCAACTATTCAGCAGCTGCAAAAACTGTCTGCGCCAGCTGAATCCAAGACCATCTTAATGGTCAAGTCGAACCATTCCTAGTCATCACACATATCCCAAGCAGACCACAAGGGCCATTCCTGAGCAGTGAGCCAGAGACCTTTATTCAACAAGATCTCCAGTAGAATCTAAGAACCAGGAGGTGACATACCGGTCTGGAAGGCAAAGCAGGTCTAGATCACTGGTTTATCCTGGTTTAGTAAAAAACAAAAGTTGCCCATACAGGGAATAAAATGTGGCACAATTGCCACTCTAGAGGCTAGAGGACACCCTATACTCAGTCTCATAATGAATAAGGTCAATGTACAGTACATTTAGTGCAGAGAACACAGAGAATATTCTCTATATGTTAAATACTAGAGATTTTGTTTTATACTAAACCATGATTGATATGTTTACAGAAATCTTAGACTTGTTTGATAGCTTCTTGGTTTTCATAATGCTACAGTATTTGTTCATATGTTTTCTCTAAACCCTCTAGGTGCGTTAATATTGTGATCAGGAATAAATAAAAAAGAAAATAGGTAAAACAATGTCAAATCAACTTTTGAGTTGTGAGGGGAAAAATGATCAGGACGAATAAGACAGGGTTATAAATACATATATCTTACAGTATATATGATTATGAGGTAGTTTCAACTTTCTCTTAACACTCCTGACAGGTTCTTGAGAGGCTTATATGGGCAATTAAAACTGTAATTTCATGGTTAATGGTTTCTATTAAGAACCAAGCCAACACAGCTATTATAATAATATTCATAACTTTAGAAGCTATCCCAACGTCTCACAATCTGGGGACATTCAGTTTAAATCCTTAAAATACAGATTATGGTGGTCAGTGTGTCTTTTTGACAAGATGTCTTTTTAAGAAGTGATGAAAAGTACAATACACACTACTACTGCCTACTGATTAAGATTAGGGGCATTGTGTGATTCTGCTCTTATCTATGTGACAATTTAATGAAGTCTTTTCTACTTCTATCTGTGAAACAAAATGGTGTAATATATATCAAACGACAGGTTATTTTATAATACGGACAAATCAAAGCTTAAACATGACAGTTCTGATGTCCGTCATTAGCATCGCTGGTTAAATCTGTCTTGAGCCTGAAAGGTCAGGTGATGTGGCGCGCTCATCTGAATGCACAGACACTCTGTTAACACAAATATCACCATCATCATATGTCAACAGAAGCGATAGCTGGATGTAACAAAGTCCTGTCGTGCAGAATGTCATTATATTACCTGATTAACACATGTCTGTCAAGATGACCTGCATAGTGGGGTGACTGTGACTATAAAGAACAAGATGTTGGATTTTGTGGAATGACATTTTTCTGCCCTCTGCACGACAAATGTCAAGATTGTAATTTTATTATAGTGACCTCTAGGGTTCACGCAGAAAGAAGTAGCTGATTGGATGCGACCTGTCTAATTCCAGGTCTCAGGGATTACTTTTAACACCTTCCAGACTAGAATTACTGTATCTTAAAAGATTAATTCTTGTCCCACATCATTTTTTGCCTCACTTACCCCTCTCTCTCCTTTGCCTCACTTACTCTTTCTAAGACATAGACAAAAAAGGTTAAGTGTTTGGCTTCTGTTCGTCTTGAATAATTTCCATACACTAACACTCATTAGTCATGTTAATGGGAACACCTGTATCCTTGTTCATTTATTAATTAATCATGTGCAAGCCGTGCAATGCATAAAATCATCAAAATACAGGTCAAGATCTTCCATTAATGTTCACATCAAACATTACAAAGCGACAAATACGATTTCACTTACTTTGACCGTGGCATGGTTATTGATGCCAGATGTACTGTACTGTAGATGTAAATTTTATTATGGCACATAGTTTAGTTTATTATGGTAAACTATAATACATTCCATAGCATACCATAGTATTAACATGGTACTTCATATCATTCATAGAATTCATAGAGTATGGGGTAGATACTGTGGCACTTCAGTGGTTACCGTGATGGTACTATGGTATATACCAATGTACTGTGGTAGCACTGTGGTTTGTATCACATTACTTCTGTGAATAGTTCAGTGTATAGTAGTATGTACTAATTTACTTTTGTACATGTTACATACATAGTGTGGTACTATGGTAAATGTTAACATCTTTTCTTATACTATAGTACATATACTATTGTAATTAAGTACAGTATGTACCAAGGAAGAACCATGTACTCTAGTGTGGTACATGTACTATAATCAGCAAATAAGTACCATCCACTTCTATCAGAACAGTATTAGAAAAGAAAAAATGTTTAGATTGTTTGCTTCATGAATCTGCATGATTTTATGCATTGCACTATTGTCCAATGACTGCCGATAGGATAATTGCATGAAGGAACAGGTACAGAGGTGTTGCTATTTAAGGACATCAGTTTCTCTAGCCATGGCAGTAATTTATTTTAAATAATCATGGAATGTGAATACGTGTTTGTTTTCTAATCAGGGCATAATACACAACAGAGAGCGTAATTGGTGACATTCCACTTTCCACATGTGCTTCACCAGAATCTTTCCGCTTCCAATGTAAAGTCAATATGGCTCATGCATTAACTTCACCTGAAAGTTAGGGATTAAGAAGCTGTGTTAATAGTCTGCTAGTCATTGCTAATTCTCTGCAAAGGAAGTCTCAATATTGCATGTTCTCATTTCCTCTCATAAAAAAAAGACTGTATTTAGATCACATTGTTTGAGTATGTACTGCATCGTGCTCCCCAATTAACCACTAACCAATCTGTTACATTATGGATTTTAAAGCAGCAAATGTGCTAGATGAAAGTAAATCAAATTCATATGATGAGATATATGTTGCGTATCATCTTACACTATTTGGAACTGACCAGCAAGGATTTGGCCAGCAAGTTTTATACTTGATCTTTCCACCTAGAAAACCTTAAACCTCAGTTACTATATTTTTAGGTACAATAACTTTGACAATGATGGATTGTGAGTTTTTCCCAGTATAATGAATTTTGACAATTTTACTCTGTGCTTCATTGTCCCTGGACTTCACTTTAAAAACCGTATATAACGTTATTAACTATGTGTAATACAGCCCTATTCACCTTAAATGCTGTTATTTAATCAGTGAGTGACAGTAATTAAGGTCTATTGTTTCAGTGTTGTACAATTGCTTTGGCACTAGTTTCAGTTTCACTTGTTTTGATGTCATTTTTCAAAACTTTTCAAATTTTTTCCAGTTGTTTAGAGAAGCTTCATATAAACCAAAGACCATTTGTTCATTGAACTGAAATCGGCAGTTGAAAATGACACATCTTAATATCAAAGTACGACCATTTCAAAATGCAATTTGAACATTGCATTAGAGATGACAGTCTCTTCATGTCATTACCGTGATCTAATTATCAGCTCATACTGTACAACTGCTCCAAATGATAACTGACTGTGGCATTCCTCTTGAAGCATAGTTTTATGGAAACTGAGAAACAATAACCCATGTTCACGTCATGAATGCTTTAGGATAATGAGACTCACTGACAACATTCCGCTATTGATGATTGATTTCACCTAGTGGTATGAATATAAATAAATAGTATACACATCAATATAGTGATTCTGTGACATGGAGCAGGCAGGTGTTCAATCAGGATGAGGAATATGTGGTGGTTACAAGCACCATGAGGTGGTCATGGGCCTTAGAGGAGGGCTTGGGCTTCACTAGGGAGGTGGCAATGGGCCCTGTTTAAAAAGTGTGGGGTAACGTGGTCTAGGACAAGGCCATGGACCAAAACAGTGGCAGCAACAGCGAGAGATCAGAGCAATGGTTGTAGACCATGTTATATATCATGGTTTGACAATGAGTGATGCAGCTAAAATGATTCTACCAAACCTCAGATCAACTAAATCATCAGAACCTTCCACAATCAGAAGGGTTAAGACTTCAGCATACATTAAAGTGAAGATGACAGTACTGTAGACCACTCTTACTGAGCCCAGAGCACATAGCAGGTTTTGTGATTATGTAAATATGTTCTACAGGTTGAAGTTATGTTTCTCTTGTAATTTTTCCTATAGGACTGATGAACAAGAGCAGGCTATGGTCGACTTGGTCCGGGGAAGACATGACATTTGACTCACAGGAATCAGATTGTCAGCCTGGACCAGCCTTATGTTTGCCAACCATTGCACACATGGTGAAAAGCCATCAAATGTCCCCAAACAGCTATACCTTTTAAGAGAAAAACAGACAAGCAAATGTAAAGCAAATGAGGCCAACATCACCAACTATGGTTACTGTATACCAGAAGATGGTGTGGTGGGATGCACACTTTGTATTTGCACATACAATGCAAAGCTTCTTGTATCATTCCTTGTTGAGCTCGCCGTGAAATATGGTTTTGTGTGGTACCAACGAGTACTTGATCCCATACTCTCCTTTTCTTAAAATTTGTTCTCATTTGCTAAACATTTTGGAAAGAACCTTTTTCGGGCATGGACAATCCAGTCCTGATATTGGTCTGGTGTAAAGTCTTTGCATTCCTTATACAGTACATAGGCTAAAAAAAGGTCACTTGTTGATGTGAGTGCTTACCATACACTTTCCACAGCCATGTGGAGAAAAATTCTATTTATTTTTATTTTGTAGATAATATGTATTACATATTCGGTGTTACAATATCTAATGGTTGGATGAACAACTAAACAGTTGAAACTATTGGTATTGTGTGCATGGGTGATCTATAGAAATGTCTCAATGATTCTGTAAGTACAAGGTTTCTCTAAAAATAGGAATGCAAACTGCAATGTTTTGGATAGCCCCTGTTAAAAGTGGCCAATGTGGTAAATGAAGGGAGGCTCAAAATCAAAAGTACCAGTCAGTATCTGGTGTGGCCACCAGCTGCTTGAAGTACTGCAGTGCATCTCCTCCTCATGGACTGCCTATTGCGGACAGTCTGAGCACTGATGGAGGGATTGTGTGTTCCTGGTGTGACTCGGGCAGTTGTTGTGACCATCCTGTACCTGTCACACAGGTGTGATATTCGGATGTACCGATCCTGTGCAGGTGTTGTTACACGTGGTCTTCCACTGCGAGGATGATCAGCTGTCCTTCCTGTCTCCCTGTAGTTTTAGGCGTCTCACAGTGCGGACATGGCAATTTATTGCCCTAGCCACATCAGCAGTCCTCATGCCTCCCTGCAGCATGCCTAATGCACGTTCACGCAGATGAGCAGGGACCCTGGGCATCTTTCTTTGGGTGTTTTTCACAGTCGGTAGACAAGTCTCTTTAGTGTCCTGCGTTTTTAGAACTGTGACCTTAAATGCCTACTTTCTGTAAGCTGTTAAGGTCTTAACGACCATTCCACAGGTGCATGTTAATTAATTGATTATGGTTAATTGAACACGCATGAAAAACATTGTTTAAACCCTTTACAATGAAGATCTGTAAAGTTATTTGAATTTTTACAACATTATTGTTGAAATACACAGTCCTGAAAAAGGGACGTTTCTTTTTTTGTTGAGTATATTTATTTGTAAATTTTTGATCATATTTGAAATAACTGTTAAAATACTTCAAATGAAATACATAGCAGTGATAGCCTGTCCTTTACTCTGAAGCTCATGTTGTTTTGCTTTATATGTTTCATTTTATGTTCTCTTTTGATCTCTGATGAAAGGAAAGAATTTTCAGTTGAAATTTCCTCCAGTTTATCTGCTTTCACTAGGACTGGGTCACTATGGTAGACGTTATAGAAGATTCTGTTGTAATTATTGCCACTCAGGTGGAATCATTCTTTAAAAAAAAAAAAGAAAAAAAAAAGAATGACCGTTGTACATGGTACACAGTAGCATTGTCACAAAACTCCCAGCTGTGCCTACTCACATACAGAAAGCTTTCTAAAAACATTGAAAAAAAAATCCTGAACGGTGTGATGCTTAGCTAAATGCTCAAAGTGCATTTGAAAGTTTTGGGATGAATTCTTCATACTTGGTGAAAAACCAGTTTAAAGGTCCCATGTTCTGCCTTCAAACTGCCTTCTGAGCCACAGCGCTCCAAAGAATAGCAGACCTAAGGAACAAGCTTGGAGGAATTTTGGGGGGGGGGGGGGATTTCTTATTTGAGGTTACTAAAATAAGAGGCTTTGACATCCCCCTTGATGAAGACTCTGGAGCTACTGGTCCTGGCACAGCTTCAGCCCTCGGTGAGCTCATCACTGGACCCACTTCAGTTTGCTTACCAGCCTGGCACTGGAGTAGAGGATGCCATCATTCACTTACTGCATTGTTCCCTCTCTCACCTAGGGACTACTGCACTGTAAAAAATGATTTTGGTGGGTGGTAAATACTACCCTTGCAAATAGTCTACCATTTACCTATTATTTTTGTCATCAAGTTTATTTATATAATAATGAGTAAAATTCACCCACAGTACCTAATTATTTATAGTAATAACTGCAACCTAAAAAAACATTGTAATATATACCCCAAAACATTGGCTCTGTTGTAAGCATGAGCTATTTAAGGCACATGTTCATTTTTCAAGCTTCTGGGCTGAAGGTAAGATAGGTTTGTGACATACTGTCTAATTATCATATTATGAAAGCAAAGGGTAACATTTATTCTTATCTTTTATAAGATTTGTGGTCATTGTTGTATGTTCGATGAGAAGTTCACATTTGTAGCTTTGTTTAGGCAAACATTTGTCATAACAAGCTAGCTTAGCTAATGTTAATGTACAGGAGAAAAAGTATTTTTCCCCGCATTAGTTAGGTATTAGTGGTACAAAAAAACAACAACACAATTTCAAACGTTTTACCGGGAATATAATATTGTCTCGTATTTTATGCCTGTAAAGTAATAAAGCACAATCCGTTTTAAGTTACTGAAACATTAGCTAGTAAGATAGCCAACTCTTATAGCTAACTACTGGATGTCTTATCCAAAGTCTAGGCCAACAGATAAAGTTAACGAAAAAGATAGAAATAACTTTAATTACAGAAAGATAACGTTTAAATATAAGTATTTGTGTTTTTTGCTGGTAAAACAAGAAGTTTGTTTTACCAGTTTGGAGTTAAGCTTTAGCTACAGCATTTAAAATATGCACTTGCCTGATATTAAAGATGTGTTTAAGAAATGTTTGTCACTCAAACTAATGTTATTTTTGTGTTGGAAAAATGATAGACATATTAACTTAATTGTAGTTAAATTTTTACTTCAGCAAGCGTGCATAAATTAAAACTACAATTGTCCAGTATATAATGCTAACAGTGGTGTTGTTGATATTAAGTTTAACATAGTGTTGAAATTTAGAACACTTGTTTTCTAAATTATGTCTTTAATCCATTTCTTCATTAAAATGAAAACGTTTGATACAAACTACTTAAAATTAGGGTAGTCACACAACATTTTCCTTTTGTAACATAAATATAACTGACTTTAAGATGTGCTTTTATGAGCTATAATTAGGTCAATGCCATATATGTGTTAATAATAAAGAATTGTTATAATCCTATGTTAAATGACATACTACAACTTTAAATGTTTATACAAGTGTGCATATGTCTGTCCGTAGGATTTGGATTTTCCTGCCATATAAATTGGACTCATTTGTCTGCATGAGGTGCATTTGTCTGCCTTTGACTGTTTAGGTAAACTCAGCTAAACTCCACACTGAATGGAATAGAGTGCTTCCTTGCTTTATGTTGGGGACAGTTACACAAGTACGGTTATTCAGTGTTATTCTCTTATTCTGCTATTTTTATAAAATATAGTTTTGGACCTCGTTTCTTTGTTATTTGATTATTTAATAAAAAAATATATATATATAATCATAATCTACTGTGTCGGGTGAACTTTTTAAATGAAGTTAAACTTTTCTGATAAAATTATGGCTAGTTAGTCATAAACTACCTATAGAATCTACCCAAAAAATGTGAGGTAACAATTTGCATTTAATTTGTTTGGGTACATTTCACCCCATATTTTTCGTAAAAAGTACCAAAATAAATTAGCTATAACATGCCAATTTAAAATAGGTAAAGCCTACTCATTGCATAAACATAATGTTACTTAATTTTAGTAAGTAATTCATCATGTGATGCAATGAGTAGGCTTTACCTAATTTTTAATTGGCATGTTATAGCTAATTTATTTTGGTACTTTTTACGAAAAATATGAGGTGAAATGTACCCAAACAAATTAAATGCAAATTGTTACCTCACATTTTTTGGGTAGATTCTATAGGTAGTTTTTTACAGTGTGGGAGCCCTGTGAGAATCATGTTCTTTGATTTGTTCAGTGCCTTCAACACCATCCTTCCCACAATCCAGAGGGACAAGCTGGAGTACACAGGAGTGAATCATCACCTCACAACATGGATACTGGATTATCTCACTAACTGACCACAGTACGTGAGATCTCAGGGCTGTGTGTCGGACATGGTGGTCTGCAGTACGGTGGCTCCACAGGGAACGGTTCTGGCCCCGTTCCTCTTCACCATATTCACTGCAGACTTCACTCACAACTCCACCAACTGCTTTCTGCAGAAGTTCTCCGATGACTCTGCAATAGTCGGCCTCATCACTGACGGGGATGACAGAGAGTACAGGGAACTTAACAAGGACTTTGTGGACTGGTGCCAAAGGAACTACCTCCAGATCAACACTGGAAAAAAACAAAGAGCTGGTGGTAGACTTCTGCAGGCACAAACATCCTCCACTACAACCACTGAACATCCAAGGTCATTAAGTCTGTGGAGAGTTATAGGTACCTTGGTGTTCATCTGAACAGTAAGGAAGGTGAACGTTTCTTAAAGAAAACCATAAATGGAGACGAGAAATGTATTCATCACTACGTGTCTGAGAGTAAACTGCAGAGTGAGGAATGGAAAACAACCTCAATCACCGACCAAGAAATAGTTCAAAAGTTAACCATCAGCTGGAAAATTGGTGCTTACAGTTTTAGGTTAGGTTCAATCATCAGTACTTGTTATAGTGAGATGATTATTGAAGAGCAGAGGCCTAAACTTTGGATTAAATGCAGAGGACTGCTATCCAAGGCCATTGTGATCTTACATGTCTGCACTAGTGATGGGTTGTTCATTCTTTTTAAACAAGTCTTTAACATGACTCAAAAGAACGAGTAGTCTCAGAGAGTGAAAAGTTCACTTAGATTAGTTTCTACTGGGCGTGCATGTGCGAAGCATTGCAAAATCTCCGTAGGTCATGTACAGGAAACAGAAATGAGTCGTTATCTTTGAGTCTTTTGATCCGTATCATTCGTTCGTTTGTCACATGACTCCCATAGGGCTATGCAGTGTATTACACAGGAAAGAGAATTGAACGGTTCTTCTCGTGAGTCTTCGAATCCAAGTCGTTCATTCTTTTGTCACGTGACTCCCATAGACACAATGCACTTAAACAGATTTAAAAGAATGACCGACTCAGACTAGAAGACTCATGAGAAGAACCGTTCTAATCTGTTTACTGTGTAATACACTGCATAGCGTCTATAAGAGTCATGTGACAAAAGAACGATCGACTCGGACCAGAAGATATGAGGGGTGAGCTGCTCATTTTGTTTATCATAATATGAACTTAGCTGCATTGTAATATTTTTATTGCTGGAACTATAGCCAAAATTGTGTTGGGGGTCTGTTTACTAAAAATGTAACATTTTATTTTATTTCGGATCAAAAGAACGAACTGAATGATTCAAAAAAAGATTCGTTCCTTTTTTCATGAATGAGATTCAAAGAAACAAGTTACTAAAATGATCTAAACTTCCCATCACTCGACTGCACACTTCAGCCCACACTGTTGACACTCTGCACTGAGGTCATCTTCTCCATCTGACTTTCACCTGTTTGAACCCCTTGAAAACAACACTATAAGGACGATGATTCACTTCTGATGAAGAAGTGAAGACAGCAGTGTGTGTCTGGCTTGTAGCGCAGTGTAAAATTTTTAATAAGGGAATATGAAAGGTCGTTGACATTAACATTTGGGTATTTGGCAGACGCTCTTATCCAGAGCGACTTACATTTTTATCTCATTACACATCTGAGCAGTTAAGGGTTAAGGGCCTTGCTCAAGGGCCCAACTTGGTGGTTGTGGGGTTTGAACTTGGGATCTTCCGAACTGTAGTCCAATGCCTTAACCACTAACCACTAAGCTACCCCTGGCCCGTTGACAGATAGACAAAATCTATTAAAAACCTATTATAAAAGAAGAGGTTTTAGAAATGAGGTATTTTTCATTTCTAAAAATTTATAAAATCTACAGCCAGAGTGTGGGTAATTTTTGACTCACCTTTATATATTTTAGCAAATCACACACAAAAAAAAACTTTAGCTGGCTTTGCACTGATTGGTTCACATGTCGAAATGAGTAACCTACCCATTATGTAGCAGTTCCTTTGCTTCACTTATATTTCATACTGTTCACATGTTGACCATGAAAAGAACAGACACGCATGTTCAAGCACTCACTAAGGCTGCTAGACGTATTCTTTATTGCATGAACTGCATGCTGCTTTAATTACCTTGGATTGAATAGGTTTCTAGTGCTTCTGTAAAGCTGTAAGTTTCATGGATTATATGTATGACTTGTATAGTGGCAGGTATTTAAGAACACCATGCTGGGTAAGAACTATTATTTTCCCTCACCTAACATGGTCTGTTAACCTTTTTTCCCCCCAATTTATTCCCGCTGACCTAGTACTGCTATCAGTAAAGTACCAGTGTATCTCATCTGTAGAAATAGTTTTGTTCGTGCAATGTGCATGTTCGCAATGTTGCACTTTCCACTCATTTCTAATGAAATTACTTTACTTAATGATAGTGTTCTGAATGCTCAGGATGATACACTCTATTAAATATGACCTCTATGAAGCAGGTTTATCCAGGCACATGTTTTGTAGGAAGATTATTTTGTAGATCTGCCTGCATCAGAGCACACGTTGCCGTCTGCATTGCTTTGATTGCCATCATTAATTGTGATATGTGTCCAGATGGCAGTGCTTTCACATTGTTTGCTTATTATGTTGACTATGCACTATTCTCATGTCACATAGTATGGCCTGTTGGCACAGGATGCATCCCTATTTGATACATATTTAATATATAAGAAGAATCGCTCGTTTTTTTCTTCCTTCCTTGCTTCCCAAAATTCACCTGAAACAAAGTACAAAGGAAGCAACTAAAATACTCAATGATATTTATTATACCTTCATAGATAAATAAAACAGTCTATTATCTGTAAAGATGGTGACTGGACTATCAGGCAACATGTCTACCTTTTTTGTTGTTGTTGTTGTAGAAAAACCAAAAATCGGATTAATAGTGTCATAACGATTCTGATTATCATAATGATTGTAGTCTCTGAAAGAATATGAGCCTGCCTTTCTTTATCATCAGCTTTTACATAATGGTGGTGGTTACATAATGGTCTTGTGCTTTGATATGATGCTTGAAACAGCGACAAGTCTGAAAAATAATAATCTCACAAAAGTGAAACAGAGAATAATTAATTGAATAAGCAGGAACTCACACCCACACTAATGAGTCATGTTGTTATCATACACATCATCATATCTCGCACACGCATTAACACACACACACACACACACACACACACACACACACATACATCAGGCAAAGGACACATGATAAATCCAATCACACATAATACACACTTATTTAGGGTTAAGGCACCCAAACAACTCTCTCTCTCTTTCTCTCACACACACACACCTTTATATAATTGAGGCAAACTTGGCAATAATAAGAATGGTTACTGTAAAAAAAAAGGAAAAAACTAAAAACATGCATAGGAAGACAAATACAAGCATGCAGTCACGAGATGAGAGCTGGAAGGAACAACAGATTGCCGAATGCAGCTTTCTTCACCACGTACAGTTGATAATTTGCTGTCATTTGGAAAAATACATTCTTAAATGAGACACACTAATCGTGAGTGAAACATCATTGAAGTCCATCAGTCACCACGAATGCTGCTACATGGATTAAGCACTATATTATTTCTAACAATCTAATTAAGCCACTCAGTTAAGACGGTTTATATCCGCTGTTATATACAGAAAAGGCAGGGGACTCCGCCCCACAGGAAGCCTGTCCTTTTGAGCGGTGGCTTCGTCAAAGAAGGAGTTCCCTTTTGAGGCAGTGTTCCAAAATTGTTGAAAAGTACACACATGGCTGTGTTGTGGAACAGCACTACAGTATTTCAGGGTTTTAATGTTTCTTATGTTTTTTATTTTACATTACACAATGCGGTATGTTAAAACATCCAGCCGAAATCGGTTCGGTGTTGTCCGGGATGGGTGTGTGTTCGTCAGTATGTAGTCAGACGGCTTTGGTTGTACACTGCAAGCTGGAGTCCATCAGCTCCTCTGTCACTCGCTCAGCAGGTGAAGTCCTCGAAATTGCCCTGCCCTGGATGGTGAGGTAGGATGTTGGCCGGATATGTTGAGGGAGTGCGAAGGTTTTCACATGGGGGCTGTAAACAGAGGAGAAATACTTATATAAATGTCAAATGTATCTTTTATTTACTTTCTTAATAGTAAATAAAAAAATTATAAACCAGATAAATATTTTGTACTGGGAATGCTTAGTAGGGACTGGAACGATACCATATTATCACGATACCTAGGTACGATTCTATAAGTATCATGATTTTATGAATATCCCGATTTAATATTACACTCTTTCCCAAAATGTGTTACTAATTTAAACCTTTAAAAAAGCCCATTCCTTATAACATTAGTTTTCTCATTTATAAACCAAATGTACCACTTAAAAAATACAAGCACTCATGGTGTGTTGAGACTGGTGTAAGCGTGTGTTATGAGTGGGTTTGGGACTAATTTGCTCACTAAGTTCGGAGAAAAAAAGGCTTCTTGTGATGTAAAGCCATAAAATGTGTTTCTGTTGCTTCACTTGGAAGCTTCTGTGCTCGGTACAGACTTGGTTATCAATAATCAAAAATCAATTTTGGAGTCAGTGTGGTGATACGTGAATCGCCATATAAAAGAATCATAACTGAATCGATTTTTTCTCTGAAGTAACATGCACTTCAACATTAATACACCATAAGGCAGGAATTCTTAAAACTTTTGCAGCGAGGAACTCCATTAACCGTAAAGTACATTCCACACACTCTGTCTGAACATAATCAAATATTCAACAATTAGGTTATTTAGTTTGGAACAAACAGGAGGTTTATTTTACTTTTCATTATCAGAGTTGACAATTTATAGGACTATTTATTTTTTCAGTTACTGAGGTTCGGATTAAACCCATGTAATTTGTGTCAAAGGGGCTAGCTGTAAAAACTATAATTACAGAGGTACCTCTGCATACAAATTTAATCCGTTCAAAATTTCATATTGCAAAACATATTTTACCATAGGAAGTATTATAAATGCAGTCGTTAAAGGCCACTCAAACATATTGCCAATGTAACTTATATCCAACACTATAATCTAATTTTTGCATCTAAAAACATTTAGAAAAGAACACTTTTACAATTTAATTCACATAATACTCCTCTTCCATCAAGAAAAAAAACCCCTCAACAAATGGGTCATTTACTGCTTTGAGGTCATGAGCTGACTTTTTTGTTACCACATAACGTTTCTGAGCCTTGACTTGACCAAGTGAAGCAACTTGAGATCATAAAACTGTCCTCAGAGGCTTGTACAGTGAGCACTAGGCCTGATGGATGGATCACTCTGTGCACGTCTCCACTTACTCTGATGCACCCATCACTTTGGAATAGTGTAAATCTGGATTCATCAGAACACAACATTTCTCTATTACTCCAAAATCCAATCTACATGCGCCCTAGCAAATTGAAGCTATTTTTCTGATTAATCTCACTAACAAGTATATGGCCATACAGCTGTTTAGACTTAATTCTGAGTTCTTGCCACACTGTACATGTGGAAATGCTCTTACTTTCATGTAAATGTAGCTGTGATCTGTACTGTTGCTGTTTTATGATGCAACTTCACATGCTTCTGCCACTGTCTTTTTCATGAAGTCGACAGTTCAGAACTATCTTTCCAGGTTTTATTTATGTGGTGGACGGTTGTTAACCCAATTAACACAATTCCAGTAATTTCTGTTCTCATAAACCAAATAAGTCCAAATAAGTTATTGATTAACCAATGGTACTACCACTACCAGTATTGCAAAAAGTACAATTAATTTCAGTATGACAAACATATTTGAGCTTGTTATGGGAAATATTATAGATAATTAGTAAAAAGCAATTGAAGATCAAGTTTTAATATCAACACCTGCATGAGTTCAGTTAAGATTAGGAACATGCTGTAATTTTAATTTAGTTTTGATGATTTGTGTTTAATCATGGAATTAACTTAATATACATAAGCTAGTGCACATTGATTCAGTAAACATAAAGTTATTAAACGTAAATGCCACTCTACTCTATTTGTGTATATATTGAGTTGTATTGATCTGTGCAAATTTTTTTAAATTATGATGCTAAATATCCTAGCATAAATACACTACTTACAGTAAAAGTACCTCATCTAAAAGACATGTTATAAGATAGACCAGAATAAAAATTACAGTTTCGTAATCTTAGAAAAAATATCTACAGCAATAAACTCTGAGCGCTACCCCCTCGTGGATTGTGGTGGTATTGAATGGGGCATCAATATAATTTTTAATGAAATGTTGAAATTTAAGTGCTTCTAATGATGCTGCATGGTAGGGTGTGTCTAATACCCAGTGATTATTATTTTGTTATTGTAAATAGTGGTTGAGTTCTGACTCATTGTGGGCTGTGGAAGTTTTTGTGATCATTTTTTTGGGGCGTGTGGTATATAAAGTTGGAAATATTTCTAGTACAGTAATAGTAAATAGTTTGGACACCTAGTCGATGATCTTAAAGACTTTCTTCTGTAAGAAGCTTTAGAAACACTAGACATTGGCATGTTGAGATGCTTCTTTGGTCTCCCCATATTAAATACTTTTAGTTCTCTTAGAATCATTTCAACCACAGCAGCAGGCCACATTTATTCATTTGGACTATAATATACAGAAGTGTTTAAATCCTCCAGCAATCTGGGAACAGCACATGCTTTTAAAATGCAGTAAGCAGTAACCAGGGTCGTTACCACTTAATCTCCCTACTGACCTCATTGGGAGACCATAAGTAAAAAAAATCAATCAAAAGAGCACAATCCTGCTGGCTGATTAAACAGGCTATTATAACGACAGCTAGAAATATAAAGTCTCATTTTATAATTGCAAGGCTGCAATGTCCTAATTGCAGTGTTTCATGAATAAAATTTTCAATTATGTGTCACCAGATATGAGACAAACATTGTGTTTACACCACAGCGTCTACGCACTGGAATCTTATCATAAAAGCAACACGCAAATGTTTTAATACATACATCATTTCTTCACATTTTGCTTCCAAAGAGCCAGACTTGAATTTTTAATATTGTCTTGAGGAAGAATTCTTCAGGCTTACAGAAGAACCTTTTTGGCTGTTGTTTTTGGCAGGTTTTGAGCTCTCGCTTTTAGTCCTGACCAGTTCCAGAGGAAAGTTTTTGTTTGTTAAGTGACACAGTGATCTATAAATCAATTACGAATTAAAAACATCTGATTTAAGGTATAAACCTACTGTAAGGCGCCGATGATGACAGACGATCAGGCCGGTGATCAGTATACTAGTGATGCTGAATGCTGAGTGGTTGGAACAGTCGAGAGGGGGAAATGAGCTAAGGTGGTTATATAAACAACCAATTTTTATATTATATCTTTAGGCACTTTACAGCCTGTCACAGTGAAGAATTTGTTCTCATTTCTTTAACTTAATCTACATCATTTAATTTCATTCAATATGAAGAAATGGTGGGTGGCTCAATACTTTTACATAGTACTGTATGTCACCTTAAAAGAGGAGAGAATGCAGCCTGCATGCAAATATAAATATTCACACTAATTTTTCTATATTAGTTCATTTGAAATGTAAAACATAATTATTTTCATAAGTAGACATTATTCTACATTATTATTATTATCATGATTCATCAGGGATCTGGAGCTCCGGTTGGCTAAAACTAGGCAGTTAATACTTGGGAAAACATCGCCTGGTCTTCAACTGCCTATCTGTGGCGAGTGTGTGTGTGCAGAGTTTAGCTTCATATTCCTGTTTATGGCTGACAAGAATAGAACCAGATATGCTTTATTCTGCCTCAAGGCTCCACATGTTCACCAAACCCCTGTCAGCTGGACCCAGTCTGGCTATTCCTTTCTAAAATATTTCAACTAGTCTGTCTGACACCAACACCACTGCCAGAGTCAAGGTCACAAATTTCTGGACAATCGCACTGAAAACTATTTTCTCCCCAATTTGATTTTCGATGTGCACATTAGATTTACAGTTGTATCTTAATAAAGTGGTCTTACACGTAACACATATGATAATATAAAACATAATATAATGTAATGTAATATATGTAATATATATATATATATATATATATATATATATATATATATATATATATATATATATTAAAACACTGGTTTAGTGGATAGCGCTGTGGCCTCGCATTCTTACAACCCAGTACAGGATAAGCAGTATAGAAGATGAATAAATAAAAATGAATATAATATGATATGGATGTCTTGTCCTGTTAAAATGCTCTTCAACACTGCTATGTAGTAAAGTCATGTCCATAAAGCTAATTTATTAATAATAAGTAAAATAATAAGTAATAACTAATTTATTAAATAAATGAAGGTTAGAAAGGCAAATGATAATTTATGCTTTATGGTGTGTGTGTGTGTGTGTGTGTGTGAAAGAAATGGAACAGGAAGAAAAAAAATGATAAGATAAGAGCTGACAAGGATAGAATCGAGAGCAACAGAAGAGGAGAGGAGTGAGGAGAGGAAAAGAGAGGACACGATAAAAGACAGCGTCTCTCTGACTAGTTTATTATCCGCTTCACCTGCAATTAAAGCTCAAACTGGCCTCTTTTAAATCACAGAGCTATATCACCCAGTCAACAACCCTGACATCCATCAACTGCAACTGCCTGTGCTCTCTCCATTTACTTTTCTGAGTGTGTGTGTGACTGTGTGTGTTTACATCTCTCATCACGATCCTCAGCCATTCCTCCCTCATTTCCACAGCTAGTTTGGATCAAGCTACACTTCGAGTCAAATTAGATTAAAGCAAAATAAAAAAAAAAAGAGAGACATAGCCCTACAGCTGTGTAGTTTCTTTCGTTGCCAACATTTCTTTATTTACCAGAACAATTTGCCTCAAGTTTTTTTTTTTCTTTTTATATATTTACTAGGTTCAATTTCAGTAGCCTTAACTCACTATCCAGGCTTGTGCCATATTTAAGTCATTTGAGTGGATAGGAAAAGCTTCTAGTTTAAGTCATTTAAATTGTTTAAGTTTCCCTACAAGGCTTGCAAGTCCTTTCATCATGGATAAGGAAATCAGCTTTGGGCAGTGCATTAGGAATACAGAAATGTTATGACAAATTTTAGCCATCTTTTCATGTTATATTTGAGCTTAATCGTCATTCGGTTATCTGTTTTATCCACCATTCTCCTATTTCTCTCTTACTTCTCTCTATGCATCAGTGTTGGCGTGTTAGTTAGCTACTTACGTGGCACTGCACGTTGTCCAGGCTCAGGACGGCTCCTCGGTCATTGTTGTTGCTGCGTTTGTGGTTCTTCTTCCTGCAGCGGCACAGCTTGTACTTGATCACCTGTTAAAGAGAGAGTTTGCACTTTGGGACTCGCACTTTTTTTTATGTCCGCTATGTCACATACCTTCTGTTATGAATTAAGTGAAAAAAAAAAGGATACATGCTTCTTTGAGAATTTGCATAAGCTTGGTATACATAGCTTAGGCAAGTGCAACATGTCCTTTAGTATGACATACAGATATATCATTATGACAAATTCAGGTCATTCACAATGACCAGCTCCTTCTTTAACATGCTAAACATGAGCTTTGAATGTCAAACGGCAAACACAGAATGCAAAATGGCAGGACTGATATACTAAAGGTCAGTTTCAAAATGCTTGATCCCAGCTTCTGTATGCCAAACACTAGCTGGAATATACCAAATACCATCTTAAACACATCAGTGAGCAGCTTTGAAAAGCTTTGCCCCGGCTTTGATGACATTTATATCTGTCAGCAGCTATGGTATGGCAAACTCTATTATGTAGTACACCAGATCTGGTATGCCAAATGGAAGAACTCGTATGACAGAATATCTTATGGTATGCCAAATAGCAGTTCTGGTACACCAAACCCTAGCTGTGATATGCTAAACACCAGCTCTTGGACACCAAACCCCAACTGTGGAAGGCTTCCCCATGCCAAACAGTAACCCACAGTACATCAACCAGTATCTTTCATTTGTCAATCAGCAGCTCTAGGGACACCAAACCCAGCAGTGGTATGCCAAACAGCAGCTCTGGTGCACCATTCCCCAGCAGCTCTGGAATACCTAACCCCAACTGTAGTATGCCAAACTGCTGCTATGGTACACCAAGCCATAGCTGTCTTATGCCAAACCTGGTACACCAACCCAAACTGTGCTAAACTAAACAGTAGCTCTGGTACACCAAACAACAGCTGTGGTGTGCCAAACAGCAGCTCTTGTAGAAGCCCAACCGTAATATTATAACAGCAACTATGGTACAACAATCCCTAACTGTGGTATGCCCATCTGCAACTCTGGTATGCTCTTAAACACCAAACCCCAACAGTGGTATGCCAAACAGCAGCTCTGGTACTCCAAAGAGGAACTATGGTATGCTTATTGGCGGCTCTAGTACACCACATGGCAGCTATAGTATACACAAAGTAAGACCTGGCACTCCAACCTGCAGATAAGTTTGGCTTAATTATGGTAATTACCTGTTTAATAAATATGTCAGCCAACGTTCCACTTTGCATCGCTAAATTGTCTTTATCTTATGTAGACAGGAGGCTCAGGAGTTTTTACAATTTATCCGACTTTTATTGTGTAGAGACAAAATATTAGTCACAGTGTATTACAGTGAATGTACACAGTGTTAGGTATGTTTGGAACAAATTAAAATGTCTTTACTGTCTTTTGGTCGGTTTACATTAGCATTTTTTCCCAAGCAGTCTTATTTAAGGTTGTTTAAGTGTTGGTTGGGAGGTAACTTTTTATAACAACAACAACAACAATGATTGCAAAACCTTTCAAACTATTTTCAACCACCGAACTTCACACATAAATTGGTGTCCTAATGGGAATGTGAAAATGAGCCAGATGCTTTAGGGATCTCTAGTGCAGATCAGGAAGCCATATGTTTGGTCCACCAGAGTCTCTAAATAGAAGCCAATTCATTAAGGGTTATGCAAGCGAGGACCGTTTCGGGCTCTGTGGGGTAACTAATTGCTGTAGCTCTGAGGTGTCGTTCATCATATAGACACACACAGAAAAACACACAGGACAAACAGTACTTTGATGACAGCTCTCAATATTTCAGTAACGGAGACATTTCATCTTGTCTCTAAAACTCTTTAAAGAGACAACCCAAAACATTTTTTTTTGTCTCAAGAAAAACAATATGTTCCATTTCACTTGGCCCGGTCTTTGCTAGTCTCTCAAAAATGTAAATTAATAGCGTTAAAAATTTTTTCAAACTGGCAATATTTAAAAGAAATACTTAATATTTAAAAGAAATATTGCCTCTGAAATCAAGAGATAAACTCATCACACACTTTGCAAACTGATCTTAATATTTAAGAACACTAATAGTAACACTTGCTCGGTCATCTATTTAGCTTTTGTTTGCTTACACTAGTGTCTGTGTGCTTTGAGTTAGCTGAGATATGATTGTGAAGAGTCAGCACTGTCCCTATAACTAGCATGATGGAGATGGACAACCTGTTATAAATCACATGAGTGCAGGGATATTCTATATCCACGTTGCACTGTGACATCCACGTGGCAGTGTGCAAAAAGAAAAGAAAAAAAAGATCAGCTGTCTTGTTTCATTTTTATTAGGCCTGCCATTGTCACCAGGGTTGGTGTTATCTGACAGTAAATGGAGCGTTTTTCGCTTGTGGGTTTGAGTTGGCAGAGCTGAGCTCTGAAATATTTGTGCTAGAAGGCTTTATAGAAAACCATGAATAATAAATCATTTTCACACTGGCCAGGAGAACAACATCCGCTTATGCTTTAACCGCCTGCATGCTGATTAAGATTCTAAAATGTGTGTCCTCAGGAAACAATGCAGACGAGTGAAGTAACTATTTTGTCTTTCATCTAGATATCTCTTTACTATAATAATTATTGTTACATGACTTGACCGTGAGCTGTTGTAGCAACACTAAGAAAAAGTTACACACCAAATAAAATGTGTAACTTTTTAATTGATATTAAGTGATAGGAGATGCATTTGCTGCTGGATGTTTGGTCTACATCACATGCAGCCTATTGCCATGGGTCTTGTTTTCACTTCCAGAAACTGGAGGTGGGAATAAAGCACTCGGCAGCAGATATCACAGAATCAGAAACCAAAGAGATGCTGCGTTTTCACCTACAAATTCTGATGGTCTTCTATCATGTGCCTCGTTCCTATTGCTGTTTATCTATGTAAGTGGATAAAAGCTGCTTACGGTTAATTTTTTGTCTATATCATGTAAAAGGCATAACTGCTATCCAGCTTGTTGGTTTGTGCCTTGTTCCTGCTTACAAGTCCTAATTAGATGATTGTCTGATTACAGTACTTATTCCTGCCTCTGGTTTCTGATTTCATAACTGCTGCCTTGTGCCTTAGTCCTTCTTTTGACTTCTTACGTATTCCTAACTTCTGACACGTGCCTTGTTCTTCACTTCATCATGATTTCATGATGGCTGCTCCTACGTGTTTTGTTCCCCGTTATGGTTTCTGATTGAATAAATGTCTGCTGCCACGTGCCTTGCTCCTGAATCCAGTTTCTTATTAGATGATGATTTCTGCCATTCCTGGTTCCAGGATCAGATTGGATAATAGCTTCTGCCATGTCTTGTTTCTCCTTCCAGCTTCTGATAGGATAAGAGCTGTCCCCATGTGCTTTATTCCCACTTAAAGTTTCTGGATAGATGATTATCTGCTGCCATGTGCCATGTTCCTGCATCCATAACAGCTTATCCTGGTTTCTATTCAGTAATGCACCACACTTCTGTATGTGCATTGTCTTCGTTTTTCTGGCCACTGTTCATTAGTGATACTTGGCCTGGTGTGCTTTTTTTAATCAGTATTCTTCTTGGTCATCTTTTTATATTACTGTATATCCTCAGACAATTGGGGTAAACAGTTGTCTCTTGGTTTTAACAGTTTTGAAGGACTTTTTTTTTATTTTTCAAGGACTAAACAAGATATAGGATGTCACGTTCCGAACAGGTCCTTTATCCATCACATCTTTTTACTTTCCAAGTTTTACAATGAGCATGATAGATATTCCTTTTATCCTCAAGGAGGTGGTTATTATTATATGGCTCATTTTACAGTCAAACTGGACCCGGCCTGCAATTTCAAGGCCTCATAAACTATATCATTATTCAGGCAGGTGTAATGCATGAATGCAGAGGATGTTCTGCATGAGGGTGAGATCTTCCACTTAAATTCACTGGTGTCCTTGTAACAATGTTAAAACACATTCAAATGTCAAACATATAGACTTATCATATAGGTTGATTAGTCAATGTAAATATCTCAAAAACTTCAAACAAACTTCAAACAAAACAATCTGTTATGGATTGGCACCCTGTCCAGGGTCCCCTTGTGCCCTCCAGGGTGATTAAGAGCGGTCAGAGAAATTTGTCAAGTCAATGTTGAGGCAGACACAGAAGCTTCTCAAGCTCAAGGCTTAGCACTCAAATGTCAGCTCTACTCTGCCTTTCTGCTTCATAGTGGAGGTCACTCTACCTTGAAACTCTGTTCAAGATGTTGTCTTCTGATCCCCAGATAGACATGGAAACTGATGTCCTGATATCACTTCCTGAGTCAGTAATTGACATAATTGCTCCACGTCCCACCTACCGGGTCTATAGATGGCGTCTTTTCATCACCTCCTGAATCCTGCAAGGGCGATGCTGCTGCTCCACCTGCATATTCTGCATATTCCGAGCCAGTTGTCCCATGTCTGTCTACTGGCTTTGCAAAGGGCAGAGGAACAACCCACTTAATCTAGTCTTTTTAATTTAAACTTGTTACCACCAGTCACTTATCTGTGTCTCTTTGTGCTTTCACTAACATGAACTTGATGGAGTAAAAGCCATAAATTTATGATGGCCCCTGTTCTGTTGATTTTACATTTTTGTTAAGTTTATAAACGTCCTCTATGAAGCATGGACTAAATAAATGCAAGTTTAGAGCTCTGCTAAAATTCATCCTACCTCCTAAGTCTTCCTCCACGCTCTCACACACCTCACGTGGTTCTACTGCTCCTGCTAAGCATTGTATTGCTTCCCAGACTTAATCCTTTTGGCAGGCCTGAAAATTATTGTTACTTTTGTTGTTAATTAATAATCATTAATTCTTGTAAATAATATTACACATACAGTAACTTCTGTTTGTCTGACCACTGCCACGATGAGAATGGAACATTTTATTAAGCAGCCTTAATGAGATTTTGATTTTATGTTAGCACCAGTCTAGCAATAATGCAAATTTAACACCTGGGTGCTAAATACAGCAACTGCTATAGAGGCACGCCTAACTCAGGACACTAATAAATGTGCTTATTAGAATTCCTACAATGCCAAAATTATAAAATATATGCTATAGGTTTTCTCTCACAGTCCAAAGACACGTAAATTAGGCTTACTGATGTTCTCTAATTGCCCGCACGGTGTGTGTGTGTGTGTATATATGTCCTGTAATGGATTGTCACCCTGTTCAGGGTGTATCCTACCTCATGCCCTAAGTCTCTGGGGATATGCTCCAGGTTGCCCATGACCCTGTACATGATAAGTGGTATAGAAGATTAATTAATACATAACTATTAAAGTACACCTATTTACAGTATATATCACATTCAGATAAGTAAATACAACATAGAGCTTGCATTTACTTTGATTTAAAATCATAACCATCTGGCCACTGGCTGTGAACATTATCCATTTGAGAATACATAAAATTTTTTTTTATTATTATTATTATTATTATTATTATTAATAATAACAATAAAAAATAATACATTTGATTTATACTGTATCTTATATTTGGAGCAAATCTAAAGCTCAGCAAAAAGCCTGATCTCTCATAGGATGAAGCTTGGTCTTAGGAGGTTTTAAAAGATGTACTGACACAGAATATAGGTTACATGTAGATGTATGTAAGGTAATAAGTTGTTTAAGATAGGCAGAGGCATCTCCATAAATGCACTGGTGGGTAAGAATTGCCCTTGTAATCAATTCTGTATAAAACAGGGAGCTAATAAAGAGATTTAAGAATGGGCGTTATATGGTCTGTTCTGAATATACTGCAGCTTTTGAAGGCTTTTTCCAGAACTCCTAATGAGGGGGGCATTGCAGAAATCTTGCCTGGAGAAGACAGACGCATGGACTAACAAAGTTCCAAAGGTGAAAAAAAGACATCTTACACAGATGTCTGATATGAGCCACATACGTCGAATCTCACATCGAATGAGAGTCCTTTTTAACCCGAAGGTTAATACCAGATATTGACAATAAGATATTACCAGAAAAGTTAATACTAATGATGTTAGATAGCCTAACCTGGTGTGGGGTGCCTACTAAAACTGCTTCAGTCTTAGAGCTGTTCAGCTGCAGGAAAGTTTTCTTCATCCATGACTTTATCTCCTCCAAACAGATGGTCAAAGTGGATAATGTGCGGAGTAGATAATGAGGTTGAATACATCCTGAGGTGAAGTTGAGTATCATCAGCATAGCAATGAAATAAAATTCTGTGTCAGCTGACAATACAGCCCAGAGGAAGCATATACAATATAAACAAAATGGGGCTGAGCACAACACAGGTGACACTGTGTGTAGTGGATTTACATTCTCCATTCTCCCAGTAAGATAAAATGAGAACCTGATGTAAACAGATTTAGAGAGATAAGCAGTATGACATAATCTGTAAAGAAAAATGTTGTGATCAACAGAATCACAAAGTCAAGACGACATCAGCAGGTCATTCGTTACTCTAACCAGAGCTGTCTCTACAATATGGCAGGGGTGGAAACCAGTCTGGAATTTCTCAAACAAATCATTTTGTTTTAGATGGGACTGAGGGTTCGTCCACATGAAGTTCCTTATCCGATTATTTTTTTTCGTGAACACGGCGTCGTCTCAAGAAATATCTGCGAACACACGAAACCACTGAAAACGGTGTAGTATATATGCCAGACCAGTATGGGGCGCTGTAATTCTGCCATAGAGATACACTATACATGGAAAAGAAGACTTTGAGCATGCGCATAACCTTCGCGTTGTATACGAACCAAGATGGTGTTGTCCATTATCACTAGTTGCTCATAACAGTTGCATAGAAGCAATAGATTTTGCTGTTATAAAGATAGTAAGCATTGTAGCAACACGAACACAATCATGTAGTCCGCCATTATTGTTGTTGCTGTTACGTGTGACGCAGCCGACACGTGATGTGATGACATCATCGTTTCACAAAATATACGGATTGGCCGTACACACGAAACCGCAAGGGTGTCGTTTTCAGATTTATCCACTTTGGGACCTGGTTTCAAAAAATAGTGGTTTCAGTCTTCTAAAACGCCGGATCCGTGTGGACGAAACGCCAATACGATAAAAAATGTATACCTATACAGCGAAACGTCTCTCCGTGTGGACAGGCCCTGAAGCTGTGCAGCAATGACTTTTTTCCAGGACCTGGGCCTGTAGTACAATCCCAAATCAGAAAAAGTTGGGACAGTATGGAAAACAAAAGAAAGTACTGATTTCTAAATTTACTTTGACTTGTATTTCATTGCAGACAATACAACAGCACATTATTTGATGTTTTACTCATGAATTTTATATATATATTTTCAAAATAAACACGTATTCCAATTTTGCTTCTTGCAACACATTTAAAAAAAAGTTAGAACAGTAAAGCATTTATCACTTTGTAATGTTGCCATTCCTTTTCACAACCCTTAAAAGACGTTTAGGGACTGAAGACACTAAGTGAATAAGTGTATTAGGTGTAATTTTGTCCCATTATACCTGCAAACAAGTCTTAAGGTGGACAACAGTACAGGTTCTTTGATGTCGCATTTTGCGCTTTAAAATGAGCCACACATTTTCTATTGGAGACAGGTCGGGACCGCAGGCAGGCCAGTCAAGTACATGTATCCTCTTCCTCCACAGCCAGGACTTATGACAGAACATTCTGTAATGTGTGCAGAATGTGGTTTTACATTGTCTTGTTGAAATATGCGTGGGCGTCCCTGGAAAAAATGTCTTCTTGAAGGCAGCATATTGTGCTCCAAAATGTCTTTGTACTTTCCAGCATTAATGGTGCCATTACAGAAGTGCAAGTTACCTTTGCCAAGGGCACTGACACAACCCCATACCATGACAGACCCTGGCCTTTGGACTTGTTGCTGGCAACAATCGGGATGATCCTTTTCTTCTTTGGTCCGGAGCACACGGCGTCCATTTCTCCCAAAAAATACCTGAAAGATTCATCTGACCACAATACACGTTTCCTCTGTGTGATGGTCCATCCCAGATCCTCCAAGTCCAGAAAAGTCGACGGCGCTTTTGCCTCTTTTTTTTTTGGCACAGTAGGGCTTTCTTTTGGCACAGTACAGTAGAACCTTGGATTATGAGCATAATTCGTTCCAAAAGCTGGCTCGTATTTCAAAACACTCATAAATCAAAGCAATTTTTTCCATAAGAAAGAATGGAAACTCAAATTATTAATTTCTCAGTCCCTAAAAATAAATACATAAAAATAATAAATGCACAAACTATAAAGTTAAAATAAAAAAATTAATTAACTTGCACTTTACCTTTAAAAAAATCCCGACAAATGAGTGTTTCAGTTTATGCACGTGTATTAATGTGTGTGTTTGTGAAGCTAAAGTAAGAGGAGAGGAGGAATCAGATCACCCCCTCTTCCTCTTCTCATCTTACACAGTAAACCTTCCTCCTCTCTTATTTGAGAGTCTTGGTCGGAAAGACTGTTTTATAGGAAAACTTAGCAAGGAAGATTGCTAATAAGTCTTGCGTGAGCGCACACTAACGAAATCACTGCTGTAAAGTAAAAAAAACCCTAACAAATTAACCTGCATTTTACCTTTAAAAAAAATCGCGGCAGAGCAGTGTTTCTGTGTAGAGCAAAGTGTGTATGTGTGTGTGTGTGTGTGTGTGTGTGTGTGCGTGTGTGTGTGTGTGAAGGCGAGAGAAGGAGTATGTGTGTGTGTGTGTGTGTGTGTGTGTGTGTGAAGGTAAAAGGAGGGGTGTGTGTCTGAAGGGGCATGGTGTCCAATGATGCATGCGCACACAGACACAAACTGCAGGCTGACCCAGAGAGAGAGAAAGAAAATGAACCTTTAACCTTTCTAATAAGACCGAGCACTAAGACTAAGAGCAGGGGAGACGATTACCCACAATCCCGCAGCGCAAGAGAAAGAAAAACATTGGCTCAGCTGAAATTTCAACGTGACGCTCGACGTCAAAACAAGAAGCACATGCGCGACTTTTCAAGTCAAAATTTATTTAAAATCTTTCCTCGTCTTGTTGAATGCTCGCAAACCGCGTTACTCGCAATCCGAGGTTTCACTGTACAGTTTGAATTGCCATTTGTGGATGTAACTACGTATTGTGGTACTTGACAAAGGTTTGCCAGAGTTTTCAGTGTAGGGGGAACATATCCAGTCTGGAGAGAGTGATTTATGATTCAGGTGATCAGGGGACTTATAGCACACAGTTTAAATTTAACCAGAACTGTCAGAAAAGAGTCCTGAGCACAATTTGATGGTTTCATCTTTCCTACAATGACCTCAACCTCTTGCTGTGTAACGTCACAGAAAGTGCTGAAAGGTCGTAAATTCCCTGGCTGTGGTTCATCCTTGAAGACAGGCAGTGCAGAGGAACTGAATGGAGATGATGACTTTTTCTCAATGAGGCAATTAATTTAAATGAAAAGTTACTTGGAATTTCCAGAGCTATTGTAAATGATATTTGAGTAAAACTGTGATCTGGCAGCTCTAAGGTATCTTGCATAATCGTTCTGTTTTTTGTTGACGTCGCACAAGGACACACCCAGCTGTCTTTATCAATTCACCAGTCTACCACGGGACTGAATGTGAGAAGATTTTATATGTGACATGGAAATCAAGGAGACTGCTAAGGGATTGGTTGTAGAACTCAATGGATTAAATGGACTCAATGGCTTTTAATGTGTAAGAATCTGAGCTACAGCAAAATAATGGTACAGATTGACCAGGCAAATTTAGGTGAACAGATCTACAAGATATAGGCTCACTTTGAATGGTAACATCATGAAAAAAAGACCAAAATTAAATCCAGCACAAATAATCATTAACATGAGCACCGTTATACCGCAGCACATCAACCCAAAGCACATATCCCAGCAACACATCCTAATCCATCTTTAGTTCAGACAAAAATACACATAGAGCATTCCAAGGCTTTGTTTTTCCTTTCAACTGAAGTCTTGCCAGTGTCATTCTGTGCACCGCCTTTATACTATAGATCACTGTTAACCTTTTTCTTGTTTACTTGTTCTGCCTTTCTCTTGAAATATTAGCCTGAATACAGTGCTTTAACTCTCTGATTGACCTTGACTATGGAGTGTGAACTGTTTTTCCTCTCAATAAATGTGTTGCCTCTATCTCCCCGAATATGTGTACCTATCTCCCCAAAAATAAAGATTTTGCCATTTAAGGATTAATCATTAATCCCACTATAGTCATCTGTAGTCAGGAGTCTAGCGAGCAGATTGGCTGTGCTCTTAGGGGAAAGGAGTGTCATACTTGTACACTGCAACACCAGGCAATGATAGGCATCTGCTGAACACATGCAAATACAGTAGCATCCCCCTGTGCATGGGTAACAGTTCAAACTGATGTGGTCTTAAAGAAAACACGTAATAGCAATCGGCCTCTCTGGTGTGTAGCTGTAACCTCATTTTCAGTTGGATTTTATTTGTACAAAAAGCAACTCTGTGAACTTTTTATTTAGAGATTTAAGAGTGAGAAAACGATCTGTAACTTTGTGTAGTTTTAAAGAAATAGTATGCAAAGGCAATACATTTTTCCATTACAGAAAAGTTACAAAACATTTCATGTATACTTTAAATCATGGTTCTTGAAAATTGGAGTCAGACAAAATCGAAATTGGCAGGGCAGACTATTGCAAAAATCTGAACTTGATACATCTCTAATTTTAAAGAATTAGAAATATACTGTTCATACTGTACATAAAATGCTGTTTTTTTTATTCATGTTATTAAATGGTGGCCTTATTGCAAATGAAAAATGTATTTAAAATTCTCATCTGAG
The DNA here is from genome assembly GCF_024256425.1 of Clarias gariepinus. NCBI lineage: Eukaryota > Metazoa > Chordata > Actinopteri > Siluriformes > Clariidae > Clarias > Clarias gariepinus. The sequence continues at coordinate 11,827,780 of NC_071122.1, forward strand.
ATATGAATAATTAAGGTTAATCTGGGTTAGGAATTAACTATAAAAAGAAAAAAAAACATATAAAAAGGAGTAAATATTACCTGTATCCTAAGAAGTATAAAAAAAAAAGCTGTGGGTAATAAAAGCACCCTAGTATCCTGGGTTCTACACATATCCCAACAACAGCGTGTTCTATTATACCTGTATACTGGGATATTATGCCAGAACTGGGTGACATTCATCCCTGCATTTTTAATGTCTAGATGTTATTTAAACAATAAAGTATAAATCATTATGAATCATATTTAAATTAAATTTTTCGTTACATTTTAAGATTTTCATCCCAATTGTATGGGTCCAAATGCACTAGTGGTACCGTCTGTAAAATGACCTATGCATTTCTGAATGCTTTTAAAATGCCATCATACATTGGAACGTCTTACCTCATAAAGATAGTCAAAGAGCTCCAAAATTGTCAAAATACTGGCTCCAATAAAAAGACCCATCTGACCACCAATATCACCTGGGGAGGGAGTACACCAGATGTTTAACAGTGCTCATTTCTATAATTATTTATAGTGCACACAAATGTCAAATTACAAGCAATGTAAAATGATTATAAGTAAACAGTAAGCATTTAATTGGATGTTTGATTTAGCTACTAAACATGTGCCACGATTACGTAGAATCATATTAACCAGCAGACTTTTTTCAATACCTCACTTGAATGTCAAAGGATTGATTTGACCAAGAATAATGACTTACCCAGTAATCCAGGCAGCTCGTAGGCCTTTTTCTGCTCAATAGTTTCATAGTTCAAAGCCTCGAAGAAGATATCCAGGACCAAGATGTTATCCCTGTCAAAAGGTTGAGGAACTTAGTGAGTCAAGCAAAGGTCGATTTGTTTGTATGAACATCTGGTGAACTCAAACCAGTTAAATTCCTCAACATAAAAAGTTCTCAAATTTTATAGTCACATTAAAAAGTGTACTTAAGGAGAACTGCATATAGTTGTATAACTTTTATGGCAATGTGTGATAAATCCCCCTTTTCAGCTTGTGGGATTTGTTTAAAACGTGATAAGCATTGCTATAATGCATTAATTTAATTCACTTCATGAGCTGTCTGTTTATTAACCTTGGTTCATTGTGTCCGCAGTTTTTTTCATTTTAGTAATAATACTACTGGCTAAGCCCAGGTTGATGTGGTCTGCTTGTGCTTCGCCCCCTGCCAAATTGTAGACATTTGATTGTTGGCTTTCACATATATATGTCCTGCCTGATTCACATACAAACACTTACAGTGTCACCAGAAGAATAAAAACATACACATAAATGTAGTAGCTAAAGTCACAGCTTTTAGTGCTGAAAAAGATAAATGTGGTTGTGCTGAGTGTTGGGAAACCAGTGAAGACCAACGATGTATGGAGTAAGAGGAGGAGTCAGTAATTTAAAGCGGAGCCACTTCAGTTTTAAATGAGATTGATGTCAGTCTGTACACGTTTTTGTAAACCTTTTCAAACTCGCACTTGTTATGAGTGGTCTTAATTGGGATAACTGTTTAAATCTTACTCATAAATATGTAAAGACAGACGTGTTTTCAGTATGCTAAACTTGCCTCTAGGTTTCTCCCAACTTTTATGTGTCTGAATATCAAATGATAGATATTAAATATGAAATGAATATTAAATGCAAAGTGCACTGTTTTGTGTATTTTAAATTATTTTATTGAAAGTTTCATTATTACTCATCTCTAATTTTCACCATAATAATTCAAACATGATGACGTGTGCTGTGGTATGAAAATGAACCATAATGGGATAGTGTGATGCAGCCTGGCAGAAGCAGATTCCATCATAAATGTACTTACTGTAGGAGTGCGTTGTCATAAAGTCATAAATTACTCTTATAACACAACAATACGTTGAAAATGACTATTTTAATTAATAATAAAGAATGGTATGTCATGACATTTATAGTTTTCTTGGATGACAACTTAATACTGAATAATGGTTACACAGGATTGCAACTGAAGACTTCTTCTATACTGTACATGTTAAATAAACATCTCTTTACAGAAAATATCAACAAAAAGAAAATTTTTGTTCGTTCAAATTCTCATCAACTTTACCAAATACTGTAGTCTTGGACTCATTACAGGTAAGGCTGCTTCATGGGTCTCTGTCAAGAGCCCGGCAGCCCCAGGTTAGGCCTTAGGACAGGGGAGGTAACCTTATGGACAAATAAGAATGGGTTTCCTTTTAAATTTGGTTCCTCACAAGTTTTTGTGTTTGGTGTTAGCATCTGAACCAAATAGTATTTACTTTGCAAGAATTTGATCCCAGGTCAAATCTAATTTTACTCTTCCTTAAGACTATGAACAATCACTGACCCAGAAAACCTTTATTTACATTTACTGACCGTAGGCAGATGAATCAAATCTAGTGAAACATCCAGCTGCAAGAACTTTCTCTGTAGATCTAAGCTAGTCATTAAACAGAACATATTGTTTCTCAAGGCTCTTTTGCCCTGGTTTTGTTTTTCTGACTCTGATATGGTTAGGTGAGCTTAAAGAAACAGACATCATATTACACCCCCCGAGACATGATGTATATCTTTAAAAAAAAAAAAAAGAATATTCAGATAAGTTAAGCTTCCACTGCAGATAGAGGTTCTGTGCACATTTATGGGAGTGTTCTGTGGGAGTGTGCATATCAGCATCTTTCTTTTTTACATATACATATTTTCCCTTTTACAATACTTACTAATTAGGCTTCCAGTCAAATTAAAAGGAATTCAAAGAAATGATTATTAAATTAATCACAAACGAGCGTATTCAGAGTTGAGCTTGTATATTGAAGATTTAATACTAGCATTGCTCACATCAGTATTCAAACCTGGTGTGTCTTAGTTGTGTGTGATTCTAAAGTTACGTGCATAATACACACAAAAAAATATACCTAACATAAAATAATATATATATATATATATATATATATATATATATATATATATATATATATATATATATATATCCCTGGTGGTGTTTAGGCTTGTGATTGATTAAAAGTTGTAGTCTTAGTTCCTGTTAGGTCAGGTTTTCTGGTGTCATCATAGGTGTCCTCCATTGGTCCATGTTAGGTTTCATCCGGTTTTCCATACACACTGATCAGTCATTACATTAACATCAATGCCAGGTGAATTAAACATTGAATATCAAAATGACTTATTACCAGTAAACTGGTGGCTCAGCAATCCCACACAAAGGACCAATGCAGCACAAATTACATTTGCATTTGGCAGACACCCTTGTCCAGAGTGACTTACATTTTTTTTTAAATCTAATTATACATTTAAGCAGTTAAGGGAAAGGTCCTTGTTTAAGAGCTCAACAGTGGAAACTTTGTGATATTGGGGTTTAAATCTGGGACCTTCCGATCAGTAGGTCAATGCTTTAACCACTGAGCTAGCCAGTCTCAAATCATAAAAGACAGTCAATGCTGGCTATTACAGAAAAGTATCAGACCACCCAGTACATTATAGCTTTACATGTATGGGTCTTAGCAAGCAAAGAGTTCAAGGATCCTAATCCAGCCTCCAAACTCCCCCGATCCTAATCCAATTGAGCACTCATGGTGCCGGACAATAAGCGTGAACCACGGAAGCCCCACCCCACAACCCACAACCCCTAAAGGATCCGTTGCTAACGTCCAAATGCCAGACATCAAAGCAGACCTCCAGTGGTCCCAAAGATCTGAGCATTAGAGAAACCTAAAGCTTAGGTTGTTTTAATATTAATGGACTTAGTGTTATGGCTAATCTGTGTGGTTAAGGCGTTGGCTTGCTGATCAGGACGTCTCCAGTTCAAGCCGACACCGCTGGGCTGTCACTGTTGGACCCTTGAGCAAGGCTCTTCACCCCAAGTGCTCAGATACAAGCAGGCATCGAGCTGGCAACATTACTCCGCAAGTAAATGGCACTTTGTTACGTCCCCAGGATCCTATTCCCGATCCCTATCCACGATCAGTGTATTTCTGTGCATTTGATTCAAATAGTACTGTACGATGTTGTATTGCATCCAAAAACCCTTTAGGTTGCATTAATAATGTTTAAAAGGTTTTTAATAAATCTCAAATAGGACATGAATGCTGATGGAACAAATTTATTTGACTTTTCTGTGCCAGAAATCATGTAAAAAAAATGTAAAATCCATATTTATTATTTAGATGGCAGGTAGGTAATTGTGTTTTGTATTATAAATATCTTGGCATTTTGGAGCAGGACAATAGCACAGTGGGTAGTCTAGTGTTAAATGAATATGGTGGCATTTTGCTTAATAATAGGTTCACTTTAAAATCACATTTTGAGTAAAAAGGTTGAAACTTGGTTTGTGTTACAAAAAAAAGCAGATTATTAAGCTCTAAAGGTCACAGAGGAAAGGTATCTGTTCTTAATTCTCCTGTAGCTGTATATCATTTGGTTTCCTCTCAGGTTCACGACTTTACTTGCCCTTAAACTTTGTGTACAAAACTTGGATCGTCTTGTCAAAGTAAGACCTCTGAGTCTTTCCTTTGTCCTCAATAATCTGCCTTCATAGTATGTTGAAAATGAAATCATTTTATTATTTATCCACCACGCTTTATACTTGACTTAATAAATCACATTGTTACAGCTTAGACTGGAACAACATCTGGAAATGTTTGTAAGCATAAATTCAGAAAAAATTGTTAAATTAAAATTACATATAAAGCTTAAAATAATGAATGAATGCATTTTGGCAAGACTACTAAATATTTCAAATAACAAGGACATTATTTTAGAGAGAAAAAAGAAATAAAGTTAAGTCATAGATTAACTAAAGAAGTCAGATTGGGAAAAAAAATCACGCATTCATAAAAATAGTCACTGTAAAATGAAAATGCTTTATGTGATTCCCACGACACTGACATACATAAACAACATTTTTACACTCTCTGTCTATGACACACTGTGTTGTGTCTTTGGTTCAGACAGTAAGTGACATGTAGCTCAAGGAACAGGGAGTATCAGAACTAAATCTAATAAACTACATGTCTTCGTCCTATCTGATTCAGATCTACTGAGACTTTTCAATCTAAACTCTTCTTACTTTGACAGCTAAAATCCTTTGGATAAATCCTACTTCCCTATTCAGATTTTTTTTAAAGGCACAAGGCTGACACTTAAATGAGCAGCCACAGCTTTTTGATCTGGTAAACCAGAAAGCCTCACTGGTCGTAAGAGACAAACAAAATGTTGTCAGATTTTTTTCCCCAATAAGCCCCTGTGTAAGTATTGTTGTTTAGATTACTGAGAAACTATTATTGTGTAAGCCAGTGGTTCTCAACTCTGGTCCTGGTGGACCACATGCCTTACACATTTTAGTGTTTTCTCAGCTTCCAGAAAACAAAACAAAAAAAAATGATTTAGCTAATCAGCCAATTAATAGCCTTTTCTGAATTAAGGTAGATGTGTGCAGGGAAAAACAATAAAATATGCAGGGCAGTTGGTCCTTCAGGACTGGAGTTGAGAACCAGTGGTTTAAACTGCTGTGTAATCATTGTTTTTAGGATAATTCTGTGCAACAGTTGCCACTGCGTGGCTGTTGTTTAGACCATTGTGTGGCTGTTGTTTAGACCACTGTGGGGCTGTTGTTGTTAAGACCACTGAATTGATGTTGTTTAGATCACTGTGCAACTTGTTGTTTAGAGTACTGTGCGGCTGTTGTTGTTTAGACTGCTGTGCGACTGTTATTGTTTAGACCACTGTGCGACTGCTATTGTTTAGACCACTGTGTGGCTGTTAATGTTTAGACTACTGTATGGCTGTTGTTGTTTAGACCACTGTGTGACTGTTGATGTTTAGACCACTGTGCAACTTGTTGTTTAGACCACTGTGCGGCTGTTGTTGTTTAGACTGCTGTGTGACTGTTGATGTTTAGACCACTGTGTGACTGTTGATGTTTGGACCACTGTGTGGCTGTTATTGCCTAGACCACTGTGCGACTGTTATTGTTTAGACCACTGTGCGACTGTTATTGTTTAGACCACTGTGCGACTGTTATTGCTTAGACCACTGTGCGACTGTTAATGCTTATACCACTGTTTGGCTGTTGTTGTTTAGACCACTGTGCGGCTGTTGTTTAGACCACTGTGGGGTTGTTGTTGTTAAGACCACTGGGGAAACTTGTTGTTTAGAGTACTATGCGGCTGTTGTTGTTTAGACTTCTGTGTGACTGTTATTGTTTAGACCACTGTGCGACCGCTATTGTTTAGACCACTGTGTGGCTGTTGATGTTTAGACTACTGTATGGCTGTTGTTGTTTAGACCACTGTGTGGCTGTTGATGTTTAGACCACTGTGTGGCTGTTGTTGTTTAGACCACTGTGTGGCTGTTATTTTTTAGACTACTGCGCGACTGCTATTGTTTAGACCACTGTGTGGCTGTTGTTGTTTAGACTACTGTGTGGCTGTTGATGTTTAGACCACTGTGTGATTGTTGATGTTTAGACCACTGTGTGCCTGTTGATGTTTAGACCACTGTGCGACTGCTATTGTTTAGACCACTGTGTGGCTGTTGTTGTTTAGACCACTGTGTGGTTGTTGTTGTTTAGACCACTGTGTGGCTGTTGATGTTTAGACTACTGTATGGCTGTTGATGTTTAGACCACTGTGTGGCTGTTATTGTTTAGACCACTGTGTGGCTGTTATTGTTTAGACTACTGCGCGACTGTGCGACTGCTATTGTTTAGACCACTGTGTGGCTGTTGTTGTTTAGACTACTGTGTGGCTGTTGATGTTTAGACCACTGTGTGATTGTTGATGTTTAGACCACTGTGTGCCTGTTGATGTTTAGACCACTGTGTGCCTGTTGTTGTTAAGATCACTGTGCAACTTGTTGTTTAGAGTACTGTGCGGCTGTTGTTGTTTAGACTGCTGTGCGACTGTTATTGTTTAGACCACTGTGCGACCGCTATTGTTTAGACCACTGTGTGGCTGTTAATGTTTAGACTGCTGTGTGACTGTTGATGTTTGGACCACTGTGTGGCTGTTATTGCCTAGACCACTGTGCGACTGTTATTGTTTAGACCACTGTGCGACTGTTATTGTTTAGACCACTGTGCGACTGTTATTGCTTAGACCACTGTGCGACTGTTAATGCTTATACCACTGTTTGGCTGTTGTTGTTTAGACCACTGTGCGGCTGTTGTTTAGACCACTGTGGGGTTGTTGTTGTTAAGACCACTGGGGAAACTTGTTGTTTAGAGTACTATGCGGCTGTTGTTGTTTAGACTTCTGTGTGACTGTTATTGTTTAGACCACTGTGCGACCGCTATTGTTTAGACCACTGTGTGGCTGTTGATGTTTAGACTACTGTATGGCTGTTGTTGTTTAGACCACTGTGTGGCTGTTGATGTTTAGACCACTGTGTGGCTGTTGATGTTTAGACCACTGTATGGCTGTTGTTGTTTAGACCACTGTGTGGCTGTTATTTTTTAGACTACTGCGCGACTGCTATTGTTTAGACCACTGTGTGGCTGTTGTTGTTTAGACTACTGTGTGGCTGTTGATGTTTAGACCACTGTGTGATTGTTGATGTTTAGACCACTGTGTGCCTGTTGATGTTTAGACCACTGTGCGACTGCTATTGTTTAGACCACTGTGTGGCTCTTGTTGTTTAGACCACTGTGTGGTTGTTGTTGTTTAGACCACTGTGTGGCTGTTGATGTTTAGACTACTGTATGGCTGTTGTTGTTTAGACCACTGTGTGGCTGTTGATGTTTAGACCACTGTGTGGCTGTTATTGTTTAGACCACTGTGTGGCTGTTATTGTTTAGACTACTGCGCGACTGCTATTGTTTAGACCACTGTGTGGCTGTTGTTGTTTAGACTACTGTGTGGCTGTTGATGTTTAGACCACTGTGTGATTGTTGATGTTTAGACCACTGTGTGCCTGTTGATGTTTAGACCACTGTGCGACTGCTATTGTTTAGACCACTGTGTGGCTGTTGATGTTTAGACCACTGTATGATTGCTGATGTTTAGACTACTGTGTGCCTGCTGATGTTTAGACTACTGTGTGGTTGTTGATGTTTAGACCACTGTGTGGCTGGTGTTGTTTAGACCACTGTGTGGCTCTTGTTGTTTAGACCACTGTGTGGCTGTTGATGTTTAGACCACTGTGTGATTGTTGATGTTTAGACCACTGTGTGCCTGTTGATGTTTAGACCACTGTGTGGTTGTTGATGTTTAGACCACTGTGTGGTTGTTGATGTTTAGACCACTGTGTGGCTGTTGTTGTTTAGACCACTGTGTGCCTGTTGATGTTTAGACCACTGTGTGCCTGTTGATGTTTAGACCACTGTGTGGCTGTTGTTGTTTAGACCACTGTGTGGCTCTTGTTGTTTAGACCACTGTGTGATTGTTGATGTTTAGACCACTGTGTGCCTGTTGATGTTTAGACCACTGTGTGGCTCTTGTTGTTTAGACCACTGTGTGGCTCTTGTTGTTTACATCACTGTGTGGTTGTTGTTTGGACTACTCAGTGGTTTGTTTTTCTTTACACTACTTTGCTGCCAGATACACACTTATGCCAAAGTGAGTGTGGTGTAAATAAAAATGTTAGTAATATATTTATTAAAAAACAACAAATTTCCATTGTTAAATATGGCTTTTCCTCTGAATCCATGTTAGGACACATTGGTATCATAAAGATAAGGGAGACTGTGTAAAACAGTTAGTCTTTAGACTATTGTGTAGCTGTATTTGTTTAGACTACTGTGTTACGGCGGTGGTTTTAATTACTGAGCAATCATTGTTCTTTAGACTACTACTGTATGTGGCATGTTCCATGCAGGATTTGTTGCTTATAATGCCGTGTAAGTTTTGGTTTAATTACAGTAACTTTAGGTGTTTAGGTAACTCTGTGACCATTGTTGTTCAGAATACTGCGTAACCATTGTTTTTTACTATGTATCAATAAAGTGTCTGTCTGTCTGTCTGTCTCACTAACTAACTAACTAACTAACTAACAATTATTGTTGTTGACCCACAGACCTCACTGAGTTACACCAATTCTGCTGCCAAATTCTAAAAAAAATATATGTGAACTTTACATACTCAGAATTAGAAATTTGTTACAAATCAAAAAGAATTTTGTAAAAATCAAATAAAAAATCAAAAAGCTGGTAGAAAAAAACTTCTGAAATGTAAAAACTGTTAAGCAGTCATAAAAATAGACATTTTTGCAAAAAAATATGCAAAGGAGATTTTAAGTGAAAGGCTTGCTATCTTCGCCAGGAGGTTAAAACTGGGTCATGGTTGAATATTTAAGGACCATACTCCACATAAAAATCTTTCATTAAACAGAGAAACAAATATTTTTCCATGGCTACTCCAGTCTCCTAAACTATATCCCACTGAGAGCTTATTGTTTGTGCTGAGGGGGTAAACTTTTCTCCTATTTTAAAAATGTTTATAATGCCAGTAATTCTGTAACCAATTCTATATTGAAGAAAATAGTGACTGTCTGGATCTTGCAAAAGTGCTCTGTGCACCCTTTATCTGTTTGAATACAACACTGGGGTATAGGTGACAGCAATCACGGCAATTACTACTGATATGAGATTATCTTTAGATCTTGATATTATATGAGAGTGAAGTGGTCTCAGTCCACTTTCAAATGAACTCTAGCAAAGTTTGATTGACAAAGTGATTGGACCCTAATTCAACCAAACTGCAGTGACATGAAGGGGACTAATTGTCGTGGGCTTTTAAAGATGAAAACTGGAATGCATTGCTTCAAAAAGTGCTGCAGAAATATGATGTGTTCCGAATATTCTGATAAGGTACAGTTTTTTCAATTTATCAGTGCTTTGGTGCTTCCCTAGCTAATATGTATATTCTTCAAAGGTTATTCATTAGTTTTTCTTTTTTCCAACCCCCTAGATATGCTTCACTAATATGCTGCACTTTGATAACTACTGAGCTACCCTAAAGCTGAACTAGACAACATTGTGAGAATTAGTTCTGGGTAAAGGGGCATGGTGCGCATACACTTGTAAAACATCTCACTGTCTAAATTAATTAAAAAAAAAGGAAATGTACTGTGACTGGCTTGTGTAAATGACACTTACGCAATGTACTGCTCTGTCTTGTTGAACTTCTTGGCCAGGTATTTGGCCGAGGCCTTGCTGGGGATCTTGACGAAGGACAACTCTTTGCCGTAGCGTGTCATGTTGCAAGGTGTTTCACACACACAGTAATCATTGTCTCTCTCCACCAGGAAATCTAGCAACAACAGAGAGGGGAATGGAAGAAAAAGAGGTGCCATTAGTCTGGATGGTGATCACAGCAGATTGATGGCAAGAGGGAAAAAATTCAAACAGTGTGGAACAAGTGAAGAAGTAAAGTGGGTGTTGTAGTGGGGGGCAATGAGAAGAGCTACGGGGGTGGACAAAGGAAGCACAATGGAAAGGGATGAAAAGAGGAATCATAAAATGAGCCCCATCACTGCCTCAGGCTCAGCTATCCATAACGAGTGGTGGTGCTCAGAGAGAGTGAGTTGCCTGGCAGAACTGGCTGCCTCAGTCTAAATGGGCTAATTTCACTTTCTGTCTTTCTCATTCTCCACCTTACAAAACATTCTCTATATTCAGTTCAGTGCATTCCTTTGCACTAAAAGAAGCAGGTTTCAGTTGAAAAGACAGTGGAAGCAGCATAGATGAAAGAACCAAAAAGACATTGGCTTTCAACTATAGCTAACATCTACCAAAGACAATTCAACATGAACAATAAAAATATCAGCTGATGGACAAAATATTACACAGTTAAACCCAAATCTAAACATTGTACATTGTATTTTTTTCATGTTTAACAAAGAAATCATCAAGCAAGTCAGCACTACCACTGTACCACCCTGACAGATGAAATTTGGAGGTTACCCAGTTTGTTGACCTGCTTTGTAATACATACAGTACCAAACTCCCAAACCTAGTGCATATGCTGAGACTGACTGCATATAAACATGCACAATTACAGAAAAAAGGCAAGGGTAAGGCTACTGCCTGTGTTTACAGGAATTTCTGAAACCAAGATGTTGTTTTCAAATGAAATGGCCTCAGTAATTGAAAATCAAATCTCTACCGGCTGATTCCACAGTCACTTCCTAATTATGCTGATGATTAATCGAACGCATTAGGAGTCCTGTTCAGCTCCTTAAACTAATGAATTTGCTTGCGAGACTGTATCTACCTTGACAACAGAAACAGGGAAAAACTCTGATTAGTTCAACCCTATTTTTTTTTTTTAAACAAAACTGTAAGTAAAATCCAGCCTTAAACATATGAAATTAATTGGTATTATTATTATTGATCACGGGAAATATTCTTTTCAGTTGGTGCTGTATTTCATAAGAGAAAATTTGTATTTGTTTGCCACCCTGACATCACAAACATTGGTAAAAGTCATGTTTAGGGATAAAAGAATTCTTAACCTTAAACATAATGCATAACAACAGTCAATCATTATTTCCAGCAATATTCATGTTGATAAGTAATCCAGTATAGGAGTGGATTAGACAAACACTGGACTCAAAGTTTCAATAATACAACCAGCTAGTTAGCAATTTGTACTTTAATAAGCGCATTGATGGTGATGATGACATTAGCAGAGCAGAATGTACACATGGGAAAACTGAGAGAGCTGGACAGACTAAAGGAATAGTCGCTGCATCACTGTCTTTAGGTATAGATGATGCAAGGGCTGAATTCCATATACGTAGAAGAACTGGATTGTGGGAAACCGTTAACTGAAGTAAAAACTGACTGAAATGTCAATAAAATAATAATAATAATAAAAAAGAAAATCACAAACAATTTTATTATAAAATAATTTTTTGTTGCCATTTTGTTCAAATAGAGATGTAAATGGCTGACTTCTACTTTCAGTTAACTAAAATGTAGAAGTCTGCCATTTACTTGAGTAAAAGGACAAAAGAACCTACGTTCAAATTTACTTGCACTAGCTCACTGTAGCCTTTAAGTCACAGTTAGAGTTTCTCTCTCTCTTTTCTCCTGTGAATGTGCTGTTTTCATCACTATCTGAAAATCATCTCCAGTTCTGGTTTAAAACACCTGCTCCATAACCTAGCATTTCAAGGAGGGAAAGCAAAAATGCAAATCATGCAATTAGATATATCATTGGCACGTGGCACTTCAAATACTCCACACTACTGTTGTTATTTAATTCAATGCACAAATGTAGTGAAATAGAAAGTACAGGTATTTGTTTTAGGATATAGTGGAGTAAAAAAAAAAAAAAAAAAGCAAAAAAAAAAAAAAAACCCCACTAATAATAATAATAATGCTGAAGTAAAATACAGGGATGTGAAAAATGTCATAAGTAGAAAAACAAAGTAAAACTCTGGATTGAACCGAAGATCAGATCTTAATTAAAATGTTATTAGCGAAGTGTTACTTCAACTATTTTAACTCTAGGCCACTGAAATATCTTATGGATCATCTCTGTTTCTACTCACCCAAAGCTGGATCTGCACACTCCTTATACTGTTCTGGAGTGCAGTATGGAGCATCTCCTAGAAAGACAAAAAGCACAAGCAAGGTAAGAAGTTTAAAAGAAAATATATTGCAGGTGAGACATACCATATCACATTGGCAGTAAAAAAATGTAAAAAATAAAATTAAAAAAACCACCAGGCCTAGGAATGAGAGCAAATTAGAATCCCAATTCAAGCAAACCAAACAATCAAGTAGAAGGAAACAAGGGAGATGTAAAACAGAAATGAAAGGAGGACAAAGTGAACATGATGTTCTGGCTCTGAAAGTAGATAACATGGGGCAAGTAAAGCATCTGGCGTCAGCTCCTTTAATTAAACTGTGTCTTTGTCAATCATGCTGTCCTTATCTGCCTGTGACTTCTCCTTCAAATCTGATTTCATCATTTAATTGATTTCATTAATGCTGCACCTTATTCCCTCCAAATGTATGTGTGTGACAGATAGATAGGTTAAGAGAGAGAGAGAGAGAGAGAGAAAGAGGGGGAAAAATAACAAGTACATCCAAGATATAGCAGATTACCATATGACATTATTGCTCTCATTGCTCATTATGTTTTGCCACTCACATATCACACTAATGAGAAAGGTCTTCGGAAATTATCAAACAGAGCACGGTGTATCCAAGAGCCAAAAGCTCAGTGGCATCCAAACTCCCTGAGTCATTCACAAAGCACTGTGACAGCTTTAAATGCACCTGCTTTCATCAAGCAAGACACATGAACATGGCCAATTCCAAAATGATCATTTGCACTGAGTGGGTGTAAACTGATACCAATTTTAATTTCCGGTAAGATATTGACTAATAGCTGAGCTCTGACTATTGGCTAAGGCGTTAAACTGACATAATGCTGAAATTCTCACGGGAAATAAGCCTGCTTTCTGTAAGCTTTGAACAGCTTTTTCATACTTATCATGTATTAATCATTCTACGACTGTGTTTTTACAACTCAGACTGGTGTTTAAAAAAAAAAAATAATAATAATAGTAATCCAGTCAATGATCCTTGACCAACAGGTTTGTCCAACCTGAGTCTTGTGCTTTTGTCCATATCAAATCCCAATCTTGTAGAAAAGGACAGACAGTCAAATTTCTTAATTTATTAAATGTCATGGAGAAATCATTTGGGGTGGCACAGTGGTGTCGTGGTTAGCACTGTCGCCTTGCATCTCCAGGGTCCAGGTTGATTCCCGGCCAGGTTTGATTCCCGGCCAGCTGTGTGCATGGAGTTTGCATGTTCTCCCCAGGCTTGGTGGGTTTCCTCCAGGTACTCCGGTTTCCTTCCACAGTCCAAAGACATGCAGATTAAGCTAATTGCCATTTCCAAATTGCCCGTAGTGTGTGAATGACTGTCTGAGTGTGTGCCTTGCGATTGGCACCCTGTCCAAGGTGTACCCTGCCTTGAGCACTAAGTTTCCTGGGATAGGCTCCAGACCGTCCGCGACCTTGAATACAGGATAAAGCGGTATAGATGATGAGTGAGAGAGTGAGTGAGTGAGAAATCATTAGATACAATTCTACTTTATACAGGAAAATTTCCAGCCACAAAAGTTTAAATTAAGAAGGGAAAACACTGTACAGAGGTCGCAAATTTTTTATCTTGATCATACGATAAGTGGAAATGCTTTCTTGGTGTGTGGGATGGCACACTCCCTTTCTCCTTTTAATCACAGTGACACTAGCCAATCATTGGTGTCATGAGCTCATGTATGAACAAGAGGACAGGTAGGAGCTTTCCTAGCGTGATACACTGTCCTGTGATGCTGTGCAGCATTAGCGGCAGTTTGAAAAAGGTGGCTCAGTCCACATGTCTCAGAGAAAGCCTTTGTGTTGGCTTTCGTCTTCCTCAGTTGGTAGCTGCTGATATGGGAGAGCTTTCTGGTGGGTAGAAAATAACCCAACAGGCTTTCTTGTTTTGTCCTGGCATTTATTGTAGATCTCTACAAAAGCGATTTTCTTTATTCCTTAGGTTTCTAAATAGGATCAGCTTTCAGAAATGTAGAACTCCTTAAGGAATTCATTTTTATTTCCAGTCTAATATGCTGACAGTTGTGAGATATTTGGGAGATTTTCTTTCTTTATTTCCTTTAATTTTCTCCAGTTGTGATCCAGGATTAAGCTGCAAGCAGGTAAAGAACTACTTTCATGGCATTCCACAAATCGCCCTCAAGATGTTCCTCCACAACGTCCAAACCACCTTTTGAACTTCGCGTGTCTACCTGCAGGCAAAATTATAAAAGGGCCTAGAGACCAATACAATAAGTGGTGTCTATTCTCAAAACAACTTTCATAATTAAACCCCACTGGGATGTAGTCATAGCAACTGAGGAAGGGACAAGGCTAAAGACAGTAAATAGGCCCTCATGCTCCATCGCTGAGTTGGAGCTTTCCATTTTGTTGAAGAGGTGAATTGTTTATCAAGCAGGAATTTTTTTTTTTTGTGTGCAAATGTTGTACTGTAGTTCAGAGATGAGTAAAACATCTAACACACACTCTAAAAATTACAGCTAAATTACAGTGTACAAATTACAGCCAATCTCAGTAAAATATCCTCCATGTGTCCTTATTAAACCGACAGTGAAAAGAATTCCAATTACTCAAAAAATTATTCTGGCCTTCTGTAGCTTTTACATATTTATAATATGTCTATCTAACCCACTCACTCAAAGGAAGCCGGAAGCCTATCCCAGGGGACTCGGGGCATGAGATGTACACCAGAGTACACCATGAACGGGGTGCCAATCCATCACAGGGGACACAAGCAAACACACACACACACACACACACACACACACACACACACACTATGGCCGATATGGAAACGCCAATTAGCCTAATCTGCATGTCTTTGGACTGTGGAAAAAAAAATAAGTACCAAAAGGAACCTCACCAAGAATGGGGAGAACATTCAAACTCCATGCACACAGACCCGAGGCAGGACTTGAACCCGCGACTCTACTAACCACTAAGTCACTTTGCCACCATGTATTTTACCTTTAAAAAAGTAAACATATAACTCTTCTACTATTTGCCATTATTTATTTTTGTTTAACATATTTTACTTGGGTGAAAATTCTGCCTTTGATACATGGATCATATCTTTTATTCGTCCTTGTTTTGAAATGTTAAAGTACATGGAAGACTCATTATCCTTAATCCGGTATCCTAACCTCCACTTTTTTCCTTCATTGGACCATTTTTTCTGTTGTTACAGAAAATGCTTTGATGCAAGTGCACAGATCCAAAAACTCTTCAACTCGACAGATATTCCATTCAGATTCGATCAGCCAAGTTGAGATGGATAGTTGATGCAAGTATAGCTCCAAAAGGTAACATTATTTGCATTTGTGATTTTGAGTAATGATAAATGAAGGTAATGTCCTCACCGGGCATGTGAACCATGCGACAGTTGCAGTTCTCTACCAGGTAGCGTGTCTCACAGTCGATGCGGCATGCTGTGATGCTGTAGGTGGTAAAGAAGTCTGAGTCCATGGGTTCGGACCTGCAGTCGCCCCATGGAGGGGGCAGGTAGGTCAACTGCAAGTACACATGAAAAGAAAGCATAATAAACAAAAAAAAAAAGAAAGAAAGAAGAAGAAATCAGTTTATTCATATTCATTATGATATTTATGACATTGTTGAAACGACTTTGTGTTACGAAGTCTGTCCCCTGACATAATTATTAATGCACAATGCACAAATGATTGAAACACAGATATACGCACAATCCTCAACCTGTGTGTCCTCTGTTTCTGACTCCTCTAAAGAACCTCAGCACTAACGCATCAGCATGCGCATCCATCAATTCTCATATCGTGACTGTTAACATCCCAATCTAATTACTAAAACCCCAAGATCATTTTCTTTTTCCGGCTAGAGGAATGAGGAAAAACATCAACCCACAAGTGACAGCTCAGTGCAGGGAATCTTAGTCAGAAGATGCAATGTTCTTCCATTCTGCCCAGTAATGACTTCACTCCTTGCAAATGGGCAGCAGTGGCTCAGGAGTAAAAAGTTTTAATCCCTGGACTGTTAGAGGCAATGTTGTCTATCTGGAGAATGACCCTCAATTACTCTGCTAAATACCTGAATTGAATTCTGCCCCACTTGTTATTCTCGGGGAGTAAAAAGCATCTGTCAAAACGAGGAAATCAAATGCGGATAGCGTTAATCCACTCTCGCTTACCTGTTTCCAGGAGCGCACTGGAAGCTTGTTTAAAAGCCAACTACGACAGTGCAGGATTTGAAAGAGGCTTTGCTTCAGGGGATATGGAGGATGAGTGTGTGTGTAAGCAAGTGTGTGCCTTGTGCCTGGAGATAGGCTTCCAAAAAAAAAACCCCAAAAAAAAGAAAACCAACTCTCAAATACAGTAAACAACATTATGCAGCACATAAGCTGTGTTTCAAACTGTATGGTAAATCCTCGAAGGTATGTTATTATATTATATTATATTATATTATATTATATTATATTATATTATATTATATTATATATTTCAACTTTATTACTAAATAAGCAGATTATTATATTTGTATAAATGAATGATAATTGCATTTTTAAACAACAGAAGCATCCCCAAGGACAAAACTTCTCCTCGCGTTATAAGGAATAGGGGGATAAGGGTCTATCCACTTGCCATCAGGCAGCAAAAACTGCCTACTCCTGGAGATATGTCCCCCGGTTCAGTGGCAGTTTCTTACAGGGATGGGTTGACAGCTTGACACCAGATTGTATCTAAGCAGTTAAGGGGAAAGGACCTTTCTAAAAGACCCGACAACAGCAGCCTGGTGGCGCATGGGCTTGGGCTCGGTCCGAGGACCTTCTGGTCAACAGTCCAGCACCTTATCCACGGAGCTACCCCTGCCCCTCTTCTTGTGTAATATTTAGTCATTTTGGTTTAAGACTCACTGTTTTGTGGTGCATGATGGGACTGGTTAGTGCAAAAGTTACCATGGTGCCAGTACTTATCTGTTTAGTGGAAATATAAAATAAACCAGCTCGGTCCACTGTACTACAACTGTTCATATTTTACAGCTTGCATATAGTGTCAGTTTCTCTCTCCCTGATCACATCATAGTTCCCATTTTATTATACTCTGTTTCATTATGAATGAAATGACTGCAATGGTTCATTACTTCACCGGAAATGGACATGCAAAATTACCGATCAGTCACTGAGTCTTGCTGGAGCGAAAAGACACATGGAGGTCACGCGAAACCTGGCATTAATTTCATGCACCATTCATTATTATTAAGGATGATATTAATATTACTTAATAATTCATTTATATATATATTTTAAGTAATAAGTCATTGACGTTACATATGAATGACAGCTTCCATCTTGTTATATACATTTCAGCACATTTTGTAATACATTAGTTTTTGCCTCAATATATATTCAAAATTTTAGTTTTTTAAGTTGCATAATAAATTTCCACAATAGTGTTTGTTATTATGATTAACTGACATACTGTCCAGGGTGAACCCTGCCTAGGGGCACTTCTAGGATAGGCTCCAGGCCTCCCATGACCTGTACTGGACAAGCAGTATAGAGAATAAATGAGAGAGAGTGTATATAAATCTTTTTATAGTCAAAATCAATGAAAATGACATGCTATTAAATATCTTAAGTTTTTGGAAATAAAGGATAATTATAGTTAAAAAAAAAAAAAAAAAAAAAATATATATATATATATATATATATATATATATATAAAACCTACAGTATCTCTTAAAATTACGATCAAGAAATATGATCTCTGAGAGTGACGAGAAGGCAGCACAGAATGAAGAGTGGAAAAGTGAGCGAGTGAGTGACTTAGTTAATTTTCTACCTGGCTGAAAAGCACAGTTGTTGAAATAAACAGTGAACAGACTGCAAAATAAAATTCCCTACAGAGACTCAAGCCTGCTTCCCATCCTTTAGTCTTGGGAACTGTTACAGCTGCCATGCATTCTGTTCATGGTGCTCTTTGATCTCAGTTAGTTTGTATGAAATTTTCAACGTTTCTCGAAACGTAAAAAAAAAAAAAAAGAAAATCCAGCACAAGTAAGTTTCCATATTCAAATACTGTATGGGCAATGACTTACATTTAAAAGTGCACAAAAGGCTCAAGGGATGCAGAAGCAGGAGCCTCAACAGGATGTTAAACGGAAAAAGGAAAACAACTTCACTGGCCAACATGGGCCAAAGACATGGCCTTGCATCCAGCCAGTAAGCAGCCACGAGTCAAAAGCACTTGGACGATGAATGAATAAATGAAAACTAAGAGAACGTTTGGTATATTTAAAAAAAAGAAGCATAAACTGTTTGACCTGCGGCGGTGGCTTAGTGGTTAGCACTATCAACTTTCACCTCCTGGGTTGGGTGGTATCTGTCTAATTTGATTTATTCTTACAGTCCAAAAACATGCACACAATTTTAAATTGCACATAGTATGTTATTGGGTATGAGTGTGTGTGCTAATGCTCTGGGATGGGTTAGCACTGTGTTCACGGGGGACCCCACCTCGTGCCCTGAGCTTCCTGTGATGGGCTCCAGGATCCCTTTGACCCTATGAAGGATAAGAAGCAGGTCTCTGGAGCCCCATAGATACTTGGACCATCTGTCATTAAAATTCCCTTTAACTGGACTCATACTGTATAAACACTGGTGTGTGTTAATAAAACACTCTAACTGTTAATTAAACATTATGGAATTTGTTAAATTCTAAAATTTTCTAACGTGTAGCGATACTTGAGAAACCATGAGCACAGTTTCAAAATTCGCCAGTCAATTATATATCTAAGCATATAAGCAGTTTCCTATAGGTCCTGGTCATTATAATTTGGTATACTGATTGTAAAGTTTGTAACTGGAGTCAAATTGCACAATCCTCTTTCCATGCAAAAATGCATCCTAAAGATTAACTGAAACTCAGATGAAGTTTCTGCAGTCTCACTGGGCTAAACTGAGTGGTATCTTTGATGTCTATGCTGTATTTAGTACAACTCGTTTAAAGGAAAGGAAAGAGTTATATTTGTACAGCATGAAATTTAATGAAAAAGTAAAAGAAAAAGTAAGAATGTCTATGTTGAATGAATAGTGAATATAGCCAGTAATCTGTAGCTGTCCCTTGTAAATAGCTCAGTGGAGAGAAAGAGGAAGGTGTCTAAAGGTTGTCTGTAAAAATGGATATTTTTTATAATAAAATGCATTCATTATAAGGGCATTAGGAATATTATAGATATTTTAAAATCCCCAATTTCCTTCTAATGCTAAGTCTGTTACTGACAAAAATAACAGATCACCCTGCCAAGACAGACAAAAAGAAGAAGATCATCGCCAAAGATTTCAGAGGGGGTGGATTAGCACGACAACAGCCACAAAGTCAATTCTTACCGAAATGCATCATGCATGTTTTGTGAGATAAAATGGATGTTTTTTTCCAACATTTTTTTTTTAAACACAAAGCAGTGTTTTGTCAGGTTTCGTTCATTAAACATGGATAATTCCTTTTTTCTGCCGTGACCAATTAGAAATAGTTTTTTTTGTTAGATACAAAGCTGAATCTTTAGAACAGTTCATTATTGGACAGTTACATACTGTATCTTTTATGAACTTTCACTCAATGTACTAAAACGTCTCTCCTCCGCGCGCATCTCTGCCTGAACACCATTTCCTCGCTACTCCTCACCAGTTAGGACACCTCCCGAGCTCTCCTACATTTTGGTGGAGATAGAAGTGATTTCTTATTTTAAGAATGTTGATAAAGTATTCCTACCACTACTCCTAAAGAAGGATAAAAATTGCTTCAATCTGAAAATTTTTGGCCGTAAAGGAACAATTTCCTACTCGACCCTTAGTAAATATGGGCCCTTAATTCACAATTAGCTACTGATTTAACATTGCAAATAAATAAATATATAAATAAATTACATCCAACCTTCCACATGTCCTCCCTGCACATGTCCAAACCATCTTAATCTTGCCTCTCTAACTTTGTCCCCACTCCATCCTACCTGCGCTGTCCCTTCTAATATATCATTTCATTTCTAATTCTGTCAATTCTTGTCACTCCCAAAGCAAATCGCAGCATCTTCAGCTCTGCTGCCTCCAGCTCTGCTTCCTGTCTTTTTGCCAGTGGCGACATCTCCAAACCATACAACAATGCTGGTCTCACTACTGTGCTGTAAATGTTTTCTTTCTTTCTTGCCGATACCTTTCCGTCACAAATCACTCCTGTTACACTTCTCCACCCATTCCACCCTGCCTGCACTCTCTTCTCTACCACACTCCCCATTGCTTTGGACAGTTGACCCTAAATATTTAAATACACTGTATTTCCTCTACCTTTCCTACCTCTACTCCTCGCAACTGCACTTGTCATAGA
The DNA here is from genome assembly GCF_024256425.1 of Clarias gariepinus. NCBI lineage: Eukaryota > Metazoa > Chordata > Actinopteri > Siluriformes > Clariidae > Clarias > Clarias gariepinus. Next base: position 11,848,724 of record NC_071122.1, read on the forward strand.
CTTTCTCTAGATCTACAAACACACAATGCAACTCTTTCTGACCTTCTCTATACTTCTTCATCATTATTCTTAGAGCAAACACGGCATCTGTGGTGCTCTTTCTTGGGTTGAAGCCATACTGCTGCTCACAGATTGTCACCTCTCTTCTCAACCTACCTGCCACTACTACTTCCCATAACTTCGTGGTGTGGCACTTCAGCTTTATGCCTCTGTAGTGGTTGCAGGTCTGCACATCCCCCTCGTTCTTAAAAATTGTAACTAAAACATTTCTTCTTCACTCATTAGGCACCCTCTCTTTAAAAATCTTTTAATATCTAATAAGCCACTTCACTGTTATCGCTCCAAAACACTTCCATCTCCATCTCATCCAGACCAACTGCCTTTCCACTCTTCATCCTTTTCATAGCTGTCCTCACTTCAACCTTACTAATTCCCTGTACTACCTGATTCACTACCAGCACCTCATCTAACCTCTTCATTCTCTCTCATTTTCATTATTCATCCACTTTCTTAAACATCTCTCTTCCTGTCAGTACATTTCCATCCATCTGCATCTTTTATCACCCTAGCCACATGATAAAAGATGTACTTGGTCTGGCCAGTTGATATAAATACTTTCCACCTTCCTTCCATATACAACTCACTATGTGTCTATTCCTTTGTCTTTGCCACTTCCTCTTCACTTTGCATCGCATCTCATCTCCTTATCCTCCTGTCTGCTCTCCTCATCTCTATTACCTCCCAATCTCTTGATGCTTTCCTGTACTTTCTCATTCCACCAAGTTTCCTTATCCTCCTTTCTCTGTCTTGATGTCCTGCCAAATACTTTCCTAGCTGTCTCCTTTACCACTTCTGCAGTAGCTGACAAGTTGTCCCGCATCTCTTTGCCACTGGCCAATACCTGACTCACCTCTTCTCTTCTCTTCTCTTCTCTTCTCTTCTCTTCTCTCACACAGCTCTCCCTTCTTCAACTTCCACCATCTAATCCTGGGTTCAATCCTCACTCTCATGTTCTTCATACAGTATCTACCTTAAAATTCATAATGAAGATCACCACCCGATGTTGTCTACAGTAGTTACACTATCAAATCACTCTGAATTTAAAAAAAAAAATTTGCTCACCAACAATGTTCACCACTCTTAAAGAAAAGCAACATTTTTTTTGTCTCATTTTGTCCTCATATCCTACAATAATTTGAATGAATCAACCCTTCCGACAGACTCGGACACATACAAATAGTAATAATAAGAAAGGAGCAAAATGTGATGCGAATGCAAATAAACCTTAGAGTTGGCAGACAAAAAAAAAAAAAAAGAAAATATTAACTGTTTCTATTTAAAATGTTCAGCTATAATTGCGTTAGTCAGATGGCGCAAGGGAGAGACAGCTTGTCATTGATAGGAGACTCAGCCTGAGTGACCAGGTTAATTAAATATAGTGAGAACAGCCTGTTCAGTTTGCAATCGTTTTCATCGTCAGTCCATGCTGGAGTAGAGAGGGGAATGAGCATGTAGCCTATTAGCATTGCTGAACATGAATAGCTCCAGCTAAAAGCAGTTATCTGGAATTGAAAGAAAAGGAGGGTGGAACAGTTAATCATTAAAAACTGCTTTTGTTCAAAGCTGCCCTGTGAAACTAGTGCCTGTAGCCAATTGACTATTAGCACGATCAGCAAAAACAGCAGAGACATTTAAGTTCAAATTCAAAAATTTGAATTTAAATTTTATTTGTCACATACACAGCCATATATAGTGTGGTATGCCTATATGACCGTCCTCACTCACTTACTCATCTTCTATACCGGTTTATTCTATATTCAGGGTCGCAGGGTCCTGGAGCCTATCTTAGGAGACTTACTGTAGGGCACGAGGCAGGGTACACCCTGGGCAGGGTGCCAATCCATCACAGGGCACACACAAAAACACACACTCACTCACACATTACAATCAATTTGGGAATTCCAATCAGCCTAATCTGCATGGCTTTGGAGGAAACCGGAGTACCCAGAAGAAACCCAGCAAGCACTGGGAGAACATGCAAACTCCATGCACACAGAGACGGGAGGTGCAAGGCGACAGTGGTAACCACTACACAGCCGTGCCGCCTCCTATATGACCATTCGTGACCTAAAATTTAAAAAAGAAACACAGTATTCAAATAAAGAAATAAATTTTGGAATGAGAGAAAAAATTATACAAATATAGAAGACTTTTTACTAGCTGTAAAATTTATAATATGTTCAAGTACTAAGATAGAATGGAAAAAGAAGTGTATGAGATGTTAAGTTCAAAGGCTATGCAGGTTAGATAGCCTGTACATTTAAGTTGGTCCTTATTTGTTTGAAAAAATGAGCAATGTGCAAAGTTCCATAGGCAACTTGCAGGCCGTGTGCATTTAAACATGTATGCTTATATAATAAAGGGCGGCATGTCCATCCTCTGTGTGTTTTGTTCGGCTGATTTACATGTAAAGTGGTTAAGGATAAAAAGGAGACAAGGGCAGCACATGCACTCGGTAAAGAAGGTGAGAAACTCAGGATTTGTGATGAGATCTGCATGCTACAGCAAAGTTAAGCGAGCTGGACGTTACAAAGAAGAAAAAAAATCGATTCGCTTCAAGTCGGGATTTCATTCGCCTCCAATTACGAGGGCCGGAGAGCTTACGGACCATGCATCAGTATCAGGCCACCTCTCACCTGCTCTTGAAAAGATTAAGGCTGACATTTCCTGTCCACAGGCTTAAAAAAACTGAGTGTTAGTTACGTCTCCAGACTGTAAGACTCCTTTCTTTCTAAAAGCACCCAAGCCCTTTTAAAGTGTATTAATTTTCACTGGAAAGCTGCAAATTACAGTTCTTAACCCATTTTATACACACACACACACCCCATAAAATTAATTTATCCACATAACTCGAAGCTCATGTATCAACAACATAAATCAAAACTGCTAAAGTTTAAAGCACAATCAGATCTGGTCTCACTCAAATATTTCCCTAAATTACAGCTGTTTAAATCTCTGAACACAAATTGCATCACTTAGCAGACTGTGTTCACCGAGAAACACTGGCCTTCACAATGCAACACTCTGCTTTCAGATGAGTCTCACTCAAGCTGCACCTGTGCAAACTTAACTGGAAGAACGCTTTAATCGTGTATCAGAGTATAAAAGAGGCCTCAAGTGACTTACACAGGTGTTAGGCAAGTTAACCGTGCCTTTAGAGAAGAGAATAGGTGAGTAACCACTTGAGAAGTTTTATAGTAATCTCTACAGTAGTTACACAATACCATACAGTAACTTTATGGTTTCTATGGATATCCACAGTGCTCACAGAAATGTACCCTATAGTGCAATGTTTGTCTTAGATTTATGTAATGGAGTAAAATAATGCCATCATCTAGAGAGTTCTGGAAGACGATGTCCATTTAGCAAATAATGACCAGTTCAGCCTGTCCAAAATCAACTATGTCTTTGAGCGCTGACTGAGTTTACCAAGTATAGCATGTCACTATGTACCTCGGTGCTCCTGTATGTAGGCCTTTTGCCTGATGAGTGCTTGAATATGTTGCAAGGGCTCTTCCCTGTGAATATCTCTTGATTGACGAGGCAGGGTTCAAACCTGCAGAAGACCAGGTGGCAAGGGAGGAATGGTATTGGCAACCGTGGCTTTGTGACTGTCCCTGGGCAGAGTGACAGAAATGTCACCATGTGTGCAGCACATTATGGTCAGCGTGGGGTCATGCATCACCATGCACAACTTGGTCCCTATAACATTCCCAGTTTGCTAACAGTACTAGATGAACTCAAAAATCTCTCATCCTCCCAAGTACTGTAGGTTTGTCATTTGGGATAATGTGAGTTTCCACCAGGCCTCTCTGATCCACAACTGATTCACCAACACCCCACATTTCGTAGCACTGTACTTTCCACCATATTTACGAGTTTGAATTCCAATGAAGGTATTATTTTCAGCATGGCGGTGCAAAGTGTACGAACGCAGACCCCACGAGTGTGTGGCACTACTCCAGGCAACGGAGAATGCTTGTCATGCCATCCACACAGATGAATGCCAGGGATGGAGTTGCCATGCCAGGAGTTTTTTTTTCTCCCCCCTTTTGCATGGCCAAGGAGAACATCGCAGCCTGACCTGACCTGGATCAGAGGAGGGATGCGGAGTGATCTGTTTTATTGCAATTTCTTGTTAGTTCAGCTGAATGCTTAGTATTTATGTTGTAACACTGATTTTCTTTGTAGCATTTCTCTTTATCCATACTATACTTACTGTACTTTGGTGAAGCTTTTTGAGTTTTACTACATGCTATAAAAAACAGTTAACATTTTTGTTGCATATACATATAGTACTGTAAATGACAAACTCTACAGAAAAATAAAAAACACAAAACTTTTTTCCACTCTCATGCATTCATTCTTCTTCTTGAGGACTAGTCAACCCTCCTTATCAGACTCAACTAGTACTGGTTAACCGTCCTAGTCTAGCTTCCTACATACATTGGATTTATTATCAAGTCACATTTATCAGCAAAAGAGACAAAATATAGATTCATTTTATTTAATGCAATAGAAGCCAATTGTGTGACTTGACTGTAAAGAGGGATTAAATCACATACCAGTCCTAAAAGTGGTTTTATGATTAACTATACAACAATACAGAAATAATAGCAATGAAATCTGTTAGATTTATCATGAAAGTCTTCTCATATTAGCTCACTGCCCATTTTTTTTTCACCAGCACTCGGCTTTTCATGCTTGCCCCAACTTCTGACCTTTGGCAAAAAAAAAAAAAAACGTTTGACGTCATTCAGCACTTTTCACATTTTTCCCCCACCACTAGCAGCTTTGCTGTGTCCAGACAGACAGCCGAAAGTGCTTTTTACATCCACTTGCCTTGCAGCTGCTCTACAAAAGATATAATGGAGAAAAATGCCCAGTATGAAATACAATGAAGTAAGTGATGTTGTTGTTTTGGTATTTTAGTCTACATACATTTTTTGTCCATACTTATTTTAATCCATATTAATTATTTTCTTAGATAAAGGAGCAGATAAAAGCAGGAAGGTTTTTTTGGGTAACTGTGATGCTTGGATGTTGTCATCCCCCCTCTTACACAGGGCTATAGAAAATGGATGGATGACTAGACTATCCAGGGTCACCCAAATGGGAACTCCTTTTAAAATCTGGTTCCTCACAAACTTTCGTCTTCTTTTGCATCGTCTCCTCTGGCTCGATCATTAGAAACAAATTAATAACTTTTTTTGATATCAAAGTGTGCCCGATATCTCTTTTCACGTCCATGACTTAATGTTTTCCTTAATTGACTGACTTCGGTAGTAGTTTCTAGAAGTCATTTGAGGGTGATGACTTAAAACACACTAGGACAATGAATGTGTAAAAGTGTAATGAGGACCACCAGCCAGCATATCTGCAAAAATTAATTCTGGAAATCGGACAGCAGCAGTCGCTTACCCTCTGCTCCTGGCAGGACACAAACGTCTGAAAGCCTGGCGCCACTCCGAATCCCAGCTGATCAATGAAAGGCGGTTCATCCTGAGTGTGGATCTGCACTTTGATGCCAGCTTCAAAAGACGTCTCATCTGGAGGGGAAGAGAAGTGATTCAGATACGATATAGAGTGAAACTCTATTCATGGTGGCTGTAATGATTTAGGATCCTGTTTCTGCTGACGGATTTGCCAGAAAAGGCACCCGAGTCGGATTTCTCATGTTGGATCACTGACAGTTTGCTGACCAATGGCGGCTCAATATGACGGAGTAAATATTCTAGAGATATGGCAGTCTGTAATAATAGCTCTAGGGTCACTGGGATGGTAAATAAGGAATGGTTAAATATGTTTTTTTTTAAGCATTTTGGTTAAAATGTAAATTTTCTAACTATGTTGGTTTTATGTACTTTGAGATCATATTTGGACTTTTGTTTAACAAAAGAAAACAATAAATGGACCTGAATTTTTTGTTTATAATTATTGTATTATTATTTTATTCACCAAAAATACATGTAAGTACACATATATTTCAATATTCTATTTTAAAATATTGATTTTTAGAAAGAATCGTAGCAGGATTATCTGAATCTTACTTTTAACTGTTTCTCTAAATATTGACAAGAACATAAAGCCAAAGATATTTTTGTTTTTTTGTGAAATGTACTGGTTACACTACATAAACCAGTTATACATTCAGTCAGTTGCTAATTTAGGTTTAAAGAAATCACACCTAAAACAGAATAGGAGTAATTGCCTCTTCCTTTTGTATTTGTAAAGTTTTCTTTATAATTTTCTTCTCTATTTTCTGCCTTTCGAGCTCTCTCTGTCTTTTGCATGGACACCTGTAGTCCCTTGGTGTCATACTCAAAGTTAATTTAGAACTAAAAATATTCCTACCTCAGAGTAGGACATAAAAGTTATTTTAAAGCTTCCTCCTCTTTCTTCCAATGTGGAGAAGAACGGCTTCTAGGAAACCATGTGACAACACTGTTTATGGCACTGAGAGCTGCAAAGTAGGCTTCACAATATAGTGGGTGTTGTAGTTTTGACAAATTTTAAACTGCGGAAAATGGGAATAGTGAAATTAGCGACAGCTGTGTGAAAGCTTTCTGCACATACAATATAGTGGTATGTCATGTTAATCAATTGATGTTCATAGCAGAAAATCTAAAAGATGATCATAGTTTATGTAAATATCAAATCGATGAAAATTTTGCATCTTAAACTACATAAGTATTATAATAATAATAATGTTATAATGTTTTTGGTTCACATGAGCGTCCTAGGGACAATTATTTTAATGTGTGTGCCATGGATGATGCCCACAACTCCAGGGAAACAAGTGATGTGCATAAATGCAGCTTGCCTTTGGTTTATTTTAGGCTGGGTGAGGGGGAAATGTATGAAGGTGTTGTGTATGATCTGCAGTGCTGTAAGAGCAAGTTTGATTTATTAATTTTGACAGTCAGCTGTGACAAACCCGAATCCTCCCTGTTTCAAAGCTGCATCTTCCCTGTTACTAAAAACATAAAACTGCAGCCATCTGTAGAGACAGTATATGAAATGTTTGTATATTGTTTGTACAATGTTTGTTACAATGCGGCAAGCTATCTGTCACAAAAAGTATTCGACGCATCTTTCATGAGCTCTGTCTTAATGTTACCAAATCATCTCTGCTCTGCACGTCTCTGACTGAACGCCATTTGTTTGCTACTCCTAACCCCTTAGGACACCTCCAGAACGCTCCTACCTTTTTGTGGAGAGAGGGGGATTTTCTTTTTTAAGAATGTTGTTAAATTGCTCTTACTCCTACTCCTAAGAGTAGGACCAAAATTGTGTGACCCTGAGAATGTTTGGCCACTTAGAAGCAATTTCCTAATGTGAGATGCTTTTCTTTCACTCTTGTAATTGAGTATTTTAGTACTCTCTCTACAACTGGCAGCACATATTTGTGATTATCAAGGGTACTTGGTATGAGTCGAGATTGGCTACATGCTGAATGCTCATCTGCTGATGTGTTTGTAGATGGTTAAACTAAGAACGTCAGCAAGTACTCTTTTTCTTTTATCTCTCTATGGTTTCTCTGGTATGTTTTCCATTTTTCCCTCACTCTTTTTGTTTTGTTTTATATTTCATAAATACATATGTAATAAGATTTTTTTTTTATTATTTCTATCTATTACCACATTTCACTTTCATTTCCTTTGCATAACCTTTTAAAACATCAAACAAAACAACCTCTTATGTCTTTTGGAAATTTTACGCACTCATGCATCAATTTCAGCATTTTTTTTTTTCCTCTGAGACACGTTTATTTGTTTGAAATTGCCATATATGATTAAAAAAAAAATTAGGATCTGTGAAATTTTATACATATGAAATAGTAACAAGACCTACCAGAAAAATGGCTTTATCATTGTATTACACTCACTCACTCACATCCCAGCCCATCCCAGGAGACTTAGGGCACGTGGCGGGGTACACCCTGGATAGGGGGCCAATCCATCGCAGGGCACACACTTACACACCCATTCACACACTACGGGCAATTTGAAAACATCAATTAGCCTAACCTGCATATCTTTGGACTGTGGGAGGAAACCAGAGTACCCGGAGGAAACCCACCAAGCAGGGGGAGAACATGCAAACTCCTATTATATTAAAGTGTTCTGTTAAAGTTGTGGTAAAAAAGGGCACTTTGTTTTTAATATAAAACAGAATACTTACTCACTCATTGTCTATACTGCTTTATCCTGTATTCAGGGTCGCAGATTTAACATGTAAACCTAAGTAGTCCTGACTTAAAGTCAGTTGTTGCCTTACCATAACTGCATGGAACAGTTATGTAATCACATGGTCTTCTTATATATTATTAACTGAATGTTTGTTACTCTACCCTGACAATTCAGGAAGTTTACTTGATTGACACATAGTACTGTGCAAAAGTCTTGAGCCACCCCTCATTTTTTCATATTTTGCCTCCAAAGAGCCAGACTTTCTTGCATTTTTTATGTAGTCTTGAGGAATAGTTCCCAAGACTTCCTGAAGGACTTTTTTTTGGCTGTCATTTCTGGCAAGCTTTTTCAGGCGAGTCCCTGTACCTGACTAGTTTCAGAGGACTTTTTTTGTTTATTAAGCCACATAGTGACCTATAAATCATTCAATCATAAAACAACATCTAACTTAAGGCACGACCCCCTGAAAAAAAGGTGAAATGTCACAGTACAACATTTCATGTAATTTTGCTTAGTACTGTAGTTACCCAAATTATTTATTATACCAAAATCAAACATGCTACACTATTTTTACTTTATTATTAAAAGACATCTGTGAAATGAAATTTAAGTGGCTGTTTTATTAACAATTTCTTCTATTTGGTACATAGTTTTCATAGTTACATCACATTGTGAACTTGTTTTGTTTTATGCCCCAATCATTCTATCAAAAGTAATTACACCAGAACATTTTCGATGAGGTCCACAAAGATAATGTCACTTGTATATTTATTTTATGTTAACCCTTTCAAAATAAAGTAAACTACATGGACACAACAAAATGTGCATCACATCATCATCCTTTTACTCTAAACTACTGATAATGCAATGCAATACCTTATGAGCCACATCAGCTCTCACCAGTAGTCTATTACAATGTGAAGGCACAGATATAGAAATTACAAAGGCAGCCTTAATTTAAAAGGTTCCATAAATGTACCTGTTCTGATAATAATTTCTACCTCTACCACACTACTGAATGCTTAATTCCAAAAACAGCATGTTTAATACAGTTTAATGGCCAAACTTACAGTGTGTGGACACCGGACAATCACATCCATTTGTGGACCATTCTCAAACTTCTGCCACAAGGTTGTAAACACATGATCATATAGGATGCTAAATTAAGAGTTAACTTTTACTTAAATTGAATTGTGCTGTGCAAGACATGGTTTGCCACGACCGAAGCAAAAGAGCTTGAGTATCCTTTACAGAACCCTAACCTCGAGCCTAATAGATACCCATGTGATGAACTATTGTAAACCTCTTACTGCACCCTAGACCGCCTTATTTGCCCTCATTGCCTGACCGGACTAATGTCCAAGTGGGTAATTGAGCACAAATTCCCACACTTTCAAATCTAGTGGAAAACCTTCAGAACAGAGTGTAGGCTTGTAGCAAAACAAGGCGATTTTCAACAAGATAATGAAGGCGAAATTGATCAGGTGTCCACAAACATTTGGCCGTACAGTAACAACTTGCACTTAGCCAGTATAATGCATGGATGTATTACCAGTATTACCAGGAACTTGTTTTCTAAATATACCACAACATTAAAATAAATTGTGAATAATAAAAATGTAAGATGCTGTTTAATAGTGTTAATAGATACAGGGAAAGAAAAAGACAATTCGAAATATAAAAATGGTAAAGGTGTTAGGGTTAGTAAAAGAAAGGAAGACTGAGCTTTGTTTTGATTCGCAAAAAGAGAGCTTAACTTAAAATGTTTGAGAACCACCAATTTAATAAATAAATAAAAAATGTAAATTGCTGTGGTATAAGAGGAATAAAACATTTTAGAATGTATGAGATACAAGATATAATAATCAACTTTCACAGAAACTGTTTCATCACAACATGTCATTATTGATTATAATTTAATAACTTAATTATTAGTTATAACCAAATAATTATTTGCCTATAATAGCATTTCCCATCATGTTTTATTTCTTACTGGATATGATCTTCGATGGAAAAAAAACAAAACATCTCAACATACAAGGAGCAAATTTCATAAAACAGGCCATTACTATAAACTGTAAAGTTGTGGCCATTCTAACTGAGCGAGCATATACAGTACACTGCAAAACTTTTAATCAGTTTGTATCTAATCAGTTAGCTGCAGATGCACAATAGACAAACAGAATAATAAGTCTTTCGCTAATGCACGCCTTGGTAATTCAGTGTCAGTTCTCTATTATGCAAACTCCTTTTTCTTCATTACCATGATGAGAAAATAAACTTAAAACAAACATGTAGATTAAAATGATACACTCCCAGGTTGAAACTTATATTTTCTAATGTCATAACTAGAACCTTCCTGAATAATATGTTTTATGATGAATAAGTGACTAAAAAGATATTTTCTTTATCTATAGTAAACAGATTTCAGTGATAAATATTTTATCCATATTAAAAGAAAATACTAGACTGTTTAGAAAAAAACAACAAACAAAGAAACAAATGAACAAAAGAACCTCATAATTACCAAAGCAGGTACACGGAGAAGTATGGTCCTCAAGTGGATCTTGGTTCTTCCAAAGTATTTACTTTTTCCTTTTACACTCAACACTTTTTTATTTGACATTGCCTGCAGCGATCTCGCAAAGTAAGGAATAAAACATGATGGAGTATGTTGGCTGTTATACGAAAGTAATCAAAAATAGGGATGCTATGATACAGCCTGAGGTACTGTTACCACCCAGGAATGTATTATTTCCCTGTGCCAATTGTTTCATTTTGCTTATACAACAGCAATTTCCCAATTAATACTTTAAATATAGTAATTAAAAGAATAGCAACGCTATTTTACCCATTCAAAGTCACAGTCAGAAAATTAATTGCCTTCTGACCAATCAGAATTGAGAATGGTTCGATAGGTCGCACTTTTTGACAGCTCCCGCAAAAATCAGAAATAAACTGACATTTTGAAGGATTATAAGTTTCGCATAATAAGTTTCATTATAAGTCTAACTAGCTTGGGATTTTCAAGTACTTACTGGTGACAAGGTGAAAGCGAGTGGGAAGCAACAAACCTTGAGAGAAAAAAAGCAGTGCGAAATAGGCCCCACTTCACCAAGCTCTCTTGTGAGTGCTAGGCAATGGGACGAGGCCTCACAGTGGTCGACAGACGTTACTATTCTGGTGGCCATTAACTCGTTATGTTCCAAACTGCGAGCTACGAAGGCAGAAATTTGACAGACGATCGACATTTGGATTGCCTCTACCATTAGAGAGAAATAACCGCTCTTAAAACGGAAACCCAGGCAGCTATTCAGGCCTTGCAAACTACGACAGCGCAACATGGCTCTACCCTTGCTGATCTAGAGCGGTCAGCCACACATTCATCGGATGCCGTATCCAAGCTTCAATCAGAGGTAAAGCAGCTAAGCTCGGAAGTGAATACACTGACAGATAAATGCATGGATTTGGAGGGAAGACCTAGACATCGAAACGTGCGGATTGGCAGACTAAAAGAAGGGACCGAGCGGGGCAAGGAGATTGATACATTTATCTCTGAACTTCTGAAAGAGCCGCTCTCCATGGAAGAATGTCCGCTTGTAGATCGTGCACACAGAGCTCTGCGTTCATGCCCGAATGCCACCGACCCGCCGCGCTCACTCATAGTGTGACTTCACTATTTTCGAGACGTGACAACTATCTTTAGGAAAGCTGCAGAACGAAGGGACCTTGTCTACAATGGTCAAAAAATCCATATATTTCCTAATTTTACTCCTGAAGTTGCCAAGCGCAGAGCAGCGCTCAACAGAGCAAGGGAATTACTTCGGGATAAGCCAGGAGTGCGGTACGGAACATTATTGCCAGCAAAGTTGAGAGTAACTTTCAATGGCACAAAGACGGTGCTCACTGATGCCAAAAAAGCCAAAGAATTTGCCGAGTTACATTTTGGTGCTGGCCGAAAAGATGCCGGCAGTAGTGGTTGATACTACAGTAACTGCGTCGCTCTGGGCAACAAATAAGATAACATTAATTCAATATTCAGGTTTAAGGACGCTTTTTTAATTATTATTATTTTTTTTTAGAAGGGGAGACAATTTACTGTGGTTTCTTGGAATGTTAAATGGCTGAATCAACCAGTGGGGTAAGGCGCTGGCACATTTAAAATTTTATTTAAAGCCAATTTTTCCCCTTTAGTGGCTAAATTGCAAGATAATATTCAGTTCTGGAGATCCCTGCCCATCTCTTTAGTGGGAAGGGTCAATATTATCAAAATGATCTTTCTCTCCCAAATTCTATATCTTTTTTAAAACATCCCAATATTTTTACCAAAAACTTTTTTTAAACAACTAGATTCCATTAATATACCATTTTTGTGGGATTACAAAGCCCATATAATAAGTAAATCTAAAGCTGTAGGTGGAATGTCTCTTCCAGATTTTGCCATTTACTACTATGCTTGTGCTCTTCGCACTATCATAATATGCCTAGATCATACGGTAGCACACTCAACTTGGATCCAATTGGAAAGAGAGGCATGTAGTCTTTATGATATTGGTGCAGTCATACTGTCAGACAAGTCACTATATAACTACAACTGTATAATTCATAGTACAGTTCGTATTTGAAAGCAGATCAAATAAAAATTAGAAATTAAGCCACTGTCTTTCCTTTTACCAATCAGTGGGAATTCTGCTTTTACATAGTGAAAGAAGGTGTTCAGAATATTGGAAACCTATTCATAGATGGCGTGTTTGCATCCTTTAGACAGCTGCAGGATCAATATGTCCTGCATGCAAGTAACGTTTTTAAATATTTGCAAATCAGGGACTATGTAAGAAAGTATATACCTTGTTTTAATGAGGCTAATCCTGCTAGGTTGGATGATCTTTCAGGGCTTGGGGGTGGGGTCAGACATCTGATATCACTATTATACAACTCATTGCTATCAAAGAACTTACCTTCTACAGAGAGTTTAAAATTGCAGTGGAAGCAAGACTTGGGGGAGGAGATATGTTTAGAACTATAGACTGCTGCACTAAAGAATATTCATACATGCTCTGTCAACTCTAGGCATTGCCTCATTCAATTTAAAATTATCCATCGACTTCACTACACTAAAACTAAATTACACCGACTTTTTCCAGATATCTCCCCATTTTGTGACAAATGTCAGACAGACTCCCTTACATAGTTATGTTCTTTGTTCTAAATTAATTTCATTCTGGACTAAAGTGTTTAAAACTCTGTCTGATATTTTACAAAGTGACTTAAAGCTTGACCCACTTCTTGTGATATTTGGAATTTCTGATAAAATCATGTCACTCCAAGAATTTTAAAAGCAACTGTTGTCCTATGGACTTATTGTGGCAAAGTAACTTATTCTAAAGTTTTGGAAAACGACAGAAACCCCGTCAGCTAAATTATGGTTGGAAGAATTGATTATGGTACTACTAATGTAGATACTACATTTGGAAAAAAAATAGATTCCTTATGGTAAAGAAATTGGACTCTTCTCCTTTTATCTTGAAAATGCAGGCTAAGTAACCATGTGGTGTTGACCGCACCATTAGTGTGGCATGATATTTTAGTTCCTAGGGTGGGCAGGGAGGTAGGGAGTTGTTTTGTTTTGTTCCTTATGTTTGTGGTGTATGTATGTTTTTTTTTTATTTTGCTGTTTGTTATTCAGTTTATTTATTTTTGTTTATAATCTAAAATCTTGGTATGTAACAATATCTGTTGAATTATTTCAGTGAATACCTTAATAAAAAATATTTAAACTAGAATTTATGTGCACTGAAAATCCCATTCGGTTTCCTCGGTATAACTGAAGCCATTGTCTGGTGCATGATCATTTAGAAAAACTTACAATTGATACAATGACATACTACTGGCAAAATAAAGTCACACAGTCTACTATTGCATTGTAACTTTGATTATGGTGCACAATGCGGTGACCAGTTCACGCGTGAAAATGATCTCTCATGCTCACAGAACCACTCGGAACTTTTATGGCTTTATTCCTGAAATATGCCTGATCAGAAAAGAAAAACTCCATAGTTGTGATAACCATGGTCATTCAGTAGATTTAGGTAGTCAGCTGACTTTATTTATTTGCCACATAACACTGCTGAGCCTAGACCTGACGAACTGAAGCAACCCCAGGTCATAAACACTGCGTCCAGAGGCTTGTATAGTGGGTACTATGGGTGCATGACTTTCTGCATACTCTGAAGGGATCATGGCTCTGGAATAGGTCCATGTGGGGACTCATCAGACCTCATGTCTTTTTTTGTTCCAGTGCTCTTTCTTTATTCACATTAGCACATACTTCATGTTTTCATGTCCATTTTGGTTAATTCCTAAGCATCCCCATCCAACTGGCTTCTCCCTCTGCTCCAGCATGATGCTCCTAATCAGAGGTGGGTAGAGTAGCCAACAACTGTACTCAAGTAAGAGTAGATGTACTTCAAAATAATATTACTCAAGTAGAAGTAAAAAGTAGTCATTCAATATATTACTCAAGTACTGAGTAACTGTTTCATTGTAATGTCCAATTTATTATTATTTTTTTTTTTATTATTCTAAAATTACATTATTTTATCATTTTCCAGACAAAAAAATTTCCAGTAAAATTTCTGACATTTCCACATAATAAAATAAATAAAAATAAATATCTTTACAAAAAGCAAATTAAGGAACAAGAAGCACAAATTTCCTGATCTGATCCTGATTTTTTCACAACATAAAGCTTTTGAAACCAATACCTCCTGTAGGTAACATACTGTATGTATGTTTAAACAGTGTAAACTGATTCCAGTGTAAGTTATACAGTATATTGAGTTGCCCTTCAAATGGCTCAGCAGATGTCTAATGAAAATAACATTACAACGTGTACCAGAACTTTCACTTTACCATAAACTGTGTCTAGCAGAAAAAAAATGTAAGAAACGTATATATTTAGCCTGTAGTTTATTTGCTAATTATATATGTTAACATTGCAACATTAAATAAAACAGCTAAACAAACCGCAACGTTTCCTTCACTGTACAGTGGCTTTAAATTTTTTTCCTGCTATGCATACAGTTTATGTGTGGTCATGTGACTAGATATGGTTATTTTTATTGCGGCTCAATGGTCAATCGGAGTCATGTGATTCATGAAACACAGTCATGTGGTAGATCCCCGGCTGCATTTATCTGCCAAAAAAATAATAATACAGTGGAACCCTGGATTACGAGCTTAATTCGTTCCGGGAGGGCTTGTATTTCAAAAAACACTCGTAAACCAAATTAAATTTTCTCATAAGAAATTATGGAAACTTAAGCCCAAAAATATAAATACATAAAAATAATTAACACAAAATATAACACTTTCCCGACAGATAAGTGTTTCCGTTTATGCGCGCAGGTGCTCTGTGTGTATGTGTGTGTGTGTTTGGGTCTGTCGTTATATGTGTGCGCACACGCTGCCGGTTCACAAACACACACACACACACACACACGCTAAGGGCGAAAGAGAGAGAGTGTGTGAACCAGCACGGTATCAAATTACGCATGCGCACACACATAACGACAGGCTTAGGAAGAAAATTTATTTTTAACCTTCTAATAAAAAAAAGTAAAAATAAATCCCGACAGATAAGTGTTTCTGTTTATGCGCACAGGCACACACACAAACACACAGACACGCTAAAGGCAAGAGAAAGAGAATGTGTGAACCAACATGGTGTCAAATTACGCGCGTGCACAGGCTAAGTCAGAAATTATTAACCTTCTAAAGAGACTTTCTTTTGCTTTACACACGCACACACGTGTTATAAGAAACAGTACACGCTCGCTGGAAACACAAAATAAAATATGTTTTGCACACACGCGTGGTTACAGTGTTTTAGTAAACAGTACATGCATGCACGGATGTTGAGTATACCAGTGAGAGACGCGCACTAAAACCCAGCAGGGAAGACGATTACCCACAATTCCGCAGCACAAGAGAGAGAAATAACGTTGGCTCAGTTGTGATCATGTAACGCTCAGCATTAAAACAAGAAGTGCATATGTGATACATGATACTCGGTGCTCGTAAACCAAGACTTGCTCGTTTTTGAGTCAAAATTTATTAAAAATCTTTGCTCGTTTTGCAGAACACTTGCAAACTGTGTTACTCGCAATCCAAGGTTTCACTGTATCTAATGTGTAGAATAAATGGTTAGAAAAGTAACATGTGTGTCGCAGAATGTAGCAGAGTAAGAGTGGCAAATCTCCTCAAGTAAAAGTTAAAAGTATGGTGCAGTAAAACTACTCATAGAAGTATTTTTTTAAGTAAATGTAACAGAGTAAATGTAACTCGTTACTACCTAACCTCTGCCCTTATAGTGAACATAACCTCACTAGTGACCGTACAGTAGCTACCAAGATGGCTCACACGACCCTCAATGCAACATAGCCCCACCTGCACCTGTGTTCAATTACTAAAAGAAAATACCCTTCCTTCTTTATTTAAAAAAGGCTCAGCTCTCCGTTAATATGTCAGTTTGTCTCCTTCACGTCATTTTTGAGCTCTCCACCTACAGTATCTTCCTGTTTCCTGGATTGGCCTGCGTATCTGACTCTACCTGTTTATGACCTGCTCTCAGCCTGCTCTCTGTATACATACCTACTCTCTGGATACCTGACCCTTGGACTGATAATTGGATTTTTCTATTCGAGTGTTTTTCTATTTCTAGCTCTTTTCCTGTTTCCTGGTTGTGCCCATGAACCTGACCTCTGCATGTTTGGACTTGCCTCTTGTTGGTAACCCTCGCTGCCTGTTTATACAGATACAGTACACATATTTACTGGATATCTGACCTTGAATTGTTATTTGGATTTCGGATTCTGCCAGTTTGTCTGAGTCTTTGAATAACAACCTAGGAAGTGAAGTTTACTCTCTCTATCCTGTCTGTCCTGCTACATCTGCCTGCTAATCAGTTAGTTATCTAACTGTTTCCTGCTGTTCCAGGGTGCCATGTCAGTCCATCCACGTACTGCTGCTTCCTGCCTGTGCCTGGAGCACCGTGAGCATTTAGAGTCCTCCCACAGCCTTGGTAGAATGTTCTCCTACATTCTCCCACCTCTGATGTTCACCAAGTCCTCATCTTCATTCTCTTGCACAGTTTATGCACTATTATTGAATCTTTACAGTAAATATGGAAAAGCCTTCATCTGATGTCTTGCTTTTGGGTCCTTTTTTAAGTCTTGTTACAGTTTTCTTATGATCACACAGCTGTTTAGTCCCAACTGAGTGAGTTCTTGCCACACTGTGTGTGGAAACTTTATTTTCCGTACTTAATTTCACAATTAAACATCACAGTGATTACTACTATTTTATTTATAAAAAATAATATGATGGTTCAAAACATTGCTTCCACAATTTATTATTATTATTATTAATATTATTCGGCTAGGAAGTGAATTATAGTCTAAATTGGTTAGATAATTGTACAAATGTAAGGTTATATATATTACACACACCTAAGATCATACAGCCATGAACGACTTTTACAGATATTTACAAAAAAGCCACAGTGTTCATGGTAACACCATAAGATGAGATGAAATTCTACAAATCTAGCTTTATTGGCAAAGGTCATCAGGAAAGTGGTAATAAAATGCTTTATAGAACATTAAGTCTATACTGTCCTTGATTAAATCATGTGTATCAAATTGCTTTGCTGAAAAGCTGCCAAGCTCTTAGCTTGTCTTATAGCCTGCTGTATATTTACTCTGACAAAGACAGCTTACAGCATGTACTGAAAATGCATAGCCTTAACTGTGATGCTCTTTTGCTGTGATCTCTAATCATGGTTGCAATGCCACCTCAATAATGAATATGTGAATAATTGGATGCTAAGCATTATAGAGAAATCAATATTAACTGTCGGTGTAGGCTCAGATGTGTCTTGTTTTATGGATTTTACATTAACTAGTGGGATGGCATGGTACTCGAGCTCCATACACAACATAATGGATCGGACTCATTGATTAAGCGGTTTGTCTTTCATTTTACCAGGTAATTATAATAATAATAATAATAAAAAGTCCAGTGGTCACAATACACATCTATGTAAGGCATCATCAGCCTTGAAGTAAACATGGCGGAAACACCTATGCAGCTTAGAGAACAAAGTTAAATCCTTCTCACCAAATATGTGTACAATATACCAGCATTAAAAACAATAAACATGTTATACAGGCTAATATATAGCATTATATTCATGACTCATTGTGGAATAAAAATTATTTATTTTTTTTTCCAACGCACTTTAACTGTATTTTCACTTGCACAAACCCTTTTTCTCTATCTTAACAAAGCATTTCTCTGCTCGCTCTGATTGGCACAGGTGACACAAAGCCAGCCTTAATTGGCTGTTTCAGGTAATACAGCACACACGTACAGTGAAATATATGTTGTGTTCAGATAGCATTTCCTTGCTTATTCAGTCCAGGATAAAGAAATCACAGCAGCGATTGTTAAGGCCATATGTGGTAGTAGAAAATGCAGGCTTCGGAAAAACATCTAAAGCTACAGAGAAACATTTTTGTTGGATTATCAGAATGTTATGTTTTTGAGAAATATTATTTGCATTTTGCTGCTTAAATGGGTTTCATTTACATATTTAATCAAACAAGTGCTAGAAAAGAGAAATTTTCTACAGTCTCACACTTAGGAATTTATAAGATTAAAAATGTATTAACTGATAAAGTTTGTTTTGCATGATGGGGTTGGAGGCTCAAGCAGTTAAGGCTCTGGTTTTCTGATTGGAGGATCAGGGGTTTGAGCCCTCCCACTGGCAGGGTCACCATAGTTGGTTGCTAGGAATAAGACCCTTAAACCTACCCAACATACAACCCAACGGCTGCATAAAACCTGTTCCAGACCTTATGGATCAAATGATCTGATGTGACGACTCCTATGATCAAAAGAATAAAGCCACAAAGGAAAAAGTTTGTTTTGCACAATAATACCTCTTGACTCACTTATCTTTTTACTTGTACACCACTAGAGGGTGCTTTTTCGAGAGACTTCCTGGCAAAGAAGCAGCCAATCAGAGCTCACCTTCTAAAAATTGACAAAAGTACAAAGTTTAGCAAGCAGCATTGCCAAATTAGGTGTTTTTCTATTTCCTGTAAATGGACAATTTTTTATCACCCTTGGCTGGAAAGATGTGTCTTGGTCTGGTGATAAATTTTGTGTGTATTTTAGTGAAACAAGTGAAAGCACAGAGTGAAAACGAGCATGAACAAAAATATAAAAAAAAGGAGTTTTTAATCAGAAATGAGGCCCAAATATATCATGGAATACAGTGGCAGTAAAACTGCATTTTGTACTATAATGATTATGATTAAAGTTGTTTCAAATTATTTTGTGACTAACCGTGGGGAGGGGGATCCCTACCGATTAACGGCAATCTGTTAAACTATTAATATTATCATCTCATTTGTTTAAACTGTTTTAAGTTCTTTTAATTTGTCTTACATAACTAAGTTGCTGGGACTGTCCCAAATGTTCATCTTTTACTAAATGTTACTATTAATAATAAATGATTTACTGATTATTGATAGTTATTTGTTCAACTATTATTTAGAAAAAATTAGCAATCCTAGTATTTATGTATATCTTACTAAGTTTAGCTAAAAAGTTATATGATTTATTTAATTAGTGTAATATTTGAGTGAAAACTTTCTAGCTCTGTTGGATAAGGAGAGTAGAGATAATAAATAATGAAAATTATGATAATGCTAGATAAACCTATTCCAGCATCACTGCATGTCTTTGCACAAAGCAGAGTCTACAAAGTTATGATCACAAAATCTATAAAGACATGCTGAGGATGGTGTGAAAGAACTCAAGGGTTAATAAACTTTTGGCCATAAAGTATAAGCATAAGAAAATGCGTTAGGTATGAACAACATTTATAAAAGATTTTTTAACATACAAATAGTACATTTTCATTATCACAGTCAAGTACATCCTCTTAATTTACCCTTGATGCACCATCTGTCTCATTATCCCCTATGCTTTCCTTTTATGGTCAATGCTTCCTGTTCTTATTACCCTGTTGCTAAGGTAGTTAATTATTTCCACCTGTTTCCCATCACTTCTCATTATGCTGCCTATTTATACCCCTCTGGGTATAAAGATTGCAGGCAGAAGTTGTCTTCGGATTCCTGTGGTTTTATTAAATGTCTGTCTTTTCTTTCAATAATGTGACATTAATCAGTCTATAGTTGGTGAAAAAGAACCACACCGCGCTGTTGTGGAGAGATTCTGTATTCAGTGTTATGGACAGGGCATTACTGAAAAATGCTGGAAGCTACTACTGACCCAAATTCACATCAAATAATGTTCAGGAGGCACCCCTGGAGCGGTGACGCTGCACTTTATTCGTATTAAGAAAAATAACGCAGTAAAGCAGAACCATTTAAATGAACCATTAGAGATGTTAATACAAATGTGACCTAAAAAATGCCTCAGTGAACAAACACTTTATTCATCTTTGCCACAGGGTCACTATAATACAGCATCACTAATGAGCATGACTTGTGTGTTTAGTATGAAGAAAAGATCAATAGAAGCACAGAAATGCCTTGGTTGTGAACTAGTCTTGACTATGTGTTGACACACTCGCAGGCAGGAGACTTACATTTAGTTAGGGATATATTTATTTACATGAGTGCTTTTCCTATTTGCTCTAAATTTGAATTAAATAAGTAAAAGTTCCCTTTGATATTACTTATAATGTGTGAGAAGAAACACCATTTTCATTAGTTTACTATTTATTACCCCAAAAATGTAGACAATAACAGAGATAGCCCCAAATAACAAAAATTGACAATGTCAGTAGCGGGTGTTTCCACCATTTTCCGCAATGACAACTTGACAGCGACGTCTCATGCTCCTTACTAGCCTCATGATGTTCTGAGGCAATGCGTTCCACTCTTCCACAAGTGCTACACGCAGCTTTGCCAGGTCACGTGGGGGTGGGGTATGATCATCCAATCTCTGCTTCAACTGGTCCCAGACATGCTCTATGGGGTTCAGGTCAGGGGACATTGATGGCCATACCATATGAGGCACTCCAACTTCCTGAAGTCGAGCTGTGACAATTCTGCCACGATATGGTGGAGCATTATCATCCATGAACAGAAAGTTGGGAGTGTGCTGGCGGAATTGGGGGATGCTGATTGGTTCTATGGTGTCTCTGAGGTAAGAATGTGCAGTGACTGAGCAATGTACAATAACCAAATCTGTTTTGCGCTGACTGGTGATGCCTTCCCAGACTGTTGCACCTCCTCCACCAAAGCAAACCCTGGGGGCCATGTTGACCTCAGCGTATCGCTCACCTCGTCTTCTCCAGCAACGCTGACGACAATCATTTCTGTGCAAGGTGACCCAACAGGTAGACCAGTGCTGCATTGTCCAGGTCACATGGTCTTGTGACCACTGCAAAGTCACAGTCAACGGTTGTCTGGCATTCAAGCCAAAGCAGTGGAGTCGGTTGCAAATGGTTTGTCTGAAAACCCTAGTACCCCTCGCATCTCGTAAACAGGCCTGCAGCTGTGTGGCAGTTGCATAACGATGTCTGAGTGCATGGGTCCTTAGGTACTGGTCATCGTTGAACGTTGCGGTCTGTCACTCATGGGGCTCCACTCCTGGGTCTGTCATTAACTCTGCTAGTAGTTCTGTGTCTTAATGCAAGTCTGCTGATGACACTTTGAGACACACCAAGTTCACGAGCAACATTCGACTGCCTGCCACCGACCCAAAGATGTGCCATGGCCAGGTGGCGCTGCTCGTCCATTAAGTGACGTTGTGTGTTCATGGCTGTTTGAATGATGAACTTGGAATGACTAACTGACAATACCAGCTTTTTATACCAACAGAATGTTGAAATTGATGCCACATTGAAAAAAGTTGTCTTTTGGGATTGGCCCCAATATAAGGAACACCTGTACACAATGAGACCATTACATGGAAAACACAAAATGAGGTGTGTCTATCACCCCAATACAATTGCCTCCCCATCCCAAAAATGTCTGAAGTGAAACAAACACCGTATGTATGACATCCACTAAGGGGAGGAGGTGTGGCCTATGTGACCGTCAGGCTCAGGGAAGAAGGTGTGGCCTATGTGACCGTCAGGCTCAGGGAAGGAGGTGTGGCCTATGTGACCCTCAGGCTCAGGGAAGGAGGTGTGGCCTATGTGACGGTCAGGCTCAGGGAAGGAGGTGTGGCCTATGTGACCGTCAGGCTCAGGGAAGGAGGTGTGGCCTATTTGACCGTCAGGCTCAGGGAAGGAGGTGTGGCCATTATTTCTGTTAGTCTCTGTGAAGGAGTTGTGGCCTCTGTGACTGTTATTCACTGTGAAGGAGGTGTGGCCTCTGTGACTGTCAGTCTCATTGGAGGAGGGATTAACCTTTGTTCCTGTCATTACCAGTGACGGTGACACAGCCTCTGTGCCTTGGTAAGAATAAAGGACCAAAGCACTTTTGATGCACAATAAACAGAGAAGGTCTATGCATCACAGACATGTCATATTAAAAGCTCTGTTATTTATATCGTATTAATCATTGACTGCTTTAAATGTATCTTTTATAAGCTCTACCACTAACCATGTTTATCTGCACATCATATTATGTCAAAAGGAAAGACACACGGCACTACATGCATCATCAGCATTCTGGAAATGCAGGTCAGACAAACAGGCACTTCACTGACTGTCTATTTAAACTGTCACTCTGTTCCTCCCATGTCAGTCTGCGTGCTTCCTTTTCAATTACGACAATGGAAGCTTAAGTTTAGCTAGGCTAAGCTATTGAGTGAAAACCAAAAGACAGACTTGAACACTCCCCACTTCCAAATGTCATCTGATGTGTAATTAACTTGTCTTGCTGTCTGTGTGGGTCTTTATCAACTGTAAGTGTGTATCTGCCACTTTCTCCATGTGAGGAGCGCTTGTTTTCTCCATTGGAGACAGAGAAATGATTGCAAAGATTGGTTTAAAAGTGCCATGACATCATTACATGACTTCTTGTCAGACTGACTTCACCGCATTGACACAGAGCTGGGGATCAACAGGAGCACCACGAATTCTGCTTGTACTCATTGTACTCATTAGTGTAGTCAAGCAAGGAGAAAGATGGAAGAATGAAATGCATACCTGGCAGAAAAGGTATTGATAAACTGTTTTCTTTACCGAATTTTATAGTGGAAACATCGCATTTGCATTCAAATTAGCTTAGGAGTAATCTACGTAAAAAAAGAAGGGGGGAGAAAAATAGTCATTATATCTGACTTAAATCTTAACTTTTATTTTTTTTTTATTTTATTAAAATTTCATGACTAACGAAAACATCATTGTTTTAATTTTATCGTGTTTTATACAGTATAAAACCCCACATAGTTTATTTTTTTGCCTCCTTTAATTGCTTATTGAGATATTATTTATTTAGACACAATTCCCATCTAGCTGTTCAAGCTTTAGTGGCTCGTCTCTCCTGTGCGACATCTTAGTGTGCTAGTGTGCCCGTGGCATTTGTTGCCCAGCATTGAGCTATAAAGAGTCAGTGAGTGTGTAAAATTGTGTGTTTTACCTGTCTCTCCCCATACTGGCAGGTACTCGTCCTGTTGAATGTCCAGCATTAGTTCCAGGCCGTTGCCCATGCCCCCTTTCGTGGTGATGCGGAGTGGCTGTCCATCATCGCCAGAGTTAAATGTGTAGCATTTGCCATATCGAGTAAAGATCTGAAAAGAAACAAAATGAGAACAAAGCATCAGCAAATGTCATCTGGCGCAATCAAAGGCTTTAATTATTGCAACAAAAGATGCAGTAGCCCGTTTATAGACAAAAATAGTCTTATAGACACATAGGATTATATACAGTAGAATTTCTGTGATGACATACTGTTGGCCTTTAAGCAGCTTTCCAAATTCTACCTTTTACTTACTAGCAGATTTAAGTATATGATAATAATCACAGCTTTCTCATCAGGTAGGATTTAATGTTTAAACTATCATTCTTCCTAATTAAAACATTGTTTAAGTAGAATATGTCTAGTTCACAGTCAGTGATTAAACACATCAGTTTATGACCTATTTTTCCCTCACTACAGTATCTTTGCTGTCTGGCAGGTGATTAAGGTCGCAGTGTGTGCACTCGCACCATTTTTTAAGGCGATTTACACATACATTATTTAAAAAAACTTTGGAACTGAAAAAAAAATCTGAATATTATGGATATAATATAGTGATATAGTGGCAGAAAGTCCTGGCAGAATTAACCCCTGCACGCATACAGTCATGTTCCAAAGTCAGTGCCGCCTATTTAAATTATGTGTTTTTTTTGTGAAAGTATAATAAAAATCATCTAATCAAAGTAAGTCATAGTATTTGGCAAATGTAACCTCAGACAAACAACATATATCTTTTTTATATTTAATAATTAATTAAAAATTAAACAAACAAACAAAGCAACTTTTTGTTCCCCCATGATGCATTAGCAGGCTTGAATTTAAAACATGACTGTATTAAACATGACTGTATTAAACATGACTGTGTTAAATTAACCTAAACATTATCACCGACAGGAGCTTATCTTTGACTTTTAAAACCACAGACAGATTGGCAAAAGAGACAATCCAGCTAGGTTGGGTTTACATGGGGTTTGATGTCACATACAGTACAAGAGCTTAATATGACATGATAATTCTTTTTTACTGTATCAACTTTTTTACACTGGATCCAAAAATCACTGTCATGTATCAGTTTGACACTCCCAAAAAGTTACAAATTTTTCATTTTTATATTACACTATACCAAACAGAAAACTATACTGAACTTTCAATTGCAAAATGGAAAGAAACAACCCTATTTTCACTTGAGCTTGGATTTTCTAATTAGACAGAAGCGTGTCTGTGTTCTTTTTTTCACTCTCCAGCAAGCACTTCTTCATTTTCTGTCCCTGGGGCAACATGAAATGGTAGCTTCAACTGAAAATAATGATTGCAGAAATAAATAAAAAAAAGGAAGAGGAAACGTCCCAGGAGAGAATGGCACATTATGTTGCTTAGAAAGAAAAAAAAAAAATACAAGATTACTCAAGATAAACGCAAAACAACAACAGAGCTGGGCTTTAAATGAAAATCCTTTTCATTCATCCCATGAGACTGCCTTTGATTACCGGAAACCAAAAGAAAAACGCAGGCTCTCATAATTGGAAAAGCCTTTCCGAAATAAAGATTAAGTTCACACCAGTATAACTCGAGATCGTTATTCATTTCCCTTGGATCTCAAAGTGCATGTTCCTAATGCATTCAGGAAATTAGTTGCTGAATGTCTTTGTAATGGTTCGTTTAAAAATAAAAGCATGATCATAATGGAGTAATGGGCATGTTGGGTTTCACATGACTGGAATTAAAGTAATGCAGCATAGAGTAGTTACTGAAGCTGAATAGAAAAATAAGGAACTAATCAGATCAGACTGTATGGGAAGCGCGGTTCGATTTGAAAGCATTTTCTCATGGAAACTCTATCTGACGTGACGTGAAGAAATGCAAGCTGCTTTTCATTACATCTCAAGATTGATTTTTAAGAAAAACCTGACTTTATAAACCGAATCCATGTGGTGTAAACATGAACAGAATTTGTAATACAATAGAGAACAGAGCCAGCGGAGCGAGAGGAGACAAAGGTATGGTCTATTTACTTTGGGTCGAGGCAGAAACTGTCACTGAGGTCCAGAGAGAATACAGGAAATCAGAAATGAAATGTTAAACAGACAGACTGGAGTCAGGGTCAAAGTCAGAAAGGCGTGATAAACGAATTAAAATCAAATCAAAATATATTTATTACAGCACCTTTTAAAATAAAATGTTATCAAAATTTACAAAATGCTTCACAAAAATAGTTACATTTACAGCAAATACCAAATCTAAAATACACACCTACACACAAAACAACTTATTTTCAACATCATGTGGATTAAAAGCCAAGAATAAAAAAAAGCCGTAAACAAACAGTTACAAATATCCAAATTTGAGGCTGACATTATATTGAAAGGTAAACTATTCCACAATTTATCTTAATATTCTAAGATATTTTTTTATTTGATCCATGGTAATTTAAAAGGAGCTGGTTGGAGGATCTAAGCGTATGAGATGAAGATGCGGCATCAACAAATCAGCATGATCATTTGGAAGCCAAATAATGTTAAACCTTATAGACAAAGATGAGAACCTTAAAATTAACATTACATTATTGTAATGTAGTTAACATTACATGGAAGCCAGTGTACAGTAAAGATGCCAGGATTGGGGTAATATGCTCTCGTCAGTAAACTGTTTTTGGATGATCAATGATCAATGATCTAATCTTATAATAATACATGCATGCATAGCCTTTTCAAAATCTGATAAAGATAAAACAAGCTTCTATTGAAATAGAAATCTAAGTTGAAAAAAGCTTTATATAAATACATAAATAAATAAATACATATATTTATATATATATATATATATATATATATATATATATATATATATATATATATATATATATATTTCTCCAATGTAAGCTTGCTACTCTCCTTTTGTAATTCCCTACAAAGGTTTTAGAAATGTTTTCTCAGATTTCCCAAGATTAATACTGCGAGTGCTAATTAAAGCAGAGGAAGCAATGAAAATTCAATGCTAGCCATGCTTTTTTATTTCTACCAAGCATAGCAATAAATAAAAAAAACCTGCAAAAATGTATCTGATTTAAAAGGAAGATAAATGTGTAAATCATTCACATAACAGTGGTAAAGTAGATAATATTTTCTAAGAATTTTAACCCTAAAGGAACCGTATAAATAGAGAAAAGATTAGGACCTAATATGTACCCCTGCGGCACACCACAAGAGAGTGATGAGTGAGAAACCTCATTAAGCAGAAATTGTCTCAACCCTTTTACTTCTGTTTGAACCATTGTAACGAAGGCTGAATTGTGAAAGAAATTGACTAATTCAGTCATTCTCTGAATCATGAAATATTAGATTCAGTTTTCAGCGGTTGCACTATGGTGTGCTTTTCTGCTGCTTTTGAATACAATCATGACAGAGAGAGAGAGAGAAAGAGACTGTCAGACATACAGAACTGATGGATCTTTGCAAAATATAAGCACACACTCATGGCATGTGATCTTAACCTAGAACAAAGTGAAAGCTGAGAGTTACTGATGGCCTCTTTTGGTTTAGATTTCCGTTGGTTTTCTTTTGTTTCTTTTGTGCTAGCTTTTTAAAAACTATGCTGAAAAGCTGTTCAGAAATAAAAGTGACTCTGGAGCACCGCTGAATATCCGCCTACCTCCCAATCCTCCCTCTACACCCATGCACATCACCCATGCATGATCATGGGTATGTGCAGGTGCTTGATGCTCCAAATTTCCATATTTGCATCTAGATCTGGATTTAAATGCAAGGTGGGTTAAACCTAAACTGAAGGGGGCTTATTTATTTTGTATTGTTTTTATTTTAATTATATATAAATCCGACCACTTTGCCTCCAGAAACACTTTAAAAAAAACTGAGATAAGAATGTCAGCACTGTCACCATGGTCTCCGTGAATGATGGCTGTGACAGTTCCTCAACCTCAGCTAAAACATTATCTTTCAGGGTTTTTTTTTTTACTCCACATAGTCATTATTATTTGTTTTATTATTTTTTTCCATTAAACATGGTTGGTTTTATTTCACTGAAATATAGTAAACAAACTTATTTAAACCAACACATTCTTAACCATTTATTTAATAAAAATTCCAGAAATGCATGTCTCATGTTCATGTTCTGAGCACGCTTTCACTTCCGTGTGAAAGTAAAAACCTCTGGCACAATTCCAAGGATGCATTATGGAACACAAAAACAACAACACTTTTTTAGTGCACCTTCTATTCATAACACCGACTGTGCGGCAGGAATACATCCAAAACGAGACTTATACACTGTGACCACAAAAACATGCAGGAAATATTTTATTATCTGGCTGAGTGTACAGTACGTGACTCTTCCTGATACTACCCAACAGGACACGGTATATACTATAAAGTTTCAAATTCTAAAAGTAAGTTGGGATAGTTTTAAATTGCTCTTACTTTCCAAATGATTTAAAGTTCACATCACTACCAGGAAGTGTTCTAGCAAGAATTGGGAATTGGGAATCTATGGAAATAAGGTAATTAAGAAGTACCGAACTGAATTAAAACAAGCAGGACTTCCCAAAGGATAGATACAGAGACGAGTGAGTCGTAACAAGGCTAATCATTAGCAACAGCTATAAATACTGATGAAGAGGTGTGGACAAGTCTAAGCCTGAACAAGTTAGAAAGAAACGAACAGAATTATAATAATACCAGCAAAGAATTATTAATATTCTCCTTTTGACTATTGAAACTCAAATGTCTTTAATCCTTTTAATCCTTTTTTTAAGCCAAACCACATTTTTATGCAATTAGTTTTTGGTTATGCTAATGCTCATTCAAGCTTCATGGACCTAAAAATCATAATGGTTTTTTGACAATATTGAAAGAGCCTAGGTGAAGCTAAATTCACTGACTAACTTTTCGGCAGAAAGCTCAGTTTCACCTCGATAATAAAGCAAATTTGATCTTCAAGTTAAATTATGTAAATGATAATTTTTTGATTTTAAAAAGTGGTTTCTGTGCTCACTGTGTTTTACCCCATTCACATGACACAGTGCTGCACTAAGGCTTTAGGGTTTGCAAGGATGTGTCATGTCTCATACATCATACTTGGTCTAAATGACAAAGAAGATTACCCAATCAGCCATGTGGCAGCAGTGCAATGAATAAAATCATGTAAATGCGAGTCAAGAGCTTGACGGAATGGAGAAAAATGTGATCTCTGTGACTTTGATCATGGGTGATTACGGGTGTTGGTTCCACATAGGCTGGGTTAAATATTTCAGAAACTGCTGATCTCCTTGGTTTTTCCACATCCAACAGGTTTTTACAGAATGGTACAAAAAATAACAACAAACGGCGAACCAGTGGAAACAGCCTGCTAATGACAGAGGTCAGAAGCAGAAGAGCTATAACAGTAGAAATTCCATTCCAGTCTTCCAATCCGGGGCTACATTTGGCACAAAGCATAGTTGCCAAAACTGGCCCAGTCTGATGAATCTGCCTTTTTGCTGAAACATCCTGTTAAACTGTCTGAATATTCTTGCTGACCATGTGCATCCTTTATAGCCACAGTTTACCCATCGTACAATGGCTACTTTCAGCAAGATAATACACTCTGTCTCAAAAAAAAGAAAAGGATTTAAACCATTCCATGAACATGGCAATGAGTTTAGTGCACTTTAGCTGGCCTCTCTGTAGTACTGTAGTTGCCCCATATGAACCCAATAGAGCAGTTTTGGGGTGCGTCAGAAAAGGAGATTGGCAACATGAATGCAATCAGGCCAGCAGGAATTTATCCAACAAATGAAAAGTTAATGTTGTTTTGAGAGTTTGGGAAGGTGCTAACTCATCGTTTTCCTCAGAGTTACTCAAGTTTTGTGTTTAACCCATAAAATATCCTTCATGTGCATCAAATTAAGTGGCTTTAAAGGTTGGACAAAAAGAGAATAGGGACAAGAGATCCAAGGTTGCTGGCTATATTTCAGATCTCTACACACATATATTTACATAAGTTATAAACAGATTTCGTATTTGATGCCTAAAACACGCTTAAAAGAAGTTGAAAATTATGAAGGTACTAATTATTATGGATGAAAATTACCACTCGCCTCCTTTTACAATATTATAACAATACCTAGGTGACAATTCAATTTAATTTGCAATACTATAACTACCATGTTTTTAAAAAAAACAACATTTAATATTACATTTCCCCCAATTTTGTTACAATTTTAAACATTTAAACAAGTTTAATGATTAATTGAATAAAGTAATTCCTTAAAACATTAGTTTTCTCACTTAAAAAACATGAAAAAACACAAGAGATTAACATTTAACTTCAAATTAAATTAAGCAAATATATATATATTTTTTACTTAGCAGCACACATCTCTGTCATCCTCAATAATTATTTTCCAACAAACTTACCAAATAATCAACTCCTTCCACACAGGCTGAAAAAGTGCAAATAGTTCAGAGTGTGCCACCTGTAGGATTCCTCCTCAAAAGTCTTAAAACTCCACTGTACAGTGAGCATGTAGGGACACGTCTTTTTTCGTCTAATTAGTGCTCGCATTATTTTTTGAGAGGATTTAATCAGTGGATTTGAGAATAATTTTCTCACAGAGTTTGGATAAAAAGACATATTGGAGGCTTTTCATGGTAATGCGACGCCATAAAAACACAGTTCCAATCAGAAGCTTATGTGTTCGGTACAGAATCATTTATATCTGATACTGATTAATGCCTCAGATATAAACGAGTCAGTCTGACAAAATCAAGATACATAACTGAATCAATGGATTTTTCTTTTAATTTATCTACTAATTATTGCATGTTTGCAAGTTGAGTTTCTGCCCATGTTTCCTTGATATAAGAATTCAGCTCCTTAGCATTTAAAAAAAAGCTTTTGACAGACAAATCAGGCCAGTCAAATACATCAATGGTTCACATATGCAAGTCACCCATACATACAGTACTGTACTGTAGGCACTGATCCACAGCCTTACCATGACAGGCTTGGCCCACTTCAGCCAGATATCATCTTTTTTTTCCCCCTTAAAAATCAATCTGACCACAGCGCACATTTCCAGTGTCTTATAGTCATCCAGGATGTACTCACAACATGACAACAGACAACATGGCTGGGTTTCTACATAGAAGTTTTACTCTTTCCCGTCTTTAATGTTCTTTTTTTTTTTTTTTTTGCCTGATGCAAATATCAAATTCAAAATTTGTTTGGTCAGGCGAAACCTTAATTAATTACTTATACTTATTCTCTTATTCATTCATTACTTATTACTTATTCTCTTGAATCTTTATTATAAAGGTTCAAGAGAATTTACAATTTGCAATTTTGTTTTTATTGCCTTTTAGAAAATATACAAACTGATTTGTAAATGCATTATTATTATATTGTAGTACAGTTTAAAAGTAGGCTTAAGGAGGCAAGAATGAAATAAAAATAAACCAATGCACAGCAACATATTCCGCTGTGTGTAATAATATACAAATTTTCTTTTCTACTGTGTTTCCGTTCCCTTAAATTACATCAAATGGGATGAGGATGAGAATCTGGCCAAAACACAAAATGCCCTCAATAAGAAAAAAGCATCACTAATGCTTCTGAGTCACATGATTAACTTCATGCCAATTAACCCAAGAAACAACTGGAATGTTTTTGTTGAGAGGAAAGTCTGTGTTTTAAACCTCCACCACGAGTCTGACCTCATGCATGAAGAAAACCACAGAACTAATGGATATTTAGTATTTTCAAAAGACTTTGCGGGCCACACACTTTTATTTTCCCTAAAATGCATTAACGTAATGAGCTCAGTGGAATAAAAGCCTGACCATAAACATTAAAAAAAGTGTGCATATTGATGCTCCTCCCAACAGGTCAAACAACACAGTAAAGCATAAAAACAGTAAATAATTCAATTTAACCCTGACAGTCAGTCACTGATGCTACGCCTCCTTTACTGGGACAAACAACTGCCAAAGCAGTCATATATCCTTTATGGGAAATGACAGGAAAAGTGTTGTTGCCTCTTTTACTGGCGCTAACATACATCAGTGGCCACACCACCGTTACTGGGACTGACAGGCGCATCTTAAACAATAAAAAGTACTGTAATATAACCTGAAGAAAAATACATTTATATCTGCAGTGCCCTCCAAAAGTATTGGAAAGACAAGGCCAATTATTTTGTTTCCGCTATGCAAAGGTGAATAAGAGAAGATAAATCTGAATTTCAGCTGATGTTTTTATTTATATCTGCTATACTTCACTATCTACAGTAAGTCTTCTTCAAAAGTGTTTTTTTCTTTTTGTAATACCTTCAGCCCTACCCTGTGAAAGTTACAGTAGATTATGTTTTTGTCTTTTTTTCAGGGCATTTCAACCAGTTGTACTGGCCATGTCCAATGCTTGTGCAACATCTCTGATTGATTTTCGCTGTTTCTTTGCTTCAAAATGGCTTGCTTTTCCCCACATAGACAGCTCCCTGGTCTTCATGTTGTTTACCCTTTTTAGCAACAATTTTAGTGAAATTCAGGGCTTATATCCAAGAGCAGACATTGCAGCCCTTGTTTTTTGGTTGTTCCCATTAAGGGTCAAATCAAGAATAGACATTCAGAGCTAATAATTTTTTTAACAAACAATCTAATGGGGCACACAACATGAAACATCTGCCATTTGAAAAAAATGAATGAGTTTAAGTCTAATTCTGATCTGTCATTTCCTTTTAATCTTTTCATCTCAAACTCAAATGTCTTCAGTGTAAAAGCCCTGGCCCTGCAATTCTAAAACCTTTTGAAGGGACTGTAAACATTACAAGTCCTCCTGAACTATCTAATCGTACATCCCCTATGATTTTTTTGGACAGCATAATACAGTACTTTACTCAAAATTATTGAATTGGCTACATTGAATGGGCATGAAGTTTCCATTAGTAAAGTGCGTTTATTATTCTTTTAATAAAATGAAACCTTTGGTCGAAATGACATTCAAACAAGATTATAGAATACATTTCTCCATGAGATAATACGCCAGTGTATGTCATTCCCACTGTTTTTGGAGGAAAAAAAGTAGACTATCAACGTGACCCTAATCCCTTAATGACTTGAACATCTAAGTGGTTTAGTTTACGAGTGCTTCAACCAGCCTTGAAGAGCTACACTCGTCTCTGAGATACAATGAACAGACAAGGGCAAACATGATTGGGTTGAGTTGCTGTGGTAACATGTTCATTTCAAAAAGGGAGGGATGGTGACCTTGTGATGGAAAAGACTTATCCATATAGCGAAATCCATTTAGGTTATAGTTATTCTTTTTTCTTGCTTAAAAAAAAACAACAACAAAAAAAACATTAAGCGACAGTTAAAAACTAAAAAACTAGGTGAGTCAGACAGATGTGCTCTCTTTATTATTTGAGATCATTTATCTCAATTTTTTTTCAAAAATTGCATGCTTCATTTGAAAACTAACTGTGGTGATAACTGCCATTTTTAAACGGTGCATACGTAATGTACACACACTTGGCTTGTGTTGTGGGAATCTCTTGGCTCCCATACAAAGAAGAGACCTATACGTTCTAGATTACTGTAATTGAACTATAAATGTCATGCTTGCGATGGTGAAAGGCAAACAAACAATTAGTCATGAGAACCCTGCTGCTTAGCAACTGGAAAATATGGATGCTCAGTGTAGCCTAGCATGTGATTTAAGCTAATAGTTTAACACTTATATCTTAGTGACTGTGGAATTGAGATCAAATTAGTGGGAACATCAACTTTATATTCATTAGATTAGATACATTAGGCAAGATTCTACATGAGAAAGATCACACTTCTCATCGCCTGTTTCGTCCATAATGCACTTCACTTAATACGAACTCTGGGTTATTAAGACTATCTTCTCATAAACGGTCTAAACACTTGAGTTAGTACTAGCGCTTCATTCATAGGGCACTTTATAGAGCATTTACAAAGCTGCAACTCTTAAGCATTAAGCGTTAGACTCATGCAATCAGTCATCTTCACACGCTTTCACTACCAGTAAAATCACTGAGCTCTAGCCTCTTTCTGTCGAGTCAGCGGTGTATATTTCCAAATCTTTCCATCGTTCCCTCACATATACAGGTGTATTGCGGCCAGAGCGCACCTGAACGATGATCCGCTACTTTTTTCTCTCTTCAAGTGTATAGAAATAATATTCGCGTTATCTGGTTGAAATTGACGCACATTTTTAGCTGCGTGAAGGCATCAATCGAATGCAAAAGAAGGGATAAAATTGGAACAGTCATAACAGTGCTGAACCGATCAACAATCTAACAAAATCCAATACAATTACAGACTGCGGCTGCGTTACGCACCAGTTGGAGCATTAAAAGAGTGAGTGAGGGCAGCGACATAGTATTATCCAAAGATTGAAATACATGTGAATATTTACGAAGTTTAATCATGTAGCACTTTTTATATTCATGAGGACACTCAAAGGCTAAGAAACTTGATTAAGAGAAAATCGTGAGAGAGAGATACATGCAGCACAAATGTAGGTTATTTTCTGTATATGTTTTAATTTTCTTTCCTTCTTGTGTATCAAAAATGTTTTTTCTTTGACTGCTGTACACTTTCTTTATTCATCATTATGATTATGATGATTATAATTACCTTTAGCTTTCTTTTTTAAGTACTTTTTTAGCACTAGAGTCACTTTATTTTTTATATATATTAAATAAATATTATTTATTTTTATTTTATTATTATTATTATTATTATTATTGGTATTCCCCCCCTATCTATTTATATTTGTCATTTTGGTACTTGGGTCTGAACTTAGGCACTACAAATGTCCATATTTGTCATGCTCATGAAGCACCCTTTACATCTTGAACGTCTGATTCTCTCCCTCATGACCAGTGGTTGATCTACTTTGGCGGACTTTTCTATCCTACAATTGAGACCTTTACCTTTGATTGAGACCTTTGATTTACCTTCTTTTCATCTATTTTCGCATGGCCCAAGTTTCCTCATTGCCCTCATACATTCTTTGTTCTGCACGACTGTTGCATTTTACATAATACTGTGTGTGTTTTGTTGTAATCTTTCTTCTTTTGCTGAATATAAATAGTGATACATTCGTTTGTGAATAATTTAGTCTGATGCAAATATTGTAATTTTTCCTGTCCTGTGTGTAAATAATTTTATATATATAGAGCCCACAGCCCACTGTGCTACACCCCTCCTGCCATGCCCTTATTTTTAGAATCTCAATCCAAGCTTTTATGAAAAGTTATCAGCTCTGATATTTAATTCTGATAATTTAATTTAAAGACACAAGAGTCTTCGAATTCTTAGTTTTAAACCACAATTTAACATTTCGTTTTCTACTGTTGCTTTTCCAGACAAGACATTAAACCAAATGGCAAAATAGCTTCATGTAATAAAGAGGGATGCACTTTACTGCTGTGTTTCAGGACAGTAAATGGCAAAGTTGATAGTACACAAAGGTGTCGTATTGAGAGTAGACAGAGATGAGCACGTAGAATCACTGGTGACAGGTTATTACTTTCACCTGTGGTGTGGTACCACCCGATTATTTATGTGTGTCTCTTTATGCTTTTAGGAGAGCTGGTAATCAGAGAAGGAGAGAGGGAGAGGGAAGAACACAACTGTTTTTGTTCAGAGTGCGTTAGTAATAAAAAAGATTGCTAAAAAGTGTAGTTATACCAAGTGGAAATAAAAGCTATTGATGAATCTCCCAGCCTACCATCAGTCCTTCAATGCCCAAATGACCTTGTAAAGTGTCTCAAGAGAATGTGTACAGTCAACAACAAGTCAGCGGTGGCAGCAATATCACACAGACTTACTGCCACGGTTTAGCAGGAGGATGATTAATTATAGATTTAATACATAAACATGGAGAAAACTGGACACTAAATTGTAACGATGTAACTTTAAAGCTGCCTGAGAACTTTAAATAAGATAAATGTCCATTGCTTCTTAAAGCATTTACATTATAGCCCCAGGGCAGAAGTAAGATGGCAAAGTAGAAGGAGGGGATTTTATAAAAAAAATTTTTTTAAAACTCTGCTATGGTACCAGTCAAAAGTTTGGACACGCCAGTCAAGAACTTGGACATGATATATTTTCTATACTCCATAACAGTGTAGAATACTTGGATTACTTTTTTTGATGTAACAAGTAATCTAATGCGTTAGTTCCACCAAGTACTCAGTTATTTAGTTAAAAAATGTAATTCATTATTCAGACAATTTACTCTGGCCACGGTGCAAAACCGCGTAGATGAGATAGGGGTATTAGTAGTTAACAGATTATGGGCCAAACTGAGTGATGATGGTAGAATAATTGTAAAGGTCTTGACTAAAACAATATGCATGAGGAATCACAAAGACTTTTTCATTTTCTGCAATGAAAAAGTACTCGAACTAGTTACTTTTATCAGAAAGTAATGCTGTAATGTAATTGATTACTTTTTCAGTAATCATGTGATGTAATTAGTTACTTTAAAAAGGAACGTTCCCCAACACTGCTCCAGAACTATACTGCATTTCCTTTTCAGAACTATGAAATAACATATATGGCATCAGGTCATAAAGTAACAAAAATAACAACAACACCACTTGTTATTTAAGACACAAAGGTCAGATGTTCTGGAATAGTTTATGAAAGACCACTCAATGTGTATTGTCTAACGCATTTGCAAAACCTAACAAGCAACATAATGAAACTGTCTCTCATGAAGACCATCACAGGAGTGCAGGACCAAAACTTGCCTCTAAATTTCATTTAGAATTACTAGCAGACACATCTCAATATCAACTGTTCAAGAGGCATTATTGCATATTTTGGATGCCTTCAGCATTTTTTTGTTTTACAATGTAGAAAGGAATAAAAAGCAAGAAAGACCATGGATTTAGAAGGTGTGTCCAAACTTTTGACTGGTAGTGCATAAGGATAAGGTTAGTACTGTACATATCTGAATATTTGCAGGCATTGGGGTGAGGGGAATCTGTTTGTTCTCCCAATGCTTTCTGGGTTTTCTCCAGGTAGCCCGCTTTCCTCCCACAGTATGCCTTGTAGGTTGATGGGTGAGACAAGCTCCAGGACACACAGCATAATCAGTACGGAAAAATGAATGAACATAAACCTACATTTGGGTTTTTTACAGCAGGCTGTCAATGAAATGCTTCCCATGTGTACTGTACATAAAAAAAAAATAATAGAAAGGCAACCTCTCAACACAGCACTATTAGATGCGCCGAACATCACAATTAATGCACATTTTATCTGTGATCAAGAGGAAAAGAAAGAAATGACAACATTGCAGGCTGAGGATTGTGTGGATCTCAAGCAGTGAGCACAGATTGATACAGCCGGTTGTGCTTCTTCTACCTTGTCAACTGACAGCTATTCCTTTCCAAAAGAATAATAGTCAGTAGTCAAAAGACATGGTTCTGTGTGCTTAAGGCTTGCTGGTTTGAAAAAAAAAAAAAAAAAAAAAAAACAGCATAGTGGGACCAAATGTTTTCAAGGACTTCATCCCATTGAATTTTGCAGCCACTGTGTAAGTGTCTGGAGGTTATTGGTTTCAGATATGGGCAAATTATTTCTTTTTTAAATGTCTAAAATGAACTATTTACCAAATGTGGCGACCTTGCCAACAAGAATCGACAAAAATTGTAATTCTACCACAAAAACATGAGCGTGTATATTGGTTGCTCACAGGTACAGTTATAATAAATAATAATTTGAACTGAATATCTAATCTGAACTTAGATTTAACTTCAATTTATAGAAATGTTTGGATTTTATGACTTACTCTATGAAAAAAATGTTTAATATTTGTCTGCTATAGGGTTTGTAGTGCAAAATCTAGCACAAGACTCCAGAGTAAAGGGCTCACCCTATCACAGCGGGGTTGAATATGGTTGATGCTTCAGCGATTCGTGTTCCTAGAGAAGTACTTGCGAAGACTATCACATGCTTCCTCTAAGACGCATGAGACCAGCCGACTACATCTTTTTAAACAGTTGCTTATGCAACATTGCGAATGGCAGAGGATGTTTGGAGGAAAGTGCTATCCACCCCTCATGCTTTATAATTGATGTGAGAGTGCAGGTATGCTATCACTCCTCCCCAAGAGATCACAGCTAATCTGTTCTCTAGACTCCTGACTATGGACACGGGAATCAAACTTGCAATGTCCGGATGATAAGGCGAAAGCGTTTCTATTATGCCCCTAGGGAGTTTTTCTTTCTGTTTGTTGTTGTAGTGTTTAAGTCCTGTCCTAGTCCTGTGATTACTTTGTATTCCCATCATATTTATGCATTAATGCAAAGGGATTTAAGTCTGCTTTCTAAATTGGTTTGGAATTGAAGAGTCAAATTAATGCACGTATAACAGCAAAATTGTCAAGACAGGCTGTACGAGGAAAAAAAAAACATTCCAGCCATGCAGGGGCAACATAATAATGATAAATGAGACTTTTTGTTATGGCTCAAACATCACTGAGAGATGAGCTCCTCTGTTTTTTTTAACAATAAAATTTTTTTTTTGTCAGATGTCTTCTTATTCTTGCTTATTCTTTAAAAAAAAAATCTTTTGTACATGATCCCAAGACTGATTTAAAATCTCCGGCTTTATGGAGCCATAACATTTTTACTTTCACCGATTAGGTTTCGCCAAGTTTTAACAATGTGCAGTTCAGCCTTGACACAACCTTATCTCTCTCTCTCTCTCTCTTTTTTTTTTCTTTAAAGCTGCCTGTGGTGTTTCTTCTTTAGTCTGAAAAACACAATGTTTTTTCTTTTCTTTCAGCTTGGAGGGGCACGAGACAGCTCAGAGGTGATCGATACTGGAACAAAGATGGCCGCACGGTCCTTATTGTGCTCGGTGATGGTTTAGTCACAAAGAAATCAATACTGATGATGCTATTGACATGCAGAGTGCTGGGAGTCACAGATATTTCTGATAGAGAAGTCAATGATGTAACGGTGAGCAATTTGGTGGATAGTCTCACAAGGCGAAAGGTGCACTGATCATTCAAAAGTCATGATGGTGAGAAAGAGCCTGCTCCCACCTTTGTGCCACTACTATTCCTTAGCCTCCTTCTTTCTCTTTCTCTCTCTTTCTCTTTTAATTTACTGAACTGGCTCTGAGCCACAATAACTGCTGACTAATCATACTGACTGCAATATAATTACCAGGGTTGACTGATGTTCCAATATATTTTATCATCAGAAATCCTGTCTTATGTTTCATTGTAGCTTTTGATGTTGCAATACTGTTCTTCAAAAGACTTTCATGATAGTCTTACCTCCTGAACAGAATAATAATACTGCATTTTTGAGCTTTTGATGATAATAGGGTTATACCTGTGTCATGTTTTCACTGTTAGTCACGGTGTATGATCAGACCTCTAAATACTAATTAAAATACATTTCTGTCTTTTATGTCTCATGACAAGTGCTGTCAATGTAACAATTTAAGGGAAATGTCGTTCTTTTATATCCTGTATAAAAAAAGAGTTTACGTGTTTTTTTTTTTTTGTTTTTTTACCATAGTCAGTCATTTTTCCTATATTTCCATAAAAAATTTATTTATGGAAAATTTGCTAAGACTTCTGATTAGCTATATTATTAATTCTCGGTACACCTATGTACACGTTATGGTTCTGTGACCTCCTGTTCATTAGGCACATTAAAAGGAGCCCTTAGTACAGTAAGATTCTAAATAATGTATGTAAAATGAGGTGTATGTACAGGATGAGCCACAGAAGGTGGTGTATCAGAGTATAGTTATGAAAATTTGGTGCACAAGTAAGGATTAAGAATTGTCAAGCAAAGCCGATTCAAGAATGTGGCCAAGCTTTATAAGGAGTGGAGTGAGGCTAGAGTCAGTGCATCAGAAGCCACCATACATAAACAAATTTAGAAAATGGGATTCTTAGTATCAAGCGACTCCTGAACCAGTAACAGCATCAGAAGCATCTTATCTGGACTAAGAAGGAAAACAACTGGACTGTTCCTCAGTAAATTTTGCAATTCGTTTAGAAATAAAGGTCCGAAGTCTGGAGGACAAGTGTAGAGACACAGAATCCAAGTCCAGTGTGAAGTTTCCCCAGTTGGTGATGATTTGGGGTTCTATGACTATTCAAAATGTTTTATCAAATCCAAAGTCAGACTTGGCACCTGACCACAGTGCCAAAACTACTACTAACTGGTCTGCTGTTCATGATATTACTGTTCTTGATTGGCCAGCCTTCACACCTACAGCCAAGAAGACGATAAAAAATTCCAGATTCATCAATACAGACAAGCTGAATGCTGCTATCAAAGCAACCAGTTTTTTAATAACGCCACAGGTGGTGCCATATCACACTGATGCGGTAATTTATCCAAAAAGGAGCCTTGAACAAGTATTACAGGCAGAAAGTAAACAAAAAAACATAAAGTAAACATATTTTTTTCTGAATTTGTGTATTGCAACTTCTTTTTTTATTGATCTTAAATTGATTAATTTAAAAATTGATTAATTAAAACAAAAGAATCTGGAAATTTTTTATTTTACATGTGACGAATGTAGAACACATGTGAGTTTCATTTTTTAAGTTAAATTACAAAATAAAACAAGCATTTGAACGCTGTTTGTCCTCCTTTAACTTCCGCTCTGTGTACTCACTCTAGTCTCAAGGGCAGTATGTGATAGTAATTAATGAGCAGTAATGGCACTAAACTGCAAGACGGGTATTGAACACGTGGGCAGTATGCCAAAATAGATGATGCATCCTGCATGCCTAAAGGTATAAAAAAAATGTAGACAGTGATACATACAGTTATATGAATAATAACAATAAGTTTATGTCCCCTTCCTGCCAGGGGTAATAAAGCCAATTAGCACTCATATTCACAATGGCAGAAATGCTTGGGAATGCACTTTTAATCATTTAAAATCGATACAAAAACTACACTGCAAATTATGCTTCTGCTTTGAGTTAGCTCATTGCAATTGGTGTCTGCAGGAAACCGGTGCTTTCGAAAATAAGGAAATAGAGACATATCAGAGGATAAATTGGTCCCTGTGGACTCCATGTCTCAGTCCTTTTTAAGAGACAACTTTCACACCAGGCTGTCTTTGTCCTCGTTGCATTCAATGAAATACAACTCAGTGACAGAAAAGAAGCTTTGCATCAGGACATGACAAGTCCACGTTAAAAAGATTAAGGCACCATTTATTGATTTAAATGTTCTAATCTTAGAGGCACGTGAGCAGAATTATCAAATCTGTGCATATCCGGTGATGTGTATCTGTACTACAGCGATCCAGCTAATTATATTAGATGCTAAAATTCAAATTTATTCGTAATATACTATATTAAACAGTAAATAGTTTAATGTTAAACATGAATCTATATTAGTCTATATTAAACACTTACACCTTTACATTACTGTATTTTGTTGCTTTGTACAATACATGTGCAGTGACAATAAAGTTGACTAATCTAATCTAATCTAATCTAATCAACTGACCGCAACATTAACACCACTGCCAGGTGAATAACACTGTGTATACATTTTTGGGTCCCTCTGTATGGTTTATTTACTAATTATTATTATTAGGTCATATTAATGTTATGTAATCCTTGATAATAATGAATGGTGCACAAAAGTAATGCCAGGCATAAACTTATTTCCTGAGAGGGGGAATGACTCATGGGTAATCTTTCTTGTCAACTTCTGGCGAAGTCACGATCCATCATTTACTTGTTCCCTACACTGTTGATAAGCAGTTTTGCTTCCTGTAGTTTGGAATTTACATAGTATGGCTGAACAGCCTATGCAGTTCAATTCACAGGGAACGTCTAGACTATCAGAATGCAGCCATGGTGTCTATCGCCATGACAACTGTGATGAAAATAGGGAAATTTTGATGGGGGAAATTTCCTGTTGATGTATATTATAACCAAGCTGACTATAAAACAATCGCATATTCAATCATGTTCATATTTTGTATTAGTCACCAGAAACTTGGCCACACACTTGGCCAAAACAACAAAAAGGTCTCCAAAGGACAAAGCTATAATTGTTGCCATAGTTGCTTTTAACTTTTGTTGAGTGTAGCACTAATTAATTTGTGAAGACATTTCTTTTTCTAACAGCATCAAGGGAAATGCTGCTAAAGGTAGTAGGAAACATGATGAAAAAAAAAAATGAATCAAAGATGGCACGTGCACTCCTGCACAGTAATTATGATGTTTCCTTCAAGCTCAACTGAGCCACAGTCTCTGCGCCGATAGTGCGAGGTAGAGGCGATTTAAATGAGACATTCTACGCAAAGGCCCCTCAGAGGCTCCAGCAATCCACAAGAGAGTTGATCTCGTTTCAGCTATGAAAAGGCTCTGCACTTTTGAATTATCCCATAATTGAATTACGTAGTATGAAAAATGAGTTTTGGGATGCGTGTGCATGTGTGTGGGTGAGTGCAGGAGAAAGGAAGAGAGAGAGGGAGAGAGAGAGAGGTCTGAGGTGGGACAAAATTTAGAACTATGATTCATGCTGAGCTCCAGAATATTTCTGTTAATGGAAATGTAATGAAAATGGCACTGAAGCATTAAAATCTCTCCCGATAAGGGGAAAAATTTACGATCTGCAGAGAATTTGTTTTGTGTTTTCAGTGTTTTTAGGCTGACAAACAAACTTTTTATATATTACTGGTTAGCATTATTTAGTGATATACTTATAATAATCTTGTGATTTATGCTTAAGCATAAGCTGTTAGGTATTAGCTGTGATAAGATATGATATACAGTTCTATAAACATGGGATGATTATTTACAGCACTACAATTGGGGTATGTGGTTGGCTTTAGCTAAGATTTTAATACAAAATAATTCC
Source organism: Clarias gariepinus (assembly GCF_024256425.1). Lineage (NCBI taxonomy): Eukaryota > Metazoa > Chordata > Actinopteri > Siluriformes > Clariidae > Clarias > Clarias gariepinus. The sequence continues at coordinate 11,891,608 of NC_071122.1, forward strand.
TTTTTTTTTTTAACTTTAGGTTTATTATTAGAAATTAGATATTTGAAATTAGATATTAAATAGATATTTCAAACAAAACATGTGTCGCCTGCCCACTGAACAACTGGTACATCTTATGATGTTGTACTGGGAAAAAGTGTTTCAAGAAATGTTAGAAGAAAAAACACGCTAGAGTCTCAATTGTTATTTTCATTGATAAGGTCATTAATGAGTGTATATGTTCCTGTTGTATTTAACATTGTGATCATGGTGCAGCTCTTAAACAGAATAATGCTCATCTATGGTTTCTATAAAAAAAAAGGTTCTGTGCAAGGCCCTTGAATGGTTTAGGAGAAGTTGCGGACAGAAGGTTTGACTCTTACTTGTTTTTTTGTTTTTTGACAGTTAATTAAAAACATAGTGCACATTTATCTTCCTCCTAATAAAGATTCTGTGAAAGTTCTATTCCACTAAAAACATGATGCTGATGCAAGACGATGGATAGTGATAGTGATCGCCTATGCTTCAAAGGCAGGCCACACAAAAAAATAATGTAAATACTTTACTGTAAATATTTAAAGCAACAAATTTACAATCTTACATGATTACATAAACGAAAAGACATGATGACCTTACGCTTTAGAATAATGAAAATTTTGTGAGAATCTCATTGTTTTATGTCTGTGTTGAAGGTGCTGTTTTCCTGTTACTGTAGTAGGAAACTGAAGTACCCGGAGGTACCCACCAAGCACAAGGAGAACATACAAACTCCATGCACACAAAGGTGAGAATCAAACCTGGTCATGAATTTAAAAAAAACATCAATTCTGCTCCATGATGGTTCCTGATTTTTATTTCTTTCTACATTGTAAAGGAATGCTGAAGGTGTCCAAAAAATGCATTAATCTCCTTTGAACAGTTGATATTGAGATGTGTCTGCTACTAATGCTCTATAAAGACTTCATAATGCCTCTAATCCGAGGTGCTGTTAATTGGTCATTTTTCAGGCTGATAACTCTAAATGAACTTCTGGTCTGAGGCAGAGGTAGGTTTCGGTCTCGCCCTCCTGGGATGGCCTTCATGAGAGCCAGTTTCATTATGGTGCTTGACGGATTTTGCAAATGCACTTGACAATACTGTTCTTGCAAGAACTATTACAGAAAGGCTGACCTCTGTGTCTTAAAATAACAACTAACTGTTGTTTTTCTTGTTGTTACGTAGTTACCTAATCACATGTGTGTTATTTTATAGTTTTGAAATCCCCAGTATTGTTGTGGAATGTAGAAAATAAATCACTAAATACATAAGACATATACATATATATACATATATATATACTATCAAGGTATGTATTATGGCACTTCATAGGGTTACATGGTAGTCCTATGGTTTGTACCACAATATCTTGGTGAATACCATGGTACTTACTGTACTGGCACGACAGTGGCTACCAAATTTCTGCAGGTGTCTAATATGTTATGTTTGCACATACTGTGGCTATACATACTACTGGTACAGACAGGACCATATTATTGTACATAATATTAAGCACTACATACACTATGGTAATTATTTTTTTAAGCACACAATGGTACCTTACTATATAAATATTATCATTATGGTACATAAACATGTACAGTATAACATATTTTTGACACTATCCTGGTATGTGTTGCATAGTACCATACTATAGAACATGTATCATTTACCAGGGTATTGTCAAAAATACTATAAAAATAAAATACTATATAAATAAAAATACTATTTTACACATACTGTTGGACTACATTGGTACCCATGCCATGGTGCAATATATTTCTTATGGGCAGGCTGCACAGGTCAGCATGTGTGTGCTCCCAAGAGCAAAATCAAGCAAAGCACTCCTGCTGTAGAGCACTACTTTAACGAGGTAAAACGCGATTTTGCATTTGTTATTATAACCATTTAATTTGTGGTCTGGCATTCTATATAGCACAGACGGATAAGCTTGAAAATCATCCAATCTTGCTGGCCAGTTAAACAAAGCAAATGCTGAATAAACTCTTCTAGTGCTGAATGAACACTTCACTGTTGTATTTTAGTAGCAGTTCGGAAACAATGTGACTTAATGTTATTCATAAAATTACATGAGAGCTAGATGACCGATGCTGTATTACTGTAATTTAAAGTTCTAAAATTTTCTGTAAGAAGATTCCTATTAAACATTTATGGAAGGAGTCTGCAGTGTCAGTACTGTATGTTTACGGGAAAGGGTTCGGAACTGAGGAGCACAGAGAAGTTTTTTGTAACAGCTACAGTATGATTTGTCTTAAAACCAATAGAGAGAGAAAAAAAGAGATGCTAGTGGGGAATAGATGGAAGTGCTAACCAGAAATTAATTGTCTCATGGAGATTCTCCAACATTAAGTGTATGTATAAAAGTATAATGGATCATTGTAGTCATAACTTTTAGCAATGTGCTGAGGTATAAGAGGATAAACCACCTCGAACGTGTGGTTGTGTTTTATTCCTAAAATGAACAATTTTCATCGAGTAGCTGAACCCTGTAATGTTTATAAGGTGGCGATCTTGGACATTTAAGATAACTTTTTTCCTTTGTGTAGGTAAAGTGTAGTAGGTGAGGTGTCCAAAATGAAAAACATTTTATCATATTTCAATTTATGTGGTTTTAAAAAAATGGCAAAATTTCTAAATATGGTCCATGCTGGCTATCATACATATCCAAGCAAGTGTATGAATTTATGCGATGTATGGAAATAGAACAAAGACCAGTTAAGTGATTAATTTGTCCTATTTTTACTTTACATTTTTAATTAATTATTTTTATATGAATATTTTTTGGGTTGTGGAACGCATTGTTGGAGTTTCAATTATTTCTTATGGGGAAATTCGCTTTGACAGGTAAACACATTAATGAAGAACTGAAAATGCATTTGTGGAAACTATTTAAAGTGACAGAGACTTGTATTACTACTTAAATACGGTCATTTGTTCATGACGTCATGGGTGAATGATGACTGGCTGCATATGACTTCATGCCGACTGGATACGTTAGAGAGGACCCTAATCTTCAAGCAGCTTACAAACACACGTACATTCACAAATCTCCTCGTACACTACTGATAATTTGGGAAGCCTATTCTACAATGCATGTTTTTGGAATCACATATTGTTGGGAAAACTTTTTTCCGGCTTCTGATTGGCAGACATGGCTTTATAGTTACAGTTATTTCACTGCTCTTTGGTTTGGCATGCTCTTGATGGCATGTTTTCATCTTTTTTGTTGTTGTTATAGATAACATTTTTTTACAGAATGAATGAGAAAAGGAAAAGCCCTGGTTTTGAAACTTTTTAAATATGTGTGGATTAGGTCAAAAAGTGCTGCATGAATGCAGTAAAAAAATATATATATATAAGAATAATCACGGAAATTCAATTTTTTTTGTAAACCAATTTCTTTAACTTGTATGTCCTTTACACTGCATTATCGCATACTGAAAAGTGCTGTCTCTTAATTTAACTGATGCCAAAATCATTTAACTTAACAGACACGTTACTTGTATATCTTTAAAAATTTAAAAAATAAAATATGTACTTTCATCATGAAGTACAGTTTCTTACTTTAATGTTCAATATTTAACTGTAACATGAAAAAAGGCCAAGTTCAGTGAAACGTATTGTTACTATGATCATGCATGGAATTGGGGCCATATACTTTTAATCTAAAAATATTTTTTTCATTAAATAAATCTGAATCACAATAATATCAATATGCCATAAAATTAATAAAACACAAAAATCATAAAACAATAATTAATTATAATTAATAATATGAAATGAATATCAATCACCCCAAACTATGTCATTCCTGTTATACAAAAAGAGTTTTAATTTTAAATATATTTAAAAATTGTTCCTGCATCAGAAGTAACTAGATGAAATGTGGAAAAACGAAAAAGTTATGTCAAATGTCTCTACATTTTTAAAAAAATGTTTTGCAAAGCTTTTAATTCAGTCTATTATTGTTACTCTTTTTATGATTATAACTCTCAAAAATTTGACAAAAAAACTAATCACATCTAATAATTTATTGATTTTGACATAACTGAAAACCATGTAGGCTTATACGTGGCAGCCATTTAGTAAATGGTTACGATTGTTTTTCTCTAAATTGTCATTTATGTTACCGTCATAGGTGTCACCGGGAAGAGAAGTAACACCAGTTGTGGTTGGTGTTTCGGCTGCTCTCATCAAGGGGTCGCCACAGTGGACCATCTGATCAGCACATACAACTTAGCACAAATTTTACGCCGAATTCCCCGTCCTGACGCAATCCTCCTATTTTGTCCAGGCTTGGCACCGGCCCTGTATACAGTGGCTGGGGTTTGGCCATTGGATGGGAATCATTTACAATTTGCATTTGGCAGACGCTTTTATCCAGAGCGACTTACAAAAGTGCTTTTATTGGATAAATTGTTACACTGGGTTAATAGGTTACTAACTATAAGTACCATCAGTCAAACACTATCGGGGAGTTTTTTGGGGGGTTTATTTTGTGTGTGTGTGTGTGTGTGGGGGGGGGGGGGGTGTTTAACACAAACATCTAAGAAACAGATAGGTAAGACAGGTCTTTAGTCAGCCTCCGTGTGCACAGGCAAGAAGAGCAAATAGAACCTTGTTTAAGGACCACATGTCTCGGCCTTCTGTCTGGTGAGAAACTTACCATTGAGCTACCAATGTCTCACACCAGTTATTAAATCTGTATGCGTATATACATATAATAAGCAAAGTATATAACTGATATATATTTGATTATAAAATTTTAATTATATATAATGCATTAAGCTCTACTTTATGTATATTCATAAAGTTTAAAAGTATAGAAAGTTAACGCTAAGTTAAAGACGTTTCATGTGTGAAAGATGAAATACATTTCAGGAGGATTCTAATGACCCCAATTCCACTTTTTTCCCCGCCTGCAGGTCTAGAATAAAAATCGCATGTTTTTGTTGTTCATCTGGCAACAAACATAAACCAAACAACATACTGAGAATTGTGCGCGTAAAAACAGACAAGGTAAGACCGGTGAATCCGAACACACGCACGCGCGCACTTACGGTGCTGAAGTTGCGCGGGCCGCAGCGCTCGCCTTGGAAGCGGCAGTACAGCAGCATCTCCTCCAGCTGATGCCCGAGCCGGTCCAGCAGCTGTCTCATGGACGGTTGCGCTTCGCGCGGCGGAGGCAAAAACCGACTGAAATCCAGCGCGCGGAACGGCGTGGGTGAATCCCCCCGCGCGCCCAGAGCCTCCGCCGCGCCCGCGGAGACTTGCCGGTTTTTCCCGAGTAGCCCGAGCCAGCGTCCCGCGCTGAAGATATCCGGTTTGCTCATGCGCCGAGGCAGGAGCAGGTTCCGGTTGCAGATGGTCACCGCGGGGAAGACGAGGCGCGTGGCGTACACCACGTGCGCCTTGGTGTGCACGGGCGACGAGAGCAGATAGCGCACGCGGTTTGAGGACCACGCGACCAAGAGCGCGAGCGAGGCGAGGAACGCGATGAGCCACGCCGCGCGCCGCGGATACGAGCCTCCGAGGAAGACGTGTCTGAGCCCGTGAAAGCTCGTGTGCTTCAAGAAGAGCTCGCTGGCCTCGCGCACAGAGCTGCGCTCGCGCTTTTCCCTCGGCGCGGATTCGCTCAGGCACATTTTGAAGAGCAAAGACGCGCAGTGAGCGCGCGGCTCCAGTGCCCGCGTGGAGGAGAAAAAAAAAAAAAACTCTGAGTCAGTGTATCAGTGTAGTGGAGCGCGGCGAGAGCGCATGGCCGCGCGGTGGCCGTTACAGCGCGCGCGCCCTGTTGCTCCGTTCCCTCTGCACTCTGTACGCGGCATAAAGAAGGGTATCTTCTGTGCTCCACCTCACCGTCAGCGCGCCGCTCGTTCAGGGGAGTGTCCGAGCGCGTTAACGCGTCAATCAGAGAACACTCTGCCTCAGCACATATGCTTTATTTCAGATTGGCATTAGCCATACTTTACGGAATTATGAAAATGTGATGAAGGAGATAAACAGGCTCGCCGTCTCTTTTCGGGGAAAAGGGGAAAAACACGAGTGTGTTTACAAAGTCACCAGATGACGTCATAAACTAATTATTAGATTTATTAAATCATATGCAAGTCTACAGAAACTTATTACAGGAAGAAGAAGAAAAAAAGTACAACAGAATCCACACATACTGTATGCATAAAGAAACTAGGGGACGTGAAGGTCAATGGTTGATATTTCCATTATCATGACCGTGGTAGGACCTCTGGTCAATGTTCACATGCACATTCACATACTACAGGCAATTTGGGAATGCCACTTAGCCTAATCTGCATGTCTTTGGACTGTGGGAGGAAACCAGAGTACTCAGAGGAAACCCACCAAGCACAGGAAGAACATGAAAACTCCATACACAGACCTGAGACAGCAATCAATCCCAAAATAATCCACAGCACAGTCTGGAGTGTTACTCATCTTCCATCAGAGAGATTTGACAAGAAAGTACAGTGTTTAATCTATTCATGAACAACACGCCACACATTTTATTGATTTTATTGCTAGATTTAAGGTTGTGAAAACATCTGAGTCAAGTTAACTCCTGTTATAAACAACCTCACCAGCCCCCTCCACTATTTCTCTTTCTCTCTGTCTCTCTCTAAACAAATGTCATTTTACCATGAAAATGTGAAGTTAGCTAAAAAGTAAAAACTCGTTAAAACTCTTCTGTCCAGAAGACAGAAGACTTATTTGTAAAGTTTATTTTACTAGTTAAATTTACTTTCTTTCGTATTTCTTTTTATTAATATTTATTCCTTATATATGGTTTTCATTTTCTTTTTAAGGTCACTGGCGGTCATACAAGCATTTCAGTGCATATTGTACTGTGTATGACTGTGTATGTGACAAATAAAATTTGAATTTGAAGACTTTTCGGGGAATGCTGGCAAACTTTACTAAGCACTGTAACTGTTGCACCTGCGATTCCTTCTATAAACGTTAAATGAATATCTCCTGAAAACAAACATTAATAATTAAATTTCTTACTTTATTAAACAATGTGTTTATGTGATAAATCTGAATGAGCACATTAATTTGTTATACAAAAATAATGCACTCCTTCTGACCAGTGAGATTCAACATTTCAACTACGTTTTTGGCGGAAATATGTTTCCTATATAGAAAGGTGAATGGTTGTGGAGAAACAATGGTAATCCTGGTTGGTCTCTGGGAATAATGGTTATAAGTGATTATCCTTTTTAAATACAGTGGAACCTTGGATTACAAGCATAATTCGTTCAGGAAGTGGGCTCGTATTCCAAAACACTCATAATCCAAAGTTAATTTTCCCATAAGAAATAATGGAAACTCAAATTATTCGTTCTACAGCCCAAAAAAAATAAATAGCTGGAAATAATTAAAAGTACAAATAAAATAAATTAACCTGCACTTTACCCCTAAAAAAAGTTACAATAAATCCTGACAGATAAGTGTTTCCATTTGTGCGTGTGTGTGTAATGGAAGGGTAAAGATCCATTTTTTTCTATCCCTCTCTGTGTCAGCCTGTCATGTGTGTGCGCACGTAATTTGACACTGTGCTCCTTCACTCACTTACACACACACACACACACACATTAACGGAAAGTCTGTTTTAACGGAAAATTAGCAAGGAACATCGCTAATTACACTTGCGTGAGCGCATACTAACGGAATCACTGCTGTAAAGTAAACCAAAAAAAAAATGTAACCTGCACTTTACCATTGAAAAGAATCGCGCCAGAGCAGAGTTTCTGTCAAAGAGTGTGCGTTTGTTTGTGTGTGGGAAGCCGAGAGGAGGAGGAGGTGGGAGGGGGGCTGTAAAGGCGAGAGAGTGTGTGTGCGTGTGTGTGTTGGTGTCAATGAAAGAGCACAGTGTCAAATTATGCGCGCGCACACATGACAGGCTGACACAGAGAGGGAGAGAAAAGATGAAACTTTACCCTCTAATAAGACTTGCTTTAGCTTTATACTCGCGCACACACGTGTGTTATAATAAACAATACGCGCGCGCTGTACACACACGCTTATGAACACAAATAAAATTTTTTACACACACACATTGTCACAGTGTTATTCACAACAATGCGTAAACAGTACACGCATGCACGGATGTTGATTATACCAGTAAGGGACGCGCACTAAGACCCAGCCGGGGAGACAATTATGAACAATTCCGCAGCGCAAAAGAGAGAAAAACCATTGGCTCAATTGTGATCATGTAACGCTTGGCGTCAAAACAAGAAGCGCATGTGTGATACATGATACTCGGTGCTCATAAACCAAGACAATGCTCGTCATTGGTTACAAACAAACAATGCTGATCGGTGACTGTTATTGGAAATTGTAGTTATCACTGATTGGGTCATAGGGAGGGGCAGCCCACTGGATGCAGTGTCGGTCCCAAGCCCTGATAAACTGGGAAGGTTGTGTCAGAAGGTGATTTAGCCAAAAAACGTGCCAAAGTTGTGTGCAGATTTGATGGTGCACGGTGGTGAACCTTCGATGGGAGTAGACGAAAGTCCTATAACAACAACTGAGTGGTCATTGGGAAGCTCATTATAAACAATGGCTTGCCACAAAGAAATTCACGCTTTACACAGTGGTGACTAAACCTGCTCTCTAAACTCTTATAACCAACAGCTGTGATGAGAGTGGAGACCCGTATCAAGTCCAGGAGAGAGCAGTTCTAACATCTGCTGAAAAAAGATTATGTACGAAATGAATGTAGCCTGTCATGTGTTTTAGTCTCGTGTCAGTTTTTGTGGTAAACTAACACAGCACCACTGTATACCTTTTTATATGCTGAAGTAGCCAATGAAAAATAATAGATTAAGTACACAAGCATCTACAAAGATTGGTGTTTTAAATGATGCACACACAGCCTTATTATTTAAAAGTGTCACCAGACCATTACTCATACAGTAAGGTGATTCTTTTCACATTTCATTATGTTTGATACAAGGTATAATAATAATAATAATAATAATAATAATGTGTGATGTAAAAGTAAAATCAGATGTTGCCTTTTAGTGCTCATGTACCCTTTCTCAGCATATGCTCATTTCTGAATGTAGCGCTTGTTTAAATTGGATAATATCAAATATTCACACTGCTCATCAGTTCTAACTTACTTTCTGTTCCTGTAGGCGTAACTTTGTTTTCAAAAGTGCTGACTTTCTTGTATTTGGGGTTAACCCTTTTTTTTGAAACTGCATCTGGCTGTAGCCTGGAGTCTGCACATCTCTGAAGTAGAGGTTTCCAAAAAAAAAAAAAAAAAAAAGCTACTGTCAGTCATAAAATTGCTATAAGTAGGTTACAGCTTATGTCTTTGCTTTAATACTACTGCTAATACTATTATTAATTACTACTATTAATAATAATAATAATAATAATAAAATTAAGAAAAAGAACACCAAATATAAGGCATAACATTTCTCCAAAAATAAAATAAATTATCTGGAGCTTAGTATTAACTTTTTGGTTGTTGTTGTTGTTGTTGTTGCATGTTTTGTTTTCTGTTTTCATCTACATACAGTATGTTCTGCCTCACCAGGTTCCTAAAGACAGATGAAATGTGGCAGTGTGCATCTGCTGTCTACAGATTAGCTTCAAATTGTTTCACTGTGTAGTTTTTTTAGTTTTAGGCTCTGGAGTAAACAGTGGATTTTTTAAAATTGTTATATTAAATTTAATCATTTTAATAAGCCCTGCATGACATAAACCTTCTCAGTATCAATCCATCAAAAGCAATGCAACTGGGTTGAAATGAGTCCGACCTGGAAAACTGGTATCATCTACATGCATACTTATAACCTGAAAGTTATTTTGAATCCTTTAAATGACCTGCTCTGTCAATTCATAAGAATGAAGGACATGTTTTCTGGTGCCAGGTTTCCATCCTCAAGCAGCTGTGATTCATTTGGCCCGACTCCCCGCTCACTGTGGTTATATTTCATGTTTTGTGAAGACAATAAAACAATCTGTGCAAGCTGAAAGAAATTTTACTAGAACACTGCGTTCACTGAAGCGCAGATAAGTGTGTGCGAGGTCGACAGCAGGCCTCCAAGTGATCAGTCGTTAAATTTTGTCAACCACAACTGTATACACACTCTTAGATCTTTCAGGTCTATATCAATCCCCTTAATATCACTCAGGCTCCCCATTTTAACCAGTATCAGAAAGTCAAGCCCTATACAGTACAAATTAGAAAACAACTTCCACACCTCCTTAGTTTAATACATTGTTGCCTAGGCTTGATTTGTATGCTGGAACATGACTCGCTCTTCTACGCTATGATACAATAACATTTGGATGTAACATTACATAGATTTTAGGCAGCGATGCCATCCGTACAGTAGTTAAATTCTCTGCACATGTTTTTCCATGTTTTTTCTCCTGTGTGTTCTCCCCCCTTACGGAAGGTAAATGCATGAAGGAATGAAGGAATGTTATTTTTCACTGTTCCTAGTGTTTCACACAAACTGTTTAACAGGGGGTTTATATTTGTTCTGGCCTTCATTCCAATTTGTGCATAAGTATGTCAATTTTCTTTTCTGGAGCTGGAGTACAAAGTCTTAACTTCGATATGCGGTAGAATGTAGAATGTGAAATCAGACATGAAAATCAGAATGCATAATTCCCAACTGGCTTGAATATAAAACCCACTACAGAGTGTATAGGAGCCATTTCTTCATTTTAGATGTGGTGCACTTATAACGTGTGGGAAGCCATTTGGCTTTCAGCCAGTGGATGAATGCAGATGAGCATATCCATCCCGTTTAGTGGAGTCCTGTGCCGCCTGTTGAGCGGGCGAGTGGGGAGGATTACTCTGCTACACTGGAAAACATGCCGCACTTGTCTGATGACAGACGTCTCAATTAGAAGCTAAATTAGATGGCGAGTCTTATCCAGGAGCGTGTTACTCCACAACTCATACAGGGTGTGCAAGTAGTCCAGCGTTCATTTGATTACTTGGAATAAATTTTTTTCTGGTTCTTACTTTCTTGCTTTTTAGAGTATAATATTTTAGTTGGTGTTATATCTGATATCCCACTTGAAGTCTTTATTATTGCATTATAATTCTTCATAATGTTTACTCCAAAGTAAAGTAAATACTTTTGAATACAGGGACACAGTGAAAAATTGGTAATGTTAGATAGTGAAGTTCACTTTCAGATTTGCTTGAATACTTGGCAGTAGATACGCTGACGAACTGAGAAAAACTCAGTAAGAAAATCATAGTTATATTAGTTCTAACCCTTGACTCTTCCGAGACACAAATCCACTAACTTTTCAATTATCCCTGCACTACTCGCTGCTGATTACCTGGATCTGGTGTGTTGACTCAATCAGAAGCTAGAAGATAAAAATTCACTTTCTCTTCCCTCACTCCACCCCACTAAGATGGTATCTTTCAGTTTCTGATTGACTGAACACCTGATCCAGGTAATCAGCAGTAGTGCAGGGATTGTTGGAAAACATGCAGGGCTGCAGCATTTGAGGACCAGGGTTGGCCACCCATGAGTTAAAGGACTGCTGCATGATTAAGCAATACCACATGAGAGGGAGTGCTGTAATGCTGAATATCGACAAGGCTGTAATGTCGCTGTAGGCATGAGGGTGCAACCTGTGTACCGAAGATATCACAGCCGTGCTGATATTTAGTACAACAGCACTCACATCCATCCATCTTCAATTACTTATCCAAAGAAAGGCAGGTCGCTTTCCCCAGCCACCTCAGCTATGTCTAACTGGGAAATCCCGAGGCATTCCCTTCCGTGGTCTCCTTCCAGCTGGACGTGGCAAGAACACCTGCCTAGAGAGGCGTCCTGGTGACATCCTTACTACTGTAGATGCCCGAACCACCTTAACTGACTCCTTTTCACGCGAAGGTGCAGCGGCTCTACTCTTAGCTTTTCATCCTATCTCTAAGAGAAAAGCCAGTTACCCTTCTAAGAAAACCCATTTCGGCCGATTGTATTCGTGATCTTGTCCTTTTAGTCATGACCCAACACTCATGACCATAGGTGAGGGTTGAAGCGAAGATCGACCAGTAGATTGAGAACTTTGCCTTTTGGCTCAACTCTTTTTTCGTCACAACAGTGCGGTAAATGGACTGCAATACCGCCCCCGCTGCTCTGATTCCCTGGGACTGTTCCAATGTTCCATCAATCGTAAACAAGACCTCGAGATACTTAAGCACTCCCTCCCATGTGTTATTGCTTTTATACAACAGTTCCACAAATGCCATTTGGTATCAACAGAGTATAATTTGTTTGTTCATTTAACCAGGTAATTAGCAGGACTATGTCGGCAAAAGGTGTGGAGAATAAACCATGGAGGTGTTGGACAGTCCTGAGAAACTCATGAGATTTACTTTGTATTTCCACCTTATGCACTTTAGAATATCATTTAACTTTTGGGTTAGAAGGTTAAATCGTCTGCCTCCGAGTGGCGCAGTGGTAAAGCGCTCGCCCTATCATCCGGAGATCGCTGGTTCGAACCCCGGGTGATGCTGTTTTCCTCTCACAGCCTGAGGCACAGAGAGAGCTGATTGGCCGAGCTCTCTCAGGAAGGAGGGATGAGAGGTACTTGGTGCTCCCACATTAGTCACGGCTCTACAGCCAATCAGGGGCGTCTGTGAGCTCGCGCACACGGAAGGAGCGGCTAGCGCTTTCCTCCGAGTGTGTTACTCCGCCCCTAACGGTGCGTCTGATCTGGTGGTTTGGCAGGCAGCTGCTCTCCCCTTTTTCCAGTACTGCAGACTGTACTAACTTACTTTCACCCATACTAGCAACCGACATATCGATATCACGATATCAGCACTTGTGTAATGACTCTTATCCTATGGTCTGCACTAACTATTGTATAATGTTATAAGGTATAACAATTTCTTATGATATGACTGTTACAGGATATGCACTTCCTGATTTATATTCTCCTATATCTGATTAAGCTATAGAATTCCCATAGATGCCGGAAGCAATCAGAGTACAAACACAATCAATTGTGATGTGCCATGACTCTGACCAGGGTTTAATAGCTGTTGCAGACCGCAGTGTTATATAGCATGGCATTTACCACATAAATGAGTTTGTCTCAGCTTGTCTTTGGGCTGTTTTTTAACTTCGAGTGCACTCACGCACCCTTCAATCAGTGGCACACAGTGCACTCAGGCTGCGCAAGTAATCTCCCTTTAGTGCGTGAACTGTTAGTCAATTGTTCTGTGAACATCTATAGAAATGTTTCTAACATCGACAAAGGATCACTCTGAATTGTAGTGTAATAAATCCATATATAAGAATTAATCGTCTTCTCAAAATCATAATACACACCAGAGAAGTGATACCAGTGGTTTTAAAGGAACAATTTCTGCTTAAACATTTTTGGGAAAAATCCACAGATTTTCTTATAAGATCTAAGCTTCAAAGTGACAACCCACTTTTTCCATAACATACTCCTGTACATCATCATCATCAAGTGCCAAAAACATAACAGTTTCTACCGTTGATTAAAATATAATTTTTTTTTTTTTTTTTTTATGACACACCAACTAATACTTTAGAAGCAAAACTAACAATCTAACCTTGAATTCCGCTCAGATTTCGACACTGCTTTTCTGAATTACTGTCAGTTGCCATGGTTTCCCTTGAGGCTTGAGAAATATGGCTGCACATACTTAATAAATAGCTACAGAACATATACAAAATCATATGTCTGGATATAAATCAGATATCCAGGCAGAGATCTACAGGGTAGCGGTAGCATTTATGATTTTTGACTCCTTGCTGCAGCAATACGTCAAGTAAGACATAGACACCTAAAAACTTTTCTGCCCTCTCAGCTAAAGCCGTGCTCGTACAACACATGAATGAATTCTGGCTGGAGTAAAGCCAGTTCACTGAAAGGGAAAGAGTATGAACCGTGATGCATGTATGCGCCTTTAAATGTTGCCTGTTTAAGGGACAAAAGACGTAAAAGTAAAATGTTACACCAATATTATGTTTCAATTATGGTATCCACATTAAATTATATGCAGTTAGTGTTATAAAATATCTTAATCCTTTAAAGAGATCGTTCGGATTGAGTTAGCATATTTTATAGCAATATATATTATAACAAAAATGTGTTGAATTTAACATGAATGAGCCATCTATACCACTTGGTTGAGGTATGCTACGCTAAAAAAAAAAATCCACTAAATACTGTATAGTTGTTGCATCTTTGAATTATACATAGTACATTTTTAATTGCTTCATACCACAAGACATAAAGTGGATATAATGGCAAGAAAAAAAAAAAATAAAGTGACCTTTTAAATTATTTTCTGATTTGTTGTTTGTAAATATATTGTTACTTTTATCATGAAGTGACTTCTCAACCATTTGGATGAGGAATAAATAACTAAAAACAAACAAACAAACAAACAAAAAATTAAAAGGTAAATAAATAAATAATGAAAATAAACATGGTTGTTGGTATTATTGTCCCAAGAAGATTATATATGTTCCTTTTTTATAGTGAGAATATTAACCATTTATAGGGTACTTAAAATTTTCTGATTCAATACTTTTTTATTGCTGCCATTTTCTGTTGCATGTCACGGTCAGTAAAGTTATCACACATGGTTCCTCTCCTGTCTGGGGTAATAATAATGTTTCCAAAAAGTGTGTATATAAAAAACTTAAAAGAAGATAAGGTTAAATGTGCAAAAATACTTATTTTCTACAAATATGTTTATAACTTATTTTTAAGGTACAAATATTGGGCATTTGTAATTTACCAAATGAGGTTCTTCACTTGATTAAAGGATAATATATTTTTTTGGAATTTATCTCTTGTGGAGAACAACCACACAAGTGGTAAGAAGATACAAGGCTAAGGCTAATTTCTTTCTAGCCCATTCTACAGATTCATACAGCCAATCAGTCAGTCGTCACTGATGATTACAGCACTCTCCAGTGTGTGTGCATTAGAATAATATTTAAGATTATTATCCCATGCCACTAATCTATAACACATAGTCACAGGTATAATAAATAATAATGAGCTGGATCGCTTAGTCCGTCGTCCTTTTTCTCACCAAACAGCCTTTGGATGTAATCACTCATTGTTCAGGCCGATTATAAATCACACGAAAGTACTGACGACAGAAGTTTAAAAAAAAAAAAAAAAACACTTTTACACTGCTTATAATTCATTGCACGCCTTTAAGATAGTCCCACCTCTTTCCATCTCACTGCCTCATCTGTCTCTTTCATGGTCAGTTGACTCCATTGTATGGCTCTGATCTGTAGACTGGGATGTGTGGCTGTGGGAAGGAATTGGCTTTGTGCCCTCAGGTCACATCCCATTGCTACTCGCACCTGTTTTCTGAATCATTAAGATTTACTCTTGTTCCCAAAACGTGGCTGAGTCGGAGCTGCTTCGAAGAGGGAACCTCGAAACAAGTCTTGGTGTATTAACCAGTTGTAGCAGTTTGTAACGGGCACCATGCCCCTGCTCCTTGCACAAATAGGTTATTCCTTACTTCTGTTCGAAGGTTAGGCATAGCTACCTAGACAAGGAAACAATAGTGGTGGAGTGTTTTCATAGGGAGAATTCATTTGAACAAATATGTAGAGTATGAAGTGTTAGTGATACTGGGTCATTATTTGGTGTATACATTTGAACACTTTTCATTCATTCAGTAGACATATTGCACAAGGAGACAGACGACTATGAATGATTCACATCCTTGTATTAAAAATAGCACGGTTACTAGCTGATTGTACTGTAGTGTTGCTGTTGTGATGTAGTGTTTCACACAGTAGATGCAGAGGACAGCGCTATCCGCTCCTTCCGCTTGCGTGAGCTCACAGACGCCCCTGATTGGCTGTAGAGCCGTGATTAATGTGGGAGCCCTGAGTACTTCTCATCCCTCCCCTCTGAGAGAGCTCGGCCAATCAGCTCTCTCTAGACCTCTAGCTGCAATAGGTTTCACCCGGGAATCGAACTCGCTCATATGTACTTTTTAAAATTCCATTCCAGATGTAGTGCCAATTTGCTCTTATAACAGCCTCCACTCTTCTGGTAAGGCTTTCCACTATATTTTGGATGGTGCCTATTCAGTCTATGAGTTTAGGTGATGATGAGGAGGTCTAGGGTCCAGCAGTTCATCCCAAAGGTCTAAAATGGGGTTGAGGTCAGGGGTCAGTGCAGGACACGCAAGTGTTTCTACATTAACCTTGGAAAATCATGTCTTCCTAAACCTCACTTTGTGCACGTGCTTGAGCCGACATTTTATATAACTGTGTGCTTCAAACTTTGGGGCAACGATTTACGATTGTATTTGTTAATCCGAATACGCATGACACATGATTCACAAATGTATTTTGTGATTACGTTTAGTTCAAGATTAATAAACCTGCATTTACAAACCAATTCGATATTCATGGACAGCCCTGCATTAGTGTGTGGATTTTTGAAAGGTCCCTGACATGGTTCATTCCACAAATTTTCGAAAGGGCATTCCGTGAAACCTATTAGATGTCTTCTATAATTTCAGCCAATCATATGAATGTAAATTAGGAGTTATGATTGTACGTGACATGTGCATTATGTGACTACATTGCATCTGTTCAATGTGCCAATCGAACAGGTTACACGAACCACAGGGTTATACAAATGAGCAGATTTTGGAATATTAATATGGCCTCAGGCTGCTGCACTCCACAGGTACATTATGTGATGAGCCCTTTAAGCACGGTTGATTACACATATTAGTTAAATATAGCATAGTCAGATCGTCAGTCATGTGGCATGCACACAGTGCAGATGTAATGCAACGTAGTCACATTCAATCACATCCCAAATGTGTACGTTCATGTCACATTTGGGAATAAGTGGGATTTATATTGGAATTATATATAAATATAAAGTTTAAACTCTATGCTTCTATAGAAGCTCATATTTTGTTCATGTTGTAGCTTAAGTCGACCTCACAATACATTAATTCTACTAATTGGTTGTACCTGGGTACTACTGTATACGTTTTACTATAAGTTAAGTTAAGCCTTTATTTGTCACATATACATTAAAGCACAGTGAAATTCCTTCTTCACGTATCCCAGCGTAACTGGGGTCAGAGCGCAGGGTCAGCCATGATACAGCGCCCCTGGAGCAGTTAGGGTTAAGGACCTTGCTCAAGGGCCCAACAGTGGCAACCTGGTGGAGCTGGGGATCGAACCGCCGATCTTCTGATCAGTAACTCAGTGCCTTAGCCCTCTGAGCCACCACTGCCCCTTAAAGAAAATTTGCATATCCCAATTAGGAAACTGGGGTCAGTCAGAGCGCAGGGTCAGCCAGCTTGCAGCGCCCCTGGAGCAGATAGGGTTAAGGGCCTTGCTCAAGGGCTCAACAGTGGCAGAGGCTGGGGCTCGAACCTTCGACCTTCCGATCAGTAACCCAGTAACCCACAGCCTTAACCAACTGAGCCACCCCTGCCCTATATCACTGTATGAAATAAGGTGATTAAACTGTGCTTTTTCATGTCACTGGAGGGTAATGTGCATGGGGTGTACCTTTGCTCTAAAATCTAATCTAATTAAAATGAAAAAGTCGTATCGTTGGTGGTACATCTGAGTGACAAGACATGGTGCTAAATGAATGAGCATTACCTGTGTAAGAAAGTTACGTATAGACCTTTTACGATAGACACGTTACTGAAATCCAGCTGTACTGTAGGTTTAAATCCCAGCCAGCTGTGGTAAGGAAAATCTTATTAAGATAACACAAAAACGGAACCTTGAGAGAAACCACACTCGCATACTGACACTGGAATGATAAAGACTTTCTATATAAAGTAATATGTTTTTTGGTTGTCTGTATCCATTTATCTTCTTTACATATGAAAGAAGTTTTGGCACTGTCACCCACACCCACGCTTTCATCTTTCGCCGAGTGTCATTCGCTGTTTTTTTTTTTTTTTTTTTTTCAGCCTTTGAAACAAATATTGCTTCATGCGCCAATACCCTGTTCAAAAGAGTTTACAAACCCTGCAGCACTGATCAACTGAAGGTCAGCCATTTTCTGCTGAAAAAGCTTCACAATGCTTAAATTGATCTGCAGTTACGGCAACGCTGTCCTTTTCGTTAACCTCAAATTAAAGTCTGCGGCGGAAAAAAAAAACCATCACCAACGCAGACCACAACTCAATTAAAAGCGAGACTCCTCCACTTGCACTGATTACGTTTGAAGCTCACTATTAATTTAAGAGCATTAACCACTTCCACTCAGCGATTCACGCATGGAACACAATCAACACAAGTGTTTTAGCTCGACCCGAGCTAATGGCCACAGTCAGTAAAAGTAAACAACGCTCCGGCGCAAACAACTCGCTTTTTTTATTTTTATATTAAGGCTGTGGCTGATCAAGATTTCGAAGATTTATTGTAGACGGCTGAAAGAGAAAAAATGCATCCATTACAATGACATTGTGCACGCTGAGCTTCTCGCAGAGTTAAAATCAGATTTGAAACAGGGATCAGTAACTCTCCCTCGGCACATAATAGCAGATAGCATCACCCATAACAGCAAGGTAATAGCAAAAAACAGGCTTCGTTTGGTTCTTTCTAATAACGGGGTCTGGGTTTTCATTCCCAGCTAAAGATCTGTACCGATTTGCCTTTTACACCCTACAAACATTAAGGAGAATACAATGTTTTGAAATGATATTATACCAGTGCCAACTGATATATATTGAACATCTACACAATAAACACCCTTTTTGAGCTTTCACTCATGCTGGAAAATCATTTTCCTCAGACACACAAGGTGGTCTATAACAAACACTTTCTTTAAAAAAATCACTGTAGATTCTTTTTTTTTAAAAAGCTTTAAACTATGACTAGAACTGTCTGGCTGTGTTCAGCTCCGGATTATAACGCATTTTATTTTAGTAATATTTTTGAAAGAAATGTAAGCAGAGAGATAACGTTGCAACACTCACGAGTATGCATACAACAGACCTGTTTTTGTGTCAGCAAAGTCGGATCATGTTTTCTTTCAAGCCCTTATGAGAATTATTGAGGACCGCAAATGCTGGAAAAGATATTATACCTTTACTAGGACAAGGCTGATTGAGCCACTGTGACAAAACAAAACAATTTTGACATCATATTTCGGCCTTTACGCTTTTGGTTTAATGCCCCTCCTGAGCACTCTGAAGAAGGTTCTCGCTTAGGATAGTTCTTTATTTCACTGCTTCCAACTTTTCATCTAGAAAAACATCCCCATGGTATGATGATTCCACCACTGTGATTTCCTGCTTCCAATTAATTCAATCGTTGTATCATTGATTTTGTTTCTCATTGTCTGAGAATCCTTCAAAGGTACTTTTTTCGTTTTTGCCAACTTCTAGCAGGGTGTCATGTGACTTTTATTGAGGAATGGCTTCTGTCTGGCCCTGTACTATAGAGGCCTGATTGGTTGAGAGCTGCAGTAAAGGTTGTCCTGGTGTACGGTTCTGCATTCTCCACAAGGGAGCTCAGGATCTCATGTACAATGATGCTCGGGTTTTTGGGTACCCCTCTGACCAAGACCCTTCATCCCAGATGACATTCCCAGATCTGGGAAGACTGTTGGTTGTTTAAAATCTCTTGGCTTTTTTTCACTTTGACATACATCATTTATGGTGACACCTTATATAGACAGGTGTGTGCCTTTCTTTATGTCCAATGAATTCCATTAGGCATCTAAAGGATGATTGATAGGAGTAGGATGGACCAGGTCAAACACACTTTTGGGGATTAAGGCACCAAGGCCACACCTCTTCCCAATGGAACCGACAGACATAAAGACTGTGTCTCTTCATTGGAACTGAGAGACGAATGCCTTTCATCCCTCAGTGGGTTAGACTGTCACCTAGTAGCATGAACAAAGGAAACACTGAAACCGAGAAAGAAATGAGAAGCGCTAAAGGAAAGGATTTTCCTACCAGTTCTCTTTGCAGCCACCATCACCTTTTAACGTTAGCCAGATACACTGTTTTAAATCAGCATTAGCTGTTAAAAAACAAATTTACTATCGCTAGGATGTGCTTTGAATTTTAAAAAGTTATAGGTGGTAAGCCACCCCTCACCCTTGGCTTAATCAATAGCAATTCCACAAAACGGGTAGGCTTAGGAAAAATGAAAGTACAAACATGTTGACTCACTGTGTGACATTATATTGCTCATTTGAAATTGAACTGTGTGGGCAGTTGTTATTTACGTGAAATGCAAACGCTAGGATCAGCCAAAAAAGATAAAAATGGGTTCTGTCAAATTTATTCTGCACTCATCAGGCCAGGGACGAGTTTCCATTGATAACAACACGAATACATGGGAGGAAAGGAAAACAAAATCTCCCTCTCATTCAACTGACAGATTTTTTCATTTCAAATGTCTTAGAATATGCATGAGATAGTCTGGATTGTTTTTCTAGTGTAATGTTGCTACAGGTAGGTAATAAAATATTTAATCGAGAACAAGTGTATAAAGTCACTTCATGCATCAATAGGTGCAAACCAACACAGACTGGCAGCATCAACCAGGGATAATGCATAAGCAATAGGAGGAAAACAATACAAAAGGTACAAAAAGACAATAAGATGTCACAGCAATACAAAACGAGTAGAAATCAGAGATTTGATATGGACAGGGATTCCTGTGCCACCAATAGGACTAGTCCCTCTTGTTGCTATTATGTTCGCCTGAAACTACGCTTTAAGCCCTTAAGGAGCACTGAGAAAAGTGCCATGAATTTTAAAAAATATTGTATTTGCATACCTAATAAAGTCCAGAAATGAGTTTTTGTAACACCGAGCTACCCCTTTGTAAATTACTTCCTGGTTGTTTAATGTAAAACCTCGAAGAAAGACTGGTAACAACTGGTTAATTCCATTCCACCGGCATGCAGATTGACTGATTAACAGTAAGAGTGGGGCAAAATCTGTGCATAAACTAGATACAGTGCATTCTGTCTTCCTAAAATCTTGAATGAAAACCAGCCGAGAACGAACCTCTTTACCACTGGCTAGTTAACATGTCAATCCTTCCGCTGAAAACCTGCGTGCAATAAATTATGCACAAGGGGGTGCTGCAGCATCGTTGCATTACTTACGGTAATATAGCTGCATTTATTTTAAGATTTACACTTTGCACAGTCCTTATTATTGTTTCAATATTATATTTTTATTTATACCACGATGTTATGTATATTTTTCATTATTAATTACACTCTAATTCTTGGATGTGGCAGGGGTTTACAGGGCTTTGTTTATTTATTTATTTATTTATTTATTTATTTTAATCACGGAGCTTTATTGATGTGTTTTTATTTCATTTTATTTTATTGTTGTCGGTTTCAAAAGTCAAAATTCAAACTAAAATGTTTTACATCCTGTTTGGAGAGGAATTTGGGACATCTGGATAAGTAAATGAACACTAGTGGTGTTTTGCCCTATCGAAACAAAACTGATGCAAGACCTGTTTGAAAACAAGGAGAACACTCATTTAGGCAGTGTGTGTTCTTGCTCTATGAGATATAACATGTCATAAAAATATTTTTAAAAAGCAATTAAGAAGAATCGTTAAACTTAATGCAAACACATTTGATTTTAATATGTACCTATAAAATGAAAATATAAACCAATTCCTCTAAATATTAAAGTCCTTGAATTTGAGTAAATGCTCGCTCACTCACTCACTCACTGACTTATCGTCTATACCGCTTTATTATGTATACAGGTCACATACTTGGGGCACAAGAACAGGGTGCCAATTCATCAGAGGGCACACGCATACTCACAAACTACGAAAAAATGTAGGAACACCAATTAGCTAGTCTGCATGTCTTTGGACGGTGGGAGGAAACCCACCAAGCACGGGGAGAACATGCACACAGAGGTGGAAATCGAACCCCGACCCTGGAGGTGCAACGTGACAGCGCTTACCACTAAGCCACCATGCTGCCCGGGTACATCCTTAATAATTCCATATAAATCTTACAAATATTCACAGTTTGCACAGACAAACGGACAGACAAATGCATAAACAACCTAAAAACACCACTTGGTGGTGAAGGTATGAAAATATAGTATATTAATTGCACAAGACATAGAAGAGGTGCCCACAGCCGTGTAACAAACCAGATATGCGTGGAGACAGAAACAGACCAGGAAAACAGGAGACCGGATATTTATATTTACGCATTCGGCAGACTTACTTTTTTAACTCATTACACATCTGAGCAGTTGAGGGTTAAGGGCCTTGCTTAAGGGCCCAACAGTGGCAACTTGGTGGTTGTGGGGTTTGAACCTGGGATCTTCCAACCCGTAGTCCAATGCCTTAACCACTAAGCTACCCCCGGCCCCTGTTGCCAAAAAATTTGGAAAACCAAATGGGAGAAAAACTGAATCTTATAAGAAAAATGTGTTTGAGCCTGCCGAGGTCAAAGTTCAAATGGCTCTTGGAAGAAAAAAAAAAAACAACAACTCAAACCTCTAAAATTCTGCTTCATGTCTGCAGGCCATGTTACAAACAGTTTGCTAAAAATCAGCGATAAATAATAACAAGCCATAGTGTGTCATTAATAAAGAGCATTCGAGCGATAATGCCTGCAGTAATACATCTGGTGAGAATTAAAAACTTGCCATCAGTTTTCACAGCTAAGGATTGTATTACAGGGTTTCAAGTTAAATATACCTTAATGGAAAGGAAAGAAGAAAAAAAAAAAAAAAAACCTTCCGGACAATAAAAGTTTAATGGCGATTGCTAAACAATGATCGGCATCCTGTTTCATCTCAGGAAGGAAAAAGCTTGCTACTGAAAAACGGATTCCTAGAACGGTGGAAATAACAGCATTTACAGTTTGTGGGTAAGTCAAAGAGAAAAGCGTTCATCATTGATTCGAAGCACAGTGCACAAACCATAGAGGGAGTTTAATTTTCATTCATTTATACAGCCGATAGTAGAGTCAGTGAGAAGCAGAGTTTATTGATTCTGCTGTGGAAAATAACCTTTCATGGTCTACATACTCTAAAGAAAAAAAAAAAACTTTAAGGAAGCGTCAAGAACATTCTTTCATAATATAGTGAGACTAAAGTCAAGGACCCTGGATGGGGTGCCAGTCCATCACGGGGCACACAAGCACACTACGGGCGACATCCAATATCCTAATCTAAATGTTTTGGATTGTTGGAAGAACCTGGAGTACCCAAAGGAAACCTACTAAGCACAGGGAGAACGTGCAAACTCCATACACACGGTTTGAAGAATTCACAGAACATACTGATAGCGCTGACATTTTTTACTTTTAGGTATTATGTTGCAGAGCTTTCTTTCACAATCTATTGTATTTTAGTATTATACTTTCTCCTGGCTGAAACCAAGGGGCCTGACCGTGCTCCAGCATGTCACTGTCCCCGTCAACAAAGTGAGTAATGACATGGGCTGCCATGGGGTGGTGTAAAAGAACTCTCCGGTCTCTCGCAGAGCCTTGACCTTGATCCGAATTACAACTCTTTGGGATGAACTTGACCTCCAGCTGCTCACCAGTCCATCAGTTACTGACTTCAAAAAAGTCCCATTCCAATATATTTCTTAGAAAAATGAAGGCTGTTACAGCAGCAAAGATGAGACTGGAATAGGATGTTCAACAAGTACATACAGTATAACCTACTGTGCAAAAGTCTTAACTGCTGTAGAGCAAGGATGTCTTAAAAAAAACGTTTTTACATTGAAATACTATAAAAAGCAATAATGAATGAAACAAAGATAATAATAGTCTTGACGACCCTTTGCTTTTAATATAGTCTCAACTTTTTTTTCATGCAAACAAAATCTATTCAAATGTTTTGTGATCTTGCATGCCCATACTGTCGCTACTCTAGTGGTGTTTCAGTATAGGTGTTAAAGCATCCTCCTTATAATCCTGATCTTCCTCCATCAGACGGTCACCTGTTTGGTTCACTTAAAGCAGCTATACGAGGACGAAGGTGAAGAAGTGAAGACGGCGATGCATCCATGGCTTGCAGCTCAGCCTAAAACATATTTCAATTTGGGATACAGATAGTCTCCAAGGTTCTGTTCTGGTGTCCACATACTTTTGACCACTTCAACTTAGCTGGTGCATTGGGACTTCATTTTCCGTCCAAACCGCTGGTGGAGAACATGGTTTGCCAACAGCTTGTCAGCATGAAGTGGGAACAGGTGGAGATTTACTTTGCCACTCTAGAGAATAATTTTAGATATGATCAGCTGTTTAAGCACAAGGTGTTTTTCTCTCTCTCTCTCTGCAGGATCCAAGGCCATTCTACTGCGCCACACATGCTTTGATGATCTTTGCAGAAAGAAAAGAACCAGATGGGTGTTTCATGGGAGACTGCGGAGAAAGGAAGGTTGTATGAGCAGGACGGACACAACGAGCGAAATGAGCCCTGCAGAGTACATGTGTGTGTGTGTGTGTGTGTGTGTGTGGAGGAGTGGAGGTGGGTTTAAAAGACAGAAGCGCAGAAAGGAGAAGGGCTGATGCTGGAAAGAAAGTGAAGCTATAGAAGGAGTTCGAGCTTACACTAATGACAAGGGAGTGTGGACAGATCGAGCCAACTGGGGAAAAAAAAGGTGCAAAGGAGAAAACACAATGAGGGACTAGCAGTGTGTGGGAGAGAAAGTGTTACTTAAAAAAAAAGAGGAGAGTGTATCAGTTCAGGAGTAGACAGTTCAGGTAAATGTCTCAGATCACTGCAGTTAGCCGAGCCAATTTACTAGCGCATTAGATATTTAGACAGCTCAGGTCACTGAGCATTTGGGTTTGAGTCGACAGTTCAGGGACAGTAAATGTCTCTGATGGACTGATCATGAACAGATCTCGTCTGCTTATGACAGACCGCACATTCACTTTCTGTTTCTCTTCTTTGCTTTTCAAACTTTCCAAAAGTCTACACACTATTTCTTCAGGATGCAAGTATGTAAGTGTGTGTGGGCTGTCAAATTCCTTTCCAAACAGAAATAAACTTACTGTACAGTGTTCAGTTGCATAATTCAGTTAACAAGCCTTTAATTGTACACTACTGCATCAGGATCGCACCATGGCAATAGCACTGCAATGTTTCTTTAATATTGTACACTCCAATTCCTTTGACTCCTATTACAGTGCCCCCGTCCAATGTGGCTGCATTAAAACAATTTTGCAGAAAAAAAAAAAATGCAAGCCAAAATTCCTCCACAGTGATGTGAGAGAGTCGTTGCCAGTTATCGCAAACACTTGATTGCAGTTGTTGCTGCCAAGTTTGACAAAACCAGTTATTAGTTATTAGGTTTAGGAGGCAATTACTTTTTCACATAAAGCCAGGAAGGTTTGGAGAGATTTTTTTCCCCCTCAATGAATTAAATCATAAATGAAAGCATTTCGTATTTACTCAGGTTATCTTTGTATAATATTAAAATAATTTTGATGATTGGAATCATTAGAGTGTGACAAATATGGCAATAAATAAATAAATAAATCAGAAAGGGGCCAGTACCTTTTGACTGTATAATTAAATAATTTTATTACTTTAGTAGTTTTATACTTTATCACTAAGTTTGTATTAGTCCACACATAGAAACATAATTTTGATTATTAGCTAGATTTTACATTACCTACTTAATTAATTAATAACAAAAAAAAAAAGGTAAATATACAGGGGGTGTTCAAGTCAAAAAGGGACTTTTGATTTTGAAGAATAACAGAACACAGTTATGAAAGTAAACGCTACCTTCATTAATATATATTCCCCTGTTATACTAATTATCCCAGGAATTCACTTGTGCCTGGATACCATCAGCTAGAATGTTTTCTCAGTATGACGGAGCCAGATTGGACTGCCTGCTTCACATTTGGAACAATGGCCTCCCAGGACCTCCTATAATGGCAAAAACATGTGGAAATAGCTTAAAGCCAGGTCAGGACTGTATGGGGAGTGTGGCAATATCTCCATCTCAGTTCCTGTAATGAGCAAACGATGTGTATGAAAGATATGAAAGGCAACATATTATCTGTTGATTTTTAAAAGAGTAGGTGTTCCACCTCATTCGCTGGATGATCCAAGAAAATTAATCCCATTAGCCACCGTGGTTGGATCGTTATTTATGGAAATATGGCCTTATTTGCACCATTCAAATATTTTCCTGCAGCAGGGAGTCCCATCGCCATACTGTGCTTGAAGTCTTCTGTAAATATCAACTAGTTGTATGCCTTCATTCACAAGAAATTTTATTACAAGTCTCAGTTTGACTTGAACGCCCCTTGTAAATATAATCACTACTTAACTGTCAATCGATCCACGACTTTCACTCTAGATTTTTATGGAATGTGGTATATAAGATAATCAAATGTTATAAGTATTATGGGAAAAATTTTATTTAAAATATTGGAAATGTATTCTGACTGCACATGCTTTAAAGAGTTAATGTCTGAGAAATTTTGATGAGTAGTGATTTTGACTGCCGTTTGGTCCATAAGCAAGGCTTTAAAACCTCAGCTGTTCAGCTCTACACTGGAATTAGAGGCATTATTGGAAATCAGATAAAAGCCTCAATCACATTAAAGAACTGTAACAGTATGTCAGGGATTTGTTTAACAAAAATTTGCGAAGGTTTAGCTTCATCAGATTCCTTGCTTAAAAGGAAATAACATGACTTAACTGATACTAATGCTTTAATTTTAATTAATACAGTAGTTTGCAGATTTCTTTTTGTGGGAATGAGTTACCTTGTGTACACACAGCTAACCACAAAGCTAAACAACTGTTCAGACAAAGCAATAAAGGCCTTTATCTCTAAATGCAATGCATTACATTGCACATTATTATTGCATATATTATTATGCAGATAAATAACTTGCATCCATAAGATGAAAAAAAGGTCTGACCTTTTGGGGCTTTAGGGGCTTCATACAATAAAAAAACTGTGATGAATTGTTTTGAAAACACATTCAAGCTTTTGATTAACAGAAAATACTCTAAATAGAAGAGACACGGGTCAGGAAAATAAAGGCGTACAGTGGAACCTCCGATTGCGAGTAACGCGGTTTGCGAGAGTTCCGCAAGACGAGCAAAGATTTTTAATAGATTTTGACTTGGAAAACGAGCAAGTCTTGGTTTAAGAGTACCGGGTATCCTGTATCACACATGCACTTCTTGTTTTGACGCCGAGCGCCACGTGGTCACAACTGAGCCAATGTTTTTTTTCCTCTCTTGCGCTGCGGAATTGTGGGTAATCATCTCCCCTGCTGGGTCTTAGTGCGCTTTTACTATAAATACTGTTTACTATAACACTGTAACCATGTGTGCCGTACAGCCCGCGTGTAATGTTTCTTATAACACGTGTGTGCGTGCATGTAAAGCAAAAGTGTGCCTTATTAGAGAGGTTAAAGATCCATTTTCTCTCTCCCTCTCTGTTTCAGCCTGTCAGTATGTGTGTGAGCGCATGTAATTTGACACCGTGCCCCTTCACACACACACTCTCTCTCACTTTACATACACCCACCACCACCCCCCGCCCCCCACCCTCTCTCGGCTTCACACACACACACACATACACACACACACTCTCTCTCTCTGCTTTACACAGAAACACTGCTCTGGCGCAATTCATTTCAAAGGTAAAGTGCCGGTTTATTTGTTAGTTTGTTTTACTTTACAGCATTGATTCTCCTAGTATGCGCTCACGCGAGTGTCATTAGCAATGTTCCTTGCTAATTTTTCAGACAAAACAGTCTTTCCGTTAATGTGTGTGTGTGTGTGTGTGTATATGTGTGTTTGTGTGAAATTCAAATAGGAAAGGAGAAAGGTTTACTGTGTAAGATAAGAACGGGGAGACGGGAGGGGCTGATTCCTTCTCTCCGCTTACTTTAGATTCACACACACACACACACACACACACACACAGACAAACCACACACAGCGCCTGCGAGCATAAACGGAAACACTTATCTGTTGGGATTTATTTTTACTTTTTTTAAAGGTAAAGTGAAGGTTAATTTGTTTTATTTATACTTTATATTTTGTGTTAATTATTTGTATGTATTTATTTTTGGGGGGCTATAGAACTAATAAGTTTCCATTATTTCTTATGGGAAACTTTGCTTTGATTTATTAGTGTTTTGCAATACAAGCCTGCTTCTGAAACAAATTATGCTCGTAATCCAAGGTCCCATTGTATTTCACAGTCCATCTGTATTTAAACATGCCAATGTCATCACTTCACTATTGACTGAAAAAATCTATGGCAAGTTATTTTTCGGAGCTAATACTGTATATCAAGCCCTGCAGCTAGACTCAGGTCAGACGAGCAACTTTCTGCTTAATAATTTTATGAAGGCATGTGAGTAGATAATCCACAATAGAAGATCTGCTACTGAAGTACAGCATGTGTTCTGCTAATATTGGACCACATGTTATCCCTTTGATGCTAGCAGGAAATATTTAAATCTGACAAAAGTTTAATTATCTTAACCCATATAATCTGTACAGCATATGGTCAAGGGAATAGCAGGCATTTGACGTGAGGAGAACAGTGCATCCAGTATACAGTTTAAACAGTCAAGTTAAACAACAAAAATGAAAACAACAATCGCTCACAAATTTGCACAGACATTAGCATGTGTTCTTGTAATTATCATTGATTAGTATTAAGCTGCTGGAATAAGGAAGGGTTGGATAACCACAATAAAAGCAGGTTTTGGCAGACTGATTTTGTTAATAAAGCTTGGTTTAGGCATTTAGAAAGCTGATTAAAAAGCTTTTCTTGACCCATGATTGTGATTAAATTGTCTCGTATTAATATGCTTCTTTGAGCTTAATCCTTGATGAACTTTCAGAGGAATTTAACACTCTTGCATTAAGAGATAGGTCTGGTGAATTGTTTGAAAGATGGCTGATAATCTACAGTGATGTAGCGCCAATTCAAAATGTCACAAAAATCCTTTTTCAAAGACAGTTAATCTGCAACTACTGCTTATTCTACAATAGACCTGCACTGCATTCAAATCAGAATGATCAAATTATTGGCCTGCAAAAAGGAAATAAAACAACTAGAGAGATTGTTGAAATGATTGAAATTGGGCTCAAAACTGTCCAACACATTATTAAAACATGGACGGATAGTGCTAAAATGTAACTATATGGAAGAATTATGGTTGGAAAAGAAGTCATAAATGGAGATCACTCTTACAGTATGTTTAAGAGTGAACGTAAGAGCATTTCCTCACACACAATTGGGACTAAACAATTGTATGGCCGAAAGGAAACCACTTGAGAGTGAGATTAATCCGTTAAAAAGGGCAGATAATCAGGTTTGCTACAGGGAATAAAGATTGGACTTTGGAGAAAGTTGTGCTGTCTGATACTTACGAGTAATGGGTCATGGAAAAGGGAAATGCTTAGAGAAATGCATCCATCATGCATAGTGGCCACTGTACAAGCCACTGAAGGTAATGTTATAATCTGGGTTTGCTTCAGTTGGTCAGGTCTAACTGATGACCTGAATGTATTGAATGATCTTATTTATATATTTTTTTTTCTTTCCCTGATGGAACAGGAATGTTCCAGGACTCAAACTGTAAAAGAAGAATTCTGGTAGCGTGAGAAATCTTTCTCAGACATTGAGAATTGGCCTCAAAGCTAAAGGTGGTCAAAAGAGTGTGTGACTTATTATTTTTTGGGACCAGGCACTATATACTGTATCTATATACCAAAGAAATTTTTACTTTCTTCTTTTCCTGCTTTGTAGTATTTTCCTTTATTCAATAGTTGAAGAAATCATTTCTGACTTAACTTGAACATGAAAATTGTTCCCTTTGGCCAGGAGATCTAAAAGCATGCATCTTACACTTGCAGGACACTATGTTCCAGTCTTTGTAGCTACAGCCCATTCCAACAGGTTCTGCAGCTTTTAATTCCCGTCTTGATATCTTATTACAGGAGGGGATTATTATTTCTCATCTGCTCAGCATGATAGCAATAAAAGAAGGTCGTCAGAAGTAAATGAGATGTTTTATTAGACGTTTATACAGTATGTGTACCTACTGTAGCTTGGCATGAAGGTTAATGGCTTACAGTTATTAGCTGTAAATGAACTTAGCAGGTTTATGCTTTTTGTAAAAGCAAGCTTGAGGCAAACCTAATGTAATACCTGGAAATGAGGTTATGATACTATATATTATTAGTTTAAATCTACGTGTTTTCTTATAAATGAAGACCTCATACAGGTGTATTCTAAATGATCACCTTTCTATTATTCTACCCTTAGGACCCTGCCCTCGTCCAAATTCAGAGAATGGTGTAAAGCCTTCAGATTCAAACCCAGTTGGGAGATTTTTGAGCGACATGTCTCATATGCAGAAGTGTCACTGATATGCTATATACCATCAAAATAATATTGGCTCTATTGGTAGACAGGATGAAGTAGGGCTTTGAGAAGTACAACAGATGAACTTCAGTCAATAAAATGTCAAGATCAGTACACATCAAAGTAAGTGGAACAACCATCCTTATTATAGAAGACTTTCTAGATTGTAAAATGACCTGGACGACTGAAAACCTTCCCTGACAGATTTTAATAACATAGCCCTTCTCTTTTAGTTGGCCGTTTTTACCCTTACATGCTCGTTTTTTCTTACCATTTGGTAAAAGACGAGGGTGGAGGAAGGCAGAGCTCAGAAAACAGGATGCTCGTGTCAGGAGGCTGCCAGCCAGACAGGGTTAATGAGACAATGAGGCAAGACATGTCTGGGGGAGATGTGTGTGTGTGTGTGTGTGTGTGTGTGTGTGTGTGTGTGTATATGTGCGTGTACTGTATAAGTCTGAGTGAAAGTACAGGATACATAGTGTAAGCGCACAACTTTACACTTTGTCTTTTGAAACTCCCAATGAATAAAAAGAGTAAAGGTGGATACATGTGTGTATGTAGGTGGATATGCATGCTTGGGTTCACTTTAATGATGGGAGATTAAAAGAGTGCTAATATTATTCACGCTCGCTGCCCAATAAGCACGTTCAGCCAGACTTTCTCGATGCATAACACGGGTCATTGAAATAGTAGTTATTTTGCTCCCGATAGATGGAGAAAAAAGAAAGAAAGACAGAGATGTGTGAGTAGTGCAGAATAATGAAATGACCCATAAGTTCATCCAGAATGTGCCACACGTCAAACCATGAGGTACAGCTGCAGAAACATACATCAACGCTTTTTTTTTTTTTTCAAAAGATTCGGCTTTCTAGTTTGGGTGAAGAGTGTAGCCTTAAATTCCTGTTACTAGAGGACAGGAATGGATTGCAATGTGGGCTTCTGCTGCAGGAGCACATCTGCCTTAGGGATCAATGTGTTGCCCATTTTTGAGATGCTTTTTTTGCTCACCATGGTTGCAAAGCGTGATTCATTGAGTGACTGTAGCCTTCCAGAGCTTTCATTTCAGCAATATTTCCGAAACAAAATCCCAGGGGATCAGCAGTTTCTGTAATGCGCAAACCAGCACATCTGGCGGGCAAACTCATTGAGATGACATTTATTTCCCACATTCTGATGCTGATGTAAACATGATTATGCTGATGTTATATTGATTGAATGATTGCATAACTGCATCAGTTTTCCTAATAATAATAATAATAATAAAGTGGCCAATTAGTGCGTATGCCGTACATTTGAAATACATTAGGTTAAATAAGTACCTGCATTCAGTACTCAGTCCGAAATGTAAAAACTTGTTGTCTTTCCCATAATTCTCAAAACAAAACCTACCTTAGAACAAAATGCTTTTGGCTTGTTTTATTTGTTAAGCAAAGTACAGTATGTGTCAAACAACGATTCATCTAATAGCTACATTGTTAATGAGTGCAATATGTGCAAATGTGCAAAACTGTGTGATATTACACTATCTACTGTTTCAGCTCCTAACAACTCATGTGGATGAGCTGGAACCTCAGGTGAAATAGTTTATTCCAAAATTTCTAAGAATGCAGTACACACATCACACAAACACACATACACACACAAATGCTCATTACATTTACTTAATTTAAATGTTCCGTGTGACTGAACTGGGGTACATAAAAACTATTTGTTATGTTTTTTTATATACCAAACAAGATATTTTTTTAAAGCCCTGAATGAAATATAAATTTCATGCTCTTACATGAGCTGAAGACCTACAACAGCCCGCAAAGTGCCTAAAAAAACAATCATTTTTTTTGTTTGTTTATATCACAACCTCAGCAGCAACCTTCTTTCCCCTCTCATCCGTTCCAATTACTCAGCATTCAGCAGCAGCAGTACAGTAATCACCAGCCTGATCATCTGTCATCACCTGATTCTCACTGCTTCATGCCTTAAGCTTTTATGTTTAAATGATTCATGGATCACTGTTTGGCTTGATTTCTCTAAAACTGGTAGGTAAAGGGACTGGACTGCGAAAAATGAGAGACAAAATGTCCTTTAGAAAGCTTGGAGAGTTATTCCTCAAGACAGGGACATTTTCCCCCCGCCATGTTTATCTCCAGTGTATTGATAATTAAAAATCCGAATCGGCTTATTTGAGGGAAAAAAAAAGTGCAGTCTTCTGTAGTTCATATGGTTTATCATGCTGAACGTTGATCTTTTTTAGTTTATTGCTGTTGACTTGTTCTTTTTTTAAAATATCTTATAGCATTTTTGCACAGTACTGAATAATAATAAAAAATAAGTTTAATTGGATTTAAAGGGTTATTTCACATTCTCAGATCTGTTCTTTAACTCCTTCCCAGTACATGTTGGGTTTTTTTCTTGTGCCAAACTCATCTGAATAAACTGATTAGCTGATAACACACCTGGACATGGTTAAACTGAGTGACTTAATGGTTAATCAATCGTAGATCGAGTCTGGCAAAGCTGGATATACAATATTCTGGTCATGTACACTGCCATACAGTACATAACAGATATTTCATAATTTAAAAAAACAGACTTGAGATGAAAAGTATAAAAAAAATACATTTAAAATAAATCCTAGTATTTTAATTTAAATTTACATCCTTATAAGAACTGCAGGAGTTATTATTATTATTATTATTATTACAGCAAAATATCGATTCCAAATTAAAACTGAGAATGAGATGTAGTGGTGCAGAATAACTGTACATGTGTTTTTAAAAGAAATGAAAAATAATAAAATCATACAAGAACATTTGAAAGTTTTGGACACCATTTTCATCTTAGATCTGTACACTATATGCCACAGTGATACTCTGGTGACAGATGTGGCAATCAATTGTTGTTTTAAAAAGAAACTGAAAAAATACATGGGAGGATATACAAAACTACAATAAAACAAAATAAAATACAAAAAAACTATAGCCAAAGTGAAAGGTTAAAAGCAGGTTAACTTTTCATTGGAAGCACGCCTTCGAAAGATACCAGCAGCAACAACAATATTGATTGTAGTCCTCATTGATCTACAGTCCCATTACACCAACAGTGAAGCTGAGACAGAAATGATATTTCACGGTGGCTAACTCACAGCTTACTTCAGTATTTATATGATGAAAATGCTTTGTATTCACAGTTGGTTTAATCAGGTATTTAAAGCAGGTTTCATTGTTAGGATGTTCATTCAGATTATCAAAAGCCTCCAAGATGACTAGATTTTTCTTGAGCCACTTGGTCTTGAATTGTGTGTGAACTTTAGAAACTGTGTGACAAATCTTACTTAGAAGATTGGAATTTTTTTTTTTCTTTTTCCCTGATTTTCTCCCTAATTTACTACTTGGGGGCCTCCGAGTGGCGCAGTGGTAAAGTGCTCGCCCTATCATCAGAGATCGCTGGTTGGGTTCCCGGGTGATGCTGTTACCTCTCATCCCAACGGTGCGTGAGCAAGCAGTTCAAAAAGAAGGGATCAGCTGGTGTCACGTGGTTCGGAGGAAACACGTGACAGCCCACGGCCCTCCTGGCTGAGTGGTAGTAAGTAGCTTTAATGTGGGAGCCCCCCCTAGTGACGGGAAGGAATTGGATACGACTAAATTTAGAAAAAAAAAGCTACTACTACCACTCAGTTGGGAGGGCCGAAGAGTACCCACGTGAACCACGTGATGCCATTAAGTTTACCACTGCGCCCCACTCGGAGGCCCAGATCGGAAGTTTCTGAAATTTTCAAACCAGCCCATTTGACATGAGGGAATTTCCTTGTATTTCCTTGGCTTACCCTGGCATTTAGGGTGATTTTCTGAGCAGACAATTCAGTTTTTTTTAAGTAAATGCACATATGCCAGACAGGGTTAGGCAGGGGTTTCGATTGGCACTACCTGTAGAACAAAAGCACTTGGCCGTAAGCCTGAAAGACTAATCGATAGAAAATGTGGACTGAAGAAACAGATGTGTCCATGTTTAGGAGTCATTCTGGGTGCATTTATAGCTCAGGATAAAAAACACTTCTTGACATATACAATGCTCGTTTCTTTATATTTTCTTTCCCCCAAATAGTCAGGATTTCTTGCATTTTTTAAATCTAGTCTTGAGGAACAGTTCCTCAGGATTCCTAAAAATGTTTTTGCCTCTCATTTTTGGCTCTCATTACCAGTCCAGTCCATGTACCTGGTTAGTTTTAGAGGAATGCCGTGAACAGTGACCTATTATTCATTCAGGCATTAAAAAGCCATCTAACCATAAGGCATGAACCAGTGAGAAACAGGTGCAGATGATGACAGATGTTCATGTCGATGATTAGTATACTGGTGATGCTGAATGCTGAGTGATTGGAACAGATCTTTTCAACCTAAATAACCCGGTTAATGTTATCCGCGATGAGCTGCGGGAAAAGCTACGCGACCTCGGCTTGCTGCGTGAACCAGGCCTCGAAGCCTCGGCGTTGCCTGATGCAGGAGGCCGGAGGAAGGGTCATCGGAAGCGGTGCGCGAGGAAGCGGAAGCGCGGCAAGCGGGCGGGAGTCTGTGCTAGGCTAAAAACAAACCCTAGCCGGCCGGCTCTCCCGTCCATCATCTTATCCAACGTCTGCTCTCTGGACAATAAACTGGACTACATCCGACTCCAGCAGGCTACACAGCGTGAGGTTAGAGACTGCTGTGTCTTTGTTTTCACGGAGACATGGCTCAGCGACAGAGTACCGGACGCCGCTATTCAGCTAGACGGGCTAGCCTCGTTTCGCGCCGACAGGAATACAGCTCTGTGCGGTAAGACTCGCGGTGGCGGCTTATGTGTTTACATCAACACGAAATGGTGCAAGAACTCTGTGCTAGTTTCTAGTTATTGCTCATTGCTAGTGGAGTTTGTGATTGTTAGATGCAGACCTTTTTATTTACCACGAGAATTCACCACTGTTTTCATTATCGGAGTGTACATTCCACCTAGCGCTAATGCTAAGGAAGCGCTATGGGAATTGTATACTAAGATCAGTGAACTGCAAAATACACACCCGGATGGACTGTTTATTGTTGCTGGAGATTTCAACCATGCAAATCTCAAGTCAGTGCTTCCTAGATTCCATCAGTATGTGGATTTTGCAACGAGAGGGAAAAACACGCTGGATCTTGTTTACACAAACATCCCCGGCGCATATCGGGCAGAGCCCCGCCCCCACCTCGGCTACTCAGACCACATCTCTGTTATGCTAATTCCAGCATACAGACCACTCGTCAGGCGCTCAAAACCGGTTCTGAAGCAGGTGAGAACCTGGCCGGCAGGAGCCATCTCTGCTCTTCAGGACTGTTTCGAGTGCACTGACTGGAACATGTTTAGGGAGGCTGCAACTTACGGCGACTTCACTGACTTGGAGGAGTACACGTCATCAGTGACCAGCTACATCAACAAGTGCACCGATGACGTTACTGTCTCCAAGAGCATCATCTCACGACCCAACCAGAAACCGTGGATTACTGCGGAAGTGCGTGCACTTCTGAGGACCAGAGACTCTGCCTTCAAAGCGGGAGACAAGGTGGCCCTCAGAACAGCAAGGGCCAAACTTTCTCGGGCCATCAGAGAGGCAAAGCGCGCACACGCCCAGAAAATCCACAATCACTTCAGGGACAGCGGTGACACACGGCGCATGTGGCAGGGCTTACAAGCCATCACAAACTACAGGGCGACATCACCTGCCTGTGACAGTGACGGCTCCCTCCCAGATGCGCTGAACAACTTTTATGCTCGGTTTGACAGGCAGAACAACGTAGCGGCGAGGAAGACCACCCCTCCTCCGAACGACCAGGTGCTGTGTCTCACTACAGCTGAGGTGAGGAAAACTCTACGCAGAGTCAACCCACGTAAAGCTGCTGGACCAGACAACATCCCAGGCAGAGTGCTCAGAGAATGTGCTGAACAGCTGGCAGATGTTCTCACCGACATCTTTAACATCTCTCTGAGCAGCGCCGTCGTTCCCACGTGCTTCAAGGCCACCACCATCGTCCCCGTGCCCAAGAAGTCTACTGTGTCCTGTCTCAATGACTACCGTCCCGTTGCACTCACACCCACCATCATGAAGTGCTTCGAGCGGCTCGTCATGAGACACATAAAGTCCCTGCTGCCCTCCTCACTGGACCCACTGCAATTTGCGTACCGTCCTAACCGCTCAACGGACGACGCAATCTCCACTACACTCCATCTTGCCCTCACACACCTTGACAAGAAGGACACATATGTTCGAATGCTGTACATAGATTTCAGCTCAGCATTCAACACTATCATCCCCCAACAACTGATTGGGAAGCTGAACCTGTTGGGCCTGAACACCTCCCTCTGCAACTGGATCCTGGACTTTCTGACCGGTAGGCCTCAGTCAGTACGGATCGGGAACTGCACCTCCAGCACCACCACACTGAGCACTGGGGCCCCACAAGGCTGTGTGCTTAGTCCCCTGCTGTTCACACTGCTGACTCACGACTGTGTAGCAACACACAGTTCGAACCACATCATTAAGTTCGCTGATGACACGACCGTGGTGGGTCTCATTAGCAAGAACGACGAGTCAGCGTACAGAGAGGAAGTGCAGAGGCTAACAGACTGGTGTAAAGACAACAACCTGTCTCTAAATGTTGACAAGACAAAGGAGATGGTTGTTGACTTTAGGAGGACACGAGGCGACCATTCTCCGCTGAGCATCAACGGCTCCTCTGTGGGAATTGTCGAAAGCACCAAATTCCTGGGTGTCCACCTAGAGAAGGACCTCAGCTGGTCCCTCAACACCAGCTCCCTACAGAAGAAAGCCCAACAGCGTCTCTTCTTTCTGAGAAGACTGAGGAAGGCCCAGCTTCCACCACCGATCCTGACCACCTTCTATAGAGGAACTATCGAGAGCATCCTGAGCGGCTGCATCACTGTCTGGTTTGGGAATTGTGCCATATCGGATCGCAAAACCCTACAACGGATAGTGAGGACAGCGGAGAAGATCATCGGGGCCTCTCTCCCCTCTATTGAAGACATCTACACCACACGCTGCATCCGCAAAGCCACCAGCATTGTGGCTGATCGGACACACCCCTCTCACACACACTTTACACTCCTGCCATCTGGAAAAAGGTACCGAAGCATTCGGGCACACACATCCAGGCTGTGCAACAGCTTTTTTCCACAAGCCATCCGTCTCCTCAACAAAAAGGGACTGGACTGATAAACACAAACACACTCACACACACACAAACACAAACATTATCACACAGCTTAACTCAACTACCTCAAAATATTGAGACTGGACTGACTAATCAACACAAGTGCAGACACACTGACCTACACCACCAAATTATCGTACACACCAACCTGTAAATGCTTCACTGTTTTTAACAATCTTTTTGCACAATGATCATTACTGGACTACATTTTTGCACTAATTCCTCAAATCTTGCTGCTGTTTTAAGGAATGTTTACGTTTACCCACTACCTCAACACCATATTTTATGTTCTGTTATGTCGTGGTTGCGCACTGTCACTTTGTTGTTGCTCTTGTTTGCACATTTGCACGTGCACTTTATGTTGTCTGTAAAAATGTTACTTAGCTAGTTAGTTTTTGTTAATTTATGTTGTAATTTATGTTAGATCTCTCTGTCCTGTCTCTGCTAGCCAGTTAACTAGGCCTCTTGGTTAGCTAGTTTAGTGTCTCTGTTAATTTATGTTGTAAGTTTATGTTGCATGTAGCACCTTGGTCCTGGAGGAACGTTGTTTCGTTTCACTGTGTACTAACTGTATATGGTTGTAATGACAATAAAGCCTACTTGAACTTGAACTTGAACTTGAGATGAGAGGGGAAATGAGGTTGCTGCTGAGGTTGTTACATAAAAATTTTTTTTTATTTATGTGTAGGCATTGTAGGCACTTAGCAGCCTGTCACAGTGGAACATTTGTTCGCATTTCTTTAATTAATTTACAATACATCATTTTATTTCATATAATATAAAGAAATAGAAAGAAATGAGGGCGGATTAAGAGCTTTTCACAGTATTGTATATTGTGGTCACATCAAACTATCAGACAGTGCCTGGGCTTAATTTCAAGGTCAGAATTTAAGCATGTCGTTGTTGTTTTTATTTGCAAACTGTATCTAAACACACTGACTACATTCAGTTATGTGTTTTCAAGAAAAGATAGAAATCGATGACATTTACTGTACACTCACCAGCGTTCAAGCACTGTTGTGATCTTCAAATGATTTTGCACTTATTTTGATTTTGACTGCTGCACTTTAAGTCCTTATTTTCAGTTTTTC
Source organism: Clarias gariepinus (assembly GCF_024256425.1). NCBI lineage: Eukaryota > Metazoa > Chordata > Actinopteri > Siluriformes > Clariidae > Clarias > Clarias gariepinus. Next base: position 11,930,395 of record NC_071122.1, read on the forward strand.
TAATCTTCTAAAACTCACTGACTTGCTGATGAGAGAAAAGAATCCAAGCATGAACCACAAGATGAGGTGCTGTTGTCTTTTCGTTTGCAATGTATGTACACAGTTCCACTGGTCCGAGTGCAGCCACTGGAACGGTGAAGATCACTCACTTGAAAATTGGTTTTGAAAAGTACAACGATTGCTCACCGGCTCCATGCCAAACACAGAGGCCTAGGCTAAACTTTACAGCATTGAGACGACATCAGCCATTAATTACCCAGTCAATTAACTAATGTGGCTGTATCCTTAAGGTGTCGAAGCTAGCTCAAGCATTTTAAATCATTGTTACCTGGAAAGGCAAGTAGATTTTTTTAAACCTGCTGTTATGAAAATGTTGAACTATTTAATAGATAAATTGTGAATTGATAACTAATAGGGAAATCAATATGTTTTTTTTTTATTCTGAATATCAGATGTAGTGAATCTCCATCATTCCCACAAGGCACAGTATGTCATGTTTAATTGCTCAATCATCATGTTTAACAGATTATGTCATGTTTATCTGTTGACTGTCTTACAGATAATTGTTCACGTTTAGTAATAATAATATTAATAAAACTCGAACTCTGTTACTTTGCAGTTCGTCACAGCAGTTATTAAAATGCTCTCTCAAGCTTTAAGCCATGAATTACCCGCTCACTTATCTTCTATACTGTCTAATTGTTGTTACCCCACTGCCCGTAGTGAGAGAATGAGTGTCTGAATGTGTGTATGTGTGTGCCCTGACATGGATCGGTGCCTTGTGCAGGGTGTACCCCACCTTGTGCCCTAAGCTTCCTGGGATAGGCTCTTACCCTAAATGTTATTAGTCATGCTATTTTACAAGTTCACACAAATCTACAGTACTAAGGTACGGCAGGTAAAACATTCTCTATTGTGTTTTTCATCTTGTTTGTCTTTGATATTACATTTTATTTTAGATGTAAAATGTCCAAAGCCTTTTAAAAATTTGCTGTAGAATTTACACGAGAGTCTCTGAGTGTGGGTTTAGAACCTGGCTCTCAGGGTTTGTCTATTGCCACAGTAACCTTTGATATGGCACCATCTAGTGCCCAAGAAACATCTCTGTCTCCTCCAGCAGTAGCATTATAATACTGTATATGTAACTCATTTACTGTGCTTTTTTTTTTTTTTTGGTAGATTGTAATATTATGTAGGCACAAATAAATACATAAATGATATTGCTATTTAAAACTACTGTACAAAGATTGTGTTTGATATGAGACTTGATATGAGCAACACATTTACTCTAACTTGATTTTTGTTATATATATATATATATATATATATATATATATATAAAAAATTAAAGATTACATGGTCCAAAAGCAACTACTATTTTTTGGTTGTTTTTATTCATGTTACAATTAGATTTTTATTATTATTATAATTAATATTGTTGTTGTTGTAGTCGTTGTTATTATTATTAGTAGTAGTAGTAGTTGTTGTTGTTATTATTATTATTATTATTTTTGTTATCATTATTATAATTAATAATAATAATAATAATAATAATAATAATAAAGTGACAATTAATTGAATAATAAATTGTTATTATTATTATTATTATTCAATTAATTGTCATATGTACGTTTAGATCAAAGTGAATTTTTTTTTTTTTGTGCATCCCAGTTAGGAGGCCGGGTTCGCGCTCTGAACCTGGCCTTCTAACTGGGATGCACAAAAAAATAATTTCACTTTGATCAATCAATAAATGTGTGTTTTTTTCATTCCCTTTATTAAACAAAATTTGGTAATTTATTAACATTACCTAATGTTGTAAGTTTAGTAATGGGACAGGAAGTTTAACATAAAGCATTATTAAAATTTCTTCAACAGAATCATTCTGCTAGTTTTGAGAAACTCTTTAGATTAGGAAAACTTTGCCAAATACACTCTAAGGAGTCCTGTCACATTAACTCTGTAAGTAATGACTCCATACTTCTACCACTGTTAACATAAGAGGAGGAGTTAATTAAAGTGACCTCTGCAGAGAAATCTGGGGCGAAACCTTTAAGAAGGATATCTGCGCTGCGGCATCATTAATATTTGATGACTTGCTGTTGTCAGCTCTCTTGAGAACCCGTCTGCTCGAAAAATTCCAATTAGACAGCAGAGATAAAGCTGATTGCTCCAAGTGTGCAGGATATTATGCAATAAAACATGAAAGCATGACTCTGTTGATGTAGAAAATAATTAAGCAAAAAAACAAGAAGAAACAAAAAACTCAGTAATAAGTATGCAGAGTGGCAGAGAGCATGCATGCAATACAATCATAAGATAAATAGATTTATTGCAGGTAAAACTAATTGAAAAAAAGTATGACATTTTAAAAGTTGTTGATCCCATCTAGTGCAAAAAAAAAAAAAGATATACACGTTAACGAAAAGATGCTTTGTATGCCTAAGTATATAGCAACTGTGTGTCTTCCTAGGTTAATAGATTTTATAGAATATATAATAGGTACTGTACAATCGCCGGTACACCTGTACACTTGCTCGTTCATGAATTATGAATTTTTTTATTATGAATTATGGCAGCAGTGCAGCACAATGAACTGTACGTAGAGTTTCACACAGAGTGCATCAGGTCTTTGGGTAAAAAAAGCCTTGGTAGTCATCGCACAAATGCACATCTGACAAATCTAAAATTATGTGATGCAATAACATGAAATCCCTGCCACAAAGAACTGAGGCTTTTCTAAAATCAAAGTTTCAATTGCGTGATTTAAAATTTCCAACAGGCCAGTCTTCCCATGTCTGACCCCACAGTAGTTGCCTTTTCATTTATGTATTGAGTTTTTGCACTTATGTGGCACTCAGAAGAGGAAACATGACCCCATCTACGGACAGTGAAAACAGAGCTTTTTCTAATGGAGGGTACGGATGTCAACGCTGCCTGAAGCATCTCGAATTCTGCCCCCGGATGGCAATCTGAGCCGCCCTCTCCTTGGCACAGTCTAGCCCTCTATCGATCTGATCTAGAGATCTGTAACATATCCTACCGGGTGATCGATCCCTCCTTGACCACCAGCAAAACTCAAAAAGCTCTGAGCATCCTAACACGCCAATAATTAGCGAACACACTTTGTAGCCAAGCACTCATCATTGTATTATTGTAGTGCTCTGCTGATGCTGATAACGTGATTAGCATGGATAAACACACAGCATTGATGGACTAAGTAAGTGGATAAATGTGCAGGGTGATGCATCAGAATGCTTTCGGGCAAGACGCTACACTGAAAGCCAGGGCGCTATCGAGATGGTGTGGTTGTGGAGGTGTGTGTATGTGAGTGTGTGTTTATAGATCATCTAAATAAGATTTCAAGATTGCAAATGGATTATAGATCTCAAAGGATGTAAAGCCATTAAAGACAGACAACTGATTGTGTTTAAACCAATCCAAATAGTTACCCAAGAGATGCTTTATAGAAACATTAGAGTCTAAGCCAATTCTTTAAATGTGAATGCTAGTACGCCCTTTACCGCACTGCAAACCGTTTAATAATTTAAAAGTCAATAGGTGTTCAGCAGAGAGGAACAAACACATGAAGTGCACCATAATCTCAGTGCCTTTTCCATAGCTGCAGTGCCAAACGAGACTTTCTGGATTTTTTTAAATGGGAGTCTGGCGTTCCATAAGCACAAAGTGGAAACTTTTTCAGGTCTTCATTTTCAGCTGCCTGTAAACCCTTTTGTATGCAAACCTCTGGCTTCAACTGATAAAACTGAAAGCTTTCTGCCAAATTGGTGAACTTCTGCAGAGCTGATAATGCATAAATAACAAAAAATGTCTTTCACCTTTTTGGGGTGCAAATTATTTCAGGATTCTTTGTACAAATAAGAAACCTAGAGCAGTGTTGATAAATGGCACATTTTATATTATATAAAGCAATTCTTTCACGTTTAAGGTCTACAGATTACTAACCTACCACAGCTTGTGATTGAAAATTGTTAATATGGCCCTTGACTAAACGCCATTGATTGTTGCAGGGGTTAGTCATTTATAGGACTTTTAGAAGTTACTTTGCAATTAAGAGCACTCAGAGAAGCAATAAAGAGACCAATTACCATGAGCAAAGTGCCGCACCATATGATTATCAGTCACAAGGCACCCTCTTCTAATTATAGGGACCTGACTTCGGTCCAAGACAAACATTGCACACAGAATTAATGACTATTTGGTTCCTATTAGTTACTCTGAAATTCCATATTCATTTTCTCTGGCGCTATTCGTCAAATTCAATCTCTACGTCTTCAAAATAAGACACTGATAAAAACGGACAAGAGCTTCTATTTGCCATTGCTTAGGGTTTACATCCTCATTTACTGTCCTACCTCTTTCCAGTGCTCAGGACCACACTCTTTTCCAGCAAAATTGCACTCCAGAAGCATGTCATCCATACGATGTCGTGTACGGTTGTAGAACTCGGCCAAACTGAACCGGGCACCTTGGCGATCGGGCTCAGGGGCAAGCTGGAACCCAGGTGCCATATTGTCTTCATACCCTAGGAGTGGTCCCATAAACAGCAGGTCACTGTAGCTCATCTGGGATCGACGGAAGGTGTTATAGTTGCAGAATGTGATGGCTGGGAAGGTCATGTTGGGTGCATTGCGCTCGTCCAGCAAGGTAACATAGTCATACTGCATGTAATAGACAACTCGGTCACCCACCTGGACCAAGAATATAGTGAGGGCCGCCAGAAAGGACACTGCCCAGAGTCCTTGCTTCACTCCAAACTTCTTATTATTTTCCACAAAGATGTGGTTGGCACCATGAAGGGAACAACCACCAAAAAAGGCTGCCAAGTCAATGTTAGGAGGCTCTTCTTCTTCCTGCTCTTCGTAGCCCTCTAGCTCATCAGATTCTTCCTTGTAATGCACTGACTCGCTGTCGGCACTCTGCACTACGCGTTTGTAGTGATCATCAAAACTGCTCGCATAAGACCCTCCAGCGGGCTCATCTCCTGTTGTAATGGAGATCGTGCATGTAATTCGCACCATGATGAAATTGTCAAATTAAAAAGATAACTGTCCAGATCGAAAAAACGCTTGCTTGCAGTAGGGACTGGATCGCCACGGAAAATACAGTTTTACAAAGCAAAATGCATGGATAAGTATCCTTGGACAAGCCTTTGGAAAGAAACCAGAATCCAGAGCGTGATGGTTTATGACTTCCTTTTAAAAAGTCAATAACACCAAGAGAAGCTTAAAATGAACTGCAGAGCAGGAGGCGAATAAGCAAAAGGTTCCTGTAGGGACTTAACACTTAAGAAACCATCCTTTGGGTTTAAAATTTCTTTAAAATTTTCACCTGATCAATCTTGCTTAAAGTATGACTCAAAACTGAGATCATGCTACCAATGCGTTAAAAGCAAAACATTCAGGGTCGTTCTAAATAAAAGTGGATAAGCAAAAAGGGTCAGAAGTCTAAAGTACACTATGTCCTTCTTCTTAAATCTGAGCATCTGAGGAAGATCTGCAAGGTTGGGATGAGTACCTCTTGCCCCTCCACACCCACACTGATACATTATATTCCCATCAGGCCCTGCCACTGCTGCACTCTGAGCATGATGTCAGAACCTGATCATCTTACTTGCTTTACCACCCGGGGATATAAATGACTGTTTTTTAAATGTGTCAACAGATTGTAATTGCTAAGCTCACATCTATTTAGATCATCCATGTATCACCTTTTGGGCAGCAAGTAGCCCTGACTGTCAAGTACATTACAGAGTTACCACTTCTGCTAAAACGATGGCCAATCCCATATTTCTTCAGGACCTACACAAACATACAGTATGGGGTAGGGGGCAGATTAATCATTGCGAAGAATATAATGTAATTTAATTACCCTTCCTATAGACACCTACAGCATTTCTTGTAATTTAGAAAAGCATAGCGATAGAAGTTTAAACTAAAAATGTATTTCTACTTTAAACATAAAAAAACAACTGAAAATCACTTATTGATTATAAATATTTACAAGCAAGTGGTTAAAGAAGTATTTTTGCTTAAATAATGCTAGAGCAACCTACGTGATCTTTATTTAACAGTCTGTGGGAACTTGATGTTCTCAGGATGAAATACAGGTTCGTTTGACATTTTGCCTAAATATGCCAGCATCTCCTCTCTTTAATTAGTTTCCATTTATTTATTGCACAGTTTACTTACTGTAATATCATATACAGTACATTTACATTAATTAATTTGGCAAACGTCTTTATCCACTGCAACATAAAAGTTTAGAGGCAATAAAAAGCTCTGCACCCTTAGCCATAATTTGGAAGCAAATTCAGTCCGGAAACATTTATTATTCACTTTTTTATACATTTGTTAAATTAATATTTACTTGGCCACATTACCAGTCAAAGTGTGAAGGTTTCCAGCCCTCAGCGTTGTTGACTTTGGCTGAGTCAAATATTCAGAGGGTTATTTTTCGAGGACACCAAGTGCATGTCGAGGAAACTCTAGTTCTTTTAAGCCAAACAAACACTGCATTGGCAACGCAACTGTCAGGCTATGAAAGTGAGAGCTACTGTTTTTTTAATCACCATTTATTAATGGTTTACTGACAAGTGTGTGACATTATGACTCATTACCAAAACTACATGCAAAGATAAGCAAACATTGATTTATTAAGCAATACCCCAATACGCCTTGTTCTATTAATAATGGAATATAGTTAATAGTAAAAGATTATTCATTACACATTTTCATTAGACAGTGTAGGTGATATGAACACTCAATCACTCATAATCTCTACCGCTTTATCCTGTACAGTATACAGGGTCGCGGGGGGGCTTAGGGCGTATCCCAGACCACTTAGGGCACAAGGCAGGGTGCACCGTGAACACTGGGCAAATCCATCGCAGTGCACACAAATTTACACACACTCGCACACTGTGGGCAATATGGGAACGCAGGTTAGCCTAATCTCCATATCTTTAAACTGTGGATGGAACAGTACATCTGTGTGTTAAACAGTTCACATCGGACTGCTTTCTCACAGAGGGTCAGTGAGCTAGTCTAGTGAAAGTGCTAAAGCTCAAGTGTGGATCCTAAAGCTGTGTGTGTTACTATTTTAAAGTTATTGTTTATTAAGCAGGTTTGTTGTTTGTCTTCGAGTTGCTAATGTTGCTAATCTTAACTTGTTTTAGTGCATATTAGTAATAAATCCTTTGTGAGAGGATATAAGTGTGTTAATCTCTGATAATATTCTCAATTTCATGTTACAACATTCAAACCCGGAGCTACATCACTGGTCCCTCTGTAGCTTAGGAGTTAAAGATGGATAGGTAAGTGGCTAGTCACTAACAGCTAACCTAGCCTTCTTCAGCTCAGTTGTGTTTGAGCTTTTATGACACTTTAATGTTACTGAAAATGTTTCTTTTTTGTTTTGCATTGCGATTGTCTAAGAAAAAATGTGTGACAGAAAGTCAAGCAAGCAGGCAGAGTGCAGGATCTGGCTTACTTCATATTTCAGCTGGAAGATTAATGGACCCATTGTGGAGAACTTTAATGCTAACATGAGCTTGTTTATATAGCAGTATATTTGATAAGCTTAAAATATTCTCTTTGCAATAGAATAAAAAATGCAATGAAATAAAAAAAAAGGCATTTTTAAAAATGTTTTATGGCCTCTATTTGTTGTAAATCATAAATATGTTTTTATACAGCAAAGTTATAAAAGAAATGCTGAAGCACTTTTTAAGGTTAGCTGATGCATGGCATAAATTGGAAATTGTAATTATGACTATAAACAATTCCTAGAGAAATTATGAAGTATGGGCACAATGGTGTGTCACTTTTCCTGAGAAAAATTCAGAAAAATGCTCATTTCTCGCCCATAAAGTTTCAAAGAGTGTGTGATAAAGATATACCACCTGTGATTTTAGGGAATGTGTGTGTGAGCCGAGGGGGGGCATGGCTTGTGCCACTTGCTGCAGTCGCCCCTCCTCCCTGCACACGAATCTCACAAGCTCAAAGAATTTATCTTTAAATCCGACAGGACTCGTGCTAGAGAGTTGGATTGTTCGAGAGGGCAGGCTTTCAAATTATGGGATGTCAAGTTTCATATATGTATTTTTCTAAAACTGAGTGCAGTATGACAGTTTTTCCAAAGTGGTTGGAAAGTGTCTGTGTCCATTCTACAAACCCCATTAAAAGTCTAAGGAGTGACTTTTTTCAGGGCCATTTTTAAAGGGTGAATTATTTTTGATCGATATGATTTTAACCAAAGTAGTATGTAACTAAAGTAAAGTTTTCTAGCACTTCCATGTCTTGTTCTATGTCTCGTCGTCCGATTGAATCAAAAGCTAGCAAACTAGGAATCAGGGGAGCAATGTGGTTCAGCACGGGTTCAGCTATTGTTTTTTTCCCGAGGGGGATTTTCTTTCCATTGTGCTCAGGAGATCCGGGAGAATGTTTCCATAAAACTTTAGTGATGAAACGTACTGTGCCAGCTACTTCACAATTTCTCCAGGAATTGCCTAGGTTTATTATCATAATAATAATAATAATAATTAATTAAAATATAATACACTGATACAATGTAAAATACTTCAATATACTTAAATAAAGAAATTGTGTAAAAAAAAAATGAAATGAAGCTACAAAAAAAGAAGATTTTCTGTTCTTTTTTGCATAAAGTCCTCTAGTGTCCGAGACAATATGAAGTGAGACCCGTGATTCAACTAAATGTTAAATAGTTCACTACACTTCTCTGCATGGTGTCTTACTTTGCATTTTTTTCCCTGATTTTCCATCAACATTGCAGGCGGTGTGGTAGAATATAATAAAACAACCTTCAAATAACAGTCCTGTATGAAACCGAGAGGAGCATTTGGGTAACCGGTCTGTCATGAAGAACAAGCTGAATAATGAAAGGAGTCGTCTCAGTAGAGCTTAGCCATCCTTCTGTGAAACTATGTGACCTCAAACTGTGTTCCCAAATCAATAGAGGATTGTGATTATAAGACCATAATAACTTTGGGAGAAATGTGATGTGACATTTAGTTTTCAAACACTCGAGAAAGCACTGTACTGTATAACTGAGTGGACTATATTTCAAGGTGGACTGGATCCCATTCTGAAGCAAACTGAACATTCTAACAGTCTACTTACAAATAAATGCCTAATTGTATTTCAGTATTTTTTCTTTTCATATTAAGCGATGTGGAAATGAAATGTTAAATAAAACTTTTGCTTTTCAGTCCTGTTTGATAAAGGACATTAGCAAGAAGCAATTCTTTGTATGTATTGTGAGAGCTACAGATTTCTCCTCATACTGTACAAAACCAAAATAAATAGTTATGTGAAATTTTCATTTATGCATCTACATCTATAAGATGTTTTTTGTTGTTTGATGTCAGATCAAACTTCTTTATTTAACAATATATCCTAAGCAAATTGCATTGAATAGATTTGTAATGTCCTTGTCTCACTTGTGCTTAAACTCAAACACTGCTTATGAAGACATCAAAGCTGCTTCTATGGAGAAAACAGTCAGCAGTTTGTGCCACCAGATGGCATCAGAGTTCTGCGTAGTTAAATCAAAAAGCCATTAAATTTTCCAGACTTGAAATGTTTTCTCTAACCCCCCCCTGAGACAATACCATCAATTATCATGAAGATATGCGCTTTGTAACGGCCTAATGCAATCCAAAGTAGAATCATTCAGGTGTCTGCTCTGAGTCTAGACATGGATTCAGACGTGCAGAGTTAGTTTAGTTCTGTTAGATCGTGGGCATCGTGTACACGGAGCTTTCATTAAAAAAAAATTTTAAAAAAAGAAGCCAGTTGAGCTGCTTTATTACCTTAATCTACACATCTCTACTTGAGAACAGCTGCATCACCAACAATAAATCACAGAGAATAATGTACTTCTTATGTAATATACTTCACATAAAAAACACACTATTTCTAAATTTGTTAATGAAGCCCTAACATACTGTAAACCAAATACAAACTCCATATGGTCATTACAAAAGTGTCAACACACCACATTTACCACGAGTCAAACCATGAAACCGTTCTTGTCCAATAAATCACGGCAAATGCCATTAGTTTAAAAGCTTAGACTATAGAAGCAGTGTTCGCATGTTTTTGCAGTGTATACAGTCAACTAATGTATTTTTTCACATGTTGTATGGTCAGAGTTAAAGAAAGAAAGTTGGGATGCATGTCGTAGCCTATGACATTTACTAAAGCCCGATCGAGAAACGGATCAGTCAGGTACAGCCACAATCCTAATAGCTCAGAGCAAAGAATTTGAGGTTCACTGATCTCGTTTTTCATTTTTCACTCTGCACAAGCTGTTAACTTTATTGAATCTCCGCGCTTTCGCTCGTCATACCGTAGAGCATCACTGGGTTTCAATTCTTTGCATGAGAAGCCTTTTGATTCCTGTAAATCTAGAGAAATCAGGTTAACTAGCAAAGCACAGGCTGTTTATGTGGATCATTTCCTTGCGCTGTCATTTTGTCCTGTAGTTTACATGAGTGTTTTGAGTTCGGTCCCGGTTGAGATTGTGCTCATTTTCAGCTCTTAAATGTACGATCTTGCTATCGTTTATTCAATACACACATGCACAAGTATGCTACAGCTTTAGTTCAGGTTCTGTGCAGCTCTGCCCACTGTGGTTACAGATTCCTGGGGCTCGATCTGGGCTTCTGCTATTATACTGTAGGTAATGTGTCTTTGTTGTGAGACCAGTCTTCGGACTGACGAAACCAAAATGAACTTGATGAGAACGGAAAAGCATGGAGAAAGAAAGGCACAGCGCATGCTCCAAAGCATACCACATCATCTTTTAAACATGATGGATGCAGTGTTTTGGCATCATTGCGGTTGACTGTAAATGAAACCCAGTCACTGGCGTTTATTGACGACGTAAAAGTAGTTGCAGATTGATAATGACTTAAAACTTACAGTGAAAGCTACCCAAGGCAAAGAAATGTCACATTCTTTATTAGAAAAGTCAGTCTGCTTCTCTCAACCCAACAGAGCATGATTTATACCTACTGAAAGCACGACTGCCTATAGCTGCTGTCGCAGCTAAACAAACAGCAGCTATAGGCAGTTGTACTAAATGCCTGGCAAAGTGTCTCAAGCAAGGACACTTACCATTTGTTGAGCACTCGCCCTGGACATTTCTATTTCATTTCATTAAGCACCTTTTGCACATTGCATATTTATTATGGTCATGTCCATGATTTCCAGACTTCAGGCAGTCACTAATGGCAAAGATGTTTCATCCACATATTAAAGGCAATCCTTATGTTTGTAATTATGTTAGTTTATTGCATTATTGGGTGTGTGTGAAAGGAGTGTGTATAGAAATGTGTGAATGGTTAATGCCACACTTTTGTCAAACCACTTAAATTAACGCTGAACGCTTGGACTTCTCGAGTGATTCATTCAATTCAATGTGAACCTGACTGTATGTTAAGTTATTAAAGAAATAGTAAAATACGGGACCTTTAACTTTACATATGACATGTACTGTATGTGTTAATAGTGCAGCTGAATCTGCTGTCACATTGTGAAAATGCTGTTACATAGTGTCTATTTAAATGAGCTACTGCTGAACCACGCCCCTGACAGAGAACTGCAGAGCTGAGCAACACTTGGGAGGAAAAGCATCTTTTAGAAGAACACTCAGTGTTCTTCATACTTACCTGAATGTCTATAAAATGACCAAAAAGTGAGTTTTGCAGCATACTGTACTCCCCCCGTAAAGGAGAACGTCCCAATTGAGTTGCTACTATAACGCAAATAACTTTTTTTTTTTTTTTACAATCATGTTGAGGAGGAAAGCATATCAGATCACACCATACATTGAATCTTGAGACAAATGACATATAATAGCAGAAACCCACATCGAGTTCTATTACAGTCAGAGAAGAACAGGAGGTCCTTTAATCCCATTGTACCTTTTTGTCTTGCTGCTGTCTACAGGGTCAAGGAAAGCATGGAGCCTATCCCGGGAGACTTTACCCTAAAAAAGCCATACATTTATACATTCATGTATGAACAATTTAAGAACGGCAATTAACCTAATCTGCATATCTTTGCATAAAATGGTAGGAGGAAACCCACCAAGCACTGGGAGAAAATGCAAACTCTACGCACACAGTCTCGAGGCAGATAACGAACCCTTGTCCATGGAGGTGCGAGGTATCCACTATGCCACCGTGCTGCCTCTGACCACATGTACACCTGCAATTTACTCATCTTATTATGCCCCTTCCTACACCGTGCCACAAAGCACGAGTCTCAAATTGCTTCCGCGAACATGACAACAAGTTCAGTGTCCTGTCCTAGAGCACCTTTGTGATGTGGCAGAAGAGGGGATGAACATGCAGCTGACAAATCTGGAACAACGATCTGATGCAATCATGTCGACATGGACCAGAACCTAGAAAAGCTGTTTCCAACATGTAGTGTAGAATCCATGTCATGGTGAACTGAGGGTGTTCTGAGAGCAAAGTCAGGTTCTAAATCCAGTAGTGTGGGTAGGGTGTTCCTAATTAAGTGGACATTTAAGTGTCCACATAAAAAAGGATTTCATAATGAATTTAATTTAATTTAATGATTAATTAATCACAATGATAATATAACATACTATTTGTTAATTGTTGTTCTGACATTTTTCTTTACTCTGATTCTTTGTTTTCCTAAACTTATTGTTTGCTGTGTCCTATTTATCTAAACTACTTTTTATTATACTTTTTTATCATCATTATTATTATTATCATTATTATTATTATTATTATTATCATTACTGCCACTAGGGGGCAGTGTGTGTGTTCCCTTTAAGTGATAATGAAACATAATCCAAGACTAAATTGAAGTTTCTTTAACTTTCTCTGCATATATCTGCTGCTCTAACACACCTGTTTTGCCCGTTTAAAATGTTAAGTTCTTGGGGGTTCGAAAGCATGATGTAAATCTGAAGTGCAAGGCCACTGAAAAAACAGGACCGTGTTTCGGCTGAAGTGTGATGTGTTGACAGCGATGAGAATTTCTGCTGTTTTCCCTTATGTCCCTCTCTCTGGTTCAGCCTTGATAACCATGCTGGACCCCTTGTTACCATGGAGACGTGACAGCTGAGAGAAGGATGCAGAATGGCCTACTATTACAAATGTACATGTCCAACAATGTGTACTTCAACACAAACAGACTATAATTGTAAGGATTTCCACCGCCATCACTAGTAATGTATAATTAACGGTGGGCTGAATCACACCTCAACTTTATTCCTATACAGAGATCATTTTCCAAACATGGACAACTTCCTTCGCACAGACATTTAAACAAATACACAGTGTGAACTATGTGAACAATTTCAGGCAAAGAGGCTGATCAAACACATGCATCAAGAAAAATAGCTAAAAGAAGTCGAACTGCAGGTGGAGCAACATGTCTGGATGTCTCTTTCTATCGTGCAGTGCTGAGAAACTAAAAGATTTAACAGAGCTGTTTTCCCAAAGGATGGCAGAGTAATGATACTGTACATGGAGAATTGTGTGCAACAAGCTTAAAATTCGAGGCAAGAAATCTGCCCAAAAAGTGGAATCTACTGAATAAACAGTTCTCACCAGCTTTATATGATTCATTAATTGTGATTTCTGATTCATTAATTCCAAAATGTGAATCACTTGTAAATTATCGGGCACATACTGTGCATAGCAAGCAGATATATAGTTATATCCATAAATATTTAAACTAGAACACAATTTGTGTATTTTTGCCTCTGCCATAAAAGATTTGAAATAAAGTAATCAATTTAATTTAACAGTGTAACATATCCAAACAAAAATTTATGCATTACAGTACTTTTATTTTTTACAAAGTCCCTACACGTTCAAAGCCTCAAAAGTAGCTGGACAAATGAACAATCATAAATATAAGAATCATTTATAATATGTGGAAGCAAATCCTTTCTGCCAGTGACTGCCTGAAGTCTGGAATCCAATTTAAGCTTTGTCTTCAGTACGGTCTTAAGTCCCTGACTTATGAACAAGTTCAGTTCCGGGAGCATGTTTGTAATTTGGATTCATTCGTAAGTCTGACAAAGTGAGTCTTATACAACTTTGACACGAACATACAATGTAAAGCATAAAAAGTAATAACCACACAGATTAGGTGTTTTGGGTCTGCATTACTGTATACTTGTACTATACCGGGGAATCTGGAATTCCCAGATATACAAAAATATTGTACACGTATGCTACTTCTGTGATCTGTTTGCATCAACAAATGTTCGTAGATCTGCAGTCCATTCGTATTTGTGGAAATTTGTAACTCGAATGTTCGAAAAACAGGAACAGGAACCGTACATGTCCATCATGCTCATTTGGGTTGACGTCTGTGACAAACTTGGCCCTTTAGGAACATACTATTTTTTGCCTTACAAAGCTCTTTGGTTGCTGTTGTTACACGTTTTAAATGATTATTGATCTGTACTGTGAAGCTCGTCATTTATAATTTGGCATTATTGGACTGAATCTGAGCAGACAGTATAGCTCTATACAGTATGCTTCAGAATTCAACCTGCTACTTTTTATCAGCAGTCGCATCATTAATAAACACCACTGACCCAGTTCCATTGGCAGTCATACACACCCATGCCATAACACTGCCTCCACCATGTTTGATATATGCGTTGGATCATGAGCCTTTCAGTTCCTTCTCTCTTCCATTCATTCTGGTACAATTTAATTTTCAATTTAAACTGGTCAGGCTTTTTAAAATTTAAATCATAGTCTAGACTATACTTGAGTGTTACTGGTGGTTTGCATCTTGAGGTTAACCTGCTGCATTTACAGCCATAAAGGCATATTTTGACTGTAGACTTTGACAATGAGATGTCCTCCTCAATAGTTTAATTTTCTTGGATAGATATTCTAAAGCAGTTTTCTTTACCAAGGAAAGAGTTTTGTGATTATCCACTTGAGATTTTAGTCCACTTTAGTATTTAAGGCCTTTTGATGTTGCTAAGCTTGATAGTGCATTCTTTCTTTTTAGGAATGGCTAAAATTGTTGATTTGACCACCCAAAAGTTTCTGCTATTTCTCTAATAGAGTTGTTTTTCTTTGTCACTCTAATGATCGCCACTTTCAGTTGCATCAATACCTCCATGGACCGCATGCTTAATTTGTCCTGAAATAACTAAGAAACTTGCTATCAAACTGCCCAAAATAGAGGGACTGTGTTAAAACACGTTGACGTGATTCCTGAACAGTTATTGCAATATTTTTGTAAAAAAAAATGACTGTTTCAGTTCAAAATCGATTGTGGTGGCATATAGAGGATGAAATACAAACACATGAAAATTAAACCTTTGTCCAAATACTTATGGTCCTGACTGTACAGCAACAAAAACTCCATAAAATGGAAAGCATATAGAGGTTCAAACAACATAATTGTGACTACTAATTACACAGAGTGTACACTCGGTCTGATGTGGCCACAAGTGATGTGGCTTCAAGCATTAGCCATATACTGTACTGTACACACTGAATCATCTTCCTGTGATAAAGTATCATTTCTGTTGTCCTACATGAATGGTTAACATATTTATCTTAATTTATGGATTTGCTTTCTGTCACGCTATTAAAATGAAACTACACATTTTCATTCAAGACATGAGTGTAACTGAACTTAAGAAGTAATTCAAACTTAAAGTAAAAAAAGATTTTTTCTTAATGTTTCCAAATCAAAAGGTTTACAGTGAAACCTCAGATTATGAGTAACGCAGTTTGCGAGTGTTCCGCAAGACAAGCCAAAAATTGTAATACATTTTTATTTGAAAAATTAGCAAGTCTTGGTTTACGAGCACCGAGTATCATGCACACATTCGAGAGAGGGGGCGCTTCTCACACGCACACACACACACACTGCTCTGCACAGACCTTCTGCTCTAATTTTTCAGAGGTAAAGTGCAGGTTCATTTGTTTGTTTGTTTTACGTTACAGCAGTGATTCCGTTAGTACGCACTCACTCGAGTGTCATTAGTGATGTTCCTTGCTAATTTTTCAGACATAACAGTCTTTCCGTTAATGTGTGTTTATGTGAAATTCAAATAAGAAAGGTTTACTGTGTAATAAAGTCTCATTAGAAGGTTAAAATACATTTTCTCCCTCAGCCTCCTTTATGTGTGCGCGCGCGTAATTTGACACTGTGCCGGTTCATACACTCTCTCTCGGGACGGGAGGGGCTTTACACACACACACACACACACACACACACACACACAGCGTGAAAAACTTAAACGAAAAGACTTATCTTTCGGAATTTCTTTTTACTTTTTTTAAAAAGTAAATTGCAGGTTAATTTGTTTTATTTTTACTTTATATTTTGTGTTAATAATTTTTATGTATTTATTTTTTTGGGCTGTGAAATGAATAATTTAAGTTTCCATTATTTATTATGGGAAAATAAATTTGGGTTTACGAGTGTTTTGGAATACGAGCCCGCTTTCGGAATGAATTATGCTCATAATCCGAGGTTCCACTGTATTTCCAGTGTTCCATCTATTTGATTATAGATCAAATTTAATGTAGATTTGTATCTCTATATTTGTCTTAGCTGACATTATTCTGTTGCATTCTTAAAAGTCTGTATCATAGCCTTGACTATACAAATGTTCATAATTGACATGTTAATTAATCAACATTTTAATTAAATTAGGAAAGAGAAAGAGCCAATAAAATGTTTTCTGTGAGGTAGACAAGAAAAACAAGAGGTAAGGATAGTGTCATGCACACTCAAACCCGCGACCGGCACTAGGATCCGAAAGTAATGCGGTCGCGAATCAGGAAGTATAATAGGAGTAAACAAACCACAGCACAATGCTCAGTCATTGAGTTCGGCAATGTCGCCTCGGATGCGTTTACCAATTCGTGAGTACTCAGTTTGTGGTTTTGCTTTCGTATTGAGTGTGTGTTTATAGGACGCGGGTTAGATTGTGTCTTTCTCTTAATCCCCAATCGTGAGAGTCCTTAGACTAAACAGCATGATTATCCTGCCTATTCGTGTCACTCCGCGTTTGGGTTTACCATTCATGCTACACTGGGCTAACTACTAAAGCTACGTCTTCTGATCTCCTCAGGTTAGTTCTTGACAGATAGAGAGACTAAGAAAAATAAAGGAGGGAAAAAGAAAAGAGGAGTTACACAAAGAAGGAAAAAGAAAGAGGCTAACAGATTTTTTAAATAATTTCTAAAATGTGCTTTTTTTAACCAATGTTTTTCATTTACTGACTCCAAAAGATTAGATCTTGTTCTAAAAAAGCCTATTTTCCGTGAATTTATCATTTTGAGTCTGCTCAGAAAAAGACCTTGAAAATCTGTATTACATTGGAAAACACAGGCCAAAAATAATGACTCCACTTCGAATCTGAGCCCCTAACTCACTCCAAACTCACCCCATAGCTAATGTACTGCATAAAACCCACAGTATATAAACCCGGAAAGCCAGGACTCCAATTTTTTAAATAAAATTTTTAATGGAGAAGATTGATCAGACTCTTGGGGAGTTATGACTGTTTGTTTGGGACCCACAAAAAAAAACTTTCTTATAGCAATCAATACGTTTCCCACAGTTTTTAAAATTGTGAGTTTAATTGCAATTCTGTGAGTATTCTAACAACCTCCTGCAAATTTAAAGCATCCTCCCTCAAACAATTAAAAACCAAACCTGCAGCACCTATAGTTCTCTAGATATAAGTATCAGAATTAGGGGACTGCCTTTGCCATTCTAGGTAAAGCAATTACTGTATATTAAAGGTTATATTCTTTCTGTCTGTGAGTTTGCCATGCATAAGAACAAATCCAACTTATGAACGTGCTCCCAGAATGGAATTAGTTCGTAAGTAGGGGATAACCTGTAATATTCTCTATTAGCTAGTGCATTCGACTCATAATTCTTCATTGGAGCAGTGAACGGTATTGTAATAAAAACCTAACCCTAATTAAAACAAACCTTAACACAATCTATTATTTTGAATAAAATATGCCCATTTTTATCAGTCTCCCCCTTGCGCTTTCTTACTGTAATCCTGTCACCATCATCCAGCTGTGTAGCGATATTCAATTCTCAATCTGCTACTGTAACTTGACTGGAAAACCATTGCAACTTCCAGGAAAACCATTGCAACACTGCATCCCTAGTTGTTTAAATAATTGCTTAAATGACAATTTTCAGGATTCTGGCCAGGTAAATTTACACAAGCTATTAGAAGCTCTGTAGAGGAAGATGCTGAAATAATATATACTAACTATAGGTTTGCTGCATATAAAGTCTTTACATTTATTTCTGTATGTCACGGTCCGTGCAGACGAGGTGGATCCAAGCGCAGAGCGGGTAAGAAAAGCAACGGCAGTTATTCCCGAAATGTATTACGTACTGATAGTTTTGTGAATGAAAAGTCCTGCCGTTTGATGCAGAGGCATGGCGCGAGTCTCAAGGAGAAAATGCAGACGGGAAGAGCCGATGCACGCTGAATGCAGGTCTGATCCGCGGGGAATTTAGAGAAAACGATAATCCAAAGCGTAAGATGTGAGTGAGATCCGTGAAACAAAGCGTGGGTCAAGATCTGAAGGTCAAGGTAGAAATAAACGCTGGAAAACTGGGCATGAGAGCACACAATAATCTGGCAAGGGGTGGTTGTTTGGTGGGGAGTAATATAGAGTAAAGTAATGAATGAAGATGAAGAACAGGTGTGCATGAGCCGGCAAAATGGAAGCACAGAAACAGAGTATGGAATGGAGTCGCAGGTAATAACGGTTTGTTTTGACAGGTGGGCTTGACACTGTACACTTCTACATTTAGCTTGTCAGCTTGTAAAATTTACAGCTACCAGAATATATGATTGATGTTGTGATAATATTGTCAAAAGCACGTAGTATTATTATTATTTTTAGTTATAGAAACAACCAAAAACAACAAGAAAAAAAATGTGAGCATATGTTTCTGTATTATGTCTTTGCCTGCTATATGTGATTTTTTTTTTTGTTGTTGCTCAGCCTTGCTTTATATAGTTGCTTAAAATAAAATGAAATACAATTTATTTTATCAATTTGCATAGGTCATGCAGAGAAAAGGATTTTACTATATTTGCACAATTCACCTTGCACCGCCAGGTCCTGGGTTTGATTCCCGTTTCTTTGTGCATGGAGTTTGCATGTCCTCACCGTGCTTTGCTGGTTTCCTCTCACATTCCAAAGGCTAATTAGTGCTCTCAAATTGCCCGTAGTGTGTGAATGTTGACTGGAGATCCTACCACGGTCATACAAAATGGGAATAAATACATAGTTACGGAATTGAATACAAGTGTATTTAAGAAAATATAAGTCGGACACATTTTAGATGAATTTTAATAAACATATCAAGTACACCAGCTTTAAAATGAAGCTGATTTCCGCTACACGTCCAAGCACAAATACCGTGGAGATAGTCTTAATCTCTGCTGTGATTTAAGAGTACAGAAAATGTGCACGTAATAACTCTGACGAGAAAATTGAAGAAGAATGTAGACTGCGCAAATCAGCAGGACTAATCATAGCATTTTACACTTGCCAGCTGCAACACAAAAGAGCGAACATTTATTGATATACTCAACAAGGGGTTCAGCCTTTTCCACCGCACACCAACATTTAGTGTCACCGAGATTTCGGAACACACACACATTACTGTATGAATGCGAACAGTGTGGGAGCAGTTTAAGCAGTCAGCCGTGACAGCGTGTGGTGGCTTTTAAGGAAAAATCTGCTCCATCTGCACAATCCTTCATTAGATTTCCTGTCTGAATTAATGGCAGGTTCCTTCACGACGAAACTTACAAACGCTGCTAAATGTGACAAAGCAGTAGGCCACCATTCCAGATGGAATACTTTAACGTGCAGTGGAAGCAGGCATGATTACTAGAGCAGAGGTGTTGACTACGGTGTCTTTGGCTGTATAATGGTGTGTGGGATTCATAAATCTTGGGTCTCTTGTGTCAATAAATTACACACTGCTAGGTCAATTTTGGTCGAGTATATTTATAAAGCACTGAATCACAAAGACTGAGCTTTAGAGCTCACGTGAAGGCCACGGGAAACAAGAAGGAACCTTGGAAGAGATGGGTCACGGAGGCTGAAGACAAGTAATGATCAAATTCGATTGTCCTAAATTTTAAGTAAATGAGTTTAATGCAGTAAAAGGGCATATGCAAATGACTTCAATAAATCCCTCTGATGAGTTAAAATGTCTGACGTTCATCATCTTTTACTGCTTCACCTTTTTATTTTTATGGAGATTTCTGTTTACATTTGGCTCCTATGACATTAACCAAACTCTATTGTTAATGTGAACAAATCAAAAATTCATCAGTCAGTTAGTTTTATCAGAAATTTTATTATGATATATTTGCTGATATAGTGCATGTACCACTTGGCATGGTACATTATTCTGCCATGGAACAAATTCGGGTACACCCATACTGTACATGTGCTATAGTATAGTGCATGGTGCTATCATGTACTGTATTATGCTACTATGAAACACGTACTGTACAAGGACAGTGTCAAAAATATGTTATACATGTTTACTGAATGTACCATAATAGTAAAAAAAAATGAGGAAATAAAAAAAAAGAGGGAATAAACACTCCTCACTCATTTTCTATACCGCTTTATCAGGGTATTCAGGGTCGTGGGGGCCTGGAGCCTATCCCAGGAAGCTTAGGACACAAGGCTGGGTACACCCTGGAGAGCGTGCTAATCCATCGCAGGGCACACACACATACACACACTTACTACTGGCAATTCGAGAATGTCAATTAGCCTTAGACTGTCGGGGGAAAACAGAGTACCCGGAGGAAACCCACCAAGCACGGAGAGAACATGCAAACTCCATGCACACAGAGACCGGGAATCGAGTCGCAAGGTGACAGTGCTAACTACTACACCACCCTGCCGCCCAGGGAATGAACAGTTTTATGAAATTATGATGTGATGATGATTGTGTATCCCTGGTCCTTATCTGATCTCTCCTGAGGTTTTTGATGTAAAATAGGATGTCTCGACATTGCCGAGATTATACTGTATAGTGTACCATCCTTGCATCAAACTTCAATTTGATTGTTTCAATGCAAGCATTTTCACACACCTGCACGTTCCTGATTTAAAAAGTGTACAGTATGTCGTCCCTCATCACAAGTTTATTACCATCTCTGATTCCTGACCATGCCTTGGTCAATGTTTGGAATTTAGAAACGTGTGCGACAGTTGCAAAAAGTCTGTTATGATTAGAAATGCAAATTGTTCGCTTTCTTTTTTTGTTTTTAAGAATTGTTAAAAATGCCTGTTCATCTGACGAAATCTGCTTATCTGGGTCGCCCAGAATTCTGACTCATCCTTATTTTATAATCAATGTTCATTTATAAAAAAAAGCTAAGATTTTCGATTGTCCATACATTGGCGCAATCAAAGTATGATAACCTTTCATATATAACTCTCAGGAACAAAGTTGTCTCCGTATGGTGTTCTGGTTATATCATGGTGCAACCTAATGGCAACTATATGGAATTTAATTTAACGCAACAGAAATAAAAAAGAATATCAGTTTACCAAATATTGTGGCTATTTAGATTTCTTATCAGAAAATCAAAAAGTGTGCATGTTAACAAGAGAAAAATGGCTAGTATTAGTGACTAGCGGGAACGCAGGATCAAGCTCTGTTGATCCATTCATGCATTATTATGCAACACGAGAAGGTACCGGCCCATTGAACAAACTATCTGGATCATTTTTCTCATGTAGTTTATTGAGAGGGTTTAAATTAAATCTAATGTGAAAATACAGAAGGGGCACATAAAGAGATAGCACATGCTGAAACAGAAAACCATCATGCTTTGAATGTTGATGGGGAAAAATGAATTACTTGCTATTCGAAGGAAGAGTTTGGTGAAAAATCTGATTTAATCAGTTTTATTCTTGTAGTGGATATTCTTTTGTCGTCTGATGTTAAAATTAAAGCGGCATTAAAAAGTCATTTTTCTTTCATAATTGAATAAAAAAAATTAACCTGTCATATAATCTAGATGCATTACATTTGAAGTTAAATATTTCAATATTTTATGGCTTACAGGTTAAGCCATAATCATCTATCATCTTAAAATTATCATCTTTAATTGTTAGCCTATTTAATTTCAAGTTCATGTAATTTACTATAAAAAATATCACATATCCTATCATACACGTATTGGAGAGACTGCTGACTAGAGAGATGTCAAGAAGGCCATCATCAACACCCTGCACAATGAGGACAAGCCCCAGAAGATGCTGTATTAAAGCATAGTCATGGAAATTTGACTAGAAGGGAAAAGTGAAAAGCAGATTAAAGAACTTGGGAGAAATTCAAAAGGAGTGGACTGAGCCTGGAGTCAGTACAGCGAGTGCTACCACGCACAAACGTTTTCAACATCAGAAACATCTTACCTGGATTAAAGTGAAAAAAGCTTAGAACTGGGTCGCTGATCAGTGGTCAAAAGTCCTCTTTCAGATGAAAGTAAATTTTGTCTGTTATATTACTGTGCTTGACTGGCCAGCCAACTCACCTGACATGAATTTCCCCATAGAGAATATATGAGAAACACCTGACCCAACAATACTAGTGAGCTGAAGGCTGCTATTAAAGCGACCTGGTCTTCAATATCACCTCAGCAGTGCAACAGGCTGATTGCCTCCATGCCATGGAGAACTGATGCAGTAATTTATGCTACAGGAGCCCCAACCAAATATTCATAAACAACCTCTAACAACCTCTTTCTGCAAAGTATCCTTTTTTAAATGAAGTCAGGATCAATGCCCATGCACATGCCTCATGTACCTCGCCCTACGCAGCCTCACCTCGGACAGAATTTTTGAAAACTGCCACTGGCTGTGATGTCTCAGTATTGGGGTAATTTCAACTGGCAATCTTCAGTATAATACAGTTATAGTATAATATATCGACACTGTTTTTTTTGTCTTTGATGTAAACTACACAGAGCAGTGTCTTTTCACCCATCCTTAGCTCTTAAGTAACATTGGGACCAGAGCTGCAGCTTCCATTTTAAACTTTGATGGGACCAGTATTAGCCTTACGATGTGCCTAAATTCAACAAAACAATCTAACCATCCACACCTTCTACAAGTTTTAAGAGAGCTTTCAGAACATTTCCACGTAAAATAAACAACATTCACTGCTTATTCACTCCTTATTTAAAAAAAAGGATAGAACTGTAGGATGGTCTTACTACTTTTTTTTTCCCCTCGCTGGAACATTGTGAAGGTCATGATTAAAAGGCATAACTGAAGAGCAGAATTTTTCTTAAAAAAAAAAAAAAAAAAGAGAGAAACTCCAGACAAAAACTAATTTAAATTGTGTGTTTTTCTCTCTTTTTTTTAACATAGTGAACTATGTGACTGCGGTCAGACAGACCTTCAAGTAACTTTAGTGTAAAACTAAAAAAGAAGAAAACTTGGCTAATCAAATATACACTTGGGGTTAGTCCTCCTGAAAAACTGTGTGCGCTTACAGATTTAGGATGTAACTACTGTAAGACTGATAATAAGACACTGGTGATAGTATGGAGGCCGATCCACCGCGCGGCACATTTTGGCATGTGGTAAAAGTCATGGAAGGACAGAACTGCAGCAGGTGTGCCAATCTCCGATTACAATGGGCTCTTGGCTTCGTCCTAAGTGCAGAGCGAGCTTACCAAACCCTGCTGGGATGTGACCGATGTCAGGCAGTGCTCTCCCTCTCTCTCTTTCTTTCTCTCTCATCCACACACACAAACATAAACATGCCACATGCACATAAATAGAGAATCATGAACTTAAAATAATGCCCAATGATTTCCGATAGGGCAGCCTAAAAGGGCAAGCCGAGAAGCACACAAAAGGGAGCTCAGACAAAGAGCTGCACAATTTGAGGGCTCAGCTCAACAAGCGCGACTGGTCAGCTCCTGAAGCAGCACTTGAAAGCACTAAAAGATATACCAATCATGGGCTGGAGAACTGAGGAGCAAGCCTATTAAAGACTGATCTCCAGCAGAAATGATAATAAGATTGACATCCAGTGTTGCACAAGACTCTTAGACAGATGGTGAAGATGATGATCTGGCTG
Source organism: Clarias gariepinus (assembly GCF_024256425.1). Lineage (NCBI taxonomy): Eukaryota > Metazoa > Chordata > Actinopteri > Siluriformes > Clariidae > Clarias > Clarias gariepinus. The sequence goes on from NC_071122.1 coordinate 11,954,598, forward strand.
AAGCAGAACATCCTTTCCATCGTGATGTTCACCTGATCATGTTAATAAATGGAATCCAATCATTTTATTCTAGTCCTGACAGCATAGATGATTTTTCACTCTCCAACACTTTTTTTTTTGGTTTTGTTGAATAAATTAGAGCGATAATTACAATAACAATTACAATCTGTTAAAAAAGTCAAGTTTAATAGACTAGTGATTATTGGAGGTCACATACAGTAAGAAGCTATTTTGTCAAAAATAAGCAGCTTAGGCTTACTTTTAAAACTTGCAATTAGCAGGCAGTGAAGTACATAATGAAAAAAAAAATTAGAAACACTCGTGCATTTACTTGCTTATAGAGTTAACTGATAAACCTTTCGGTCATCATGTGGAAGCAGTACAATGCGTAAAATCATGCCGCTAGAGATTGAGAACTGGTTGATGTTCACATCAAACAACTGAATGAAGAACAAGAAGTTTGTCACTGCAAAAAGGATCATTTATGTATTTTAGAAACTGTGATGGTTGAAATTCATCATCAAGAGTCGCCAGATTGTCTCCATAGGGGGTTAAGATTTTATCCGGATAACTATAAGGGTTTGAGTTCACATTCAAGAAATTCTAGAGAGGCTCTGACTCTGCAATTATTATTATTATTATTATTATTATTATTATTATTGGGTATGCATGAGAGATACCGAGTACCTCTAACAGATCAATGTTTCCCTAAAACGCTGAGGTTTCTCTCATTTCTCATTTTATTGGACATATTTTCCACTCCGCTGAAGTATTTAATTTAATCATTACTAACTCCTAGCTGCTAGCAAATCCTCCCCCATAGCATGACAGCTATAAGGGTGAAGGAGAACACGTGCTCGGCACAGCACACGAAGCCACTACTGTACATCTATTTAAACAGCTGCCCAAGCAATGTCATAGCTCAGCTAAACACACTTAAAACAAAATGCTTCTCACTCTATTCTATACGCCTAATACATCTGCTAAGTGCTGGCATTGAGATTTTTTCGGGAGCCGAGAGAGGAAAGCTGACCTTTCCACCCGGGATACAGTTCCAATTATGCTCTATTCAACTCTTGGCTGAGAATGACTGTGGCATCAGTGGCATTTCAACTTGCTTGTTGAGTGACATGACACAAATCTTGTCTATTAAGCGTTTATTAGCTGTAGATTACTCTCGGCTGAGCGTGACCTCGTCACTAAGCAATCATGTGGACAGTTTACACTGTGTGTACAGAATAAACGGTGCACAGATGCTCATGAATACGGCACCAGCGTGCTCTGCTTTTTTACCTCTTTCCCCATTGCACGTGTGGCTGGACACGGTGAAAGCAGCCAAAAATATGATCGGCTCTCAGTGAAATCGCGTCATGGCTGTCAGTCAGGGTGTTTACCTCTCCTGGCTGAGATGTCTTTCCAAGCGTGATACCAAACATGTTTCAAAAGCAAAGTGGTGTCAGTGTTTTATTCACAAATGCCCTTGTGGGTTTGTATAAAGTGACGACTGAGGCACTACACTGAGTATAATGTATACACTGGCAGCACAGTGGCCTAGTGGTTACCACAGTGGCCTCGCACCTCCAGGCTACAGGTGCAATTCCCATCTTGGGGTTTGTGTGCATGAAGTGCATAGAGTTTGCATTATCTTCATATGCTTGGTGGATTTCCTCCGGGTACTCTGGGTTCCTTCCAAAGATCAGGCTAACTGATGTCCAATTATGCCAGTAGTGTGTGAATGTTGCCCGAACATCCCACCAGGTAGTAAAATAGGAATAAATACTGTACAATGGTAATCACTATTGGCTTTCACAGTCCCTAGTTGGACTAAAGAGGTTCCTACTGTAGATGGAAATATAGGGTGATGCAATGCCGGTTCGAAAAGGTTGACCTGCAGCGATAAGATAAAAAAAAAACAGATTATTTAAACCTGAATGGAAAGTGGTGAAATGACGACACAGAGAAAGAAATGTTCTTAGGAATAAAATCACAAACCAGCGCGATCGGAGGTTGCATCATAGAAAATCAACACCAGAATTCAGAGTTTTGTTTAATAATCAAATGTACTGTAAGAGCATCTCCACATGCACAATGTGATGAGAATTCGAAGGATTGTGATTAAACAGCTGTGTGGCCAGAGGAAAAGAGTCTTAAAGCTTAACATAATTAAGTCTCCCTATTTATTTATGAATATAAGCCATGCCATTTGTTCATGCATTGTCATGCATTTTTCCCCATGATTCAGTATGTAACTTTTTTTTTTTTAGGTTTCCGACAAGCGTTTTAAATATTTTATGAAACACTCAGTGGGATTTAAGTAGGTGTCATTCACTGCCATGCTTCTGGGGAGTTATGACAGCAAGAGAAGGTTAACACACACTCACTCATACACACACCAAACAAAACCATCTATCTACATCATAACGCTCCAGGCACTAACACTGCCCTAAAGCTGAGGAGGAGGTACGATATATAATATATACGGTCAAGCTATTTTGTCAGCAGAGCCACAGATGGTTGCTAAACTCTCCCTGCATGTCTCGTTCAATCCGAAAGGCAGAAGGTGAAGCGAAGCACCTGCTCTTCTACTTCCAAATGCAGCGGTCCAATCCTGCTCCACAGGCTCAGAGGAAGTGTGAGTGTCCATCTATTTGTCATGTCACATGAAGCTGAGCGGCGCTCCAGGGGACAGCCAATAACCAGCCTGTTGGTAAGGATGTGGAGTTTCTCAGGCAGGCAGGCAGGCAGGCAGGCAGGGGGAAGACGATTCGCACGTGGCTTCTCATGAAGCAAATTAATTTGGGGTTATTTACTAAAGTCTCTGTGTTGTGACGAGGGAGGAATTAGTCTGAGTGCAAAAGCTCTCCTAATCCACACACTTTGCATTTCCCACACAAGACGGGATGATTTGTAAATACTGAAGTGTAGCAATGATTCACGCATAAGCAAATGTGTAGGATGTTTTTGTGTGCGTGCCATCTGCATCAAAGAACAGGCTTTACAAAGCAACTGACAAAAAAACCCTAAATTACATCATCTCTGGGAGAAAAATGCTTCTTCAAGCAACTCGTGGAAGAATGTCTGGTATCCTGGATTGTGGTGCTTTTGTGCTGAGCAGATTGATCTGTCTGCTGTGAGAAGCAAGTAATACCCATCCTGTGAGCAATAAACAGGCTTTAATATGTTAATGTGTGGGTTTGGAACATGCCTCTGATCTGCAAGATCAGTATATACTGTAGCACTCACAGTGGTAGCGAGACAGCTGGATAACAGGAGCTAGCTCGAACATAAGGCCTTGGTGTGGAATGGTATGGCCTCCCTGTCTGTCTGTCCTTATAACGGAGGTATTGCTTCTATTCTATTGGTGTGGCTTCTATGATTGCCGGTTTCGGCGAAGGAGGTGCGGCTTTTAAGACTAAAAGCCGTAAAGGAAGTGTGACCTTTATGCTTGACATTGGCACAAAATGAGATGTTAGCTTTATAGCTGTCAGTTCCATAAAATAGGTGTAGCCTTTACACCTGATAACACAGTAAATGGGTGTGGTCTCTGTGGCTGTCAATAATGGTAAAGGGGTGTGGTCTCTATGATTGATATCTGCAGATAAGAATATGTGGTCTTTATGTCTAATAACAGTATAGGAGCTGTGGTCTCCCTGTCTGTCAGTTCTGGTAAAGGTGTGTGGTCTCTACACTTGATAGATTGAGTAAAGGAGGTGTGGTCTATATGAGTAATAGCACAGTAAAGGAGGTGTGGTCTCTATGAGTAACAGCATAGTAAAGGAGGTGTGGTCTCTATGTGTGTTCTTTACTCCTGTCAGTTGCTTTAAAGTAGGCGTGGCTTCTATGGCTAAAATCCTCATTGAACATCTTCTAGGCAAATGTGGCCTGGACATCATACTTATTAGTCACAATGATGGTGGTTTGGACTACATGCCTATAAATTGCAATAAAATAAGTGACACATCTTATCTACTTCTGCTACGTCACATTACCTCGTACCTAAACATTTCATGTTAAAATAATTGTATCTTTAGTAAATCTTGCCATTCATCACAATGCATCTTTTATGCTGAGATAAACACCTCCATAACCTTCCTCTTATATTGATTTTTTTTTAAATCTCCAATTACAATCATTTCGTGGTAATGGCATGCCTTTTGTATTTTTTTTTTATGAGCAAACCCATCTAATCTCTTGCCTTGCTCCTAATTTTCACTATTCCTGAAGCAAGACATAATAAGAAATTACTTGGCACACACAATCTCTCCAGCAAATAATCAAAAATACATGATGAGCCCCCACAAGCTAGTAGATCAATTTTCATCATAAAGTACTCTAAGAGCATTAATTTACACCTTGGCAAACTCTGAGTGAACTTAATGATCTGTTTTCAGCAGTGATCAGTGTAAATGTGGTCATTAGGGGAGTTCAGGCGGTACACGTAGTGCATCAGCTGTAATAGAGCGCCACATTGGAGAGTTGCCTGTATCCAGAGATGGTTTTGGCTTTTTGGCACGTTGATTAAAATAAAAGCTCATGAGGACAGAATAATAGGATGAGGTCCGAAATGTTTGGCTGCATAAACAAGTATTCTCCAGTTGTTAGCAAATTGAGTCCATTAGCGCCAATTACAGTCCGTGGGATGTCTTTGTACGTGATGGTGTTTTGACAGCAACAAATAGCACAGGCCTACTTTCCATGATCAATACCATATGAGGTGTCCTCTCGCTCCGGTTTCACGTGGCGTTTTAGAAATAAGACTGATAATTATGCTTACTATTAACCAATTAGTCCCCCGAATACTATTGTTACAGTAAGTGCACGTCATCAATGCATTGTTCTGCATAATAAAAGTTACTGTTACTGACAAGAATGAGTCATGATTCCAGAAGCAAACATGACCTTCATGAAAAATTACTGTATTACATTTCTTCCATGGTGAGCAAAGAGACTCGTTACACGGTATACAAGTGGATTAAGTATTGTCTTTCACTCTCTTTGTATTAATGCACAAAAAATATGATACATATAACCACCAAAACAACGTACATGGAAATTGATTCTAATTGCCTACTTGACACACAAAAAAATATAACCAGAGAAATCAGATAAATCAGCAATGTGTATTTAAAAAAATAAAAAAATCTTTTCCAGACATGAGTCAACTGCTAGACAGAAGGCAGAGGATGCCTAGAGTCTCCCTGAAGATTACATCTGAACAGCATCCAAATGAATATTGATGATGTACTCTTAACCTCCTTCTGCCACTCTCTCGTCACCCAGCGGAAGCTAATCTGGCATTAAAGGAGCGCAAGGAAGCTGAAACGAATTAACATTACTGATCGGCACCACCACGGGGGTCTCTGGAAGAAAAGCTGTCATGGTTTTGGAAAAGGTTTAAGAACATTTGATTTAGGAAAATTTTAAAGAAGTTTGATTTAGATGCTGGAGGAAGTCAGTGTTTATTTAAATAATATTTGGTGTGAAGACAGTTAATGCATGTTTGCATTAAAGGAAGTAAAATTGTGCTTGGATTAGGGATGTTACAAGGTGGTGGTAAGGAACTGGTTAAATGTTTTTTGAAGTAAATGAAAGAATATTTAAAAAACAACAACAACAACAACAACAATAATAATAATAATAATTAATACATATAATAATACTTTAAAGTTGGCATGTCTGTATGTTGTAAATATTTGCAAAAAAATCATTTGGAGGGATGTAAGATGAGTATTAGAACACATTAAGATGTTTTTTGGAATTTTTGTGTGTCTGTTTGTTTGTGCACGCATAATATAAAAACTGCTAAACAGATTATAATGGGGTTTTCACGGATGTATTTGATCGATCTTAAGGTAACATATACAGTAGGGTTTGTTTCATCGGAATCGACTTACGGGGGAAGAAGATAATAAAATTACTAATAATGTTTGATTTACATAGGCGTATTTCTGGTCACCCAAGGTTGCATAAGATGTGCTAATTTGATTTTTATGGAAATCGCCCTTACATCATCAACCTTGAAAAAAATCATTAGTTCATCACAAAATTTAACAGATGGTGCCGTATGTTTGTAATCCATTCTTATGAGCGTGCAGTTGAAATCTACTTAATAAACGCAATCTCACACCTTCATTCCGCAGATTCACTGTAACAAGTAAAAATTTTAGCTCATTCCAAAATTGAACAGATGGCGCTGTACATTTATTAATACACACTTATGAGTGTGCAATTAAATTCCACGCAAACAAAGTTGCAGGCACTTCTAGTAATAATAATCAGATTCTACCCATGGAAAAAAGGTGTCCTTCCAAGTGATTTGAAGAAAAGTTAAATGAAATTTTACTAGGGAAAATAAGTGAGATTTGAGTTTGGATGAAACAATACATGTCTGGATTTATAGGAGGTTAAATATTACTTGGCTGTATGGAAACATTTAGCTTAAGAAGAAATGTAAAAATGAAAAGGTCTTGATGGACGTTGAGTTGTGATTGGTTTGGGGGAAATTAGAGGTGTTTAGTATGGATGAAATCAGGAGGTGTTTGGTTTGGGTGAAGTTAAACTGCTTCAGATTTGGGGGAAGTTTAAGGGTGTTTGGTTTAGAGGAATCTAAAGTGTGTGTGGTTTGGAGAACGTTAATGGGTATGGAGAAGATAAACAATATGGTGTTTAAAGGATGTTACATTTCAAATAGTATTTGAAATGTTTAGTAAGGATGACATTAAAAGGTGTTTTATTTGAATGAAATTACATGGTATTAGGTCCAGAAAAGGTTTTAAAGTGTTTGATGTTGGGGGAAGTTAAAGGGGTCATACAGGCCTACATGCACTTTTTTAAGCTGTTTGGACTGAACTGTGTGTTAGGAGAGTGCGTACACAACCACTCTACGATAATAAAGAGCTGTGCCCAGTGGTTTTCTTTTCATTTATTAAAATAACATGCCCCTTCTGAAATCAGGCCAATCTTAAATGCCTGTCACTGTGACGCCACACAAAAAGAGGCCGCTCCTACTATAGTTGATTGACACTGGTGTTTTAGCAAAGACCCGCCCCGAGTGAGAAGAAGCTGTCGGCCATTGTTTTACGCCGCTGGAGCAAAATGTCGCCTAAGCGAGTGTGTTGTACAGTTGTTGGGTGTAATAGCGAACACAGCAGTCTTCATTCACTACCGACATCTGAGCCGCTGAGGACGCAGTGGCTGAATTTTGTTTTTGAAGCTAACGTCCCGCCGATCTACCTAAATGCGTTCATGTTTGCGCTAATCATTTTTCACCAGACTGCTTTATAAACGTGGGTCAATATAAAGAAGGTTTTGCTAGGAAGCTGCTCCTGAAAAATGGATCTGTACTAACGCTTCATCTTCACCAGGCTCAGTGAGTGTAATTCCTTTTTCTATGAATCTTTGCAGATCGCCTTTTCTAATAATCACGATAAATGCGGAGTGTAAGTTAACTTATACTCTAATAGAACATGGTTATGGCTTCTTCTCTATGTACATCCGTCTCTATAAAATCCCTAATCGCCCGTTCATAATAAACAATACATTAAGGTGATTGTCTAGTTGCAAACTGTGTACGTAGTCGGAAAACTATATTATGCTTACCTTTGTTACGTTAGATGGTTTATAACGGTGTCTGTCGAAGATTAAGAAGTCATGTAAACACATTAGTAATAACATCGCGTCCGTATCTCTCTCAGTAAGCTTCTCCGCTTTTTCTTGTTGTTGCTCGTGGCAGTGTAACACCCGTTAATTCATGCCCATGCAGTGATGAGAAAGACAAATCGAGTCGATGCATGTCCATTCTTTTAATTTCTGCATTGTCAGGCGATATTACAAACTTCGGCGTAGGTTCCGTACTTAAATCAAACCAAAAACTACTTAAGAAAACAGGCTCAGGCTCTATATTCCAGCATTTTTCAGTTTGGACTGCATTACCCACAAAGCATTGCTCGCACTGCGTTGTGGGCAATGCTTTGTGGGTAATGCAGTCCAAAGCATTGCCCGCACTGGACTACACTCCCGTGGCTATACCCCATGTGTGTTGTAAAGACACGCCCCACAGAACTGGGGGGCGGGCTCAGCAGAGATTATAAGCATTTAAAGGAGCATGTACTGAAACAGGTTGCTGAGAACAGAGCTAGTTTTTACCAGGTAAAAGTAGTGTTTTTTTTCTCCATTGAGAATTTTTAATTAAATATATTACAAACTTTTTATTAGGACCCTAAAGATCATATTAACATTTAATGAAAAATGTGTCTGGATGACCTCTTTAAAGGGGGTTTGGCTTGGAGAAGGATAAAGGGTGGTTTGTTGTGCAAGAAGTTAAAGGACAATTGGTTTAGGTTAATTGGCGTTCCCAAATTGCCCGTAGTGTGTGAATGAGTGTGAGTATGTGTGTGCCCTATGATGGATTGGCACTCCATTCAGGCTGTACCCCGCCTCGTGCCCTAGGTCTCCTGGGATAGACTTCAGGCCGCCCGCAACCCTGAATACAGGATAAAGCGGTATTGACGAAGAGTAGGAGTAAGTAAAGGAACTTTGCTGTAGAAGAAGCTAAAGGGTACCTGGAAATTAAAGGCTGTTTAGTATGGAGGAAATGAAATGGTGTTTTGTTTCTAAAAAGAATATTTCACATTGGCCGGCACGGTGGCTTAGTGGTTAGCACTGTCTCCTTGCACCTCTAATTTTGGGGGTCGATTCATGCCTCGGGTCTGTGTGCATGGAGGTTGCATGTTCCCCCTGTGCTTTATGGGTTTCCTCTGTGTACTCTGGTTTCCTCTCACAGTCCAAAGACATGCAGATTAGATTAATGGGCATTCCCAAATTGCCTGTAGTGTGTCAATAAGTGTGAGTGTGTTTATGTCCTGTGATGGATTGGCACTCCATTCAGGCTGTACCCCGCCTCGTGCCCTAGGTCTCCTGGAATAGGCTCCGGGCCATCCGCGACCCTAAATACAGAAAAAGCGGTATAGATAATGAGTAGGTGAGAATGAATGTTTGCTTTGATGTAGAAAGTCAAAGTTCTAGGGTTGTGGAAGACAATAAAAGATGTTAGATCTTACATGAAATTAATATGGTATTTGGTTAAATTGTTTTTTTAAGAATTTTTATTTTAAAGGAAATTATGTTACTACATTCTGGCCCAAGAACTTACTTTTGAAATACATTTATATTAGTCTGAAACTAGATTGCACATCTTAGATCTGTGAGTCAAGCATGCTTCCTTTCACCACAGTCTACATCTTGCTCGAAAGTCAAGGTACAATTCAAGCCTATTTTTAATGACAAAGCTTATTGACACTGCTCAGCATCTTACTGTAGGTCATGCTGTTACTGTAGTTCAAGATACTGAAGAATACTAAAAAAACATGTACTTGTACTTGACCTGAAAATATGGCATTGATGCATTCTTAGCCTTCACCGAGCGCTTATCTTACGCCATTAGCCCTGAGTTTGGACTATTTAAGCAACTCATGTGTATTAGCTCAGTGCAACTCTCCTATCTAACATGTAAAATCCCAAGCCATGATTATTCCTGATTGCCTCATTGTGTACTTGCTGTGTTTGTTGATTTACAGATTGCATTATACTTTCGACATGTTTACGTTATTGACTGTATTTCTGACCATTCCCTAAATTTTGACATTGACAGTGGACAACGTTCGCCGAGATTCTTTATTAAAGATGTCATTGTGCGTGTACCCTAACTTCTGCATGTTACAGGTGCACAATATATCACTGCACGTTTAGTCCATACACCTACTGTATATAGGTAACCTCTGAAATGAAAACATAATGAAACATTCTTTATCTCACACGTGATTATAAGTGTATAAAGATAAACACAAAGCAGGAATTTTTCAATGTCATAGCGCACCATCATTCTCAGCTGGCCCTCCATGGCCATGTGGGAAGATGTGATGAAAAAAGGAACAGAGTAATTGATATTCCTCAGAGAAACTACATGGTGCTGCCAAGAGTGGTGGAAAAAAAAAAGAAGGAAAGAAAAAAAGAAAAGCCTGAAATGGATTACTCAACGTCAGTAATGGCCATAAACATATAAATCACCCAGGGCTGTTGCCGAAGTCAAGGAAAACAACTGCAAAGCCTGGGAGGAGAAAAGTACAGAAGAAAGAGTCTAACAGCAGAGCTGATGTTTGGATGCACGCAACTGATGGAAGCAGGACTGGGAAATTAGCATCTATTATTAAAGGAACCATCCATCCTGCACCAGTGCAGCATACATTAACCTTCTGCAGCCTCAGACTGAGACACTCATTAAAAGGCATTTCTATGACAATCCACGAAGAACTGCGAAGTCACCCTGGTAAGGGTCATGGCAAAGGGGCCAGACTAGTCATGTTCTCAAATTTTGAGGTGACCGCCTTGTTTCAGAATCATCTCATCGTCTGGCTAATGGTTCTGGAGCTGATTAATTTATCAAAGGTCCCATTCCAATGAAGAATGGCACTCAAACAGGAAGATTACAGGATATTTTGACAATCAATCTAAAAGCCCATTCATCTCAGTCTAATTGCAATTGTGTTAAGCTGGGCTACAGTGACGTGCCAGCTGCTAATGGGTTTGGCTCTGAGAAAGAGAGAGAGACTTGAGTCACTTCAATAACTGGCACCTAAAGAGCTCATTCCTAACAACATTAACGAGAAACGATGCGAAATGCATGTCAATTTAGAATGAATGGCAATGACGTTCGGTTAGCGTCCATCTTGCACAATTATTATTATTTTTTTTTATGACTAACGTGTGGATGTAGCTAATGACGACAAATTAATTACAGGCAGGACTCATTTATTTAAAAGGCAAATTTTAATCAGCAATTTGATGCCTGCGTGGATAATTTGAAGCATGTTTACTTGTTATTATAAAACTGTCTTGGTAGCTACAGTACCTTTGTAGTCTCTCGAAACCCTAATCCCTTGAAACTATGAACGTTACCATCTTTTTTTTTTCCAAATTTTTTTTTTCCGGCTTTGACTATCGACTGATATCTAATGATGACATCCTCGCGGAAATCTACTGTTGCTATGTTAAAGCCCTGATGCAACAAGTAAGAAATGAAGACTTCAGGGCATGCTGTTGTACCAAAATAATCCACAGTGGGGTGTGGGATGGAGCAACGTTACTGTTAGCAAATTCAATTATTTATTTCACTCGCTCTCTCACTTACTCACTCACTCACTCACTCATCAACTATACCACTTTATCCTGTATTTAGGGTCGCGGGGGCCTGGAGCCTATCCTAGAAGACTTAGAGCATGCGGCCGGTGCCAATCTATCGCAGGGAACACACAGTCACACACTACGGGCAATTTGGGAGTTTAGCCTAATCTGCATATCTTTGCACTGTGGGAGGAAACCGGAGTACCCAGAGGAAACCCACCAAGCACGGGGAGAACATGCAAATTCGGACATGCGGTCACGGGAATATGCTGATCCTTACAGCCGCTCACTGATCAGAGCAGACACAGGGAGATGAGTAACTGTACCGGGAAAAGCAAGACCTCGCGCTTACAGGACAGTCCTGGCGACATTTGGACAGTTGCTAAGGTTTGTCCAAAAGTCGCTAGATTTGTCGCTAGGCACTTTTTTGAAAAAAGTCGTCAAGGGGGTCTGAAAAGTTGCTAAATCTAAGTTGGCAACACTGGAAACGGTCAAGAATTAGTGGTTACTCTTGAAAAAAAAAAAGTCCTATAAAAATCGCACAACTGATCCAAGTCTTGAGTGTTTGCACCAATTTTAAAAACCACCATGCAACTTGCACCCTGGGAAATACTTTTGACTTTCGATTGTGCAGAATAACAAAACACTGTTATGAAAGTAAAAACTACCTTTTATTTCTCTATGTAACCCCCTTCTACACTAACTAATACACTTATCCCATCATTCCATTAGTGTTCGGATTTCGCCTTGCTTTCTGCTTGGACTGCCTGCTTCATGTCTGAAATGCTCTCCTCGATAAACTCCTTTAATGGGGATGAGGAAATCACTCCTGCAGTAGCTGAGTTCTTGTAATGTCCAAAGTTGTGGTGTTGGGGGATGATTGCGTGTGCTGTTCCCACAGACAGATGCGTCTTTTCTGCAGGTTGGCGACAACTTTTCAGTCGATGTTATAGGGTCATGTGTTTCACTGGCTAAATGTCAACCATCTCAATCTCGGCTTCACAGATATTCATATAAAACATCTGCACCGGTCTCATCACCGTACTGTGCTTGAAGTCTTCGTTCTATCACTCAGTTTTACATCTTTATTCACAAGAAATTTTAATAACAGCTGCATCAGTCATACTTGTCATCAATACTAATGCCCCTCCACTTCGAGTGACGCTTCAGATTATTATCCCAGCTAAGAGTTATGTCTAAAATACTGGGCACAGGAAAAATAAGCAGTTGCACTCAAGCAACTTAAGGAAGAACATTTCGCTTCTCCATCTGTCTTAAGTTCAACACCCAGCTCGGAGTCAATTTTACAAAGCTACATTTTTCAATCATATTTTCACTTACGGTCTCTCTCTCTCCATTATTTTCTCTCTCTCCCTCTCTATCTATCTATCTTAGGGGAACAGGCTCACTTGGGACATGAGTGCTTTGACTGATGGAAGGCTCTTTAATTTTACCTCAACAAGCAGAATGCCTCACTGATTACATTGCCCCGGTGTGTGTGTGTGTCTGTGTGTGTGCGTTTGGATGTATGCGTGTGTGTGTGTCTCACAGTTGTTGTGTATAATAGAAAGGCCCCTGTGGCTAAATTGTCTCATTAGCTAAGTCAGTGTTATTACACCTGCCCCTATACATCTCTATTCGCCTCACAGGTGTTCCCAGGCTTGGGACAACAACCCTACAGCTGTCACACATTAGAAAAGCAGAAATACACAGACATATATGCATGCATATATAGAAAGGTATAGTCAAATGTAAACAAGTACAGATACTGTTTGTCATAAAGAATTTACAGATAATGTGTTCTAAAGCCTACAATCACAGAGATGAAAATAATACAGTGGTTTCCCCCTGAAAGCTTGCCAGGAAGGGTTATTGGTTAAGACAAAGCACATGTGATGTAATCTTATAAGATGACAAAAAAGAAAAGAAAAAAATCATGATTATGTTATGCAATGTTAGACATCATGCTTACACATCAGGGTCAACCTGTATGGTATAAAAATACAGAAGGGTAAAAAGATGATGTGTGGGTATGACAATGTGCTACCTAACAGCTTACAATAACATTCTGCACTGCATTCTATATATTTTTTTATATTTCTATAATTTATTTTGTAACTTTTATAATTTTATCCTCCTACTGAAATGTATTATTTCATAATTTTTTTAATTAGAAATTTTTCCTTTAGTTCTTATTTTCTATTCGAATGCAATTTTTATTCCCTTTAAAGGAATTCTTTCTATTTCATGTTTCTTTTAGGTCACAATCATATAAGCATTTCACTGCATATCAGAACTGTGTATGATTGTGTATGCGACAAATTAGAATTTGAATGCCAATTTTACTAGAATGCAGAGGTTTTAAGCCAGAGTGTCTGAAAAATCCTAATGTGACGCCTAATGTGAAGTATTGATGCTAAAGACGCCTCTTGGGTTACCTATCCTAACCTTCAGCATGCAGTAGCTTATATCGCAACTTTGTCGACTGAGCTTAATAACATCCACAGGTACGTAGCAGCGCATCAGGTTATCTAACTGTCAGATCTGGCTAATTAATTCATTCAGTTGTTTTGAATACATGCTTTATCCCGGTCAGGGGTGTAATGAATCCTGATCCTATCTGTCCTATCTAGAACGATTAATGTCACAACAAGTCGTTAAGCTATGACTGTACATGATTATAGGAGCACTTTATGCACACCCTGTATTCAATTAATTATTGACTTGTCCATCAGCCAATCAGCACATTGCATACAAAAGATACAAAAATTGTTCTAATCTAATGTTAAAATAGGGAAAACCTTCAAAATCTCCATGAATTTGACGGTACCATAATTGTTAATGTTGATTTTCTGCTCATCGCTGATTAATAAGTACTTATTTGAATTACTGTTGACTTACTGTCAGGTCACATTATAAACTAATGAGTTTTTGTCACTATTTACTAGAGTCTACGATTGATTTAAATCAAACTTTATATAATGTCTCAGGCGATGGAAAATTCTGTCAATAAAAACACTATGGCTAAGATAATAGCCAACAATAAAAGTAAGCATATTTTAATCATTTGTGAAGGTCCATGCAACTAAGTTTGCATTTAAAGGCTTCCCTGACTGCAGAACTTCTGTCTTTAGCTTCAGTTTGTCAGAACCCTTAACGGTCCAATGCCCCTTTAGGAACCTTTTAAAGACTGTAGATTGCAGAATTGGATCTTAAGGATTCAGTACAGTGCATCACTTAGCTTTGATGATTCTATTGCTAGCATCAAGTGTTAGAAAGGGACAAAGAGATGTTAGTGAAATAATAAAAAAGGGAATGCGATAAAATATTAAGGAAAAAAGCAACTAAGGGAAGTGCACAAAAAAAAAATCTACAAAAGAGACGGAGAAAATAGCAGCATGATCGTAAAAATTAGTTTACAAACTTGACATCCATATATAAAGTCTTTTTAAAGAAAAAAAAAATCCAAACACCTTTCTCCGAACAGCTCTATACTGTGGATTGTTCTGCTTGGTAACAGTTATGTGTTGATCACAATCATCAGTAGAAAGTGTCAGGTTTCCCTTGGGATCCATTTAACTTACCGTGCAATGCGCTCGATTTCATTAACACCTCACTGTTTGTTGCCCTCTGGCTTGCAAGCAATAAATGAGAAGCATGAATAATGAATGTGCATGGGATATTCTTTGATTGAAAGGCAGAAGTGTGCATTTTGTTGTCAGTATATCTGACATTACCCTGTTTAGGGGGTTTGGGGGGAGGGGGGTGGTCTTTGAAATGTATGCTTTATAATGACAAACTTTGTGGAAATGTGCACCGTTAACTAGAGGAGGTAAAATCTTGATTTGTATTTTACGACTGAAGTTGCCTGGGGGGTGACTCAAGCCCAGTTTAATTGTAGAAAAATTCAAACAGGATGTCATTCCTGCTATGCTAAGAACGGTGAAAGAGCATCACGAGGAGGTGGTTGCATTTTACAATTGATAATCAGACTAGAGAAAAAGAAGAAGAAGAAGAAGAAAGCTTGGCGTGGGATTACAAAGACTGGGGCGATCAGCGTCAGTGCCAGCAATAAGACCTGAGTGCCACATGGATGGTGTATTGAGACCAATTAAATAACAGGCAGATGTCTCTGTAGAGCTCAAACTAAGTTGTCTTTTGGCAAAGTGCTAAGGCCTGCAAGTTTGTAAGCAAGAAAGGAAGAGAGAAAAGGAGGGAGTAAGAGAAATAGAGATGGAGAGGCATTTCTCACTGCCACATTTTTTTTTTCAGAGGGGATTTCATATTCGTATAGAAAGCTGAAGCTGATCCAGTAAATGCCCTTGGTAGCAAAAGCTGGAGACTGATAGTATCATATGGGCAGAACAAAAAAAAAAGAGAGAGGGAGGGAGATGTCAAAATACACAGTAATACACAGTATGTGTGTGCAAGAAAGAGAGAGGGAAAGAAAGAGACAGAGACACAGACAGAGACAAGGACAGAAAGTGGGGAAAGCACAAGACCAAATCAGAGCTGGAATGAAAGTGTTAGTTAATACAGTAGGCTAATGAGGTTAGATGTTTTTGTGTGTGTGTGTTGCTTCTATGGACATGTGCTTCATCCTCATATCATCACTGGTTGTTTTCCGAAGTCATAACTTTCATCAGTTTTCAGTTCTTTTTATGACCAATCTGTACATTTAAGCAATCGTCATCTGCCTCTATCTAGCTCTATCCTCTACATCCTTTTCTCTCACACTAACTAACTTCATGTCAACTCTCACTGCGTCCATAAATCTTCCTCTTGACTTCCCGTCTGGTAGTTCCAACCTCAGCATCCTACTACTACTACTGCTATTCATAATCCCTCTTCTAAACATGTCCAAACCAATCAAACCTCAATCTGGCCTTTTTGACTGTATCTCCAAAACATCTAACAAGGGTTGTCCCTCTGATGGACTCATTCTTCATCCTATCTACCCTCCCAAAGAGAACCTCAACTCTGCTACATCCAACTCTGCCTCCCGTCTTTTCTTCAGTGCAACTACTGCATCTTATGTCACTGTCAAATGCTCACCTAGATTACTCTGGTGCCAAAGTAATGCTCAACGTTTTCCACAATTCCCACACTTAAGTAAAAGTAGAGATACACCAGGTTAAAATGGTACTGTAGTCAAGTAAAAGTAGAAGTCCCTTATTTATCATGTACAAGTAAAAAAAACAAAAATAACTCACCTTCAGGTTTACTTTAGTTTCAAATCTAATGAGCTTGTATTAGCTCACTGTAGCCTTTAGAAATCACTTGACTTAACTTCAAAATCCCTACACCACTGTGGTTATGTAATGCAATGCCATGCAGAAATGTATTGAAGTAAAGAGTACATATATTTGCTGTAGAATGTAGTCGGGTAAAAGTAAAAACATTCTGTAATAAAATTACCCAGATAAAGTACAGATATGTGAGATACGAATTTATGTACAATAAGCAAATAAATGTACTTGCTTAGCGATTTTAATGCTTTACCATTGTGCTCTTTTTTTACAGTCTGCTTTTCCAGTTTCTTGATTTTTATACTTGGAACCCATTCCATACATTCTTGATTTAAATTCTTAAAATATTGCGGTAGACAGAATCCTCCGTACTCAAGAGGGTGTCTAGTATAATACAAATTGGCTCTTAAGATCATCACTTGTACCAGTGAGAAAATAGGTCTCATTCACATTCACAATTATGTTCTTCTAACTTTGTGGTAACCGTTTGGTGAAGCTGGACATACAGTACAGTACAGGTGTGATGGACGGGTTTCCACACTTTCGGCCATATAGCATATGGGATTAGTTTAAGAAATTGTAAAGAGTTGTAAAGATGCATATTTTTTCCACAATATACAGTACAGGATTAGCTAGCTCACCTCACAAAGCCCCTGCAATGCCATCAGGACCCTCAGGTTTGCTTATCCTGTTTGGGAAGTTCTAGCTCATCTTGTGGCCTCTTATTGATCGTGTTTGCTAATGCACTCTTGAGGGTGTTTAGATTTAATGTGCCATATCATGAATGCTATTGGCTGGTTCGGACATCAATAAAGCCTTGCTCAATAACTTCTGCTCGAAAAGAAAATTTGTCAACATGCGATGTCAAATATCTGCTCTTAGACCATTTTATCAGCACTTAAAATATATGGAAATGTCTTTGCTATTATCTTTTTACATTCTAAAATTTTGTTGACGGAGCTCAGGAAATGCCACGTTCCAGCTCTACAATTACGACTTTCTTTAAAAGCTTTTGGAGTTTCTGTTACTTTGTGGGTCAAACTAGGAAGCAAACCAAATTAAAGAAACTCTGATCCTCCGTAAAAGCCTCATGATGTCCCAGGCTGGTGGAGCGTTCGAATCACTATGATGTGGAGTGTGAAAGTAGCTTAAGTCCTAGTCCCCAACAACACCGACATATCTGTTTGTTGCAGGACAGAGGAATTCATTATCTGTTACAGGCTGTTGTACTTTGTGAGCGCCGCTTCGGCAATTATTTGCTAAGGCAACCATGCGGAAATGTTATGCTTCCTAAAAGCTAATCACTGAACGATGATGAGGCTGAAGGAATGCACCTCCAGAAGTGTTTTTTCCTAGTTCAGGTCCAATCCAATAAAATGTATTGCTGTAAAGACTTTCAATTTATCCAGAGTGCAAATCATTATTTGCAGGGGTGGCACCTTGGATGGGGTGCCAACCTATCGCCGGGCGCAAGCCTACACACCCAATCACAAACACTTTGGAAATGGAAATCCATCTACACGGCATGCCTTTGGACTATGGGAGGAAACCAGAGTACCCGGAGGAAACCCACTAGGCACAAAGAGAAAATGCCACTCACATTTTCCACACATACACAAACAGAGCGGAGGTGAGATTTGAAACTCCAGTCCCAAAGGTGATGATGCAAAGCCCAAAGCTGCTGTGCCAAGTGTCTTAAAAATGTTACTGCATTAATTCTTGGTACTACAGTGCAGGGACACATGTTTCACAAAAATTCTACTAAATCTGTATTCTGTGTCATTGTTCCAGTGAACTCTCTCTTTCTCTCTAGGGCATTGATTGTTTTTCTCAAGTCATAAAACCACCTAAGCTGGTAACCGATGCAGCCGTATTCCAGACAGGATGTAATATTTGGTCATTTCCTCCCCCCTCTTCTGATAGAAAGAAAAATGTTAGTGCACTGATAAGTACTGTAGACTGTGCTGCAAACTTCCCCACTATATAGATTCAAATAAAGACAAAAAACAAATTAGTGATTTTTAAAAAAAATGTAATTCGTTATTCAGACAATTGATGTAATCCGTGAGCCATTCCCAATCCGTTAGTGTGTGTGTGTGTGTGTGAATGTCGTCCTACAAGCCCCGCCCCTAATAACACGCTAATGGAGATTAAGTCACTGGGATCAACTTCTAGAAGGCATTTAAGGAGCTGCATGTTTCGGAACTTCCACATGGCCTCATTTTTTAGAACTTAAGATTGTCCCTTGGGCCTTGACTGCTGCACATTCACTGTTCCATCCATCCATCTAGGAACTTCTGTAGTCCAACGAGGGAC
This sequence comes from Clarias gariepinus, assembly GCF_024256425.1. Classification (NCBI taxonomy): domain Eukaryota; kingdom Metazoa; phylum Chordata; class Actinopteri; order Siluriformes; family Clariidae; genus Clarias; species Clarias gariepinus. The sequence continues at coordinate 11,973,341 of NC_071122.1, forward strand.
TGTGGAGGCCTATGGTGACCATTGTATTTATTCACATTTGTATAAACATGGTAGGACCACCATTCAACATTTGCACGCACACTCACACACTACGGGCAATTTGGAAACGGCAAGTAGGCTAACCTGCATGTTTCTGGACAGCAGGAGGAAACCTGAGAACCCAGAGGAAACCCACCAAGCATGGAGAGATCATGCAAACTCCATGCACACAGACCGAATGCAGGAATCAAACCCAGGACCTGAAGTTGCAAGGCGACACAGTGCAAACCGCTAAGTCACATGCACTGTTAGGAGCGACAGTAATAAGGAGAGACGCATGTGATTGGATAGTGTCGCTACAACTGATGTAAGAGTGCACCCCTCCCCTCTGAGAGACGGCTACAAATGGATTCCAACTCGCGATTTCTGGGTGATAGAGCAAACAGGTTTCTGTTGCACCACTAAGGAACATGTGCATGCAGAATCAGAACAGAACCAGTTATCTCCAAGGCTGATCAGCTGATCACCAGTCATGGCCAATTAAGCTGAAAACCGTCCGATTTCAGTCACGGTGCAGATTTCTAGATTTCTTAGAAAACGTCTCCGCGTTTATCAGCTGTTAAACCAGCCGAGTTGACCGAGCATTAAAACTCAAGTGTGTCCTTCCACCTCGAGCGGACTCTTCATGTTTCAATCTAACGACCCTGTCAGAACCCAGGGCACGCACAAAGGCTTCAAGAACCAGTTCTTAATTTCATTAGCACTATCTAAAATTAGTATTTAAATGATGGCACTAAAGGAACTTAAAAACATCTCGGGACATGAACTGACAGGGATAAAGAGACACAGCTTTTATCCCATTTTGGAACCAGAGCGGCTTTTGTACAGCGCTCACGTATAGTGTAAAGACAAAGTCAAACGTATTTCTGTGAATTCATACATGTTCACTAGATTGGAGAAGGACTCTATGGAAGTCAATCAAAATGGATTGAATGGAGACACAAAGGGACAATTTTGATTGTTATGATGTCCAGGTCTTTGCCATTGTCCAAGAAAAGCCATAGAGAACATGCTGACGGGAAAAAAATAAAACATCAGCACATTATTAACTTCTGTTCTGCTTGGTTTTTCCAATCTTTATCCACGACTACTGCACATGTTCTCTGCCTCCTTTATGACAAAAGGCGGGCGAGAGAAAAGCATGGAGAAACACATGGAGTGAGACCGAGAGACAGAAACAGACAAATGAGCATACAGAAACTAAAAGGGAGGTGCATGAAGAAGGGAATGGGAACGCAAGAGTGAAATTGGGATTAAGCTAAAAGAGTTACAGACAAAACAGACATGGAGCGTAAGACATGGAGAGAGAGAAAAACTAGAAAACTAGATTAGAGACAGAGAAAATGAAATAGAAAGAATGAGAGATAGGGCAATATTGCAAGACAAAATGAGAGAAATTTTAAGAGAGAGTTTGTAAAAGGGAGAGATACAAAAAGACTAAAATAAAAAAAATTAAAGAGTAGAATAAAGCGAGTTGAACAGGAGTAAGAAATTAAAGGAAAGTGAATGAAGGTGAGTAAATTTTTAAAAAGGAAGAGAAAAAGTGTCAGAGACAAAATAAGATGGGAAAGACAGAGTGAAGAGAAAGGTGTCGGAGAAAGAGAAAGCAAATAGAGACAAAGTGAGTGAGCACGGGGAAACAAAAAAACAGCACAAGAAAAATGGCGATGAAGAGCGAGTGAAAAAATTATAAGAGAGTAATAAAATAGAGAAAGGAAGAGAGATAAATCAAAGAGAGAGAGGAGAAAGAGAGGGGAAAAAATAACGACCAAAACTGTGAGAGAAAGAAAATCGTAAAAGATGAGACACAAATGTAATGTGAATTATAAACAGATAAAGAAAAGAGAGGGGGAGTGAGAGATAAATAATAAAATGAAAGCGTGAGACGGAGAGTAGAGAGAATGAGACAGAAAGATAAAGAGGAATGAAAGAGGTCAATACTGTATATAGAAAATAAACTAAGAACAGAAAGGGGGAAAAGAGAAAGAAAAGATGGTTAAAAAAAAAAAGACAATACCCAGATCCAGATAGTGACAAAGTGAGAAAGGGTGAGAGAGAGAGAGAACACAGAAGGAAGAGTGGGCGAGGAAGATGAAGAGGGAGATATAAATAGAGACAGAGACTAAAAAGGATAAAATAAAGGTAACAGGAGGGAAGGAAAAAAATGGAAGAAAGAAATAGAGGTAAAGCGATTAGAAATGAGACAAAGGGTGAGTGACGAAGAAACTGAAAGCAATATACTAGAAAAAGAAAGAAAAAGAGTTGAGAGAAGATGAAGAGAAGGTGCATACAAAAGACAAAAGAAAGAGAGAGAATGAGTAAAAATATATTAAAAAACAAGTAAAGGACGCGGAAGATAAAGTCGGCAAGAGAGAAATGGAGTCAAGACAGCAGGAAAGGAACGAGAGAGTAAAGGATGAGATGGAAGGCCAGAGAGAAGCAATGAGACTGAAAGAGAGATGATGAAATGGAAAGGACCGAGGAAGAGGATGAGATCATGACGGAAAAAAAACCCCAAAATATCAAGATTTTAAAAAAGAGGGACAACGATTGATGGGGGAGAGGAAGAGAGAGACAAAAAGACAAATGCCATCAGGTCAGCACTGTGCAGCCTTGGGATGGGAGTCCAGCAGACGGAGCTCATTAAAAAGCAACTGACTTTTCCTAACGCACGAGGACGATGCGGGGAGAAACGTGGCTCGCGGCGCTTTTCAAAGCCATAAATAACAGAGGGGACGAACGAAAAACACCACAAAAGACGCCCGGAGGTGGAGAAGAAGAGAGGAGAAAATGGAAAATGCAGCATTAAAGTACCAAGCCAACATAATTGGGTTTGCCATTTTGTGCGTGTGTGTGTGTGTGTGTGTGTGTGCATGTGTGTGTGTGTGTGTGCGTGTGTGTGTGTGTGTGTGTGTGTGTGTGTGTGTCTGGGTCCATGTATTTATGGGTTCTGCAGGATGCTGACTCGAGGGCACAGGGGAATGGGGCTGGTGTTGATGGATTCTACTCGCACCTGGTTCCATTAGATTCGATAGAAGGAACGATCACAGAGCTCGGGTGATGCACACGCCCACAGGTTCACTCGCCCCGTCAACACGTCTACAGAGATTTTTAAAAAACATAATTTTGTCTTGTGATTTTGTACAATGGCTCATTACGTGTAATGCCATATTAACACATATGGTTTTAAGCAATTATGTAACAACAACAACAGCAACACCAAGAGTCAGTTGTTATTTTAAGACACCAGGGCCAGATGTTCTGGAATACTTCTTGTATTGTCTAGTTAATTCCCAAAACACATCAAGCACCATGATGAAACTGGCTCTTTATGAGGACCATCCCAGGAAAGCAAGACCAAAACTTACCTCTGCTGCAGAGGAGAAGTTCATTCAGAGTCTCCAGCCTTAAAATACTGTACAACCGATTAACAAACAGCCCCTCGGATTAGAGCCGTTATGAAAGCTGGCACGCTGTTCAACGGAGATTATCGCATATTTTGGATGGCTTCAAATTCAGGAAAGACCAGTGAATTAGAAGGGGTGTCCAAACCTTTAACTGGAAGTGTAGATATATATATATATATATAAAAAAACCTCCAACAAACCTGAAACATACCAACAAATTGAAGAACATGACAGCAATTTCAGAAACACCACAATGAAGCCAAAAAAACATGACAGCAACTTTAAAAAAAAACAACAGCAATTTCTTTAACATGACATCTAATTTATAGCCATGACAACATTGTTTAAAATATCCACAATATCAACTTCAGATCAAGAGCAAACGGCACATTTGGTCACGCGACAGCAGATTCAAAACCTAAAATCATTGCAAAGTCTTAAACACAAACGTCTAATTTGGAGACAATTTTTGAAATACGCTATCAAATTAAGAAGAAGAACCAATTCAATTTAGGCACATCTACATCTAGGCATTTGGCAGACGCTCTTATCCAGAGCGACTTACATTTTTATCTCATTACACATCTAAGGGTTAAGGGCCTTGTTTAAGGGCCCAACAGTGATAACTTGGTGGTTGTGGGATTTGAACCTGGGATCTTCCGAAACGTAGTCCAATGCCCTAACCACTGAGCTACCCCTGCCCATGACCCCGGCACATCACGGCGAATTCGGAAAAAATACAACAGCAAACTCAAAAAGACAAACTTCAGGAACATGACAGCAAAATCACAAACGCAACAACACGTTTTAAAAACATGACAACGATTTGGGAAATACAGGATCCACTTTGGAACCAGAACAAATTAGAAAATAAAACTTGAAACATTTGGGTGCAAAGTGGCAAATCGGACAGTAAAATCAGAACCACAACAACAAATACTTAAACTTGATAGCTAATCTGGAAATACCAGCTCCGAAACAAGAACCATTTAGCAAACGTATCGGAAAATCCGATGTGGTAATGTAAATACTCAAGTATCAATAAAAGTCCTCTATTTATAATTCTACTTGAGTAAAAGTACAAAAGTACACAGCTTTACCAAAATTAAGAGAGAGAGAGAGACTCTTAAAGTAGATGCTTAAGGAACTTTTACCTTTTTATTTTAAGAGTCTCTTACTCTCTCAATTCAAGTATGTGAGATCATCAGCAGGTGGCGATATTGCACTCACTCTCTCACTCATCGTCTAAACCGCTTTATCCTGCATTCAGAATCACAGGGGGCCCTGGAGCCTATCCCAGGAGACACAGAGCATGAGGCGGGGTACAACCTGGACAGGGTGCCAATCCATCTCAGGGCACACACACACTCTCTTAACACAGTACGGGTTATTTGGAAACGCCAATTAGCCAAATCTTCATGTTTTTGGACTGTGGGAGGAAACCCACCGAGCACAGGGAGAACATGCAAACTTCATGCACACAGAGACGGGAATCGAACCTGGACGGAAAATCAAACCCGGACCCTGGAGGTGCAAGGCGACAAGTGCTAACTACTACACCACCGTGCCGCCTGGCAATAATGCAGATTCATATAATACACACCACTCCGGTTATCAAATGCAATGCCATGCAAAAATGTGGGGAAGTTAAAAGCACGGGTTTTTGCTGTAGGATGTAGTAGAGTAAAAGTATAAAACATGAATAAAACATCAAACATTTACATAAGTCCAGTACGTTACCTTTCACATCTGTATCATTTAGCTTCGAGGTAGCCTTGAACACAAAGTCACAAAAACGTATATCTTTAGTATATACTAAAGATCACGGTCACCTTAATCCTATAAGTGTACTGTAAATGTGCACTTCAAGTTCGAGCTTTACGTGATATGAGCAAATAAAAGACCATGTTTTTTTTACCCACTTAGCAGATTAAAACTTGCACATTACTGCTGACGTGGTCCTACAGATGCAGTATTATTCCCTATACCAACATACAGGTACACGATTTGGACATTGTGTGAGCTCTGTATTACAGTACAGTTAATACATGAAGCAAGGCTCTTGGGGATACAGTAATCAACCAGCACTGACTAAATAGCGAAGCCATTCCATATAAAAGAGGCACAGAGCTGTGTTCAATAACAAGCAGCTCTGAAGCATTGGCTATGCCTGGTTATTTCCTCTCCCCATTTGGCGATGGGTCATGGATGGCCAAGGCTTATTTATGCATATGGGGAGTGAAGGCTGGCCTGTGTAGTTCGATCCAATAGAAGCGCTACTGTAGCTCAAATTGAGGAGACTTATTTGCAAGGTCTGCACATTATTAAATAATTAAAACCAATTAAACCAGTTATCTGGTGCAACTGTTTCCTGGGATCACATGATTGCTGGGGAAACAGTGTGTGTATTTAAGATTCAAAACTACTTGATTTGGTAATCAATTCCAATGAGACTGGCATGCTCTCACTAATAAGCGTTTGCACAGCTCAAAGGTCATTCTTCTTTCTCCTGGCCTGAAAGCTTCGAGAGAAAGAAAAAAAGAAATTCCATGGTTCTCAGGTTGAAGCTTGGCAACCAGTCAATGCTCGGGCTAAAGGTTAAGGGTGCTCCAGCTCGGCCTCTGCTCTATGACTTCACCATCGATTGTCACCCCGCTCTAAAAGGTAATTACAGAGCACGAGCCTTCCGCCACCTCCAGCTGTTTCTGTTCAGATCCAAACTGTTTGGAGACTTCCTATAGCACCATGTCGGAGAAAACACTAAATATAGGCAAGGAATAAAAAATAACACCAGCCTGGGATGTTTCGTTATCATCATTAACACTGAGCGCCGGGAGAGTCTGTTTTATTGCTCCACTGGGTTCATCTTTTTTTTTTTTTTAATGAGGAGATGATAAAAAGCGGTAGCAAAGAAGAGTGCAAAGATGTAAAAAAGTTGCTTTTATCTGGCGGTCAGTAAGCGGCTGGAAATGTGCTCATTATGAAAATTGCACCAATAATGAAGCAAGTGCACAACGCGTGATTATAACAGGGACAGTCAATTGCTGCCACAGCGCCAATTTACTGTCGTGTAATAACAAGCGGCACATCTCTAATCTCCAGAAATAGATTTGCATCCAAATTTGTTCCTTTCTTTTTTCCCCTAATTTACAGGAGATGCGGCTCACCACTAAGTCGCGAGAAAGTATTTGCTACTGAATCGGTAAGTAGCTTCTAAAAAGGCTGGTGACTGAATAGAGAAAATATGATTACCAAAATTCCCAATGTTTTGTCTTGGTCTTTTTTTCGCCACTCCTTCGATTGCTGTTTCATAGGGTTTTGAATAATCTGGGTGTGGGCCACAGTTTAAATAAAATATTGTTACAAACATAAAAAAGAGTACATTTGCAGTGATTAATTTGATATTAACATATGGCAAGACAGATATTAAAGGTGTTATCCTATCGAAGGTTTACTGTATGTATTATGTATCATTCATATGGTTTCATGTTTAAGTCTTGAGCATCCACCTGCAGGTTATTGGTTACCAAAATCAACTGAGAATACTTACAGTTCCTTTATTAAAAAATTAGTAAATTAAAGAAAAATTAATTTTCCGACTAAGTTGAAAACACTGAAGGAATACGATTTTAATCCTGAGTCCCTGAGCTTTGCTCAACATTAGTATGAGTTAGTTTGAAAATTATATTTAATTTAACTAATTGATGTAGGTACAGTACATCACTGACTTGATGACATTAGGATATGGTTATACAATGTTCAGCCTGAGCTGGAATCGATCACTGGTCACTACGTCAAGATCTCTGTGTGTTTCTCACTGAACTACTTTATACCGTATATACATATATACAATGCCGAAGGCATGCAAAATATGCAATAATCTTATTTAAACAGTTGATATTGAAATGTGTCTGCTACTTAAGTTGTGTTGATGAACTAAACTAACTTTTCCTCTGCAGCAGAGGTAGGTTTTGCTCTTGCTTTTGTGGGATGGTCTTCAGTTATTTGGAAACCAGTTTCGTCATGGTGCTTGATGGGTTTTGCAACCAACAATACTGTTCTTGCAAGAACTACTGTACTCGAGAACACCTGATCTTTGTGTCTTAAAATAAAACCTGACTGACTGTTGTTGTTGTTACTTAATTACATATGTTTTTAAATCTCAGGTATAGTTCTAGAATATAGAAAATCACACAAAAGAACACTACACTTAAAACAGTTCTACAAGTTAAAACATCAAAAACATCAAAAGTTAAAACATTAAAACAAATAACAAAAAATGACCAAACAAAACAAAACAACAAACCCAAGCAACGATACAGAGCACAACATACAGAAAACAAAACAGAATGAAACAAAAACAAGACAATACAACAGAAACAACAAAATGAAACAAAACACACCGCATCACAGCAAAAGAGGAAACAAAGTCAAACAGAAAAGAAAAAAAACACAACAAAATAAAGTAAAACAACAGAACAAAACAAAAAAAATAACACACAAAGAACAAAACAAAAAACAACAAAACAAAAACAGAACAGGGATCCGTTCTTCGTACGTCGCTTGACACATCCGAGAAGAATTGAAACATCTAAGATGAGATCATCGTACTAATTACCATGTGGCTAAGTTGGTTCTTTGAGCTCACCTGTTGTTGATGATTAGTATAGCTGGATTGAGTTGTCTAGGATTATTGCACGCTTCTGCGTTGGTTTAAAAGGCGATATGCATCGACAGTAGAAACACTGATCACAAGCCCTCCGATTGGTTGGCGAAATGTCAAAAGAGCGAACAAAATTTTTTCTCAAGCGGAGCAAGAGCTTTTATTAGATGGTTGCAGGGATTCGCATCAAAGAACGAAACAATCCAAGATCAGGACAATTCCACAACAATCAAATCCAGCTAACTGAGTTAGCAACGTACGAAGAACGGACCCCAGTACAGCAGACAACACACAACAAACAAAAACAAATAGAAGAGACAAAACAAAACATTTTTTACCCATTAATTAACACAAAACAAATTATTGTTTCTCTTTATTACAATTTTTCTTGACTACGAACATGCACTGGTCAAAACTGAAGTGATATTTTTAAAACTGTTTAAAGAGTCAGTGAAACAGCAGTCTATGTGGACCAAACTGTAGAACATTTTTCACTGCTTTTACACAAAATGCATTCAGTGACCGCATCTTCCAAAATTCATGAACTTTTGTCTCATTCATGCTCCACTACCTGAAAAACACTACATATTTCAAATGCAAACACACCGTTCAAAACAGAATGCTTATAAATTTTATGCATCTCTGCAGTAACTATTTTTTATATTGTTTATTTGTTAATTGTATTTTCAGGTATTACTTGCAGTACAGTAGGTGACCTGTGTTTAGTCTGGTTATTGACTGCTAGTGGTCTCTGATGAGATAAATCCCATAATTATTCATCATGTTGTAAACCTTAATCTCTCACTGCAAGAGGCTGGTTTAATGTTTGCATCGAAAGTTCCATCAATCTTGAAATCGCTGCCAACACAGTACACAACACCACACGTCCAGCACAGTATCTTTACATGTACTCATATTTTGGCATATGTTGATTACTTCGTGTTGTAGGATCTAAAGGTGGCATTCCTCTCCACTTTCGGGACAGAGTAATGCCGACAATACCACTTCTTGAGAATGTGATTACATTCATCACAATAATAATTGCCAGAATCGTAGAGAAAAAGTAAAAAAGAATCGGTTGCACACTGTAAAATTTGAGAGAAACGGTGAACATGTGAAAAAACCTATGATATTGGTATCTCCAGGTAAGATTAAGCTGCTCCCTAACTGAACAGGGTACATACACAGCTATGCACAATGGAAAGTTCTGTAAAACTGCATAATAATAGAGATGGAGGCCAGGCAAATTGCCACAGGGGGGAAAAAAAAAGATTGGACAGAGAGCAACCAGGGATGTCCCAGGCCATAGGGATTCCAAAATCACAAAATGTGCAGCGGTGCTCATTGATAGTTTGTTTTCACACAAACAACTCATCGGGCCCTACAGTACAAAGAGGCTCATTGATTTTCTGGATGACATGCATAATGGGCTAGTCCTGGAGGAAGACAGAAGGCAAAGGGCAAGATACTCCTCTAACCTATGTTGTTGTGTGAGATAATGTGGTATTCCTCTACTCTGCTGGTTTGGTGCACATCCCAGGATGTCAGTACTATACCTTCCCCCATACTTTACCTTAGTTAAAACCTGTAAGAGGAGTTTTGCTTTGCATGGAGGTGGAAGGTTTACGTCCAGTATCCAAAGGACTGGTAGTCCGGAATTGGTGACATTTCTTCTGAAGTCTGATTGGTTGGATTAGATCTTCTAAGATTCTAAAATGCATTTCTAGAGAAGACATAAGGTGTGATGTTGATAAAAACTTGACTAGATTCTGCATTTATTCTTCTTATATATCCTTCAGGACAAACAATCACTCACTCACTCATCTTCTATACCACTTTATCCTGTATTCAGGGTCGCGGGGACCTGGAGCCTATCCCAGTAGACTTGGGGCACTAGGCAGGGTACCCACACATAAACACACACTCACACACCCATTCACACACTACGGGCAATTTGGGAACGCCAACTAGCCTAACCTGCATATCTCTGGACTGTGGGAGGAAACCAAAGTACCGGGAGGAAACTCACCAAGCACGGGGAGAACATGCAAACTCCACGCACACAGAGGCGGGAATCGAGCCTGCCCGGGAAACGAACCCGGACCCTGAAGGTGCAAGGTGACTAACCACTACACACCGTGCCGCCGACAGACAATCAGGTAAAACAATATTACCCTGTGATAAAATTCACATCCCATGCTTTCTGAGTGAGGACTGTTGCCAGTGTTATGGTGAACATGTTTATTTTGAGACATGTAGAAAATGTTTTGATGGTCTGGGTGAGTGTTTGGTGTGAGATTAACTGTTTGGCCAAGATATTGGTAATGTTGACTTGTGAAAAAGCGGCTGCAGCATTGAACGATGCTTGTAAGCATTCGAGAAAAACCTGTAACACCAGATATACAGGGGTTGGACAATGAAACTGAAACAATGAAATTCGTCTTGGGAATGAGAGATACAAGTTCTGCACATTGGCCCGAGGAATTTTGAACCATTCTTTTCGCAGAATAGTGGCCAGGTAACTACGTGAAGCTGGTGGAGGAAAACGTTTCCTGACTCCCTCCAAAACACTCCAAAGTGGCATAATAATATTTAGATCTGGTGACTGTGCAGGCCATGGGAGATGTTCAACTTTACTTTCATGTTCATCAAACCAATCTGTCACCAGTCTGTGTGTATTGGTGCATTATCATCCTGATACATGGTACCGCCTTTAGAAAACAATATTTGAACCATTGGGTGCACATGGTGCTCCAGGATAGTTCGGTATTCCTTGACAGTGACGAGCCCATCTAGCACAAGTATTGGGCCTAGGGAATGCCATGATAATGCAGCCTAAACCATCACTGATCCACCCCCATGCTTCACTCTTGGCATGCACTAGTCTGGGTGGTACGCTTCTTTGGGGCTTCTCCACACTGTGACTCTCCCAGGTGTGGAAACATATTGATCGCAGACTCATAGAACAGTACATGTTTTACATTGTTCACAGCCCAAGGATTTTGCATTGGCACTGGCACAAGTAATCAAAGGTTTGGCTATAACTGCCCGGCCATGTACATTGACACTGTGGAGCTCCCGTCCACAGTTTTGGTGGAAAGACTTGAGGTAGAGTTGAGGTACACATTTATTTCTGCAGTGAGGTAAAACTGTGCTACTGTGTTACTCTGCTAAATAAACCTTCACTTTCTGCTGACACAATGAAAATGGCTACCAGCCTGGTCAAATTTAGCCATGAAACCTCCAACACTAAATTGGCCAGTGTTTCAGTTTCATTGTCCAACTCCTGTATCTGAGTATATTTATTGTCTTGAAACAAGTGTTTGGCAAAATAATTATACCCAACAGTCCTCATTTGAGAATCATGCAAGGATATTGTTCATGTCCTAGAACATTTAAGTCTCAGGGGCTTAAAATCAGGAGATGTCGACTAATTCTAAAATCTCTTGTATTCTATTCATCCAACGTCTTCTTAGGTAAAAAAAAGTATGCATAACGAAGACTAACAGAGGATTTGCAATAAATCGAAATTTCGAAGAAATTACTTCGAAAGTTTCCTTTTGGAAGGAAGAAAGTGCATATACTGTAGCTGCCCCGTGATTGTGCGTACTGTAAGTGGCATTTAAAAAAATATGAAGCAGCTGGCTTTATATGTCTTGGGAGAACCGCGTTAACCATCGTCCTCCCAGATCTGTGGGGTCATTGAAAAGAAATAGTGGCAGTAAGATATAGATGTGTTAAAAAAACACAGTTCTGAAGACACAGCTACAGAACAACGCATATACTGCTGGCTTGAAAACAACCTGTTTTATATTGACGGTCGTATTCTGTAGATAAAATCATCACCATGATGTCACTTCCATGCAACTGGAAGAAAAACACAAATGACATTACCATAAGACAATGAGCCGATAAAACACTCTTAGTGCTAAGCACTCATGCAGATCATCGGCTTGATGGGGCAGTAAAGAGAGTTAATGCTCCGTTGTTTATTAGAATACTGTGAATTTGATTATATATGTATTGGATAATGATGTTCTCACTAGTGTAGTAATTCATCTGTGTTAAACGTGAGGTTCACTGGATATTAGATGCTAGGGGGAAACCACAGGTTGGTGGTGAGCCTGTTGTTTTACCACAAGCAAATGAACTGCTCATTTGATTAGTGGAAATCGGAGTGGGCCGGCAGTGCTGCATTCTGCCCTGATGTGGAAGAATAAAATGGTGAGGTTCTACAGTTATTTGCTTCCAGCTAAACAAGCTTACTGAGATATTTTTCCTAGTCAGTAAAATGCAGGTTTTATTTAAATTACTAGTTAGCTTTCTTTCATCATTTTTAAACAATTTAGTCAACAAAGCCATATACTGTATCTGTTTGCAACATTTTGGTCTATTCCAATAAATCATAAAAAATATGTCTACCTGCCACTAATATAATTATATTAAATTAAAGCCTAAAATTGTCATTCTAACCAATTTTCCACTTTTACCTTTAGGCAAGTGTCTGTGCATGTTTTCATTATTCTGTGGCATTTTGATTCCATTCTGTAAAACATTTTTTTCAACAGTGTGATTATAGTCTTCTAAGATTATTACCTCTCACACTGTATAATATGATCGCTGTAATATTAGGTTTAAAATCCCATAACAGGCCGAGTGATAATACGTTGTCTGTGTCAGATTAGACAAAAATCTTTATCGGGATCATGTTGCTACTTTAACAGAAATTTTTTTCAAAGTTCAGTAAGCATGATGTAATAAAATGTCCTATCTGCTAACCTGCTTCCCTACATTTCTTTTACATTATATATTATTTGAACATTCCGGGAGCATGTTCGTAAGTCCGATTTGTTCTTAAGTCCGACAAAGTGAGTCTTATACACCCTTGACACGAATATACAAAATAAAGCATACCAATCCGCTTCAATAAATCTGTCCCCATTCCCCACACTGCCATAATGTGGCCAAAAAACCTAATCGGGCCTAAGTGAATGAATCTCACAGTGAAATTGCCTTGAGCCATTGCCAGTGAGTTGCCTCTGCACCTTTAAATTGCGAGGGGGATTTCAGCTGCCATTTCGTTTCTGTTTTCTCTCTATTTTAGCCTGTTTTCCACTGTATTGGACTGTGAACTCTTTTTCGTTGAGGATTTTCCAAAATTAGGATTATTCACCATCAGGATACTGTGGCTTTACAGGACAGCCATTTTCTATCATTGTACTTCCGGACTGTTTCATTGAAACCGGTGAGGTTGACTTATTTCTTTCTCATTCCCACAAGCACACACATAAAATATACCGGACTTTTTTTTATATTCACTTCCACACTGACAATATTGTATATAATTGTAAATATTGGAATCTAATGCACTGCTGTGTCAATTTTTAATATAATACACATGAGCTACTTTCGTGATTGAACCAGACGTAGAACCATAATCTGTTCATATCTGCGGAAATCCGTAACTCAAATCTTTATAAGTTGGGGGCTACCTGTATTTGCAAAGTAGTTAAGATGATGTTTACAGTTTTTGACAGTTAAAATGACTTTTTGATAAAATGAGGTTGTAATTTTGGAAGCTGAACGAACGACCTGAACACAATGTTGCAAATACAAAACCAAAACATAAAATTTTAACCTTTTTTCTGAGCATTTATTACCGTGAGGTTATTTACAGTATTCATTTGAGGTGCATCCTAGCTCCCAAATTGCTGTACTGTAATATAGGGTTTGCACAGCATCCCAACTGCATCATGTCCTTTTTCACAGGACAGATATCAGAAGTGGTTTTATACCCTTTTGGCTGCTTTCCAATTTAATATTTCAGTAAATTGCTGCTGTCCAGTATTTTTTGTGGGACTTGTTGTTATGTATGTGCATTTAATAACATCAACAGCATGTTGTCTGGTGGTCCAAAGGTAAGCATGGGATGCGTTCATGCATTAACTGGAGTTCAAGTCCCATTTAGGTCTTCAGTTTGGTGTAATACTGTGGAGTAATTAGTGTAATATTGTGGTGTAATCCATTTTTTAGGGACATTCGTTCCACGTTATCTCATGGTTCTGATGTTGTTGCATCAGTCATTCTGGTCAGTCCAAACCAACCTAATATCAACGTTGTCTCAACATCTATAACACTACCTAATTACCGTCACCACAATATTTTGACAAACTATGCCATCATGCTACTAGTGGCTTTTAAATAGCTCTCACACCTTTCGCAACATTTCTTACATTGTTTAAACTTTCTCGTTAGCTGTCTTCATCTGCAGTGATAATGAATCAGCCACAGGTAAGGGTGTCACATAACATGGTTTAAAACTGCCGATCCCATCTCTTGACCAACAAAGTCTTTTAAGATGTGCAACGTTTGTCCGTGGCAGCAAAATTTGGTCAAGAATCTTATTTTCTAAAGCTGACTTTGAGAGGTTCAGACATCTCGAGTTACAGTTAAGTTTGGACACACCTTTCAACCCCATGGTCTTTCCTGATTTTTATTTCTATCTACCTTGTAAAACAATGTAAAACGATACTTTCTGCTATGCAAAATCTTCTTTAAACAGTTGATATTTAGGTGTGTCTGCTACTTACTATATGCTCTACTGTATAAAGTCTTCATAACAGGTCTTCATAAGTCTTCATAAGAGGCGCTGTTAATTAGTGATTTTTTTCAGGCTGGTTTGCCTTCTCCTCTGCAGCAGAAGTAGGTTTTGGTCTTGCTTTCCTAAGATGGTAGTCATGAGTGCGGGTTTCATCATGGTGCTTGATGGGTTTTGCAAATGCATTTGACAATACTGTTCTTGCAAGAGGTATTCCAGAACAGCTAACCTTTCTGTCTTAAACTAACAACTGACTTTATTTTTTATTGTTCTAGAATATAGAAAATAAAACGATAAACAGGTGATATAATGCAAAAGAAATGAAAAGAGGCCATCCATATATACTGTACTGTAGTCATCCAGTTATTAGTGTGGCACACAGACACACAATGCAAAGACTAAGTGAACTTCTCTCCTTTTTTATCTGCTTTCAGGTGTGATTTTTAATTTAAATTGCCCACATCTGTTACTTGCCCCAGGTGAGTTTAAAAAGGCATCACATGCTTAAAACAGTCTTATTTATCCACAGTTTTAATAAGGTGCCAATAATTTTGTCTTATGTCCAATTTGCTTTTTTCCTCCCTTTTTCTGTTTTGTTCCAATACACACAAAGGGAATAAACATGTGTATAGCAAAAACGAGTTAATGCAATACTTTTCTGTAAGAAATACTTGATGCCAACAATTTTGTCCATGACTGATGTAAAAATCATTTGATCTGGCAATTTTACCAGTCTCAAGCCTGTAACCTCCCTGAACCCCAATATATTTACATATTCCCGCCAGTCAGTAAAGCTCCCGAAGCCTATACTGTAAGTAAAGAAATATCTTGGCTAAAGTTTATAACCCCAACCCACTCACCTCCAGTAGACAACTGTCTAAACCGGTGTCAAAGTTCTCATCCTCATTAAAACACATTATATACTGGACTAATCAGTCTAAGCTCTCCTTTCTATTTGATTCGACTTCTGGAATTCGAGTTCTGTCTCTCTGACCATCTTTGAGACAGCGTAACCCTTTAAACCTCTTTACTGACTTCCATTCAAATATGCCAATAAAATAGTGTCCAGTATGTTGTAACTGCCAGATTCCCAGAGCAAATCATGCCAATGTTCTGCTTATCATAGTGTCTCACATTTTATTCTTTCCCCAGGATCGCCATCTGATATTCAGGGATGCGAGTATGTCCTGCGCTCAGAATATCATTTAGTGATCACTTTACAACAGAATGAATCAGTGTGTCAAAGTGAATTATGAAATATATTAATCTGTACACATATATCAACTTGTCCTGGACAGAGCAAAGATTAATTGAGTGTGATGCTGCGTTTCTAATTGAGTTGAGCAATGTTTGCACAAGGACCTCTAAAGGACTTTTTAATAGTATCCCATAAAGTTGAGAAAATGCATGCATTGTACAGTATCCTGTCCTTTATACACTAATCAACTGCTGCACTTAGAATACACAGAGTTTATCAAAATAATTCAAACAGCAAGTTTAAATTTATGTTACGAGTTGTATTTTGCATGGCTTCATTAAAGCTGAGCCTCATAATAAGCATGGCAGTGAAAAACCTAAACAAATGTAAGATTCATTACTATTTACAATTTTATTATCTGTACTTATTTAGGCATGCAGACAGCACCTGTGCGTTTAAGAGTGGAACTGTGTGCTTGAGCGCTTTTTCTTATTATCTGAAGCAGAAATGCAATTTATCATAATTGATCTGGATTTTATACTACAATAATGATAAATGTTCGAAACTCGTTGCATGGTTCAAGTGAAGGAATTAGTACATACAGTATACCCTGGCTTTATAGCTCAATCTGTGATACGTATAAGAAATCGTTCGATTTATAGGAGTGCTGGACAACAGCAATTTGCATGGACTGCATGAGTCAACTCTATTACCTTACGTTTGATGGAACGCTCCAAATCAATTCTTTAGAATGTACAGAAGGTTATTTATCTTATTTAATTATATTATTATAATCAGATTATTCAGTTATATTTTATAGTGTATACACACAGTATGAGTGCCACAAAGCAGCTGTTTAAATATAGAAAGAGGAATGGATTAAGAGATACATAGGGACGTACATGACAGGCTGGCATTCTATACATAGCCATAGAAAGATACATCCATTAAAGGCTTTATAGACATCATCATCACCAGGGACCATCAAATATGGTACCATCATGATACCTACTGTAGGTGCTGATTTAATGTGTATTGTGATTCTGTCTTGATTTTATAAATATCGCAGGTGAATATTTATTTTTCTTTTTTAATTTTGTTACATTTCAAAACAAATTATGCAAATAATTTGCTCCTACTGTACCGCTAAGCATGCTAGGCATCCGGCCCATGTGTGCACAGATTAGAGTAGGATTAAGGAGGAATAGCAACATGCTAAATTCTTCTAAAATGCGAAATTATATAAATTTAATCCATAATCAGCTTTGGAGCCAGTGTAGTGATACATTAATTGTCATGATACAGCACTGGATACATTTTTGAGCCTTGAGCAATAAATACAGGATAAAGCGGTATAGAAGATGAGTGAGTAAGTAAATGATTTAGATTACATTAAAGAATGGAAACAAAAGTTTTACTGTGACAGGCTGCGTGTGCCTATATAAAATTAAAATTTATAAAAATTCATTTTTTGTTTATTTAAAAAACCTTAGCAGCAGCTTCTTTTCCCCTATTATCTGTTCCAACGACTCAGCATTGTTCGTCACTAGTATACTAATCATCGATTTGAACATTTGGCATCATCTGCACCTGTTTCTTACTGGTTTATGCTTTAAGTTCAAGGTTTTTTTATTCTTGAATTATTCATAGGTCACTGTATGGCTTAACGAACAAAACAAATTCTCTGAAATTGATCAGGTACAGGGACTGGACTGAAAAGGAAAGAGAAAAACTTGCTCCAAAAGAGGAGCCAAAATAGTCCTTCAGGAAGCCTAAAAAAAAAAAACTATTCCTCAGGAATAGAAAAAACAATAATAATAATACAAGAAAGTCTGGCTGTTTGGAAGAACAGTATGGTAAAATGACATTTGCACAGTACTGTGGAGTAGATACCGTCACAGTTTACCCCTTTAACCTTTCACTGCTCTTAAAACACACACAAGTACTACTCCAAGCACAATACCGGATACAGACACCTGGATACAGCTGTGATGTGGCAAATTACAGTAGCTATTACCGAAATTATCGTAGGGAGCAAATACTTATGAGGTACTATATATTAGAGCAAATGGTCATCTTTTTACAAAGCACAAATGGAAGCAGTCACAAAACAGACCCAGTTAGGTAGCATTGGAGTGAAAAATGCATTTTCCCTCTGCAAAACACATTTCTAGACATTTGAAGCAACAGCCAGAAGGTCTAATATTACCCCTTCAATTTTCAAGTAGCAGCGCCAAGGTGCCATGTGGGCGTATTGAAGTGGACGTGGGCAGTCAACACCTACCGCATTCACAGTCATGGTGACTTCTCAGTAAAAAAAGAGTGAGAAAGAGTCTATTGAGCTTCATCCATCAAACTGCACAGTGCTAGAAAAGCTCGTGACAACTGCAATAGGTTTTGGAAGACTTTTAGGACAGTATGAGTAAATGCAATATAATATTATTTCGGAGCATTTCTTGGTTTAGTTGTATTTGGGACGAATTTGGGTTGTCTTGTAAGATGGAAGCTCAATCTTGTTAAAAGAAAACCCCACCCTAAAAACAAATGTAAAGTATGCTAATGGTAAAGCATGCTTATTGACTTTTGGTGCTGTTATGTTGGTTGGTGCTGCAGTTACAATGAAATTTATTTGGAGAAAAGTTCTCTTTCAGATTTAAGTGATAACGGCGATGATTTTTGTTTTTACAGTGATCATTTTTAGCTCATGAAAAAGGAAGAAGAGATTCCTTTCTCAGTTGGAGTGACATTAATGAGAAATCCAGCATGGAAGTAGTGTAGATATGTGATGTCCCACTGGTGTAATAACCAGCAGGTCATCAGCATTCTGGGCAAAAATAGACAAACATTTATTTTTTTACTATTTTTTTAAACAAACTATAAATTGCACTTTTAGTTTTACACTGTATTGACTATAAATATTGATGCACGAGCTATTCAAATTATGTCTTTTTTTTGTCTTTACATCTACAAGCACGTCCAATTCTAGTTTGTTTTGCCACTATAAGTCCCTCCAGATTTCCTTTGCTAGTTCTCCAAGTTTCCTCACCTGTTTGTGGATGCCATCCAGGAGCTGAAGGCTCATGCAGCTGCACCATCTGGCCCTATCGCATCCTACGTTAGTGTCGAGCCAAATCCGCCAAGAGACGTGGGAGGCAGCGGAGTGTGTCCACAAGATAAATGAAGGAAAATAGTCATGAGGATGAGAACTAAACCGCTAGGGTTCTGAGCCAGGCTGAAAATCGTGATCCCTTGTGCTTCATATCAGACCAGAGATTTGGCGTTGGGATTTGGAGTGGCACTGCAGTGTTAATTAATGCTGGCCCATTTCAGAAGCAACTTCTGATTGAGACCCAGCTGAGTGAGAAAAGGGTCTGTGTAATGCCAAGAACCCTTTAGTCTACCACTGAGAGTAGAACTGTGTCAAGGGTTGTGACCTGGGGTGCATGTAAGGGGGTTGCTTTCCAAATAAGTTGAAAAGAAGAAATATGGTAGAGCAAGCGGAAAGAGAAAGAGATGGCTTGGATGGTATAATATTGAGAGAGAGAGTCAGACAACGAAGAGCATCTTCTTGCTACCTTCTAGCGAAATTCAAAGATCACTCCTAAGACTATGATGGTTGTTAAGGAAATCCCTCTGGGTAAAGATCTTCTGCTCACTTGTCACTCTTTTATCTTTGAGTCATCACTCAGCAGGCTTAATGCCTGCCAGTTCCTTCCATCAAAAGCATCCGAGTTTCCATGAGACAGGCTCTAAAGTCTCTTGACAAATATGTCCCATTCATTTATAGACTAATGCCTACTTCGTTTTCAGCTAAATGGATAGCACTAGACGTCGAGTGAACTGCACTGAAGTCGTTTACGACTGGAGATTAGGGGGACAGTATGAGCAATTTGGATTGCGCTTTGGCAAAGGAGTATCTGTTGCTACGCGTGTATCTCTTGCCACCATCTGCAAAAACACACATGAATAATGCGAGAATAGGCATCTTTGCCTTCTGTTAAAACAGCGAAGTCTATTTTAGTAGCTTTTAAACCAGATCCTGTTGATTTTAATAGACTAAAAACATACTGTACTCCTATGCATGCAAAACAGCCAAAGATCATTGTTGGTCTGGTGAGGTTTTCTGCAAGGATGTGTTTATGTAACTGTGTCTTTGTTACAGTTAGCAAGTTTTCTCATTTTAAAAGTCCTCAGGACAGCAAACTTTGCCCATTCTGGATTCGTCCTAATGTGACAAGACACAGGTTATTGTCTTATTAATGTCAAAACAAAGAATGAGTGTTCCAAGGAAGACATGTGTCGCCTGCCCACTGAGCGTGCCACATTTTTATAATGCTGTACAGGAAAAAAAGTGATGTAAGGAAACTTTTTAAAAGGAAAGGAATATTATTTATTATATATAGAGAAAAATCTATTCAATAATGCACTGTAATGCATCGTTTGTGTGGCAAGTCCCGTAGCACCACACTTCAAAAGAGATTTTTTTAAATGCATTTTTTCTTTTATTTGCATTTAATTTGTTTGCATTTAAGGTGACAAAATGTGCCTGTTCCTCTAAAATCACGCACTGAACTATTCACAAGACCACATTTCATGGGGTAGGAGCAAACCATTTTCTAAGTTTGTTTTGAATTGTAATAAAATCTGGAGAAAAAAAAAATCAAATCAGATGTTTATATAAAATCGTGACACTTATGAAATCGCAATTCAAATCAAATCAGCACCGAGGTATTGTGATATTATTGTATCAGGTATTCCCTGGTGATTTCCGTCCCTATTACGTCCCAAAGTCATACGTGTATATAAGTGGATTAAAAAACTTCATTATTAAAAAAATATTTTTTTAATAAAAGGTTTTTATTATTTCTTATTTCTTTTTTCCCCTTCTCTTAAATTTTATTTATACCCTTTAATTTAATTATTTATATGCATATTATACCCCTTTTTGTCAAGTTAACACCATAGGTCTCAGAGGTCTCCGAAAATGCCCTATTAAATTCAAGCAAACGACAGCTCCTCCCCCACATGCAACCCTTTGTGGGAGTGCAGTATTCTAGCCAATCAGAGCACAGGAAATTGACCTGCCTGAGAACAGTGCCCGGAAGTCATGCCAGAGAAGCTTCGGCAACTTGACTGGAATGATTTTATACTATGTGAACGATATGTTCAAGCACATTTGTTGAAAATAAGGGGATTTTTAAAAATATTTTTTTTTGTGTATATACACACAATGGAGATTCTTGTTAAGGATGAAAAATGATCAAAAAGTGAATTTTGCATAATAGATGCCCTTCTTGCTATCCAACCTTCTTGCTGTAACCGTGATCCTGATTGTCCCATAATGTAAATCTCTAATTTACAGCTTACAGTGATAGAAGTTTATCCTACACTCATCCTCCTGCTCAAGCACTAGAGTGTAGTATATTTAAATCGATATTATTCATCACAAACATTTCTCACGGGGTAATTAAGGCAGATAAGTGACGCTGAAGGACTTCCCAAATTTACTGCACTTTAGGTGTTTAAATAAATCCTTAAAAAAAGTTATACATTTATTTCTTTTATTATAGCAGAAGAGGGTTGGAAAAGTCCACCATGCGAGTCACGTCTACTTCCATTGTATTCCTCAAGCAGGGTTGTAAGTGGTACACTTCAAATTTACTGCAATACACACACTGTGTTGCTCAGCAGAGGCCTTGTTAAACACCGGGGCCGTTACTGAAACAGCTTTTGATCACTCCCTTGCTGCTCACTGGTCAGCATGGAGGGGGCATCCTGCCAGTTACTGACCATAATGAAGAATCAATAGCAGAGCAAGAGTAAAAGAAAAGCTATACCTAAATTATGGAGCGCCACTGGCCCATTTAATATCTCGTTAAACTTGAGTTCTTCGGTGTTCTAATGTAAATTTGATTAAACTATTAACATCAATTAACAATGTGCATGATGAAGGGGTAAAATCTCTCACCACGTGAAAACATGCCCGTCTTTTACAGGCTACCAGCACGTTTTTACAGCACATCCACAAGTAAATGCTACTAACTATTAAGCCTGTCTCTCGTAAAAGGGCAGTAGCTCTTCACTCGGAGCAGCGCACGCTCTGTCATATTTGTTAGCGTGTACGTTTGCGGCAGGCTACAGTATGTGTGAGTGTGAAAAGGTCACGTTACAGAAACACACATGGGAGTCAATAAGGCAAGGCAGTGACAGCTCTGCTTGGACAATGAAGACTCAGAACAATGTGTTAGGCTAGAAGTTGTACGCTGAACACACACACATACAGTACTTTTATATAATGATAAAAAAAGAATCAGACATCCAGTAATAACCCTATGTAATAAGACACAAATATATTCTAATATTTCGGAATGCAACACTTTTACAAGCTGTTATCAATCATTTATGGAAAAATGTAAATATGATCATTATGGAAATTAACTTTTAACATAAATAAGCAGTTCTGCGACAGTTATCATGTTATGTGGCTAAAGATAATAGTTTATTATAAAACGAAATAAGGCGTTAGGTTGTGTAAGCAGGAGAGACTGCGAAGGGATTCTGAGCGACTTGTGTTTTTTTGCGCTCCTTGAGAGGCATGCACATGCTATATAAATATTAATGCCATGTTTTTTCGGTTACAATACTCGAGGCAAGTATTAAAAAGTCAACTGCCTTCTCTGCTATTTAGGTAAACAATCTGTTATGAAGAGTCTGCATGTTACATAAGTATACAACAATATAAAGCTGACAAAACTCTGTTATGTGGGATAAAAAAATATATATAAATAAATATTTAAAAAAAACAACATAAAAGCGACGCAGTGAGGCGCAAAATAATGTAGTTGTAATGCATTAGGGAAAATGTAAATAGATGAAGGTGATTTATATAAGAAGCCCAGCTTCCTCTAAAATCTCATTAACGTGTAGCTCCTGTTTTCAGAAGTGTCCGTGTTACAGTATTTATCAGTCTCGGTGGAATTCTGTATTTTTTGAATCATGTGATCAGATATCCTCCTGCGCTGTTCGTTCAGTAAACTCTGGGTTCAGAGCAGCCTGTCGGAAAATCTCTTTTGCAGCCCTGACACAAAGCTAATACAGAGTAAGTGAAGCGTGAGCACCAATTAGTGTCTGTTAGGTGTTCATGCACTCACTGTCCTAACAAGATGAAAGATTAACATTTATTGGACAACATGCTTTTACTGTGTCATTCTGCGTCCCGCCCTGACAAGGGCTTCACTCGGAGTGAACAGTGTTGCTGAGTTTCCATGGACAATATCTGAGGAGCGGTGCGCTCTTCGTGTGTGCACATCTGCACATCTGGATGTACAATGATCGTTAACATCATATGCCAATAAAAAAGCGAATAAAGCACAAATCACTGAAAATAAATACTTTAATTGATAAATTATGAACTAGATTTCCATTCTAATTCCATTGCAAGAAACACAGCTTTTTTTTTATAACTATGTCACTGTCTTTCCCAAATTTGCCAACACTTCTACTTCTATATTTTTACATTCCAATGCTGTTTCTTGCTAAAGCAGAACATATTACACCAAAATATTGCAACAAAATGTAATCAGATTTTAAAGAACGTGCACACTTTCTTAAACGACTGCATTTAGTTTTTTCACGCCATGGAAATATTAAGGTTATATGCTTGTGATATGATCAAAAACAGCAGCGTGGAAGGACCGGCGTTCAGAGCGCAGAGCAAGAAAGATCTTATTACACGAGTGCAATTTCCACTTTGTGAATAGTTTCATTCAGTGCCCACAATATCCGATGATGAACTGGAGTGGAGAGCAATAGACTGTAAATCACCTCATGGAAACGCTTTTATTTAAATATATCAGTTGACGACGAGTGCGCGATTCTTCCACTCTTTTTTGTGATTGTTCACAGGACCAGAGAAACAATAGCGAGATTGAAAGCCTGGCATAGGGTTCTCTGTACCTTTTGCTTTTTTTCGGCTTTTATATAATAAAATCTTGAAGTCTAGTTATTATATACGAGCTACCAAATAGAAGGTTAATACTTAATAACAGGTTACATCCCAAGAATTTCACTTATGTACATTTAAACAACTTATTTAACCCTCAACTGTTTAGCTCTATGTATGAATGTTATTTGAGATACAGTATATGCAATTGCAATGTATGATTTGTCTGCATATATGCTGGCATGTGCACTACCTGGCCCAAAAAAAAAAGAGGTCTCCATTTTAGAGGTGTAAAATAATAAGGCTGCATTAAGCAATGAAAACAACTTAGGAGATTTAAACTTATTATAATTGGGTTAAGAACCCTTCAACACATTATCGAAACCAGAAAGAATAGTGCTGAACTTTTAACTTAGTGGAAGAAAGGTGGTCAAAAAATAATGAATGGAGAACACTTAAACACTTGGTGAAGTTGCATGGTAAAACTTAATCAGGAAAATGTTAATATGTTTAATAGTGAAAGTAAGAACATTTCCACACGCACAAAAAAACTGCTGTTATTGAGACTAATCAGAGAAAAGGATTTAATTTGGTAGGGAACATAACGATTGGTCTTTGGAGCAATAGGAAAAGGTCATGTATATTAGTCTGATGAGTCCAGACTGACCCTGTTCCAGAGTGATGGATGCATTAGGGTAAGAAGGGAAGCACATGAATGGCCACTGTAGGAGTAGTGTTATGATCTGGGGTTGCTTCAGTTGGTAAGGTCTAGTCTCAGCAATGTTAAGTGACTATAAACTGAGACAGCTCATGACCTGAACGACCAGACTATGGAGCTTTTCCTCACTGATGGAACAAGCATATTCCAGGTGCATGAGAAATCACTTTCATTAATGAACTGGCCACCACATAATGTGCTGTAATATACTGTATATATATATATATATATATATATATATATATATATATATATATACAGTATATATATATATATATATATATATATATAAAATGTAATATATATATATATACATAACAGCACATTATACTGTATATACAGTATATATTTTAAATATATATATATATATATTTTTTTATTTTTTATTTTATTATTATTATTATTATTATTATTATTTGTATATTCAGAATGTGTGTTTAATTTATCATCAGGCTGGTATATGTGTATATGTTTTATACATTCAGACTTCTAATTTATAGTTTATAAAGAGCCTTTTTATCCCCCCAAAATAAATTTCTTTAGTACCATTAACAAATAAATGCAGAGGTCATAAGCTGTGTTAGAAACAATTAAATATTGTGGGGAAAGAAAAAAATGTTACATGAGAATTCAATCAAGATAATTTGGAGAAAAGATTAATCAAGTCAATTCGTATTTAGACCGATGGGATTCTTATTCCATGAGTCATTAGCATGTCTTTATCAAAACTGTATAAGTCAGTCTTGATAAGGGTGTCTGCCAATTGCCATAAATGCAAATGTGAATAAAGCAACGGCATGCATAAAACCATGCAGATGCAGGTCAAGAGCATCAGATTATGTTTAAATCAAAGCTCAGAAAGAGTAAAGAATATGGTTGGTGGTGCCAGATGTGCTGCTTGATATATTCCAGACGCTGTTGATCTCCTAGGATTTTCCCACACAACTCTGGAGTCTACACAGAATGGGGCACAGCAACAACAACAATAAAGGAAAAAAGTCCACAAACAAGTTCTTGGTGTAGAGGACAGAACAAGTAGTCAAAGTGGGTGACAGGAAGGTTAAAGGAAATCTTTACAGCCGTGGTGACCAGAAAAAAAATTCAAACCACATAACTCTTCAAACCTCTTGTCTTGTTTCTGCAAGATTTTATACATGGGGATTTATATGTATTGCTCTAAACTGATTGGCTGATTGGTCAGTACTGGTGTAACACTTCGAACATTAGTGATGCACCAAGTTATCGCCCGTATATCGGTATCGGATATTGACTGCCATCTGCCTATGGGCAAATAGGATGGCATGCCAGTGGTTTACTGTGACCTGACTCAAACAACAGAGGATGCAAGAGGATGGCATTCCATCTGTAAAATGCATATTCAAACTCTCTACGAACTAATAACGGCGATTAGCCAATCAGAATTCCATATTGTAACGCGCTGGCTCACAAGCTCACGCGAGCTTGCATACTTTTTTTGCGCTGTTCGCATTTTTGCAACGGCCAAAAGAACAGTTCAAGCACAGCTTTTGACATATTTTAAAAAGAACTGAAGGTATGATACATGTACATAGACACAAATCCTCACAGCAGAGACGAGATAAAAACGAAAAATTCTGTTAATTTCGGGAGTTTTCGAAATGACTGACAGCTTTCATGATTATAAAAGGCGAGTTTTTTACCCAATGTTTGTAATTTCATTCTCAGTTAAAAGAAGGGTCAAAAACTGATTTTTAAATGCCATAATAGTAATTAGAATACTTGTGTGTGTGTGTGCATGTGTACGTGAGGGAGAGAGAGAGAGAGAGAGAGAGAGAGACTGGTGTGTAGTCATACAAAACTACACTACTATTAAATTATTTAATTACTAATGTTTATGTAGATTTATTCTACTCTTATTATCCTCCCCAGATGAAAGCCATGGACAGAATCCAATTATAGTTTTGAAAATTGCATGTGTTTTGTTTTGATGGCTCCAAGTTGACTTAATTAAGCTTATATCTTGTTAATAAAACTGTTTTGTTCATGTGAAAGTTCTCTGTATGACTAAAATTCCTTTCCTTTCTGGAAACATTGTAATTGTGATCTTATTTGGTGATAATTAAGCGATCCTCTGAATGTCATCGAATAGACTGGACACATTTCATCCACTAACACCAATAGTGTGTGTGTGTGTGTGTGTGCTTTAATATTCACCAAACTCTCAGTGATAATTATACACTGAACCTATAAACTATACAAAGACCTAAGTTCTTTATTATACCGATGTGTAAAAAAGTGTGTGTAAGCATGTGCGTGTGTATGCTTGCATAAACCAGCAGTAACAGTCACGGTTCCCGAACATCACAGTATCTTCTCATAAAACTCACAAGCTGTTTCCTTGTACACCCTCGGTACGCCTCGGTTTCATTATGGCCTTTTTTCACCTCCTGCTTTTACTCCTGAATGGGAGGTAATGTCTGCATAAATCAGACTTATTTTCCACAGGGATACTGCACATCATAAATTGCTCTTTTTTTTTTCAGAAAATAAAAAGCCATCCATTAACCATCTGCACTGAATGCTGAAATTAAAACTAGAACTGGAGGAAAATGCCACGCTTCAATTACTGTCCAATGTTAAGTTTTCTAAATGTATTATATTCAAATGAAAAATGTAGGGTCTATTTACAATTTACATTTTTAATGGCATATAACACTATGGCTGCAGTGAACGGTTATAACACTATTTGTATAATATTTGTTCATCTATTTATTTATTTCAACAATTTCTGATTTGCAGCCGCCAAACACCATCATAACCATCACAGTGTAAATGATGCCCGAAGGCTTCTAGCCTGGTGGAAATCCACATCCGCTGACGACTGAAGGCGTTCTGCCAGTAGGCGGTTTCATTTAAATGAACATCGTCATGTGGGTATTCTAATATTCTACTGGTTACAATAGAATAAGCTGAATATATTTTTAGGAATAAAAAAGTGTCATAGGTTTCTGTCTAGCAGACACATCAGTTTTACTGAAAGTGTTGCATGATGAAAATATCCCACCAATACAGCTAAGCTAGGCTGGATGGAGATGAGCAACAAGCCAATGGAGGGTCTCTTCTTATATGAGGTCACATTAGCATGGAAATCTAAGTGGCTTGTTTTTTTTTTGTTTGTTTAAATACGTACACATTGGGGATCCATTTGCATTTCTAAAAAGACTTGGAAGTCATTTTTGCCTATTTTATCCCCTTGAGTTACAGTAGGTAAAATACAACTTCTTTCTAAATTTTTAATATGTACATTTTGCATGGAGATGGAGATTCTATTGTGTATATTTTTAAAACATGACAGTAGCATAAGGTAGCATATTTTCATGGCTAAACTGAAATAAAAGTGTAGTCCAGTTTCACAAAAGTTGGCAAATTCGTGTCCGATTTATGCTTAGTACTGTACATTCAAGTAGCTGATTTGCATTAAGTGACACCATAAAAGGCAAAGTTTAAATGAGGATAAAACCATAAAACAGGGCCTTCCAAGCTTGTTGTGCAGAAATTAAGCCTGTTGACGCAGCTGAAATAAAACAGCTATTTAATTTTGAGGACATAATATAGTTTTTTCCAATTTTTATCCCTCTAATTTAGTAGAGTAGTAGTAGTAATTTAGGGCAATCTCCCACTGAGTCTATAACCACTGACCAGGGTGATCAAAGGCTATCACGTGTTACATATAAGACACGTGACGCTAGCCAACCGCATCTTTTCAAACTGCAATGCTTGGACAGTGCTACTTGCTCCTTCGACTTGTGTGATATTAACGATGCCCATGATCGGCTTATGTCCCCCACTAAACTACAGGGACTTGAACTTGCAATCTCCGGATGATAGTGGAGAGCTTACTTCTGCTGTGCCGCCCTATCATCTGGAAATCGCAAGTTCGATTCCAAGGTGATGCCGTAGCTTCTCGCAGCCGGAGACGTAGAGAGAGCTTATCGGCTGAGCTGTTTCAGCAGGGTGGGATGGGAAGCACTTAGCGCTCTCACGGTAATCCCGACTCAACAGCTAATCACAGGCGTCTGTGAGCTCATGCAAGCGGACGGAACGGATAGCAATGTCCTCCGAGTATGTAACGCCGTTGTATATAACATGTGATAGTGTTTTTTTTCCTTCCTTAATGTGGGAGACCCCTAGTGACGAGTGGGAATTGGATACAACTACTAAATAAGGGAGAAAATCTGGGGAAAATCCTCCTCGAAGATAATGAAAGCAAACCATGGAAGACATCCATTTTTCAGAAATACAATTTCCTTGTGTAATTGCTCCTGTAAATAATGTATGAATAAATTAAATCATATCCAGTTTGATAAATTAAGCCTAATGTTGTCCTTTTTTTAAGCTCTTTATTTGGCTTTCTCTGTAAATCAGACTTTGTCAAGAGCTTTATTACACACACACACACACACACACACTGGAGGAATAGATAATGATCATACATTGTATTAAAGTACATGAAACACACTCATTATCACACGCCTAATTAAGATTTAAATCTTGATTTTAATTTTTTTTTCACAGTGAGCTTTTATCAGAGGGCTATTTTTAAAGATGCATTTTAAAAATGTTTCTTCTTCATTTTGCTTTTTCACCCAAACAACCTCATTCAAACTCATTTAAACATTTTAGGAAGCTGACGAAAAAAATAAGTAAAAATGGGAAATGAGTGAATTCATTTCTAGCGGTATTGATCAGAGACGCTGTGTATCAGATGTCTCCATGTATATCTCTGGAAGCGTCACAGAATCCGAAATGGCTTGGGACAGAGTCAGGCTCTAATCAAATGCTTAGAGAAAGCAATTTGCCCTGAAGGTGACCCGTTCTGCTGCGCTCTCAGAAACATTAATGAGGATTTTTTTTTCTCTCTTTCTCTCTCTCTTTTTTTTTTTAAGTAGACCTGACGCACCCTCTGACCACTCATCTATTCTGGCCTTTATCAATCGCCAGCAAATTATCTCAGTGCTCTTTAACTGCATGAACACCCGATCCTGGGAAATCTTTTCTCGTTTCTGTCTTTTTATTTTTTTGGAAGCTTCTTTACTCAGGATCTCCCAGGTCGTTTGCCAAAAGAAGAGCACAAAGCTCGTCTTCAAATAATGCTGGGAAAATGGCCAAAGGATGTTTACTGAAACAAATGCAACAAAGCAAATTCCAGTCATGAAGAGTAATGGACATTAGTCAGCGGAAAATAACCCAATCAAACACAACCGCCTGCTGGGCCTTTTTGATGAATACGACGCAAAGCGAAGCTGCAAGTGCAATAATAATCAGGGGCGCTGTTTCAGATACGGCGCGCATGACCCGCAATCTCGCTGTTCATTTATCTTCGCTGTCCTTTTTCCTCTCCAGACAGCGTGCTAGATTTATTGAATGAATGTTAAATCAACATCTGCAAAAAAAAAAAAAAAAAAAAAATGACACATTATAGTCTACAACGCAAAGCTTAATTGAGGCACATTTATCATAACCTAAACTCGCTGACATTAAACAAAAGGAAAGCTTGGTGCAGCTTCTAATATTAGAGCCAGTGCTTTTAAAATATCTGAAGTAAGGGGAACAGTGCATGTGTACAGTATATATGTGAAGAAATTTGCAAAATCGAGATGCCTTTTCCTCTCCTCTTTGGACGTCTTTTATCAACATTTACCGTGAGGCATTTTATCAGTTTTCTTGCATCTCATTGGTATCCTGTGAAGCGTTTGGCGCAGCATGCTATAATTTCCCCCTTCAAAATGGCAATGTGAACATTACAAGATATGTGACCTTTCTTTAGACAGGAAAAAAGAACATGAATATGAAAAACCAGAAAAATATGTTTAGAGCAACTGGGTAGCTTTTGAAATGAATATACAGACTTTATACATAGTAATGACCGGTTGGTTATATATGACCTACATTGGTTCATGTTGGTCTACTGGTGATGGTGTCTTGTCTTTCCGGTCCAGCCCATTGCCTTGTGCCCACCTCCGTCTCTGGTTCATTATGGTACTGATTACCACATGTCTTACTTTCTCGCCTCTTCGAATAAGGATTCTGGATTTGTCTATGACACCTTGCTCAGCTATGAATGGTATTCAAATCAAACCAGAATTTTTGAATGTGCAAAATAACAGAACACAGTTAAACTCCCTTTATTTCTCTGTATAATCCCCTCCTACGCTAATGCACTCATCCCAGCATTTCATTAGTGCTTGGATACCATCAAGGCCACAATCAGACTGCCTGCTACATGTCTGTAACTCTGGCTTTCCGGGAACTCTTTTAATGGACTAAACTTTGGGAAATAGCTTGAACGAGGTCAAGACTGTATGGGGGATGTTGCATTAACTTCTAGCCGAGCTCCTGTAATGCACATGTGGTATTTAGAAATGGTTGTGTGTACAGTTCCCACCAACACATAAATCTCTTCTGTTTATTTTTAAGGATCAGAAAATCCACTCGCTGAATGTTCATGGCCTCTGAGCCATCTAGGCCGGAAACGTCATTAATAGATTAACAGGGTTGATTTGCAACATTCAAATGTTTTACTGCGGCTAAGAGTTTCTTCACTGTACTGTGCTTGAAGGCTCCAGTGAAAATTTCATTTCAAGTCCATCACAAGTTTGACTTGAACACCCCTTGTACACACCTAAGCAGGCTTGCTTTGTGTTGTACAGTATTTTGTTCATTTGTTTTCACTGATCACAAAGTATATCTTGAGTCCTGCTGTATAACAACACACTTGATGATGTACAGTACTACATATGTTTTTGTAAAAATCAGACCACAGACCACAAGTTTCAGTCTGATCGTAAACAAACTGCTTACATCCTGCAAATGTGCTCTGAAGCAGCATTACAGTACCATGCTAGCCATTAGTAACTGCTTGAGGGAGACTTCTATTGTTTTCTTGTCTGAAACACAACAGATATGAATGCGACGACTGATACAGTACCAACCTGACGTATCTCATTGTTTGAAGCACTTATGCTGCTTTCTCGTGGTTTTTGAGGTTGGAAAGCACTGGGTTTTTTTCTTTTGAGAGGTTTGTTGGTTTCTTTTGAGATGCATCAGGTGTGCAGTTTTACAACACACACAGAGCACTCTGTTTAAAGAATTAGGACACTTCTGATGTTTGAGTTCAGGCTTTCTGGGGCAACATCTCATTACCCTCACAACTGGAGATGAAGAGATGGATTACGCCAATGTTTCGTTCCAGCCATAACTGAATAAATTTTTTAGTTTGCACACCCGTATATATCCTAATACCACCACACTACACCACTCCTGAAACCTGATTACTGCCCATGCATCGACTTCCTGAAAGTAGGCTCATTAAAACAAGCAGTGTGTACCAGCGAAGTGAGTTTTCCAAATGGGTTTTCTCATTCATTTATTAGAATCATCCTGAGGTCATGCATTAACAGTTATCCTTTAATCATCTTTTAATCATGTTGTCCTCCAGGTTATTTAAAAAAAAAATTGAACAATAAAAGACCTTTGATGTTCTCATTAACTAGCTCTCGCTAGCTAGCTCCACCCCTTGCGCTGATAAAATAAATAAATAATAAGAATAATAAAAATTTTTAATTGTTTTTGTAAAGCGGCAATGGTTCCCATCTCCGGTCCTGGAGGACCCCCTGCTCTGCACATTTTAGTGCTTTCTCTTTTTCTAGCACTCATGATTTAACTAATGAGCTCATTAAATCGGCTTAATTAAAGTGGGTGTGTTAGAACAGGAAAAAAATACAAAAATTTGCATGGCAGTGCAGGGTGTCCTCCAAGACCAGGACTAGGGTCCACTGCAGGACAGCTCCCAGCTGCTTTAGTTTCTTTGCCATCTGTTTTAAACAGTATTCTGATATCTAGCTTTGATAAATTGTTTATTCTTCATATAAAAAATTCAGCCAAATGACTTACCACAGTGGGGAATGTTTTTTTTTTGCTTATTTTGCTGCCTAACATACATCCTATGGGAGAAGCTGTGGACCAGTTAAATACTGTACAGTTTGCCCGCAGGCTGCATTTGGCCCTACGGATTAGAATTCGGGTACACTTATCAAGATCCCATCAAACAGGGCTTAGGAAGTTCCCACCTTTTGGGAAGAGATACAAATGACCCTGGTCATATCAAAGCATGGATTTTGATGCTCCTCAATGAAAACTATCACACCCATACGCATACTCATGGATTCTTTATATCACTTATTCTGTGCAGGCTCGTGGGAAGCGTGAGGCCTACACAGGGAGTCTACGGAACTTTGGGCACAAGGTTGGGTACACCCTGGATGGGGTGCCAATCCATTCCCAGGGCACACAACCACACTCACTCACACTCAGCAGAACCAAGAGGAAACCCATCAATCACAGGGGGAACATGCAAACTCCTCAAAGGCGTGCGAAGTCATGTTGCTAACCACTACACCACAATGCCGCCTTCATTCCAATACAATTTCATTAATTTAGGAAGCTCGGATCAGCTCCATAAACATTAAGGACATTTATGTCCATAAACTCAATTGGTCAATTATTTCGCATTTATTACACGACGATATATCTACAGTACATTACTACTTCACAT
This sequence comes from Clarias gariepinus, assembly GCF_024256425.1. Lineage (NCBI taxonomy): Eukaryota > Metazoa > Chordata > Actinopteri > Siluriformes > Clariidae > Clarias > Clarias gariepinus. Next base: position 12,006,499 of record NC_071122.1, read on the forward strand.
AAGAAGCTCATATAATGCCCACTATTTTGAATAATTCTGCAGTGTCAACTGCAGTGTTATTCATTTGAAGCAGGATGTCCAACAGCTAGGATGTCTGTATAGTGTAGTCCCCGAGCTTTTGATTGCTACAATTCAGTCTTTTGTTGAAAGCATTTCTCCCCCACCATCCGAGACAAATCAACGTCTAACACTGTCTCTCACGGCCCGTCTGCTTCACACCGAAATGCTTTGTTCTGTACCCAATATAACCTCCTGCTTTCAGAACAGTCAGCCGAGATAGATCAGACGCCCGCCTGACGCTCTGTTCTCTGTCTCTCAGATGGCTGAGGTAGTATTCCAAATAAGCCATATCTTCTATAAAGCGATGTGTTACTGATCCTGAGAGAATCTCTGCAGTGAGAAATCTGCAGCCTAATGGTAGTAAAAAAAAAAAAAAGGTAAAAAAGGAGAAATAATCAAAGCCTCTATTCTTCTATATGGAAAGATCTGCTCCCATTAATCTCCAGTGTCACTTCACAAATACTATTAGAAGTTGTTACAAATGCTTACTGTATGTACAGTTGTATGCAAAAAAAATAAAAATATGGGCAGCTGTGGCTAAATGACACAATATATCATTTTAATATATCATTTTAAGTAAAATGAGTAAACAGTCTCTGATGCAAACTTTCTTTCTTTCTTTTAAATCTCAGAATAGAGCTAGGGATTTAATTAACTTGTTAGGCCTTGATTGACTCATTAAGATTCATTAAGCAGGTCAAGAATTTGTCATCAGGGAAAACGATCGAAACTTAGACTAATACGTTCTCTCACTCTTCAAACCTTGTGCTAACACTCAACAACAACAGGCTTCACTAAACAGCTGACCGAGCATCTGATGATCTGAGAATCTAATGATGCTTTAGGAGTGATGGTGCGTTAATCTACACTGCAGCACAAACATGATAGACATCTCACCTAAAGTTAACAGAACTCCTTTTGTATGGAGGACATTACCTAAAGGAGACAGAGGCAGATTGGACTTTGTATGGATGAAAAAAATGGAACTGACAACAGACCTGTGTGATTTATTCAATCTTTTCTTGGTCCAATCAATGTATTGCAACGATGGGTCGATTTAACGTTTTTACACTATTAAGGTAAAATTGATGTTAAAAACAGTTCATTGCTCTAAGATTAACAAATCTCGAAAATATATACCACGGCTTTTTCCATTAATACAAAATGATGATTCCTACTTCTGCAAATACTCGTATTTTGTAATAAAATTGCTTCATTTTCTTCTTTTGAGTTTAAAGGTGGGTGGTGCAATACCACTACCTACTCCGGTCGGAAGTGTAGAGCCGGAAAAAAAAATTACCCTTCGTACAAAACATCTTGTCTCTCTTCGTCTTATTGTCTCTACCGATTTATCCTGTATTCAGGGTCGCGGAGGGCCTGGAGCCTATCCCAGGAGACTTAAAGCATAATGAGGGGTACACCCTGGACAGGGTGCCAATCCATCTCGGGGCGCACACATACCCACACGGACAATTTGTACACACTCACACTACGGACAATTTGGGAAACCCAATTAGCCTACTCTGCAAGTTTTTGGACTGTGGAAGGAAACCCACCAAGCACAGGGAGAACATGCAAACTCCATGCACAAAGAGACGGGAATCGAACCTGGCCGGGAATTAAACCAGGACCCAGGAGGTGCAAGGCGACAGTGCTAACCACCACACCACCGTGCTGCCCGTTATATGGGACATGCTTAAAAAAAAATAGCAACACAGCATTTCAATGTTTATTAGATGCTTTTATTAGTGGGGTGACCTCAGGAAATGGTGTGCTATTACTTTTTTAAGCAGTCTGACAGAAGGTTTCCCCCAAAAGTTTCAGTTATTTCGATTCGAGACTAGTTGTCCCCATGGCCCTGAATTTTGCATGTGGTCCATAAAACTTATGTCAAAACGTTCGACTGCGTCTCCCAGTGCAGTAAAATGTCAACCTTAGCTCAGAACACACAGCTTTTGAGTTATGAGGATGTTTTGCACCCTTGCTGAACCACTTTGCTCCCTTGACTCCTAGCTTGCTCATTTTTGGTCCAATTGAAAATGTGACATGGCAAGTCGAAGGTCTCGAAAAAAAACACTACTACTCTGGTAAAAATCATGTTGATCAAAAAATAAATCACCGCTCGAAAATGGCCCTGAATTCACTGCAACACTTTAATGGGGTTTGCAAAGTGGGTACACACTGAAAAAAGGACTTTTTGGACAAGCTGGAAAAACAGATAACCTGCACTAAGTTTCTGAAATACAAATATAAAAATTGAAATCTCACAAGAGGCGGCACGGAGGTGTAGTGGTTAGCACTGTCACCTTGCACCTCCAGGGTCCGGGTTTGATTCCCAGCCAGGCTCGATTCTTGTCTCTGTGTGCATGGAGTTTGCTTGGTGGGTTTCCTCCGGGTACTCCAGTTTCCTCCCACAGTCCAAAGATATGCAGGTTAGGCTAATAGGTGTCCTCAAATTGCCCGTAGTGTTTGAATGGGTGTGTGAGTGTGTGTATGTGTGTGTGCCCTAGAATGGATTGGCACCCTGTCCAGAGTGTACCCTGCCTCGTGCCCTAAGCCTCCTGGGATAGGCTCCAGGTCCCCGCGATCCTGTATACAGGATAAAGCGGTATAGAAGATGAGTGGGTGAGTGAGAAATCTCACAAGGTGAAAGTCAGTGCTTTTCAACACTTCAAGAACCAACTATCTAGCACCTACGTCTTGTATGATAGAAGTAAAAGAACCACAAGCGTCTGCACCAAGCCTTCGACTCACACACACACACATAAATATACACACTCCAATATCATATCGGTATAATTTTTTGTTGTAGTAGTCTTGATTAGGGGGCCCCTTAGAGACGGGTGGGAATCGGGTACGACTTAATTGGGAGAGAAATTCTATTAAAAAAAAAAAAGAAATATATCAGTTTGAGACAAATTAAACAATAAACATAATCGCTACTAAATAAAATCGAACGAATCAAATTGACAGTCCAGCTATGATTTACAGCTTCAGGTATTTTTGAAAAATAAAGGAGCAGCAATTAATGAGACAAACAACTTGAGCATAGGGTTGGATTTATTATGATCACCTACACAGAAGTTAATGACACAGCCAAACTTTAATGATGAAATGCATGCACCACGATTTGTTAAATTTTAATCAAGTGAGGTTTAGTTATTTATAAATTATTAATACCTTCTTGACTTTGATGTAGTGGCTTCAAAAGCAACAGCTTGCCTAGGCATAAAATGAGGGTATTGTTTTTAACAGCACAAAGGCTGACCAGGTCATGCTTCACCCTTTTCATTAAGTTGAACTGTGGCTCGTTTAATGGTACGAATGTGGTTGAGACGGCCGGATATTTGTCCCTGAGAGTCATCTCATATTGACCAAATTAAACAGCACTTGAACATCTGTTTATAGATCTCAAATATGCTCTGTGTGCAAGATGACTCAAGAAAATATACAAACTATAAATGCTCTCCAAGGTAAGGTGGTGTGAAAATGAATAAAAAGACAAAAGAATAAGAGCTGGCTACAAAAAGCTCTTGCCAGAGGGGGTTACTAAAATTATATTGTTAAAACACCTGCGATGGATCGGCACCCTGTCCAGGGTGTACCCGGCATCGTGCCTTAAGCCTTCTGGGATAGCCTCCAGGCCTTCCATGACCCTGTATACAGGATAAAGCAATATAGACGATGAGTGAGTGAGTGAGTGAGTTTATGAATCATCTCAATCACGCCTGATGTGAAAGCAGTCAAAACAACCTCCACAGGGCAGAGGTGAAAGTATCATACGGAGTATCTCCGTATTTCTGCTCTAGGAGATCATACCGCAGAATACAAACCACTCATCAGCATAAAGAATCAGAAGACCAGCTGGGAATTTGCAAAGAAAGACAAATATGAGTCAAACTTTCTTCTGAAAGCATGGTGTGGGCTTCTGCCGCTCTTTTTCAAAGATCTAATACATGATAGTGAGAGCAGAATTCATTTAAAAGTCTATAGAAACACTCTTTCAATTTACAGAGAAATGCACCCAATCTAGGGCGGATAGGATCTTCATCTTGCGGCAAGACAATGACCTGAAGCACACCGGCACCACAACAAAGGAGTTCATCAGGGAGGAAAAGTGAAAGGGTTTAGACTGGCCAAGTCAATCAGCAGACCATAACCCAACCGAGCAGCGTTTAATCTCTTGAAGAGGAGACTGATGAGACAGCCACCCCCTCCCTGCCAATAAAAACGCCTGGAAAAGCACGAAAATGGTTGCAACAGTTTGGGAATGCCAGTGCTGGCTTTAAGGGAGTATATGAAGTGATATTCCCTTTAAAACTGTCTGCCTTAATACTTTTTTTACCTTAAAAAAAATGTATGGTCTGTTACCAAAGGTGTCCAAATGCCTGCAATTATAGCAAAATTGAATTGCTTTCACAGTACTTCATTCATCACAATAGTTAGCATTAGTGTCCATATGGCTATAATTATTCAGTTACACATGACAAACATGGCTTCAATATTTTTTTTATTACTGTCATGCACATACAGTACTGTACGATTGCTTCCACTCTGCCTTTTAATTCCCCAACCTGGGAACTTCAATCACAAGCGTTTTGAAGATGGTGACGAATGTATTTTGGAGCGAACCTCTATCCTAGCTCAGTGCATGCACAATCATCTGCTCCGTGGTGCAATTTAAGAGGTGTTTGAAGTCCAAGGCTTTGAATAGAAAGACGAAAAGAAAAAGCGGGAGAGAGAGAGAGAGAGAGAGAGAGAGAGAGAGAGAGCTGCGCTGGCATGGGGTAAGGTTGTATTTTGGATGTGCCGTTTCTCTTGAAGTGTTAGGAATTGAGTTGTGCAGCTTAGCATGTCATTTCCAACAGCATGCCAGTTATCATAGCTGCACAGCGCTGAGGCAGTTAGTATTGAATTTTGCATAGCTTGACAACATTGCGAAGAATAGGGATATGTACAGTAACAATGTGTAATATGCAGTTAAAGTGAGATAATTGTTTAGAGGGAATTGATTACGTTTTATATTAATGCACGCTTTCTAATACATTTCTATGGCAACAGGCTCTTCACAGTTGTGCTGACATTCATTAAGCATTTATTGAGCAGACAAAGGAAAAACTGTTAAAGTTTCCTGATTTGATTTATTTGATTTGATCACACAAAATATATAGTAATTGACTAGATATGGTGTTTTTCATCACTTGTATGAATTTCCCAAAACAGTACTTTATAGTAATTTACAGTTGGCATTTTGAAGAATACAGTAGCATGTAATAATAAAATGCATAATTGATTTTAAAAAATGTGGCATTATACTTCCTAAAATTCTGTTCTAATAGTGGTAGTAGTAGTATAAGATTAAACATTTTGCCATTGTCTGATTCTGGAACCAGATATCCAATGCATTTTGCACACTTACAATACAAGGGTGCGTCAAGAATTATCCACACTCCAGCTGTTGAATTTATTTTAACTATTATTTTAACTTTATAAAAGATAAAAACATCATTGTTGGACATAATTTCCATGCTTCTCAATACACTTTGTCCATCTGTCAACAAGCTTTTGTATTCCCTTTGTGTTTTAGGCTGAGTTGCGAGTCATGACTGCACAGCTGTTTTCAGTCTTAAAATGAATCTTCGCCCTTGTAAGGCTGCTTTCAGGAACTTTTTCTTGGTCGGCGATTAAGGATGTTTCAGTTCGATACTCGGCCGTTTACTCTCAGACTCATCGTGATAAATCAATGTCTCGTGTCCAGTAATGATTCTCTTTAAAAAACTTTCACCTTCCTTCGAGTATTTGTCCGAATCTCGTTTGCTGATATCCGAATGCTTCTGTTTATAATTCTTCACCAGCACCATTGTTTCAGCACCAGATACTGTACACCATCAGACCAATTAAGCGCAGTTTATTTTTTGACTCACATTCTTATTATGTCATGTATTAAACTGATTCTTTTGAACACCACTGTACACTCACAACTGATTTAAACACTCTTTTCTTTCAGCTGCTCCGTTTTCGGCACAGTTTCTACACCAGATGTTCTTCCTGACGCAAACCCTCCCATTTTATCCAGGCTTGGGACCGCCACCGCATGCAGTGGCTGGGTAGTACAGTATGTGGTGTGACAACCCACCAACAGCACGGCTCGAACCTGGACCCTCAGATCCCCAAACCAACTAGCTAGAGCCTTACAGCCTCAGCCAATGTGTGAAATAAGTGACAATGGAAGAAAAACCATTGAGGTAAGCGCTGGTGTGAAATTGGCTGTTTAACTTGTTTTGCAGAATTTTGCATGAATAAATGTAACTAAACACCAAGGAGCTGTAGTATGAGCCTTTCATCACTAAACGAGGCTCTGCTTACCTTTACATGACACCGCAGACCCACCTATGAAAAAAATCTTCTATACAGCAATAAAAAAATGTAAAAAAAGAAAACTGATGCAATGATCCTTTCCCCCCATTTCTTTTAAAAGCACAAGATGTTTACCATTAAAAAATAAATACATAAAAATAAAAATAAACTGGACAGCCAATTAAGCTACAGCCTTCAACATTTCTGTGTATGTGGCCAGATAAGTGTAGAAAACATCATAAGCTCTGTGGGTTAGGAGCAGAGGTTGTAAGACCCCAAAATAATCCAATCCCAGTTTTGGTAACAGCATCTTTACTTGACTTCATTTCCAGCGGTATAACCTTGCTGCTGCTTATTTTTCCGCACAGTTTTTATTAATTTATTTATTGCTAAATAATAATAATAATAATAATAATAATAATAAAAGCTAAACATGGGAATATTTTCCATGGACTTACAAGAGTTATAACCTTGGATGCACGTTGTAATATGCCAGTAACGACATTGCAATAACGTTCAGCATCAGGACAACATTGTTTTTGAAAGTTAGAATGGTGTTCATAAAAAACATTGAGATAACGTTAACCTCAAAATTACAAAATGTCAACCTTTATTTGCAGCATTTATGTTGATTATGGTTTATTTGGACGGCATCAGACCACATCCACGACCCTTAAGTTTCCAACAGGGTTTAGACTTTTGATCAGAGTTTGGGATGGACACTCCAGCTTCCTACACATAGTGTGTGTGTAACTCGTGTCTCGCATCTTTTAGTGTAACCTCACTGATTGCTTTTCTTTAGGAAATATTGAGTGTTAATGTTCTTAACGTGCTTGGTGGGTTTCCTCCTGGTTTTTCAGTTTCCTTCCAAAAACATGCATATTAGGCTAATTGGTGTTCCCGGATTGCCCGTAGTGTGTGAATGTGCGTGTGGATGACCAGAGCTCCTACCATGGTTGTACAAAGTGGGAATAAATACATTAAGTGGTTTCCTTTGGCCTCCTAGTTGGACTACAGAGGTTCTTAAATAGATGATGGGTGGATGGAATATATGCATAAACATACATTTGTGTAGTTTCTCAAAAGTTTTTTTTGCCATTATTTTCCCTTTAACCTAGATAAAAATACTTGATGGTACATTTACTAGTTACACATTGCAGTTTGAATCTCAATCGCAAATCGTGCAGCCCTAATATCGATCAGTCTCAGCTCCGTAGCACACCAGTAGAGGAGAAAACGGGTCTAGTATGTATCCTAGTAACACTTTTAATAAACGGTGACTTATCCAGTAAGTATGTCTGAAAGCTTCTGTCACATCGAGGAACAGGCCGAAAATAAAAAGAATCAAAAAAAAAAAAAGGGAGAAAAATTGATTTCTGAGTAGAACAGCAGCTATGCATCAGGAGAAGGCACACACATAAACACACACACACACACACACACACACACACACACACACACACACACACACACAGTGAGGTTTCCTCCGAGCCCCCCTGCAGCAGTGGCCACATGCTGCACCCCACTGTTCTTACTCCAACATACCTCCCATCAGCAGGCCTGATCCGAAACGCTGCTTAATTCCAGCAGGCAATTAGGATTTTCAGGATAAACACATAGCGCGCGCACACACACACACACACACAAACACCACATACACATCAATAAAGGTCTTAATCTCTCAATGAGGCCTGAGGATATGCACACAGACATACATGCTGCATGCAGTTTAAAGCAACACCATCTGAATCCTAGTGCTACAGTTATCCGTGTCTGTATTTGCGTGAACATGGGTGTGGCCTAAAAACACTTTTAAACCAATAAATCATATGATTTATTCATAATAATTTTAAACATCATTATTTGCTTATTTTTGTTGCTTATAATGTAACCGAACTAGATGTCCATGTACAGTATGTGCACTTGTGCAACTCTGACCAGGCATTTCCTGGTTAAGGATGAATGATTGTTGATTGTTAAAAGCTGTGCTCTACCCTTCTGACTTATCACATCTGACAGCTTACTTAGATCTGTATAAAATAAATCCCCACACATGAGACCCAACTCACGTTATCCCAGATCCCAGCCCTGAGACACACCTCTAGTCTCAACCAGATGTGCTGTAAGTTTTGTAATTAAACAAACATGAAGGGGATGCTTTCTAAATAATGTACTTGTGCTTGGTTGTGTTCGGAATCCCTGGACTGAATCTTCAAGCACTGTTCGAAAGTTCTGGAGCTCTGGAGTGATGGAAGAAGGTGGTGATTACACAGATTATAGCAGACGTGGAGCGCTAAAATGTAGGCTACTGAAATGAATAGTGAGGTACAGTATGTATTAATAATACATCTAAAATATGACACCTGGAGCACATCACTGGTTGCATCAGTACAATTATGAAGAAGCATACTGTAGGAGGTAATGGTTGTAGGGACAGCTATGGCAAACCAGAACTAGCTGTGGAAACCGAAAGGTACTTAGTACCTTACATTACAACTAATTACTTCTTTTCCTTTGCACAAACACAAATTGGAATTTTTTTTTTTTCATACACAATCCCAAAATTGTTTAGGCCTGCATCAAGCAAAGAAAACAACTAGGGAGATTACTGCAATTGGGTTAAGAAATGTCTAACAAGTTTATTAAATTCTGGAAGTTTAGTACTGAACTGTCAATTTTGCGGAAAATAAAGAAAGATCACAAGTGGAAATTACTTAAACACTTGCGAAAGATGTATATAAAAAAAATAGGCCATAGAAATAACAGCTAATTTTAATATTGGATATAAGAGCATTTCCGCACACACACTGGACTGGGACTAAACAGCTGTGTCGCCATAAGAAAACCACTTATTAGTGAGGCTAATCAGAAATAGACAGTTTTGCTGGGGAGTGTAAAGATTGAACTGAGTAGCAATAAAAAAAGGTCATGTGGTCTGATGAGTTTCCTATTCCTGAGCGCATCAGGGTAGGAAATGACACACAAGAAGCGATGTACCCATCATACATAGTGCCCACTGGACAAGTATGTGAACCATGTGAATTTTTTTTTAATTCCCGTATGACGCGAGCATAGTCCGTAACTCAAATTGTAAAAAAAAAAGTGGTTCTGGGAGCATAAGGAAACATGAATACTTGTGCTAAGGCTAAACCTGTAAACCTCACTGGATGAAACAGCACACAAAAGTGAAACAAACTTTTTACAGTATAATCGTGATGATAAGCTTTTCTGCGTGAAACTACAATTCACTGAGCCAAATGAAACGTTATGGAACAGGTGTCGGTAAACCACCTGGTCTGATTTAAAACACACACTCACACACACACAGAGCTTGGAAGTCATGCCGAGTCCTTGAACAATGAGCATCCCACTCACAGTGGCCAGAAATAATAGGGAGGAAAATAAAGGCTCATCATAATTTGGTGGGTACCTTCTCCTTCCTGCTGACTGCCTCCCAGGTCTTTACCCCTCCTTCATCTGCCCTTTCTTTTCAACTGTTCTCTCTCTCTCGCTCTCTCTCTCTCTCTCTCTCTGTCTCAGATGTAGTAAGTCTACCCAAGTCAGCATCTTGTTATCTATTTAACACAGCTGCAGTGGTACATGCATACACACACACCAACCTCCTCCCACTCGGTTTATCTCGGGCACCATTAAACACTCACCCAGGCCGAGCAGGTATAAAGCAGGAGAGAGCGAGTAAGGCAAATCTTTCCCTGAGTGATAACTCGGGGCCGATGAAGCGGAGAAATACAGAGCGCTTGACCTATTCATCTCCCTCCATTCATCCGTCTACTAGCCCAGCATGTGAACGCCGGCACAAGGCATGGGAGAGGAAGTTACAGAAGTTTCTCGAACGCGTGCCAATTTTCCAACCAATGGATTAAGCCAGGGCTTGCTATTACTAGTGAAAAAAAAAAAACAGATAAAGTCCCACTTAGGTAAGGAGGTTTTGGAAGGAGGTTTTTATAGTTTTTCTCCCAGTAAGCATAAATGTATGGGCATTAAACATTTACAAGAACATTAGGCAGCAAATTCAATTCAAAGTTAAAAAAGTAAGGACAAACACACTGTGGCAAATAATATGAAAAGTAATTTTAGAGTGACACTAAGTTTTTGTTTGGCGTGTCTGTTCTTTCTTTAGTCTTATTCTAATTAACTTCCAGTGAATGCAGTAAGGCAGAGAATTGAAACCGTTTAAAGCAACGTACTGTATAGTAAGACGCAGTGAAGATGCTAACTGGAGCATGTAGAAGATTTACACATTTTACAGATGGAAATGAAAGGACTGAATAATGCTGAATCTATATGTCGATCTATAATGTCCTGCTTGTCATTCTTTATAAAAATTGCATTTTTAATCCAATGTATATCAGAAATACATAAGTATAGTAGTGCTTGTGTGCCATGCTATTACATTTACATCTAAAATATGACATTTCGTACAAAACCACACATGACGGGAAAGTCGAAACACTCCAGTAAGCCTTCTTCAGCACATCCTGAAGATTTTCAATGGGGTTAAGGTCAGGCGTTTGTGGTGTCCTCTTTCACTTCTGAGTTCTGGGGTATTTCCAGTGCCATCAGGGAAACATAAGCTCCACTGATATGATAACTTGGTCATTCAGTATATTAAGGTAGTCAGCTGACTTCACTTTATTGCCACATAACGATGCTGAGCCTAGACCTGACCAACTAAAGCAACTCCAGATCATAACAATACCTCCAGAGCTTTATAGAGAGCTTCATGTGTTTCCCTCCTTACCCTGATGTGCCCATTACTTTAGATGAGGGTCAGTCTGAACTCCCGAACTCGTCTCAGTCTGAACTCCACATGACCTTTTTCCACTGCTACAAAGTTTAGTCTTTATACTCCCTAGCAAACTGAACACTTCTTTCAGGCCATGTCCACACATTTTTAAAAACAGAGATTTTTATTTGCGGTTTTGGCCTTTTATTCCCATGCAAACGCAGTTCTGGTTGTTGAAAACGTAATGCTTTGGGATCGGTGTAACATCACCTTGTGTGCCGATGATGTCATTGTCTGGGTGTCACTCTCCTTGATTTGACGTCAGCTTTGTGTGTGATAGTGGACTTATGTACAGTAAACTAGCGACATGCGTGTACATACTGCACATGCACAGTTACTCGCACATTGTGTTAACGAGCAGAACTGCCTGAAGGTACTACTAGGCTTACTGCTGCTACATAAAGAACTCCGATGACACACACCCCGCAGACAGCCACGGAGGTTTCGGACGAGAGCCGCACTTAACAGGCCGTTTTGCGTTTTCATGTGGACAAAGATCATTTTAAAACGTAGGTCATGTGGAAAGAACCATTAAAAAAAATCGTAGTTTTTAAAAATACCCGGCTACGTTCTGACCACATTTCTTCCACAAGAATGATGGTTTTATTAATGCACTGGACAGCTCATTATCCAATTCCATCAATTTTAGGAATCTCCTTAGTTGTTTTCTTTGCCTGTCGCAGGCCAATAATTTGACCCCTCTAAACCACAGTTGCATCTTTTCCTCTACCATGGGATCCATCTTCTGACGTGCTTGTTTAAGAAGTGAGAAGCTTTTTACTGCTTCAGTTAGGGTTTTAGAAATGTTAGACAGAATTACCAGAAACTAATTATCTATCGTTAATCATTTATAAAGGTACACTTCATCAATGTTGGTGTTTTCAGTGGGAACATAACTGATGGTACCATCTGGCTGATAAAGAAAATAGAATAACAGTATAATAATAATAATAATAATAATAATAATAATAATAATAATATTAAAAGGTATATTATTTTGCACATGGTTCACCCATGCTTACAGAGTATCTCCTGATTTTTTTAAGCCTATATCAAAAGGTATAATCAGCAGTAGGTCAATAATTGCAGTGGCTGAGTGTTTTAAGCTTTAATCCACTGATTAAAAGGTTATGAGCTTAAATTTTGCAGATGCTTAGCCCTTGATTAAGACCTTTAACCTCTATTTGTTCAGCTTTACTGTAAATCACATCTGGAATGCAAATGTTGCAAATGTCAATATCATATAGTGTCATCAAACATCCTGTATGTATCACTTGAGGTTAAAGAGCACTAATACATACTGTACATCCACTAGTATGGATAGAGTTGTCCAATTAGTGTCTGTTTGTATGTACTATTTTAGTGCTATTTATTCATTATTAAACTGCAGTTCCTATGGTGCACTAACAGAGTCTATCAATAGCATGAATGATAAAAAAAGGAACATCAAAAGTGAATTGTTCGCATTCTGGTTTATTCTCAGTCGGTTTGCCCTTTAAACAATTTGGATTGAATCCATGTCGAAGCGTGGAAGCAGCGGCTTTTACACGCTGTTTCATCAGCCATTCAGCAAAGAAGTACATATGAGCAAACTCAGCAGAGAGAGAGTTTGCTCACAATTAATCTTGACAAGTTTACAGCTTTAGTTACCAAAATAACAGGGCCTAAATTACACTTTAGATATTTAATTCTAATTCAGGGTCTGGTGCAGAAGTCTGGGTGCTGAGAAGGAGGAAGAGATCAAAGAATCAATTAAAAAAAATATATTTTTTCATTAGTGAAGTAACATTACTAAATGAAAGAAAATAGTATATAACCCACGTATTCCTCTTATTAAGCAGTAAATTTGTCATGCTGCCTGGATGAGAGCAGCATACTCTCGCTTTGCTGTCAGTCACTTTTATATTGTACTAGCCAATTATGAACATCTATCAGCCTGTATATACTGATCAGCCATAACATTACATCCATTAACTATTGGTTTTAGGTTCCCTTTTGCCAACAAAACATCCCTGACCCTTCCAGGCATGGACCCAACAAGGGCTGGGCAGTGGTGTCGGGCAGCAGGACGTTAGCAGCAGATCCTTTAATGCACTAAGTTGCACCATGGGACCTCCATGGATCAGACATGTTTGGATTGAGATCTAGGGATTTCGAGGCCGAATCAACAACACAGCAAGATGTGATGCACTAAATGTTCTGATAGCTTTCTATCCTATAAAAAAGGAATCAGCATTAGCTTTTCTGTGGAATTGGAATTCATGGCCTGGCCTTTGGTCCCCCCAGCCATAGATGTGCCTATGGTGCTCAGGATCCTCTTACCATTCTCCTAGTATAAAATTGATAATCAATGTCATGGGTGAAAACTGGCAAGTGACCAGATTGATGAGGGAAAAAACCCTCCTATCAAAGGTCATTTTGCATAACAACATATGCATAACATTCTTTACAAAAAGACAGTTAGAAAGTTTTAATCATAGCAGATGAATTTTTTTTTCCAGAAAATATTTCCTACATTTCTGAATAGCGTTGTGCTACCTAATGACTGGTGTGTAGAATTTAAAGCAGGAATTTCATCACCTGCTGACTTTTATGTAAACTGCATGACTTGCCTTTCCTTCGAGACATGCCTAATAACATAACAAGTGATTAAAATCAGACACTGAACTGGTTGTGAACAGCAACAAAAACAGCATGTTTGCAGTTGGGAAACAGAGAGATAGAGAGAGAAAGAAAGAGACATTTTTTTCTATAAAAAAGGCTACTGTGAGCTAATACAAGGCCTGTACTTCAGATAATTATAGTGCCATAAAAAGTATTTGCCTTATTCTTTTAGGGCCAGGTACTGTGGGTTTGGACAGTTTTTTTTACCTTTAATAAATAAAATGGGTTAGGTTTAGGGTTAGATAACCCTATGGGTTATCTTTGTGTAAAATTCCAATTTGTTTGATGATCTGAATCATTTAAGTGTGACAAATATACAAAATAAATAAATCAGAAAAGGGCAAATACTTTTTTTTACAGCAGTAAGTAATTATGTCTGTACACAAGTAAATGGAGAACTTGGAATACTTTTATTTATATAATATTTGCCCTAGGGAATCTCTGGCGGCATTATGGCTTTATGATTAGCTCTGTCACCTTACACCCACCCCTAGGACCTGGGTTCAATTACTGTGTGCATAGAGGAGAAATTCTCTACTTTTACTTAAGTACAGTATTTGTGTACTTTGCCCACCTTTGAAAATTCCCCTAATATAATGTTTATACTTTAAACTCTTTTTGTTTAACTCCTCCTCCAATCATGCCGTTTTATTGTAAATGAGCTACTGCTGAGCCACGCCCCACCAGATATCCATGGAGCTGACCAACCAGCCGGCGGAGGGTTTCTCTTATAAGGTTACATTTGAGCCGTGGCCAGTACAAGTAGGTAAAAAGAACAGGAGGAGGAAATGCGGTTTCTTTGCCATATTTTTGTTTCCAGACACACACACACAGATGTCTTGGTTTCTTAAATGACAAAAAAGTGTAATAACAATAAACAATAAATCCCCTATACTCAATCGCTCTCACCCATCCCCTGTACAACTTATCCTGTACATTGAGGGGTGTTAAGGGCCTGGAGCCTATCCCAGGGTCCTTAGGGCACTAGGCAGGGTACACCCTGTGCTAATGCATTACAGGGCACACATGCATACACTTTCTCACTTATATACTATAGGCATTTAGCCTGTCTTTGGGCTGTGAGAGGAAGCCAGGGCACCTGGAGGAAACCCGCCTAGCACGGGAAGGACATGCACACTCCACACACAAATGTAAGGTGATAACCAAACCCTCAACCCTGGAGGTCTGTGGTCACTGTGCTAACTGCAATGCCACTGGAGAGACACTTGATTCTTGTATAATGAGCAGAATACATCAGAGAATGGGGTTTATGGTAAAGAATACAAAATAGGTTCAAAGTCAACACACTTTATTTTTGTCGATCTTGATGCTGCAGGCACTGTGTTTTCCCACAGACATTTCAACCATCCTGCTTGATAGAAAGTTAGAATTAACTGCCAATTCCCGGTACTATCATCAGTCGTCCAAAGCTTAGCAGCACTACAGGAACATGTTTATTTAGGGTGCATTATTAGTCTATCAAAATAAAAGACTTTTAATCTGGGTTTCAAAATTAAGGCAGTTCAAAGACTACACTACACAACCTATAGCACTTACACATTAAAGGCCTTTTTAGGAAAGCAATATTACCTTGTGACTGCTAGTAGGACAGAAATAGACAAAATAGTCACTGAATGGGACCAATAAAAGATGGAATCCCTGATGCTCTCCAAATATAACTAAATTTTTATGTGGTTGGCATGAAACAACGTGCTAAATGTATAAAAATAAAAGCTTGGCAACATTTCACATTTCATCAAGTCTAAGTCGGATAAGAATCAGGACCATGGACAGCGGCAAACCTAAGGCAACAACACAATTATTGTTTAGGAATAAACCAATCATTGCCTCTGACAGCACAAAAGGAAGGCAGAAATCTTTTATTTTCTACCTAGCATTATGCTAAATACTGTTTGGAGTTGGTTTATTTAAGTTAAATAAAAAGCACAACCATTATAAATTAATAACAAAGTGAGGAATAGATATTTGGACAAACTGACAGGTCATAGTGTTACCTCAAAATGCCTTTTTTTTTTTGCACTGCTACTGCAGATCAAACGATAAAAAAAATAAAATAAAGAAAACTACAAATTGACGAAATTCTGAGAAATCTGACCTCCCTCCTCTCTGCCTTGTCGATGTCTTGATCGCTGCATTTTAAATTTAGCTCTGCTATGTTATGCTTCCCTGACTTTGCTGATCCAGACTTGTTTAAATATAAAAGGTTCCATGCAGAGCTCTTTGTATTTATTTATTTATTTATCTATTTTAATCATGTCATCGGCTATTTTTTCAATGCCGTTTTGTGTTTTTCTGGCTCAAACAAACACACATCATGCCGATTATCAACAAGAGACTTAGCAAAGATGTAAAGCAATGACTGATCAGGAGCAAAGGCCCACGAGTTTGCTGTAAGGTTTAAACTGTCAAAAATATACTGTATGATAAGTAATAAGCAACACCACATGTTTTTAAAATATGTGCTGTCATCATTAATGGCACGGCTACACATACTGTATCCTGCTGCTTTTTAAAATGACTTCAGGATGGGAATGCTTATTATTAGACTTAAGTTGCAAGTGATTTTTAGCTATTAAAGGTATAATTTGTATAAACATACAGTATTTAGTATTACAGTATTCTTGACCTAATGAGACGAGAAATTAATGATCTGTTATTACATTATCGCCAGGATATGGAATGAAAGCAATAATACTGATTTCCCTGATGTGCGATTGACAGTGATTTACAAGTCTCATCAATGGCCAGTAATATAATTAAATCCGAAGCAGAGAATAGACTGACTGGTCACTAATGAGAATCACCAGGGACCTCCCGATATGATATTATCATGATACATGGGTACCGATTTGATTTGTAATGCTATTCTGTAAAAGTAACGATTTTTTTAATATCCCGATTCAATGTTAATTGTAGTTTTAAAGATTTTTATTATAATTCTTAACAAAATTAGTATCCTACCACACAGGATGGTGTGCTGCCTGCCAATCTGTGAATAGTTTAGAGCATGCCACCTGTAGGATTATGAAGCAAACTACAACATACTGTATTACCACGTCAAATGCAAACATACTGTTTTCATTCATCCATCTTTTACACTGCAGTACAGGGTCACGGGGGCCTAGAGCCTATTACAGGAGACTTGACATGAGGCGTGTTACAAAACATGAATTGTCACACAGTAGTCTAATAGTCACTTTAATAGTCATTGAAATTTAGGCTTTCCACCTTTCACCTATACAAATTTAATGCCATTGGAATTCTGTCTACCTGGAAATGTCGGAGTGAAGAGCTTTTAATCAAGAGCCAGCAACAATCAAGAATTAAATCAATGTAAATTTATGGCAACAAGTGAAACCAGAGCTCCACAGGAGTGAGTAGTAATACAGGAACAGGACTAAAATTAGCAATAAACCTGCACAAAAAACAAAACAAATGCTGCACCACTAGATAATAAGCTCAACCTCAAGTCCTTTGTTCTTACAAAAATATACAAAAAGAACAAGTGTCTTTTTTGTTGCTGTTGGTTGCTTTTGTATATTACAACGCTTTTGTCTTTGATAATTTTTAGGTTTTATTCTATACTTGGGCTCTGATTAAAACAACAACAACAACAATAATAATAAAAAAATCTACACCCATGTAGTTCTATGCCTTTCAACATTCATTACATGTACAGTGTTAAAAAAATGAATAAATGAATAAAATATTTGCCATATTGATGAGTTTAAATCATGATTGTGCCACAGCTAACCATAGCCATAAATCCAAAAGAATGCATGATACCTTCATCAGTGAGCTCATGGATGTGGAAGATGAGTTTTACGATGGCAGCATTTTAAACTGATTTAAGAGCTGGAACAAACTAAGGGGAAATGAGGTAGAAATTAAGCTGACTTGTACTGTAGGGGGACTAAAATGTGAAAAAAAATGATAGAGGAGATGTAGTTCACTAGTGTGTGGGAATTGAAAAGGAAGACACAGGGATAAAATGAAACAAAATAAAAAAAGGGAGTGCTACATATTATGGTCAAGTCTGTGGACACCTGACATCTCACTCTGTCTGTGAACATCCCTAAACCAGTGGAAAATATGTTTCGGGTTTTTGTTTAAGTGAAGGAAAAGTGTAATGAGGCAGTACACAAAGATATTGTTGCTTGTTGTGTTGTTCCATCCTTGAGGCAACAGTTCACATACAGTATTGGGTATGTTGGCCATGCAGTGTAAATAGTTTGTGGAATGGAATTGGTGTACGACCAAACTGGGAAAAAAAGGGGTGGGTGAGATATAGGTAGTGGGTGGGAACTGGCAAAGGAACATATTGAGAAAATATGTCGGGGTGGGGGTGGGGCTGGGGAGGGTGCTACCTTGTAGGTGGGAATTGGCGAAGCAACAGATGGTGGAAGATAAAACTTGCTAGCTAGTGGGTGTGTATTGGTAAAGGACCAAATTGGAAGACAATACAGGAATGAATGGACTGAATAGATGGATGATGGATTGATGGATATAGGGCTGAAATGATTCCTCGAGTAATTCGATTACAAAAAATGATTGAGGCAAAGCTTCTTTTAATTAATTTTATAAGCTTTCGTTTTGTTTTTGCGCAATTATTTGTTTGGCGTGACACAGCGCGCTTTCGGATGCAAGCCACCAGTAAACACCGACAAAGAAGAAGCGCTTACGTCACCCAAAAAAACGAAAGGAGCACAAACAGTTCGCTGTGTATTGATTTGAGGGAGTGTTCTGTTGCGGGCTTCAAAATGAAAAGGAGTGATAAAAATATCAGCGAGCCAAGAGATGAAGAAACCAGTAAGAGAAAACGACATAAATTGTCATTTTAAAACTCTTAGTTCTGAAAATTAAGTCGCACAACTTTGTGTTTTTGTATAATTATTTATTTTAATGTGTGCCTTAGTTTTTTTATACTTACTTATTTGAAATACCTTTTTTCCTTGTTTTGGCATCTGAGAAAAGGCTTTTAAATTAGAATGTATGGCACAGTAATGCACTTAATTTATCTCAGTCAACTTTAAGCTATTCCTTGTATTATGAATAATGACAATGTTTTTTTCCATAAAATGCTGTATAAATTTAAAAATAAAAGTAATTTTTTTAAAAAAGAAAACCAATTAATCTTTTATTCGTTTCTTTTATAAATTTTACTTACTCACTTACTCTCACTCATCTTCTATATTGCTTTATCCTGTATTTAGGGTCGCAGGGATCTGGAGCCTATCCCAGGAGACTTAGGGCATGAGGCAGAGTACACCCTGGACAGGGTGCCAATCCATCGTAGGACACACAAACACACTCACACACCCATTCACACACTATGGGCAATTTGGGAACGCCAATTAGCCTAACTTGCATATCTTTGGACTGTGGGAGGAAACCAGAGTACCTGGAGGAAACCCAACAAGCACAGGGAAAACATGCAAACTCCACGCACACAGAGACGGGAATCGAGCCTGGCCGGGAATCGAACCCGGGCCCTGGAGGTGCAAGGCGACAGTGCTAACCACTATATATATTTTACATTGCTGTTTAATTAAGCAAAAGTACATTTTATCCGATTAATTGATTACGTTTTTGGTAGAATACTGGATTATCAAAATATTCAATAGCTTCAGCCTTAGATAGATAGATAGATAGATAGATAGATAGATAGATAGATAGATAGATAGATAGATAGATTCAGCTTATCACAAAAGCTTATTTAAAGTTATGAATATTGTAAAAATGACTGCATAATAACCTGTCCCTACTGTAATTAGTTATTATATCTTAGCCACATTTAATCTTCTCCCATTCAGCTTTCCATGCTCCAGCAGTAGATTCACCTTGGCATGGCGGGTAATAAAGTTATTAATGTGTGTGTAGTGAGATGTATGTGTTTCTGGGAACCTCGGCTTGCCTTAGTGTGAAACCCTAAAGTTGGTAATAGACTTACTTAACACAATGACAGTGATATATGAGTGCGGAGCGCCACTGTGTTCCTGTACGGCTTCCTCATGTCCTCTCTGCACCAGCCCTATGCACAAACACACTCACACACACACAAACAAACACAAGGGGGGATTGCAAACTACCGACCACATACAGTACACATAATGCATGTGCAAAAATCTATACAATCCTATATACACACATACTGTACATGCACCTTGAGAGGGCTGCAACATTTTTGATAGAATTTTTCTGTTGTCAGTCAAGCTGCAGTGAGTCATGGCTCCAATTTCCCTGCTCAGGGTGCTCTTGGAGATGTGCTGATTCCCAAACGTGCGTGCATATGTGTGTGTTGCTTTTGTCTAAATGATGAAGATAGTGTAAACCATATTGAACCTAGTCTCGCATGGTAAAATGGCTTATTTGTGATTCAAGCAGATATCAGATTAACAGGCTAAAGCGAATCGGATGATCTACCTGTGCCTGAATAAGGTTCCTTTAGGATCTCTGGTTTCCTCCCATCTCATCTCTTGTCTTCTTTTATTGTGTGTAAAAACTAAATAATAATTCCTGTCCTCTTCATCTAATTTTTAACACACTATGGTTAGATGATTCTTATGATTTTACACAAAACCATAGAAGTAAAAGAGGGAACACTAACTTTTACACATGACTGTAGGTGTGTATAGAGATGGGGAAAAAATCAATTTATTGATATACAGTAAAACCTCTGATTGCGAGTAACGCGGTTTGCAAGTGTGTTGCAAGATGAGGAAAGGTTTTTAATAAATTTTGACTTAGAAAACGAAGTCTTGGTTTACGAGTACCATGGATCACGCATGTGCTTCTTGTTTTGACGCCGAGCGTCATGTGATCACAACTGAGCCCTGCTGGGTCTTAGTGCACGTCTCTAAACTGGTATAATCAACATCCGTGTGTAGTTTACTATAACATTGTGACCATGTATGTGTGTAAAACATATTTTATTTCGTTTCTGTATGCATGTGTGTACAGCGTGCGTGTAAAGCAAAAGCAAGTGTAATTATAGAGGTTAAAAATCCTTTTTTAGCTAGTTAATTTGTTTTATTTTTACGTAACAGCAGTGATTCCGTTGTGTCACACAATTGAGTGTCATTAGAGAGATTTCTTTCCGAGATTTTTCTGAGATTATTATCATCGGCCACACATTGAAGGGTGATATGTGCAAGCATTCACACATAGATCTACTTAAACATGTGCTTATTCTTATTCACTGCATTTATTATTTAGTATTTTGCTTAGTTTATTACTTCGGTATTTTATTTATATTGAACAATAAGACACCAACACCATTCCATTTAGATCTCTATAAGTGCATCATATTTGGGTGGAGTGCACACATCCTAATTTGTTGTACTGTTTATTTTCAGTTAATATTATTTTTCCTTGAGTTTAAGTTACCGTCGAGCTGTTGAGGTGTGTATGGCTGGATCTGCTGCACTGAGCTCTCACGGTGGTCCGTCTATTAAGATCTGGCGTGCTGCATCAACCGCAACTATGGTTTCACCGGCTGTACCAACGTGTTGATTAACTGTGGGATTGAATTGGTTGTCTGCCATTTTATGTTTGTCTGCATATCTATATGTATATGGGTTTGATTCTTTCTTTTTCTATTTGTTCTGCTTTTTCAATATCTGTTTAGTTGATATTAGTTATTTAACTGCCCCATGTTTGGTTGTTTTAGTTTGTTGTGATCATGTGGTTCCCCTATATGTTTAAAAATGGACTGGTCCATCCCTATAAATGTGTTTCCATTGTATTGTCTAGAGGGATTGAGGGTAGTTGTTTTCATGTTTAGTTTGGTTTAAGTTCTTTCTGCTGTGGTCTGTTGGATTCAGTTAAGTGCTTCTGAGTTTATTAGTTTGAATTTAACTTTGATTTTCTGACCTTTTTAGTTGTTTATTTGATCTGAAAGTTGAATATTAAGTTAATATATAAGTTAAATGTACTGTAGACCAAATAATTTGAGTTTCCATTATTTCTTATTGGAAAATTACATTTGTTTTGGAATACTAGCAAACGAATTATGCTCGTACTCCGAGGTTCCACTGTATAGCAATTTTGTGGGGCATTTCACAGATCGCCACACGGTTTTTAATTTACAGTGGTACCTCAGCATTCGAACACCTCCAAAAAGAAATTTGCCTTGTCGGTATCCGAATAAACAATCCGATCCGAACTGAACACTGGCTAAGTTGCTCGTACACCCGGGAACTGTTAAAAAAAATGTTTGCATTAGTAGAAAACCAACCTTTTTTATTATTTTTTTTTATTTTGTGCAACATTTTGTGAAGATTTAGCACAATGGATCCCAAGAACATATTAGCAAGGAGAAAAATAAGAAGAAAAGGGAAGAAAGAGCCACTTTCTGATTTGTTTTTAAAGCAGCTGGTACCAAAAGGAAATTAAGGTTAAGTGAGGTTTATTGTCAATTCATTACATTTACATGTCTTCTTTAAATGTTTTGATTGTTTTTATATGCAAAAATATGTTGGAAATCAGTAATAGCAGTAATATTTTTGGGTGGCTGGAACAGATTATCTGCATTTACATTTTTTGCTTTGGGAAAATGTATTTAGCATTATGAAATTTTGCCAAGGTACATTTATAAGTATATCTGTTTGCATTTAAAGAAGTGATATAAGCTATTTGTCCATAATCCTACCTCTCTAAAATCTCCATATACTGTCAGGCATCAAAGCATTCTGTGTATGAAAATGAGATTATTTACTTAATTCATTTAAAATTGTAACAAAATCTTAAAAACAATATATCGAATTGAGACATTTATAAAATCATGGTACTGAAAGAATTGCAATACAAATAGAATCGGCACCTCGGCATCGTGATAATACCGTATCATGTCCTTCCTGATGACTCCGATCCCCAGTGTGAATATCATGTATAGGGCCAGGGGTAGCTCAGTGGTTAAGGCATTGGACTACGGTTCGGAAGATCCCAGGTTCAAACCCCACAACAAGTTGCCACTGTTGGGCCCTTGAGCAAGGCCCTTAACCCTCAACTGCTCAGATGTGTAATGAGATAAAAATGTAAGTCGCTCTGGATAAGAGCGTCTGCCAAATGCCTAAATGTAAATGTAAATGAATATGCGTGTGTGTGTTTGGTTCCATTGAAAGTCTTATCAAAGTAAAGAGGCATGAATAAAACGCATATCCCCCAAACTCCCCAAAAAAACATGAATAAAAAAAATAAAAAGAACATAAAAGTAAAAAAAAAAAAACACACACATTTTCGGACTGTGCTGACTTAAAGTTCATTAAAACATAGATCACACTTGTACATAAACTTTCGCTTTTCATGAGCATCTTGTTATTTTGAAACACATTCCAGTTTTAAGTTCCAAAGTGCCTGCCCTGAAAGTTTTGGCTCGGGTTTTGTGTCTGTTAAAGTGCTATTCTCGCTTGGAAACCAACAGCAATATGATGTGTGTGAACTTGTTTAGAAGAGCAGATTGTGAAAAAACAAGCGTCAAAAGTACCCAGCATTTCACACTTTAATTTCTTTGTTGGTTTACGCATATCTGGCATTATTACTACACAACATCTTGTTGAGGATCATAAAGTGAGAAAAGCACTTGCTGCACTAAAAGCAGTGAGTGTACTGTACATGATTCGGAATAAACCATCCTGAACTGCTGTGGGTGTATACAATAATCTAACTGGCTATTGCTACCACATAGTTGAGCATTTCCACAGAACAGCATGTCCTTGTGTTATATTACAAAGCAGTTTCGTAACAAAACCATGCTTTTTACTAGTTTATAGTAATCTTTATTCTTGTGGAACGTCCATGAAGTAAGTTCCTGAGTATCACTTGTAGTACGATAAAACGGTTCCAGCCAAGCACTTCCTCACCAGCCTCTTTTTTCTTAAAGCTAGTAAAACTTGTAACTGTAGTTTGTCATGTTACAGAAAAAAAAACAATCCTCTGGCTTAATCTTGCTCAATATAGTAATCCATGAGAATAAACTTGCTTGCCTGAGGTGGCAGATTGTAACCGTAATTTTATTCTTAGTAGTATAAAACTAGTATAAAACTGTGATTTGTGTTAATTCCATGCAAGTGTCTTTATTCCAAACACCTCTTTACTGTACATGTATCCTGTTCCAAAAATGAGCTCCGCCCCCATCATGGACTAATTTATTTATTTGCTTTTCTGTGGAAACGGTCAGGGCTAAGTCTTGTTCCCTAAAGGCATAAATGAACCTTGGGTTCCCGTGATCCGGTAACCAGTTTACTGGTATATAATAAATAATTAATGTTTATAGGGTTGATATTATGTGGAGTTAATGTTGGTGGCATGGTGGCTTAGTGGTTAGCACTGTCTTTTTGCATCTCCAGATCCAGGAATAAATACAATAGTCTCCATGGTCCCAAGTTGGATTAGTTGGGTATGGATGGGTTATAATGTTCTCGATTGGTGAATTCTGCGTATATGAAAATTGGTAGAGTGTTCTAAGCATTCCAAACAGCTCCTTGATTTCCAGGCATTTAACCAAACTCTAATTCTATTCAAGCATTTTTATGTTAATAACAATTCTTCTCCATCTTCCTCTTCCTCAACCAAATGCATTTAACAAAATGCCACCTAACAGGTAGAGAGGAGTACTGAACTGGTGACAATAAAAACAAAACACCTCTTTGCCTCACAGGTTGAGCAGCCGGAGGTACTTGTAGAGGGGCATTAACCTGAATATGATTCATAAAGAAGTAAGTTTGCACTGTGAGCTCAGGAAGAACAAAAGACATACAGTGTTGTTTTTAAAGAAAACTGCTGGATTCCTCTTTTTATGTCATATAAGAATTTACACTGACAATTAAAAACTGTGACAGTAACCTAGAAGTATGTAGCGTTTTGTAGAATGTAGGAAGAAGCATGCAGAAAGTGCATCAAGTTTGAACTGACTGACGCCCCAATGTGAGCCAGTTTCATTCTCGCTATCCTGGCAGTGCTTATGCTTCCTCCCACTCGAGAGTGTGAACGACAGAAGGGCCGGAGAGAAAAAACAGAAAAGAGACAGGCACAGCAGCTCAGGTGGCAGCAGAGCGGAGGATATGGCAGGACAGGAAACGACCAAATCAACTGGAACAAATGGAGGAAAGGAGCAGAAGTGCAAACTCTAAAGCAAGAAGTGGACATTCAGAGTATTATAAAACGTCCGCCAAAATAAAGTTACAAATGATGGGTGAGAAAGTAAAGTGAGAAAGCAGTGTGACCATGAGCCGTGAGAATAGCTGCAACTATACTGGATAGATGTAACACCATGCTTGCAAAAATTGTCTAAGACTTTTATCACTTCACTTCAGTTTGATAAATGGTAATTTTACTCCGGATGTCAATCATATGTTTAATTTTTAAAAGCCATGTACACACCATGTAAATTGTCTTATTTACAGTATAGTGAGACGTTTTTATGCATCTGCATTACCCAGTTGCCTAGCAATGGTGTTGACTCCAGCCATGTGAGCAGTATGAATGGCATCTTTAAGTAACATCTTTTATGTTAAGGGCACAAAACACTCCGTTTGAAATGTCTCTTACAAAACAACATCTACTCATTATCCAGTTTTACACTGGTACATTACACACTACACTTGGTGTCTAGAACGGGACTGAATTTTCATGTCATATGAATTTATACAGTACTTCCAATTAGGAACAGAAAAATAGAAGAATGTAGCAGTATCGTGGTATCGTGACACGTCTGTAATAGTGCCAAACAAAATTGTTCGGCATTCATGAATACATCTTTAGGGTTTGAAAGATAATAGTGATGAATTCATTATAGTAAAGGGAAGCTAATTTTTTGTGAGTTATTGTCCCTAAAAAACATTCTAATGAAACTGAAGATATTTATCATACTCTAGAACTATGTTATGTCATTTTTTGTAAATTGATTAAAATATTTCTTTGATTATTAGAATTAAGTCTAATACATGGAAATAATAGCAACATTTGTTGTTATTAATTAATATTTTTGTGGACATATTCTATAAAAAAAATAAATAAATCCTGTAACCACAGTGTAGTATGTTAGATACCCTGAGAATTAGACGCCTTTAATTTTTGTAGAATCTTACATTTTCGTCTAGGTCATGCATTTTTTAGACGCTCCCTAACTACCTCCATTACTCCTGCTACTATTAGGTCAGTCTCAACTGACTGTATTTTTATTGATAATAATTTTCATAGTGTGTTACAGAGCCACAAAATAAGTAATGAATTACCCGACAATTATTACCGGATTACTTCATGCTTTGCCAGACGGATAAAAGAGTGAGCTAGCTACTGTTCTTTTGAGCGTTAGCTTATTCAGTGCTTCTGTTGGAAATAAGATGATGATGGAATATGCTGTTTTAAACCCTCATGAAACAATGTGCAGGTAAGGTTTACTATTACAGTGGAACCTTGGATTGCGAGTAGCTTGGTCTGCGACATCGTGACCTGTCCCTTTTGTCGTCCAGAAGTGGACAAGATTTTGGTAGACAGACGTCTTAATGTCGTGTGCAAAAGGTCAATAACGCGCTGGTGATCTAAGGGATTAGATTCAGCAGGTTTTAAAGATGTTTTCAGTTGGTTTTGGTTCTTGGTACACATTTTGGCCTTTTTTTATTCAAGAAGAGAAAATCTCAAATGTGCAGTGAATGTAAAAATGTAAACCTAACTCTGCCACACGATAAAACAGCGCATGCACAGCGGTGCTGCTGTGTTCAGACTCTCGTCCTTTTTAACAGAAAAATCTCCGTATTTCACTTCGACCTTCCTCTTTGCTGCTACCATCCCTTCAAGTCTAGTCTCTGAACATAACCAAAAGTGCTCTACTTTCGCTTGCGGTTTATTTAAAAGCTTCATGCGGCTCACATTACAAACTCAGTCAGGAGCTACATCATGCACGTCACTGCTATCAGCACTGTGCTTAAAAAGACAGAACCCTATTTATCAGACCATAAAAACCTACACATAGAAAAAAAAAAAGTACTGGAAATTGTAGTGCTGTGGTATATTTTTGTATTACTGGTATATTGTGCAACACTAATACTTTGTGTACTCAGTTACAGTGCATCAGCCAGGGGCCTGGCCACACATGCAGGGCCCCCAACCAGGGCAAAGCCAACATTCTCCAACTGCCAAAGCTTTTTAAGGGTCACTCAGGAGCCCTTGAAATCGTCCTTACTTCCTCTTACACCATTTATGGCACCCTTGGACCAGCACATTATTATTAATATTTGGAATCCTGTATTGGACTGATACATTACAAAAAGTACTTTGAATCAAGTTAATGCACTGATCAATTCCAAACAATACTCTGGTTGTCCACTTCAATCTTTATTTCATGCACCCCATTTCTCCATTCTTTTCTCCCATCTATTTTACTAAGATTTTTTCTTTACACCAACAACAAAAGCACTCCTTTTTCGGCACTCCTAACTATCCATTTCTCATTTCTCGCACGTATAATCTCATCTCTCTCTCTCTCTCTCTTTCTCGCTCTCTTTCTGTTATGCACACCCACACTCACGTTCTGTATTTACCTGAGTACTATTCAAAAAAAAAATAAACGATGAATAGCATATTGGCATCAACCCCTGATACATTTCTCGGTCTCTCTATCATCCTCTCTCCCTCTCATTCTCTCTCTATCTCCCTCAGGGCACAGATGGTAATCTAAATGTGCATGCAAGCAAAGTACAGCGGCCTCACACATACATCTGACACGAAATGAGCGCTCTGTTATTCTCACCCCAGATTACCTTCAATATCTTAAAAAGCAATAATGCAACTGTTGGATGAAAACCGATGGAACAGCTGAGACGTCTAGGAGAAGAAATGAAGACGTGTCGTTTAAAAGGCACACTAACTTAGCTCCTATATATGAGAGCGCTGTGATGTGTCCATTGCGTAATCTGTTTGCCTGGAGATTTTAGTAACATCACATACTTCTTTTTATTGATGAAGATCTTTAAATATTCAAGCAGCATTCAAGTCAATCCGGGACTCGTGTTGAAATTTCTCATAAATGTAAGCATGAAACTGAGTGACATTTACAGAAGACTTTAAGCACACTACAATAAAGAGACACTTAGCCAGAGTAAAACATTTGAATAGTGCAAACCTTTTTTTAGGGGGATGGGGGTGTTGGATGACCATTATTTGGTTGCAACAACAGTGCGATTACAAAATCGAGACAATGTTGTTTTAGATAGTTAGAATGACTTTGATGAAATTATGTTGAGATAACGTTAAATGAAAGACCCGTCTTTAAATGAAAGAATGTTACAAATGCAACCTCAAAACAATGAAATTTTAACCTTTATTTGGAACAACATCTATTCGTACAATGCTCGACCACATGCATGGTCCCTTAAGTTTCTAACAGAGTTTAGTATTCTGATGGGAGATTGCGTGATGCACACAACAGCATGTATATCTATTGGGACACTACTCTCAATGTTGTAATGTTACCTGGAAATATTTAAGGTGCAGCTTATGTTCCATATTTCTACTATTTACCAGAGTTTGAATTATGCTCGGTCTACCATTTTGGTAATATGTTGGGTTTTTGCAAGTTTTTTGCAATATTGTGTCAGGAGCATTCGTTATCCTAATCCTTATTTATCATCAAAGTAATTTGAACTTTTAAAAAGAACCTAATGTCTTTGCAAACTTACACCACGACAACGTTTTGACAACCTAAAAATTCCTGGTGGGATTTAGGGTTTGGAACTTTAACGTTACACTTTTGTGTCAAATTTCAATTGAGTCATTTACATAAAAGTAAATGTACTGTTCAAGAAAACTACATAAATAAAGGAAAACATCTTAAACAAAATTATGTTGAAAATTATGGCCGTATACAATCTACACAATTAACCCAAATACGGTCTAGATCTGAAGAATGTGCTTTTTGAGCAATAACCAAATTATACCTTTATTTTCAGCAGTACCTGTGTTTAATGATAATGAAAGATAATGCTTGCATAACACTTTAAGTTTCAGTCATTTTCCGGGTTAATTAGCTAGCCAGCGTGCTCATGTAAATTCATAGATTTTTTAGCTAGACAGCCAGTTTTAGACATATTCCATGCCGACGAAAAGTTTTCCACATTTTGTTTCACACTCATTTTAAAATGCATTCGAATCTTTTTTCCCTCACCATTCTAAAGACTAAAATATCCTGGTTAAGTTTGGAATCACTTGCAAACTTCTTTTGTTTTTGTTCAGTGGTTTATTTTCTACATTCTACAACAACAGTAGGTATTTCAAAATGGTGGAATAATACATGGAATTAGATAATTATGTGACAGCAACAACCACAGTTAGTTGTTATTTTAAGACACAGAGGTCAGCCTTTCTGCAATAGTTCTTGCAAGAACAGTATTGTCAAGTGCATTTGCAAAACCCATCAAGCAACATGATGAAACTGGCTCTCATGAAAGCAAGACCAAAACTTACCTCTGCTGGAGAGAAGTTCATTTAGAGTTACCAGCCTCAAAAATCACCAATTAACCAGCACCTCAGATTAGAGCCATTATGGATGCTTTACAGAGAATAAGTAGCAGACACACCTCAATATCAACTGTTCAAAGGAGATTTACAAGGTAGAAAGACGTAAAAATCAGTAATGGCCATGGAGTTAAAAAGTGATCCCAAACTTTTGAGCAGTACTGGACATAAGTATTCAGACACTTGCTATTGAGCTACGGTGCATCTTACTCCAATCAATGGTGGTTTACAGTTCAACAATGACTCCAAGAAAATACAGAACAACTCTGGGAAATTCCTGGAGCGACCCAGTCAGAGTCCGGACCTGAACCCAACAAGGCGTCTCTGGAAAGACCGGAAAATAGCTGTGCATTGACCTGGTTGTGCTTGAACAATTCTGTTCCAAGCTCGTAGCATCATTAACAAGCAGACTTGAGGCTGTAATATAATCACAACATCAAAGGATTCTAAAGTTTAAAAAAGACTATTTAAACTGTAAAACGAAACGAGATCTGGATAACTAGTCCAGCTTAATCAGCTAGTTAATGGTTTATTAGGACATATGTACTTTTGAAGGTTGAACATTGAAATTCCATGAAATATTCGATATTGAAATTCATATATTCAACATATATACTCGATATTGTCCAGCTTCGGCGCGCATTGTTTGCACATCGTTATCATACTGTTTCCTTTGAACTTTTCAGGCTTTTGAGCTAACTAAGCACTTGAAAGCTGAAATGTAGATTTTTCCCAGGAATTTTTTTTATTTTTTTAAATTAGTCTCACCATTTGATTCATTTTAAATTTAGTCTATACGGTTTTTCAATTGGCTGACCACATGCCAAGGTTCACTTCATTATCTTTTAAACCCACGTTCCAGTAACAGTTAAAAAATGCAGTAATAAAAAGGTTTTACTGTATATAAAAAACTCCTTAACCCTGTAAAGCCCACTGTTGCAGAATTACAACATCACTTTTAACAATTCTAAAAAAAGGCCAGCAAATGTTTTTTTTTTCCTCAAAACCACATTTACATATTTAATGGGTCCTATTGTTTGTACTCATGATGCTATTGGATGGAAAAAGTGTTTATAGGTCTGGTCATCTTGCCGTGAACTTACTCTACTTGCAAACTTCGCATTGAGCTGATCTCCTGTTTTTGCACGCCTGGATTTGTCAAGATTTAAGTAAGTAAAATCTCTAAAATATTTTTTTCTATGTTTATTACAATGTCTAGAACATATACATATTTAGTTATTTTAGAAAACATTGATAAAATTTGATTTAGAGGTTATTATGTCTATGTTGTAATTCTACAACGTTGGGTCAGAGTGGTAGCCTGTTGCATTGTTTAGGGACAGGTGTGCATGGTCTTGAATGTGAACCTGTTGGTGCTCTGGGGGGATGCATGTGTCCCTTTTAGTATGATAAGTAGACTATAATAGGCCAATTAGACAGCATTGTTTGAATGTAGTGGAATTTTGATCAGCATTTGCATTGAAATGGTTATACTTTGATGGATAATACTTAGCTCTCTACCCTTGATACATGGTCTACCACCCTGTCTATTCTTTGTTTATCTGCTACAATAAAAGACCTATATGTGTTATTCACATATTTAATTACATTTTTCCAAACCTTTTCAGTTTCAGAATGCCACCAATACAGAAAGGTCATCTATTCAGTGTGCAGGATGTGATTGCTGCAGTCCAAAATGGAGAGAGTGATTTTGAAATGGACTTGGATGACACTGATGCAAGTGATTTAGAGAATGAGGATGTAGGTGAAATGGACAAAGAAAACCACCAACCCATTGACTGCCCAGCTAATGATGATGTGGACATCACGCCCCAACCAAAAAAACACACAGTGCCCCGTGACAGGTTTCGTTGGTTGAAAAAGGAGTTTATCAGTCCTAATACAGATTTTTCTGGTTCAGAAATCACCAATGATGCCACCTCCCTTCTGACCCCACTGGAGTACTTCCAAAAGTTTGTGACGGAAGATATGATTGAGACTCTGACAAGAAACACAAATGAGTACAGCTTGCAAAAAAATGGAACATCTGTAAACACCAATAATAAGGAAATTGAGATGATGCTTGGCATGTACCTGAAGATGGGCCTAATGCAAATGTCTGGAGTCCGTATGTATTGGGAGACAGACACACGGTACACCCCTGTTTCTGATGTGATGTCCCGGAACAGATTCCAATCTCTGTTGACTTCATTACACTTTATAAACAATTTAACTGTGTCAGAGATGGAAAAGAAGGACAAACTCTGGAAACTCAGACCATGGCTAAATTCATTTAGGGAAAGATGCCTGCAGGTGGTACCTGAAGAACACAACTCTGTGAATGAAATGATGATTCCTTTCAAGGGGAGATTCAGTAACATCAAACACTATATGCGTGGCAAGCCACACCCATGGGGGTTTAAACTGTGGGTGAGAACTGGAATCTCTGGCATGCTCTGTGATTTTGATGTTTACCAAGGGAGCGTAGATGGAAAACGACAAGCGAAATCTGAACTTGGACTGTCAGGTGATGTTGTGATAAAGCTCGCCTCCACACTTCCAAAGGGTCAAAACTACAAGATCTACGCAGACAACTACTTCACCTGTGTCCCACTCGTGGTCAAGCTTCTTGAGCATGGAATTCATTATGTGGGAACAGCGAGGCAGGTACGTCTACCCAACTGCAACCTTGAAGATGAGAAGAGCTTAAAGAAAAAGGGGAGAGGAAGCTTTGATGTCAGAGTGGAGGGGAACCACAACATTTGTGCTGTCAAATGGTATGACAACAGAGCGGTCACACTTGTGTCATCCTTTGCTGGACCAGAACCTGTGCAGAAAATTCAGCGGTGGGACAAAGCCACTAAAACCATCATTGATGTTGAGAGGCCTTACATTGTTGGTACCTACAACAAACACATGGGGGGTGTGGATTTGTTGGACTCATTTGCTGCCAAGTACAAGTTTCCCATGAAATCTCACCGCTGGTACATTTACATCTTCTGGCACACCATCATCCTTGCTGTAATTAACGGCTGGCTCCTTTACAAGCGGGACTGTAAAGCTCTGAAGATGACTAAGAAAGAGATACTGAACAGGCGACAGTTTCAGGCACAACTTGCATCCTCTCTCATCCTGGTGAACACGCACAACACATCATCAGGGAGCCCTTTGGATCCTCAGAAGAGACCATCCTCATCAGATGTGAATCCCCCAGCCAAGAGGTCATCGGACCACCCCCCACTGGATGTACGCAAAGACATGATTGCACATTTCCCAGTAAAGACAAAGAGAGGTCGCTGCAGACACTGCAACAATGGATACACAAACACACTGTGTAGCAAGTGCAATGTTCGTCTGTGCTTCTCAGATGAAAAGAACTGTCTTAGGGATTATCACTGCAAATAAACACATTTATTCAAACCACACTGAATGTGACCAAATAATTATTTCCAAAAATGTTATTAATAAATGCTTATTCATAAAAAATATGATTGTTGTGTGATTATTACTTATGATATATACTGCTATGGGGCTAAATAAGTGAACAACCCTGCAAATAAATGCTTAAATGTTCTGTATACCAGTTCAGGCAAAGTGAGTACAAATACAGACATTCTGCTCACAACTAGGCCCAACGTTGCAATATTACAACATTTCCCTAAAAACTTACTAGAAAATAAAAAATGTGAAAAATCTTTAATTCCTACATCAGAGGCCTCCTAAAACAATATCTGAGAGGTCAAAAAATTTTTTGCTCGTTTTTTTCTATATTTGGGTCTTACAGGGTTAAAGTGCGATTTTTTCATTCCATTAAAATACAGTTACAGTGAATCACATATACTTTAAGTAAAGTACCTATAATAAATGTATCCAGTTTGTTTTTCTTTCACAAAAACCTCTCCTTAACTCAAGTACTGCAGAAGCCGGCTGATACGGCCTTTAATTATGTGCAAATTTTCCACTTTATTGTCAAGTGTTTTGTAAGGGTCCTCCACTAGAGGTCACTGTTTTTAGTTTGTAGTTTTTGTTGGCCGACTCAGTTTCCCAGCAGGCACCTCGGTCAGGTGATGCAGTGCACACCTGAACCGAGGTAGCCATCAACCAATCTATAAATAGCTGTTTAGACTGGGAAACTGGGTCGAGCATTTTTGGGTATTACCACTGTCACATGTGTGGGCTTTTGTTCTGTTTAGTTTTATGTTTAGTTTGTACTTTGATTTTAGTTGTGTTGACTTGGGCTCTCTTACCGGCAATGTCTCTGTGTATGTTTTGTGTGTCTGTGTTAGTGGAGCTGATTCAGTCCTGTCCTCCTGTGTTCTTGTGGTTAGCTAGAGCAGGTAAGTAGTTAGGTGTGTGTGGGGCTAGGAGCGTGCTTAGCTAAGATCTATATTGTGTTACAGTAACTAGCATGCTTCTAGCCTTAACCCCTTTGTGTCTCTAGCTGTCCTGTGTTTCCTCTACCCCTAGTGTTCCAGTGTGCCTAGGTTTAGAGTGCTGTCCCTCCTGGCTTGGGAGTAACGACTAGCTTGTGAGTGCTGCCTCCCTTAGTCTTGGAGGGCTGCCTCGCCTAGCCACTGGGTATCCTTGTCTGTGTTTCTGAGCCCCTATTCCCTAGTGTGTGTTAGCTATTAGGTAAGTATAGCTTAGTGCATGTTGGGGCTAAAGACATGCTTAGCTAGGTGTATGTGTAGCTGACTGCCATGGTTAAGCTTAGCTTAACCATGTTTAGCTAAAAGCCATGCCTAGCTGATTGCCATGTCTTTAGCCCTCGTCCTGTCCCTCTCTCGGTCTCTCGTCTCGTCTTTACATGTGTCTCGTCTTTACGTGTGTCTCGTCTTTACGTGTGTCTCGTCTTTACGTGTGTCTCGTCTTTACGTGTGTCTCGTCTTTACGTGTGTCTCGTCTTTACGTGTGTCTCGTCTTTACGTGTGTCTCGTCTTTACGTGTGTCTCGTCTTTACGTGTGTCTCGTCTTTACGTGTGTCTCGTCTTTACGTGTGTCTCGTCTTTACGTGTGTCTCGTCTTTACGTGTGTCTCGTCTTTACGTGTGTCTCGTCTTTACGTGTGTCTCGTCTTCCTCTCTAGTGTGTCTCGTCTTCCTCTCTAGTGTGTCTCGTCTTCCTCTCTAGTGTGTCTCGTCTTCCTCTCTAGTGTGTCTCGTCTTCCTCTCTAGTGTGTCTCGTCTTCCTCTCTAGTGTGTCTCGTCTTCCTCTCTAGTGTGTCTCGTCTTCCTCTCTAGTGTGTCTCGTCTTCCTCTCTAGTGTGTCTCGTCTTCCTCTCTAGTGTGTCTCGTCTTCCTCTCTAGTGTGTCTCGTCTTCCTCTCTAGTGTGTCTCGTCTTCCTCTCTAGTGTGTCTCGTCTTCCTCTCTAGTGTGTCTCGTCTTCCTCTCTAGTGTGTCTCGTCTTCCTCTCTAGTGTGTCTCGTCTTCCTCTCTAGTGTGTCTCGTCTTCCTCTCTAGTGTGTCTCGTCTTCCTCTCTAGTGTGTCTCGTCTTCCTCTCTAGTGTGTCTCGTCTTCCTCTCTAGTGTGTCTCGTCTTCCTCTCTAGTGTGTCTCGTCTTCCTCTCTAGTGTGTCTCGTCTTCCTCTCTAGTGTGTCTCGTCTTCCTCTCTAGTGTGTCTCGTCTTCCTCTCTAGTGTGTCTCGTCTTCCTCTCTAGTGTGTCTCGTCTTCCTCTCTAGTGTGTCTCGTCTTCCTCTCTAGTGTGTCTCGTCTTCCTCTCTAGTGTGTCTCGTCTTCCTCTCTAGTGTGTCTCGTCTTCCTCTCTAGTGTGTCTCGTCTTCCTCTCTAGTGTGTCTCGTCTTCCTCTCTAGTGTGTCTCGTCTTCCTCTCTAGTGTGTCTCGTCTTCCTCTCTAGTGTGTCTCCCGTTCCTCTCTAGTGTGTCTCCCGTTCCTCTCTAGTGTGTCTCCCGTTCCTCTCTAGTGTGTCTCCCGTTCCTCTCTAGTGTGTCTCCCGTTCCTCTCTAGTGTGTCTCCCGTTCCTCTCTAGTGTGTCTCCCGTTCCTCTCTAGTGTGTCTCCCGTTCCTCTCTAGTGTCCAGTTTCAGCTCCACGCCTCGTTTGTGTCTTATGTGTTTGTCCCCCTGTTATGTGTCTCGCCGCAGGGCGTGTTGTGTGTCTCGCCGCAGGGCGTGTTGTGTGTCTCGCCGCAGGGCGTGTTGTGTGTCTCGCCCTGTCTGTGTCTTACCAGAGAGCCCCTGTCAGCACAAAGTTAAGTATCGTTTAAGTTTGTTTGTTTCTTTGTTTGTATCTTTATTTATATTTTGTTTAATTATTATTAAAAAGACTCTTTTTTTGATTACACCACCCCTCTGCCTCTATGCCTGCTCCTTCCGCCCACGGCGTTCAACACCTGCCAATACACCCAGATCGTGACATGTTTCTGGAAGATTTGACACACTTTATACAGTTTGTTGTCTGAAGACGTGATGCAAAGAAAATGACTATCCTCAATAACAACAACAAGAAAAAAAGCTTTTCCATCAATATCCTACGAATCACTTGACCACAATCACTTACGAATGATGTCTGAAAATGGACTGCTTCACTTAGGTACAAAGGTTTTATTGTATTTGTGTTGTTTGTCTCCGCATTCATGAGTGGGTATACATTTCATACATTTCTATGCTACATATTTAGTAATTTAAAAGTCTTATCCAACTACACTTACTTGCCGTAAACTCATAATCCACCGTCATCCTTTACCGTCCTAGTTAAACGGATTGCCTAGTCTAGTGCAGGATGTGACAAGAAACACCCAAATAAAAGTGCTTCCCGTCTAGTTGAATCTGCATAATGCTGGAATCGAGGATGTTTGCGGGCATGAATAAATCTATTGTGTGGAAAGGTCAGATCATCTATCTTGGAGGTGCATGACTAATACAGAATAGGTCTGAAGATTTTGAAAGCGAAGAGAAATTTAGCCCTTTTGGTTAATGTTTAATGGTTATGTTAGAATCGACTTAGAGGCGGTTTGCCGGTCCAAGCTTCAAATCAATTCGGAGGTTATTTGTATAGTGCTACGAATATTAGGTGTGCTTACATGGACACTAATATTTGACTAATAATTAGAATAATAGCCGGTCTGAATAAAACTGCATGACGTAACTATCTTGAAAAGAAAATTAAGCTCG
Source organism: Clarias gariepinus (assembly GCF_024256425.1). Classification (NCBI taxonomy): domain Eukaryota; kingdom Metazoa; phylum Chordata; class Actinopteri; order Siluriformes; family Clariidae; genus Clarias; species Clarias gariepinus. Next base: position 12,043,048 of record NC_071122.1, read on the forward strand.
CTGATCAGTAAACTTCATGACAAATTTTCTTTCCCACCTGTTTTTACACTAGCTTTCATCCTCCAGGTCTCTGGTGAGGGAGGCTCACCGATTGGGTCATATTTCATAAGTAGTAATACTGTACATCTAACCAATCATAGATGAGACTGAAACCAAATCATGATAAAAATAAGGCAGGGTTCATCGGAAAAGATGCGAAGTCTAACTTAACCTCAAAGCTGGTGAAAAAATCCCAGACACACACACACACACACACACTCTGCTGACGTCGCTTCAGAACACCACTTTCTGGTCTTGATGTTCCTTTCAGTTTAAATCCTCATTTTTACGCCTGTCACCTTTAAGAAACCCATCACATACTGTACTTCCTCGTTCTTGCATGTAACAATGGACATAAATGTTTGGGCAGGCTGATTTACGCTTCTACGTCTCGTCTATAATGTCTACAGTGTTCTGAGCGTATATACTTATGTGCTGGTGTGTATGTGTTTGGTAAACTGCAATCACACAGCCCAAACTGGTAGTTGGCAGAGGGATTTGTATGCCACTGTGCAGGCTTTTTGCAACACCCTGGTTAGTTTACACTGAAATGCTGACGGGCTAAACTGGCTAATCTAACCACTATATTCCCTGCACGAAAATTGCAACATAGAAGTACTGTATATGTGTACCACTCCCTGTTCTTGTAACCCATGAATGGAATAATGGTGACTTTCTGTGACGGCAGGGGTTTTCAGGTAATGTAAGCTTGATGTAAGTTAGCAGAAAATAGCTATTTGGTTCAACAGTTAATAAAGTTGCTAGTAAGGCGCGACACAAATGAAAAGATGCTAGCTTATTACCAAGCTCCGTCAGCTAGCCAGTTTAGCCAAGTCACGGCATTAAAATATTTAGTTTTTTTTCAATGCTCCATAAATATTTCTTTATTTAACATTTATTTACAGACTGACAAACCTGCATTTACAAAGCGCTCGTCATTCCTGAACATCCCTGCCCATTTCCCTGACGTTGCTAGATTCACCAATACGTTTTTTTCAAACGGCATTCCCTGCGGTCTATATCAGATGTCTCCTACAATTTAAGGTAATCACATAAACTGGAGAGAACCCCCTGCCCTGCACATTGTAGTGTTTTCTCAGCTCCCAGCACACCTGATTGAACTAATCATCTAATTATCAGCCTTTTCTGAATTTAATTGGGTGTGATAGAGCAGGGAGAACAGTAACATGTGCAGGGCAGGTGGTTGTCTACGGCTCGAGTTAGGAACCCGTGTGATAAGCCCATTGCCATCATGCACGATTATAAATATTAGTCAATATTATTTGAGTTGTGAATGCTTGCATAGTCACGTGGTAATCCCAGGTGTAACACAGTGCATTCAAACATTCAAACCTTTGAATCTACAGTACGTTCATGTGATTGGTTAAAATTGTATGAGCTTGTGTAAATTCAGAAAAAAAAATGTAAAGACATGAATATATCCCTAATGTATGGTTGTTCAAAAAAGTAATCATCTTTAACGCACTGTACGGTATATATAAGAAAAGGATACAATTTAACTTTTCTGCTTAAACGCATTTTACGCTACACTCGTAATGATAACTTAATAAGTTTATATATTACACTATGTAAGGATCTTTAAAATGCACTTGCGAGGACAAGACGCATTAATGATGGATTGGGGATGTGATGTCTACGCCAGGGAGGTTGTTCAACTTCATTAGTGTCTGCACACAAGGCCTCTTTGAGCTGTCATGTGTCGCTGATCTGACTCCAAATTAACCGAGTGGGATTAGATAGCGATGTTCAACCCACGGCTCTTAAAGCAGCCTTTCACACAGCACTGGTCTTAACGGCATTCACTCTGCCACATTTCTTTTTTTTTTTCTTAATAAACTTCAAAAGGCGATGAAAATTATTTCTTCAGACGTGGGCGTGAGTAGGATTGAAAACAGTCTTGCAATTTTCAAAGTGCTATCAACAGAGTTATCAGTCCCCTCTATACAAGGCAGGTGTACCCTGGCAGGTGTACAGGGCAGATGTACCCTGCCTTGTGCCCAACATTTCACATGACCTTAAATAGGAGGATGTAGCAGATAAATGAATGAAATATACTGTATCCATTCATGCATCCATCCATCCATCCATCTATCTAATGTGCATACGCATACACCATGAAATAACACATATGATATTAGATAATTAAGTAGCATAAACAACAGTCAGTTATTCTAAGATTTTACGGTCAGCTCCGACCTCAAGGAATTTTTCAAAATCCCATCAAGCACCATGGTGAAACTTGCTCTCATGAAAACCCATGAAATTTTTTTTACTGTTATTCCTGCTGTTATACCCCTATCTCATCTATGTGGTTTGCGAAACGTTGAACGATCAATCGCAGCGACTCACGGTGCCTAACACCGCTTCTCACCGCGAAGGACCGTCCAACGTTCCATGAAGTTTTGCAAGGTTTACGAGCTTCCGCTAAGGACCGCCGCACAGAAAAATGGAAACATAATCACAGCGCCAAAACTCACGATAAATCATGATGAACGGTTCTTACGGCCACCACGCAAAACCGCGTAGGTGAGGTATAAGGAGTTAACAGATTATGGGACAAATTTCGCTGAGTGATGATGATAGAATTATTATAAAGCTCTTGACTAAAACAACATGCATAAGTAATCACAAGGGTGTTTTCGTTCTCTGCAATTGAAAAGTACTCGAACTAGTTACTCCAATCAAAAAGTAATGCTGTAAAGTAACTCATCACTTTTTAATGACAGTAATTTTGTAATGTAATTAGTTCCTTTAAAAAGTAACGTCCCCCAAGACTCCTAGTAAATATCGCCATCATAGTGACTACAGTAGTAAAAGTCAACTAGTTGTGGTATTATTCCTCTTTCAAATATATACTTGTGCCTCAATTGTTTTGTTAAAAACAAAAAGACAGAGGAAGTATCAAGTCAAAAAAACATCCCTATAATATGCTACACCGGATATGCAGACTTTAAAGGTGACCCAAACTTTTCCTACCTTGCATTTTTTACCACGGAGCATCTTAATTCAAATGCCCTAACACAACACTGTTAAACACGTGCGGCTACGTAAAAAAACGTGCTGTGCGGTTTTGTGTCTTATCACAAAACTGCAGACACTAATTAAGTCTTTGCTTCACACGAGAACATGGTGACTAGCTGAAAAATTTAACTGCCTTAGATGTCTTCAAAAAATGAGAACGGAGTTTGATAAGAAAATAAAAAAAGAGTATATTATTTAAAATATCTTAAGTTAAGAATAATATTGCAATTCTGGTGCTGCGGTTGTTTATCGGTTATAGGCTATTATTGAGAGGAATAGCTGACAGGGGCAAGTCTACAGCAGAAGACATACTGTGTCAGTCTTCTCCTGCTCGGGGGCACCAAAAAAGATCTTGCACTCTGACCTGGTGCTTGCGTTACTATGAGAGAAGAGCTATCTGGATATGCAAATAAAACCTTCCTATCTTAGCAAAAATGGCCAAGAGTACGCAAGTAGACTACATAATGCTTTTAGACAAAAACAATCACATGCTGCACTCCAACAGTTTTTGGGCCAAAGGAAGGTCAAAGTTTCTTAAAGGGATTCATTACTGGTAATGTTATCTGAAAAAAGGTTCAACAATCAACAGTGCTCGTTACAGTGAGATGATTATGGAACAGTTGAAGCCTAAACTTGTGATCTTGCTTGACACTGCACATCTGCAACATTTTGCCCACACTGTCGACACTCGTTTTGAGGTGTTAAAGCATCCTCCCCATTGTCCTGATCTTCCTGAAAGGCCATTTGACTTTCACCTGTTCAATCCCTCGAAAGCAGCTCTACAAGGACAAGGAGTCACTTCTGATAAAGAAGTCAAGACAGTGGTGCGTCCGTGTCTTGCAGCTCAGCCGAATATATTTTTTTAATCAGGGGATATGGACGCGTATTAAAAAGTGTATTGAAAAGCAAGGAAATTGTGTTTCAAAAAATTTTTATTTGTCTTCTCTAAAAGTTAATTAAAATAAATTCTACAGCCAAATTCTACAGAGTGTGGATAATTTTTTATGAGACTTGGTAAAACATCTTAACAGCCCAAGCGTTTTAAAAAAGACCATATGTCGAAAAGTAGGCCCTCAGTGAATGACGATCTCGACTGAGGTCGCTCGGTACCTACTGTACTGGATGGTATCCAAGCATTAGTGAGACGATGGGATAAGTGCATGTGTGTAACAGGGGAGTATCTAGTGAAATAAAGAGGCACATACAAAAATATGACATAAGCAAAAGATGCTATATTTCTTTCTTCACAGCCATGCATATATTCTCCTGTAATGTTAATTATTTATACATTTTTAAGTTATATATGGAAATACTAAATGATTTTGTACATAATTATGCAGACATGATAAACATATATAACACAATTGGTAACAGCATATAATATGGTGCCCAAGACATTTGCACAGGACTGTACATATAGTTCATTTATATTTAATAATAATTTTAGGAAATTCCCTAAAATTTAGACTACTCGAGGCTTATGTACATTAAATACCTGGCCTTGGGTTGGGTTGATTTACACACTTAATTTCTTCAAACCAAAATTTCACGAGTGAATGCTGTACTGTAAACATACTGAAGGGTGATGTATCATGTTAACTTAATACATTGGGCAGAAACGTGTTGCAATGCTGCTACTGTAGGAAGCAAGGCAGGATTTCAGTTAAGATTTCATGGCCTTGTCAAAAGTCTCTAGGATAAAAAACCTTTCAGATTTGAACGTAAATCTCTGCCTCCGCTGCCTGAGCTATGTACGGAAAGGGTTCTTATATGCTAATAGGAATGCCTAATAATATACTTTACTATTTTTTAATTCCTCTGTGCAGTAGTATTGTTCTACATCCATATTTCTGCGAAGCTGCTTTTGTGCTTTTATAAGTGTCCATTGTTTAAAGTTAACAATTAAACGCACTATTAAATGAAACTGCCTGGGATCATTAAGACGAGAATAGTCACACAAGAGGCAAATAAAAACTTTTAACAGATTACCAACTGTTTCTCTGCTCTGCAGATGTGTGTGGTCATAGTGTGTAAGGCTGTTTTCACGATACTGGCCTTTAAATGGTAAGAACCATGGGCCGGATGTACAGCAGGAACACTGACTGCGTCAATGGTGTGAAATCTTCCTGGATGTTCTGCCCCGCCCTCTCCGCCATTTCTCTTTCAAGTTATAATAAGATAATTTTCACCACTCCTTTTCCTCTTGACTTTTCTTATTTATTTATTTTCCCCCCTCCATCTTCATTTAATCCTTGCCGTTGGGATAAAGAGCTCCGACTCCATGGAATAATGAAGCAGGATGAAGAAATGGTGAAGAGGAGGAGCCGTGATCCCTGACTGGAGCAATCTGGCACGCTTTAATGAAGTCCGATCTGCAAGGCCGGCGCTGCCGTGTCCCTTCGGACACCCACGCCGCTATCGAGGGAGGATGATGGAACCAAACAGCAAGACATTCACAAGCATGCAATTTCATCTTATGTCATGTTTGTTGAAGCAAGCTGGAATGAATAAAGTAAGAAAAGCTCTGAGGAGTTACACCACCTCCCCACCCTGCCCCTCACATATATGGCGGTGTCATCATTAATAATCCTACAGTTTTTAAAGTATTAAGCTCTACAGCTTTAAAGTATTAAGATCATGAGGGTTGAGTATGGGAAAACATTTTCAGCTATATAAAAAAAAAAAAAATGTTATTTTTGTATAATTGTTAGGATCCTTACTGGATTTAAGGTATCTGCTACTTAGTGGTCTGAGTTTATTGATCACCAATTAGCTACCATACAGAAATATAATATTTGGACATTTATTAAAGAAAGGTAATATATGTCGTCATATATGAAATATACAAAAAAAAAACATACATTACCAAATTCGATATATGGTTATACAACATACACTACACTGCCTGCCATACACTGAAAACACACACAAGGTTTCATTGATTGGCATTAGCTTTGATTAAACGTCTATATGTTATATTTAATAACCTGTTATTCAGTATGTCACCTGATTTTATTCCTTTGCCACATATCATTCCTAAGCCTAGATCTTCACAATCAGTCTTTACACTTACACATTTAGCAGATGACCTTATTCAGATATCCACATTTTATTATTTATTATACATCTGCAGTTGATAGTTAAGGGCCTTGCTCAAGGGCCCAGCAGGGGCAGCTTGTGGGTTGTGAGGTTTGAACCCGGGACCTTCCAAACCGTAGTCCAATGCCTTATCCACTGAACTCAAATCCCTATCCTTGCTCATTTTTCCTGCTTTCATCACAACAAATTCAGGGACAAAATGTTCACTTGCTGCCTCATACTGTAAATCCCACCAACATCCAGGTGCCACTGTAACAAGATATTGTAACGATAACTACGGTGACAAGAGCCAGACTGTGATGGGTGATACTGTATGATGAGGGCAGGGCAACTCCAAAACTGCAGCTCTTGTGGATGTCATCTTGTGATGTTCCTGGTTTGCAGTGGTCAGGACCTACCAAAAATAACCCAAGGAAGGAAAATGTGGGTAGCCAAAGCTAACTGATGCACATGGGGAGCGAATGCTGGACCACATTGTCTGATCCATTAGGAGAGCTACTGTAGCTCAAATTGTTGAAAAGGTTAATGCTGGTTTGAATAGAAAGGTGCCAAAACAAACAATCACAATATTTTGGCTGATCATTGTGTGTGTGTGTGTGAGAGAGAGAGAGAGAGAGAGATGTAATAATTGACAAAATACTTCTTGTGTACCTTTCTTGATCTCCCAATACGACAGCATTCTGTTCCTCAAATCGCTGCAAATGCAATGCTTAACTGTAAATCATACACATTAAACATTAATTACACATTAATTAATTCCTATGACTGTGGCACCCTTGCCAGTATAGAGAACAGTTGATTCCATCGATCTTAGCAGGCTTTCCATGCCCAAATATTTTGTTCCAATTAATTATGCATGTGCCCTTTCCTGCTATTTGGACATGATAAAAGAAATGAGCTGATAATGCCAAAATAAATGTGAGTCCTATTGGGGCTCCAAGTAAAGACAAAAATATCATTAAAGACAAATTAGGTGCTGGTTAAGGAAAGAATTATCTGGGTTTAACATGCTTGTTAGAGTGTTGTGTTATTTTTAATAAATCCCTCAAATCTTATTCAGTCACATTATACGAAGATTGATGTTAAAAAACACAACAGCAGGCTTAAAATACATTTCTGTTAGTATCTTAGACTAGACACATGCACTTTCGGGTTGAAATCCCCAAAAAAAACTGATTCCTGTTTAAACCTTCCTGTTTAACACCTGGCTGGATATAACTTTGCCATAGGACTTGAGCACCATTCCAGCTAATGCACTACCAACCCTATAATACATCTACAGTCCACATTTCAGCACTCAAAATCTCAGTAGCAGTCTCTTTTATGGCTATTATTATCTCACAACAGGGTGACTCAGCATCCATTGGTGTATTTCGAAAAATTTGGTTGGTAAAAAAAAAAAAAAAAAGGGTTTCCACTTGAAAATGCATTCTGCTCTCTGTAGAGTGAACCAATGGAACTGGCAGCCATCTGATGGTCTTGTAGTTCTACTGACATAGTGTTGAGCAGTTCTGTTTTTATTACATACTTTATGTTTTCCATCACTTTAATACATTTCATTTTAATCCAAGCCATTATTATTATTATGAGCCCATTAAGGGTCGGCCCATATAGCATGAAATCTCTGTAGGCATGGGCAAAAAAAATTAAAATGTTATGCATACTCATGCATGTGGGACATTTCTCTGCATTACTCTAAAGTGGTAGAATAAAATCAGCCCCAGTCACTTAGGTCGTTCGTTATTTTTCTGGGTAAAAAGTTTTTATATAATATATCTATTAGCAGCCAATAAGAGTACTCAGACCATGTGAAAAATAATGACTTTTGGTTCAAGCCCACTTCTTACCAACACACCCTCATTATAAAACAGAGGTCCTATTTGCCCTGCTCTGTAATACAAACATCAATTCAGAAAAGGCTGTTAATGAGCTGATTAGTTCAATCATGTGTGCTGTGAGCTGAGAAAACGCTAAAACGTGCAAAGCAGGTGGTGCTCCAGGACCAGGGGTGAGAGCCACTGTTAAGTGTAGGTTCACATTACCAGCCTAAAATGACTTAATAATGTGACACAGATCTGATTTTTTTAGGGCTGTTTGAAAGCACAAATTTAATGTTTTTTTTTTGATCAGATGTGACTTTTTCTGGTTCTGCACATGCATAGAGTCCTTACTGACATCCGTCAGCACCGGCAGTGCGGGGATTTCATAGCAATGCTTGCAATAGCTGCTAAAACAGCTAAAGCCAATATGTAATAATGTGCACGTGTGCCGTTTTAGAAGACAGATGCATCCACATGATGCATTATGAATGTGAAATGTCACGACACGAAAAAAAATTGGAATTGAGAGAAGTGGCTCAAAACGTGTCAAAATGTTGCCATAGAATGCTGTTATGCAGTAGTTGCTCATGGCCTTCCAGCTCTGTCCATGCCATGTTCCTTGATCAATTGAAGTTCTGTTTACTTCTATTTCCTGCATCTTCAACACTCTGTTGCAATCATACTGTATACCAAAACAGCCGTTTGTTCCTCTTTCATCTAACGTATTCCTAAAACACTCATGTTTCTCATGCATCAGTACGAGACACTTCTGTGTTTCTTTCATATCATGTATCTGCAAGACCCTGCCCCATTCATCTACCACCAAATTCTTCTGTTTTTCTTCTTCTTATGTTTCCTTGACACTCAATCCCAGTCAAGTACCACTATGACCTTCTGAGTTTCTTTCAATTTAATGGTCCATAAGGTTTTGTCCCATTTATACAGTACCATTCTGTTGGTTTTGTAGTTTAGTATCATGTTCTTCTCATGCCTGGTGGGTTTCCTCTGGGTCCTCTATGTTCCTCTCATGCCCCGAAGTCACACAGTGATTGACGATTCCAAATTGCACGTTGTGTTTAAGCACTTGCGCCTTGAAATGGTGTTGGCATGCCCCCACTCCGTGCCCTAAGTTCCCTAGTAATCAAGTTGCACATGAACTAACACTCCACAACATAAAAGTCACCATAAACAGTAAAAACGATTAAATTTTAAAATGTAATAGTTACTGTAGCTAATTGCTGTAATATAAGATAAATTAAACATGTTAGGACAAGTTGTTCCATAACACACCATGTTTTTTCTAATTGCTTAATCAATTATCAGCACACTATAATTATAATTAAGTACGTAATTTGCTATATACAGTAAGCTTTGTATCGTGCTTTACAAAAGTTTGCTTTAATCCTATTATTTTCGCTGTGAAGCCCATCTTTCAATTTTTTTCATTGCTTTTTCCTCCAACCAAATTTCGGCTGAGTAAGAAAGGCTTATATGGATTAGTTTAACCTCTTGCAGTGCTGTAGTTTAAGACAACTTCTCTGATTTTAATCAGCGATAGCCATCTGATAAGTAATCGTAGCAGAAGGAATTACCTTTCCATGTCTAACCAGGTGTACAGTAGATCTTCTTTAACCTTTGGGAACAGCAGTTTTAATCAGCTTCAATCTAATTTAACCGAAAAAAAAAAACTTGACTTTTATTTAAAACATTATAACCACCTAGGTTTGGGTTCCCCTTCCCCTTCTCCTTGGGGACTCGGGTATGTGTCTGGTGTCTGGCTCAAGGATATTGGCAGCGGATCCCTTGGCTGCTGTGTTGTAAGGTGGGGTCTCTGTGGCTCGGACTTGTTTGTTTGGTACATCCCATGGGATTGAGCTTGAGGAGTTTGGTGGTTAAACTAGCAGTTTTGTTTGCTGGGCCCAATGTGCTACAGGCTTTGGTGGACTGGGTGTTCTGGTGCCTTTCTATCATGACTTGCTGTGTTTTCGGTGATCTGTTTTGCTTTGGCTTCTTTGTGGGATCAGACCATACAGGCTGGCCTTTGGTTCCTGTGGGCATGGATGAACCTTGTGTGCCCATGATCCTGCCACCAGTTTGCTGGTGTACCCTTGGTGATGATCAATGTTGTTCAATTCACCTAGCAGTGGTGTTAAAGTTATGGCTGACTGGTGTACAGTAATTCCAGAACAAAGATTACTTGAGCTTAAGGTGTAAAACAATGACTAGAACTCAAACAGCTGTTTCCTTAGTGACACAATAAAACCTCCCAGTTTGACATATTTTGTGCAAAATAAGATTTTAGGCAAGTTACTTCCTATGATACTTTTATTGTTTGGTCTTCACTGGTCTACAATCCCATCTCTCTAGTTCCAACCACACACCACTGTCATCTCTCACCAGGTATTCGGACACATCTACCACATGTTTGAATATCTAATATGTTTGGATCATTTATTCTGAATTTGTCAGCCTCAAGATGGGCTTTTTTATTGGCACCAACAATTCTTTGGTCCTTATGTTGTGATATGACAGCAACAGATGCAAATGTCATATTTTGCTTGCTATCTCGTGCGTGAACTATCAACGTAACAGCACACAGCTGTGTAAGCATATTCATGACATGGTAAATAGCAGCGGTTTGTGGTTTTAGTGTCAAACGCTAGGCTCACTCGCTGCAGGCAACGCTCAGTACCGGCATTAGTCATGTTGTGAGTCACTCACTCCTCTTGACAGTACGCTGTAATAAATTCATAAAAAAGCTAACAGCCTGTAATTCAGAATAAGCTTGAAGGCTAGTGTCATAGTGACAAGCCGAAAAGTCAAAAGACGTGCTTAAGCTGTTATTAGTTTAAGACTGACATCAGACATTATTAACTCAGCTCCTTTTAGCCACAAAGCTAAGTGTGAACATACAGCTTTAGATTAACATAAAAAAAATAATTAAATCTAATCCATTTATTGATTTAAGTATATCATGATCATTCAAACTTTAAAAACGTCTCCTTAAAAACAGCCACTCCAGACTAATGGGACAGTTCATAAAGATTGCTAGACGATACTGTAGGAACTTTAATTATCACAGCAATATAGAATTATTTAATCTGATTCTGTAATTCACATCACAAGTTTGTATTAACGCCCTTGCTCTTATACACACTCTAATATTTGGTTCAACCACTGTGCAATGTAGTGGCCAATTCACTAGTGAAAATGATTCCTCAGACTCCCAGAACCACTCTTTCACTATTTGTGCGATCAGGGAAGAATGAATCCTTTAATGTGATACCCTGGTCATTCAGTACTTTCTGGTCATCAGCTGACTTCTTTTTATTGCCACATAACATTGCTGAGTTAATACCTAACCAACTGAAGCAGCCCTGGATCATAACACAGCTTCCAGTGGCTTGTACACCAGTCGCTATGCATGATGGGTGCATGTGCTTTCCCTCTTGTCCTGATCAACCCATCAATCTGGACTAGGATCATTAGACCATACAGTATGACATTTCTCCATTGGTACAAAGTTCAGTCTTTATTCTCCCTACAGTAGCAAATAAGAAACCTTTTGTCTGATTACTGGTTTTGTTACAGCCTCACAGTCCCAGTCCTTTGAGTTGTCATCACATTGTGTGTGTGGAAATGATCTTACTTTCCCTAATTAACACAGCTGAGATTTTCCCTTATTTTTTTACACGATCTCAGATCACGGTCATTCCTGATTGTTTTCCGACCACGTTTCTTCTGTGAAGTGAAGTTTTATGCTATTATAGGAAAATCATCAACTCTGGCATCCCACTGCTCCAACATATTTCATTCCATAACTGATTATCAAAAAATAAACTAACAAAAGCATACATGCATACAGTACCTACAGTATTCTTAAGCATAAGACAAAGTTTTTCTTTCTCATATAAAAAAGGTGCACTATCATACGTTTAGGGTTTGCATTAATGTTGGTATTTTCTGATATGAACTTTTCATTCTGTATCTTCTTACTCCATCTCTTACAAAGTCCCCGACTGAGTAAAAATATAACATAAGAGCACTCTGGGAGTTTTGTAATTGTCCCATACTCGCTAAGGGTGGAAAAACACATGAGAGGGCCATTACTGCTGCGATGGAGGGGGCGAACTATGGCCACAATAAGACAGTAATTGGGAGAAAAGTGGTCCAGAGAGAGAATGAGAGAAAAGTTTGGAGCAAAAGTAAAACAAGTCTGCTTGGGCCAGGTTTCATCGGTCGCGCCGGATGATTAAAAGATGGCGATCGCTCCTCTCACATACAAACACACACGTATACACAGCATCCCAATGAATGCTATCTGCCCCCAATCACAGGTCACTTCAATTACCATCAAAAGGGAACAGAAGGAGCTATAGAACGAGCTAGAGACAGAGAGATGTGATCGAGAGAGTGCATCACCCACTGCTCGATAATGCCATTAAGAGTCTCATCATCACTCTTTGATCTTAATGAGACATTTTGTTGTGGAGGACAATAATGTGCGCTCCATTTCAAAGCCATTTGGAGAAAACATCAGCTCCAGCGTTTGACTCAAAAAAAAAAATGAAGAACTAAACAAAATATGCTTTTTCCCCACACAAGCACACATACTTTTAAATCTTGGAGACCTGTTTCTAATGATAAAGACAGTTTGTGCTTATCTTATTGAATCTGTGCGTAGCGAATAAAGCACAGAAGATTATTAAATGCCAGGACAACGGGCTTTATTAATAAAGCAAATCCACACAAGAACAAAAATAAATGTACAGTAGCTGCAAAAAATGAACAGAAAAGAACCAGAGCTAGGCTGAGAGAAATTTAAATGCAAATTAAAGATTGTTTTTGCTTTTCTAACACAAGTGATGACAGGAACTAACTTATGTGGATGTTCTACACTACTGAATATACAGTACATACGAGTCCAAAATTATCTGCACTCGATTATATTAAAACTACTGTTGGCTTATCAGCACTTTCCCTTCAAGGCTGCTGTCGTCCCAGTCACTGCTGTGCAGATGTGAACATGTTACGTTGGATCATTTGTAACTGCGGGACAAGCAAAAATGGACGCCCCACTTGTGATTTGCATGAAAGAAGAGCAGTGATTCAATTCTTTGTAGTCTGAGGTTGCAGCTGGTGCCGAACAACTCACAGAAGTGCATAAACATAAGCGTTTAGATATCTGCAAACAGGATTACTGGTGACATGGATTTATCACTACGTGCCTGAAAGTAAACGGCAGAGAAACATCCTCAATCGCCGACCAAGAAAAAGTCAACCGTCAGCTGGAAAATGTATTAATGCTTACAGCTTTCTGGTAAGGGCCAGTATTGGAACATTATCAGGAAAAAGGTTCAACAATCAACAGTGCGCATTACAGTGAGATGCTTATTTAAAAACTGAAACCTAAACTTTGGATTAAACGCAGAGGACTGCTATATAACAGTGTTGCGTATCGTGCATAAAAATGCACATCCGCACATTTCCGTCCACACTCTTGACATTCTGCCAAAACTTCATTTTGAGGTGTTAAAGCTGTCTATAGTCCTGATCTAGTTCCATTAGGGTTTCATCTGTTTGGGTCCCTGAAAGCAGCCCTATAAGGAGGAAGATTCACTTCTGATGAAGAAGTGAGGACAGTAGTGCATTCATGGCTCACAGCTCAGCCTAAAACCATTTTCGTAATTGGGTATTATGAGGGCTTGTTGACAGATGGACAAAGTGTATTGAAAAGCAAGGATATTATGTAGGATAAAAATTCTACATAGTGCAAATAACTTTTGACTCACCCTCGTATTAATAGAATAAAATTCACTTCACAAATATAATTATTACAGTACAAATTTTATTCAAAGTGCATATAATATAAATTAAAAAAAAAACATAAGACACGATTCTATCACCTTATAAGCATAAAAAAGAATAAAGCTCGAACTTGAATTTATGTTACAGAAACTAGCTAAGCAAAAAAAAAAAAAAAAAAACAGTTTGACTAGGAATAGAATTAAAAGTCGGGCATGCACACTAGACAAAGCAATAACCTACCAAGTTAGGATTTGAGAAAATGGCAGCCATGGAAACGCATTCAGCAGCACATACTGTAGCTATATAAAGGCTAGATTGAAAGTCTGCGGTACAGAACCTCTACAATTCCTGTGATTGCAATGGCAATTGCATATAGATGCTACTATTCAAGAAAAATGGAACGTTTAGTGCATTCTTTCACAGACAAAAAGGTTTACCACTGGGTCCAGTGGGATAAGAATTCCGACCATATTCACAAAGCCATAAAAATACCATCTTTGGCTTCCATGACAAGCTTTCTTAGTGTGAATAAAGTGATGATAGAAACCAGTGATAGGTGTCTGGGATAAATAACAATAAAACATAAGCCACAAAAGAGCATGTCACTTAAAGTCATATTTTTAAATAATAAAAAAAATAATAATAATAATTTAGACCTCAAACCCTACTCCTTATGAGGTCACATTAGGGAGAAAAGTCTAATTAAGTCTAATTGTCTTAAAAAAAAAATATATTTTTTTTTTCTCATGTTTGTTTTGGCTATGTTCACATTACACGCCACACTGTTTCATTTAGATTTTTGGTCTGAAATCGTGCTTGTTTGTAGGTGACCACATACTTATTTTCCTCCATAATTTGGAAATAAATTCTTTAAAAATCCTACAATGTAACTTCTAGATTTTTTTTTAATTGATTTTGTCTCTCATAGTTGAGCTATACGATGAAGAATTACAGGCCTCTCTCATCTTTTTAAGGTGGATAACTTGCACAATTAGTGGCTGACTAAATACTTTTTTGCCCCACTGTAGGTAAATAAGTAAAATGTCTATTTTGCATAATAGGTTTCCTTTAAAATGTACTTTATATCCCCCCAAAAAAGAATCTTCTGTTTCTGTTCTGCATCTTCTGCATCTTCATATTAACATAAGCTGCTGGGTCTTTTTAATGTGGGGTCAGACTTACAGTAGAGTAGGTAATATAGCCAATCAAGAAATCATCTCTAATAAGGACTCGCAGTAACAACCTGCCTAATGCAGGCATGGGATCACGCCATCATGTTGCTCGTCTTTAGAATACTCAACATAACTTCAGATTTAGAGTATAAAAGACTGTAGTTTGGACCTTAATCAGATTATTTATTTATCCTTTTTTTAATGTATTGACATTCACTATTCGTTAAAGCCCAGATTGCTATATCTGGTCCTAGAGTACAACATGTGCTAACTACACAGACCATACAGCCATACAATCTCCTCAAACGAGTTTTGGTGGCAGAATCGGTTCATACTGATGAGCACAGAGATGTTGAACTGCAGGATGCATCAGTTCCTCAGTCTTCTGGCCCGGCTCAAGCTGCCACGGTCGACCGTAAGTGCCGGTACTGTGAAGCGGAAACCTGTCATCCGCTGCGACACTTACTAACGAGCTCCTAACCGCCTCTGGAAATGTTAGCACGAGTCAAAGACCACCATGCATAATGCCAAGAAGGAAGCGTTGTGCTCTAAAGCACATCACGGCACAAGCTGGATCTGTTATTAACGCCAATTACTATGGAATGAGATCATCCTTGGAAGACAGGGAAGTTTGTCACCCTGTGTGAATTTACTGTAAGCTTGTTGATTGAAAAAAGGTTGAAAAAGAAAAAATATTAATAAAATCCGTCTAGATTGTTCTCTCAGCAGGCCACTCTTACAAAAAAAAAAAGAAAGAGAGAGAGAGAGAGATCTGAGAAATGCAGCTGAGGTGGCCATTTCATAGATAGGCTTTTCCATTATTATTATAGGCTCAGAACAAATCTAGCGAAACAATTTCCCCCCAGACATCGACCTCATATTTCATCCACATTAGAGCTAGGATGTCTTCGATTGATAGTTTTTATGGCACCTGCAAACGGACAACATACAAGCACTCTCTTCATCTCTATTTCTGGTTTCGCTCCTACTTTGTTGATTTTTCATTGTTAGCCTCTCTCTCTCTCTCTCTCTTTCTTACACACACACACGCACACACAAGCACTTTGGCAGAAAGTCGAAAAATATAACTGTGACACTTTGCGACTTCTGCTGTCCTAGCTCTTTTTGCCTCGGTTGCCTCTGTTTTGCACATTCACACACTATTAAGTAAGTAATTATTCCCAATGTGACACTGTAGACAGGAGTATTAAATTGAATTCTCACGTTCTGCCATAAATCACATAAGCGCTTGGCAAAACCAGGACTCCCTGAATGCAAAATGAAAACCAAAGCTCGTTTGAAACCAAAGCTCTTAGGGGCAAAATAGTATAAAAAGTCTGGTTGTCTGGGCATCACAAAAATGACACAATCAAGGCTGCGGCAAAAATCTAACAGATTTAAATCATATAATCCCCCGGACTCGTGGCTGTAAGCCGTGTGTGGTGTGACATTTCTTCAGTTCCCCGCTCCAACCTTTAGCTCCTACCTGTAATTAGTTTCCATTTACTCTTTGACACACAAAAATGGAAGTAAAGCTTCCTGTCAAATAAGCTTACAACCTCATATTAAATGCGTCCGAATGCATTATGAAGAAAAATAAAGGGTGGAAGAAAGAAGCAGAAATAATTGCTGGCCACAGGTGAGTGCATACGCTGACTACAGTTCAGCTGCTTTGCTGATATGAAAAGAAGAGAGCCTAGCAAAGCCTTGCACCTTTTGTGGCACAAAAAACCATAAGACAATCAAAGTAAATGGACACAGTTTTTTAGTCCAAAATGACATCATAGCATCACACAATTTCTGCAGATTTCTCAGCCACACAATCGAGATGTGCATCTCTTGTTCCACCACATCCCAAAAGTGCTCTATTGGATTGAGATCTACAGTATAGTGACTGTGGAGATCCTTTAAATATAGTGAACTCACTGTCATGTTCAAGAAAACAGTTGATTTTAGCTTTGTGACATGAGAGCTTAACCTGTGGTCATAAGCAGTGTTGGGGGATGTTACGTTTTTAAAGGAACTAATTATATTACAAAATTACTGTCATCAAAAAGTAATTAGTTACATTACAGCGCTACTTTTTGATAAAAGTAACTAGTTCGAGTACTTTTCCATTACAGAAAATTAAAACTCCTTTGTGATTCCTCATGCATGTTGTTTTAGTCAAGACCTTCATAATTATTCTACCATCATCACTCAGCGAAGTTTGGCCCATAATCTGTTAACTACTAGCTGCAGGAATAACAGAGAGGTGGGGCGAGTTATTGGGGAGGGGCTTGTAGGACGACTTGCACACAAATACACACACACTAACGGAATCACTGCTGTCTGGCTCACGGATTACATAAATTATCTGAATAGCGGATTACATTTTTGAAAATATTACAAAATAACTAAGTACTTAAATGGCGGACCTAACGCGTTAAATTACTCGTTACATCAAAAAAGTATTTCAAGTACTCTTATGCATTACTTTGTAACGCGTTACACCCAACACTGATCATAAGGGGCCCAAAGTGTGCCAAGAATATTAACCTAACCACCAGCATTAAATGGTGATACAAGCCAGGATGGATCCATGCTTTCATGTTGTTTACGCCAAATTCTGACCCTACTACCTAAAAGTTGCAGCAGAAGTGGAGACTCATCAGACCGAGCAACGTTTTTTCCAATCTTCGGTTGTACAATTTTGGTGAGCCAGTGCGAGTTGTAGCCTCAGTTTCCTGTTCTCAGCTGACAGGTTTAGTATTTGGTGTAGAATCTTAGATCAGCGTCAAAGTTTGATGTTCTGGGTGTACAGAGCTGCTCTTCGGCATACCTCAGTTGTAGCGAGATGCGAGCTACTGTTGCCTTTTTATCAGCTTGAACAAGTCTGGCCATTCTCCTATGACCTCTGGCATCAAACAAGGAATTTTCACCCAGAGAACTGCCTCTCACTGGATATTTTCAGACCATTCTCTGTAAACCCTGGAGATGGTTTGTGTGTGAAAATCCCATTAGATCAGCAGGTTTAGAAATACTCAGACTAGCCAGCCTGGCACCAACAACCGCACCAACGTTCAAAGGCATTTAAATCACCGTTCTTCACTATTCTGATGCTCATTGTAAAAATCAGGTAATTGTCTTGATCATGTCCACATGCTTAAATGCATCAAGTTGTCACTAATAAAATATTTGCAATAACAAGCAAATGTATAGCTATAAAGCTACTGGATAGCGCACAGGCACAAGCGACAACATTAACAGTCGCTAAACATACACAGCACAGGACTAACACTACTTTAGACTACCTTGCTAGTCTAAACATAAAGTAATTGTTACTATATCTCCAGTGCAGCTGGTAATTGTTATACAAGTACAAATGACACCAGGGATTCTCACTCCGAAAAGCCTTAGCAATGCTTTCTTTGGCTCAATTCCTGCTCACAAGCTGAGTCTGTATTATTTCACGAGAACTAATAATCTTGAAAGGTGAATGTTAACACAAGCTTTTTTTTTCTTTCGTTCCTTCCCTGAGAGTTTGCACTCTTTAAACACAAGACACAGTCAGCAATGTGGCTATATCTAACATAATCGGGAGTGGGCAATATGGCGGGAAAAAATATTTCGTAGTACAATTCATGCTCAACAGGTATGATGGAAAAAATAATATCTATAACTTTTCTAAGTTCAATTAAAAGGGGACATAGTATGCAACTTTCCTGCTTTTTGTCTTTAGACATTTTTTTTTCCTATTGGTCAGGACTTAAACAAGCCAATTTGACCTCATATAAGAAGAGCCCCTTCCCCGGCTGGTTACTCATACAGTACCTGCTGTTCTCTGTAGGGGTGTGGCTTATCTGTAGCCCATTTACATAGACACTGAAAGGACGTGTTTGGTGAAGGAGTGTGATAGAGGAGTTGAGAAATGCATTACCTGAGGCATACGTCAGTTGGAGCTTAAACAAACACCCACAAACACACACAGACACACACACACTTTAAGGGAGCTCTGAGAGCCATGTTGACTTATTAACGAAACTGTAAAATATGGGACCTTTAAAAAGGTTCTTTAAAAATGTTTTTCACATCAAAACATCTGTTTTTGATAATACAATATTTAAAAAAAAAAAAACTAATATTGGGATCACACCACCAAGCCCTTTATACTATATGTGCATAAGTGTCCATACTGTAAATATAGAGTTGTATGGTAAGTCAAACAGCATTTTATTTTTACATACTGTAAATAAATTGAAAAAAAAATTCATTTGACCTTTAGAAAAAGAAAAAGAGAAAGACCAGTTAATACCAGTGAGTTCAAAACACCTACGTACGCATTTGCTAATACTTTCAGATTCATATGCAGGCTGGCTCATCGACTCATAACTCACAGCAGCATACTCTGATGATAACATGTATACCTCTGGGGCAATATGAGGCACTGCAGATGGGCAGGTCTGTCCCACTGTTTGTGCCGCTGGAAATCCTCTAACTTCTGAATGTTTATTGGTATGACGGTTTGGTTTGCTATGGGCAAAGTGCTCCCTGCTTATTATTTCCTACCCACTCCCTGTATCTCTAACACCTCACTCATTCTACCACGCTATAAACGTCCTGCTTTTAAAAGCCTCGAGGATGTGGGACAGACCACCTGGTGGCAGAGATATAAAACTTCATTTCCTCTAAGTGCTCCATACAACACGATAGGCTCTTCTCGCTTAGGAGTGTGAAGCCGAGATAACTTAGTCTTCGGTAGCAATAAAGATTGATCATGAAACCCTTGGCCTTGGAGGTGAATCAGTCAAATTTACTTTTATCAGGTCGTTAGTGGATGTCATGCACCGCTCTCTGAAGGAGCAGCCGGCGATCAGTGCTCAGGAACGCTGTTACTGTTAACGTTTATAGAGCAGAGGAGACTCTGTAACTTCGTGCTCTTTGTCGGCTTCTTCCTCCGAAAGAGGATGTGAAACCCCTAAGTGTAATTTATTTGGACCTTTCCATAAGAGCAAGCACTTGAGAAGTGGCCGCGTCTTCATGCCATAAAACGGATAAGGATGAATTCTTTAAAGTCAGGCGATGTGAAGATTTAAAACCCTTCACCAGGGGCCCAGATTGAACGAAACGCTTTCTCAGCCAATTTAAATACAGTCCCTGGAGCTTTTCACCCTGCTCTTTCAGACAGCTTAAAGGGGAAATGACTTGTATATGCTTTATGAACACGAGCATTCAGCCTTTCCCATTTTTGTGACCAGTGGGACTATATGCACCACAATGGCACTTGGATCTGCAAAGCAAATGTGCACTTCTGAGGCCAAATGAAATAAATTGTGTGTGCGCTTGTCTGTGAGTGTGTGTATGTGTGTGTGTGTGTGTATAACAGTCAACTAGATGGTTGTGAAAGCATTTTATTCTGAGGAAGAATTTAAAACAAACGAGGCAAAAGGCCACACTGCAGCTATCACTCAAGAGCTATCAAGACCAACCGTGTCATGGCTGAAGTGATGGAGAGGAGAGAGAAAACAGGAGTCACGCAACACCTCGTCACTCACCAGATCACAAGTCTGATGTGACAGAACACTATTAAGCTTTATTTACTTACATGCCACCTGTCTGAATCACGTAAATACACTGACTATACAAATCACATAAAATGGCTATTACGTGGTGCGGACTGGAGAGATGTACTACGAGATAATATTAATAATAATATTGGTATTATAAAATAATATTAATAAGAGCCCTAACGCAGGGCTTTTAAGGGGGTCAATGAAATAGGAGGTTGTGAGAGTGCTTATGACACTCACACAGAGACCCTGCCGTTTGGAGACAGTGTGGGATTATTAATTAGTGAACTAAAAGGAGACAAAAGAAAAACTAAAAACACAAAATAAACAGAGCTCTGGCATCTGCGTGAGACCTGACGTCACAAACGCTGCACTGACAGCGTGCTGCTCTCTCACACACTTAGTCACGCCGGCTTACCACTTTGTCTTTAGCTTGCTCGTCTTTGTCTTTATCTTCGGCCCTAATACCTTACCGGTGCGTCTTTACAATGGCTTTATACTTTAAAATAATTATTTCACAAATGAGAGTAAGACTAGCCTATCTATATTATAAATTCTGTCATTTCAGGACAGGAGCGAGTGAAACGTTTGATCCTTGGAAATCAAGGGATAACTTGTCATCAACTTGCAGAAGAGACACATCTGTCTGTGGGAACTGTACACACAATCATTTACAAACACCACTTGCACATTACAGGAACGCAGCCTGGAGTTATTACCACATCTATCATACAGTCCTGTCAGTCATGTGGTCTTATTGGTCCAGACTGACCCTACTGACCCCTGGAGGGAGTGTTATGATCGAGGGTTGCCTGAGTTGGTCAGGTTTAGACTCAGCAACATTATGTGGCAATAAAATGAAGTCAGCTAACTATCTGAATGTACTGATTGGCCGGGGAATCACAACAATCAATTTTTTTGTCCCTAATGGCACAGGCATATTCCGGGACTCAAATTGAAAAAAAGAGTGATTCTGAGAGCATGAGGAATAATTTTCACACATGAACTGGCCATCATAGTGTGTGCTGCAATCAAAGCGACAGAAAATTTAATGAATTTTAGGACAGGCAGTGTACATTGTGCGAATAACTTCTTAAGTGTGTGTTGTGTATTTTAACCTTTACAAAAGTGTTTAACTGATGGTACTTAGTTAGTAACCTAGTAACCCAGTGTAAGGATCTATTCAATAATGGAAACTTCAAAGCATCTTTGTAAGTCACTCTGGATAAGAGCGTCTGCCAAATGCCTAAATGTAAATTTAAAACAGATGAGCTGCAGCTTTTCCCCATGTGTGTGAATGATTCAACTTTGACATTATGATTATATTGCCATGCCTTATTATACAGTATGTCATGGCCATACATTATTTATTTAAGTAGGGTAGTCACCAGAGGAAACTCTGCATTAAAGCGATACAGACTCAGAATACTGATATTATGAGACTCCTGGTGTGCACTAGCTGTGTACCCTGTAACTTATTCAGTCAGTTGAAACTTAGAGATTTGACTGATCCTCATAGTATAAAACTAAGTGTGAAGAGGTTTAGAGATTTGAAAAAAGTGACAGTTAAGGTACGTTTTATTCAAGGGCAGATTCTTGTTCCATTTCCAGGCTTGTTAGCATTGCAGGGATGGCCAGCGGATAGATCCAAACAACGTCCCTGGCTGGATTTCACCTCCTCTATCTGATTCATTTTCAATTCAGCAAGAAAAGTTATGGATAGCAAATGAAATCAAAAAATCTTTTGCAAAAGATAAAGATAAACAAGAACATGTTCTTGCTCTTGTTGAAATAAAAATAAAAAGCATACCTGTATGCACATGAAAGCAAAAAAAAAGAACAGAATAAAACAAAAAGAAACAACAGGGCATGATGAGAATAAGTGACCATTGCTTGATGCAAAATAGAACAATGAAAGGAACAGTAGGAGGGCAAGAAGACCAAGCGAAAAGATGGGAAGTGGAAGACCACAGGCTTTTTGTGCTCGCTGCATGCCAATTGTGCCAGCCCCAAAACATGAATATCAAAGCAGGCTGCTTGATGGACAACTAAGGCACAAGAGGCCTCTCCAGCAATAATGAGGCTGGTGAAAAAGGAACCAGGGCAGGAAGAGTGATGGCGAGGAAATTATGGCCGACGCATCTCCTGCAAGATCAAGAACGGGGATAGTGGATAGGGGAGGAGAAGGACCTGAGCTGCTTTCTGATTTAGAAGCTGCACGCTGCATGGCTGAGCAGACAGCCGGAGAGTTTTATTTATGGACAGGCGTCTTGTTTTATTCGCATCCACCTTGAGTAAATCCCGTCTCTATTAAGACATCATCTTTTAGGTTGTAAACCTTCTCAAAGTCTGTAAAACCAGGGCCGGCAATACAGATGTGGCCTCTAACATACCACCTAGTGAGATATGATTTTGCCATTTTTTCTGGTGTAAATTAACATTAATTACTGTTGCTATGCTATCGTTACTATGATGGCAAGCTGGTCAAGTGTTAAAATAATGACTTTTTAGCATTACTATGACACAGAGATTGTATTCACAGGGTACCTGAGTGTTAGCACTACTGTAGTTCTCAGAGCTGTAGAAACATCCTGTTAGCAGACAGGAGTGAAAGATTCATAACCTGGGTTACCGGGAACCATAGAGTTTTGTACAGTATATTAATATATATGTTTTTTTAGGCATCAAGGGATTTTTTTTTTTACCCATCTCTATTACATGTCGTAAATAGAGGTTTTGTCGGGTTAATTTTGGGAGCTTGTATGTTTGACTTAAAATTTACAGCTGTTCTGTCAGGTTAGCTAATGTTAGCAAACATGTATTAGACGCGAATATTATGACTACCAAACTGATCTTTAAGACATTAAGTATTTTAACCCTTTGGCTGTTGATGTTAGCAGAGTAAAATTTAAGTAATTTAAGTAATTTTACCCTGCTAGCATCAACAGCCTGTCCCAGTGGTGGTCCAGTGGTAAACACACAGTACTTTTCCCACAACAACCTGACTTCTGAGGTCTTAATTGTGGTATTAAAACTGTCTTAAAGCTTTTTTACAATACTGTGTTAGGGTGTTCGTTTAATGTTATTCCAACGTTGTTCCAATGACACTGCATCAAAGTAATTCTAACTTTTAAATATGACCTAATACCAACACTGTCCCAACATCTGTAACATTACCAAACTAACGTCACCATAACGTTCTGGCCATCAAAAATTCATTTAAACCCCCAAACTATCAATGTTTTAAGAAATTCATTTTAAATAAACTTCTATATACAGTAGGAATATGAATGGACATTTTCATTTCATAAATGCAGTAATTTCTCCCTGCAAACAATAATCACAATAAAATATCATTGTATTAATTTGTTGTCTTTCTTTTCCAGGTTCCCTATCCCAGCAAGATTAATGCTGATTTTATATTGAAATTCCTGGCATGTGATTTTGTTTCTGCTTTAGTCATGTCACTTATTATGGGTAAGCTAATTTACTGACCTGTTTTGTGTCCTTGATTAAGGTGCCTTGATATATCGTGCTGTGTGTTCATTTTATTACTTTGTATGGTTAAGATGCAGTTCACGATTTCCTTTTCTTTCTCGCTGTTGAGTCATGTCTTTGTTTTTTGTTTCTGATCATGCATTTTTTTCTGTTTTATGTTTCTATATTACAGTTTCCTGTACTCTGACCCCTGCTATGACCTTTGATTATGATTACTGGATCACACATAACGATTACCCTACCAAGTTGTCTAGCCTCAGGAATTGCGTTATGCATTTCCCTACTAGCTAAAGCAGTTTATAAAGACATTTGAAACATAATTCCAGATTATTAATGGCTGTGCTAAGTAGGTGGAGTTAAAGTTAATAGAGTAGCCATTTTGATATTTTCATTAATGCAGTTTCAAGTTAGACATTTTTCGGATGAAATTCTAAAAAATTGCCTAAGAAAGAAAAAGCACAACATACAGACTCTTTTGTAGTTAACATCCTTATTAACTCCCAGTTCTTAAATGCTGACATGCAACATATTGCCACACACAGACTGCACTCATTAATCATTTTAATCATTATCTAAGGGCCGATATGAAAAAAAAAAAAAAAACACACATCCTATACGCTAAGAAAAAAAACTAATCTAAGAATAGCCCTTAATCTTACCATAAATTCAGCCTGTTAACACTGGCCATTGTTTCTCAATGAATTAAATATGCTCATTAGCGTCACTGTAGATCCTGAACGAGGTACACAGAATACTAAATTAGCCAGTGGAAACAAATAGATAATCCATTTCTGCTGTAATTAAATCATGTCACAATTTCACACTGAGCTTTGTGTTGTGGAAAGGAGGAGTTCTATAATCAAAGGCTTTGAACAAAGAGAGAAAGTCAGAGAGAAAGTGAGGGAGAGAAAAAGAGAGATGACTTCTAAAACAGACCCGCATACAGTAACAAGCACACACACACACAGACACACGCAGACACCAAAAAACATCCTGTGTAATTTATAATAATGGCACACTGCAGCTGATGGGCTTTGGGTGCTCAAGTTGTGGTCGAAGCTGGGCTTAGAGGAGAAATCAGAGACATGCCCAGTCACAGCTCATTATCCAGAGAAGCAAGCCAGGCTGTAGGCAACAGGACAGCAACAGGGACAGAAGCTTTCCCATCACTGCTACTTCTGCCAAACTCATCTTCATACTGAAGGCCCAAATACTGAACCACATGTAATATTTTAAAATTTACACTAATATTTAATGTGTTCTTAAAAATTCTGAGCTTATTATGTGAAGATTATGTATTCACAGTTTCCAAAGAACCACATGTACAGTACGCCCTGGAGCAAGGCCCTAAACCATACACTGCTCAGCTCAGTGTGAAAAAAAAACCTGACAAATGAATACATTTAAATGTGATAAGGGTTGTGCTTATAGGGTTGTTGCAGATAACATGCAGTTTCAGTGTCACATTTCAGCAGTTTAGGGATGTGACACACACACACAGAAAGAGATTAGGAAAAATGCATATAGTTCATCTTCAATTATAAACAGATTTAAAACATTTAAAAAATGTTATATGCAGTAGCGCAGTCAGGGAAAAGAAAATCTATGTAATGAATAAAAAATGTATGTAATGAATAAGTGAAAATTCTGAACATTTATTAATTATTAAGTAAAAGGCTTGCTTATTTTAGCCAGGTGGCTAGCAACACAAGTGTAGATTCTGAACATTTAGGAATATGATTTCTGTCAGCATAGAAATTTTGTCAGGTGAGCTTATGCTAGCTGGCAATAGGCCTACAATTGAAGATTATGTACGACTTAAAAATTCTCCTAGAAATCCTGTCAGGTTAGCTTATATTAGCTCACAAACTGGCATTAAAACAGAAGAGTATGGTAGTTTATGAATATGACTTAAATATTCTCTCAAAAATCCTGTCAGGTTAGCTTATATTAGCTGACTAGCTAGCATAAAAAAATGTGAGTTTATAAAAATGATTTAAAAATGATTAAAAATACAATTAACAATATTAATTAACAATGAACAATGCAATACATAAAGGAAGTGATTCTTGTTACCCTCTTAGCATACTCGAGGTTTGTCAGATTCATTTGTCCTAGCTACAGTAGGTGGCTACCACACGTGGGAACTTATGTTTGAATTATGATTCCTCACAGCTGTTCTGTCCGGTTAGCTAATTTAGCTAAGTAGCCCTTAAAACAAGTATATATTATGATATTCCTTTTTAACATTTTAAAACATTTGCAAATCATCTCAGATCTGTCTATATTAGCTTGCTGGCTAATATAAGACTTGATGATGGAAACAGACTCATTCAACTATTTTAAGTTGATGAGTTGCCACACTGACAAATACTTGTATTATAACAGTAAAATTAGCATTAGTCGGAGAAATAGCGTTAAAGAATATTAGTCACATTAAGGCAAATAAATAAAAAGATCACTGCAGTATGTTTTAATCATGCCTATTAATTGATTAAAGTCTTAATGTGTCTTTCCAAATTTCCATTTAATTAATCGAACATGCCACCTCGTGCCAGCTGCCTGATATTGACCCGTAAATGGGTAAATGCATCTCCTGGATATTAAGTGCGATGTTCATTTGAACCACTCTTGTTGTGCCAGCATGAGATGTAGTACTTAATTGCTTATTATTTTCTGTCTGCAGTGAGGGGAATCATATGTCCCGAGAGTGCTTTAGGGAAGCGCTATCGATTCGGCTTCCCAGATCACACTTTCGCTGTTTGACATTACAGACGGCTGTGCATTAATGCACCGGCATCAGGACGCAATGCCGAGTAATGGATACATGCCACAATCAAGTCCCTAAACTGATATTGTCCCATAGATCCATCTTTAGCTTATGGTACAGTATCTCGACTAGAGAGATTCAGAAGCAAACCTCATTTCTTCGGCTTTAAATTTGGCGATCTTTAGGAAACTTAGTTTGGCTGTAGTTGATACCCCAACTGTTAGAAATAAACTTTGATTTACATTGTTTCCTTCAAGGTGAGTGAGAATTTTTTTTTTTTTTTGTAGATGCACCTCAAGTTCTCTCTTTAAATGAATTTGATTCAATACACAGCTTTTTATATTTATGTTTATTTTATATCTTCACTGAACCATGAATCAATGCAAATGCAATATGAAGAAAATTACATTTCTGCATAATTGGACAAAATATTTTTGACTGTACGTTTAAACTAGGTGTTGACAACCTTGGCTGATCTTGTTTCAGATTCAGATCCAGCAAAAATATTTTAGCAAAGTATTAAATAAAAATACTTAAGCAGACGAGAGTTCACAAATTTATAAACAACAATAACAACAACGAAAAGCCTGCCTGTAGTTTTTAAAACATAAAACAGCTTGGCTACCGGTGCAGAAACAGGATTGCGGCTTTTTTAATTGCATACATTAATGTCGATTATTTATCTAAAGGCAACATATCAAACATAGAATAAGCCACAAGGCTTGTTGTTTATTTCTTTGGCCTCCATAATCTGACTAATGAAGTTACAACATGGCATGACAAAAAGCTTAAAGACAAAAGGATGGTGCTAGTCAAAAGTGGTAAGCAATATTAAACTGTATTGAATTGTCTAATTTATAACCTTAAATTAAATAAAGGATAAAAGCAATATGTTATTTTTGCAGCCACAGTCTTATAGAGTTGTCTGAACATAAATGGGTGGTAAAACATGAGCTAGTGTCTCTGTTGTGTAATAGATACTAACTTAGCTAGCTAGCAGATTTGAAGAAGAACTCAGAAACTTTAACATATTTAACATATTTTAGCAGCAAGAACCTAAAGTAATCATTTTCTGTATGACTTTATCAGACTTTCACATCGTTTTGGTCCATTCTTCTTTATAACATTTAATTGTGTGCTTCAGATCATTGCCCTGTTGCATAACCAAATTTCGACCACGTTTTAGCTGTTGGACAGATGGCCTCACATTTGCCTTTAGAATACTGTGTGTAGAATAAGGTGCAAACTCATATACATGACTGTACAATGAATTTGCTATGTCGCAAAGCTTCTACATAATTGTTTTTACCGTTGTTGAAAATTTTAACTTTTGCTGTCATGCCAAGGACAGAATTTGGTTAAATAATAATAGCAATCCTGAAGTCAAATATTAGAGAATTGTTTTATAATTTTATCATGGCACTTTTATTCGAAAAACAAATTGAATCACAGGGACAGTGACAATATGAAAAATGTGCCAAAACAATGATAGTGACCCATCCAAAATATAAAATAATACTGTAACACATGCTGAACAAAAGGTCAGTGGTGAGCAAATTTAATCTGGGCCTGTCAAAGTTCATGATTATTAATTTGCATAATGGCTCAGGAGACTTATTGTACTTGCTAATGATACAGAATATTGAAATGTGTCACTGGGAGGCACAATCAAGCTGCAGCTTTAAAAAACTCCTGCCAGAGGGAGATTGTTAGAGCACTCTAATGCTTGAGTGAAGGGCCTCAGTTTAATCCACTTCCCTACTGAGGCTGAGGTATTAGCATGAACATTAGGCTTGTTACAGTGAAAGCCCTGCGGCAGAACCCATTCCGTTTTAGCCACAATACTTTTTATCCCGTTTCTGCTGGAAGAGGTTACAGCATCAGAACCTCCAGGACGCTCTGATGTCTGCTTTGCCTGGCTGCCGCTGCATCAGTAGGTGGCCCTTGGTTGTGTTTGCAGCTCTACATTTCTATCTGCCGATGAAGGTGCAAAGCAGAGCATAGGCAGTCGTCTCTCAGGCCAAATGGCCTGCTGAAACACGTTCTTGAGAGCCAGCCAAGGACATTACTCTGCTGTCTGACAATCAGAACGTGTAGGAGGGTGAGAGCTGTGATGCGCTCTCTGTGTGTGAGGCGAGGAGAAGGAGATGGTTTTCTCGACTTATTTTCATAACATAATCGCTCACTGTACAGGGACTGGCGGGGGCTGTATAAATGAATGCACTTCTCATTCTGTGACAAACCTATCTTATATTGTCAATAATCGTGAGCTGTGATTGATTTCATAATGAACCGAACCTCTAGGCTTTTCCCTTATGCAATATGCAATATATTTCCTGATACAGATGAGTAACAAAACAAATAAAAAGTAGTGCATCCAATAGCTGATGGCATCTGTCTGCTTGTCTGCTATAAGAAAAATAACACTGCAATAATTAATACAAGTGTTTTACCTTTATCATACGATAAACATTTCTATCCTATTAGACGTGGTCTTTTCCATCATGATTCAATCCACTTTGACACAACATGAGAGCTCACTTAATTTTTGATTGCTGAGGAGAAAAACGAAAATGAGGGCCTTTATAAGTCACACCCAAACATCCATGGGAGATTTTTGAGTGGCGTATTTGAGTGTGTTCTCCTGCCCCACCAGCTCGAAAACACACTTATCTCATCTTCTATACCGCTTTGTCCTGTATTTAGGTTCGCAGGGACCTGGAGCCTATCCAAGGAGACTTAGGGCCCGAGGCACGGTACACCCTGGACAAGGTGCGAATCCATCACAGGGCACACACACATACACACACTCACACTCTCATTCACACACTACCGGCAATTTGGGAACACCAATTAGCCTAACCTTCATATCTTTGGATTATGGAAGGAAACCGGAGTACCCGGGGAAACCCACCAAGCACGGGGAAAACATGCAAACTTCATGCACGCAGGCCTGGAGGTGCAAGGCCACAATGCTGCACGAAAACAACTCTTGAAAAAATATCTTTCGGAAGAAGAGTGTCCATGCTTTCAGAACACCTCCAAAGACTTGTAGAATCTACTGAAGTTGCAAAGGAGATCCGCTAGTGGCTTATATTTCTATGTATACATTCTAGACCAAAAAATTTAAATAAGCAAACAGTTTTCGATTTTTTCAACTTTCGATTGGATAATCACTGCAGTGATTAACATGTTTCAGGCAGCATGGATTTCATTTAAGCCCAACTGATGCAGTGAGTTGCTCCTTATTTCTTAAACAACCATGTTGGAAAATAAAAACATGGAAAAGATTTACTGTGCTTCAAAAAGGTCACATTACTGGCCTGGATCAAGCAAAGAAAACAACAAGTAGATTGCAGAAATGATAGCAATTGGGTTAAGAAATGTCCAATGTATTATGAAAACTTGCAAATAAAGGATACTGCTAAACCGTCAACTTCACTGAAGAAATGTGGTCAGGGAAAAAAAAAAAAGATTGTGATAAGAAAGCACTAAATCTCTTGGTGATCATCACACAGCTCTGCTTAATAGTGAAAGTAAGAGCATTTCCACATGCCTAATTCTATGATAACGGGATTTGGATTAAACAGCTGTGAGGCCATAACACAGCCACTTGTTAGTGATACAAATCAGTTAAAAAGGCTTCAATTTGCCAGGCAGCATAAAGATTGCACTTTGGACAGTCACGTGTTCTGATGAGTTCCCTATTTCACAGCAATGGGTATCTTAAGGTTAAAAGGCAGGCACATGATGTGATGCACTAATCATGCATAGTGGCTACTGTACACACCTCCAGGGGGCAATGTTACAATCCGGGTTATAATCCGGGTTATCCGGCTTCAGTTGCTCAGATCTAGTCTCAGCAATGTTTCGCCGCAATAAAATGAAGTCAGCTGATGACCTCAACGCACTGAATGAACAGGTTATCACAACAATAAATTTTATCCTCATTAATATCACAGAGATATTCTAGAAAGTGTGTCTATGAAGGCATGAGGAATCTTGTTCACTGACTTCAAGTTTTGTGTTATAGGAGAATTTACAAAGTGGTCCAACTCTCCTACTGTAGCATCAAGACAAGATCTCGGCCAAAAATGAATGCTTTGTGATAAAAGGAGAATAACTCTTGGTCAGTTTTGTTTGTGTGTCTCTGTAAGAGAACCTGTACTCTTCATTCTGTTTTCAACTCGTCCTAGTCATGCAGATTAATCTGCCTTCTTGCTACCATCTTGCTCCTTATTTTAGGGGGCTAAAATCTTCCTCTTAAACACGACAAGTCATTTTAGTCAATTGAAAAAGCATTCGCACTTGGAGAGAAGCGCTTACTGCCACAATGAATGGTTTTGTCATCATTTTGATTTAAACAATTGAATGCTTAGTTTGCCCAAGGTCGCCACACCAATATAGATTGAGTATGCTATAGTACACAACAGCATGATCAGACCTCTAGCATGGAAGAATTAAATTAAAATTCCATAAAGGCCTAGGTTAATTTATAACTGATTTGACACACGGCAGGAACATTAGCGATAAAAGCCCAGTCAACAGCTGCCTTGAGGAGTCAATGGCTTCTATCTCTATCGCATTACATATGCGCATCATGCTTATGATTAGGACAGAGATATTTATGAAGCCGAGCTGTCGCCTCTGCCGACAGAAGAAGAAGAAAAAGATATTAAGAAGAAAACATAGGCAGGCAAGGGTGGGCCGCTGACAAATCTGCCTTTCTAACCAACACTCTGGCGCGGTAATGAAAGTATCGAGGGATACACATCCGGCTTGGTGCCTAGCCTTTCCTCACTCGCTGGCTCATCATCAATAAACAACTCTTTAACTGCATAAAATATTAGCTCCTCTGTTGCAGCCACACTCACACGAGAGTAGTGATTCATGGCTTCTGACATTCCACTGCAAACCATTTATGGGGATTAGCACTGACCTACCAATACAGAAATACTGTATATTTGCATAAACATGTACAGAATGTTATAGATTATATAGATTATATATGTCCTAAACGGTGAAATCCACTATGGTGTGTTGCTCATATGGCGCAGTACTGTATATGCACTAGTAAGTTAAGTTAAGCCTTTTGTCACATATACATTACAGCACAGTGAAATTCCTTCTTCGCATATCCGAGCGTAACTGGGGTCAGAGTGCAGGGTCTGCCATGATATGGCGCCCCTGGAGCAGTTAGGGCTAAGGACCTTGATCAAGGGCCCAACAGTGGCAACCTGGTGGAGCTGGGGGTCGAATCGCCGATCTTCTGATCAGTAACTCCGTGCCTTAGCCCTCTGAGGCCCATCACACCACTAGTATAATCCTCAGGACAAAATCTAAGCACTTAGAAGCTTTTATCAGACGAGGTGGAATATTACTCTAATATTGAAGGAAACTGGTTTCGTGTCATTTTAGCACCTCATAACCCACTACACAGATGGCTAACCAGACTGTAACAACCAGCCTTGAATCTCCCTGTCACGCCAGCACCTGCCTCGAGTGCTGTGCATCAATCTAGTGCAGTACAGTGAGAGACGAGAAACCACGCTCTCACTTGCTTATGTACTAAAACTCAATCACACAGGCAAGAGTACTGTTCAAAAGGATGTAATGCATACAGTAGGAAATTCAGTGCATTCGATACAAATGTATGGATAAGAGTGTGATATTGCTTTTATGTAAGACTTTTATACAGTAAATAAGTAAATGAATATCCACTAGAGATAAGAGGGAAAAACCAATTCAGTTAAATATCGTGATTCTTTGGTTTGGTGATTCATGTTTTTTTTATTCATATATATGTGCATGCATTTGCTGTGCCGAAATGTCTCCATTTCTATAATCCTACAGGTAACATATTGTAGCACGCTCTACACTACGTATTTACACAATAGCAGGCAGCACAGCATCACATTTGAAAGAAGGAAATAAAAAAATAAAAATCTTATCAAATTAGTGAACCAAAACTAACTCTTCCAGCTGTCCCTCGTTTACTCATATTAAATTAAATTATATAAATTAAATTAAAGAAATGTTTTGCCTTTTTTTTTAACTGTGACATGCTGTAAAGTCCTAAAGATGCACAAATTAGTTGTTTATGTTACACAACCTCAGCAATGATCTCATTTCAGAAACTCTTCAGGTACAGATACTGGCTTGAAATGGAGAGCCAACACTTGCCAAATGAAAGAGACAAAAATGTTCTTCAGGAAGCCTGGAGAATTATTCCTCAAGACTAGATTGAATAACACAAGAATGTCTGACTCTTCGGAAGCAAAATATTTAAAAAATGAGGGGTGGCTCAAGACTTTTGCACTGTACTATATATTACCTCAATGATATAAAAATAAATACTTACTTACAATAATTACCAACAATAAATATATTTAAAAATAAAAAACATTGGGCCGATCTTTTACTTTCATTGTTCTTAAAGTTGTACTAGTTATCCCATATATTTGCTTTAAGGAAGTAACACAGCTTTATCACATCGCTTTAATGAACTGAGATCATCTTTAATGGTCATTTCAGCTTGCTGTGCTCGTTTAGTCCTGAAAACCTTCTAAATTGCTTGGGTTTTAAACCTTTTTGCCTCTATAAATTATTTTTTATTTTTTTGCGTACACACAGTATACAAAAATACAAGAATAGAATAAATAAAAAAATCACAATTTTTTCAACTTGAAAAAGTCAGCACAACATATTGGGAGGTCTTTCTTTTGTTAAAGAATGAGAAAAACCATACATTCATTAGCCCACCACAGAAGTCAAAGTTCCTATGTGTTTCACTTCCCACGTTATACTTGCCTGGATATCCAATTAACTTTAGCTAAATAGCAGCATGAACTTGCTTATTTAATTTAACTAATTAGGATGTGCTAATTACAGTATGTGACAATGCAGACTATGAAAATTAAGCAAGTTCTGAAATCCCTAGGAGAGACAGCCTAATGTACTGTAGGAATAGTATCTATCCGCTCTTGATCATGTCAAAGGTGATGAACCATCATGTTCACGTCTAAGACAAAAAGTAGGCTTGGTTTAGTTGTGTGGTGTGTGGTGGTTCACAGAAAGACATTGTTTAAGCTGCGCATTTTTATTTTCTGTAAAACAATGTGCATTTTTGCCTATACAAAACTAAGTAAATAAAATTGCTATAATATATATTTTTATTAATTATATATTATAAATTATATATTATATTAATTATAAGTTTTAAATATAAAGTTTTATATTATAATATTTTATATTATAATGTATTATATGTAACATGTGATGTATTATATGGTACATATGTAATATGTACATGTAACTTGGAATCTTCTGAAACATTTTGTTAAATAAACAAAGTCTCTGACCTGGAGAAAATTATCTGTGCCTAATGTCTCAGAAATAGAGCTCTAAAGTTGGCTAAAATGTATCAACATGCATTATAGGGCATATAGTCATACAACCGTGTTATAAAAGCTGAAACGAGTTCTTCAGTAGCCAAATTCAAATTGTGTTTGTCATACACAGTATGATAGGCAGTGAAATGTTAATAAGACAGACCTAAAATAGATAAAATAGAAGGATTCCGCTACAAAGAAATGCACTAAAGAATACAGTTAAAGAATATCTACTGAAAGCTAAAGAATATCTACTGAAAAAAATGAAAACTGCACAAAAATAAATAAATTTAGGTTGGAAAATATAAATAAAAAAGTTACACAATACAATAAAATTAATATAGAAATATATATATATAATATATAGCTATAAAAAAAATATATATATAAAATATGTCAGTAAAACATTTACGTGAATATATACCTGTCTTGGACACTGTATATAGTGGTGGCTTTCAGCTTTTATAACATGGGTTTGTGACCATATGACTTGTAATGCATGTTGATCAAGGTAATTTTTGAGAAGGTCACTTCCTTCACAAGTTTAGAAGATTCCTGTTGATTTCACAACTTTTAATGAGTTACGTAGGTTGGAACCCCTGGTCTTTGTTCAACATGCTTTCTTCGATGATGTCGAATAAAGATTCCAGTAAAAAAAAAAAAAAAAAATCAGATTCCAGCTAGTTTAAAATCCTAAAACATTAATTATGAGTCTAATTAATTCAATTAATAAAAAATTTACCTAAAAAAATGTTCATTGTTTCTTAGTACACTGATCAGCTAATCATGGAGTGTGAATGTTAGCAAAATCCCCCTTATCAAATGGCAACAATGGTACCTGATGAGTATAACCTTCCTTTTTTAATTGTTAGGAATACAGGTAGTATCTTCGGAGGTGTACACAAATGAATAGATCATGATTTAATATCACACCACTGAGTCAACTATAGATGTGATGTGCAAATGAAATATAGGGGTTGTGTGCAGGCTAGTTGGGAACTGCATCCATGAGCAAGAACTGTGTAAGCGTGCTACTGTACATCTACATTCCTGACCCATTCCCAAATATTAATATCACTAATCATGTAATATTTATGTATAAACTGTAGTTGTCTTTGGTGCCTTGTATAGCAGTTCCTTATTAGAGAAACTTTGTTTATTGTATTATTTACAATTATTTTTACAACATTTATGGGTCCTGTTCTGTTATACTTACATTAAATAAATATGTTGCATAATTTGTGTGCACAGTTCCTATGTGTATATTAACCAAATGAATTTTAACAATTTATTTCCACAGGCTGAATATGCATTGCAGCTCCAGTATGAATTGTGTTAGCTCATGGCTTAGTCTAGTCTTTGGAGACTGGACACCTTGCCAAGGTCATAACCTTGGTTTAGTTGTAATGTGCATTCTGCCATAAAAGCTTCGAGGTGTTTGTGTTAAGCTTCTGTACATGTTCTACCCCACGGCCATTTGGATTTCTTCCAAATTCTCCGGTTTTCCTCCACCTTCCAAAAACATGGCACCAGCGAATTCATTGGCTGCAGTGGATTGCGGGTTGGGGGCTTTGTGGTCAAACTTATTTGTCTGCTGCATCCAATTGGTACTCAATCAGATTTTATCAGAATCAGAATTTTAATGTCGCGTGCGAGGTGAGCTGTTGTGCACTAAGTGTTCTGGTGCCTTTCTATTGTGGCCAGCATTGAATTTTTCCAGTGCTACATTGGCTTTTCCCTGGGATCAGACCAGATGGGCTAGCCCTTGATTCCAGTGGGCAAGGGTGACCTTGGGTATCCATGATCCTGTCACCAGTTTGTGTATTCTTTGTATTTAAATGTGTATGGAACAGACTATAAAATTATGTGGCATGTAAAAGACACTCGTTATATATTTTGGAGGCCTAAAAAATAATGAACATAAAAATGTAGTAGCTAAATTAGCATAAAAAGCAAGCTACTGTAGTTAGCTAATTAAATGCATGACTACAAACCTTAGACAATTATTCCCCTCTCATTATAAACTCACACCAGGTTTCACATACCCAGTTTATCAAGTTCGTTACTAAGGTTTCTGTTAGAAATTGTGCATTTTCCTAGCGTTACACATAACATATTATTTCTGGGGCCTTGTTAGCATCAGTGTGTGTGTGTGTGTGTGTGTGTGCATGCGTGTCTGTGTGTGTGATACATGGCATATACAGTGTATTTAAGTTACATACATGTATATATATATATATATATATATATATATATGTGTGTGTGTGTGTGTGTGTGTGTGTTAATTTATTATTTAGTAATTTATTAAATATGAATTAATAATGTTTACTTATTTTTTTATTTAAATAAAAATTAGCATTTTAGGCAAGATTAAACCATTTTTTATGTTTTCTTTAATAAAGCTTAAACACAAATAATTTCCAAGACATTTTATATGTATTATTTAAATGAAAAACTAGCTAACCAAAAGAGAAAGAAAATAGCATGATGCTAATAACATTATGAAGACCATAACTGAACAGGCCTCTATTCACTGCCATTTATGGCAAAGTTATTCCTTTACATCTACAGTACATCCTCCCCTCTATCAATCTTTTCTCCTTTTCTTATGAAAATTCTTAAACGATTTTATGTTTTTGCGCCAGTGAAAGTCAAAATCTCTTTCACGCGCTGCTCGGTAAATGCTTTTCATTAAGTGTAAAGATTTTAAAAAATGAGTTGACTGAATGCTTATCTGGTCTGGATGCACATGTTGGAAGCCTAATGGGAAAAGACATCATTGTTCCAGCGTGACTCAGACAAAAGGGGAAAAAATGCAGAAATTTCTTCATATCCATCACTGCATTAATTTCAGTGATGCTTTACCACCATTTTTTTTTTTTTTATATATATAGATTTTTTATACCTACCTGTTTAATGCTTGGGGGACTGATAAGGAAATGTGTCTCTGGTTAACGTGATAAGCATACTATATTAAAAACATATTTTTTTCCTTTTTTTTTTATCTGAACCTTAGGTTGTTGTACAGCAAAGATCCAGGGCCCAGACCGAGCAACAGGATGCAGGTTATCCTTAGTGGAGCTCCCAGGACCAAATAGAATGGGAGGGTTGCATCAAAAGGACATCGAGAAAAAAAGAAGGAGACCAGAAACAGCGTTATTTAGAACAAATTATATAATGACCATAATTACCTAAATTGAAAAGTGCAATTTTGGAAATCTGTTCACATGATGAGTATTTCTTCTTCGGTATTTTCCAGTCAGTCGTCCACCTTTTCTTTTATAAACATCACACACTTGGGTTATAAAACTTAATGACTTGTGGTTTATCAAATCCATTAGTGTTATGTAACACACAAATTAGTCAGGTGGCAGATGTTAATCACGCACACACACACACGTGCGCAAAAAGGCTACACATCTACTGTGCGCCTGGAACCTTCTCTGGTGTTGGAGGGACGTCTTTAGTTTTTAAAAGACTCAAAATGTTTATTGGCCCATCATTATTTTCCACTTCACATGTCACTCGCCTCTTTTTCTCATTTAAGATTCTGTCATAAATAAGAGATAGCCGGTGGAAAAATCCGACTCCCGACACTGCTGCTTTTGCCCACGATAAGTAAAATACAAATATTGATATTGAGCCTGTCAAGTGCGCCAGAAGAGTACCGACATAACAGGGCAAATTGATGCAGAAAAAGTGGCGGTATTTTAGTGAGGTGCACTTCTCTGCCTGCTCTCATCTGCTGATTTGTAACCCCAGCTCAGAACAGCTATTCTGGCTGTCAGTCTGGCTTAAGCACTGAGTTACTTTCCGATATTAAAACACAGTGCTGTAGAACTCTTAAATCCGTTCGGTGAGAAGCAATTAAGGCAAATCGCAGGTTTATATTAATGTGCATGCTCTAATACTTCATCGATTCTATAGTAGCAGTTCATTTACAAAGACATGTTTGACAGTCGCTTAGGAACAAACTTTTCTTGCTGACGTTCCACAACGTGGCTATAAATGAGACAAACTATACAATGTGTCATTTTTATTTGTCGTTTATAACAACATTTGTAATCCTTGGGTGCAGTATAAGAAAAACAGTATAACATACTTCGGAATGTGCTGTTATCAGAAAATAATCAAGGTCAGCTGGTAACAGTAACTCTGCTTCCTGCCAGGCTGCACCACACTATCATGCCTTAGAATGTGTGTGTGTGTTTTTTATTTTTTTTTATTATTACATATGCTAAAAAAAAAACATTCCACTACTATACATAGCTCAGATTTTTAAAACATACAGTCTACAAAACACTGCAGGGTATAATCTAGCCATAAATAAGCTCACACACACACACACACAGGTCCACATGTACATCAGTCACACTTGGATTGAGAGCACACACTCCTCAGATCATTAGGCTGCCGAATAAATAGCCTTTCACCCTGGTCAGTCAGCTGTGCTATTTCAATGCCGCATAATCCCCACGCATATACACACACTTACAGAACAAGCCAAGACGTTTTGTTCCACGGTAGCACAGGGTCTGCAACCTTGCATAGTTCTCAGTACACCTTCATTAACAGTGCCGAGCCAGAGTGAGACGATAAATCCCACTGTGTTAAATAAACGCGCAGGATTTTCGCAGCGGTGTACCCGATGGGAATCTTGGCTTTTTCCGTGACCTAGCCAGTGCTCTACTTGACCTGTCTCCACCGTTGTCATCCTCTGTAATTCATGCTACATTCGACTCATGCATTGTTTGCTAACTTTCACTAAAAGTGCACATATATGCTGTCTACACCCTGTCTTTATACTGTCTATATCAAGATTCTTAAACTCCAGTCCTGGAGGGCCAGTGTCAAAAGCAATTTAATGATTCTTCTGGTTAAACACAACTGATTCACCTAATCTGTTTATTACTTGGTTCAGGGGGTGTGTTCAGGTGCTGGGGGATTACAAACTGTGCTGGACACTGGCCTTCCAGGACTGAGGTTGAAGAACCCTATTCTACATAGTGTCTTTATACTGTCTACATACTGCCTTTATACTATACCTAATTCCTTCTTCGCATATCCCAGCATAACTGGGGTTAAGCACAGGGTTAGCTATGATACCGGTGCCCTGGAGCAGATAAGGTTAAGGGTTTTGCTCAAGGGTGGCAACAGTACCAACAGTGGCAACCTGGCGAGCTGGGGATTGAACCGCCGATCATCCGATCAATAACTCACTGCCCTTTATACTATATACACTGTCTTTTAACTTTAAATATACTGTTTTAATACAGTTATATTGTTTTTATACTTTCTATATAATCCATATACTGTCTTTATACAATCTACTGTATATACTGTGTTTTTACTGTCTATTTATACTGTCTATATACCATTTTTATATTGCTTTATATAGATGTCTCTGGTCCCTGCAGTCTGATTGGCGAGGAACATGAACTTCCCCAAAAGGAGAATTAAGCTACAGATGCCTGAAACAACGCATTTGGAAAATCTGTAAACCAAAAAGAAATTCAAGCATTACAGAATGCTTAAAGAGCTCTAATATAAAATTTATACAAAAGGGAGTATTATATGTGACCTTTAAGTGTTGCAGTACTACAAACCATCCCATCCGATCAAAGCAAAAAGATGAGAGATGGCACTTGGCAGTTATCTGACATGTGAGAAGAAGCTGTGATTTACAAAATACTGGTTGGTGCTTTCTTTCACTGTCTTTAGTAAATATACCATGCAGTGTCTCTACTGTCCATCAAATTATTACAAAAATGTGTTCACTGCGTATACCGCTGTATTCGATGAAATCAAAGTTTGCTAGTCCACTGAGATTTTCATTCCCATGCTCAGCACCATCTTTACTTTTTTTTTTATTGAATTCTTCTTGAGGCAGTACAAGTAAGAGCTGAAATGTAGTAAAGACTTGTTGCCAACTATTTTTGGGGGCTATGTTGGCTCTCTCTGTAAAACACCATGTTAACATTGGGCTAACCTTCTATAACAGGGGTCACCAACTGGCGGTTATATATATATATATATATATATATATATATATATATATATATTTTTTTTTTTATATATATATATATATACTATATATATATATATATATATATATATATATATATATATAGCAAACGCTATTTTCTAATGAAAGAAAATGTATATCGGGCACGTGAAGGTCAGCTCAGTAGAGCCATTTGGGTCCTACGGCGCCACGGGTTGCTACGCCAACTGATACGTTCAGATGTGCAGTCATGCGTGCATTTAAGAGAGCAGAAACCGAGAGCAGCGCACAGACAGATTAGCATAAAAAAAAAAAAAGTCACGTTAAAAAATTTGAAAAGTTGATTTGGACAGTTTTCCACAATGAATGGGTGGGAAAATATGTATTCATTCTTCCTGCATCAAGCTCTACGAGGCCTGTGTGTCTTATTTGCTCGGACTCTTACCCCCAGCAGTCTGAGGTAAGGGCGAGGATAATAAATGAGCTTAAAGTGCAGTATGAGCGATCTACACAGGTCCTCTCTCACTCACTCACTCACCGCCCAGCAATGAGCTTATGAATGTTCACTGAGAATACAGGGGATTTTAGGAAAACATAACCCCTTTACAGATGAGGAAATGGTAAAGGAGTTGTTAATATTTAAATTAAGGCGCAAAAGTTGTTGGCAACTTTTAAGTTGTTAATGTTTAAATTAATTTATGTTCTGTTCAGATTTAGAGATGAAGGCATTTTGCACAGTTTCCTTCATCATATTTTTGTCAGACATTGTTACTGGTTTAATTAAATTATTTTGTACCAAAGCAACATAAAGGACAGAACAGAACAGCATTAAAATCAGATCCAATTTGTGAAGGATGTAAATTGGTCTGTTTATACATACGAAAAGACATGTTTATCCATATGAAAACATATATTGGATACACCTAAAGCATTAGTGTCTGTTTTGGGTTGTCCAGACCTTAGCTGGTGAGGAGTGTTTATTTACCGGACCTTAAGCAATTTTAGTTGAAGACCCCTGTTCTATAACATATTTGCCAAAGATGCCACAATATTGCTCAATGCTGGCGAACAAGCTAAATTAAAACCCAACCAACTGTTAATCTGTTAACCTTCATATGGTGTACAGCATATATAAATATAATATACAAATTTATATAAACATTTTTTTAAAGTTCGATTAATTAATGATTCATTAAATGTAGACCTGGGTCTTTGCCACTGTGGAGTAGTTTGACTACCTCAGTGACTTCGTCCAGGGAGATCAACGCCGACCCCCCCGTCATCCTCCAGCTCTGTCTCTGCAACAGAAGATGAATTAGTCGGATTCAGGAGTTCCTCAAAGTGCTCTTTCCACCGCCCGATTACCTCCTCAGTCGAGGTCAGCAGTGTCCCATCCTTGCTGTACACAGCTTGGGTGGTTCCCTGTTTCCAGAAGCACCTGGGTGCCGCCCGAAAGTCCTTTTCCATGGATTCTCCAAGCTCCTCCCACACCCGCTGCTTTGACTCTGCTACCGCTGCGGCTGCTGTCCTTCGAGCCCGCCGGTACCTTGCAACTGCATCTAAAGTCCTCCGGGATAATATATAAGCCTCTTGGACAGTGGCCTGCCCTAAACGTTCTCAATTTACCCGCACTACATGTTTGGGCTTTTCAGGTCTGTCCAGTGGTCTCCCCTGCCACCTGACCCGACTCACCACCAGATAGTGATCAGTTGACGGCTCCGCCCCCCTCTTTATGCGAGTGTCCAAAACATATGGCCCCAGGTCAGATGATTCGATCACGAAATCGATCAATGACCTTTGGTCTAAGGTGCTCTGGTACCAAGTACACTAATGAGCATCCCTATGTTCGAACATGGTATTTGTTATGGACAATCCATGACTATTACAGAAATCCAATAACAAAACACTGCTCGGGTTCAGACCAGGGAGGCCGTTCCTCCCAATCACACCCCTCTCCGCAAGTATCTCCGCCCACATGTGCGTTAAAGTCCCCCAGTAAGACTATGGAATCCCCTACTGGAGCCCAATGCAGTACTTCATTCAGAGTCTCCAAGAAAGAAGAATACTCTGAACTGCAGTTTGGAGCATAAGCAAAGACCACAGTGAGAGTTTTCCCCCCCATGCTCCTCAGGCGCAGAACGGCGACCCTCTTGTCCACTGGAGTAAACTCCAATGTAAATATCCCCACACCCGCCTGACTCCTCACACCCTGCGCAACTCCGGAGAAGAACAAAGTCCAACCCCTATGTAGGAGTATGGATCCAGAGCTGAGGCTATGCGTCGAGGTAAGCCCCACCTGATCTAACCGATAACGTTCCACCTCTCGCACAAGCTCTTTCCCCACAGAGAAGTGACGTTCCACGTCCCCAAAGCCAGCTTCTGCCTCCTGGGTCTGGTCGGTCTAGGCCCTCGGCCTTCACTGCTACCCAAAAAACAAGATTTGACGAGATCCGGAATTGACGAGATCCATTTGGAAATGCTAAAGGCTCTGGATGTTGAGGGACTGTCTTGGTTGACTCGCATATGATTGGGTCCCTCAGGATTTTCTGTGGGAGGTACTGCGGGAGTATGGGGTGAGGGGGTCACTTCTCAGGGCCATCCAATCCCTTTATGCCTAAAGTGAGAGCTGTGTTCAGATTCTCGGCAGTAAGTCAGGCTTGTTTCCAGTGGGTGTTGGCCTCCGTCAGAGCTGTGCCCTGTCACCAGTCCTGTTTGTAATTTTCATGGACAGATTATTAAGGGGCAGCCGTGGGTGAGAGGGTTTTCAGTTTGGTGGGCTAAGAATTCCTGGATCGGTTTGTAACTAAGTGTGAAACGGCAGGGATGAGGATCTGCACCTCGAAATCTGTGGCCATGGTTCTCAGCAGGAAATCGATGGATTGTCTACTCCAGGTAGGGAGCGAGGTGTTATCCCAAGTGAAGGAGTTTAAGTATCTCTGTCTTATTCACGAGTGATGGAATTGCGGGGCGGTATTGCAGTCACTTTACTGCACTGTTGTGATGAAAAGAGAGTTGAGCCAAAAGGCAAAGCTCTTAATCTACCAGTCCATCTTCGTTCTAACCCTCACCTATGTTCATGAGCGTTGGGTCATGACCTAAAAAACAAGATCGCAAATACAAGCGGCTGAAATGGGTTTTCTCAGAAGGGTAGCTGGCTTTTCACTTAGAGATGATATGCTGAGAAGATGAGAAGCTCAGTTATCCGTGAGAAACTCGTGGTTCGGGCATCTAGTAAGGATGTCACCAGGACGCCTCCCTAGGGAGGTGTTCTTGGCATGTCCAGCTGGTAGGAGACCACGGGGTAGACCAAGGACTAGAAGGAGAGATTATATCTCCACACTGGCCCGAGAACACCTCGGGATTCCCCAGTCAGAGTTAGCTGAGGTAGCTGGGGAAAGGGAAGTTTGGGGTTCTTTGCTGGAACTGCTACCCCCGCGACTTTGGATAAGCGGTTGAAGATGGATGGATGGATGGATGGAATGTAGACCATTCCTACACTTTTTTTTACACATTCCTACAATTTTTACACTTAAAAAACAAGTGCAGCAATTAAACAACCAATACAAGAATATAACATTAAACTTACATATTTTATATCAATTTAATTGAGCAGTATGTATCTCTGTCATCTGGCATAAATATTATTTCTAACCAAAATATTTATTCTAACCAAAATTATTATTTCTAACCAAATTATTATACACCAAATAATTCACTCCTACCACACGAGAGGCCAATGTGTAAATAGTTCAGAGTGTACCACCTGTAGGCTTCTAAAGAAACTGTGATGTTTTACCTCCTTAAATGCCTGAGAACTCTCAAAACCCAACTTGATGGTGATTGCGCAGGTTGAGTGGCTGTAAATACGTTGGCATGTGTGGCTTCTTACACGGGAACAAAGGGCTTCTAACGCATGTGATTTTAGACTAATCTGCACTTGCGGTGTACAGTATAAGTGGGGTTAATACTAATTCGCTCATGGAGTTTGGAGAAAGAGGAAAATTAGAGGCTTTTAAGGCAAATGGTGTAACATCATAAAAATGTGTCTCAGAAGATTCTCCGTTTGCTACAGAATCGTTTAAATCTGAGGCCGATCACCGGTCATGACCAATCAAACTAAAAACCAGCCAATTCTCGTCAATTGGTTCACCTTTATTATAAATATAAAAAATAAAAAAAAAGATTGTAGAGTCAGTGTGGCGATATATATATATATATATATATATATATATATATATATATATATATAGGAACGCCAGGAAAGGCGTTATGGTTGGCAGAGCTGTGAGTGAATCTTTTTAGGGGTCGTAACATGCACATGCTAAAATTTACAGTTAGAAGAAAACACTTGGAGGATGAAGTGGTTATTTTTTAGATAAAGCTTGGCCACAAATTAATACGTTGTGGTTTTAATGTTTTATGTCATATGACTGTTTATCTATTAGATGGTCCCATAACATATTAAGCTGTGGATTCAAAGACATCTTGTGGCCACAATTTTGATACGGTGACTCATTATGACAATATATTCATTCTTAAT
The DNA here is from genome assembly GCF_024256425.1 of Clarias gariepinus. Taxonomy (NCBI): domain Eukaryota; kingdom Metazoa; phylum Chordata; class Actinopteri; order Siluriformes; family Clariidae; genus Clarias; species Clarias gariepinus. Next base: position 12,087,780 of record NC_071122.1, read on the forward strand.
TATTTGCCACCACATATTAACTCGCAGCATTACTGTATTAATTCGCCGCAATGCTTTATTAAAAAATAACCACTGGGGATGTAGCCGAATACAAATGCATAATATGGAATTGAAAAATTATGGCTTAGTTGGAATCTCGCCTCTGGTCCTGTGTGTCTCAAGTGCATTGTGGATTCATTTTCATTCATTCATCTTTAATACTGCACATCCTATACAAGATCACAGAAAGCCTGCAGCCTATCTCAAGAAACACCAGGCACAAGGTAGGGTCCAACCTGGACAGGGTACCAATCCATCGCAGGGCACACATCCAAATATCACATGTGCATTCACACACAGCAGGCAAATTGTAACGCCAATAGCCTAATCTACATGACCTTGGACTGTTGGAGGAAACCAGAGCACCTGGAGGAAATACACCAAGCATGGGAAGAACATGAAAACTCCACGCACACAGACCTGATGTGGCAATCGAACCTTTAAACCGTGAGCTATTAATCCATGGTGCTATTGTGCATCGACCTCACTGAAATGCATTGATTGTGTGGTTCTTTGAATGGTGGCTGATGTTTAAAAAATTATATGTGAACAATAAATTCACTTCACTACAACCCTGGATTTCTTGATATAGACATAGACATTTGCAACACTAACACCCCTACTAACCACCATGGCACCCGAGCATCTCCGTAATTAAATTTAAAGAAAGATAGTAAAATACTAGCCATGGAATAATTTCACAAGGGATGAAGTAATGAAGAACCATACCATGTACAGAATATACATCCCTTAATTTAAATAAATCGTGCACAGGCCATTTAACACACATGTGAAAAAGCATACAGTAATAGAAATTTCCATCCCTGCTGTCTGTATTTTTGCTGGTGTGGTGACACATAATTAAGACTTTCTTTCAACCTCACCATTAACTCAACATGCATGTTCTGAATAGCAGCATATTCAGGACAAGTTCATTTACATGGATAATACCATAACTGCATTTTCGTGGTTAAATGCACTTTAAGCAGAATAAAAGTAGCGGGGAAAAGTAAAGTTTTAGCAGAGGTTCCATGATCTACAGAGCCATCACCGTCAGAGCTCTTAAGCAGAAGTGTGGCTGGCACTGTACATTATCACTACGACTGATCTCTGTGGGGGACAGATCAATCAGGTGTTCGGTTTAACAATGGTCTGACAATGGAAGTAGTGCTGGGGTGTCTCTGTCCTGGCAGAGACACCTGATTTCAGGTCCCATTAACTACCAGATCTCTGATTTTTAGTTGACTTAATGAGGCTACAGTCTGAGTCTAGCACCTACTGTAGAAGTGCTGGAAGAATAAAATAAGTCTTTTATGATCTGATAAGTACCACCACATTAGGGCTTCTTTGATCGTATCCTGAGTAACATCAATACGTCAATAACACTGACAGACTAAAAATGAGAAAGGGTTGATTAAGTACTTGTTTAATTCACACATCTTTTCCTTGTTAAGTCATTTGTTTGGGTATCACGGTGATATGTGGGTAGCAACGCTGCCACGCAGGTTCTCCGGAGGCCTCCGGTTTGAATTTCACATTCTCTCTGTGACCACATAGGTCTCCTGAATGTCTCCTAAGGGGGTTCCGCCCAGCATACAAGAAAACAGTAGGTGGTCTGGTGACTCAAAATATCCCCAGGGGTGCACGAGTATGTGAATGTGAATGTGTGTAATGCACCGGCATACCATCTGGGCTAGAATGCTGCCTCATGCCTCAGCTCTGGATGCTTGACCATAAAACAAATAAACATAAAAATAAAAGTGTAGACTAAATATCATTTAATGTGCTAAACCTCTACTTGTACTTTTTGTGTGTGAGTGTTTTCGTGCGGTAGCGCACTGGTGAGCACCATGGCGTCACACCTCCATAGTCAGGCTTGGATTCCACCCTTGGGTCTGTGTGTGTGAAGTGTGCATCTTCTCCCCACACTTGGTGAGTTTCCTCCCACAGTTCAAAGACATGCAGGGTAGGATATATGGCGTTTCTAAATCGCCCGTAGTGTGTGTGTGTGTGTGTGTGTGTGTGTGTGTGTGTGTGTGTGTCTTTAATAGATTGTGACCCTGTCAAGGGTGTACACCGCCTTATATAGGCTCCAGGCCCCCTGTGACCCTGAAGCGTTATAGACAATGAATGATGAGTCCTGTAAGTGAGTGTTTTCGTGCAACCAGTACCAGTTAACTAACTTCAAATGTCTTTAGAGGAGCTTTCAACAGCCTAGAGAAGGCCTGCGTGGGAAAGGAAGGAATGTTATTGATAGGTGTCTTGAGAATGATCTATAAGGGTGTTTCATATCTGTGTATCATTTCCAGCTATTCATAGCAAAAACGCTGCAGGCCTCAGATGATAATCCAATCAAAGATGGTGTTTTGTCTAGGAGTTACAAGTTTATTGCAGTGTGCTGTCTGGGTTTAACATTTAGTCATTTCGTGTGATTATACAATACTTACTTATAAACAAGCCCCAAACCGAAATTCCTGAACCTCCGTCCTAGCCAGACCATTGCCCAGACATATAAAAGATATTGGTAACTGTCTCGACAAGTACTGTACTTCCTGTTGCTTGTGGCATCCTGCCAAAGGTCTCATTGCAGCGCTCCTTTTAACAGCATTTAAACTTGTACACTAAGGTCATTGTTTAATAAATTGATTCAGATTAACCACTAATAATGTTGCGCTGATTATGTAGGATTTGTCTTGACGTCTTGTTTGGTTCATTCGAATGCTGAAGGCGCGGTGAGCTTCGGGAACTCTTTGCCTCTTTGCACACTGTGCCTTCAGCATCCAAATGAACCCGACAAGATGTCGAGACAAATCCTACATAAACAGCTAAACCTAATTCGTAGTTAATCGGAAACACCTAAGTGTGGGTATACTTATGCCACCAGGTTGTGGTACAATATGTTGTCCTTTTTTATTTGGTGAACAAGAAATTGAAAGAGTGCTTTTTATACAAAGAGATAATAGAATTATTATCCTTGCATTTTTACACCAGGCTTCTGTGTTATTAAGTGTTCATTATTAATCATTTTAGACAAGGTTTTTATGCTGTGAAATTGCAATTTAAGCCTCCAAGCTGAGAATAAATACTGTATATAAAATTAATGTCTTCAATTGATATACAGTATATTCATACACATTATATATCATGCATATTACGGTATATATTATGATCCCATGTTATCAGCATAGACATCGGTATACAGTAGTATTCTTGAATTACCCTCCAAAAAAATACACAAAAAAAGATCTTACAGTTTTTGAAATAGTAGTCCAGTATCAGTGTTTTATCCTCACTCTATATCAATTCTTCTCTCTAAGCTGAGGACATGACTCTGAGTTTTTCACTCGTTTAGCATTGTGTCTGTCGGTTCTCATGGACACCATGGCAACTAAGCCGCTATGGCAACCAGGCCAGGGGGCCCTAATTAGAAAGCTAGTGTCTTCTCTGAAAGAGGATGTATGAGTAAGGGAAGCATGGACGAACAGAAAGAGAGACATAAAGACGGACAGGGTGTGCAACAGCTATCATAACAGTGCTAAAAGGGAATAGCGTGCTTAGATTTCAGGACTAAGCTTGATGCCTGCTTAGACATTCGCTCCAAATGAGACACAATAAACGTGTAACTCCTAGACAAAACATGGAAAAGAACCATTAGTAAAAGTCAAAGTACATGCCATTGATTTTTTTTTTAAATTTGAAAGTCAACCTCATGTTCACAGAAGCACATTATCTATGTGCAATGTCGGTGTTTCATTCTAACATTTAACACTTCGCAATCTATAAATTTTAAAATACCAACCTATTGAATATTAATCGATTGTTCTTATGTCGTATAATTTAGAGCTTTAGTAAATCTTCCTATTGTTTCTTTCTGATCCAACCCCGTCCCCTCGTCCCCAAGTGGCCCAATGTCCAGGTAGAATTTGGTACCATTTTAAATAAAAGCCTGTGTGAGGATTTGAAAAAAAAGAAGGAACAAAAAAAAATCACAGTAATGAAAGACCATCTGCAGCATTTGGAGTGTATTCATTTCAAGCGTTTCAGAAATTTTTCTCAATTGTACAGCTGCCAGATTGACAGAAATATTTTCCCGTTTGGTTGTCGCACCATCTGTAATATAATTTAAGCGCTGCTTTAAATACCGTGTGTTTCGCAGTGTAGAAATATACACTGTTCAGGAAGGACAGTCAAACCACCAGTCTTACATTGTGTGCCACCGAAACAGCTCTGATCTGTCAAGGCATGGATGCTGGACCTCTAAAGGTGTGCTGTGGTATCTGACACCAAGTCGTTAGCAGTAGATGCTTTAGGTTTTGAGGTGAGACCTCCATGGTTCAGACTCATGTCCAGCACATCCACATTCCAAATTTAAAATATTCAGATTTACAGTTAAATTTAAATCTCTTGAATGGAACCGGCAATGAATGAATGCAGTGGCTAAGTAGTAGTACAGGTTATGGTAATCTCCAACGTCGGGACTCGAACCTGGTTCCTCAGTTGTGAAAATCAACAGCCTAGAGCCTTAGCTGCCTGAGTCACCACTCCAACAATTTATACTGAATGCATTCCTGTAAAAATAGTTCCCCATGGAGGAAGCCCAAGCACACAACATTGGTTTTATCCAAACGTGCACTTCGAAGCTTTTTATAATGAAACTTCCTGTTCAGCACACCTGGTGATGTTTTCTTAGTCATCTCACTATACGAGTTAAACTTGCATTTAGGATGTATGTTTCATGACAAAAAGTAAAGAGAATCTGCATCTGGATCCTACTGCGCTCATGACTCCTGACAGTGAGTTGTTGGAAAGCAGCAATTACATGAAAAGTAAGAGTATAATCATTTTAACACATTGCTATGGTTTGGTCAATATGAACCACAAAGCATAAAAAAGAAACAACAACAACTTTATTTCGCCTTCAGGGTCGCAGTAGATCCCTGGAACACTAGCTACAGTATGTGTCATAGACTGTTAAAACCTTTCATAGCCTAAAACCATTCCTTTATGAACATGCACATCAATTAACTTCAGAATTATTATAATTATGGTCTCCGACTTGTAAAAAGCATTCGCGCTGTCGTCCAAATTGTAATTACCATTTGTGTTTTTTTAAATCAATGACTTGAGAGTGTGTGACCTTACAAGCATGGCTGGAAAATTTGTCTCCTAGAGTTAAATGAAGAGATGTGTTAAGTCTTATCAAACAAGGCAAAAGTCGACTATATACTGTAATAACAGAATGACATACTGTAGTTAAGCTTTGTATTTTTATGTTAGTGAAAGGTTTGTATTTCCACTGAAAGCAAAAGCACTTCGCCATCATCTCGTAATGACCTTCATTCCCCCTTCGGTAAGAATATTTTGCAAAATCAGTTATGGTTCTCCTACATTTATATTTACATTCAGGCATTTTGGCAGACGCTCCTACCCAGTGCTTTGAAGTTTCCGTCATTGAATAGATCCTAACATTGGGTTACTAGGTTACTAGGTTCTTCAAGCCTCTTGGCATGTTTACAAATTGGTACGTGGTTAGCCATCATTAAAAGCATTTTCAAAGCATTGCTAAAAAAAAAATGTTTGCATACGTCTCTCAAAAAACTTAATTTAATATCTCTAGTAACAAACAACTAAAAAATATATTTTTTGGTACTATATTAAACAAACTTAATTTGCTTTTGCAACACAGGATGCCTGAACAGTTTAGAGCACTCCACCTGTAGGATTATAGAGGAACTGCAACCTCTTCAACCGCACACATTTTAATGAACAAATCAGTTTTAAAAAAATCGATTTTTGAAGTCAATATTGTGTAACATGAATTACCACACCAAAGCACCACAATATATCTCCGAATTAATTATATCCCTATTGATCAGTAGTTACGGTATCAGATGATACATGACAAAAACAGAAGGAGTCTTTACAAACAGTACAGTCTGGGTCTGAGGGGGTTAAAAAGACACCTTCCAGTATTATACTACTTTGTCCCCTTCTTTGTGAAATGACATTTCTGCGGTTGGTGAGTTGTGTTACCTCAAAATGCTGTTGCTACATGTGCCATCATTTTTCATATTATGATGATTACCTTTAATTAAGGTTTTATGGTGACATTTTGTTCACAGCACAATGAGTAGCAGTTTAACTGAATGAATGTGACATTTGGGATGCCTAGAAGTGCCGCTTATTACTAAATGCTTGGTTGCTGCATGAATAATAACAATAATAATAATAATAATAATAAACAGAAAATAGTTCTACTTTATATACTTTGTATGCAGTACAAGTGTAAGAAATATGCCTTTATTGATTTTCATGTAATTACATGCCTCTTGCTTCTATGACCATTTTCTAATGTTTTATGTGCATTCATGTGCAATATTTTATATTATTTATGAAAGGTTTATGCCCAGGTTGTCTCCAAACATGCGTTATTTCTCATTTCATATGTTTCAGTACGGTGTGTCTCTGCGATAAAACACCTGAAGGTCAGAAGTGATAGAAATCCCCCAGCTCATTCCTTTTTATCTGCCTTCTCCTTCTCCTTCTCCCTCCCTTCTTCTCTTCCATACATAAATTACTCCTGTTCAGTCTGCAGCTTAAACCGGTATAGCCTTTTGAAGTTATGATTCTACTGATGAAAAATCTGAAATAGTTTAAATAGTGAAAATAATATACCAAGCTCAAACAAGTCCCGTCTTTTTGTTGTCTCAAGTTCTAACAGCTTAGTGCCGTGACCCGGACCCGGACTACAGTAGGTTGTGTACATTGCCTAGGTTCAATCCCAAGTTCTTATTTAGTACAGTAGCCTGCCTAACAAAACCTAAGATGCCTGCAGAGAGTACTCCACAACATTTTAGTAGTGAAGATTTTATGGACTTCTTTAATGAAAAAATCGATAGCATAAGAAGGAAAATAACAGAGGTTCAACCTCTAATAGCATCTCATGATCTAGTTCAGCCTAGAGCTTCACATTTAGATTTTCAGTGCTTTACAGGTATAGGACAGGAAGAGCTGCATAAACTTATCACCTCAGCTAAATCAACAACGTGCCTGTTAGACCCAATACCAACCAGATTTTTAAAAGAAGTGATGCTTACAGTTGGAGAGCCACTTCTAAACATTATTAATTCTTCATTATATCTAGGTCACGTCCCTAAACCTTCGAAGCTGGCAGTTATTAAGCCGCTTCTTAAAAAATCTAATTTGGACGCGAATGAAATAACAAATTATAGACCGATTTCAAACCTTCCGTTCATATCAAAAATATTAGAAAAAGTAGTATCAGCTCAAATATGCACATTCTTGCAGGAAAACAACATCCTAGAAGAATTTCAGTCAGGTTTCAGGCCCCATCATAGTACAGAAACTGCACTAGTTAAGATTGCAAACGACTTGTTTTTAGCTTCAGACCAAGGCTGCATCTCAATACTAGTCTTACTTGATCTAAGTGCTGCATTCGACACCATAGATCATAATATTCTCATAGACCGCCTACAAAATCATATAGGTATTCAGGGGCAGGCATTAAAATGGTTTAGATCATACCTGTCTGATCGATACCATTTTGTAGATCTAAATGGAGTACTGTCTGATGTAATGCCAGTGAAATATGGGGTCCCACAAGGGTCAGTTTTAGGACCTCTCCTGTTCTCAATTTACATGCTTCCCCTGGGAAACATCATTAGAAGGCATGGGATTAGTTTCCATTGTTATGCTGATGATACCCAATTATACATCTCAACAAAACCAGATGAAATACCCAAGTTGTCTAGATTAACAGAGTGTGTCCAGGACATAAAAGATTGGATGACCAATAACTTTCTTTTATTAAATTCAGATAAGACAGAGATATTGCTCATCGGCCCAAAAACCAGCACACAACAGCTTTCACAATTCAGCCTGCGTTTAGAAGGATGTACTGTTACTACTAGCTCAACAGTAAAAGACCTGGGCGTGATATTAGACAGTAACTTGTCTTTTGAAAATCATATTTCCAATATCACAAAAACAGCCTTTTTCCATCTTAGAAATATTGCCAAACATAGGAGTATCCTATCCGTATCTGATGCAGAAAAGCTAGTTCATGCATTCATGACCTCCAGACTGGACTATTGTAATGCATTACTAGGTGGTTGTCCTGCATCCTCAATAAACAAGCTACAGTTAGTCCAAAATGCAGCCGCCAGGGTTCTCACTAGATCCAGAAAATATGATCATATAACACCTATATTATCATCCCTGCACTGGCTACCTGTTCAATTTAGAATTAATTACAAAATAGTACTACTTACATACAAGGCTTTAAATGGTTTAGCTCCCTCATACCTAACCAGTCTTTTGATACGCTAAAATCCACCACGACCCTTAAGATCACAAAACTCCGGACTTCTGGTAATTCCCAGAATTTTAAAATCTACAAAAGGGGGCAGGGCATTTTCATATTTGGCTCCAAAGCTTTGGAATAGCCTTCCAGACACTGTTCGGAGGGGCAGACACGGTTTCCCAATTCAAAAGTAGGCTCAAGACGCATCTCTTTAATCTGGCATACGCGTAACTCATCCCATAACCTCATACTCCAGTACACCTATCCTGAATGGCAACTACGCTAATTCTCTCCATCTTTTCTGTATTTTTCTACCCATCCTGAGACATCTGGAGATTGTGCCAGCTTCAGTAGACAAAGGCCAACCCTGCGAGGTTTCTAAGGCATCTTGAGAAGGACCTGCTCCAGCTAGATTCTGCTTTATGATGGCTGGAGCTACACATCCTGCTCCTCTGCTCCCAGTGATCTGACCCCATCTGCCCTCTGCACCTACTGCTGAACTGAATCTACACAACTTCTGATATATTGAACTTTCACCTGCACAACACACTTGATGTTATTTCTATCTGTTATCACCCAGATGAGGATGGGTTCCCTGTTGAGTCTGGTTCCTCTCAAGGTTTCTTCCTATTGCCATCTCAGGGAGTTTTTCCTTGCCACTGTCGCCGTCACCCTTGGCTTGCTCATCAGAGACATTTCATTCATCATTCATTCATTTCATTTTTATCTAGACACATTTTTCTCACACATACACACTTCCAAATATTTTCTTTTCTTTTCTAAAAAAAAAAATAAAATAAATAAAATCTTTAATTTTTTTTTTGTGAAGCTGCTTTGGGACAATGACCATTGTTAAAAGCGCTATATAAATAAAATTGAATTGAATTGAATTGAATAGGTTGTTTTTATGTAGTGGTTGTCAAATTCCTGATTAATTTATACCTGATTTTGTTGGGGTCACATGTTAAGCTTCCTGCTTGCAAAGAACACATTAGGAACCACTTTAAAAAGGCCCAGTTTGAGTAAAGAGCAATTACTAAACCATACTACTACAGTCTCTGTTTCATGATATTACCAAGTAATAAGATCCAAAATACATTTATATACATGAATGTTTGTAATTCTATTCAGTGTTTCGATTAGATTTTCTTTTCTTACAATGCAATTATTACACACGTCAGACAATTCAGATATAAATAAGGAAGTGGGTGCTTACAGGCACTTAAGAAGTCTGAATAGGATAATTAAATTGCCATGTGCAATTAGAATTTCATGTTTTTCTATGTGTGTGTGTGTGTGTGTGTGTGTGTGTGTGTGTGTGTGCATTGAAGGCGGCTTCCCTGTTCAAATCTGATCCTAACCACTGAATTTTATCATCGTTCTAAAAAAAGATGGAGTGTTAGCATGCAATGTGCACAAATGATCTAAGAGGGTGAGTAAAAAATTATCCGTACTCCTGTTATATTAAAACTTCTGTTGGCCGCACTGTCTTATCAGCACTTTCCCTTCAAGGCTGCTGTCTCCCCAATCATTGCTGTGCAGGTGTTACATAAATATGGATGCCTCACTTGTGATTTGCACGAAAGAAGAGCAGCATGCAGTGAATTTTATTTCATTTTATATTTTTTTTTTGTGATTTAAGGGTGTACGTCGTCCTGAAAGAACTTACGGAAGAGCATAAACAGAAGCGTCTGGATATCTGCAAACTAAATTTTTAAAGGAAAGGTTTCTTAAAGCAGCTAGAAAATTGAAAATTGAAAATTTTTTGGGGGGTCTCAAGAGGCCAGTACTGGAACATTACAGGGAAAAGAAGTTCAACAGTCAACAGTGCTCATTCCAATGAGATGCTTATTGAAGAGTTGAAGCCTAAACTTCGGCTTAAACACAGAACACTGCTATCCATTCTGCCCACACTGTCGACACTCACTTCATTTTTAGGTTTTAAAGCATTCTCCCTTTAGTCCTGATCTTGCTTCATTGGACTTTCACCTGTTTGGTCCCCTGAAAGCAGCCCTATAAGGATGAAGCTTCACTTCTGATGAAGAAGTAAAGACAGCGGTGCATCCATGGCTCGCAGCTCAGCCTAAAATACTTTTTAAATGAGGGAATACAAAAGCAGAGAGACTGAAAAAGTGTATTGAAAAGCAAAGAGATTATGTTAAAAAAATTGTTTGTTTTTTTTTATAATAAAAAATTTTTTTACAGCCAAACTCTGTTACTGTTCATTTCAATAAAGGCATTAATAATTGACTTAATGATAAGGGGCAATCAATGGATTCTTTCTGATTATTTCCTATTTACCATCCTGTCTCTTCTTAAGTTACACTTCATCTTCGCACTTTTGCTTTCACCTTTTCACAGCAGGTCTGTCTTTTTGGGATCTGTCACTAGTGAAAACTATACATCAAATTTTAGTTTTTTTTTCTTTTATTGATGTCCCCTCTTTTATTTCTTGGCATGGTAAAGAATGCCAGGGACTCTGGAAGTGCGTGAAGGAGAGAGAACACTGGCGGAGCTCAAATGGAAAGTGTAGACCCATAGTAGTTTATACTCTCCCTAATGAGACTGCCATTCTGGATAAATATAGTAACACGGGGAAATAGTTGCGCTGGGATTGTGCTGAAAGCGTAGAACCAATGACAGTTGGCAGCATTTAAACTTCCTGCCAGCAGTCGCTTTACCGTTTGTTGCGTCGCCAGGAAAGGAGCTTAGAAATAAATTGCACTTGTACGAAGTTAATGGCAGCACGTCCCCTGAGCAATCTGCTTTCCACGTGAGAATCTTCTGCAAGGTATTATCCATGTGAGCAGTCAGACAGAATGGGCTTTGTGGCTACATTAGATAGTAGGAAAAAGATTTGACGTCTTATGATATCATAAAATTAATCACTATATCAAAGCTTGTGCAACAAAGACATCAATTTCTGATGACTGGTAATATTCATTTAAGATTTCAGGCCTGTTGAGTGTTTTGTAAAATCCATGTTATATGTTCCTTGGAGAGGAATAGGAGGATATTGAAAAACTAATTGGCAATGACGCTGAGCTTTTTCGATTCAAATTGTTGATATCAGAATTGTTGATGTTACAATAAGGCTCAAGCATGTTAAGGTTGAAGCAATACGCAGAAACCTCTGATTCGTTTAATCCATCTGTCCTTTTCAATAAGTCTAAATTGATTGGGTATTATTTCCCAAGTTGTATATAAACCAAGTTGTGTGTGAACATTTACACAGAAAATCTGGTATTCATGAAAATCTCAATAAATTCAGAAAATCGTTGATACCTGCGCCTGAGTGTGTGTAAATTTACACATCTAAGATGACATAAGAGGACTAACTTAGAAACATTGCCATTTTTTTCACACAAAAAAGATATTTTGCTGCACAGCAGGAGCTTATTTACATAGGGGTAGCTCAGTGGGGAAAGGGGTACCTCAATGGTTAGGGTGATGGCCTACTGTCCCAGACTCAACAAAACGTTGCCACCATTGGGCTCCCTAAACCTCAACTTCTCAGATGTATAATAAGATAAAATGTAAGTCATTCTGGATGAGGGTGTCTGCCTAATGCTATAGACGTAAATGTAGATGATGTACATAGACACTGAAATGGCAAGTTTAAAGGAGGAGTGAAACATGGAGTTTAAGTCATAAAAAAATGCATTAACTGGAAGGTACTTCAGCTGGAGAATTAACACATATGCTTTGGGGGAGCCTGGAACCCTGTGTTAACCAGTTTAAGAAACAGTAAAGCACAAGAGCTTTCAATCAAGAAATGTGAATGATCTGTTGCACTTTTAGATCTGGCATTTGATGTCAGGTTTAGTTTGTTATATGTACAGCATCTAGAAGAGACCCTTATCTAAAGTGCTTTGGAGTCTCTAGGAGTCCTACTGAAAACATTTTGTAAGATCCAGTTATTTAATACTGTTGGCTGTAATTAAAGTGTGTAAAACAATTAACTAGCAACCTAAAGCATCCATACACCCACATACTACAAATAAAGGTAATCAGTTAATGATCGCTTGCTAACTAACAAGTGACTGGCAATTACCAACATATGCATTTAAGGATGATGAAAATCTGTGTTTCAATACTTCCGAAATCTTGAGAAAATCTTTAGTTCGGTTTTGTTTATGCAAACATTTATACACCACTCTATTAACAGATAGACAGTTAAATAATGCCTGGGGTATTTAATGAATAAATTACATTCATTACATGCCCAGCAACTCATTATGCTAATATACTATTTACAGTGGCATCCTTTTTTTTCAGTATTCAATTGTTCCATTAAGGTTCCATCACTTTACCCTCTAAACAAAGTGGATTATCACCTGTTAAGGTTTAGTATTGTTACTGATATCTGATTACATTGTCCCATATCCGAGGCCTACTGAATCTGTTTTTATACACAGCGCTGATGGCAAGTAAATGAAAATGCTGGCTACGTTTTTACCAAGATTAAAACGGTAACTATGAGATTAAAGTGTAAATTTATAGTGTGTGTATGAGAGTATTTGTATTTCTGTAGATCCCAATTATGTGAGAACAATGTCGAGAGTAGGACAAATGTCTGCCTATAATGTTTACCACCCTAAAACCACGATTCTCAAATTGTGCTCCAGTGCTATTGCTATGAGCTTTTGATGAAAATCTCTCACCCACCAGTTATTACAAGGTGCAGTTGAGTAAAAACTGTATTTGTGATTACATTGTTTTAAATGAATGAAGGCATAAACCGATTGACATTTAGAGAAAGACGTCAAGCAGAGTATGGTGAGGAGACTCTTAGCCACAGTTGTTTTTTTTTGTTGTTGTTGTAATTCTTTTTTTTTTTGTTAGAGATTTCTCTCGATTATCTCCCTAATTTAGTCTCAGCCAATTCCCACAATTCCCCATCAAAGCTACAACTACTGTACCAATCAGGGAAAACAAATACTATTACATGTTTCCCACAAGCCACATAACACCTTCTATTCAAAGTACTTTTGTGAGAAGCATAGAACACGCTGAGGATAGTGCTATCCACTTTTTTCGCAACCATTATTGAACTTACTGACACCCTTGATTGGCTAGCCGTGATTGTTGGGAGACTGCTAAGTGCCTCCCATCTCTCCCCTCTAAGAGAGCTTGGCCAATCAGCTTACTCTGCATCACCCAAATTCAACAAGTCACGAAGCACCAAGCAGCTACCGCTGCCATTCACAACAAAAACAAAGAAATAAAAGTGAAGATGGAAGACGAGGCACGGGAGAAATTGAGGTTTTTTTACATAAAAGCGGGACCCGCGGGTTGGAAAAATACCCGACCCGCGCATCACTACCAAGCATGGCTCCAGTGTAGTGTCTCAGCGGATTATATAGAGAAATAAAGTAATGTGTTTTTACGATCATAAGAAAATTTATTAAAATCTGATCAGTCAGAAAAAAATCCAGGAATAAAAAGAACCAAGTAAAAATCCCCAAACACTGTATACTGAGCTTAGTGTAAAATAATAATGAATCAATTAAATAATAAACAAATAAATGATTTAATTATATACACCTATTAACCTAAAATAGAGTGCGGAACCAGCTTGCACAGTATTTCAAGTTAAAAGACAGCCTGGGAACCGTGATAATATTGCCAGCTGGGCAACTGGAAACTGTAGCAGTCATAAAAGCTCAGCTGGATGGTGTGTTATTAAGTGTTTTAGGCAGATTTTTTCTTCCCATTGGGTGATGCTAAATATACACTGAAAAAATACGGAGGTGAAATTTACTCAAGAAAAATATGGCAACAACTTGACACAACACACACACACACACACACACACACACACACACACAAACAGACACACACACACACACACACACACAATCTTACATTTCAGTAGGGTAATTGCAGTACACCTAAATATATTTCTTGTTTGATAAGAACAGTTTACCCAAATTTCATTTTATACCTTATTTAAATAAAAACTTAATTTATATAAAATTTTATACCTACAAAAAAAGGCAGATAATCTAAATATTATGATTATTAATATGCTAAATATGTTGATAACTTGCTACGATTCCCGTCTCTGTGTGCATGGAGTTTGCATGTTCTCCCCATGCCTGGTGGGTTTCCTCCGGGTACTCTGGTTTTCTCCCACAGTCCAAAAACATGCAGATTGGGTTAATTGGTGTTTCCAAATTGCCTGTAGTGTGTGTGGGTATGTGTGTGTGCCCTGCGATGGATTGGCACTCTGTCCCGGGTGTACCCCGCCTCGTGCCCTAAGTCTCCTGGGATAGGCTACAGGCCTCCCACAACCCTGAAAACAGGATAAACAGGTATAGACGATGAGTGAGTGAGTCAAGCATCCCAGCAACCTTTACAGTACTGTAGGTGGTCAGAACATTGTGGTGATGTCTATTTGGCAATGTTAGGGACGTTAGGATAATATTGGATTTAGGCTGTTTTTGAAAATTAAAATACCTAAGTAAAATAACACTGAAACAATGTTTTAATTGTTTACCTGGCGATGAGATGATGTTAAACAAATGTTCCTTACATACAGTAGATGCTCATAAATATACAGTACATACACTACCAGTTAAAAGCTTGGACATACCTTCTAATTCCATGGCCTTTCTTGATTCTTGTTTTAAGACATCCAAAATACTGCTAATCATGCTCTGTAAAGCCTTCAAAACGACTTTAATCTGATATTATAAAAACGTTTGTGGTACATTTTAGACCACCTTACTAGACCGTAATCTGCAATATAAAACAGTACAGCCTTGGCCCTTACAATGTTTAATAGGTGTACAGTATGTTAGCTATGTTTACTTGAACTCAGTACTAGAAGATGATCTCAGCCTAATACACATTATTTATTTTACATAATTTCATTCATAATTTCATCCACTTGTGAAGCCAAGATAAGGATCTGTTTTATCTCTGATTAATTTTTCGAAAGCTTGCCGCATTCGTCCCCGGCTTGCCTCCCGCGCTCCGGCCCATTCATGCTCTTTCAGTGGGAACGAGATCCCACGCCTGGCGCTCGGCCATTACGGCTGAGCGCAGAGGGCAGACTGTGTAGATAAGTGTGGCATCAAGCCCTGAGTAATAAACCTCATTAGCCATGCGTTTATTATTCATCAAGTGGAACCCAATTGATTGCTTGTCTTTGAGCACTACGTTAATTGAAAATTGATTGATCCGACTCAGACAGAGCTGTGGGAATTGATTGGGATGATATGACTGGCAGACTCATCTAAACCCAGGGCTCTGATGAGGATGGCCTTTTCATAAAGACACATTTACAAGACGTTCCCCAAGTCTATGGTACGTGTAAAGAGGAGAAAGAAGAGGGAAGACATTTTATGGGTTATGAAAAATTGGTATAGAAAAATAAGAATGACCCCAGTGCGTTGTCAACCCAAAAGGAATCTTACTTGTCAAAATGTTATGGTGATGATCATTTGGTGACGTTATTGATGTTACATGTAGGAAAATGTTTGTATTTGGTTGTTTTTAAAAGTCCGAATTACTTTCATGAAAAAAACAATTTTGACTACATGCCGTGGGATCTGTTTAAACAAATGCCTTTAAAACAAGGTCTTTAAAACTATATAAGTACTAAATTAATGACCTGAGCAGGACTCCTGTCACTGTGGCAAAAGCACTGTGTGTGTACCATTGGACCACTAAGGAACATACTGTTGATGCTAATAAATGAGTGTACATAACAACAAACATGACAAAAAAATACCAGACAAACAGCAATTTAATACAGTATAAAATACTGTGGAACCTTGGATTACAAGCATAATTCATTCCAGAAAAGTGCTTTGTAAATCAAAGCAAATTTTCCCAAAAGAAATCATGGAAACTAAAATTATTCATTCCACAGCCCCAAAAAATAAATACATAAAAATAATTAATACAAAATATAGACTAAAAATAAAACACTTTACTTAAAAAAAAGGAATGTTAATGCGTGCAGGCGCTGTGTGTGTGTGTGTGTGTGTGTATGTGTGTGTGCGTGTGTGTGTGTGTGTGTGTGTGTGCGCGCGTTTGTGTATGTGTGTGAAGCTAAAGTAAGCGGAGAGGAGGAATCAGCCCCTTCTCATCTTACACAGTAAACCTTTCTCCTCTCTTATTTAACTTTCACACAAACACAAATACACACAATAAAGAAAAGACTGTTTTGTCGAAAAAATTAGCAAGGAACATCGCTAATGACACTCGCGTGAGCGCTTACTAATGAGATACACACACAGTGTGCGGGAAGCTGCTGTGTCCGTCCCAATCTCCCATTAGAATTATGAACCCTGTTAGGACCATGGATGTAGTCAGACATTGTGCGAATGGAGATTAATTGGCATAAATGCTCCAAATAAAGGGGAAAACTGAATTGAGGTTGTATTTGAAACGTTGTGTTTCGGCCATGGTGGAACGGTGGGGCAGTGATTAGCACCTTGAGTTTGGGTTTCTCTCTGAGTTTGCATGTTCTCCCCGTGCTTGGTGGGTTTTCGCCAGGTACTCCAGTTACCTCCCACAGTCCAGATTAGCCTAATGCAGATTAGGCTAATTGACATTCCCAAATTGCCCGTAGTGTGTGAATGAGTGTCTGATTGTGTGTATGTCTGTGCGCCTTGTGATGGATTGGCACCCTGTGCAGGGTGTACCCCACTTTGTGCCCTAAGTCTCCTGGGATAGGCTCCAGGCCCCCCGCGACCCTAAATACAAGATAAAGCGGTATAGAAGATGAGTAAGTAAGTGTTTCAGCTGCTCATTCGCCGTTATCGTAACAGCATTTCATCAGTCATTTTGACCTTTAACAATCAAGTTGTCCCACATTAACTATTATTATTCATTGACTATATGAAATCTCTGTTGAGTGTCTGTAAATGAGCTCCCACTGTAAAAACAATAAAGGATGAGAACAGGAGCTTGAATATAATCCTGTGGTTTGCATTATGGTCAGAACTGCGGTGGAATAGATATCTTTAAAACACTTGGCAGCAGACACAGCTAGTGCCACGGATGCACTAACGTGGCCGAGGTCCAACCAAGCGATCTGCTAAAAATACCTGCCTAACAACAGTGTTTGTGTGAGCTGGACCACTGAGAGGTGTCTGTGAGACGAGCCTTTTATTGATTCAATCGCATTATCGGTGTCTCTCATGCCCTGTGGAGAGTGCAGGTGGGAAATGGATTCGCTGGTTCAATCAGAAAGATCATGGCAATTATGTTAGGCTGGGAGTGACTCAATCTATGGAGGGATGAGATGAGAAGTTCATGCTGTAAGCAACAATGTCTGTATTAAGCCACTCTTATAAATGTAGCCAGTTTCCAGTTGTAGGTATATCACATTCTCCTGGTAAGAAAAGCTCTTGCCTGATAGAGTGACATATCACTGACCTCAGATGAATTGCCTGGTAGGTTCAGAAGAGGCAGAGGAAAAAAATCTTCAGTCTGGGGTTGCTGCTTTTTAAAACGTAGGGATATAAAGTGATGGGTACAGCTTACCAAAAATCAGTGCAGCCTGCCAAGAGTTTTTTTTTTTTTCTCAGTTCACACTGGGGCTGTTTCTATGAAATGTGAAGTGGGGTTACAGTTACTACTAGGAAGTTGAGTATTTTAAAATAACAACACATGTTGGAGCTTTTTTATACAAGCGTTAGTTCTGATCGAGCATTGTGATTGGGCAAGAGGCAATCCACAATTCATGATAATGCGCGATAACACTGGGACATTTTTAACTACTGTATATGTATTACTTAGCGTTCCAGGTGTTCCAGCATGAAAACACATTTGATATTGTTATGTCATCTTAAAAAAAACCCTGTTTTTGTGTGAATCTTAATAATTGATTCTACGTCATTCTGAAGTGCATTTGAACTATGAGTGTTGTTTTAATTTATGGCTTTAAAGCTAGCTTCTAATACAAAACTGACTTCCAAATCACTCACTGACCCCTAAACAAGGCCACTAAGTAATGTGTGTGACAATGGATAGTACACTCTAGCACGCTAACTTTCTGTTTGATTAGATTAAACCCCTGAAGCCGGAAGTTAACAGAGCTGAGATTCTAAAGCAGAAAAGGTGAAAATATGAAGAGAAGCTTACAGGACTGAACACCACCTCCATTAATTATTCTCCCCAGCAAGTACTGGTAAGAATTTAAAACTATTCTTACCTCTGTTAATTACACTGTAAGTGCCGGTCGCCAGCTCTGCCAGTCATTTGATGCCAGTTTTGCTCCATCAAACAAACTTGTTAAATAAAAAAATTAATCATAAATCTTTTAATTATATATTAATTAACTAAATTATTATTTATATATATACAGTATATATATTTGACATCCCAGCCGTATGCAGTTATAAAACAGTCAATGATACTGAGACTTCTTTGATAAATGTTAAAATAAAATCTCCTTATAAAAAGTGCCATTGTATCCAGGTTATTAGTTTTTCTTTTTTTAAATAGCATGTGAAATCTATTTATTATTAGCCTAGATTGTGTAGAGTATCAAACAAAATTATATACAGTCAGGGCCAAAAGTTTTGAGAATGGCACAAATATTAGATTTTACAAAGTTTGCTGCTAAACTGCTTTTAGATCTTTGTTTCAGTTGTTTCTGTGATGTACTGAAATATAATTACAAGCACTTCATACGTTTCAAAGGCTTTTATCGACAATTAAATGACATTTATGCAAAGAGTCAGTATTTGTTGTGTTGGCCCTTCTTTTTCAGGACCTCTGCAATTCGACTGGGCATGCTCTCAATCAACTTCTGGGCCAAATCCTGACTGATAGCAACCCATTCTTTCATGATCACTTCTTGGAGTTTGTCAGAATTAGTGGGTTTTTGTTTGTCCACTGCCCCTCAAGGATTGACCACAAGTTCTTAATGGGATTAAGATCTGGGGTGTTTCCAGGCCATGGACCCAAAATTTCTACGAGCCACTTAGTTATCACTTTTGCCTTATGGCACGGTGCTCCATCGTGCTGGAAAATGCATTGTTCTTCACCAAACTGTTGTTGGATTGTTGAAAGAAATTGCTGTTGGAGGGTGTTTTGGTACCATTCTTTATTCATGGCTGTGTTTTTGGGCAAAATTGTGAGTGAGCCCACTCCCTTGGATGAGAAGCAACCCCACACATGAATGGTCTCAGGATGCTTTACGGTTGGCATGACACAGGACTGATGGTAGCGCCCACCTTTCTTCTCCGACAAGCTTTTTTCCAGATGCCCCAAACAATCGTAAAGAGGCTTCATCGGAGAATATGACTTGCCCCAGTCCTCAGCAGTTACCATACTTTCACCATACTTTCTGCAGAAGATCAATCTGTCCCTGATGTTTTTTTTTGGAGAGAAGAGGCTTCTTTGCTGCCCTTCTTGACACCAGGCCATCTTCCAAAAGTCTTCACCTCACTGTGCGTGCAGATGTGCTCACACCTGCCTGCTGCCATTCCTGAGCAAGCTCTGCACTGGTGGCACTCCGATCCCACAGGTGAATCCTCCTTAGGAGACGATCCTGGCACTTGCTGAACTTTCTTGGACGCCCCGAAGCCTTCTTAACAAGAATTGAACCTCTTTCCTTGAAGTTCTTGATGATCCTATAAATTGTTGATTTAGGTGCAATCTTAGTAGCCACAATATCCTTGCCAGTGAAGCCATTTTTATGCAACGCAATGATGGCTGCACGCGTTTCTTTGCAGGTCACATGGTTAACAATGGAAGAACAATGATTTCAAGCATCACGTCTGCCATTCTAACCCAATCAGCCTGACATAATGATCTCCAGCTTTGTGCTCGTCAACATGCTTACCTGAGTTAACAAGACGATTACTGAAATGATCTCAGCAGGTCCTTTAATGACAGCAATAAAATGCAGTGGAAAGGTTTTTTTGGGGATTAGGTTAATTTTCATGGCAAAGAAGGACTATGCACTTCATCTGATCAATCTTTATAACTTTCTGGAGTATATGCAAATTGCTATTATTAAAACTAAAGCAGCAACTTTTCCAATTTTCAATATTTACAGTATATTATACTCAAAACTTTTGGCCACAACTGTACATATTATTTAAATAGGATGAGTGCATTAACAAAATCAAAACTTGCATTGTGCATCTGGTTATCATTAATTATTGACGCCTAATTGGTTATTGAGTTCTACTATCAGTTAAGAAAAATCTAAAACCTTAATATGACCTATGATTTGTCAGAAGGCCTGTTGACAAAAATTAAGTATTTACCTCCCTCAGTGCCTTACACAGAAAATAAAGGAACAGCGCCTCATTCTCCTGTTTCTTCTCTGTCTGCCTTACACGCAAGATGGCAGAACGGCTTTGGATCCAATCCAGAGTTGTAAAGCAAAGATGTGTTTATAGATTATTTACTGTTGTACATGAACTCCCAGCTGAATATTGGATTTTTTTTGCCATTTAAAACATTGGCGAACTGTACAGGGATGCCGATCCGGGTGTGGCTGGTGAGTTTAATAAATCTGAAGAACAGTTCATATCGTAGAGATGAAAGTTTGTTAAGATCTGACTGTCACACCCGTATGAGAGTGATGGTTGGGGGTCCACAACCTTTAGGGCATAAAATGTACATTAAATCATTTTGGGAAATCTAATCATCTAGGCTTAATAGTGCCTACACTTCAATAAACTCTTTTCCCTAGAAACGTCCTAATATGTCTTACTTTTAGAGCTTAGGCTATTCATGGTAATTAATAGACTAGATGATAATACATTTAAAAATGAATAGCCTTAGTTTATAGCCCTTCAAGAGCTCACAGGGATAGAAAAAAATGTAAAATTGCTGACATGGCCTGGGCAGAATATAAATTTTACATCCCAGCCGTGTGAGCTGAAAGCTGCTGCTTTATTTGCTTTCGACAGAAGATTTTCACCTTCTCTGGCTCTCTCCTCATTCAGTACAGCTCTAACGCTAATGTTATATATTAAATATTTCCTTTCTTTTTTTATTAAATTACCAATACTTCTCCTTGATAATCTGGCTCACAGAATACACCCCACGCACTGTACCTACCTTTTACATATATAACAAGAACCTCTGAAATGTCTAGACTTAAAGGTTTGAAATACAATTCATAACTTTAGTTAAACAGAAGCATTAAAGATAATTCAGCACTTTATGAATACAAAACTGTGCAGAATTATATATGCGCCACATTTCATGTCTCACCCTTTGTTTTCCATAGACAACTTAACGTTCGCAGAATTGCAATTAAGATCATTTGTTCGATGCGTGAGCTAGACGGCATTCAAAGGCTTTGTCTGTACTGCCGATCTTGAACGCCTTTCTTGAGGCAGGTGTGCAGACTGTAGGATGAAAAAACATTACAATAAAAGCTTTAGAGATGAGAATTTTATCTACAGTGGTGTGAAAAACTATTTGCTCCCTTCCTGATTTCTTATTCTTTTGCATGTTTGTCACACAAAATGTTCCTGATCATCAAACACATTTAACTATTAGTCAAAGATAACACACGTAAACACAAAATGCGGTTTTTAAATTATGGTTTTTATTGTGTGAAAAAGTAATTGCCCCCTAAACCTAATAACTGGTTGGGCCACCCTTAGCAGCAATAACTGCGATCAAGCGTTAGCGATAACTTGCAACGAGTCTTTTACAGAGCTCTGGAGAAATTTTGGCCCACTCATCTTTGCAGAATTCTTGTAATTCAGCTTTATTTGAGGGTTTTCTAGCATGAACCGCCTTTTAAGGTCATGCCACAACATCTCAATAGGATTCAGGTCAGGACTTTGACTTGGCCACTCCAAAGTCTTCATTTCGTTTTTCTTCAGCCATTCAGAGGTGGATTTGCTGGTGTGTTTTGGGTCATTGTCCTGCTGCAGCACCCAAGATCGCTTCAGCTTAAGATGGCCGGACATTCTCCTTCAGGATTTTTTGGTAGACAGTAGAATTCATGGTTCCATCGATCACAGCAAGCCTTTCAGGTCCTAAAGCAGCAAAACAACCCCAGACCATCACACTACCACCACCATATTTTACTGTTGGTATGATGTTCTTTTTTTGAAATGCTGTGTTACTTTTACGCCAGATGTAACAGGACACGCAACTTCCAAAAAGTTCAACTTTTGTCTCATCGGTCCACAAGGTATTTTCCCAAAAGTCTTGGCAATCATTAAGATGTTTTTTAGCAAAATTGAGACGAGCCTTAATGTTCTTTTTGCTTAAAAGTGGTTTGCGCCTTGGAAATCTGCCATGCAGGCCGTTTTTGCCGAGTCATGAATTGACCTTAATTGAGGCAATTGAGGCCTGCAGTTCTTTAGATGTTGTCCTGGGGTCTTTTGTGGCCTCTCGGATGAGTTGTCTCTGCGCTCTTGGGGTAATTTTGGTCGGCCAGCCACTCTTGGGAAGGTTCACCACTGTTCCATGTTTTTGCCATTTGTGGATAATGGTTCTCACTGTGGTTCGCTGGAGTCCCAAAGCTTTAGAAATGACTTTATAACCTTTACCAGACTTATAGATCTCAATTACTTTTGTGTTCTCATTTGTTCCTGAATTTCTTTGGATCTTGGCATGATGTCTAGCTTTTGAGGTGCTTTTGGTCTACTTCTCTGTGTCAGGTAGCTCCTATTTAAGCGATTTCTTGATTGAAACAGGTGTGGCAGTAATCAGGCCTGGGGGTGACTACAGAAACTGAACTCAGGTGTGATAAACCACAGTTAAGTTATTTTTTAACAAGGGGGGCAATCACTTTTTCACACAGGGCCATGTAGGTTTGGATTTATTTTCTCCCTAAATAATAAAAACCATAATTTAAAAACTGTATTTTGTGTTTACGTGTGTTATCTTTGACTAATAGTTAAATGTGTTTGATGATCAGAAACATTTTGTGTGACAAACATGCAAAAGAATAAGAAATCAGGAAGGGGGCAAATAGTTTTTCACACCACTGTATATTATTGACTATTATATGAAGTACAGATCATTTATTTATTATTATTATTATTATTATTATTATTATTATTATTAGCATTACATTGCTTCAATAAATATACAGTACCAGTCAAAAGTTTGGACACTTTCAATTTGGTCAATTCAATTATTATTTTGTCACGCTGCCTCTGTTGTCATCTGTATTTATAACGGCTAGCGAGCCATCAATTTGCTGCGAGTCTTTTTAATTAAACACGGGTCATGAAACTTAAATCAGGGCGTCTCGTTCATTTCCATTTTTTTTGTTTTTTTTTATGATACCCTGCAGGATACCTGGCCCTCTCTACGGATCGTTGGCTTATTCGTTAATATTAATGAGGATTAATTTCTCCTGCTTGTAGGCCCATGAATCAGACTTCAATAGATCAAAAGATTCATGCTAATCATTGAACATCTTCGAACTACCTCCACGCTGGGGCAGGTGCTAGCATTAAAAGATCGTGGAACAGGAAAGTCAGGGGGATTATGCCAGTATTAGAGTGGTGATTAGCGACTGATCCAATTTGCAATATTCTTTTGTGTCATCCATATCAATTCTCATCAACAGGCTAGTGCGTAGAGTTAAGGGAAATTAAATGCTCGGAGATAATGATACGGGATCTCTGGTATTTGGTGTACTGCCAAGAAAAAGCACCGTTTTCTTAAGATTTTAATGATGTCTTTGTATCTATGGGTGCAAGTATAAATATAATATTAGCTACAACTGAGCTCAATTTAATAGCAGGTCACTCAACTGCTCTATAATGTTTATCAGATAATCTGTCGCAGAATGAGGATATTATTAAGAGTTTCCATCAACACCTGAATATATTCTATGGTCTGTGCAATTTTCTTTAGCAGTTATATCTTAATGCGAAAACTATATACCTTTTCAGAGGCTATGTCATGATTACGTCATGGTGTTTTCTGAAGGCAAAACAATAGAAACTTGGAGGCATCAGCTACTGAAAATGTCATCTTGCTGTTGTTGTGTGCCGGAATCGAATGAGTAATGGCTCTAAGTTTAGGTTTGAATGGCATATCAGCTTTTACTGCCAGTAAAATAAAATAAAAAAAAGAGAGAAAAAATCTTAAACTTTGTTTAAAGGCGATAAGGCGAAAGGACTGGACAAATAACATAATCAGAAATACTTGCGTTTGTAATGCACACATCATATCCTCCGAGACGTGATTTACATTTAGGCATTTGGCAGACTCTCTTATCTAGAGCGACTTACATTTTTATCTTATTACACATCTGAGCAGTTGAGGGTTAAGGGCCTTGCTCAAGGGCCCAACAGTATCAACTTGGTGGTCGTGGGGTTTGAACCTGGGACCTTCCGAACCATAGTCCAATGCCTTAACCACTGAGCTACCCCTGGCTAGCATACTATACTTACCGTATATCAGCTGTGTAAAGAGTAAATCCAGTAGATTTGCTGTTTACATAAAAAAGGGGGAAAAAATCATTAAAAGCCACTTGGCTTTTTAAACTTTACCTGCAGGGAGTTACATGAAGTCTATTTATAGCTAGATCTTTTATTCATATCAGATGTCAAACAGGTCAAATTTAACTAAAGACAGATTTGATTAAAACTTTATTCATAAATATAGATGAGCCCAGTTTCCATTCTCAGCACATACAGTAGCTGCTGCAGCTCCAAGGTGCCGGAGTGACTGAATAAGAAGGTGCTAGAAAGAGATAATCATTTAAAGAAACAAATCCTTATTCATTCATTTATTTATTCATTCATTCATCTTCTGTAGTGCTCAGTCGCAGGTGGACCTGGAGCCTATTCCAGGAGACTTGGGGCTCGAGGGAGGGTACGACCTGGCCAGGGTGCCAATTCATTCACACACACACACACACACACACACACACACACACACACACACACACACACACACACACACTACGGGCAATTTGGGGAAACCAATTAACATAATCTGCATGTCTTTGGACTGTGGGAGGAAAGTCGAGTACCCTATGGAAACCCAAAAGCACAGGGAGAACATGCAAGCTCCACACACAGACACGAGACAGGAATCGACAGTAAGGTCCCTGTGCTACTACTAAAGATAACATTAACAAGTGGGATGAGGTATACAACGCATACTGTACAGCTCATGCAGTGGATGGACGATGTCTCATTAGTCCCCAGTGTGGAATGGACAGACACTTATACAGTACGTACACCTACCTGATAGAGAAACCAAGCATGTACACTAAAGTGGTCTAAATGTTTTTTCACCACAAACCACTAATTTTGTCTATTTGAAGCTTTTTTTTGAGAATGAATAAATTGTGGTCAGAATATGATTGACATTGTTGGCAGCAGTATTCAGATAGACTATGGTGATCAAATGATGTTTGACTTGCTATTAAGTGGTTCAATGTGTAACACAGAAACCATTTTGCACGCTATTACACCCCCACCAGCTTAAAATGTTGACACATTGCAAACTGTATGCAGGAATTTATGCTCTTGATGTCAAATTCTGACAAAGCGTAAATAGAGACTCATCAGACAGAGCTATGTTTCTCAAAGGTTCATGTGATGTATGTTCGGCGATGCTTTTCTGCTCAGCATGGTTGTAAAGTGTGGTTAAGTGGAGTGAGTTTCTTTCGATCTGGTTACAGTAATCAGATGTGGGGTGCATGGTGGCTTTAAGGGTGGCACTGTCACCTTGCACCTCCAGGGTCCAGGTTCGATTACCACCTCTGGGTCTGTATGTGTGAAGTTTTTATGTTCTTCTTGTGCTTTGTGGGTTCCGTCAGGGTTTTCTGGTGTCCTCCAACAGTCCAAATACATGCAGATTAGGCTAACTGGCTTTCTTCAAAAATTGTCTGTAGTGTGTGCCATGTGATGAATTGCCAACCCGTCGAGGGTGGAGAACGCCTTGTGCCCAAAGACGGTTGTGATAGGCTCCAGGCCCCATGTGACCCTGTATACAGGCTTAAGCTTTATAGATAATGAGAAAGTGAGTAATTAGATGCACAGCTTTTCATTCCATCATTTAACATTAACATGTTATGTAGGGATGGGAATCGCCCGATATGATATTATCACGATACCTGGGTGTTGATTTGATTTGTATTTGTATTGAGATTCTGTAAGTATGACAATTTGATAACTATCATGATCAGATTTTTTTCTCAGCTTTTGTTACAGTTCTAAATACTGTACTCACAAAGAATGCTGCACTGTCTGCCAATGTGTAGAGTTTTAAACGTACCATCTGTATGATTATAAAATAACTACAACAGTTTACCACCTCAAATGCAAACACATTTAAATGGTTCAATTTCTTTATTATTATTATTTTTGCATTCAGTGTGGCGATACTTAAATTGCCATACAAAAGACTTGTAAAACGTAACAGAATCCCAACCTGCAGTCTTTATTTGAGTTTTTAAAATCATGAAATAATAAATACCACATAGTTCAAGACACATGCATTGAAAGAAGCTGTGCAGAAACATATATTAAATCTCCAAAGAATTCTTTGGGATTTTTTTTTTTTTTTTTTTTTTTTTGCTAAACAATCCAACTATTTATTAAACTGTAATTCAGAAACATACAAGAATGTTGGTCCTGCATTGCCTTCTAAATATGTGTGTGTGTGTATATATATATATATATATATATATATATATATATATATATATATCTCCTGTGAGACAATAAAGCTGGAAACTATATTAGAAAAAAATATATAGTGGTTTTGTCTTGGAAAAAAAGCTGAATCAAATGTTCTCAAGAGATTTGTCATGGTTTGATCTTTGAGAGATGCTGAACTCTGTTAAATAAACTGTCTGCCAAAGAAAAAATTGCATCAGTCAGAATGAAACATCTAAGCACTGGTGAATAGAGGCTCAGCTCTGTGCCATCCAGTTGCTCTGATCAGGTAAAATTAATGTGGCGGGGGAAGAGAACACTAGATTGTGTCACCTTTTGAAAGAAACTTGGATTATATTTAGTAGGGATGAAATAGAGCACAAAACTCATGGTTCAGATTGTATCATGAAATTTTGGATTGAGTTTTTTTTTTTTTTTTTTTGCAATCCCTTTTTGTTACTTGTTGAACTTAAGGAACATTTAATTCAATTCAGTTCAGTTCAATTCAATTTGACTTATATAGCGCTTTTAAATATGGTCATTGTCACAAAGCAGCTTCACAAAAATGAAAGGAACTTTTGCCTAATGTGTAAACAAAAAAACAACAACCAACATCCAATGATGAAATATAATCTGATATCCTGTTCATACAATACTGAATGAAAGAATAGTGAATAAAAACACAGTGAATATTTTAATTATCTTGGTAATAAAAAAATCGCAAAGGTACAACAATGTACGTGCTACAGTATGAATTCCAGTGCAGATTATCATTTGACCTTGTTTTTTATCGGAGTGCGAGGGGTTTCAGTACTGTATAGGTTCATAAGTACTGATTTAGTTGATAAGATCTGGCAACCTGCCCTGAACAAAGCATGCAGGATAGCATTTTTTTGCCTATGTTCACCTTTCCAACCTGAAGTGACTCAATTCTGACTCAATTTTTGACCCTAATGTGACACAGGTCTGATTTTGTTAGGGCTGTCTGAATGTGCAACCCTATGTTTTTCAGGGTTTTTTTTTATTGGTCCTACATTGGATACGTATCCAAAACACAGCCATGCGACTTGATTGAGAACGGGCAGATCAGAATTCATGTGACTTTTTGCCTGACATCATCAGTCAGCACCGGCAGTGCTGGGAATTCATGGCAGTGCTAGCAACAGCTGCTTAAACAGCTAAAGTGAGACATCTGGCTTTCTTCCTTCTTCTAGACCTCAACAAATACCACCAACTAACTGCTTGCTGTCCTCCAGAGCCCCAAACATATGTGTTGCTATAAAATAGCATCCGTTGTTTGAAATGAATGAGCGATCGCACAAATATGACAAGTTTTACCCCAGATAATGCAAGCATGTTCAGAGAGAAGACAGGTCCACGTTAGAGTCAGATCAAAGTAATTTCTAATTATGAATGTGAACCGTTATGATACGCAAATTCGATCCGACCAAAAAAAATCTAAATTGACCAATGTGGCTTTCAATGTGGGCGTCGCCTTTAAGCGAGTGAAAATACAGTGCAAAAATATGGTATGTGTGCAGAGAAAGTTTTCTGCTCAGTAGTGGATCAAAATATAACTCTGTACAACTGCAAAACAGTTTTATTTTGTTTTATTTATTTTTTAACATACATAGATTTAATGTCAATTCTGTAAAAAAAAAAAACTCAGCTATTTCTAATTAATAGCTTGAAATTTATTAAGCATTTATCAACTTATGCATGTAAATATAAAGAGTTTTGGCAAAAATAAACTTGACAGGAATTATAAGACCTACAGTACTGAAACCAACAAACTTTAATAAAGCATTGCTAAAGCAGATGTGTTGCAATTTTATCTGATTCCAAAAAATCTTAAAAGAAATTAATTAAGAGTTGACTTGTCAAAACTTTGCTTTTTTTTTTACCTGTTTGTGTAAGAGAGAGGTACTATGCATGTGGATCACAGATTTTAGGCTATAATACAATCTGTCATAACACACCCACACACTCAATCACATATCCATCTCCAGGTCTCACCAGCATCCATCACCCATCCTACTGCTCCCACACGCTGGCAGTGTTTCTCACAGTCAAACGTTAAAAGCCAACAAGGTTCTTTCCATCTTCTATTGATCAAAAACTGCATGAACAGAAGCTGGAAGCAAGCAGCAACTGTGCTCGCTACAGGGGGGCGTGCTGCCGCAGGGCTGAAGGTACTCTGCGCTGCTCCTCCTGCACTTCAGCATGGCTCTCCACACTCAGCTGTACACATGCATTGGCACTGACTCGACTAGATATACCTTGGGATATCACTTTGCTGACTGAGTGATAGAATGTGCTGCTAAGAGGTATATTGAAAGGTGGAGGTAATGAAGCTACCTTTATAATTCAGTTTCCTTTTCTAACTTTAATGTGTGTTATGCATACGACAGATATTTTTATACTTTGTGTGCATTTGGTGATGGGCTGGCAATGAGGAATACAGTATATAAATGCACTTTCACTACATTTAGGAGTCTTATGCGGTATGCAGGAGTCACAGTTTGTCACATACTTGGTATTTTGATGTAATGATTCTGTATGTTTTGAGTACAATTTCTCTCTGCATATGGTTTCAAACACGTTTGTAATTCAGACCAGTAAATTATCGCTTAGAGTAGAATTATACTTTAAATAAACCTGTTCATCTGACTTTGCAAACCTGTACATATTCTCCATCTCTGAAGCAATATTTTAATATTTAGCTACCAATCCCTTCGTGAAGTGCTGCCTTTATTTACGAATAAACTGAATTAAATGCGAAAATCCCACTGCAAAACTTTAGCTAAAGTAGGACTGTAGTCACTCAGATCCGACATACAGTGAATCAAACGTCTTACAGCGAACAGTACGGAACTATATTTAGTAACTAAATAAATACATGGTGTACATGGTGGAGTAAAACTACATATACTTACATTTGTATTTCCTCAGATGCTATATCATATTTTTGAAAATTATGCTCATCATACTCTATTCCTAACTTGTTCCAAATTTTAAGGCACACTGTATAATATACTTTAGACTTAGAGTCTTTTTTATCTAGAGTGGCGAGTGGCTTGCACCATCAGGGTCCTGGTTCATTTCCCGCCTTGGGGTCTGTGTACATGGAGTTTGCATGTTCTCGCCGTGCTTGGTGGGTTCCTAAGACATGCAGATTAGGCTAGTGTTTAAATAAGCATGGGAGTGTATGCATGTGTGTCCTGCGGTGGATTGAAAAAACTCCCTTTATTTCTCTATATAATAATCTGCTACACTAACAGACTTATCGCAGCGTTTCACTAGTGCTAAGTTTTCAGACTGCCTGCTTCATGGGCCATTCAAACTCCTTCAATGGCCCAAAAATGCGGAAATGGCTTGAAGCGAGGTCAGGACTGTACGGGGAATATGGCAATAACTCCCTGCCAGGTTCCTGTAATGTGCAAGTGGTGTTTGTGAATGACTGTGTGTACAGTGTTCACAGGACCGACCCCGACGGTTTATGGGCTCTGAGCCACTTCGACCGGGATCGTCATTCATGGATTTATGGTCTTCTTTAAAACGTTGGCACAGATCAAATGTTTTACTGTATCTTCTGTAAATGTCAATCAGTTTCACGATTTCATTCGAGAGAAAGGTCGACACAAGTCCCGGTTTTTATGTCTAGTGATGAATAATGAATGTTATAACGCTGAAACATGAATGATAAAGGAAGCTGCAAAAATAATAAGCAACTATTGTGCCTTGTGACATTCCACATTTAGCTTTACTTTACTTAATAATAATTAATAGAAATAAGGGAATAAAAAATTAAAGAATTGATTTATTGCAATTATATTGTGTGGCAGATCATGTATCGTGACACTTTTTAAAATATTTTTTAAAATATATATATGTTTGCTTTTGAGGGAGTAAAATGTTGTAATTCCTATATAATCCTACAGATGGGGTGTTTTAAATTATTCACACACTGGCAGGCAGTACAGCATCCTGTGTGGTACTGTAGGAGCAAACTATTTGCTAAGTGTGTTTAAAATTGTAACAAACTCTAAAAAAAAATGTAATATCTAATTAGGATATTAATAAAATTGTAATACTAGCAATACAGTATCCTGTAACCGTATCGGCTGGTCACTTTTGAATAGCGTCTCCAACATATTAAAAATGATTATACAAACAGTTTCTGTTTAATATTCAGCCAACTTGACCCGGGATCGACATTACAAAAGTCATTTCAACTATTTTGAAATAACGCAAAAATATGATATCATGCTTAATACACCTCACCTACAGATATCTGCAGTATTGTTGTGTTTGACTTACTGACAAATTCAGCAACATATATGAAATGACATTCTGTAATATTCAGCATTGTACATGTTTACAGAAACGCAGCAGAAAAGCTGTGTGTGTAAGCATGCTTGCGTGTGTGTGTGTGTGCACTCAAGTGTCAAGAAAACATCAGTGCAGCTTCTGTGTTTTTATGTGAAGCGCAGAGGGGCTTTATACACGTTATAAGTGATCTCTGCTGAGCTGTTAGTGCCCCGTCTGCCATCAGCACAAACCTGCAGAAACATCAGCATAACACACACCACACGTGCAATTCCCACACATTCTCGTGCAGCACATATCAATAGGGGATGGGGAGGTGCACGAAACGGTGCGCTTGATGCCCACACGAGGATAATAAAAGGGCAGAGAGAGAGAGAGAGAGAGAGATAGTAACAACAAAAGGTGTGTGATTGAGAAAGGAGTGTGGTGTGGTATTTCTATAATAGTGTGACCTTTCCATCGCGAAAGGAAAGAAGTGGGAGTGAAAGTTTACTGTGCGAAATTAACAGCGCGCTCAATGCCAATAAAAATAATCACAAACATAAAATCTAGACCGTAGAAGGAATTTATTTAACCATATTATCAAGTGAATGGAGGTTTTTTTTTGTTTTTAAACAAAACCTTATAGGATCTAAAAAGCATTCAAGCGCACTTTAAGGTAGCCTCAAGGGAACATCTTTTGTCTGCTTATTATTATTATTTTGTATCCTTCAAATGGAAATATGAGTACAGCATCCATTTAGTATGATTTAAGCTGTGCACGAAGCTGCGTTCTGCCATAAATTACCTTTCGGAGCTAATAAATGCTTTCCCGTGCATGAAGGCATGTGTATTACATTCTCCAATATCACCTATACATTAAAAGTACAACAAAGGGGCGTCACAAAGGCTCACGCAAGCGGAAGACGCGGATAGCGCTGTCCTCCGAGTGTGTTACTACGAAACCAACGGTACGTGAGCGAGCAGTTCGAAAAGATGCGGTCGGCTGGCGTCACGTGGTTCAGAGGAAACACGTGATTGTCTTCGGCTCTTCCGACTGAGCGGTAGTATACATATGTGGGAGCCCCCTAGTGACGAGGAGGAATTGGACACGACTAATTTAGGGAGAAAACGGGAAAAAAATTCTAAACGAAACAAAAGGACCTTACAAATACATTATACAGTTTTGATTTCTTTAGCTGTCCTTGCCCCGCACATTTTAGAGTTTTCTCAGCTTCCAGCACACCTGATTTAACTAATCAGCAAATCTTTTTTTAATTGAATTGAGTTTGGTAGAGCATCGAAAACACTAAAATAAACTGTGGTCCTCCCGGGCTAAAAGTTAAGAACTACACTATTACACTATTTGGGATTTCATCCAAGAAACCGGGAAGCTAATGTAGCTGATATTCCTAATGGAATAAGTGGAAATATTGTAATAATATTTAAATAAATATTGGGAAAAATTAAAAAAACGATGATATTTCCAGAACTCTCCATCACCTCCATGGTTTATTTTCCACACCTTTTTTGTTAAAAATTATTTACAGTAACACTACTTTCACCCTTGTTACTTGAACTACGTCTCAGTGGGTACTGTAGATCCGCCAGTTGTTCCATACTGATATTTAGCACAACAGCACTCCCTCTTATGTGATATTGATTAATTATAAATAAGGAGACCACACTATTACTAATTTTTATACTGTACACTTCACTATTAGCTAGTGCTTATTAACACTGTGCATGACCTGTCTTTTAGCACCGTTTTTACCTTTTTTCCATTGTTGTTTTTGCAGCTCTTGCTGTAATGAACTTTTAGGCACTCGTGCTTTAAATTATCACTCTTTTTACTGAACCAGCGTACAGAACTTTTTTAGGTTGTGTACGCATTGTAATAATTATGCAATGCTTATATATTCTTATTGCCCAGATACATGCATAGTAGTATATTCCACACCAGTTGTGACATCATATAATAAAGATTTAGATTTAAGAGTTAAAAAAAAACAAAAAACACGAGCTTTAAAGACTTATAAATCAAATAAAACTTTTTAAACACAGTAAAGCTTAAACACTGACTTTAATTACCCATCTTCTTCTTTAAACTTATTTAATGTCACCTATTCCCCCATCTCCCAAGTGCATACCTCAGAATCCAAATAAAGTTTGTATGTTGTACTGAAGTTTTAAATCATCATATACGCAAATTAAACAAGTCCGCTTGTAGTTGTCTTGCACGACAGATGTGAAAAGTAAAAGAAAGTTGAATTCCAATTTTCGCCTGAACAAAGTTTATAGACAGAGCTTCTATCCACTCTGCTAGACATAGATTTATCTACAACAATTCATCACTTCACAATGATAAATAAATGATCCCTATTATTTTAGAAGCATATTCACCAGCCAAGAATTCACTCCAGATGCAGTGATAGGATACACAATAAAAAAAAATAGCATAAATCATGATGAAAGTTGAACCAATAATCTCAGCACATGCCTGGCCCCAACCCGCAGACCTCTAAGTGCATCCTCCTTATTGCATTACGGGGACAACTGATCAATAAGACTCTTGTAGGTAAAATAATCTCCACAGATATCTCCTACGCATCCAAGCAGAGACCGAGCGAGAGCACGAGGTACTACAAGACATGTCGACTTACCACTTTAAAGTCCTCAGCGCTGCACTTGTCTCCACGGTAGTAGCAGGAGAGCAGCATGTCCTTGATGTCGTGGCCCGTTCGATCATAGAACTCGCGCATGTTGAAGGGTCGCGGTTTAAAGGTCAGGAAGTCAGCCTTGACCTTCAGGGTCTCCAGAACGCTTTCCTCCACCAGGTGAGTGTCACGAATCTCATATCTAAAGACAAAACAAAACAAATTACTGCTTAGTGCTTATATAATGTATAACGAAATATTATTCCTATCCATACATGAATAAAGTGTAAAAAAACAAAAAGACTAAACACTCCTTTGTGTATAAATTTTGGACTGTTTGTCAGAGTAGGAAGCCCTTAAAACACATTCCCATGTTTTAATGAATATATATAGGCTCAAGATTGTGCGATATAGAGTCATATCTAGACCTACAGTATCCTTTTTTCAGCACAACCTCTGCAGATTTTTTTTATTTTAACCAGTTATACACACATAACAAATAGCTCAGATTCATAAATCAGTCATGTTTATGGTTGTTTTAGGTTATTTCTGTTACCTAATAAGAATAAGAATAATTTGCACATTTTGTGAGTACCACATTTTTGCAACGTCATTCGTCTGCTATGATTTATGACATTACAGTAATAGTGGACGGAATCAGACAAAACAAATGCAACAGCTTCCCACACACAAAATCACTCATGCATTTTTCCAATTTTTTATAACATTATTACTCTGCTTCAGCACAATGCCTAAATTCAAATTTTATTAGTTACGTACACAGTCATACACAGTACGATATGTAGTGAAATGCTTACACTACAGTACTCTACTGTACTGTACATAGTTTTGTTAAGTATATTAGAGATGGGCTCGAGCCGATATGATATCGGTATCGGGTCCGATATAGCCGTAAGTCCGTCAACGGATATCGGTCGGACAGGCCCGATCTATATATTCCAGTTCGCAGCTTGCACTGGACCTTAAACTCGACGCAATGCACCGCTCCTTATTCCATACCATGAACCTGCGGCAACTTCGATCTGAGCAAGCGAATAACGTTAGCCGTTGTTGTGAACAAAATGTCGCTCGTTTGGAGATACTTTAGTTTGGAAACGCCGAAAGGCAAGACGGATACTTACAATGTGTGTAAAGCCAGCGTGCCGAGGGGGGGGGAGTACGGTTGCTTCGAACAATACAACTAATTTAATCGAGCACCTGCAGAGATTTCACGGGAAAGAGTACCAGGAGTTTATGCTAGCAAACAGGGAAAAAGACACCAGGCAGCAGACACTCGTCGGTTTTTTTAACTGACTTTTTTTTTTTTACTCTGAAGATGTTTATTTCTTTGCAGTTTATTTTAAAGCCTTATTCAGTTGGTGCTGTTGTTGGTCTGTTGCTTGACCTGTCAAATAGATGTGTCTGGGCTTATTGTTTTTAACTTTTTTGATAGTTAAGATATTTATTTAAAATGTATTAGTTTTGCACTTTTATTTTTTACACAGTTGTTGCTGCTAAAATGGACATAATACTTGAACTTATTTCAACCAAGATTGTTGTGTTTGCTGCTACCTTTTTGTGAAGTGTGACATAAATTCCTTTGGAATGCCTTTAAATTCAAAGTAGTTGTGTATATTTTTTGCTCTTCTAACAAGTGCTTAATAGTTTATTTATTCTGTGATGTAACATTACAAACAGCACAATTTCAACAAAAATAATGCTAATATTGAAGTAAAAAGATGTATTATATCGGAATCTGTATTGGTATCGACAGTCGTGTATCGGAATCGGATCGGAACTGGAAAATCGTGGATCGGCCCATTACTAAAGTATATACAATGTTGTTTAAACATGTGCTATTTCACATTGTGGACAATAAGCAAGGCATACCTGTCACTACTGGAGTGATTGCAACGACAATCAGCATTCTCCAAAAACCCTCTGAACACATTTAAACCATTCAGAAAGTATTTTTGCTGCACTGATCATGTGACAGAAAGAAGTGATGCGATTGGTTCATCACAAAGCGTCTGCTTTTGCTATGAAATCCAGTGGCTATGAGTCGCTATGTGTATTTTTTGGACATTTTGAAACGTAGGAGTTTAAAAAAATTTAAAAATGAGGTTATATAGCAGTTTTCTTTAAAGTAGGAAAACATAAATTTTGTGGCTGCTCAGTTCCAGCGTCAGTCAAATGATATCTTCACATGATATCTTTCTATGTAAAGATACTGTCTTAGATACATTTTTTGTACCAGACTCTCTAGTAAAAGCTCAAGACTATAGATAAGTAAACTTGCTATAATAAAGAAACATCTGGATTTAATTAGTCTTCAATATAATCAGCCTAAACTAATACAAATTGGATATAATATTAGGTTGAAGGAGTAACAACTGCAAAGAATATGTGTGGCGATGTAGGAACACCCCAGTGAAGTTTGTCGTTGATGAATTCTGGAGGGGAGAAAAAGCTATTTATATTCATCACTGTGTTTTTTAAGGAACAAAATTACTTATTCACAGTGGGTTTCCAAACAACAACACAATTTGCAGGTTAGTAACAGCATAAAGTACAGAAAAGGTGCCAGAACTTTTGAAAACAACATTTGCCTGGAGAAATGCAATTCACTTGAACTGTTCATTTTGCTTTGAGTTTATCCAGATGAACTTTAATCGTGCAAACATGTGACCCTTGGAAACACTGACGTATTAAAAATAGATTGTTTTGGGTTTCTCAATCTCAAACACAAAATAATTAATTTTTGCATTCCCACCTAAATTAATAACTGCTTTCACTTTAAGATTACATTAAAACAAGTGCATGCTTGACTTCCTGTATTTCCTCCACACACACACAAGGAGGGAAGTCTACTGTTTAAAGCCTTGTTGAATCCATTTCCTAGGACAGTGTGTAGTATTTCAAAGTGGGGTTTTATTGTTAAGAGCTGGATTCTGCATGGCTTATTCATAAGGATGTTCTGCTCCAGAGATGGTGCTATGTGGATTTGTATGGTAAAAACTTTACATAATCCAAGACTCTAAAAAACGAATTTAAAGAGTGTTATTTAATGAAGAAAAATGTTAGTTGTTCAAATAGGAGCTGCATGGTGGCTTAGTGCTTTCATCTTCAGGGTTGGGGGTTCGATCCTCGTCTTGAGGTATGTGTGTGAAGTTTGTCCTACCAGTTAGGTTTCCTTCACTTAGTCCGGTTTTCTACCACGGTCCGAAGATTTCCAAGCCTGCAGTAAAGGTTACCCGGGAATTCCAAGCTGCCCACCATACTTGGTAGGTTTCGACCGGGTTCTCCAGTTTCCTCCCACAGTCCAAAGACATGCAGTTTAGATAAATTTCCATTTTGCTCTATAGTTGGTAGGTTCCCTCAGTACTTAAAAGCAGTACTCTGCTTTTAATCCCACAGTCCAAAAGGTTGATAGGCTTTTTCAAATTTCCCTATGATTGGTGGGTTTCCTCTAGGGACTCGGGTTACCTACTACAGTCCAAAAATATGTGGTGTAAGTTGATTGGCATTTTTTAATAGCCTGGTGCTTGGTAGGTTTCCTCTCATAGTCCACAAGTACAGTCGGTTGACTGGCCATAGTATGTGACTGGTGGTGTGAGTGTCTATGTGCTTGTGCCCTGAAATAAGGCGGCACCCTATCGAGGGTGTATATATACAGTGAGGTCAATAAGTATTTTATCACCCTGTGATTTAGCAAGTTCTCTTACTTGAATCATGAAGAGGTCTACAATTTTAAGCATAGGTGCATTTCCACTGTGAGAGACAGAATCTAAAAAGAAAAATCACGGAATCACATTGTATGCTTTTTTAACAATTTATTTGTGAATTACTGTGTCAAATAATTAATTGATCACCTGATTATCAGCCAGATTTCTGACCCTCAAAGACCTGTTATTTTGCTTTTAAATAGTCCAGCTACACTCTGCTCATGATTCAAAATTAGTAGCACCTGTTTGAGGTCGTTAGCTGTCATAAAGACACCTGTGCACCCCACAATCAGCTAAAGTCTAAGTAGATACATGGGGTATCAATGATGCTAAGAATGGTGAAGAATTAGCCCAGAACTACACAAGAGGAGCTGGTCAATGCTGTAAAGAGAGCTGGGACCATCGTTTCCAAGGCTACTATCAGTAATACACTAAGACGTCATGGTTTAAAATCTTGCATCGCACGGAAGGGTCCCCTGCTTATGTCCGCCCATGTCCAGGCCCGTCTGAAGTTTGCCAGGGACCATCTGGATAATCCAAAGGAGTTATGGGAGAAAGTCCTGTGGTCAGATGAGACCAAAGTAGAACTTTTTGGTCTTAACTCCATTCGCCGTGTTTGAAGGAAGAAAAATGATGAGTATCATCCCAATAATACCATACCTACAGTGAAGCATGGGGCTGGAAGCATCATGCTCTGGGAGTGTTTTTCTGCACAGGGGACAGGACCACTGCACTGTATTAAGGAGAGGATGAACGAGGCTATGTATCGTGACCTCCTTCCCTCAGTCAAAGTATTAAAGATGGGTCGTGGCTGGGTCTTCCAACATGACAATGATCCAAAGCACACAGCCAGGAAAACCAAGGAGTGGCTCCGTAAGAAGCATATGGACTATTTAAAAGCAAAATAACTGGTCTTTAAGGGTCAGAAATCTGGCTGATAAGCAAGTGATCAAATACTTGTTTGACACAGTAATTCACAAATAAATTGTTAAAAAAATCTTCCCCAGAAAAAGAATTTTCCCCAGAAATGCACCTACTGTATGCTGAAAATTGCAGACACCTTCATGATTTCTAAGTTAGAGAACTTGCAAAATCACAGGGTGATTAAATACTTATTGACCCTATTGATAGGCGACAAGTTAAATAAGGAGTCTCCAGTGTCAGTGCGTTGTTGCTAGCATTACATTTAAAATGTGATTAAAAGTCTGGTAAGGGTTTGAATATTTATAGCTAACACATACTGTAAGTGATAAAAGGAACTTGTAACAATGTTAAAAATATCTCTAAATGGTTCAAATGTATGTAATATTTTAACGTGGTAATATGTTGCCATTCCTGGCAA
The DNA here is from genome assembly GCF_024256425.1 of Clarias gariepinus. Taxonomy (NCBI): domain Eukaryota; kingdom Metazoa; phylum Chordata; class Actinopteri; order Siluriformes; family Clariidae; genus Clarias; species Clarias gariepinus. The sequence continues at coordinate 12,126,755 of NC_071122.1, forward strand.
AATGTATACGGTTGTATAGAATAAAATACTTCAGAAAGTACTGTCATTACAAACAATTCAACTTTAGATCAATAGCGTTAATCCAGATTTGCAGTGACCTGTATCATACTGCACTCCATATTGTATTGTATTTCTTTTTTTTATACCTTAAACTGTAAGTCAAAGTAAGCATCTTTTTGTAATACCCACAATATGATTTATTGTAATCAGTCTTGAGCATGAAGATGCCTCCAGGTGTTATAAGATTACAGTGTTATATTTGAAACCCCAATGTAGCATCTAAACCTAATTTACAGAAGCTAAAGGAAGTCAATATGAGTGAGATATTTATAACAAAAGATAAGGAAATAGCAGTGCTGCAATAAAACATAATGTGTAGCTAACATTACAGAGGAAGAGATCTAAGACGAGCAGCACATATAGCTATTATGGTTACACCAAGGCAGCTGTCGGCAATGTGATGTTTCGTGACAAACTGAACCTATTTACTTTGTGACCTTCTATTATTCTATATGTTCCTTCAAAAGCACTCCCTGTACAGAGCAGCCGTGTCAGGTGGTCTTTAACAAATGTTTTGGGAGTTAAGCGTAAAAAAGATTAATTGGGAGGACAGGAAACAGTGGCAGGACATCTCAGGAGAAATGTGTTATGAGATTTGGGCGTGACGGTACATCCACGGTGCAGCTTTCACACCCTTACTTTCATGTTCAGAAAATCCGACAGCTCAGACACAGAGTCAAAAGCAATATTGGATAACAGCGTCTGGTGAATCTTTCTTTCAGAGATGATAAGATAAATGTGAAAATAAAATAAAGCAGGCAAAGGTTCAACAGGATATGATTTATAGATGTAATCTTTGCCAAAACGCTCAACAGTAATGGTCCCTCGGTTGCCCTCAGCAGTCAGATGAAGTGGCAAACATTACATGTCCTTCGGTTGCATACCTCAACCCTATATTATTATTATTATTATTATTAAAGATTTTTGCACACATCAGGTCAACATTTTGTACAATGCTGCAGTAAGTCAACAAACAAAATTGATAGTGATTTATGCAAACCTGAATTAAAGAAGAAAAAAATAAAAATGAAAAAAGCCACTGGCAATACAGAGTATGCTTGGGCATGTGCTTGGTGTGCACCAATGGTCACCCACATCAATTCCTGGACCCAAAGTTTCCCAGCATAACATTGCCCAGTGCATCACCTTCCCATGGATGGCTTGCCTTTTTTGCACAGTACATACTGGTGCCATCCCCAAGTAAGCAAAACCAAGAGAGAACCTCTGGTTCTGAAAATGAAGCCAACATGGAAGTAGCCAACATGGAAGTAACAAAACATATAAAAATGGCCAGCTTTACAACAGCCAGGTACAAAAATTGGTTTTGGTCCCAATAGCCAGATTTTCCATTCAGAACAATGTTACGAGGGTGAAATCTTTAGGTAAGTCATCAGTTAAAATTATCTTAAAACAAACAATTTGCACAATTATGACCATGGCAATTTTGAGTGACAGCTGTATGTAGGCGTCAAAGCACTAGCTGGCTACATCAACAGCTAACTGTAATCGTTGCAGTTTTATTTACCACAAGAAATGTAGGAGATGACACGGGATGATATGTACAGTAGGAAAAAAGTAATGGAGTTTAATCAAATGCATTAGCATATTAATTAATGTTAGTCACCATAACATTTTAACCAAGTTAAAACTTGTGGGTGGTAACTGAGTTAGGCAGCCTCCAAACAACAGCCAGGCTCCGTTCATTCTGCCTGTTTGCCCATTTACAGAAACCAAAGTTTTGGTGGCAACAACTCCGAGCCTAGATGGCGACAAAATGAGTGCCCGTGTTTGAGCTTGAGATAACCTATGAGTAATGCCACAGAGGGTTTATCCAATTCTTTTTATACAATATATAAGCAAAAGACACACGATCATTATATAAAATAAATTTTTATTCATCAGACCATATTCCAGTTCTGATGTTCCCTGTTGAGTCTGGTTCCTCTCAAGGTTTCTTTCTATTGCCATCTCAGGGAGTTTTTCCTTGCCACTGTCGCCGTCACCCTTGGCTTGCTCATCAGAGACATTTCCTTCATCATTCATTCATTTCATTATTATTTAGACACATTTTTCTCACACATACACACTTCCAAATATTTTCTTTTCTTTTCTTTTAATTAAAAAAATTCTTAAATTTTTTGTGAAGCTGCTTTGAGACAATGACCATTGTTAAAAGCGCTATATAAATAAAATTGAATTGAATTGAATGTTCACATGCACTTTATACAGTAGGTACTTTCTTTATTAAATAACATGTCCTTGTGTCTGACAGTTCACTAGTTGTTCTTTATTAAATCACTTTTGGTTGGTACTTACCATTGCATACCAGAAACACACCTCAAGACCTGCCATTGGTGAAGATACTCTAACCCATTTGTCTAGTCATCACAACCTGGGCCTTGTCAAAAATTTCTCAGATCCTCATAACTGCCTAATTTTTCTACTTTAACCAGCAATATTTAAACTGACTGTTCACCTTCCTGCCTAATATATCCCACCTCTTAACACCCCATAACTTATTTCCTCAGATTTTCTCCTCCACATGCCTCTTTGTTAGGGCACTCTCCCATCAAAGCCATAACTACCAAACAAGACCATCTTTTCTGAGCCGACCAGATCTTTTCTGCTGCTTTTCTGCATCCTCTCTGCTGCTGCACACACAATGGCATGACACACTCAGTGGAAACTGTTATTGGCTCCTTCCACTTGCGTGAGCTCACGGGAGCCAAAGTAGTTAGTGTCGCTATGACAGATGTAAGAGAGCGTATGCCAACCCCTTTGCCCCCTTGGGTAAGTGGTTTTAAAAGTACCTTGATTCAACTTTGTTTTTCATGCATGAGATGAATATAGAAAGGCTTACGTCATTAAATTGGGTTGCCAGATTTCAGCTCAGCAAAAGGGAAAAGGGCCATAATATTTACATGGAAAACGAAGTCGACACGGAGCACACACATTCCTCATCTATAGCCGTTATCCGCTCCAAATCTTTGTGATATATCTTACAGTAGCTTTCAGTAACTACTGTAGCTTTCAAAATGTTCACTTGCTGTCTAATACAGTATATGCCACCCCCTTTCAGAGGCCACTATAATAAGGTCTGGTACAGTAAGTGTAGCTTTTGTGACATGGGCCAAATTCTGTTGGCTAGATGACTGGGTCAATGCTACTCAAACAATGGTCAAGGATGGCCTAGGCCCCTTGATGTACATAAGAATTTGCGGAAATAGTTTATGCTGATAGAAAATGATGCTTCTGATAAAAGCAGTCAGACCACACAATGGATCGCAGTTTTGGTGTCAAAAGGGTGGGGACTAGAATAGAATAGATAAGAATGCATTTATAAGAATGCATTTGAAATTTGGATGGCTGTTCTAGCAGACATACGACAAAGCAAGTCGGTGGAGATTTTAAGGGTTCTAAAAAGAAGCCTGGTATTTGCAACCTGTTCCAAAGAACAGCCAATGATTTTGCGCTGTGTAAATTACTCTTTGGAGCTTCTTTTTGTCTTCAGAGCAGCCGGCAGACCACACAGTCACGCAATTCGCCACCATGCCTTTAATAATTGAGCGGTAAAAGGTGGCCAGCAGTTTCCCACTTAAACCGCTCCTTTTAAACAGCCTCGGGTTGGCTGCTGCTAGGCCCTTCCTTGCAGCAGCTGTGGTGCTGGCCGTCCAGGTGAGATTGGCAGAGATGTAAGTCCCTAGGAATTTAAAACAGTGAACTCTTTCCACTTTTTAAGGTATATTGGAAAGTGATCGTCTTTACCCTTGCTGCAGTCTATAATGAGTTCTTTGGTCTTTTTGGTGAAATAATTGCTCTTGTACCACAAGGCAAACCTGAGGACCTTAGCTTTGTAGCCTTCTGCTGATATCAGTTATAGGTGTGGAGTGAGTACAAGAGGGGGCTTAGCACGCAGCCCTGTGGGGATCCAGTGCTGAGAGTGGAGAAGTGGGGGTCAAGACTGATGAATTGGGCCCTGTTAGTCAGAAAGTCCCTTATCCAGCAACAAATGTGGGCGGAGAGGCAGAGGTCCAGCAGTTTTCTGATTAGTATGTCTGGGATGATGGGGCTAAACTGTAATCAATGATGTGCATTCTCACACAGCTCCCGCTGTGTTCCAGGTGGTTCAAGGCTGTGTGGAGAGCAATGGCAATATTAAACAGGTGGTCTTAAGCACGGTATATAATCCATGGAACACTGCAGAGTACACCCCAGATGGTGTGCCAACTTATCACAGGGCACATATATACCCACATCATACAGTATGGGCAATTTGGAAATGCCTTTATGTCTTTGAACTGTGGAAGGAAGACAGCATGGGGAGAATGAGAAAACATCACACGTGCAAAGGTACATTGAGAAAGGATTTGAACCCCAATCATGAAGGTGTTGGGCAACAGTGCTGACCAGTACACCACCATGCCTCAACAATAGAATTCTATGAAAGCTAAGTGAACATGACTCAAACTCATCCAGGAGTATTACCAATCCAAAAATCTTTATACTCTGTTTAGAGAGAAATCAATATGCCAGCATCAGTGGCTTACGATTGATGGTACTGTAGATATACTTCACCAAAATAAGCATACTGTCTTTAAATAAGTAATGATGGCAAGAGGTACTTCACATGAATAAAAAGAAAGCTTTAACACAATCCAGGTTCTCTATGTTGCACTCGCACATAGTCTTGTCAGAATCAAGGTGTTAGATACTTCATAATACGGGCATTACTGTGTGATCATTTTCTGTCTTTCTTGTTTTGAAACACCTGGATTTTCAGAGAGCTGTATTGGTATGCAGAAAGGGTTTTTTGTAAGGCAGCAATATTGTAGCAGGTGCTGAGTAGGTCTGTTGGGACATATCCAAGAATCACTGTCAGTACAGTCAAGAGGGATAAAAACACAAGCTGACAAGTTTATTACATCGAATCTGTAATCACGGAATCAAAAGACAGGCAAAGGAAACAGCCAGAACCCAGCAGAGCAAAGTAATATAGAGGTGAGAAGTTGTTGTTTGCAAAAAGAAATAGAAACACAATGCAGTCAATGCAGACTTTATAGGCAAATATAGTAAATGTAAATGTACAATGAGAAGTTTTTTTACTAAAAGAAGGTATCCTGTTTTTGCACAGTATTACACCTGTACCAACTCTCTCTCTTACAAAACCCACTCGCAATAGGTCTGACATAAATTTTCTACGGCCACAACATTCCATTTACCACGGCTGTAGCTCATCACACACACATCACCCCTGTGATGTACTGCAATAAGTGCGAAAGCTTAAATTTGCAGGTTTAACACCGCTACTCCGTTCTTGTATAACGTTTGTAATTAAACTGTATTCAGTTTTTTCTTGGACCTGACAGTTGCTTCTGTGGCATGTATGAAATTGTCACTGTCACAAAACCTTTTATCATAGAGGTAAGAAACAATGGGTTGTCAGATCTGCATGACAGGTGAAGCACGACAGGCAGTATTTAAACATGTAAAGTAAGTCCCTGACTTTTGAGTTAAGAATTTCTGCAGATATAAAAGGACAGCAGATTAACAAACATTCATAGATGTAAACTAATTGCAGAAGTAGCTCACGTGTATTGTACTAAAATAGACACTGTATTGCACCAGATTCCAATATTTACAATTACATACAATATTTTCAGTGTGAAAAAAGTGAATGTATATAATGTCCAAAGTTTAATAAATTGTATGTGTTTGCATGTGGTGGTGCAGAAGAAATGAGCCGGCCTTGGTTTTAATGAATCAGTCCGGGAGCACAATGTTAGAAAATACAGTAGCTGTCCTGTAAGGCTGTCCTGATGATGAATAAACCAAAATAGGTCTAAGACAAAAAGTCATCCGTTCGGTCAACGTCTTCCCAGGACTGCTTTTAAACGAGGTCAGCTGGCCCCGCTGCGTCACCAGGATTCCCATCGCGATTTGGAGACGCAGACTTGCAAAAGTATAATGTGGAACCAAAACATCAAACCTGTGTGTTTGGTTTGTTCATGCTTTACATTGTATATTTGTGTCAAAGGTGTACAATACTTTTTTTATCCCGATTAAAAAAAACCTTCAACAATGATATATAAATTTTAAAAAATGGTTTTGGATTTTAGTAGGATAATCAAGCACCTGCTTGGGAGGGAGGGACCCTCAAAAGAAAATATGCCACACAATCGAACAAGGTAGTTATGAGAGCTGGGTCTGCGAATGGCTTTAAGCTCGGTACAATGGAGCAGGTACTGCTAACGAGGACTTTAAACAAGCAGAAGAGCATATGCAGTGACAGACTTCTATCACAGAGCTTCTCTACTGACAGACTCCCAGAGACTTACACATCTGGGGACATGATTGGGATTTTTGGTCGTGATGGTCCCTCACCCACTGCTCATCCTTGATTATGCATTTAGCTCTCTTTCGTAAGAGACTCATCGTTCACTGTCAAATTTATCTACTTATCATGTACGCTATTCTGCATTGACTCGCATTACCTTAGTCTTGTACCACTCACTTTTTGCACTGTTGTCACTTTTACAGTAACTGCTGTTACTGAGATGTACAACTCAATTTGCGCTATTTTGTCCACTAAATATTCATCCTCATTTCCTATATTTGCACATATTCATCTTACATTTTACATCTTTATTGTATACATTATATTCTGTTTTTCTCTTAGTCATTTTTGTTGAAGCACGGGTCATCTACCACATGATGGGGGAAAAAAAAACTTTTTTTTAGTAGCAGACAAAATCATGTGCATATAAAAATTACCACAAACACCTTGATACCTCAGGCCAGATTGTATATGTCTAGTATTCACTAAACACACATGTTCAGCTAAACATGCTATATATTTAATAGTAAAATTTTATTTTATTATTTTACAGAATTGTGCTCTGCAGCACGGTGTTGTTTTGGTCAGTGGTTTGCACCTCCCGGGTCAAAGTCTCCTGGTACAATCTCCAGGCCGTCTGTGACACTGAACAGGACAAGTGGTCTAGAAGATGAATACGTAAGTGAGGATTGTATTGCAATAAGAGCAATTCAAAATGTGATTGAGCAAGTAGACAGGGAAGGAGCCCGATGATGTTGGAAAACATTTTTCCGTGCTCCGAGCACTACAGTACAGTAATGTAATACAGACCACAAGCTAACAGAATAGATGTTGACCGATCGAATTGTGATCTAAGGAATTTGGACCCAAATCACCAATCTTGCCTCTTTGCCTGCTCAGCTCCATACGCAGCAGGCTGTAACACACTGGGTGTTCTGATCCCTTTCTATCATAGCCAGGATTGTTTTTTCCATTGTTTTTTTTTTTCTGTGGTCCCGCTGATCCTGTCACCAGTTTACTGGTATATAATTAAGCAATATCACACAAAATCATCAGTTCAAGCAGTTCAATAAACACATTTATTATGAACAAATACTCACATTAAGGGTTGCAGAGACCCGGAGCCTATCCCAGGAGGCATAGGACACGAGGCAGGGTACACCCTGGACAGGGTGCCAATCCATCACTACGGGCAATTTGGGAACGCCTAACCTGCATATCTTTGGACTGTGGGAGGAAACCGGAGTACCTGGAGGAAACTCACCGAGGACGGGGAGAACATGCAAACTCCATGCACACAGAGACGAGAATCGAGCCTGGCCAGGAATCGAACCTGGACCCTGGAGGTGCAAGGCGACAGTGCTAACCACCGTGCTGCCTTATGAACAAATAATGATTTCTTTATTTAAACAGTTATTTTGCTCTGCCGACACATATCCTTCCGCAACTGGCAGAACCAACTAACTGCCACTAACAGTTAAAGTAAAAAAGTTTTAGATTCTTATAGGTACTATTTATCCAAAATGTAAAAGGAATGAATCAAATTTTTAATGCATGCTTTTTATAATAACATATACAGTGGGGCAAAAAAGTATTTAGTAGTACTGCTCTAGATCTGCATGGAGGAATGGGCCAAAATACCAGCAACAGTGTGTGAAAACCTTGGACCTCTGTCATTGTCAACAAAGAGTATATAAGTATTGAGATGAAATTTTGTTATTTACCAAATACTTTTTTTTTTTACCATAATTTGCAAATAAATTCTTTAAAAATCCCACAATGTGATTATTTGGATTTTTTTTCTTATTTTATCTCTCATAGTTGAGGTATACATATAATGAAAATGACAGGTCTCTCTCATCTTTTTTGCCTTACTGTATTTACTGTTGCAGACATTCTGTAGTGAATGTAAGCAAACAGCAGTAAATTTACATGTTAAATGAATGATTTGCAAAATTTCCATTCTCCAAAAGCCAAAAATAATGAATTATGATAACGTCTCTGGTCTTTAGCAAATATGCACACTGCACCATTGGCGAGTTAAAAGTGAGACAGAGAGTGCAACTATGAATCACTTACTCACATATTAGCTTAATTCATCAAGTCAATGTGCAGCAATGTATTAATCATTCTGTACATATTATGGCAATTCTGTTAAGCCAGACTGAGCAAATTCCATTTTCCAAATTCTCAAAGTGGCTGTTTGGTTTGTTTCAAGTTTTTAAAAAGCTTTCTAATATTTAATTTGCAATTTTGTTCTGTGGTTCCTTCTCTTGAGGATACGTACCATCTCTATATTCAGTGGTCACAGCAAATAAGGCTGGAATAGTGGTGCTGCTTTTCATGGTGCTGTAAAATCAAGAAGTGACTTGCTAAATCTGGTTCCCTTTCAAAAGCTACACTCAATGCTGCGCGACAGCGCTATGGGAAACGATTCCTCGTGACCGGTTGTGAAGCATGTGTGTGTCAAACACGCCAAATATTTTGGCATGTATAACCCCAGGCAGGTGACGTCAACCGATGAGGTGCACCTGGAGGTTATTAATAAGCATGAACCGGAAACACCCTCAAATTATTTTCTTTTCAGGATCCATGTTGTGTGTGCAAGCATTTTTTAACAGAAAGCGAAAATAGAAAGTGTCCTACTACTCACCAGAAAGATGGCAGAGTTAGACACGAGTCCGTCCCTCCGTGTAGAAGAATATCTCGCTGAGGGCGATCTCCACATTTTCTGTTTAAGTGTTTGGGGGAAGAGCACGCTATCCTTGGGCTTCAGGGAGCAGGTAAGTATTGCGATTTTCTCCCTATTAAATTCCCGAGCGCTCGTGTTCGCCGTCTTAAAGCGAAACCGCAACCCGCAGCGCATTTCTTGCGTGCAAATCTAGTGGAGGCGCACGAGACAGGATTTTCCTTTTCTCTCGCCGGATCCTGAGTCTTTTACCTTCTACTTCTCCAACGCGCTTCGGCGCTTCTTGTGAAGGGGGGAAGAACTTTCTCTCGAGAGCGCTCCTCTAGTGATGAGCCAGTGTGTTAGTTGGTGTTAGAGGTGATAACGCGCGGTCTAATGTGTACACCTCGATTCGCCGTAAAAATAAATAAATTAAATAAATCCCGCAAACGTGCAAGGTCAGCTGACAGGTGCCTGTCGGGTGGCCGGAGGAGGGGCCTCAATGATGGCCCCTCCCCCTCCTGGCGACCTCCATGAGTTAACTCTTTTATGGAATAAGCCGTATTTATCCTGTGTTTTTGAGCTATTGACATTTGATTTGTTCCAATGTCATGGATGAAAGCGCGGTCCTTTATGATGATCTCCCAGATCAGAGAGACGCTCACGAGCTATCTCTCTCCTGGGAGCTCATCCTCTTGGGAAAAATCCACACTCCCCACCAAGCGTGTAGACTAACATCTTCGTTGGTGGGAGAAGATTTTAGAGAGGCCGGCAGCGGGGAACCTACTGCAAGCTATGTCTCTTTAGGTACGAAGCAATGAAGAGGACCAGCATTTTTAGGAGTGGTTCAATCTCCGCCACCACTGGTGTTTCGGAGAGCAGCGGTCTTCAGTGAATCGTTAGGTGTTTGGTCCCTTCCTTCTATGTTCAGGATACCGAACACCTAACACACCCATTTAACCGAGGTGTTAAAGTTCGTGCACCTTAAGAGAGGCTGGCAGCGGGGAACCTACTGCCAGCTATGTCTCCTTAAGCACGAAGCACTGTGGAAAACCAGTATCCTCAGGACGAAGTGTTAGGTGCTCGGGTTTCTCCTGCCGTGTTTCAGGACACCGAACACCTAACAGCCACCACCATCATAACCCCTCCGTCTGCGTCAACATGTCGCCCTAGCTCACCTCACTTCTAAGGGTGAAGCCCTAACGCCACAAAGCATTCTCCTTCCTACACGAGGTATGAAGTTGAGTGTCATGCGGAATCCGAGCGCAATGCGGGCACAGCTGTCTCCTGCGCGCGCCGAATTCATTATAGCATACTCTTAAGGAGTATAAGCTAGGAGAGGTGGTAACATCACCGCTCACAGAGTGGTTTCAGTGGTGGCTTAGTGCCGGGGGATTTCACCCAAGGGCCAATCCCCAGAGGCAACAAGGGTTAAGCGCCGGGAGCTTCATACCCTTTCTATGTGGTTCAGACCCTCGTCCTTGACCCTGGGTCCCACTCTAGGTCTGTCCTGTCGTCGCAAGTTGCTAACGGCAGACGTTTTGCCTTGGGGCCGGAGTGCGGCCTTAGATGGCCGCCCAGCCCAAGGGATCTGGAGAGGTCACCTTTTCGTGTGGCACATCAATTGCCCCAAAACGATGACTCTATTTCTGGCCCTGAAATACTCCCTGCAGCAGTCAAGAGGTTATCATGTCCTAGCGCGGACACTACAGCAGTCTTGTAAATATTGCCTGGGCAGACTAAGCTCGCGCCTCTGCATTAAGCCAGGGCCGTAAATTAAAGCAGGGTTTCATATGTCGTGTCTTGTATGTTTCAAGGGCGGCCGCCATTATTGCTCCGGCAAGAGGGGCTTCCAAGCATGGCATGCGGCAGGCTGCCTTTTCGCAAGACATCGGTCAGGCTTCATAGGGGGATGCCAGGCTCGCGGGTCCTCGAGTCAGAATCCCAGAATTATGTCTAGGACTCCTTGGGGGTACTGTGCGCACACTACACAACTCTGGGGGTCCAGACACTTGCAGTGCGGCGGAGTGAGTATTTTCGTTCCCATAGCGCTGTTGCGCAGCATTGAGTGTAGCTTTTGATAGGGAACGTCTCGGGTTACTTTGCTGTAACCCTGTTTCCTGAAAAAGCGGGAACGAGATGCTGTGCTCCAATTCCGCACTGCATGCGTGACTGGACATCCTTCAGACAAAATTGACCTAAGGGTGTTTCCGGTTCATGCCTATTTATAACCTCCAGGTGCACCTCATCGGTTGACGCGACCTGCCTGAGGTTATACATGCCAAAATATTTTGACACACACGTGCTTCACAATCGGTCACAAGGAATCGTTTTCCATAGCGCTGTCGCGCAGCATCTCGCTTTTCAACGCTTTTTCAGGGAACAGCCTTACAGCAAAGTAACCCGACACTTTACTTTTAAGGTTTCTTCCTATTGTCATCTCAGAGAGTTTTTCCTTGCCACTGTCACCCCCAGCTTGTTCATCAGGAACAAACTGATAGTTATGGTCTATATTTTTCTCCGTACATGTTCTTATTTATTACCATAAACGTTTAAGCTTTAACGTTAAAGCTGCTTTAAAAAAATTACCATTGTTAATACAAATACCATGGAATTGAATTTAATTGAGAAATATTTTTATTTGCATCTTTTCATGAGGCCTGGAAAAAAAAGAAAGGTTTTCTTCTTTAATGCCTATTGAGCCCAGATTTCTGTAATAGCTAGAGAAAAAAAAAGAAAAAAAGAAAATGCAGTGGGATATTTTGGACAGTGCGGTGATTTTCAACGCCACACCTGTCCGATCTGTCGGTTTGTCAAGTTTCTGCTCGGCTTGTCAAATCACATCCACCTCGGTCAACTGAAAGTGATGTTATTATGAAGTGGAAACATCCCACCTTGGCTGAAACGAGCACTACTGCCTGTCAGAGATCAAAAAGCAAGGGCTGCCATGGCAGAATAGTGATACACAACCCAATGATCACCAAAAGCAACATTGCTTTTAACTTAAAGTTTTCTCTGTTATCAACTTGGCAAGAAATCTTTGAATCTTTTTGTTAGCATGTCATTTAAAACTGCCGCTTAATCAAGGGGTACGTGTTAATGATGTGTGCGAAGTCCAGCCCGAAAAAATAAACCCTTCCTCTTCTTGGTGCAGTCGTGTAGTGCGATTACCGTATACACTTCTACAAAAGTAAAGGCAAACTGATGCCAAATCGAACCAATGTGGTCAATCTAAAGGCCTCTTAAAATGAAACCTTTTCTGTAGGGAACATCATTCATTTCAGCTGATGTATTGCTCTAATAAGCAGTTCCACCACAAAGCCCAAAACCCATTTTTTTTAAGTACTTTTGGGATTAATTGAATTGAAAGACCTAGCCTTTTAACGGCAATGCCTGACCTTACAACTGTCCTTGCTTTCGAATGAAATCCACAAAGGTTTGGCGGTGGCGTCACGGCATGTACTGTAAGTAAACGTGATCCAGAACCACACACTTACTTTTTTACAAACACCATTTATTTTTATCTTTGTTTCATTTTACATAGCTACAGTCAAAAGAACATACACACACACACACCTGCAGATTAAGTTAACCCCATCATGTGACAGAAGCACAGTGTAAAAAATTATATGAATACAGTTCAAGAGCTTTAGGTACCGTTCGGTAACACACCAGAATGGAGAAGAATCTGTATGACTCTGATTTTGGCATTGCTGTTGGTGCCGGAGGGGTTAGTCTGAGTATTTCAAAAAAATGGCTGACAGTCCTGTTTTTTTGTTGTGATCCTGTTTTTCTGAACATGTCCTAATGACCAGAGAGCTCAGCAGAAACTCTGCCTGCCTCCTGGGTCTTTCTCACACTCAGACTTTTACATTCTTCAAAAAATGTGAAGAAAATGGACTGGTTTGAGCTAAAAGAATGGCTATGTAGATAAATAACCACTTTTTATAATCATGGGTAGCAGAAAAAACGTAGATGCACAGCATAAGTTAAAGGTGCTGTAACTGTTCAAGTCGAACTGAGACTTGTGATGCAATTTCTCGTGAATGAAGTTGTGAAACCGATTGATATTTACTTGTGACTGCAAGCACAGTATGGTGATGAGACAGCAGTAAAACTTTTGAATGGTACAAATGTTTTAAAGAAAGCTGTGAATGATGATCCCGGCTGAGGTGGCTCGGAGCCCACTGCTATGAAGATTCTTTAAGTGGAACGCCTGCTCTTTGAACATGTGTTGCCAACTTGTGGAAGTGACAAATCTGTCCGTGGGAAGATACACACAATCATTCACGAACACAACTTGCACATTAGCCATCCAGCTCCAAGCCATCTCCACATGTTGGGGCATTTAAAGAAGTTCCTGGGGGCCCCGAATTTCAGATGTGAAGAAGGCAGCCTGATCATGGCTCCAGCGTTCTTCCTTGATGGTATCCAAGCGCAAGTGAAACACTGGGACAAGTGCATTAGTGTAGCCAGGGATTATATACTACAACTGTGTTTTGAACAAACCAAGGTCCCATTTCGACTTGAATGCCTTTGATATTTAAAACAAAGCAAATTGAAAAATTTTATTTTTTAAAAACCTTATCTATAAGTTGAATGATCTGCATAGACATTTATATAACAACTATAATTACACTGTTATTTATCACGCATATTTCTGAACCACATCTCAACAAAACAACCATCCCTGGAAGCATCCAGCTGTTTCAAGTCCCAACCCCCGAGTCAGCTCTGCAGAATGAGCCCCAGACAGGCTCAGACTTGAGCCTACACACCTGATATAAATAAGGATTAGATGGGAAGTAATCGGAAGGAGACGTAGGCGATAATAATTCTGCAAGTGCCTATTTCTGCCCTTACTGCGAGAAAGGTCTTTAAGCCTTTGGGAAAAGAAACGTATCTACATTCAAAGCCCAGGGGAGCGCAAAAATAGAGAGTGGGGGAAAAAGACAGATAAATAACTTTTTGGTTTAATACTATAACAACAAGTAGAGCCATCAGAGACAGAGGCAGGCTTTTTCGGAGACTATGTAAAAAACATTAAAGCTTCGAAACTTTAAAGGAAACCTCCATCTGCATATGTTTCAGCAACTCTAACATAACCTTCTCCTTAGCTGGAGGCAGAAGTCTTGTTTTCAAGTTGGAGCGAGCAAGGGAGAGAGAGAGAGCTTTTCTAAAGCTTCGAGCTTGCTGAAATTAGCTGATTCAAAAATGGCTCTAAGCTAATCAGCGGTGAATTGTCACAAACACATTAACGTAATGAAGTGAACAACTTGCCAACCATAGGAAGAAAACAGACAATAGATTTCCATCTTGTTTGTGGATTTTTTTTTTTTATATCAGCCACCAAGGTCTACTAACCTGTGGAGCCCCTAAACAACATCCTTATTTCTATTTCTAGCAATCTGTTCATTTGCAAAGAATATTGAATATTATCATACTTTTAATGATTGAAATACAGTCCTGTTTTCAATCCCTATTCGTTTGAAAAAAAAAAAATAAGGATATATCTACAAATTTACAGCATGCCTTTTTCTGTTATATACTACATGCCCCATTATGAAATAAACTCCTTGTGACCGGAAAATTATTACTAGGATTTCTCACTAATGGGTGCAATTATTATGTCACTATTATATCATTATAGAAAATGGAGGATTCTTGACGCTTAGTGTTTGCAGCACTCTTAAGTGGTTACATCATTTTTCCACAGAATGGAGAACAAACCTGAGCTGCTATTCAATATTATTTCATAATATTTGCAATATGTTTTTATAATGGCTTCTTGATCTTGCTTTTTAAACATCTGACATGACTACCCTTAACTGTTACTGTATAATTAGACAGAGTTCTACCAGACACTAAACTAGCAAACTCTCTGGTTCTCCACAAATCATTCATTCACATCATAGCTTTAATAAACACATAGCAGTTTTTCAAATAAAGTTTTTATAGCAAACGCCAACACTACATACTGAGTTGTGCAAAAATAGTAACATCACCCTCACCAGCAGCAAATAGTGCAAATACATTACCAGTCAAAAATTTGGACACAGCTTCTAATTGCATTGTCTTTCCAGATTTTTTATATTTTTTCCTTTTACATTGTAAAACAATGGTAAAGGCATCTTAAATATGCAATAATCTCCTCTGAACTGTTGATATTGAGATGTGTCTGTTACTTATGCTCTGTAAAGCCTTACAACGACTCTAATCTATGATCCTGTTAATTGGTGATATCTGAGGCTGGTAACTCTAAATGAACTTTGTGATATTTATGAGAGCCAGTTTCATCATGGCGCTTGATAGGTTTTGCAAATACACTTGACAAGAACTGTTTATTAATTAGACAATGTGTACCAACTTTTGACTGGTACTGTTACATTTAAAAATATCCTATAAATGTCTCTTATTTATAAGAAACTGTGTCTGCACTGTTTGCTTTTGATAATGCTATAATCATATTTTACATGTCACTGTTATTTGAACTATATCTGGATGTAGGTATGATTTTGGCTAATTATTTGTACGAGTTTATATGTTTGCAAGTTAAATTCATAATAAATTAAATTTCATGTTTGTTTTTTTCTTCACTTTATTGTACAGACAGCCTTTCAAAGTGTGACTGTAAAACTATAGTATGTACGGAATCGTGATTTGACTGTTAGAAATGTGTTTTTTTTTAATAGATTTTAAATTTCAATGTGCTTCCATTCAAGCTATATGAATTATGTATGTATTCGAACCAAATTTTAAACCAAACCAAATACTGCTGCTGGTTTAATTCTAGCTATACTAGTGTAATATTCTGATAAATTTGCAGGAACTGCATCAGTATTTTAATGTGTTTGATGTTATTGCCTATTGTCTAGTCTATAAACCGTTTTTAAAGCCGATGTCATCGAAAAGATGTACATGCATTTTGGAAACGGAAGTAATGGACCATCGCAGTCATTAAGTAATAGTAAAGAAATTGTAAATTAACTAAGTTGCCACCAATAATACTCTGCGGCAACAGAATAATTGTGCAAGCTTTACAAACATAGGAAAGCTTTACTTAATCCTTGACCCCACCTTCCTTCCATTTCCATCTATGCTAAATCCTACCTCCAGAATATTGAAAGAATTACATTCTACTAGCCCAGTATTGCCGAAGTTGTCCCACAAAATGCTTCCATGCCAAATGATATTAGCTGCTGATTTGATGATGATGATGATGATGCAAGAATGGTTTTAAAGAGAGCACCCAATAAAGCAAAAGAAAAAAGCTTGCAGTTTAAGATATTGCAAAGCTGAACCAAGGGGTAGTGTTGGTTTAGGTGGTTGAGGCGGATCTTGGGTTCGAACCCCTAACACAGCCATGTTGCCACTGTGTAGACCCTAAATTCCATGCAACCCAGACGCAGCGCTCAATGCTGATTTCAAGCCGAAGAGGAAATGGATGTTTTGTGACAGGAAGGGCATCTGGCATTGAGCTTGTTCCAGACCTTATGGATCAAATGATCAAATGTGGCAGCTCCAGGAAAAGAAAAAAAAGGCAAATCTGAATCTGGATTCAAACAATAATCTATGATTTTGGGTTCCACTGAGTGAGTGGTAGGAATGGTATTACACTTTACTGTTTTTCAAAGCAACACTTGTCAAATGTGATGTCTGTGTACTAATAAATGTGGAAGATGCCATATACTGTAGCACTTCCCTTCCAATGTGTTTAGCTATGCAGTTCAAAAAGATGCAGTGGCTGGCTTCACATGTCTCAGAGGACATATGTGCATGTTTGCACCCCTTCTTGGCTGGAACAGAAGCTGGTATGTGGACAGTGGAGAGCAGACCAGTAGGTTGTAATTGGCAACCAAATGGAAGAAAATGGGAAAAAGAACAGCTTGGAACAACTAGGTGAGAAATAAACATCGTCTATTGGGGGGAAATTTAACACTATTTGTTCATCTTACTATTTCTAAACACTTTTGAATGATTTTGACTGTCATATAGATATACATACATATAGATAGATAAAAAAAATCATATATATATATATATATATATATTTGACCCAATTAAGCCACCCGTTATTGCACAAAGCTTACAGCTTTTTTCCCAGGACCAATAAGCTATAAACGTCCAATGCTCAGGCCTAACAACAGCCTATGTGTTTTATTTCATCTTATTTCTGGTGTTATTATGTTTTTTGTTGTTTTTTTTTTTTTGCTGCAAATTGTTTTTCCCCTTACATAAATTGTGTTGGCAACACTACCAATTTTACACGGAATTGCATCTTGGTTGCATTTCTTTGCAGTACAGATGCTTTGATCAGACCATTTCACAATTATCGTTCATTATGTTCCATGTTCCTTATAATAATAAAAGCAAAAACAGTATCGACCGGTCCACCATTAAAGCCCTTTTAGATTTTTTTTTGATTTAGTTTTCTCACTACCAGGTAGCGAATGATCTTTTTGTATACAGTATGTCAGCTCCCATTTTACTCCAACCACAAAACCTAAAGCGACTAAAGCCTCAGTATGAGGAAAACTAAAACTAGTTCGAGTCGTCTTTAACAGTTTACAGACATTCATTTAAAGCAGTGAAAGGAATGAGAATTGTATGAATGGAGCACAGTATGGACTTAATCAACATACCTTACACTTCATCACTGTAAAAAGGTAGGGAAGTTATATTTTGTTTAGTAGAGCAAAGTTAAAGTGATTTATTTGGAAATCAAATGCAAGCTTAATTTACCAGCACTATGATCATCGTGTTAGAGGAGCTTTATAAACTCGCTAGAAGAAGGTACTGAGTTGTACTGCAGTGAAGTGCCTGAAAAATAATCCTTTTTTCACCCATTTTTATGAGTGCAATGCTGCTAGAACCATGTAAAAAAATACACCAACACAGCACACATCATTCATAACCCACATGTACAACTAAGGGTAGCTGCCAATGAACAGAAAGAGAAAAAGAGTACAAGGGAGTCAGCTTTTATGCCATGCCTAATATTATTGACATTTTGTGGGGGGAAAAAACATCAAGAGCAATCCTCTTGCATTCCGTACTTCTTTATCAGCTATGGTTGTGTAGTTTAAGAGATGAGATTGGGACGTACTGTACTGTGCGCATACAGAGATAGAAGGGACAGACGGCAATGATCAGGCACATGGATAGGTTAAGTTTTTTATTTGTGTTATGCTAGTGTACGCTGTGCCATGCTAGAGTCTTCCATTGTGATACTCTGTAATCCAGGGCACAATCCAAAGTGTTCACATTACACAGCTGCACCGGACTTTGGGGTCAAGGGTACTGGGATCAATGCCTGAGACTGTAGCGTGAAAGCACCCTTTAAAAAAAAAGTGGACTTGAGCACAGTATGGTATACTCAGGCACGGACTTAGCCGTAGCTGATCATGTAGGAAGGCTAGTGAGGTACTCTTCTTCTCTTTGTGTTGCAAATTAACTACATGTATACTGCCACCTGCTGTATTGAAAAGTCCAAATATGAAAGTGTACTTAAGTGTACAGAACAATATTAATAACGTGGAAGCTGGCCAGCAGGGAGGAGGAATAGTATGGTACTAGAAAGTAGTGCCTAGCGTGAAATCAGCCCAAAATCACAGTGGAAGATGCACTCTGTAATCACATGCACACTTTTCAGTTTGTTTGAATTGCTGAGGAGTTGCTACTGTAAATAATTAGGTGATCTGACAGACTCGCACAGCCCTTTTTTTTTTTTTTACATTTAAACCCATGTTGCCAGGGGACTTTTAAGTTCAAAAAATGTTATGCTAAATGGGCTTCTTGCTTATTCCTTAGGGAACATGTAGCTCAAACCAGACACAAACATTACCAAGTGAGAAAAAGAAGCTCTAGGCTACTGTACTCATGCCACATCAGCTGTTCCACAAAATCACTGCACCTCGCCTTGATTAAGCAAAGTGAGTTAATTAAATTGGACCCGTGGCTTGCTGATGTCTTAAGGGGCTAGAGCTGCCAGGAGAGCACTTAAGATGCCACGCTCCATCTTTTTACACGATTCTAGGTCTAAGGGGTTTAGTGCGAGCGGATGCCACCGCTAACAGTGTGTGGTTATGTGTGTCTACAGTATGTGTGTGTTTGTGTGTGTGCATGTGTGCATGCGTGCTGAGTTTTAATATTGGCCCACCACAGCTCCCTAAAGTAATCAGTGTGGGCTGCGGCAGGAGGGGATGGAGAGACACAATTGGATTATGGGCCATGAGCACTTTAATTTCCAGATGATGGTGTAACGAATGGCGGAGCATCTGCATCATCTCTCCGAGTTCTGCACCTCGGCAACATGGCCGCCGTAAATAAGGCGAATTTCAAACAGCGTTTCCGGATTACAGAAAACTTCACGCGGGCTTCATTATATCTCAATCCCCAATAGATGCCGTGTTATTAAATCTTTTCACATGCACATGGTATAAAAATTGAGTTCACTTAGAAATGGTAAAGAAACTCATTGGGAAAGTTTTTTAAGCTGTTTGTAATGAAAGTAGCAGACCTACTTCCTAGGCAATGGTGTCTCCTCATTGAGCGCTACAATACACACATGTGGATGCCTTACATTTGTTTCTTAAATCCTCTTACTATAAGTCTAACAGACTAGTTAGAAGAAACTTTCCACATTAATATTTGCCTAAAATATACATGGAAATGGCGGTGATGATGAAAGTCATCATTGAAGTATTATGTCTTGTTGCTCTGGGCAACTGGACCCTAGACTTTCACACAAACAGACCACAGTCTGTCTTATTTTCCTTTCTCTCTCTCATACTCCCTCTTCACCCAAAACCTGCACGATGACACCACAGTCAGTCGTAACGATGAAACACCTTACAAGGAGAAGATCCACATGTAGGACAATAACCTGGAACTCAACACCAGGAGAACGAAGGAGGTCATTCTGGACTTCATACAGTATGTGCTGGGACTCACATTTATGCACCCATTCACACTGATGGAGCTGCTGTCGAGCATCTACTGAGCTTTAAGTTCCTTGGAAAAGGAGCATCTAATCTGGTCGCTATTTTCGGAGGAGACTTCAAGATTTTTGTGAAGGTTTACCACTGTACCACTGAGAGCATCATCACCGACTGCATTTCAGTGTGGTAAATAAAGTGCCCTGCAACAGACCATAAATGCTTCAGAGGCTGGTGAAAAACCACCCAAAGAATCATTTGCACTCAGTTACCCACCATTACGAACATTTACAAGAAACCCTGAAATTCATTATCGAAGACAC
Organism: Clarias gariepinus; assembly: GCF_024256425.1. Taxonomy (NCBI): domain Eukaryota; kingdom Metazoa; phylum Chordata; class Actinopteri; order Siluriformes; family Clariidae; genus Clarias; species Clarias gariepinus. Next base: position 12,147,077 of record NC_071122.1, read on the forward strand.
CTCTCACCCTAATCATGGACTATTTATACTCATCCTATTTATACCTGCCTTAGCGCCCACACAAAGAGACATACCACCTTTATTTCATAGAGAAATCGCTTCTTCCCTGTGGCGGTTTCCATACCGAACAGCTGATCACACTGTAATACCTGTTACATTACCTTTTAATTATACTGCACAGCCTATACACTATGCATCATTTGTAGTGCACATAACCTAAAAGCTGTCCTTTGACGACTTATGCCAATCAGCGATAACATTATGACCCACCTAATATAGAATTGGTCCTCCCTTTTGCATAAACCTTTCCATCAATTTCAGCTACAGTAGCTCTTTTATTGGATCGGACTACACGGGCCAGCCTTCGATCCACTATCTGCAGCAATGAACCTTGGCTGGGTGGGACAATAATAAAGTTGGCAGTAAGCATAAACAGTGTTTAACCACCGCAAAAGCACTGTAGGTCTTACACAGACAATTCATCACCTTAACCCTTAAAACTCAAAAACCTGCTCATACCCTTCCTCAAATTTATTACGAGAGGCCAAGCTAATAGGGCTAGAAAATATTTTCTTTATATTTCCTCATGATTTGGGCTTTAATTAGATCAAATAGATTTGCCAGAGAAAGAACATAAACAGAGAAAGAACTTATTTCTTGTCACTATTTTAAAGGTTTGGAGTTTGATATGTGTTTTTACTTGACTTATCAAGCTGAATTTAAAAGGAATAAATCAAAAATGACTCCTACTAGTGTTTGCACATGAACTGTACCTGTACATTTGAAAATAAATAGATAATTAAATGGGTTGACAGTGTTAACAGGATATGTCAGGTCCAACGAAAGTTATTAATACTTTAATAATGTGTAAACTTTACCACTACCAGAATATGGGAATAACGTCGCAAAAATGTAGAATTCTCAAAATGAGCACATTATTATTTTTTGCTCATAGAAACTGCCGGAAAAAAAAGCATGTGATCATGTATATCTGCATTATTATATATTTTTTTTTACCTATGTGACCTATTTTTTTTCTTTTTGTGCTCAGTATTGCCTAGGTGAGGGGTCGACAACCTTAAACACAAAGAGTCATTTGAAACCATTACCCACAGAAAAGAAAACACTAGGAGCCTTAAAACCTTTTTTGTGATCTAAAATGAAGATAACACCTTTATGCTATGTATAAAAAATTGTAAAAAAAGAAGAAAAAAAAAAAAATATATATATATATATATATATATATATATAGTTTTTGCATTTATAAAATCAATGAAATTCTCTGCTACAGAGAAAACAAAATTGTATTTCTGCGTGCAACAAACACTGGATTGAGGGTTACTTTCAAATAAAATCCTCAATGTCTATTAGAGTCCTCCTCGTACTTATGAAATAAAAAGCCGAACATAAATTATCCCCCTGCGGCAAACCAATAATGGCGCCTGCTTCTGTGTGCCGTCATCCTTTTATCGCAGGTACTGGAGCGTACGGTCATCTGTCAACGTGCCGGCGGGTGTCGCACATCGGCGGTTGTGACGCATACTTTAATGTTACAAGGACACCATAATCTTTAAATTTAGAATTATATTTAAAAAACGAACAAACTAAAATAAAATACATATTAATTAAATACTGATTATTTATTATTTATAAAGGGAATAAAGAGCCACATGTGGCTCCGGAGCCACGGGTTGCAGACTCCTGATGCTAATGAAAGGACATGTCACTTTATATTCCACAATCCTAAGCCATATATACAGTTTATAAAAAAAAAAAAAAAAAGCAAAGCTAAAAATCGCTTAAATGAGTTTTAAGGGCTACACAAGCCCTATACTTTGGAACCCTGTGACTGGATAATTACTGCAGTGATTAATATGTTCCAGATGGCAACACTTCTTTTACCCTTAAATGGTTCAGTGAACAGCATCTCATTTCTATACACAACATACAGTATTTAAATGGCACTATGTTTCCAAAGAGTCAAATTGTTAGCCTGGGGTTGTTTCAGTTGGTCAGGTCTAGATTCAGCAATGTCATGTGGCAATAAAATGAAGTCAGCTGATGACTTGAATGGTTTTTTGGAAATATTTTTTTCTTTCCTGATGTCACAAGAATATTGCAGGACTCAAATAGTCAAAGAGTGATTCTGGAAGCAGGAGAGATCATTTTCATGCATGAACTGGCCACCACAGAGCCTTGACCTTACCCACATTGTAAGTCTTTAGGATGTACTGGACAAGACTTTCCCATCACAAGATCTTGGCAAAACAAAAAAAATGCAACTCTAGGTGAACAAAATCAGTTGTGAAGCGTCACAGCAGAAGCCCAACACAATCACAATCATTTTTGGGCCAAGCAGTGTATACTGTGCATGAATTACTGCACTGTTAAATCTGGAATATCCTGTTGAGTTTAAATTGCTTCATTTTATTACTATTACAGCATTTAGTAGGCACCCTTATCCAGAGCAACATGAAAAGTGCATTGGATTCTCTCCAATACCCATCCTCATGTTGGTTTAGTAGGTCAGGGACTAAGAGAACCTTTCGAAAAACATTTGTGAAAACCAGTCATTTTATATTACTGCCATTTATTAATGCATTTAAAAAACAAAGAAAGCGAGCCAGTACAAACTCGGAAATTAACACCAATGAAACCTACCATTCAATTAAATCAGGGCAAATAATGTTTTAAAATATCTTATAAATCTACCTTTTTTATTGAAAATAATAATGATAAAATAAATATAATAAAATCTGATTGCTCTATAAGTGGCATCATGGCTCACCACCAGGGTCAAGGGTTCACTTCCCACCTGTGTGGATCTGTGTGACGAGTTTGCAGGTTCTCCCTGTGCTTGGTGGGTTTCCTCCCATAGTCCAAAGACTTTTAGATTAGTCTAATCGTTGTTTCTAAATTGCTCATAGAACGTTTGTCTGCTTGTCTGTGTGCGTCTGTGCCCTGCGATGGATTTGCACCCCGTCCAGGGTGTACCCCCTAGTGCCTTGAGTCCCTTGATATAGGCTCCGGGACTCTGTGACCCTGAACAGGATAAGCAGCATGGATAATAGGAGAGTGCGAGTGTTTGCTCTATTTTCTATGGATAGTGCTGCTACTATTCATAAACAACTTAGCTTGTAGTTACCAAGACACAGACGTGGGCAAATCCTGGACTTGAATAAAAGTAGAAATTCTCTAGGGCAAATAAAAGTCCTCTATTTATATAAACACTTGAGTAAATGTACAAAATTATTCACCTTAGAGTTTACTAAGTATCAGAAGTACAGGGCTTGTATTAGGCCACATTAGCCTTTTTCATAGTAAAACTCTCTCCCTCTTTCTCTCTCTCTCTCTTGATTCTTCCCAATAAATGTGAATGTGAATATGTTGTTTTCTTTGCTGCAACCAGAACTGCTTCTGATTTTAAACATCAGTTGAATTATAAGTCCTGTCTCGAAGGAAAGACAAGTCGCAAAATTACATATAATAGTCAGCAGGTGGTGAAATTCCAGCTGCAGATAATGCACACCACTGTGGTTATGTACTGTAACACAATGCCATGCAGAAAGGTACTAAAGTGGGAGTACAGATATTTGTTGTATGATGTAGTGAAGTAAAAGTATAAAGTTCATAATAAATACAAAGAAACTTTATTTCTCTTTCCCCTTTCATATTTTCCCAGAGATACACACCAAACTGTGATTTTGGGTACCTATACATCATAGTTATTAATATTATATACTGTTAAATATGTTTTTTTTTTTGCATAGCCATAAATCAAAATAACTTCCATTTCTGTTTTTTCATTTTTATTTTTTTGTAGAAGTCAAAAGAAAATCCTACATAGGAAATAATTATCAGTAGAGAATAAAGACAATGCAGTTTTCCACTTACCAGGAATTCATGCAAGAGTCAATTTGCTTTTGTCTGTACCCTAATACATGTACATTTAATTAGCTCGCTATTCATTATTATATAATTAATGCTATTATTTTTGTGGGAAATGTATTACTTTTGTGAGCTATTACATTAAAAGCTGCAGATTTGATTTATGTTTCTGGTTTATTACGTTTGTGGGATGTTATTACATTGGCAGGTGTTACAAGGTTTCCAAGCAACCAAAAATCTGGAACTATGCAGCACAGCACAGTTTTTACTTGCTAATGGATTTATCATTTATCTACCGCTGATTTATCATAATCAAATTACATACTCTTCCATTATGTAGAAACCAAATTAATTTCAGTAAGTGAATCTATTTTCTTGTACTAATATTTAAATGTACCATTACAATAATAGTGTAAACTGTCACAACCTTCAAATTTATTTTGTTATAGAAAAATTTTAGACACACGCCTAATGAGTAGTGAGGCTCAGTGTTTTGTGGTTGCTGGAGTCATGAGTAGCTTGGCACTTAAGCCCCTCTTCACTTCCAAGTGGCTAGTGGTGGTCATTTTCTTCCTCTTCAACCATCAGCAACCATGCATGCCTAATATTTATGGACCCACTTTCAATCACACATTCATTTACAAATGACTTTTTAAAACACCCTCAGTGCTACGTGATCCCAGGGGTTAACTGTCAGGTATATTGTGTGCTTGGGTTCTCACGCTGGCTTCATGCTGGCTCATTTCTCATTTACGCACTCATATAGCACTGACTCATACTAAGAGCCAGTCTAATGCAAGCATGTCTTTGTTGATACTCCTCGAGCGGTACATTAAGACATTATTTAAAAGTGTTCATTTCAGGCTCCTGACTGGTGCAACAGAAACAAGTTCACCGCTATCATACCGAAATCGAGCGCACAATTCCTGGGTGATGCTACAGCCGTCTTTACCCAGAAGATCAGAGAGCAGATTGGCCATGCTCCTTCAGGGAGGTGACATACCAAATTCTCATATCAATCATACAGACACTGGCCAATCATAGGCTCAAGCAGAGGAGGCAGAATGCATTTTTGATTGAACATTCCTACTTTTGCATCAGCAGCAGTTTAAAATAATGCAATTAAGTTTCTCAAATCTTATAAAAGACATTATTATTTCCCAAACTGCTTTCTTCCCCTTTTACTACAAATCTAAATGTATTAAAGAACAACATGCAATACAGTATATTAACCTTTTACAATGTGGAATATCTGCAACACAAGTTGGTTTGTGTTATCGTTCACATTATAGCAGCTAAACAGCCATTCATTCACCAGCCTTTGTTTTGTATGTACATTTTTACTACTGTATGCACCCAAGAAGTGCTAGTTTAATGCTTAAGTGTCCACAAATCTTCGCCCATATACTGTGTGACTTTCCAATTGGACTCAAAACCAGGTAGCAACACTAGATGATAGCACTGCCTCCAGAGGCTTGTACAGTGAGCACTACTGTATGCATGATGTGCTTCTCTTCTCACCCCAATGCATCGCTATGGAATAGGGTCAATCTGAACTCATCAGACCCCATGACCTTTTTGCAGTGCTTCAATGTCAAATCTTTTTGCTCCCTAACAAACTGAAACACTTTATCTGATCGGCCTCACTAACAAGTGGTTTTCTTTTGGCCACACGGCTGTTTAGTTCCAACTACAGATTGTGTTTGTTGCTTGGACCCCTGGATACAATGTAATAACATTGATAATATGGGGAGATCCACTGCAGGAAATAATGAACAATGTGTGTGCCATTGGTTTTAAGCAGCTATCATTTGTAGGTGTGTCTCATCTTTGAGCTGCAGCAGCAATGACACTCCAGTGAAATTTTAGGAAAAGTGTGAGAGTACACTTTAGATTACAGCTCTCATTTCTTGCTGGTGAAGCAAATAATTGCATGTACATGATGAGGTTCAAGGGCTTTCGAGTTTCTGAGTAAATCACACAAATGTTCTTCATTTTCATGGATATTTTCTTTTTCATTGTGCAGAATTCTGCCAAATCTCCAGTTCCAATGCACTCCTTGTTCTGTCTCTCATCCTTAAGCAAATCTCTCCATGCATTTGTTTTTTTGCTTCAATTCTGAGACTACATGGACACGCACACACACACGCACGCACGCATACACGCTCTCACGGTAGGAGACTGAACGGAGATGGAGCACCTGTTTATCAGTGCGGCAACAGCGCGCTTTCACAAACAGCGCTAATTACACGGGGATAAAGCCTTGTTTATCACCCAGCTTACGAGACACAAGTTAATTGCCTCAGCTTGTCATCTCGCTCTCTCTCCTGCACTTCAGTCCGCTTCAGCTGGTAGTTTCTGTGTGTGTGTCTCTCTCTCTCCGGTACTCTCACCTTCCCTCATCAACACAATTCAGTCGTTTTCTCTCGAGTGGTGAGTAGAAGGTGAAATGGATCGGAAAACCTACCGGGTCCGGTCATAAACACACAGCAGGTAAAACAGATTAGGCTTGTAGGGCTTCAGACTAAGCTGTTTCAGCAACCGCTGAAATGGTATAAAGTGGTTCTTTATCCATTTAATACTTTAATTTGCTGAATTTGCTGAACCATATTTGTTGTTTGACAAACCAAGCCAAGTGTTAAATCAGAGATTTAACACTTGCAGCTTCTTCTTGGTTTACAAGGAAATGCCTTAGATTGTATTCAGGTATTTAGACCTTTATATCTGCCATTTGCAATCATTTAGGACGTCATTTTTTGCAGTAAATATTCATACAGAAAAGCGCATAAGAGGAGATGCTTTATTTTACAGCAAGAAAACAGTGCTTATCATTCCTTTTCCAGGAAATCCTACCAAAAAACCCTTTGTAGGTATGTAACTACCTCTGTTTCTATGGTCTGGGGAGACTTCAGACATGCTTACAATGGATCATTAGTTCTGACATGACAAGGAAATCTGACAACTTGCTCGTACGCCTTTCTCTGACTAACAACCATCCAAAGGTCAAGCAGATCACCTGCCAGGGCAAGAGATCTAGCTTTCTGCAGAGGGTGTCTGCTTCTTATTTACTTCTGTTAAGAACATATTTACAGTAACAGTTTATAGTAACATGTAACAGTTATAAAAAGTATTTATACAAACTGTGGAAAAGTCTTGAGCCATTCTTCATTTGTTTATATTTTGTTACCTAAAAGCCAGACTTTCTTCCTTGAGGAATCATTCTGCACGCTTTATGAAAGACTTTTTTTTTCTCATTTTTGGCAGGATTTGGCTCTAATTTTTAGGCACGTCCCTGTCCCCGACCAGTTTCAGAGAAATGTTTCTATTTGTTAAGCCACACAATGCATCAATGTGAACTATGCATCATTTAAGCATTAAAAAAATCTAACTGAAGCCATAAACTAGCAAGAAACAGATGCAGATGTTGACAGATGATCAGGCTGGCGATTAGTATACTGGTGATGCTGAATGCTGAGTGGCTGGAACAGATGAGAGGGGAAATAAGGTTGCTGCTTAAGTTGTTACGTAAACAAGAAATTTTTTAATTGTATCTTTAGGCACTTTGCAGCCTGTCGCAGTAAAGCATTTTTTCCATTACTTTCTTGTAAACTACATGATTTAATTTAATTCAATTTAATTTAACATGGAGAAATGCGGGTAGGTTCAAGACTTTTGCACAGTACTATTTGGTATCACCTAAATGATCATGGGTCCCTTTTTAAGGTTTCTTCCTCATGTCAGCCCAAGTAGTTTTTCCACCGTCACCTCTGGCTCACTCGTTCTTATAAAATCTTTTACATTTTAAATTTATCCAAAATTTTTGTTTTTGGAAAGCTGCATTTCACGATGTTCAATATGCATTAAAAATATTGAAATTGCTTTTAACAATTAGCTGTGTCCCCACTTAATTTAATTCTAATTCTTGTCATACTTTTTAGGTTTTCTTTTTTCTCGCCTCATAAAATGTTATGTCTAGCGTTTAGTCTTATATTCGAGCTCAATACCAGTTACCGTCAATTTACACTGGATTTATTGCATAAGAGTCAAGCCAAGCACCCTTAGCTCAAATAAAACAAATTGCTAACTACTACTAACTAGACAATAGCGTAACTATTTCTTGCGGTCACCGTAATTAGGTTCTAAATCTGTATGTATAAATGTACCTTAATTATTATCCTTATTTAAATGGAATTAAAGTTATTTGAGGTCCTGGGGTAATTTGCTATTTTATAGGTGCTACTCTTTAATCTTATGTCCATTTAAATTGGCTACATGATTGTTTATCTCCATCCTCTGGGCTAAAATAATTTTATCTTATAATTTAGTTCTGTCTGCATTCGACACCTTAGAAGGCAACATGATGGCATAGAGGTTAGCACTGTAGCCTCAGACGTCCACAACCATGGGTTTGGTTCCTGCCTCAGGTAAGTGTACATGGAGTTTGCATGCTCTCCCCGTGCTTGGAGGGTTTCCTCTGGATACTTCAAATTATAGTCAATGATCAATTGATTTCTCATGAAGTTTGAGCAGTCAGTTTTAAAAAAGGAGCTGGGACTGATAAAAATATGAGAAACACGCATGAATATAATTCTGACAACTGCACAAGTTCACAACGTGGTTGTATAACATTGCTGACGGTGTATCTGAAGGTGACCTGGTATACAATTTTCTTCGAAATTCCCTGCCAGAGGTGGGCATACAGTAGGATAAACAATACAAGTAAACCACCAACCAAGGAACATCTTAATATGAAGAGTGTGATGTGCAAAATCTGTGTACAATGGTAAATACTACAGTAAACAATGTCCGTCTGCTTTGATAGCTGCCTTGTGATTGAAAGGGTTATACATTCGGTAACAGACGTTATGCAAGTAATCCTAGTTTATGTACTAATGCGCATGGCGTGTAGACATAGTGAATGGTGGAAGGATCAATTTAAATTTTGGAAATAGGAAGTATTGTACTGTGCGCTTAAACCGATTAATCAATCGATCAGTTTACTCAAAACTGATGATCAGTACTAACCCATTCCCCCCCCAAATATAAAGCACTTTTAAGAACCCCCTCAAACATATTCTTGGTCTTGGTGGAAAAATCTATAACTATACAGAAAGAAAATGTAATAATTAAGTGAAGTGAAATAATGACAGGACACAAAAAATCTGAACTCATAAAAAATACAATGTGATGCGGACATTTTAATGCTTTCTGTATGAAGGGTTTTATCAGAGGTGATGAATAAATGAATACATTTTTTTAATTACCTATTATAATCTGATTAGGAATTTAGTGTAAAACTGGATTAGGAGATTTTTGCCCAGATTCTGGGGATGCCTCTTGTGCTTGTTGTCCAAACAGAGCGCACCGACACTGACACTCTGTCATTGCAGGATGACAGCTGTAAAGTCCACGAGGCCGAGTCTGTGTGTGGCTTGTTTCAAGGAGCGTGATGCAACACTGAGACACTGGCGACATCACTGGACATTGAAATCTAGTGGAATTATTGGGAAAGTGATAAAAGTAAGAGTAAAACAGGCACCAGCAATTCCAGCATTAGGAAATTACATGTGTAAATAATTTCATTTGTTGTTTGCTTTTGTTTGTTTTGCCTACATGCTAGGATCTGACATTCGTAAGTGTGCCACGTTTAAAGGTGTAAACATTTCTAAAGGAAATCCTAGCAGAAAATGAAATCTTAAAGTAAGAATTTTACCACAAAACCCATGGTGACCCTAAGAGACGAATCGACTGTGCCAATCCTACCCACTTTGGCTCACAAGAAAAAGGATCACCAATTCACAGGTCAAAGTTCACCTAGATAGAGTCTGAGTGAAGGACTTCTGCATCTTTTGTGTCCTTTTCACTGCACTGCCAGGTATTCGGTTTGAACCCAGAAGGTGCACTAAAAGCAGAAAAGTGGTGTAACTCTACAGCAAGGTGTCGGAAACCATAAACGTTTGTAGTAGATATTGCCACTTCTCAATGTTAAAGCCTACGCGATTGGTACCTCTTTACCTCACTAAGCATTGAAACAAATTCAGGCTCCCACTGTAAGTTTTACATAATGCCCCGCACCCTCAGGCTATGAAGCAGCACGCTGTTAAATGCACCCGGTGCTGTGGTGAAAGGCTGCGATAACCTCCCCCTGCAGCTACAGTGTGCGTAACATGAGATGCGAGGCTCACTCCCTCTCCCAACTGTGTCGGGAAAATTGAGACGGATTTCGTGACATTCTAATACTGCAGAGGCACTGTCTCACTGAGCGTGGGACAAACTGCACACCGGATCGATATGCTAAAAATACCCAGGCAGTCATGAGCAGGGGAAGAGTGACCGAGCATGGAGGGATTGTTTTGCGTGTATGTGTTTGCGTGTTAATCTGCGCACAGTTTTCCATGTTCTGTCCTGCCTTAACAACAAGCACACAGTGATTCTGAAGAGAAACCAAAAGACGGAAGAAAACTGAAGAACAACAAAGCGCAATCGGAGCAAAAAGTAACAAGCCCTTAACGTTTCCGTTGATCTTCATCACAGACGAAAAACATTTTTGAACACATCGCAGAGACTCAGGACTTGCCTTGTCTTTTTTTTTTTTGGCTAATTAGACTACGGGGAAGTTAGTGCATGGTTATGTTAATTAAGCTTAAGAAATTTTTGTCATGTCAAAACGTAAAGATGTTTCGCATTCAATAATCCAAAGTTGCATGTTTCCCTGAAACAAACAACAATTAAAGAAACATAGTTCTTAACTTGGTAATTGGAGTAAATGTTATGTTGATGACAGAACCACTTGGCAAAACATCTGACTGTGAGAACAGAAGACATTAAAATGAAAATGAGATAAATATTCATCCCATAAAACCTATCCAAACACATGGCGAGTCTAAACACTGAGAGTAAACGGATGATAATCTCAGTGATTTTCAACAGTTCTAGAAAAAGCATTTAGTGCTTATAAATTGATGGTATAATTGTTGGCTGATCCTCAATGTGTAGGCGAGCTCAGTGATGTGGAATATTGGGATTTTTAGCTACAATCCACGATCAAGTTTTATATTAATAAAAAAAATAGTTCAATTAAACTTAAATTGCAAAAATTGGATGAATCCTGTTATATATTTCAAATCTTTATACATTTAGGATAGACATGACAATACCCACAATATCTTCCAGAAGTATATTGCCATATAATTTATTATGATATCGATATTATATCAGCATATACCTTAGTCCTTAAGTTTAATCTTTTAATCTAGCTATTCATTAATATATCTCTTAACCCAGCTATCCATCTATAAAGATGATGATGATGAATTTTATTACTATTATGTCCCAGTGTGTCATACTATTAAATCTTGAATCTTGAAATCATTTAATGTTTGTGAATCAGGAAATTTTATATCATAAAATCGTGATACTTTTAGAATCATAATACAATCTCAGGAATAATATCATCATTATAATGTCACATCGGGTGGTCCCTGGTGATTCCCTTTCCTTGTAATCCTACCTGTCTGCTACATTCCCGCCTACTCTATTACACTGCAGTTTTATTGATATATCCGTACATACATTACCAGTAAAAGCAATGCAGTAGGCATCTAAAATATGCAATAATCTCCTTTAAACAGTTGATATTGAGATGTGTTTGTTACTTATCTCTGTACAGCCTTCATAAAGGCTGTCATCAGAGGTGCTATTAATTGGTAATACAGTATTTAAGGCTGGGAACTCTAAATTAACTTCTCCATTCTGCAGCAGAGGTAAGTTTTTGTCTTGCTTTAATGGGATGGTCTTCATGAGAGCCAGTTTCATCATAGTCCTTGATTGGTTTTGCAAATGTATTGACGCAAGAACTATTCCAGAACAGCTGACCTTCATGTCTTAAAATAACAACTAATATATAATTCCAAATAACAACTGATACATAATTCCAAATAACAACTGATACATAATTCCATGTGTTATTTCAGTTTTTAAATATGAAGTAAAGTTTGAAAATGTACAAAATAAACAATAAACAATGAATTGTAATGTGGGTCCAAATAAGCATAATATCTGTAACCAGGTACCAAGGTAAAATTCCACTTATTATTATTATTATTATTATTATTATTATAACTGCTGCACTGACATTCAGGAGTAAGGAGAGATTTATTCCATATTTAATATTTTAACAATTCCAGATTCTCAAATTCTCAAATTGTCAGAAGGTTTCAGAATTTAATGTTCTGATGTTACGGAATCTCTAGGTCACTATTTAAATTTATGCAAATTTGCGACACTGACCATGTTCTCTCCTACGTAGAAAAGGTCAGATTTTCCATGAGGCTTATCTCTTCTCCTTTTAGTCGACACGCCAATGGATTTGATCAAACACGGATCACGCTAAACGACAGAAGCAGCCTGAAAACATGCGGGTCAAATGCATTCGACCTGCATTTAATTGACACTTGCTTTATTCTAGTGCAGTACAATCAGCAAACTCAGATGTTCCGACCAGAGTGACAAAAAGCCATAAGAGTGTGTTTTGAGCTGTATGTGCCAGTCATGTAACACTAGTTGTGGATAGCTGCAACAAAAGGCCTTAACAAACTGTGCTTCCTTAATTCTGTCTTCTTCATCACCTGCTTCAAGCAGGTCAGGGTCACAGTGGATCCGAAATGGAGGGATTCATTCCAGATGGGATGCACAGCATACACACACACACACACACACACACACATGCACATAATGGCAATTTAACATAGCCAGTCCACCTCTTTGAAAGTCCTTAAACCCTGTCCTTATCTTTTCATTCAGATATGATCCCAGAAATACAAATATTGCATAGAAATGAGGAACACATGAAAGACCCAGTCCTCTAGTGCACACTGATTATTACAGTATGAGAGCAGGTAAATGTCTAACAGACGGTAAATCAATAGCGGTTCATGCACTTACTGTAGGCAATCAGCCAATTACGTGGGTACAGCGCAGTTTATAAAATCATGCACATACATGTCAACTGAATGTTGACATCAGACATCAGAACTGGGAAAAAATTGTGAAGTACTAATTTTAAACCTAACCAGGCTTCAACAAAATATTTCTTCTCCTATTATATGTCCGAATAAATGCTTAACAGTGAGCAGCACTTTTTTGCAAATAAAAAAAAAAAAATAGAGGAATATTCTGATTTAATGCTTAAGCATGTAAACACAGATCTTGTAAACAGTTAAGTTGTAATGTCTGATTGGAATGATTTCAATTAGACTAAAGAAATACTATTTATGTAAATGTCAATACCTAGATCGTTAGACTTTATATCTGTATATTTGTAGGTTTTATATATTACCTTTTCTTTGTGCAATTTTTCACTCCTTATCTTCCTAATACTGTGTATGGTTGTGTATGTGACAAATAACATTTGAAATCGATCTATGTAATGCTCGTCATCCAGTTCCAAGAGCACCAGGACAATCATAAATAAAACATGGGAAGGGCTGATTAATCTGGTGTCCATCAATATTGTTTATATTAATAGCTTTGATTGTATCTTAAGTACTGTATATAAATGGTACTTAGTATTTCTTCGGACATTAATCTTTATATATCACATTTGTGCGATTACCACAGACAAGAACCTTAACTTTGTAACCTTAACTCTGCATGTATTTATGGGAGAAAAAAATTAAAGCCAGCTTACTAAAAAATCACTTATAAGAAAAGTCTAGTGAAGTTAAAGGACATTTTATCAATAAATAGTATATTCCATTCATAAATTGTATTTGTTATTTTTGTCAATGTAATAATTACCTCTACAAACTTAAAAATAAAAAAATGTTTTTAAAAATGTTAGAAATATTGTACCTCTAATTCCTCTTTGTATTCCACTGTGATTTGCCAACAAGTTCGTTTTTAATTTAATCAACACTGTGCTTTTTATGGAAAGTCTCTGAGACTCGAGTTTGCTCTTTCCAGTTTCCCAGTATCATGAGAAGCTGTGTTTTTTTGCCTCATTAACTTCAAGAGAGAGAGAAAAAAGAAGATCCTGGTGAAGGAACGAGTGTAGCTTCTATAATGTAATCAATAACAGGAACTAACCTCCGTGCCAGGAATCTTACTGATTTGAGACTCCTGCCTTAAATGTTAAATAAACTTACCATATCAAGAATTATACACTTTTCTTTGTATAACTATTTCATTGTATTGTACTATTTTCTTTGTCACACCCTAACACCTGTTTATTCTGTTTATAAAAGCTGATTAAATGTTCTGTTCTGTGTTTCATTTCAATAAACTGTGAAAATATTTTCTTATGGCGGTCTCTTCCTAATACTCAAGTAAAATATACTGCTAAAATACTAAGTTAAATCATTTAGAAAATGCTCTTATCTAAAACAAATTTACTGTCAATTTTTTTATTTTATTTATGCTAGTACAAATAGGTTATGGTCTCTACACTGACAGAATAAACCCTGTTGTGTAAGAGTTGGTGTGAATGTTAATACTGTACAGTACAGCTGAGAGTGCATGTTGCTTTTTAATCAATTTCTTTTAGAGTAGATTATTAATCATTTATTTAAAATTTAACAACAACCCTAGACTTCTGCTATTAAAATCAAGACTACAAATTTTTATTTTGACCTTAGTGAAATTCAAGTTTTAATCACACACACATCACATGCAGCGATTAAGTCAGATATTAGGTCGAAAACCCTTTTAACTAAACATTTAAGACATTTACTCACCTGAACATTTTTAATCTAAACTTACAGTCACTGATCTGACACAGGGTCCCATAAATGCTTCTTATAATACATTCTCTTAACAGTTTACAAATGCATCTTTAAACTTTGCAATAACCTAAGAATAACAATCTTTTCATTGTCTTAATAATTATGTTTTTCTTTAAAATACATGTATGTATTCGTAGGTGTCCTTCTTTAAAAGTTTTATCCTTTATGAATGCATTATAGAACATTGCGATTATTTTTATAGGTCAACATAAAGTAAATATGGCCTTTAAAGAAATGTAGCCATACCTCATTGCATATATAGTCTTTATGGTAAGTAATTTAATTCCTCATAAGTGCATTAGAACATGTTATAGATGTATCCATAATTCATTATGCATTATGCATTTCTTAATGCATTATAACATCTAATGGAGGTATCCAAGGTTCATTATGCATATGTAGTTTATAAAAAGTGTTTTAATTCCTTAGGTGAACATTATACCATGGTATTGGTATGGGATTTATGTGTATGGCCTTCATAGAAAATGTTTTAATGCCTTACGAATTATAACATCTTATGGATATGGAATGTACTGTACATAGGGTGTTACACATATGGCTTTCAGAAAAAGTGTTTAAACTCCATATCAATGCATTATAACTATGCTCATATCCATGCTATGTTCATAAGCTATGTTCATATCCATAAGCCATATGCTCTTCAATAAAAGTGATTAAATTCCTTATGAATGCACTATAATATCTAATGGATGTATGGAAGATACATCACACATATACTTATGATCTTCATAGAATGTAACGTAATTCCTCATGAATGCACAACCATATTTCATATTATGGATTTATACATATGAAATTATATTTATGGCCTTCATACTTTAAAGTATTTGAATGCCTTTTAAATGCATTATAGCATCTAATATTTGTGTGCATAGGGTATTACATATAGGGCTTTCAAGTGTTTAAATGCCATATGAGTGCATTATAGCAAGCAATGTACATATCCATAAGTAATACGCACTTCATTAAAAGTTTTTTATAACATCTAATGGATGTATCCATGGGTCATTATGCGTAAGTAGTTCATAGAAAGTATTTTAATGCTTTAGGAATGCATTATAACATTTTATGGATGCGTTCATAAGATGTTATATACAGTATATGACTTTCATAGAATGTTTTTTAATGCCATATGAATGTATTTTAACGAGCGATCTACATACTTATAATTATACACTCTATTATTAAATATAATATTTATAATCATACACTCTACATTAAAAGTGTTTTAATTCCTTATGAACGCATAAGAACATCTTAAAGACGTATACATAGGAAATTGTAATTTTGTCCTTCTTATAAAGTGTATAAAAACCATATGAACGCATTAGAACAAGCTACTCAATGCGCATATCCGTAAATTATTTGTTCTTTATTAAAAGTATTTCACTGCCCTATGAATGCATTATAACACTTAATGGATGTGAACTCAGTGAATTGTAATTTTGGCATTTGTAGAAAGTGTTAAAATGCCATATGAAAGCCATTATACATGTTACTTTAAGTTATACGCTCTTCATTAAAAGTGTTTTAATACAGTAAGAATGCATTATAACATCTAAAGGATGTCTGCGTTTGCAAATAAAGGTCTTAACCAAATTCTATTGACAATGTACATAATGCCTTTTGAATGCATTGTGACATGTTATGAATGCACTCAGAAAGTGTGAAGCCTAGTGTCCTCAGGGAAAGTGTTACCACAAACTGTTTCCAGTGTGCTTTCGGTGTTGGAGCTCACCTGCCATTGAGCAGCGCGAGCAGCTCTCCCGCGTGGTACAGGTCATTGCGCGTGACGCGGCTGAAACGGAATGAGTTGAGGTTGCAGAAGGTCACGGAGGGGAAGGTCATGGACGGGGTCGCGACCTCGTCGAGCTTGGTCACGTGTGGGTACTGCAGGTAGAAGCGCACGCGGTCCGCGCAGACGAACACCAGGAAGGAGAGCGAGCCCGCGAAGAAGATAATCCACAGGCAGCGCTTCACGCACAGGCGCTCGTACGTGAACATGTGGGAGATGCCGTGAAGCGTGGACCTGCTCGCGAAAACTTCAATGGGCGCCGGTCGCTCGCAGTCCACGTTGTCGTCGTCGGTATCGCCTCGGAGATCCATGATTGGAGAGAAAGAAGCGTTAAAGAAGAGCGCCAAGTTTCCTCCTGAATGCTGGTCTTCGCTTCTCTCAGGATGCGCGGCGCGTTTAAAGGAGGAGAAGTGCAGGCTTTCAGAGTGATGGGGCTTTTACTTTCATCTCTCAGGAGAAAACCGATCGATCCGCCACGACTGATTGAGACACCGGAAATGAGCGGTTACTTCTGATTCTTCTGTTTGTGTGGGTTTTTTTTTTTAACGATACTCGTAAGACCGGGTTTATTTACAACCGCACGCTATTAAACAGAAGTCCTGATACAAATGAATAGCGTGCAAACACTCTGCTGTAGGATAGTGTAACGTGAAAGAAAATGACTCGGCTTGCTTTCCGACAGGAAATTAAAAAAAAATAAAAAACCCAATACAACGAAACCAAACCGTTACAACGTTGCCCCAGGTATTATTTTCGGCGCAATTACAAACATAATATGTTTGAAAACAGCGTGGTTATAAGGAGAGAAATGTGTCCTTGCGAATAAACATCTCCATCCCTGTGGTGTGGTGCTTCCTGTCAGCACGAGACATCCAAAAAAAACATAAACACGCAGAACCAAGGAAGGGAAAAAAAACAATCCCTTTAGGGTCCAAACCTGAACAAATAAGTGCTATCCGTTTGACTTCGGTTCTGAAATTTCACTCTAACTCGGTGTCTCAGTTTCTCCTGACCGAGGTGAAGCCCCGAATCCCTCCGGAGTCTCTTTATGAAGCCTCGCTGTGGTCGAGCTGCACGTCTTCAGCCCACGATAAGGGAATGTGAAAGGAGAAACACACACCGACTCTGTCCCTTACTCCCTCTCTCTCTCTCTCTTTCTTACACACACACAAATATATACCCCCCCTCTCTCACACACACACACACACACACACAGCGACGATGCGTCCACATCAGTACACATCACAATTAGCCTTGGTTTTGGCACATCACGACCGTTTTTCGTCCGTCAGAAAGAACGAGAGGGTGCTGTTGGTGCTTTTTGCTGACGTGGGCAGCCTTTCAGCCTTGTCTAACAAGATTTATCTGACCTACCTGGTCAAACTATGCTAATGTCATTATCACCACAATCGTACATCTAATCCCTGTAGATATCACTAATATCCAAGTGCAACGCAGGCATTTACCTCATTCGTTTCCAAAAAAATAACCAGATTTCACAGAAATTTTCGAATGCTTTCCATTACGATGAGGTGATTCCCACAGAACCGCTGCCCGAGTATTCTTCTTCTGTTGAACATGTCAAAGATTGAACTTCTTTTAAATGCTTAATATATGAGGATGACTCAAAAATGGTCCACAATCTGGTTACATTAAAACATCTGTCCGTTTAAAGCTACTACTGTACCTTCCCAGTCACGGCTGTCCAGTTGTGAATGTGTTACAGTTATTCATTTGTAACTACGGTGTGAGCAAATATGGACATCCCACTTGTGATTTGCACCAAAGAAGAACAATGTGCAGTGTTTGAACAGAAACGTTCGGATATCAGCAAACGAAATTTGGACCAATGCTTTAGGGAAGGTAAAAGTTTCTTAAAGAGAATCATTACTGGTAAAGAGACACAGATTCATCACTACAAGCCTCAGAGTAAACGGCAGAGTATGGAATGGAAACGTCCTCAATTGCCGGCCAAGAAAAAGTTCAAAAGTCAGCTATAAGCTCTAAAATTGATGCTTACAGTTTTCTGGGATTCTCAAGGGCCAGTATTGGAACATTATCAGAAAAAATGTTCAACAATCAACAGCACTTACTACAGCGTGATTCTTTTTAAAGAGCTGAAGCTGAAGGACTGCTATCCAAGGTTGTTGTGATCTTGCGTGACAACTCACATCTGCACACTTCTATCCACACTGTTGACACTTATTAATTTTGTGGTGTTAAAGTGTCCTTAATCTAGTCCTGATCGTGTTCCATCAGTCTTTCAGCTGTTTGGTCCCCTGAAAGCAGCCCTTCTGATGAAGAAGTGAAGACAGTGGTACATTCATGGCTCGCAACTCAGCCTAAAACATTTTTAATAAGGGGATATGAATGCTTGTTGACAGCTTGTTGGATTGAAAATATATATTGAACATTAATGTATTTGTCTTTTCTTGAAATTAATTAAAATAATATCTACAGGCAGAGTGTGGATAAATTTTACTCACCCTTGTACAATCCCTGTCCACTGTAAAAGGAATACCTATGTACATGGGCGGTTAAGTGGCTTAGTTGCCCTACACTTCCAGGATTGTGGGTTTGAATCTTACCTCCACTTGTGCATGGAGATTGCATGTTCTACCTGTCGTCAGGGTTCTTTGCACAGTCCAGAGACATACTACTAGGTTGTTTCCATAATGCGTGAGAGTGTGTGTGCTTGTACCTGCAATGGGTCTTAAGTATCCTACTCAGTAAAAGTGGTATAGTTGATGAATGGATTGATTGGTGTACACCTGCTCATGTCTGCAGTTATTAAATCAGCCAATCTTGTGGCAGCAGTACAACAAGTACTTCTGGTAATGTTTGCATCAAACATCATTTAGTGGGGAAAATGTGCTCTTAATGACTTAGAACAATGACTGACATGGCATGGTTGTGGATACCAGATGGGGTAGTCTGAGTATTTCAGAAACTGCTGCTCTCCTGGGACTCACACTCAACAGTCTGCACGGTTTTCACAGAATAAATAAATCAATCAATAAAACCTTGTGAAACAAAGGTCTGCAGGCTGAAACAGCTTGTTGATGAGAGTGATCAGAAGACAATGACTAGTCTGGGCTTACAGCAAGTCTGCAGTATCACAAATAATTACAACTATGGGGAGCAGAAAGGCACATCAGGTTCCACTCCTGTCAGCCAAGAATTTGAAACTATCATGGGCATCAAGTTGAGTACTGGACATTTTCTTTTCTTTTTTTTCCTATACAGCAAGTCCCTGATTTACAAACATTCGAGTTACGAATTTCAGCAGATACTAATGGCCAGTAGATTTACGAACATTCATAGATATGAACAAATTGTAGTAGCTCACATGTATTATACAAAATATATAATTGTATATATTGTATAAAAATGTATATTTTTACAATTATATACAATATTTTCAGTGTGTACGTGAATGTATAAAATGTCCAAAGTCCAGTATATTTTAGGTGTGCACATGTGGGGAGGCGGGAGAAATGAGTTGGCCTTACCGGTTTCAGTGAATCAGTCCGGAATAATAGAAAATGGCTGTCCTGTAAAGCTGTCCCAATGGTGAATAATCCTAATTTTGAAAAATCCTCAACGAGTCAGAGTTCATAGTTCAAAACAGCTCTGAGACAAAATGGCATCCATTCAACTACGCAGTAACCACCATATAGCATTAGCTTAGGTTAGCTGTTTAAAGGTCGTAGCTTCACTGGGATTTCCCTCGCCATTTGAAGACACAGAGTTTAATGCGGAACCAAAACACCAAATCTGAGTGTTTTTTTAATGCTTTAAATTGTATATTTGTGTCAAGGGTGTATTAGACTCACTTTGCCAGACTTACGAATTAATCCAACTTATGAATGTGCTCCTGAAACAGAACTTGCTGTATTATATTGCTCAGTTTGTGTGAGCTTATATCCATAATAGCATCAGATTCCTGTGCTTGGGAGATGGAAACCGTGAAAGCTTCGATGTTTTGTCCATGCTAAGATTCTTTTCTGTGAAAAAAGGGAAAAGATTGATCATATAGCAAAAGTTACCAAATCCTTTTTGGCAGACATTTTTCTCTGACTCCTTTTAACTGCCAGATGTTTCCAAACACAGAACTGTCTCTAATTCTGTGGTTTTTCTTGTCCCCTTTTATGTAAACTTCAGAGGATGTTATCTATAAAATTCTGAGGAAATCAGCAGTATTTAAAAAACTTAAAACAGTTGAATTTAAAGTCTGAGAGATGGCGTTTTCGGGTGAGTTCATGTGCTGTTAAATTAGTTCCTAGGGAAAATAAAACAGAACAGATACAATGAAATTTGGTAATTGTTTTGACTAATTTATAGAATGTTCAAGGCACTGTGGATTGGCATCATTAGAATAAAAATTATGTTGTTGGCAATCAACATTATCTTTTTTTACCCTTCCTGAGGACATAAGACATGTTAAGATGGAAGCATGTTTTTGCCTCTTGTACAATATGCTTGTTTATACTGTAACCACAAACAGTACATTTCAGGCGTAGTTTTTTTTTTTTTTCTTGTCTTGTTGTCTGCTTTCCCAGCCTCTGCGGTTGCAAGGCATCCTTAAGCCCCAAGCCCGAATAAAACTGAGAGGGTGGTGCCAGGATAAGTATAAAACCTATGCCAAATCAGATTTCTGATACATCTGTTTATATATTGTATTGTATTGTATTGTATTGTATTGTATTGTATTGTTAATGAGCTCCACCCAATAAAACAGAAACACTTATTTCTTCCTATTTTATAGGCAAATATATTGTAGGATCAATAATTATTATTAATAATGTGATAAAATACCCCACCCCAATAAAGAGTAAAGAGTTTTTTGTTTGTTTGTTTGTTTGTTTGTTTGTTTGTTTGTTTTTGGAAGAATGACTTAGTAGTTTAGTTAATTAGATTATTTTTTTATGATTTCACCAAAACCGAAGAAGAAAACATGCTTATGAAACTATGCAATACAGTATTCAGATGATATGAATCATCTATGGGTTATTCGGTAGCATATCGTAGTGTGATTGATTTTACCAGTTGCATTGCTGTTAAAACATTAGATGTGCCATTTTTCGTGAGCCCCCTCCCCCTCCCTCTGTGGGTCTCCAGTTTGTCTGCAGTGAGGAGACCTGAGGTGATGCTCACCTTTCTTTAAACCATCTTATACTTCTGAGTGGGAAACCCTTCTAGTCAGTACTTTGCCTCACTCACAAATTCAAACCATGGCTCCAATGAGGATAATTAATCTCATTTTGGAGCATTTCTTATGGACCCTGGTATGGAGTGCTTGGCACCTACTAAAAGTGGGTTCCCATGTGCATGAACAGCAAAAGCTAGAATGTCTGGTCTGATCCCACACAGCACAAATTGCTGAAAAACTTAATGCTGGTTATGACAGAAAGATGTCAGAATACACAGTGCATCGCAGCTTGCTGTGTATGGGGATGTGTAGATGCAAACTGGACAGAGCAGCCATGCTGAGACTGTCCAAAACTGAAACGATGCACGTGAGCATCAGAATTTGACCTTAAAAAAACATAAGAACTACCTTACCTACTAATACTGTTATAATAAATCAAATTTTTTTAAACCATGTGGATAACCTGTTGTGCACAGTACTGTACGTGTCATTTTTATGCCACACATGAGTGAGAATCTTA
The DNA here is from genome assembly GCF_024256425.1 of Clarias gariepinus. Taxonomy (NCBI): domain Eukaryota; kingdom Metazoa; phylum Chordata; class Actinopteri; order Siluriformes; family Clariidae; genus Clarias; species Clarias gariepinus. The sequence goes on from NC_071122.1 coordinate 12,169,234, forward strand.
ATTGTTCCTGTGTGAACATTTACAAGTGGTTCATATTGGTGTTATATTATTGATTCATAATGGTGTTATATATACTATTCTATTCTATTACATTATATTCTATTATATTATAATTACTGTATTATTTACTATTTGAGGTAACAAACCCTGTTTAGCTTTAAATAACAATAAAAATGTTGGATTTTCTTTTGAAGTTCGAGTCAATTCAGTGGGCGGTTGAGACAATACATGCTAGCTAAATTATTAGTGTTGGCTTTGTGGTACAATATTATAGTAAATGTGAGCCACACTTTCATTTTCTATTTCTTTAGTAATAGTAATAGTAAAACAGCTGGACCTGAATAATACATGGCAAAATCTCCAATGTTGGAACGTCACCTATACTGTTGAATGGACACCCCGCAGTGTTTATACAGGTCCTGATGGACTCTCATGAACTCTGACAGAGTTAAATCAACAATGGGGATTTTACTGTGTATTCAAGACAGGCCAAGAATGTAATCTCATCTAAATTTTACATTTATGAATAAAGACCCGTATTCTCTTTCTGTTGTTGTAGAGAATTCCAAAAACAATACCGGTCAAAGCTAGTCAGGGCTAGTCTTAGACTTTCCCAGATCTCAGTGAATATTATATATACTAGCACAGGATAGGAAAACAAGAGTATGAGTGCAGAATGACTTGATCCTGATCCTGTCAACACCATTTGAGAAACTTACAGCCAGAGGGGAGAGGAAGCCATCCGTGAAATTGCACATAATGCATCTTTAATCCCCATTTGTTATAGTATTGACTTGGGCCTGGTGTCGCCGTCTCTGATAGTATCAATAGCAGAAACAATGAAATTCTGGTTCAATTAAGGGATTTTCCTGTTCATTTAGTCTCAGTTGGACACCAGGTTTAGTAACCTATTCCCGCAGCCGTGCTTATTGTCACATCTCTGGGAAACTGCTCATTATTATAACGACACTAACATGATAGTTATAAGGATATAAACACCTGAGGGCCCACTGCTTCATTTACGACTGCATGCTTTAAGCCTTTTCACGACTCCTGTGTTGGTATTATTTGGATTGATACACAGTGAGTTCGTGGGATTGATCATATTGTGGCTAAAGTGCTTTTCCCTCTAGGCCTGAAAAAAAAAGGCTTTATCTCCACGCCAGCAATCTGGTTTTAGAGAGATCAGGTGACACTTCACTCTTGAATCGTGACCTTGTCAATAATGACGTCTTTGCTTTATTGACCTGACCCCCCCCCCCCCCCCCCCCCCCCGAAAAATAACACGATAAGCAATAAGCAAGCATCGTAGTGAACTTATGGTGAAAAAAAAAGAAAAGAAAATCAGTGAGTGATCATGAAAAGAAATATATAGACTTAAGATGCAGTTATTAAAAGAAGAGCAAAAAGAGGAGCAATAAAGAGAATCAATAAAAAAGCAATTAACTCATTAAATCTATTCTAAGAAAAAAAACAGCATAATGCTTGTAGTGTTTTTTTTATGTAATAAACACATAATGAATTTTTAGACTTTGAGTGCATAAAAAAACAGGAACTTGTTTCTTGCTTATTTTTCTGGAATCTTCACAGATAAATTGTGCAAAAACTCATTACAGGTTGTAAAAATACTTCTCGATTCACCCTTAAAAAGAAACATCGAGCCGGGTGGAATTTGTTTAAGGTCAAAACGTTTAGTGCTCGCTGTGATTTATAATTAGATTTTATCATTAATCATTTAATCATTAAAACCTTCCTTGGTAGGATTGGGTGTTAGGGCAGGGTAAAGATTACACTCTTTTATATTGAGACCTTCTATGTTTTCTTTAGAACTTTTGCTCTAAAATTAAGATCTTCCAGGATATGTATGGTGCAGCATACAGTATAAAACATTCGATTTAATGATGAGGCTATATTATTGTGTGATTAAGGCAACTAGTTGATTTTCTTTTATATTGTACTTATGAAACTAATTTATTTGTAAATGTTTTAGGACTTATTTGACATGTAATGTCACATATACAGTAAGAATGCATTTTATAATAATGGCATTTATTATTAATACACATTGAAAGGTTTGTAGATTTGCCTCCCTTGCGAAACCCTTAATACAAACCCGATTCCAAAAAAGTTGGGACACTGTACAAACTGTGAATAAAAACAGAATGCAATGAGGTGGAAGTTTCAAATTTCAATATTTTATTTAGAATAGAATATAGATAACATGTTGAAAGTGAGCCATTTTGAAATGTCATGCCAAATATTGGCTCATTTTGGACTTCATGAGAGCTACACATTCCAAAAAAGTTGGGAGGCCGGAAAAGTTAAATGTACATATAAGAATCATATAAGAACCAGCCGGAGGACTAATTTGCAACTTATTAGGTCAATTGGCCACATGATTGGGTATAAAAAGAGCTTCAGAGTCGCAGTGTCTCTCGGAAGTCAAGATGGGCAGAGGATCACTAATTCCCCAATGCTGCGGCGAAAAATATTGGAATATCAGAAAGGAGTTTCTCAAAGCAATATTGCAAAGAGTTTGAAGTTATCATCATCTACAGTGCATAATATCATCCAAAGACTCAGAGAATCTGGAACAATCTCTGTGCGTAAGGGTCAAGGCCAGAAGACCATATCGGATGCCCATGCCCTTAGACGGCGCTACATCACATACAGGAATGCTACAGTAATGGAAATCACAACATGGGCTCAGGAATACTTCCAGAAAACATTGTCGGTGAACACATTTCATCGTGCCATTCGCTGTGTTACACTTTGTCATTCAACTGGAAATATAGTTTAGTTATAACGGTATATAACTTAGCTATATCTAAAGGTATCCAAGAAAATCCAGTTGGTTCAGGAACATATTTGTATGCCACATTTCACAAAAGGGAACATGCTAATCGAACCATGTTTGATTTACTGCAATACACAATATACAGTATATGCAATAATAATTTTATTGATTTACTCATTGTCTATACCGTTATACACTGCATAAAAAGAGCTGTATCCGCACAATGTGGGTGTACAGTATACGGTAATCAGTGAAACTTTCTAGGAATCCTCACAGCTAGCAGTGAGAGGTGATGGCTGTGAAGTGTAAAGGCCTTTTGTATGTTAATGACAAGCAGAAAGAGGTGCTGTCCTTCTTATCAAAGCCGGGTGGGGGGATTAGCCGTGGTGTGGCTTTGTCTCAGCTTGAGGGTTTGAAGGAGAAGCAAGCTGCACACACTGCTCTTCTCAGAGAGGTTATCCAGCATCTTGATGCATGTGAGCGCAAGTTTGATGAGAGAAGACCGCAGGAAGAGTCAAGCCATGTGCATAAAAGAGCTAAGAGGGCGCATAACGTGGGCATTGCGGTAAGTTGGAAATGCTTTTTGTCTCGGCCAGGAAAGTCTCTGCTAAGAGACTCCATTAAGACAGGGGCTAAAAACTGACAAAGATAAGTAAGTGTACAAATTCATCTATGTATTAGGTTCGGTACATCTCTGAGTGTTTTTAGGGGTTAACGTATGGTGTGTGCAGATGCAAAGAAAGAACGGTGGCAGACTGCAATACTGGAACTGATGTCCGATGAGGAGGATGCCATTGCGTGCCATGCCGCCAGCGTGTAATATCTAATGGGACTGAGCTAGAAGGACATTTATTTTGGACATCTAACAAGCACTGGTGCATGTTTGTTTTAGTACTGCTTCATAAATGCACATTTGTTCATTTTTTCCATATTTTATGTTTTTTTTTTTCACTTATACTTTGCTTTGTATATATTTATTAGTGTTTGGTTTGGTCATTTTTTAAAGGATGTGGGGGATGTATAGTACTGTGTGGGGAGTGGATAGGGTCTATCTAACCAATCAAGCCACTAAGTTATGAGGGCTTGGGTTGGGCTAAATAAAAAGTAGTGACCGGGTAATGTCCCAAAAGATGTCAGCGTTTTGGGACTGTTTTTTTCAATCAATGTTGAGATAAGAAACCAATAGGGAAGAGCAAAGTTAAGCAAAGAAAAGCAAATGGGACTTGAGGTGTGAATGTCTCCTGACAAAATCCTTGAGTGGATTTTTTACCATGGCAACAAATGGCTGTACCATGGAAGGATTCGTCAGCAAGATACATCCGAATTGGTATCAATCGGAAGTATCCGAGCTTGGTGGAATTTGATGTATACGCTCAGTGGTACTTGTAGATACTTCCGAAAATCAGTGGTGTATAGGGGAGTTTCCTAGTACAGATACACCTCTTTTCATGCAGTGATAACTAAGCTATATTTTCAGTAGAATTACGATTTCTGAAAGAAAGCTTCAGTGTTATAAAGGATGAATTTATGCTCTAGAAGGGTTTCCGAAGGGGGGCAAATTAACAAACCTCTCAATGTGTAATAACAATAAATTCCATTATTATGAAATGTATAAATATATGTGCATATAATCGTATATGTGTACTTTTTAAATGTCAGTACTATAAGAAAGATTTTAAAAAAATTACAAATTTACCGCAAATTTGGATATCAAACGCAGATTTGATGATTCCAGCCCAGGTGTTTAACTGTTCAATACATATATGTTTAAACAGAAACTTTCGTTCTGGCCATCTGCATATCATGCCTCCATACTCCTTACTGGCTCATCTGGCACCTTAATGCATTCGTGCGCTTGCACTGTGAAGCAAATGAAATGTCCCGGCGCTGCATGAAAGCGAAGGCTGCAAGGTAATTGGTAATGAAACCAGCGGAAGGTTGAGAGCTCGGGCAAAGATTTATTGACAATGTGAAAGCGTCCTGAGACCTTTTACAGGAATTCCTCCGCAGAGAAATTAAGGAGCTCGTAGAATACGCACGAGAGGGAGACTCACCGGTATAGCATGGATGAAAGAGCACAATGGATGAGGCCTGTCAGAAATAGATACACACAAAACACTGCGTTAATCACTCTGTGTGATGGAATTGAAATAGCCACTGGGAAGCAATACTGCAACTTTGTCATGACTCAACATATATCAGGTGGCCTGTTATCAATCTTCTGGTGATTTATTGCTGTGGCGAGGTCTGATGTCATGGGTGTCTCATGGATTCTATCAGCATTTTTATTTCGTGAATAATGACTGTGAACTTACGTCCGATGTCATATCAAAATCTTCTTTAGTTATTTATTTATTTATCTATTTTGCTGCGTTGGTGTCAGTTCACAAATACATATGGCAGCATGGTGGATCCTAGTGTTCCCAGATCAGTTATGTTATGTTATGTAATGTTTTGTTACACCTGCATGAATAGCCTCGTAATATATATATATATATATATATATACACACATACTTTTTTTTTTTGGAAAGCAAGCCAGAAAGGTGTCCATAGCATATGGTTTAGGCCAGAGGTGAAGGGGATACTCTCATGCTGTCAGCACGTACTGACTTAGATGAATGCCACAGTGATTGCCATTTTAATTAACGAAAGTGGCAGGCAAACAGTTCTAAAAGTTCCAAAACATTGATTAATCTTGGACTACACATAATCTGCAAAGGTTCAGTTGATCTGCAAACATCACAAACAGGCAAGGAAGGGCGATCAGTATATATGTATACTGATATACACTCACCTAAAGGATACTAATACGGTGTTTGACCCCCTTTCGCCCTCAGAACTGTCTTAATTCTACGTGGCATTGATTTAAGAAGGTGCTGAAGGCATTCTTTAAAAATTTTGGCCCATATTAATAGGATAGCATCTTGCAGTTGATGGAGATTTGTGGGTGCACATCCAGGGCACGAAGCTCCCGTTCCACCACATCCCAAAGATGCTCTTTTGGGTTGAGATCTGGTGACTGTGGGGGCCGTTTTAGTACAGTGAACGCATTGTCATGTTTAAAAAACCAATTTAAAATGATTCGAGCTTTGTGACATGGTGCATTATCCTGCTGGAAGTAGCCATCAGAGGATGGGTACATGGTGGTCATAAAGGGATGGACATGGTCAGAAACAATGCTCAGGTAGCCCGTGGCATTTAAACGATGCCCAATTGGCACTAAGAGGCCTGAAGTGTGCCAAGAAAACATCTCCCACACCATTACACCACCACCACCAGCCTGCACAGTGGTAACAAGGCATGATGGATCCATGTTCTCATTCTGTTTATGCCAAATTCTGACTCTACCATTTGAATGTCTCAGCAGAAATCGAGACTCATCAGACCAGGCAACATTTTCCCAGTCTTCAACTGTCCAATTTTGGTGAGCTCGTGCAAATTGTAGCCTCGTTTTCCTAATTGTAGTGGAGATGAGTGGTACCCGGTGGGGTCTTTTGCTGTTCACAAATGCTTTGCTGCATACCTCGGTTGTAACAAGTGGTTATTTCAGTCAAGGTTGCTTTTTTTATCAGCTTAAATCAGTCGGCCCATTCTCCTCTGACCTATAGCATCAACAAGTAAATCCCAGTAACTGAGCAGATTGTGAAATACTCAGACCGGCCCGTCTGGCATCAACAACCATGCCACGCTCAAAATTGCCTTAAATCACCTTTCTTTCCCATTTAGTTTGGAGTTCAGGAGATTGTCTTGACCAGGACCACACCCCTAAATGCATTGAAGCAACTGCCATATAATTGGTTGATTAGATAATTGCATTAATGAGAAATTGAACAGGTGTTCCTAATAAGCCTTTAGGTGAGTGTGTGTATATATATATCGGCCAGGCTTGATTCCTGTCTCTGTGTGCAGAGTTTGCATGTTCCCCCCGTGCTTGGTGGGTTCTTTCCGGGTACTCCGGTTTCCTCCCATGACCAAAAAAATATGCAGGTTAGGCTAATTGCCGTTCCCAAATTGCCCATAGTGTGTGAATGAGTGTGTGAGTGTGGGTATGTGTGTGTGCTCTGCGATGGATTGGCACCCTGTCCAGGGTGTACCCCGCCTCGTGCCCTGGGATAGGCTCCTGGTCCCCACGACCCTGAATACAGGATAAAGCGAATACTATAAAACTATAGAATATGAGTGAGTGTGTGAGTGAGTGAGATAAGTAATAAGGTATAATTTCTCCAAAACTCCAGAAATGTCTCAACAAACAGCATTCCAAACAAGAGATAATGTAAGGAAGAAAGTATTGAAATAATTAATGTACATCAATTTAAAAAAGGCTTACACAACTATTTTTAAAGCTCCAAAAAACAACAGTGAGTCATTATCTCCTAATATATAAAAATTGTGGTGTTTATATCTGGTGTAAATCTAATGCAATATTTTACAAAAAAGAACATAATGCTAGCAGTTTAACATTGTATTAGTGGTTATTATGGTGTGGGGAACCTTTTCTCCTGTGGGGCTTAGACGAGTTACAATAATTGACAGAATCATTATTTCTGCTCACTGCCGGAAAATTCTGAAAAATAATAGCTGGTCATCAGTTCATGATCTGAAGCTTAAGTACACAAAAGAACCAAATTAAGCTTCTGGAGTAGTTTAGTCAAAGTCCTTGCTTGGACTTTAAGAAAAGCTGTGGAAAGATCTTGAATGGGTAAATCATGCTCAAAAGTTTAGTTTAGAAGTCGATACTTTCTTACAGAAGGTGTTACCTAACCTAGTTACTTTAACAAATGAAATAAAAAACTGTGTTTCATGTTTTCTCCTTTTGCCTATGCAGGCCATTCAAGTTAATCCAGGACTTTTAATTCTGCAGATTATGAGAGTAAAAACTATTTTTATTTCTTTATAAATAAAAGCACGTATCCCAGTTTTTCACTAGTGTTGGATGACATCAAGGTGAAAAAGTTCTCTCAGTACACCAGAGACATGATCAGACATCGTGGACTTCCAAAGCGAAATGTTCCTTTAACTCATTGAAGAATCAATCTTCTGTGCCGGGTGAATACAGAGAGCTCTCTTGGTACCCACCATGCACCCATCTTCTGGAAAAAACGGGTGTTTGTGAATGATTGTGTGTCCAGTTCCCACAGACAGATGTGCCTCTCTTGCGCAAGTTGGCTACAAGTTATCCATCGATTTTAAAAGACCAGACATTCCATATGCCGAATGTTCACGGGAACGACTGCAGCCACATCGGCTGGGATCATAACCCATGGACGTATGAGGGTCTTTGTAACGTTTGCCTCATTCAGATGTTTTACTGCGGCTAAGAGTCTCGTCACCGTACTGTGCTTGAAGTCTTCTGTGAAGGTCAATCGGTTTTATGTCTTAATTTATGAGAAATTTCATGCAAGCCCTGGCTTGACTTAAACACTCCATGTGTTACAAAGGTAGAGGAACTCAGGACGCAGGACATTTATCAGCAACCAAAATTTTTTATTTATTTATTTATTTATTTTTTAAATGAAAGCATCTTATAAATTGTGTGATCTCATGATGATTTACATTATATTACATCATATACCCGTGGTCAAAATGATAGCAGATGCTCCCTGCTTTCTTTGGCCTGCCAGATCCTCAGGAATTGGCCCTAAAATGAATCATTACTGAGCAAAAATCTCTTGACCGCACCATACTGTGATCCCTGCCCTTAAAGAAAAAAAAAAGACGGAAAAGCCACAAACTTTCTCCAAACAACTGTTTCTTTGGCAGCATAATCTGAGATTTTGTCTGCATTGCAAAAGGGATCTTGGCTGGGCCTGGAAAAATGGCCAGATGGACAATTTCCTGTAATGAGGCCCTACAGCGTTCTCCAGGAGATAGAGCCAAGACAAGAGGCACATGGAGGAACATCAAGGACAGACCCCTTACATAGACGCATTAACCTACACAGACCTTAAAACTGATGCCCCTATAATAGGGGAAAGCATCTGAGCTCATCCTATATTGTGCTTACCAGCCCAAGTTTACTGAATTTCAACATTATTTCTTCTCCTGATGGCCAAAATATAACAATATAAATTCATAAAAAGATATAAAATCCCAGGTTCCATAAGCTGGAAGACAAATACGCAACAATATTTGCAAAGCGGAAGAATAATAAAATAACCCTAGGAGAATGTAATCACAGCCTGGTAATTAGTTATTGTTTTAATGCCAGAGGAATATTAAACTGTGCCACTGCGTAGTCCTGTTACTTGAAAGGGTCCTGAAATTACCTTCCACTTGAAGAAACATAGCGTATTACTTCTTACTGGAACTCTAGGGAAATATTGTGACAGAATAATGCAATAAAAGTGACACAGAAGAGACACGAAAAAGAAATATAATATTCTCGGAAATCTCATGCTTCGTCATGATCGCATTTGTCGTGTTAAATGAAAGAGCATTTCAAATTATGTTCGTAGATGAATTACTGCATGTGCTGTACATGAAAGAACCTTCAAGCCGTGATTTACTGAGATCTCAAATAACGGGCTGCATTTTTAAGCTGGATATGAATTAATGCATTCATAAATCTTCCATAGGAGCATTTATGCATGAAATTTGGTATTAATGAAAATACCATCATTTGGGAATAAATGTTCGTTTCCTACTCATGCTCCTGAGTGTGTGTAAATTTATGCATAACTAGACTAACTCATGTAAAACGTGATTGATCATATTCAAATCATGAAATGTAAACTGATGCACTATGAACTTTATATACAATGTTAAGTTAAAATTGCGTTATAAACTAATAGAGATTTGTTCGAAAGTCAGTCGTTTTATGAGAAAAAGCAATAATTAAAGAGAATTTAAACATAAAAAAAGAAAGCAAGCCAACACAAATACATTAATGAAGACAAATAAAATGATTCTATTAAAAATAAGAATTGCTCTGTATGAAAGAAATATGAACTGCAATGGCTCAGGGCAAAATTGCTACAGCAGCTTCTTTTAATGTTGTGCAACCTTTCATTAGAGCTGACTGATAAGTGTTTGATCTGATATGTCTCTAGCTGCAATGCGCCATATATTCCTTAATGTGCTGCAGGCCAATCTGGCTTTGAGAAATGTTTCTGGGTGACAGCCACTAGACACTTTGCTTGGAATTAATGGTGTAATTTATGTATTTACAGTATACACACACAGTCTTATGCAAAAATTTAGGCATCCCTTGATAAATAACAGATTTTGGTGATTTTTTTAATTGAAAAGATGTTGAGAGACTTTGAAAGACTTTGAAAGTAAAAGTTATTGATGCCCTCAATGTAGGAGAAGGCTACAAGAAGATAGTAAAGCGTTGCCAGGTTGCGGTTTCCACCGTGAGAAATGTAAAAAAAAAGACATTGCAGTTCGGGAGAACTGTGGAGGTCAAGATAATATCTGGAAGACCAAGAAAACTCTCAGCGAGAACTGCTCGTGTGCTGGTCAGAAAGACCAATTAAAACCCTCATTTGACTGCAAAAAACCTGCTGGAAGACTTAGCAGACTCAGGAGTGGTGGTGCACCGTTCCACAAGACCTTTATGGAATAGTCAGCAGAGGAAAACCTTACCTACATCCCCATCATAAAATCCAATGTCAGAATTATGCAACAAAACATCTACAGACGTCTGATGTTTTTGAAAACAAGTGCTGTGAACTGATGAAGTTAAAATAGAAATCTTTGGCCACAATCAGCAAAGGCATGTTTTAAAGAAAAAAAAAAGGAGCAGCATTTTATTAAAAGAACACCTTGCCAACTATTTGGCATGAGGGTGGATCTATCATGCTTTGAGGTTGTGTTGCAGCCAGTGGCACAGGACACATTGCACGGGTGGAAGGAAGAATGGATTCCACTAAATACCAGCAAATTCTAGAAATCAAACATCACACCATCACACCATCATCTGTAAAAAAGCTGAAGCTGAAAAGAGGATGGCTTCTACAACAGGACAATGATCCTAAACTTACCTCGAAATCCACTATGAATTACCTCAAGAGACGCAAGTGGAAGGTTTTGGAATGGCCATCACAGTGCTCTGATTTAAACATCATTGGAAATTTGTGGATAGATCTTAAAAGAGCTGTGCATGCAAGACAACCAAAAAATATTACAGAACTAGAAGTCTTTTGCAGGAAAGAATGGGAGAAAATCTCAAGTACAAGAATTGAAAGAGTTTTAGCTGGCTATAAAAAGAGTTTGCAAGCTGTGATTTCTGCCAGAGGAGGTGATACTAAGTACTGATTATGAAGGGTGCCCAAACTTTTGAGCAGTGCCACAATAATGTTTTTGTTATTTATCTTTGTTCAATTCATGACATAAAAAGTAATGATTCATCAATGTTTGCTAAAAATATTGTGCATTTTTTCCATTTTCAAGAGAGACTGTGTCTTTTCAATAAAAAAAATCACCAAAATTCGTTAATTAAGGGGTGCCCACGTTTGCATAAGACATATATATATATATATATATATATATATATATATATATATATATATATATACAATACTATAGAAATGAAACATGGTATAACATGCTATGCTATGCAGGATATATTTTTAGACAAGTGCAATATAGTCAATATGCAGCTTTGTATAACAGTATAGATTTGCTGTCCTCAAAAAACAACTCAACATACTGTCTTTATTGTCAAAATAGCTGGCAACAAAAGTGAGTACACCCTAAGTGATACCAGCTGTACAGCTTTAACCGTGCAAAGTCTCCTGTGGACATCCAAATGTCCTATTTATTATGTTCATGTGTTTGTCAGTGGGCAAGAATGTCTCCAGGCCTAAACCCTATTAAGCACCTGTGGGACGTCCTCAAGTGTAAGGTGCTGAAGCGCCATGTGTCTAACATCCAGCAGCTCTGTGATATCATTATGGGGCAGTGGAAGAGAATCCCTGCAACATGCCCAGGAGCATTAATGCCATGCTAGATAACAATGACGCTCACACAAAATATTGACACTTTGGACACAGTTTTGACATGTTCACTTGGGGTGTACTCATTATCGTTGCCAGTTATTTGGACGATAACGTCTGCATGTGTTACGTGGTGCGGTCTGGAGAGCCGCACCGTGGGATGTTGGAATGTTAACAAGAGCCAACGAAATAGGAATAAGCACGGAAAGACCTTCCAGTTTGGAGATGGCGTGGGATTATCAATTAGAAACTTAAAGGGAAATTAAAAAAAAATGAAAACACAAAATCACCAGAGCTCCGCCAAGAACGGACGGGGCTCTGGAAACTAAAACAAAAACTTATATCCTCTCGGGGCTTACCAGTACCGAGGATTTATCTGAGAAAATATGTACTGTATGTGCTTTGCACTATCAAACCGGACATGCACGCTGGATTGATGCTTGTCGCTCTCTTTCTCTCTGGTGTCTTAGGGAGGCAAAGACTGGGCCTCTGTCTCTCGACTTTCTGCGTGCTTTGTCTTTAGCTGAGGTATCAGGACCCTTATATAGACACGCCGTCAGGTGCGACTCGTTCAGGCTGATTGCCTGACGGTGACGTTGCCTGGCAACCGTGTGTATAAATGGCCGCGCCTTCGACTGTTCAGAACTCCGCGTGGTAGCACCCTGCGGATCTGCCCGTTCCAGTCAGTGCAAAGCATTTTTGCGTGGTTCTGCTCCTCGTTAGAGCCGTGTCGTTACAGCATGTTGAGTTATTGTTAGAGGACAGTTAATCTGTACTGCTATACAAGCTGCACATTGACTACTATAACGTACATCCAATTTTCATTTAGTATTGTCCCTTGAGAACACGGTAAAGTGCTTGCTCTCAAGGGACAACATGTTTGTTATGAATTAGTTCCATCATCCTGGAAAAGGCATTGTTCATCACCAAACCTTTGGATGGTTGGAAGAAGTTGCACTCGGAGGATGTTTTTGTACTATTTTTTATTTACACCTGTGTTCTTAGGCAAATTTGTGAGTGAGCCCACTCCCTTGACTAAAAAGCAACCCCACACATGAATGGTCTCATGATGCTTTACTGTTGGCACAACCCAGGACTGATGTTAGCGCTCACCTTTTCTTGTCCATTTTCCAGTGTCTCCAAAAAATAGTGAAAATGGTAAAATTGTAAGAAAATACTGTACTGCCTAACAACCATGGTCAAAAGTTTTGGAAATAACACAAATATTAGTTTTCATCTTTTTATGATGGCAATTTGCATATACTCCAGAATGTTATGAAGAGTGATCAGGTGAATTGCAGGATATATATATATATATATATATATATATATATATATATATATATATATATATAGTTTATGACTGAGATAAAACATGTACACAATTCAACATCATCCATGAGATCGTAATAACTAAATTACTGTTAATAGGCTGGGATCTGGGATCTCTTACGTTCTGCCGGGTGAAATTACCCCATAGCTGAAATTTTACAACTAACTCATATTTCAAGAAGACTGCTAAATGCAGTATGTGGGCGTTTGTCAGTGAAGCTGCATTTTGCTCTTTTGAAAGAGCAATAGCTGAAGCGGCAACAGGCTCTGGCTTTCGATTTGTATTATGTCTTATCCACCACACAGGATTCATCTGTCAAATATTTTCCACATACCATTTTTTGTAGTTGTTGCTGTAGTAACTGATACAAGTTTCACACCAGACACCTTAGAACATACTGAGTTCTCATTTTAACCATCAATAACCACAGAAGTCACCCAAATATAGCACTTTTTAATCAAGGCTTTAAAGCTCTTACTTTGTTCTTAAACCTGACATGAGTTACTATTTTAGCTTTATTAATTGTGGCCTGACAAAAGCTTTGAATAAGCAATTTGTGTCACTGTATTTTCTGCACAAGTTCCTGTGAGAGTAAGATTATTTGAGATCCTCATAATTCCCTTTTATACTCCTATTTAGAGTCCAATGGTTGGGATAAAAACCCCAAAACAACTCCTGATTATAAAAAGAAGCTACGGAAATTCTAGACTGATCAATAACAGAAGACTTTAGAATTCCAATAACCTGACAAAAATTACATGAATAAAAATAAAATGTTTAAATTAAAGTATGGCCTTGGCAAATTACTGATGGAATGTGACTTTGATGTGTAACACTAAAGGATTCAGTGTAGGTACACAGTAAAGGAAAGAGGAAAGAGCAGCTGTCTGACAAAACCCACATTATACTGCATAGCCATCCTAAACAATTTATTGTCTCCTAATTAACTGGTTCCAGGGTATCTAATCACATTCATTACATTACATAATGTTACTTCCTTACTGTACTTTAGTATAGTTTTTATGTACGTACTTTACTTGAATTATTATATTTTGGACACATTTTACTTTAACTCCTCTACACCCTACTGTACTTACTAGTTCACTACATGTATGCATGGTGTTGTGTTATAAACCATAGTAAAGGATGGATGGGAGAGCTGGCCAGCTAGGGTTTGTTTTTAGCCTATCACAGACTTTCTACCACACTGCTTTTGATATTCCTTTCTGTGTCCATCAGGACAAGAGGCTGGTCCCCGCAGCAAACTGAGGTCACGTAGTTTTTCCCGCAGATCGTCTTGTATGTTACTTTCTGGGTTATCTTTGAATTGCAAAATTGTCTGTTGGTGGTACTGTACATACAAACACCGGTTCCTCAGATGCCCAAATACCATTTAAAACTGGTTACAACAAAAAATAGCTTAATTCTGGATCAGGAGAGGCCTCTTCATGCTACTCCTGTGCCGACTTATTGGCAGAAACTGTTAGGTAACATACGTCAATTACACAGGTTAAGCTACGTGCTAGCAAACAGCAGCTGACATACCCAGAGCTGTCCGGTTTTAAAAAAGCAGGCAGATGCTTTTTGCAAAATCTTATAAGTAAGTATATAGCAGAAAAAAATGTTCATGGTATTCTGTTTCAACAAAGACAGCAGTCAGGCAAATTTTGTTTAAGGTTACAATGTGGGATTCTCTGTAAGCAGTACACGACTGCATACACACATCCTTCTTTGCTTCCTATGAAAGGGTATGTTTGATTAATTGTTCTGGGACATTCAATTAAACCCAAACAAGTTATGAGGATTTTGAAGGTTTTCAAAATCCGTTAAAGGTTGCATTTTTAAAAAACATTAAAACAAATCTGTTGCTACACAATTTCAAGAATGTTTCAAGAATTTCTTAATACTCCATAGGCATTAAAATATTTAAAGTTTTTTTCTTCCCCCAAGGATGCATGAAGCTGAGAAGAAATGAACAATATGAGTTGATGAAGGTTGCAGTAGTAGTGTTTGCAAGAATGTAAAACAACTTTCACCATGAATACCATTTAATAATGGAAAATCTAAGTAATGTAGTGAGAAAAAAAATATATATATATATATATATAATTCAGAAATATTATGGGAAAATGTAGAATGAGAATAATCTTAACAACAATAATAATAATAATAATAATAATAATAATAATAATAATGTGAGATTTTACATGCATCTCTACATGACAATACAAGCATCTAAAATTTTAAATCTGAATCGAAATTAGTTTATATGCAGCTTTTTTCTGACCGAAGTTAAATATCAACAGCTAATTATTCATGCTCATAAGAGGTACATTAATAAGGCATGAGGATGATTTTTTAAATGAAAGAAATTATGAGTGAAATAAAAATAATAATGCATGGCATGACACTAAATGATCTGCTGCTTAGCAAACTCTGTATTTATGAACCACAAGAGCACCGCATTTTGAAAATCTGAAAGTATTTGTAAAGGGGTAGAACAAAGTTATAAAATAGCCATTCAATTTATGCTTCAGACTCAGTTTAGGTAAGTGGAGCAGATCTGCAGTGTTCAAGGGCACAGAATTTATTTATTTTTGTATTCTGGAATGTTTTAATGTTGTTGCTCTCAGTCCAATGAGTTTAAAGAGTTTGTTGACAATAGAATGGCTCGCTGTTTTATGTCTCATGTGGTCCTCATGTCTGTATTTCACACTGGCTCTCCTTTTTACAGTAGTTACCCTGATGTATCTAGTCCGAAGTCCCTGCTTGCACTCTGCGCAGATATCAACCTTATCTATCACATAGCAGCAATAATATCTAATAATGTCTTACAATCTCCTTCTCTCTCTCTCTCCCCGTTTCCTTCTCTCTCGTTGTTAAGCTACACATGCAGTACTTGTGAACCTTACCCCTTCTTTCCTCCGGACCTGTCTGGTCCATCCTCTATTGCTAGGATGGCTTATGACTGTAATCCTGCTGATGATTTAAAGACTGAAATTACCCAAATCAGTTAACGTGTGATAATCCTAACATAGTGGATGTCATGTAGTTGAAGTGAATTTCCTATTATACAATTGCATGTTTGACTGTATTGCACACAGTATTTATAAAAGGAATTTATTTATATACCAGATGTCACCCAAATGAAGCCTGAACTTATTTATTTAATGTAGATGTTTTGTGGCAATGTATATTGTTAAAAATGTTACAGTATGCAATTAAAATTGCATTGAATTTAACTGAACTAAGACTCATGAGCAAGGACAAGACTGTATAGCGCTAAACAGAAGTGGCTTGATAAAACCATACAACTATTAGACCATGGTCTCTGGTTTAAATGTATTGTACTGAGGTCTGGAATATCCTGGACCAATATATCAGGCAAATGAATATTAGTCTAAAGAGAAGGTTTTAAAGGTTGTCTAAGCGTGTTTAAATTTTGAAAAAGTAAGCAAAGGTGTCAAAGTTTTAAAAAAAAATCTTGTTTAGCATCAAAAGTAAGTTTTAGTAGCAGTTTGGACAAATTAGACACAACCTGATTAAGTCCAATGTTTGTTTGTTTGTTTTTTAGCAAATGTTATGAACATGAAAGATTTGGGGAAAAGTGTTATCCAGCTAATGTTGAGTTTTCAGACTTAACTCTATTTAATTCATTTTACTAACAACGTTTACCCTAAGTTCAATGTAAGTTGCCTTGCTAATGTCAATTTAACTAGCTAGCTAACTGATAGCAACTGGATCTAACTTGACACTTAACTATAGTAACTACCCCTCAGGAATTTGTATGACTATAAATAAGCCTTTTTTTTTTCTTTTTTTTTTTTTTTAACAAAATAAAATCTATAATAATTGACATTCGGAAGTTATGATGAAGTTGTAACTGCTGGTAAACGTCTTTGCTATGAGAAATATGTTTTTTTTTGCTTTGTAGCAACATGTATCCAATGTGTTTTGTTTCTTGATAAGTAAAACAATCAGAATCAAAATTAGGTTTTATTTACAGACCAAAAAAAGCCCGGGGAAAAAATAGGGAAAAAAATTCTGACTATGTAACAAATGTACACAAAGTGAGTGTGCAAGGTAAATCCAGTTGCTATCAGTTAGCTAGCTAGTTAAGTTGACACTAGCAAGGCAGCTAGCATTGAACTTAGGGTTAATGTTGTTGGTAAAAATAAATTAAAGAAAGCTACTTCTAAACACACAATATTAGCAAGTAACAATAAAAGAATAATTATGTGAAAACTGGATAAATTCCGTAAAAAAATAAATAAAGGTTGCATTTTATTTTATTTTTTTTAATTAAAGTTCAATTTAAGGCATATTGTTTGTATTTTCATTTGAAGCTGCTTAATATTTTCAAAGGGAAGCAAGATCAAATGTTTTGGCATAAAATCAACTCCATAAACTATTTGTAAAAGAGACAGGAGGCTCTTGACATTTTCCTGACATTCACACACAGCACTGAGATATACCGTGTCTTTTGTTTGTATGTTAACTATCTGGAGCTGGTTCATTTATTAATTAGTGATGTCCTTCACCATAATTAGATCAGGAGGAGGACTTCAAGCTGGAATTATTGTTGCTCGTAATACAAAGTAGCATATCTTTATAATTAATTGCCCAATTCATCTGTATAGATTGCCCTGAATGATAATTAAGCATGTCTTGAGCATTTTTACCTAGAGACACATCTCTTCGTCTTTTTCTTACACTCTCTGGAGAACTGACTGTGTTCACTTATATTTTGCATCCATAAATAATGGCTGTTGGATTTCATTCATACGCTTTGTGCTCTACACATCCACTTCAAAGTCAGATTTTAACCAGGAGCATTATTTATTTATTTATTTATTTATTTATTTATTTATTAAGTTTACTAGATGGCACACAGTCAATTCCTGCCTCTGATCTATGTGTGTATGAAGTTTACATGTTATCCCTGTGCATGATGGCTTTCCTCGAGGTGCTCTGGTTTCCTCTCACAGTCAAAAGACAGGTAGGTTAACTGTTGTTCCCAAACTGTCCGTAGCATGTGAATGACTGTGTAAGTACTGTGTGTGTGTGTGTGTGTGTGTGTGTGTGTGCGTGCCCTGTAAAGGGTTGATACTCTGTCTAGGATGTACTTACCCCATGATTCTGTACAAGAGGTATGGTATAGGTAATGAATGAATGAAGATCTCCAGATACTGAGCTTTGTACAGAATTTGATGGCTATTTGCTTTCTTGCTAAACAGAGGTAGTTAGCAAGAAACTGGTTAAAAGAAACAAGACTTTTAATCAGTGGATGGTATTTATGAAATATATATGTTCAAACAAAAGCAGTACTTGTTGTCTTACACCTATTTCTTTTTTGGGGGGAGGGTTAAATAATAATAATAATAATAATAATAATAATAATAATAATCCATTCATCCTTCTAGGCACCTCTGTACTCCACAACAAGGAATCATGGAGATCAGTGGTGACCACTATACTTTTTCCAATTTGTACCACCAGGTTAGGACCTCCGGTCTACATACAGTACGCACAATTTCACAAACAACGGCATTTTGGAAATGCAGTTAGACTATTCTGCATACTGTACTGTGGGAGAAAACCAGAGTACCCAGAGGAAGCCCACCAAGCACAGGCAGAACATACAAACTCCATGCACACAGACCTCGAGGTGGGAACCAAAACTGAACCCAGGAGGTGCAAGGCGACAGTGCTTACCACTAAGCCACCCTGCCACCAATACTACTACTACTACTACTAATACTACTACTAATAATAATAATATACTGTGCAAAATTTCCTGTCTAATAACTTGAAATAACTTCACAACTTTTTACATGCTGGTCAGGGATTCTGTAAAAAAGCAGCATCCCAACACTCAAGGTCACTGAACAAATAGAAAATTTAATAGAATTAGATAAAAGAAAGCTCTTGTATCAAAAAGAATGTTTTTATTTTTTTATTACAAAGATCCTGATGTTAAAACATTTGGAAGCACTGCATCCCACTGATGTCTGGGCCTGAGCATCTGATCAGAGTGTCTTGCTGGAGAGCTCAGAGATTGAGTTTAATGCAGAAAAAAGAAATGTATTGCTTTGTAAGTAAGAAAAAAAATATTTAATTCTTAGTAAGATGTGGAGCCAGTCCAAGTCTTAGACTGTGGCTCTAACGTGTGCTGTATGTTTGGCATGAGTAAGGATTCAGGAATTAGCAGTTGAATTTTAAATTTATGGAAAGTCTGTGAGCTATCAGGGTCCCTTCTGTTCTTCAAGAATATATGAACAGTGTGACAGCAAAATTTGATAAATGACACTTTTTGGACTTTTACTCATTATGGCATAATATTATTACCTGGCACACAAGGTTGTCTGCTATTTAACCTTCTTTTAGAAGCCTTGATCTTCCAAGTTTTAGACAAACCAATCTATTTTTAAGCAAAACCCGACACCTACTAAGAAAGGCAATCAAATAATTTTTTTTTTTCCATTATGTGGCACATCAAGACCCAGCTACCCACCTAACTGATCCTCATGAAGTTTGAGTATTGCCCCAACAGCTTAAAAGAAGATGCCATCACCTCCATACTCCATCTGGCACTCACACATCATATGCACACATACATTGGAATGCTGTGCATAATTCAGCACTCAATACAATAATTTCTGAACACCTCCCACTGCAGCTGGATCCTGGATTTCTGATGGGGAGCAGCATTGGGAATATCATCTCCAGCACCACCACACTGAGCACTGGGGCCCCTATTGCTGTGTGCTCAGCCCACTGCTGTTCACTCGGCTGACTCACAACTGTACACCAACGCACAGTTCAAACCTTATCATCAAGGTCACTGATGACACAACCATGGTGGGTGTCATTGGCAAGAACGATAGGTCATCAGATACAGAAAAGAGGTGCAGCGGCTAAAAGACTGGTGCGGAACCAACAACCTGTCTCTGAAAGTGGACAAAACAAAAATTGATGCTGTTGATGTCAGGAGAGCACAAAAGGACAACTTGCCCCTGAACATCAATGGCTTCACCGTGGAGATCATTAAATTTCTTGGTGTTTTCCTAGAGGAGAACCTCAACGGGTACTTTTACAGCCCAGAAGTCTCTAATTTCTCTGAAGTTAACAAGTAAAGAAAGCACATCTCCTCTCCTCTTCTATCCTCCGATCCTCACCACATTTAACAGAGGGCTTTTTAAGACATCCTGAGAAGCTGTATTACTGCCTTGGTTTACCCATTCTCTCACACACACATTTAACTGGACACCCTTTTTACTGGATATTTCATAATTATCAGTATTCTTTTAATAATATATTTTAATATCTGTGGTATATATTACATTCTTAAAATAAAATGATTTTATATCTGTGGCACGGTGAGATAGTGGTTAGCTGTGGTGAGATGTGGCCTTGCACCTCCAGGGTCGAGGGTTTGATTCCCACCTCAGGTCTGTTTGCATGTTTTCCTTGTGCTTGGTGGGTTTCCTCCCATAGTCCAAAAACATGCAGATTATGTTAATTGGCATACTGTGTGTGTCTTGTGATGCATTGGCCCCTGTACGCAGGATAAGCAGCACAGAAGATGAATGAATACATACATGCATATATGATAACTTGAATGTTGTATTATTTAATGCCAATATTTAGAGTTTCCCAGATACTTGTTTAGGATAGTTCTTACTCTGCCCTTGCTGCTTTTGAGAGAATGGTAAGCATGCCACTATCAATATGCTCCTCAGCCTGCTGTAGTTTACTCGGAAATGCCAACTTGTGCATTGGTTCGTGCTTGCAATGAAAAGATCACCACAACAAAGACATTTCCTATTGTTATTAAATCTCAAAACCTGAGATAGATATAAATTAATATGGTGTTTACGGATAACCAACGACACTTTAAACACTTCAGAACTTTGTAAAAATCACGCAGCTTTAAATGTAATAAATTAAGAATTTTCTTCACATATGGTTGAACTTTTTAACTATAACAAGTTAGTAATATTGCAATGTACGAAAAAACTAGACAAACCTCGAGCCTGCATTTTTCAAAAGACCAGGCCAAATGTCAAAGCTGAAATTTGATTGACAGAATTCACAACAGATTTGGAGCACAAAGGTTTCCTGAATGTCAGGATTAAGGCGCAGAATGCACAAACCGTCCTCATCATGGAGTAATGGGTTCACTCCTCCACAGGATTTGAGCAGCTTGCATTAATTAGTTTTCTTAATTAACCCAGCGTGTGTAAACATTAATATTCCAGCCTCATAAGATAACGAAAGCTCTCCACTGCTAAAATAGGTTGACTTTACTGTTTCTGAGAAGAGCGAGTCTTAAAATTGAAGGCCTGGAAAGATATTTTGTCTTGTTGTTATTGCAAGTATTATTCATTCGCAGCCTTAATTGTCATGTAAATAAGGTTTGTGCTCATAAGTGAATAAATAGGGAAAATTAATCACTGTTGGATTGATTGATTTTCTTTATCTGCAGTGCTGACAACTTACTCAATCAAATGCCTCTGTTATAGCAAAATTTAAACATACACAGTGCTAAATGGTGTTTTTTTTTTTTTTCCTCCTCCGGCTCAGAAAAGTAATCAAGTTTTTTGCGGGGACCGATACAAAACAAGTCAGTGTCCCAACTTTGGCTGGATAAGGCATAATAATCAGACTCGCTATAAATCTCAGAGTAACTTGTCAAGGAGTCAGGAATGAGTTTGCAGCACCACTTTGCACGCAGCTCTGCCTAAATAAATAATTTTATAAAATATTGCCTCGTCTCCTCTAAGGTGGGACAACAAATCAATGCAGACGGCTTCAGGCCTGATGACACATGGAGCCGCTGATAAATCAGAAAGAAGGACCTGCTCTTAATTACCATTTGGGCTGATGTCGGAGGAGCCAAGCGATGACGAAGCATTCGGGCGCTAAAGAAGTAACGTTTACACGGGGCTGGGAGGATGGGGACTGAGACGGATGGTCGATGAATCCCGAGATCAATCAGGGCACTTCAGATTATCTTTCATCTCCCAAAGGCCATTCCAGTGCACTGATCCTTGTGTTTGCGGAGCGAAGCTGGGAAAAGGAGAAAACAAAGTGGTGAAAAAATGGTAAATGATACAGAGAGTGTGAGAAGAAAGACAGAGAGGCAAATGAAGTGGCAGCAAGAAAGATAAGACTGTGTAGGGAGCTATTGATTGTTTTCATCATGGTTTAATTGCAATTAAATGTTGCCCGAGGTCTTGCGGATCTGTTTCACTGCTGTCACCGTGCAGGATGCAGCAATGATGAGTACTAAACGCCTGCCGACTCCTGGCTGGAAATCCGCTGCTAATGCATGCCCTGTGAGCATGTAGCATATTCGGAATTAGCTAGCTAGATAACAGATTACGAGCCATGGGATGCCATTAAATAGCCTACTACGATATATAAAGTACTGGAGTAGAGCTGAATGGGGTAAGATGAGCCACCACAGGTATTTAGGCAACTGTGTAGAAAATAAAATGTTACCATATTTTAGGAAGGAACACTCATTTTATTTATAAAGCTGCCACACAGCGAACATTTAATACACAAAGAGAAGCATTTTCTGATTAATTCAAGTTTAAAGCAAAGTTTCCTACTTAAAATTTCCCCACATGTACAGTATTTTATCAAATTTACAGATGCCTTTATGCTCAGTGACTTACTTATTTTATCATTATTATACATCTGAACAGTTGAGGGTTAAGGACCTTGCTCAAGGGCCCTACAGTATGGTTTGAACTTGGGACCTGCACATCAGTACAGTCCAATACTTTATTCACTGAGCTATCCCTGCTCCTGTCAGATATTTATTAGCTTGCATTACAACCTCTTTAGTGTTGCCCTGAAGCTACGAGGCTAACATTGCATACCGGATACACTAAACCTTTGTTGTTGTTATAATAATGTTAAGCCCCCTAAAATCATTTTTAAGAAAAAAAAGCATGCTTCCACCTGATATATATGTTAATATTATTACAAATTGTTAGATAATACTCTATACTGTACATCGATGGCCTGTGATGGATTGACACCTCGTCTATTTACCCCGCATCCTGCCCTAAGCCTCCTGATCCCGCCACCCTGTGTACAGGATAAAGCTGATAGACTTTAGCTGTGGAAATCTGCCTTGAAACTTTGAAAGAATGGGCCTAGTGGGTAAATTTCTTAACAAAAAAGGCAGGAAAACCTGAGGCTGGGCGGCCAAGATTACTGGCTCAATAACTTTACACAGATACTTGTTATCCAAATCAAAGCTCCAGGACCAGACATACTTCAGATGTCTTGGCTTATTATCCTATGAAGACTTTGATTTAGAAAACATCTAATATTTTTTAGCCTAAAGCACTATTACTTTTTCTTTTTAGTAATTTTTCTTGACGATAAAGACTAGAAAAAGACATGAAGACAGGGGTCTTCAACTCTCTACTTAAGCCTGGTCCACATTGGCCACAGACTTTTGGCTGACAGGAAGTGAAATGCCTTTCTGCTCACATAGTAACACAAAAAACAGCGAGGGATACAGTAGCTCAGAGGTTAAGATGTTGAACTGTTGATCAGAAGGTCACAGGTTTACATCCCAGCACCACCAAGCTGCCACTGTTGTGCCCTTAAGCAAGGCCATTAACCCTTAACTGCTCGGATGTATAATAAGATAAAATGTAAGTCACTTTGGATTAGGGTGTCTGTCAAATGCTGTAAATGTGAAGAGTGTTTTAGGGGGAACCAATCCGTCCATACTCGTTTTTTCATTCTCTCATTTACAATGCTTTTCTGCCCACAGAACTTCCACCCACTGGGTGTTTGACAGTGTCTGGCTCCAGCAACCGTGCTACTGGCAAAGTGACTGAAATTACATTTTTACCCCAATCTACTATTTAATATGAATTGTCTGGCATAGAATAAAAAATCACAGTGAGCTCTTGGGGAGGCAAACAAGTCTTTTTTTTTTTTGGTCATACTTCAAATGTTTGAAAATGTACTAAATAATATATTGTTACATACTGTACAGACATAAAACATTACAAAATTTGTTACATACAGGCGTAATAAATCAAGCAAATCAAACCAGTAAATATTAAAATAATATCCTGGCACAAAGAAACAGTCCATTTCTCCTACAAATACTGATGGACATTTTTCATTTTAGTGCAAATTCAGTCAGTCGAAATTCATGATGACTGGTAGGTCAATCAGAAATGAACAATACTGAAATAATTCCTTTAAAGTTGATGCAATACGGAATTATAATAAAGGTCTTAAAGCCTGTCCAACGTAACAATATATGATTTTAGCTCTTTCGAAAAAGGTAAAGAACAAACAATGTCTCACAGTCATCTCCAGAGCTTTCTCAGACCAGCAGCTACTAATAAAATTATATGATAACAGTACACAGTCTCCCCCATTTGAGAGTAGGCGCTAACACAGGCAATCCATCAAAACGTATCATATATTTTGTATGGTGAACCATTAAACCTGGCTCACCTTGATGTCTGGTTTCATTATGCTCTGCCTCTGTTCGCACTAGTGAGAATGATCTATGAGGCAGACAACATGAATTGGTGCTTCTTTTTCCTTTCATAGGTTATATTTTTGTACTTTACTGCATACCCCAGAATCAAACCACATGAAAGGGCTACACTTACTTCTTTGGTAGCTGCTTTAGAAAGTTACACAACTAAAGAATCCTAGCTGCGCAAACATGATTGCAGTGCAGTGTCATAATCAAATTTACTTTTTCTATAACCCCAACATTGTTAACTCTGGCTGAAAACGAAATTGCAGGAAACTTGGCCGTTGATCAAGCTGTAATGGTTTCAGTTTCCACTGATGAGTGCTTCCTTCACAACCCTCAGGTAGACACCTTCTTTCAGATTTGTCTAGGAGAACAAAGCGGAGTGGAAAAATTGCCATGTAGAATGTAACTGAATAGCTCTGGTAAAGATATTACAATCCCAGTTGTTTTACAAAACGATGGAAAGAAATTGCAGCGTTCTTTTGTAATATACTAGTAAGTGTTTTGAAAATTGCCTCTAAAGTTTCCCCTGTAATTTTACTCATTGATACTTGATTGCTTCAGCAAGCTAAGCAATTCTCTCAGTTATCATCAAGCTCTGTTGTAGGCTTCTGAGTAAGTCGTGTTGAGAAACTGAGGGAATGAAAACAATAATTTTGTACTCGACAAATAATAATGTTTGCGCACACTATTGTGCTAGGAAATGAAGGAGCTTATTTATTCAGAGTGACACATTCTTGCTGGAAGAACTACAATAAACCTATAAAGGACATAGTATTTGAAGAACAAATATATATATATATATATATATATATTTATATAGTATATAATACCATATATGTTCTTTGAATACTATTTAAACCTACACTATTTAAACCAAGGTTTAGGAGTTTGTTTATGGAAATTCTTGACCATTCCTCCAGAAGCGCATTTGTAAGATCAGACACTGATTTTGGACAAGAAGGCCTGGCTCGCAGTCTCCTCTCTAATTTATCCAAAAGGTGTTCTATTGGGTTGAGGTCAGGCATAAGGTGCAGGCCAGTCGAATTCTTTTACACCAAACTTGCTCATTCATGTCTTTTTTGATCTTGCTTTGTGCACTGGTGCGCAGTCATGTTGGAACAGGAAGGGGCCATCCCCAAACTTTTCCCACAAAGTTGGGAGCATGAAACTGTCCAAAATGTCCATTGGAAGTTCTTTTCACTATGAGTGAGGAGCTGAGCCCAACTCCTGAAAAACAACCCCACACCAGTTCCAGTTCATATAAGAATACACACTTATTTATTTATTTATTTATTTATTTATTTATTGTTTTCAACATTGTATATTAATACTGAAGACTTTGGAGTGACCACAGAACAAATATTGTTTGTACTGTATTATGTGGTTAACAAATATGTGTTAAATAACCCAGAATATGTTGTATTATTTAGATGGCCATTTTGAAAGTAGCCATCTTTTACTTTGATGACAGGTTTGCACACTCTTGGCATTCTCTCAGTCAGCCCTTATGAGATAGTCACCTTGAATTATTTTCCAACAATCCTGACGGAGTTCCCAGAGGTGTTGAGTACTACATGGATGCCTTTTCTTTATTCTCCCTCACTTTTAAATTTTACTACAAATAAGCCTTGCACAACCTTGAGGTGTGTTGGGTTCATTCTCCTATTTTTGTAAAACTTTTTTTCCGAATTTTCTCCCCTAATTTAGTCGTGTCCAATTTGTTCCAGTCGCTGTAGGCTCTCACATTAAGCTCCCACTGCCACTCAGTCGGGAGAGCCGTAGACCGCTTACATGTTTCCTCTAATCCACGTGATGTCACCAACCATTTTTTTCGAACTGCTCGCTCACGCACCGTTGGGGAACACACTAGGAGGAACAGCGCTATCCACCCATTGGCTAGTAGAGCCATCATTAATGTGGGAGCACTAAGTACCTCTCATCCCTCCCCGCTGAGAAAGCTCTCTCTAGGCCTCCGGCTGTGAGAGGTTACAGCATCACCCGGGGATTGAACCAGCGATCTCTGGACAATAGGACGAGCACTTTACCACTGTGCCACTCGGAGGCTTATTCTCCTGTTTGTTGGTCCCACTAAATTCAAACAAGATGGGCATATCACTGAAAAATTATTATTATCTTCTGTCTTAAATTCTTATCTTATCTTATCTTATCCTATCTTATCCTATCTTATAAGGTCTCTCTATGACATTACATATTAATGATGTGTGATTTTCCTGCTTTACATGGGAAATCCCACATTCATAAAAAACAATAATACACCCTCTCTATATCTGACAAAGACACAAAGATTAGAAATGACGAATGTATCGTTAATCGTAACAACTAATCATTTAAAACACATTAAGAAGGCAAGAAATGTTATGAATTAACACATGACAAGGCACACCTGTAAAACCATTCCAGGTGACCACCCAGTGAATCTGATGAGAGAAGGCCATGAGTATGCCAAGCTGTCATCAATGCAAAATGTAGCTAGTTTGGACAATAAAAAAAAAAAAAAAAAGTATTTTGGATTTTTTAAACACTTTTTGTTTAGTGCATTATTCTATATGTGTTTCTATATATAGTGTCTATATATAGTATCTATAGTATTAATGTAAAATTAAAATAGTTAAACATTCTACATTGTAAACCAATGCAAAACACATCTCCACTAAACATTTGACGATAAAATGTGTCTGCTACTTATGCTCTATAAAGCCTTTAAACGGCTCCCATCAAAAGTGCTGTAAATTGGTGATTTTTGAGGCTGGTAATTCTAAATCTAATTTCTCCTCTGCAGCAGGGGTAGGTTTTGGTCTTGCTTCCCAGGGACGGTATTCATGAGAGCCAGTTTCATCATGGTGCTTGATGTGTTTTGGAAATGCAATTGACAATACTGCTCTTGCAAAAAACTATTCCAGAACAGCTAACCTTTATGTAAACTGACTGTTTACCAAATTCCACATGTGTTATTTCTCCAGTATTGTTTGAAAATGAAGGAGCTTGTAGAATGTAGAAAATAAATCACGAACAAAAACTATTGAATTAGAAGGTGTATGTGTATGTAGATATTACCTAACCAAAATGTAAATGACTTGTATGTATGTAATCTTTACGGTATTTGTATGTTTTTCATAAACCTTTGTATGTTTTTCATAAACCTGCATATCATATATTCTCACATTGTGTAATTTCTCATGATTTTGTCACATGTCTCAGTTTAGGTTCTCAGGGAAATGTCCTTGGGTATGTTCTGAGAACTGCAGCAAATACCGCATGGCCACATGTCCATAGGCAATCTCATGTCTTCATAGACTTTAGTCAATACATCAGGCTAAAGAACAAGAAAACAGAAGTTGAAATCAATATTCTAACTGAGGCAAAGCAAATCTTAGTGTAGAAAAAAAAATCTTTTAAGTCGAGGTCATGAGGATAATGTAATGCAATACTGCATACATCCGTGAACCCAACATTTAAGATGTGGATATAAATCAAGTGGGTGGAAGGTTCTGACCTGTTTTTATCCTGTCCATGTACTGTAGGTGTCTTTTCTTCGCACTCCTCTCAAGCTTCATGTGTTAGGATGCAGTCTGGCAGACATGTTAACTACAGTACATTTACATTTAGACATTTGGCAGACGCCCTTATCTAGAGCGACTTACGATTTTTATCTCATTACACATCTGAGCAGTTTTATGGGCTCAACAGGAGCAACTTGGTGGTTAACCCTGGGAGCTTCCGAACCAATGCCTTTACTCTTATGTTCAGCAGAAGGTAACATTAGGGGTACACAATCTCATAAATATGTCAACATTAACTCGTGGAATATAATAATGTTCAGGGATCATGAATAATGCACATTAAATTATATTCTGCTTGTTAAAGAACAAGGTTTCACGTTTAAAATGCAGACGCTGCATTTCTTTAAAAAACAACAAATGTCCAAGCAAAGGATTTTATGATGTAATTTGGTGATAATTAAGCAGAAGCACCAAATTTATACCAATGAGAATCTTACTACCTCCCACTGCAGTGTTTAAAACAAACTGCTAAAATTAGTCATTTGTTAAGGGTTTTTTTTTGAATATGCTTGTTTATTTTTCCACTTTGGTGGATAAAGTGAACCTAAGAAACAGTGGGAAGTAGAATTGTTCCTGTGCACACAGTCTGCCCTTCATGTGGATTTTTATGCGCTGATGCTGGACAGGTAGCTGAAACCCCCGACATGAAAACAGCATCCTTTCTTCATTTCCTTTTCCTCCTGCTGAGATTCCGCAGCAGCAGGATGCTGTCAGCGACTCTTCTCGTGTTTTTGTGTTTCCAACTATCTGATGGCCTCCCGGTTAATCTGGCAGAACAAGGCTCCTGCTGCTGTCATGGATGTGATGGTACAGAAGAGGAAGATACCTGCAGAGAAGGAGTCAGAGCGGAGAGGTTGATAGGAATGGGAAAAATAGACGACTCATTCCCCAGAACTAAATTACTTCCAAAGAGCAGGCAGCTCTCAAAATACTGTGAAATAGATGTTGAAGACTGGCTGATGCATGAGCATGTTTGTGTTCACTGAGGCCAGTGTTTGTATTTGCTGTTGTTGGGAAGATCTTTTTTTGCTTGTGAATATTTCAGTAAATTGACATCACTTTCATTCCAAATTTATTTAAATGTGTGAAGCCACATGGATCTTTCCTTATTTAGTTTTACCTCACTACAGGGGCGGCTGATGTACAATACTACGCAAAAGTCTTGAGCAACCCATTATTTCTTCATATTTTGCTTCTAAACAGCCAGGCTTTCTTGAATTTTTAATGCAGTCTTCAGGAATAGCTCTCCAGGCTTCCTGAAGGACTTTTTAACTTTCGTTTTTGCCAAGATTTTGGCTCTCATTTTCAGTCCAGTCCCGGTACCTGACCAGTTACACAGAACGTTTTTTTGTATGTTAAGCCACAGAGTGATGTGGTAGAAAAGATCTAACTTAAGGCATGAACCATTGAGGAACAGGTGCAGATGATGTCATAATCAGGACAGTATTAAGTTTTAAAATTTAGAGATGAATGAACAAGTCGTTTGGTCTCTCCGCTTACTGATATCAGGGTAGCCACAGGCAAACACACAAACACGCTGGGTATTAGAAAGAGCTCTGTTTCTTAACAGCAAAAAAAACTTTTTTTGAAAAAAAAAAGAAGAAACAAAAGGTCTGGTCAAACACCTGGTGTCATCTGTTACTTCAAAGAACCTAAATCATTTTAACATGTGCTGGTGAAACCTGAGAGAACAAAGATTGGAAGCTATATAGACGTTCGTCTGGAGAGGAATTAGGAAGAGTTAGCTCATGGAAGTGAGCGCAAGAGAAAGCCAGGGAGAGACTAACTGTAGAGAGAGAATGAGACAAAACAACACGGAAGAGTTAACACATTAATATGAAATCCAAGTGGAAGACAGAAGCATGGGAGAGTTATCGCATGTTATACTGAAAAATGCTAACAGCCAGTGATTAGTATACTGGTGATGCTGATTGAGTGGTTGGAACAGACGAGAGGGGAAATGAGGTTGCTGCTCAGGGTGGTACATACTGTAAACAACCAATTTTTTCAAATTGTATCTTTGGGAACTTTATTCTCATGTTTGTAATTTATTCTACATAATTTGATTTAATATGATGAAATGGTGTGGCTTAAGACTTTTAGACAGTACTGTAAGAGCATGGTGAACCCTCGTCCCATGTCTCTTATTCATGTGTAGCATGTCTATACTGACACTTTCCAGTCAAAGTTCTAAAAAAACCTTTCTTTTACCCCTCTGTGGTTTTCTTCTTTATGTACTGTAAAATTAAAAGCAAATGTTTTAAATATCAGTGAGCGGGGCGGCGGCTGACAACCATCATGCATTGCGGGGGGCTTTGCAATGTGTTCACCATGTTGGGGAAGGGTGTTTGGGTTAGTGGCTTCGGCCCTGTTTGTGTGTGTGTGTGTGTGTGTGTGGATGTGGTTCTCGTGTGAATGTGCTGCTCATGCTTTACATGCTGTGTGTAAAATAAAACACTCCCAGCCATTGAATTGGGCAGCAAGTAAGCTCACTTGTCTCTCCAACATCCTTTCTGGCGGAAAAATGCTACAATATTAATAGAGGCAAAAGTGATTCAAAAACTATTTTTAGAAATGACTGTATATTGGTTAGCTAAAATAAAGTGATCTGATACATTTATGTCAGGGAGTGGTGTGAATACTACTGCAAATAATAATAATTATAATAGTAGTAGTATTAGTAAAAGCCAATGACTATTTGTTTCATGATCTTTAAAACAAAATGCCTATTTTACGAAAAGGTTAAAATGGTAAGAAAGAATGGTATTTTCTGTTTTATTGTACTTCCCACCATTAAATCACCGTTTTTTACTGTTCACATAACCGACTGCCTAAAAGCCTCTGCATTATTATACTGCTTTTCATGTGTTCCTTATGTGACAGAAAATCATGATACATACTTCCTAACTCTTATTGCTCTTCAGGTTTATCTAAGCAACCTGAACGTCATCGTCTTTTCCTCCATATAAATTAAAAGTTCTAAAACTAATGTACCATATAAAGTCTATATGAGTCATTTAACATCTCTTTATAATTTAAAATTCTGCACAAAATCTGAGCACGGTTTATTTCTGTCCACATTAAAACAGTGGCAGGAGCTGAGCAGCAGCGAACGTCCCCTAAGAGTTCCTATCTTGGAGCCCATCACCGCAAGCCATTAACTTTCAAACCTCAATTTCCTCCCTTGCACTGTACTCGTTTATGGGAACCCAAATCGTCTTTTCAGTGAGAGATGGTGCGCTATCACGAACAAACATCTTTAATTAAAACATTCCCACCACTTCCTTTCCTTTCATGTGCACACTGGATTCATCCCTCCTGTGCATTGGGACTAAGAGAAAAGAGAAAGAAAGCCAACAAACGCATGTGAAAGTGTTAGGAGAGCCATGATCTTTGGCTAACCCGAACCCGATGGCCCTCGTGTACGTGTCACAGCAGGCTCAATTACCGTGCAGGACAACTATCTCTTTAATAGACAAAGATAACGGCATAATCCAGAATGCAGACTGATTTAATGACTTTTACTTTAATTAGTAAAAACACAATGAAGATGGCAATGGTAGTGTCCCTGGTCGTCTTCGGTTTGTGGAGCTCACGCATTCAGCTCTAATGGGGCTCGGAAGGAAAATCTGAAAGGACGTTCTTTAAAGAGATCGGCTGAAAGTGGGAACAGAAGTAATTTAAGGCAAAGCCACAGTCAATGCCAAAGCATGAAAATTCCTCTGACTTCTACTTCGCTTATTTATGACTTTCTTTCCACTACCATCTAAAACTATACTATGTCAAAAGGAGATGATTATGTTCAAAAATGGAATTCTCACACAAGAATTCATTCTATTTTTTCCCCCAGTGTGACTGTTTAAAGCCACTGTCTTATCATGAGGGCCTTTATTTTGTGACCTTTCCTTTGTTTTATTTGTTCTTTCACTCTCACGGTCACATACTTATCTGAATGCACAGAAAATAAACAAACATTATGATATTTATTTCTCTTGAACTTGAACTGAATGTACCACTGTTTCTTTTATATAAAGTTGAGTTCAAACATCTTTTATGTGGTGGCTGGATTGGCCCATGAAAAAGCTTTGGAATTCTGGGGACTTGGTATTATGTCTTACCGAATGTGCTTAAGTGTCATGCATCCATCCATCCATCCATCTAGGAATCTCTTTAATCCAACTAGGGACCATGGAGAGCAAAGATGACCACTGGGGGCCAATGGTGATTATTGTATTTGTTCCCATTTGTGGTACGACCTCAGGTGAACACTTGCACACTACGAACACTTGAACACTTGCAGTTTGAAAACACCAATTAGCCTAATCTGCATGTTTTTGGGCTATGGGAGAAAACCAGATATCCCGGAGAAGACCCACCAAGCACAGGGAGATAATTGCACACAGACCGTCACAGGAATCAAACCCAAGACCTGGAGGTTTTGACAGTATATCTATAAAGAACAACTATGATGCATTTTTTTACTACAGCTAGCCAGAGGTTAAACTTTTTAATAATAAAAATATGTCATAATCCTAACCCACTTACATAAGAGTT
The DNA here is from genome assembly GCF_024256425.1 of Clarias gariepinus. NCBI lineage: Eukaryota > Metazoa > Chordata > Actinopteri > Siluriformes > Clariidae > Clarias > Clarias gariepinus. The sequence goes on from NC_071122.1 coordinate 12,201,979, forward strand.
GTTTAGGTCCAACTGGGACATGGTCCAAATAATGAAATTACTCGTAAATGAAGGCGTATAAAAAAAAATTGCCATTTTGACTTCAAGCACAATATGGTGATGAGACTCTTAGACACCGTAAAAACATATGGATGGTGTGGAAATTTTAAAGAAGGCCGTATGTCTGTGAGTCACAATCCCAGCCGAGGCGGCTTGGAGTCCACTGCGGTTGTTCCCCTGAACACTCAGCAATTGACGTATAACTTGTCACCAACTTGCGAAAGACACATTTGTCTGTGGAAGCTGTACACACAAACATTCACAAGCACCACTTGTATGTACATTACAGGAAGTTGACTGGGAATTATTGCCACATCCTCCGTACAGCCCTGACTTCACTCCAAGCCATTTCAACATGTTTTGGTCATTTAAGGAGTTGTTGGGAGGCTGGCATTTCAGACATTAAGCAGGGAGTATAATTGTACTGAGTACCTTAATAGTATCCAAGCTCTGTGCTGGGATATGTGCATTAGTGTTACAGGAATTGGATAGACAGACAGACAGACAGACAGATAGATAGATAGATAGATAGATAGATAGATAGATAGATAGAGACTTTAATGAAATTGGAGGAAATTTTAAATATCAAGTAACAAGTATAGTAATATAATAGGCAATAAACATGTAGTTGCACAAATGTGTATAATGTAGTAAAAAAAAAAAACGTACACATGGAATACGACCTGCTTCAACGGGAATGACTAATTGGAAAAAAATATTTTTATCTAATTCAAAAATCTAATTATATAAAACAGAAAAAAATGTATTTGTGCAGATATAAATAAATGAGGATAAATACTACATTAAATAGACTAGTGCAAATTAAAAGGTGCACATGATTTATAGCCATTGAAAGTGACAGTGGTACAAAAGTGAGTGGTACAAGACTGAGATAATTAATTAAATATAATATAATTATAATTAGATTACAATTATAATTTTATATTGTAGCGTTTTTCCGCCGGAAAGGATGGTGGAGAGACGAGTGAGCTTCCTTGCTGCCCAATGCAAATGGCTGGGAGTATTTTATTCGGCATAGCACAGAAACGGCACATTCAACAAGTCACATAAGCACAAGACACACTTCTAACTCACACACACACACCCTGGCCGAAGCCACTAATCCAACCACCTTTCCTCGACAGGGTGAACACCTAACAACCCCTCCCGCAAAGCATGATGGTTACTAGTCCCAAAACCCCGCCCACGCCACAATATTATGATATTTATAACATAAATATAAATATAGAGAATCATTTAGAGAAATAAAGGTAGTACCCTCATATTGTGTTTTGTCATTTTCCACAATCAAAAGTCCCGGTTTGACTTGAACACCTCGTTGTACAGTAGAACCAAAATGAACCATAGAACCACATAGCCATAATGTTCAAGCATCATGTATAGGGTTGTGAGAGTAAAATGTTTGCCAGGTTTGAATACTATAAATTAAACAGTTAATACTGTAGAAATACTTTATTATGCCTTTTAAAGTCAAACCTTTAGGTTGGGAACAAAAAAAAGTTGTATAAATATAGTAAATTGTTTATCTTCTTGAAGAAATTCTTTAGTGGGTCCAGATTCTGGTGTGTTTATGCTGCTAATGCACAGCCATGATTGAGTGATCTGATGAAGTGATTGTCTGGTCATTAAAATTCTCTAGATTCCATGCTTATCTTGAACAAACTCCTATCATTTAATGGATTTTCACAACATCAATCATGTTCGGTATGAACGCTGTCTCAAAAAGTGAATCATTACTCTGACATTTCTATTTTATCAGATCATAAGATGTAAGAATCCATTTAGGGGACACCCAAACAAGCATACATAAAAACATTGAAATAGACAAGTTGTTCTAAATAGGAAGTGCAGATGGAAAATGGACAAGTTGTTCTAAATAGGAAGTGTGATGCATTAGTCTCATTCAACTTCAAATGACTTAGAGAGGCTCCTGGCTGGTGGAAGCTCCTTCTCCTGTGTGTGCAGATGAAAATAAGATGGGGTATGTAAGGTAACAAGATTTTCATCTGGGGATGGAAATCTTTATAGCAGATATATGTAAGGTTAAAAGTAGGTTTTGATAACTTTATAAATATTGCAGTGATTTACTACAGTTTTGGTCATCAGTGCTTCTGCCAAAGTTTAGTTTGTTTTACCCTTTTAAAAGATGCAGTCACTTCTAATTCACTATGCAAGTCATTTTTATCCATCAACTTTTGTATTCACTTTTTGCATTTACTTTTTTTTTGGGTTGTGTTAATATTTGAATCACACACCAACATTTGTAAAATTAAAAGTTTAACACTTTGCTCTAGCTTGAATGAAACTCGATTTGGAGTTGGTGGCATTTCATTTCTTGATTGTCAGTTACAATATTTATCTCTGACTGCTCCAAAATTGTTCAATCTCTGTCTGAACAAAAGAGACTGGGATCTGAGTGTCGTGGGGCTTTTTACCCTATAACCAATCAAGAACATGTGAACTGCTTATTTAATTACTGCATATTCAATTATATTTAATTAAATTATGTAGATTAAATTGAAGTAATTGGAACAAATGTTTTACTGTAACAGGCTGCAAAGTGCTTAAAGATAGAATGTAAGAACTGGCTGTTTATGTAATAACCACAGCAGCAACCTCATTTTTCCTCTCGTCTATCCTAAAAACGCAGCATACTAATCACCAGCCTGTTTATCTGTCATGATCTGCACCTGTTTCTCACTAGTTCATGCCTCACATTAGATTTTAGGGTTAAAGAATTCATAGGTCACTGTGTGCCTTACAAAAAAACAGGGACCAGAATGAAAATGAAAGCCATAAAAAGGCTTTTAGGAAGCCTGAAGAACTATTCCTCAAGACTATATTAAAATGACTTGAAATTCTGGTTCTTTGGAAGCAACATTTGAAATAAATGAGGGGCCTATTTAATTAATTAATTTATTAATGTATTAATGAATTTATTTAATGTATTGTTTATGTATATAATACTGTTTGGACGCCCTACAGCCAGAATGTCTATCGTACTGCACCTCCCTCCCTCACGTCTGAAAATGCTATTAAAGCCAGCTCCACAGCATGCAAACAAGTGGCAGGGCTGTGGAAATGTCCTCAGTTGGTCATGCATTCCAGCTCACCATCATGTAGTCGATGCCCAGGCATTACAGGCCCTCAGAATGCCAGACCATTAAGTAAGATGTGTCATACAGTATGTGCACAACTATAATACATACTATACAGAATACAATATGTCTAAATCAAGTAACTGTCAAACAACTCCACTTAGGTTTCATCTGGCCATAGAACATTGTTCCAGAAACCTTCTGGTTTGTTCAGATGCAATTTTGTGAAAGTCAGTTGTGCTTCCATGTTCTTTCTTCAGATTGAAGTGGCTTTCTAATGGTAACTGTTCCAAGCAAACCATAGTTGTTCAATCTTCTTCTAATTGTGCTGTAATGGCCTGTAGGGACTGAGATGTAGCTCTTGTGTTTTGTATTGTATTTCTCTAAGCTGTGCATGGTCTGACTTTCTGGTGAATATGGTGGGATGTTCACTTATGGAAAGATGTGTCTTGAATGCTTTCCATTTGCAAAAAATCTTTCTCATTATAGAATGTTGAGCTTCAGAAGTGGTTCTATACCTTATCCTGATTGATGTACAGCAACAATTGCTCCACTAAGACCAATGCTTACAGGATGTCTTTCCCTCCTGCAATAGTGAATGTTCCAGACCAGGAAATTGGCGAAATGTCGGTTTTTATAAAGGTCTGCACATCTGCTGATGATCAATTAATCAAGGGCTGATAATTAGTAGCACCTCGCTGCACCTTATCTTTAATCCTGTCAGAGAATTAAAGGGTACAAGAAAAGTATTGCCCACATGTTTTATTTTTATTTTATTTACGTTTTTTTCAATACTAAAACCCATCGTGCTCACATTTAGTATATATACAGTGTATATATATATATATATATATATATATATATATATATATATATATATATATATATATATACATCCCCCCCTGCAAATATCTTCAATGTACAGATACACCAACTTTACAGTTTTATTATTTGTAATGATATTTACTATATATGTATATTGAGCAGATTATTTTGCTAGTTTTAAGCATCTCTTGCTCGAAAGAAGCTAAATTCTCTGTCAAGAAAGTTTAACCTGAAAATTGTAGAATACATTTTTTTTTTGGTAATAATAAGACATATTAGATAAAAATGTGATATTTGAGATATTTTCACTTGCTTTGATGAAGTAAATTCTCTGTCTTCATTCCAAATTAAGAACTCTCTTATCTCAACCCTATTGTCTGTATTTAAGACAAAGTGTTCAGCACATTAATCTACTGCTTGATGACTAATGTATTCCTGGCAGCATTAATCTTCTGCTCGCTCCGAATAAATGAAGACCTAAAAGCTTCAGTTCAGTAGCCAGACACATTTTTCCACATTCATACCCACTGAAGATATGACTCAGCACTGCATGTGCCACATACATGCATAAAGCAGATAATGTCAACGTTCGCACTTTCAGGTTGTAAAATGCCAAGTTGAGAAAGCATTGGATCTGTGTGAACTTTTTATTGACTTATTCTTAGTTTGGACATTCTTTTAATACATTTTTTATGTACTCTTAAAAAAAATAATAATAATATTAGAAGATATGGTGAAAGTCTGGTGTGGTGGTTAGCAATGTGGCCTCACACTTCCAGGGTTGGTATATTGTGAGTAATGGGACCTACCTGCAGCATGTTAGGTTTTTAAAGCATTCACCGATTCCTCACACTCTTACAAGAATGTTGTCAAGCCACCAAGTTTTTCACTTTCCAAGAAGTTTTCTCTCCCAGGAACACCAACCCATGCAGCTTGGCATGGATTCTAGAGTGCTTTGTTTCTACTTTCTACCCCGTTATGTTTCTGCTATTTTTTCTGACCCCAGTCCCAGTTGTGGACATGTTTATCGATTTAGCCTTGGTTCACCTTGTCTGCCAGAGTTCTGACTCCAGGTGTGGATTTTGAAGATGTTTCTCAGGAACACCAAAATAAATTAGCAAACATAACCTGCCGCTTGTGCACACCCCCGAATCACCCCCTCCCCCCCCTTCTCCCCCGACGGCCAGCGAACGCATGCCAAATGACCTCCCTGTATTTAACTCTATGTGGGTTGTGTTTTTTGATGTATGAGACAAGGTTATTCAGTTTTAAATTCTTTTTAATGGAAATTACCAGTCGAGTGCTCCACTGCTGCATCTGTAATTTGTAATATTTGTTTATACAGTATACTCATATAGACACAATTCACTTTTATTTTAGTAACTATAAATATAGTTCCTTAATCAATTCCTCTCATTTTCACTCTCTGCCATGTTACTAAGAAACCGAAAAGCTCATCAACATAACGTGCCTTGTTGGGAAACTAAACCTGTTCTGGTTAAAGCAGCATGGCACGGTAGGGCAGCAGCACTCAGTGCAAAAATGTCTCCTTCAGTTCGAAGGTCTCACGTTTGATCTTTAGCTAAATGTCCGTATAGAAATCTTGATAGAAGACGTGTGTTCTCTACATTGGTGTCCTCTTGCTTCTCACACACCTCCAAAAAAACATGCCAGTAGGTGTTTTGGCTAAGATTAAGAAATTTCCTGGATAGGCTTCAGATTTACTGATTAGAATGAAGTGACTACTAAAAGTAAATTAGGTGATATGAAAAAAAAGACTAAATACTTGCACAGACATTATATATTTAAAAATGACTACAAAGCTGAAAAAAAAATCAACCCCTCTGCTACCTGAAGGTATTCATCACACTCGATACTGCACCACTCTTCAGGTTTGTAGCCTGGCCCGGCTGCTCTCACTATTCCTTAAGGCACAAAGAAGTCATGTGTCAAAGTCTCTTCATTATACAGGCATCCAGGTGGTGCAATAAACTGCCCTTGGCTATCCGAACAGCTGAGTCTCTAGCTGTCTTTAAACGAGGATTAAAGATTCAGATTAAGATCTATGTGATTATTTACATGATTACTAAGTAAATTATAAGAACTGCAAAGAGCACTGATGTATTTTGTAAAAAAAAAAAAAGTATATTATATACATACAGTAATAATGCATATATATGCATTATATATGCATATATATGTATATATATGCATTATATATGCATATATATATATATATATATATATATATATATATATATATATATATACATACACACACTGTAGGTTAAGACTTATTTTATAGCTTTGCTTATGGATTTTGATTCCTTTTCAACCTCAGTAACTACTGTTCATTTTTTTATAACCCAGGAGAAAAAGATTATCATTTTCGGCATGGCAGGAAAATAACCTTGGTTACTCTGATAACCGTGAGATTGTACGCACCTGTGGTGGAAAAACTTAAGCCTGTAATTGATCAGCCCTCTCTGTGTGATAGTATATAAAGCAGTGGCATAACCAGGCTGGAGTATGTGAGTCCTGATCGACTGCAGTCATGCTGAGATTTCTTTTGCTGAGTGCCCTGGTGGCCCTGGGTAAGCCATCATTCTCATACAAACCGAGAAAACTGGAAACATTTAGCAAAAAAAAAAAAAAAAACAGCTAAATGTAATGGATGTGACCTTAAGATTCATATTTTTTGCTCATATTATTCTTGCTTAAGGCTGCATCATACTACTTCTGGCTCGGTCTGGAATAAGAAGAAGAATGTACTTTTACCGAATTTTTATGAAGGGTTGTACTGTATGTGTGTTTGTGTATGTGTATGTGTGTGTCTGCATGTGTAGCTCTGGCCGAACTCAGGCCTGAGCCCAGGTATATGGAGAATATAGGAGAGAGAGTTGTGGGTGGAGAGGTGGCTTCACCTAACTCGTGGCGCTGGCAGGTAAATTGACAGACACATTTTGTGGAATCTGCAATGTAAAAACCTTCCAAATAAATATTTACCAGTAAACCACTGAGCAAAAGTTTCCAAAGTTTATTATATATATATATATACATACACAGTGTATCTATGGTATATACAGTGTGTGTGTGTGTATATATACACCATAAAAAATTAACATTCTCTCTCTTGTTCTCTCTTTGTAGATCTCACTGCAATATTTGTCTGGCAGTTCCTACTATCACACTTGTGGTGGAACTCTGATCAGGTCTCGCTGGGTTATGACTGCTGCTCACTGTGTTGATACGTGAGTACAAGTACAAAACTAAGTCTAACTTGGATTATTTACAACATCTGGCCTTCTTCTTTGTCTCTCGGCTGTTCCCTTTCTGGGGTCGCCACAGCAAATAATTTAGAACATCTGGTCTGAGTAGACAATAAGTGTGTGCCTTCTGTGTTACAAAATGACACAACAGAAAGAACATTACTAAAAGATCTCTACAGTGCAATAGGATTGTAGTAAATCCTATTCAGTAAATTAACTACACTTAACTAAACTTTACTGTCAAAGAAAAAAGTTAAAGGAAATTACATTTTTACAGTTTTCTTTGTTTAGTGCTTTAAATAGCCTTAGTGAGAAAGGAGCTGTATAGGATTTCAGTTAAATTCTGTAGATTTAGATCCTTAATGTGCAACGAACACAAAAGGGGAGCATCATCTTCCAGATAGAAGGATAATTACTCGTTACTATATTCAGGTTTAGCAGTCAGGAGTAAAGTACTATGTGTGTTACAGGATGTTCAACTTCAATATGAGCTCCTATAAATACAAGACCTGAAAATGAACCCAGGATATTCTTTATGGTTACAACAGCAGTTTAAATGTAATTTAAGAAGGATTTAAATGAATTAAAGGATTTGGTTATACAGTGTAATGTAGATAAAACCGGTTTGATATGGTCAGACATTTTTATTCTAGTAAGGACACAGGCTGCTGCATTCTAGAGCTAAGAATATTAGAGGTAATAAAACCTTGAAATTGTATTTTTTCCCACCTGCACCACACAGTGACATTATATTTTTTATTTTCTGAAATTATTAAAAAAAAAGAAAAAAGCTATTCAAGTGATATTACCTACATGAGATTGAAATAATAGACTGGACTCAATAATCAAAACAAGTTGTTTTTACTGCTAGATATAATAGAACTGAAAACACCATCTAGTGTAACTGCATAATCAGAATGCCGGTGCAGCCTGTGGTCATAGAAGAACTATTTTTTTATAGAGAAAAGAGAGGTGTTTATTAACAATTTGTAAGCCCACATACATAAAAAGTACAGAGAGGTGCAAAAAACTATAAAAATTAATTTATAGATAAGTTATGAACTTAATAACTTAATTTCTATTTTTTTAATGTCTTTACAGGGCAAGAACATGGCGTGTTGTCCTGGGAGATCATGACATTTACAACCATGAAGGCACAGAGCAGTACATGACCGTCAGCGCTGTCCACGTTCACCCTCAGTGGAACCGCAACAATGTTGCTGGAGGGTACGAGATCCCTTAAACTAACATTTCCCTATACGGAAGATAAGCTCCTTATTGATACTAGCTGGAAATATTTAAAGTCATTCTGCAATATTTCATCATATTACATTACAAATGGAATTACAGTGCCTCTGTGATTCTAAATCTAGATCATTATGCTGTAAATTTAAAAAAGAAATTGAATTTAAAGAAAAAAAGGGCCAAAAAAAAAAGAACTTGAATTCTAAAGCACTTCTGAACCTGAACCACAAAGTTAAGGAGTATTTGTTCAGCTGTGTGTTTGCTAATAATTTTTGGTTCAAAGGAAATTATATTGTTTAAGGAAATTATCTATTCCTGAAAACATGGAGACCTCAAATGCTCATCTGTTCAGATCTATCCTACTATCCTCCCTCTAACTCCCTATTAGCCCATTTACTTCAGATTTATTTGACAATGTCTGGCATTGGGGGCAGTCCAATCAGTGGCATTCAGATGCCCTTCTGCTGTGTTATTCGAGGCATTATGGCCAGGGCCACTAATAGGACTTTTGTGCAACATATCACTGTTAATCCGCTAGGCATCCTTAACCATGTAGTTTTCATTACCGTGAGAACACTTGGAATCATTCCCATCTTCTTCTGATTGTGGGATCTACAACTCTAAGTGTACCTTTTGCTTGCAGTTACTGAAGCTTTAAAGAAAAGGCTTTTTATAAGTGACTTGATTAGCTATTGTTCCAGATGGATGTCATTAAATCAAATCCCACTAACCTTTCTGATTGTTCACAAGGTGAAGACCTTCACTTCACAAGCTTATCTATTCTTTTTTTTCGACCATTATACACTACTGAGTCACCCCTCATTTTTTAATATAAAATTTAATTTAATTAAATAATGAAGGGCGACGCGGTGGTGTAGTGGTTAGCACTGTCACCTTGCATCTCTAGGTCCTGGGTTCGATTCCCGGCCAGACTCGATTACCGTCTCTGTGTGCATGGAGTTTGCATGATGGGTGCTTGGTGGGTTTTCTCCTGGTTACTCCAGATTTCCTCCCAAAGACCTGCTGATTAGGCTAATTGGCATTCCCAAATTGCCCCGGCACACTGTCCAGGGTGTACCCTGCCTTGTGTGCCCTAAGTCTCCTGAGATAGGCTCCAGGCCCCCTCGCTACCCTGAATACAGGATAAAGCGGTATACAGTAAATTATGAGGGAGTGAGTGAGTGAGTGAGGAAGATTAAATTAAGGAATGGGAACAAATGTATTACAGGCTGGAAAGTGCCCGAAAGATAAAAACTTTCTTTTGTTCCAGTCACTCAGCATTCAGCATCACTAATGTACTAATAACCAGCCTGATTATCTGTCATCATCTGTACCTATTTCTCCCTAGTTCATGGTTTTAGGATCCACAGGACACAATGTGGCTTAACAAACAAAACAAGCATATCTCTGGAACTGGACTGCAAATAAGAAACAAAATCTTGCCAAAAATGAAAGCCAAAAAAGTCCTTTTGTAACCTTGGAGAACAATTCCACAAGAGTACATTAAAAATACAAGAAAGTCTGGAAGCAAAATAAGAAGAAATGATGGGGTGGCTCAGGACGTTTGCACAGTACTGTACATCCTATGGACAGAAAGTCCTGGCCCAGATGGCCTATAGAATAAAGAAAGTTAGAAAGTCTTCGGACCCTAAATGAATATATTGTACATGATGAGTCATTTTTGTAAGCTAAATTGTACTACAGTTAGACTTATAAATGATGTTTATTTCCCTCCTGTTCTCAGATATGACATTGCTTTGCTGCGTCTGTCTTCTGATGCCTCCCTGAACTCCTATGTGCAACTGGCTGCTCTGCCTCCCTCGGGTCAGGTCCTGCCCAACAACAACAACTGTTACATCACAGGCTGGGGACGAACTCAGAGTCAGTGAGCTTATGAAACATAATCATAATTTTACATCGTTTTAGGGCTACTTGCAGTATAACATTATTAAATTCATGATTCTAGTTGGAAGTTGTTATGTAATATATTATAAAAGCAGCTTTGGGTATAATTCAAATGTTAGGTATTATTGATTGTGCTTTTTCTAACCTGTTGCTGTTTTGGTAGTGACAGCTAAGTCACAGTGACTTGGCAGACACTTTAATTATCTAAATCTAATATTTAAATGAATAGGTCTATGCATTTTAATTCAATACGCCTCTTAAAATATATTAGATTTTAAATTAGTTTGATAAAATTAACAAGGAAACTATTCAACAGGAAAAATTTAATTATGGATCCCAACAAGTTATGGAAAACTTGTTATATATAAACTGGGCTAATATAAAGATTTTCAAATATGTTGCATATATGACCTTAAAATTTATCTTAGGTTAAATTTAATGTTTTGTCATTCCTCCAGCTGGCGGTCAGCTCTCTGCTAAGCTGAAACAGGCCTATCTGCCTGTGGTGGACCATCAGACATGCTCAAGCAGCAGCTGGTGGGGCAGCACGGTCAAGACCACCATGGTGTGTGCTGGAGGCTACAGTGAATCCGGTTGCCAGGTCTGAGTTGAAATATGTTACTGAAGGTCTTCTGTTGTCTGGGCCATTTTAATTGACTAAGTAAACAAAAAAAATAAGTTTGGCTCTTCTACTAATGCATGACTAAATATCAAACATCAAAGTCTCTATATGCATAACAGTAAATATAATAGCTCTTTCATGACCACAGGGCGACTCTGGTGGCCCCCTGAACTGCCTGGTGAACGGGCAATACGTCGTCCATGGAGTTACCAGCTTCGTGTCATCCCTGGGCTGCAACACTGTGAGGAAACCCACTGTCTTCACTCGTGTCTCAGCCTACAACAGCTGGATCAGCAGTGTAAGTGAACGTACTGTTTAGAAATGTGTATTAAGACTTTTTTTTCTAAAAAAAACATGCATCATAAAGGGTTAATGCACCTTATTATTGCTACTACTACTAAGTAGTTGTTAAGTACATACACAAGTACAACCTTGACAGAATTAACACTCTAGTTACAGTAGATATCCTAGCTAGCTAAACTGGGTTAAATCATATTGATTTTGTAAAATTATTTCAACTTTTGGAAAATAGCTTATGTTAGAAACCTAACTCATAGTTTCTTTACTCTGAAAGATCATCTGTTTAAATGTTTTATGTCCTTATAGAAAATGACAGAAACAATGCTAATAAGTTACATTTCTCTGACCTTACTCACTACCATATCCTTGTATTTCTCTGTATTTTCCCTCATTCATTACAGATTATTGGATAAACTGGATGGATATGATGAATCCAGAATGACATCTGATACACATGTCCCTTATGCTCACATGCAATTCAGCAAGAATCTGATATAAACCTCTTGTATTGGCAAAGGCAATTTTTTTCTGCAATTAAATGCCCAATGTGTATAATCCTTTACTACAATAAATGATTTAGCAAGGAAAGTGTTCATTTGCTCATACTAAAACAAATCTAAATTCTACACCTGTTGTTATTGCCTAAATACTGTCAACCCAATTCTAAAAGTTCTACTAATAAATGTGTCTCAAAAGAGCTACCCAAAGACACTTTCATGATTTTCTTTCTTTAACATCATCACCAAACCCACTTAGACGTAATTAATGAACATAAACAAAAGTGTTACTTTTGGTTTAGATACTACTGTACAGTACATCATACATAATTGCAATTTTCAATATATATTTTGTGTTTAGCTAAATTTTGATAGTAACAATTGAAAATTCATTTTCCAAATGACCAAAAAAGAGTTATCTGTGAACGTTAGTAGGCCATAATGAACGATTATTACATATTACAAACAATCTGTGTCCCCAGAATTAGTTTCAACTGCCCTAGCTTTTTAGCTTTATTTGCTCAACATGTCCACATTTGTTCACTGGTGGTAGGTGTTTCTATGGAGAATTGAAAGTCTCCCTCTTTGTGATGCCAGACCAAGTAACAGACAGAATTTCAGTCCATATTGCAATTTCATTGCTCAATGTGCATTGCTGTTAGCAAGGCCAGGTTTAATGGTTTTGTTTAAAATAATGAGCAAATGTCTGAGTAGTTATGCAAAAAAAAGAACCCGCGGATAAAACCAGACTCACAGAAAGAGAGAGAGCGCGCGCACGAGAGAGAAAGAGAGAGAGAGAGAGAGACAGCACAACTGAGTGCAAAATGAGAGGTTATAAAATAATAATTGTAATGTGTTCCCTGTAATACATTAAAGTTTTTATGGGTTAAGGGTCAATTAAATATATTGGATGAGATATTGCTGTAATTTTATAATGAGAATCTGAGATGTACTGATTCAGTGGTAGAGGTAATAAAAAAATTCATACAAACAAAAGCAATCTATGAATAATGTACATTTAAATGCTCATCATGCAATTATATTATTTGCTGTAGACTTTTGTCATCAAATTTCTTACTTTTTACAAAATCTTTTTTTTTTGTGATCATGAGCAAGTAAAAACACTAACCTGGAATTTAATGATGAGGTATTAAACGGTAAACTGTTTTAAACTTGCAATTAAATGCTAAAACCAATGCAATAATCAATAGCAAACTGTACTTTTTAGACATGGGCCTCTAGTGAGCACAAAAACAACAACAGTGAGAAATAAAAAACCATGCAATTGAACTCCTTATGCAATTTGCCTACAGAACCTCTGACTGTTACTGAAATACAGTACATATTTTATTTTATACACTCATCAGCCACTTCATAAGGCAAAAATCTTGCCTGTACTTAATTATTTGTTGCATGCATTCAGAAAGGTCCTGGAAACATTCCTTAGAAACGTTGGCCCATATTGACATAATAACATCACATAATTGCTGCAGATATTCTCAGCTGCACATCCATGATGCAAATCTGTTGTTACACCACATCCAAAAGGTGTGATATTGAATTGTGACTGTTGAGGCCATTTAAGTACAGTGAACTCACTGTTTTCTTCAAGCAATCAGTTTGAGATGATTTTAGCTTTGTGGCACAATCCTGCAATGAAAATAGTCAGCAACAAAACTACAGTAGGTATTTTACAGCAGAAATCAAGACTCATCAGACAAGGTAACATTTTCCAAGTAGCCTCAGTTTCCTGTTATTAGCTTACAGGAGTCGCATCCGGTTGTCTTCTACTGTAGCCCATCTATTACAAGGTTTGACATGTTGTGCAATCAGAGATGCTTTCTGGTTGTAACAAGATGTTATTTGAGTTACTGTTGCCTTTCTGTTAGCTAGAACCAATCTGGCCATTCTCCTCTGACCTCTGGCATCAATAAGGCATTACTGATGGCAAGAACTGCCTCTCTCTGGATATTTTCTCTTTTTTAGACCATTCTCTGTAAACCCTAGAGTGGGTTGTGCGTGAAAATCCAAGTAAATCGCCAGTTTCTGAAACACTCAGAGCTGCCTGTCTGACACCAACAGCCTTGCAATGTTCAAAGTCACTTCTATCACCTTTCTTCTACATTCAAATGTGTAGTTTAGATCGCCTTGAGCATGTCTGCATTTTGTTGCCTCCATGTGATTGGCTGATTAAATACTTGCATTAAAGAGGAATTGAACAGATCTACCTGATGAAGAGGTGACTATATTTCAGTGCAGTTGAAGTAGTACTGAAATGAGGAATTATGATTTTTTTTTTTTTAAAGAAAGGATATCCATGTACTCTAGTTCAAATTCATATACATTTTTATGTAAGCACTTTAAGAGCCAATAATCAGTAAAACATAAATCATGTAAATAAACTAATAAAAGACAGAAGGATTGGTCTGTTGGCAAAAAGTTGGCATACTCAAATTGAAAGTCTGTTAATTGATTTACAACATTAACTTGAGTTTCACTTGAGTATCACTAAAGAAACAATTTCACCTTCAAAGTTGCCAGTACTTTTTCAGTAGAACTGGGTATATAGCCGTGTTGTTAGCTAGCATTAAGTAATAAAAATAAGAAAGAAAAAAAACATCCATAATTTTTTGGGAACAACTACAAAGCACAGCAATGAATCATGTACTTAAACAAATAGTACTACAACTTTGATCATTTTCCAAACAATATACAGTATAAACAAGAAGAAAAAAAAATCACATGTTCAGAGGACACCAAAATATGACATTTCAAACCACCAAGCAATTCAAAATGCACCTCAGAGAAAGCAGGAGAAAACAGTAACAGATTAGTTTTTAAAACAACCGACAACAATAAAAACAAATTAAATATAATGAGCTCACCTGGGATATTACCTGAAAGCAAAATCCATCCTTCTTTCCCTCTAAATGAATGAATCAATGGCTTTAATAAAAAGCATGTTCTTTTATTTCAGAAACTGTTAATCTTTAGGAAATTTCAATACAACAGTCCCTAAAGTTTAATAAATCTAAAAAAAGATCCACAGATTTCCCTCCTTTAGCAATCAACTATTTGCAATGTAACAAAAAAAAGTCCCACATTAAACACAGCTCGGTAATGATGAAAAACATTTTACAAATGTTTTATCGAGATAACTCTGCCAAGACACTAAACATAGTCACTTTCTTGCTAAAAAAAAATAATAATAATATTGTGACAACAGGCCTAGTGCCAACACCTCTTATTATCCGCGGTTCTTTTACTTAACCAAGCAGAGGAAGACCTAGCATAATGTATGTTCAGCACCATGGTCAGCTCCATCTTATGCACAGAAGGGAATGAGCCTCACTCACCTGGCCAAAGGCAGCACAGCACCTACCATCCTGGTGTCAACAGCACCCAAATAAGGGATGAGCCAACATCAGCAGTGTGAGTAGAGTGTACTCTAGGTTAGATTAACAGGTATTCTGAACTGAGGAAGCCTTGATTATAGAGATGAGAAACTGGGATCCATTAACAGATTTGAAAATTCTTCTGAATCACTTACGGAACAAGTTACTTAAGTCAGTAGGGATTCTGGCTGTGTTTACCTAGGGTGTTCAACTAGAGGGTGCTTACCAAATTCTTGGACTCATGAATCTCACACAGTGTCTGTTTGAATCTGGCTATTTCACTACTTGCTAGGAGTCTGAAGGATCTGCTAAATCCCCCGGTTCAGATGAATCAATACTCACGATTTTGAGTCTCTTATGTTGCTGACCACGATGGAAGTTTTCTAAACAACTCAGTTGTTCCTGTAGTACCTAGAATTCAACTGATTCATTCATGAATCATGAGTAATATAAAGGATTGGATTATTTAACCCGGATAAAATGATCTCTAGTTGATCCGGAGGCCACCAGGCTACATTCTCAACTACTCCTCAGATGGAGCAATTATTTCCCCAACCTAGTGCTCCTTGTGTTCTGGCCTGCAATGCTAAACGCTTTACACAATCTAATAACAAAAAGTACACTATAATAACTAACAATTCCTGTTAATTCTGACTGCCTATTTAGATAATCTTAATTCGTGCCATCATTCTGTTACTCGATGAAAGTCATCAGAGAAAGTCTACAGTGCCTACAGTATTAACCACATACAACAGCCAAAGGAAAAAAAATATGATATCCTCAATTAGACACAGAACTTAAATCTAAAAAAAAAAAGTTTGATAGGAATAGGGATGTTTGTAAGTGATACAACAATTTAAGTTGGGCTATATTAAAACTACATATATTTAAACTTGTGTGTTACTGTTGTGTCTTTGTCTGCTACATCTGTGGTTGCATTTTGAATTGCTTGATGGTTTTTAGCAGGTTGTGTTCTAAATGCATTTTATATATATGTATACCAGGGACCAGTTAAAAAAAATTACTGTCAGTAGTATATACGTAACACTTTTACTAAAGGCCCTGAGTGGTCGTCACTAGATGAAAGGTATATTTTGTCTGTGGCTCAGCTCCCAGTTAATTTTGACCCATGCAGCTGTATGTCACAACAACAAAATGCTTTCTGGTGTGCTCGACTTGGCTGTCCTTACTGGGGTCTCGGTGACCCTCTGTTTTAGGTGAATGGCCAAATTTTCATTTTTTATCTGAATTGTCGCATATTATTATAATCCTTTGCAAAACTGACATGACCTGCCCACCCCTGTATCATGATTAATCACTGTATTCCCCCTCTATTAAGCAACAACCCCATATGCTTCATGTAAGTAGACTGAAATAAACACTTAAAGATCTAAAATACAACAGACATATTTAAAAAACATATTTGTAAGGTCTTAACAATTAATTATCCCCCTGTCCTACATAAATATATCTGCACTTCTGATTCTGTACTTTACCAGAGCTGATATGCATAAGCTTTATATAATAATAATAATAATAATAATAATAATAATAATTATTATTATTATTATTATTATTATTATTATACATAATTGATAGATTGTTTTCAATTATTTAAAAGCATTATTATTAGTATTATTATTTTTTTTAATGGGCCATTCCTAATCAGAAAGTTGATCATACAGTTGATCATAATGATGGACAAATGATCATTGAAAGATTTGAAAAAATGAAAACGATTTAAAACACATGACATTGACTTCCAAATCTTGAAATGACAAGAATATTTGTTATTTGGTCCAGAATCATGAGAAATCATCATTTGGTCTCTAACTGTTTATTTTGAAGCACCTGATTTACTGAACTTGGCCGTGTTTCCACAAAAGCACTGCAGCACAATGTTCATTATAAAACACTGGAATGGGAATTGCATTGAACACATTTTTTTACAAGTTAAAACAGTTTAACTTTTTAGTGCTTCTGAAACTAGCCTCAGTTAAACTGTTAATTAGTTCTACAAGTTAGTGCTGTTATTTTGGCAGATACTGATATTCTTCAAATTTTGCTGTTGGCATTAGTCTCAAAATGACAAAAAAAAATCTGAGTATATATCCCCTTAGATTTCGTAGTAATATATATAGCTGAATGTCTGCTCATGCACACACACACATAGCGTGCGCACACATACGCGGACCCTGATTTGGTTTGTGCAGCTGGCGGCTCTGCTCGCCTAAGGTCAGGCCATGCCCAACAACAACAACCCCTGCTACATCACCAGCTGAGCCAGAACCCAAAGCAAGTGAGAGACAAAAACATCTGGTATCCAGGCACTTCCATGTCCTGCCTTAAGACCCTTAGCACTTCAGCAAGATGGAAGATGGATGTTTTTTATGCCTCTAATTTCGTTTGTGTGTAAATTACCACTTTTTAATCTCCCTAAACAGAACAAATACTGTATTTTACTAACATATTCATCATCATATTGAGCTCATTAAGGAATTACTAATGTTTATAGATTAACCTACACGCACACACATCTGTCTTTAGGATGCTGAAGCATTGGAAAGGCTTTTGGCACTATGTGAAGAATATTTACAAGCCTTGTTTCTGCTTAAGGCACAATCCAAGTAAGCCCATCATTTACCAAAGTCTGCCTGCAAAATACACACACAAATATCACAATATACTACTAAATGTTTATCTCTCTCTCTCTCTCTCTCTCTTCTCTCTCTGTGCTTTATGCACAGTGAATCCTCTAGTTTCTTTTCCATTATCCCCAAGTATATTACTGGAAAACACAACACATATATCATTTTTAAAAATGTGGTTTATGTTTATTTGTTAATGCAATCTTTAACATCATTTTAAATAGTCACATTTTATTTTACTTTATTTCTTAGAGAATCTTGTGTTCATTGGTAAATCCCTTCGACACTGAAACAACAAATAGTGTAAAAAGTAATCTTGTTTTTTATGATACGTAATTTCATTGGTTTGTTCTTCCATTGGATAAACTATTACAGAAACATGTACAAGACTAAGTGTATGTGTCTATGTTCATCTATGATCAGTCAATGTTTCATTAACATGCATATTCAGTTATCTAAACTTATCTAAACTTAGTTGAAACACTTACTCACTTAGTCATTTTCTATTCCGATTTTATCCTGTATCCTGACTTGGGGCATGAGGCGGTGTACACCCTGGATGGGGTGCCAATCCGTCTCAGAGCACGCACGCACGCATGCACACACACACACACACACACACACACACACACACACACACACACACACACACACACACACACACTCACATGCCAAGTCACACACTATGGCCAATTTGTAAACTCCAATTAATCTAATCTGCATGTCTTTGGTCTCTGGGAAGAAACCAGAGCACTCAGAGGAAACCTACCAAGAACCTCCAAACTCCATGCAAGCAGACCCCAAGGTGGGAATCGAACCCTGTCCCTGGAGATGCAAGGGGACAGTGGACGGCACTGTGCTGAAACGTTTAAATAATATCGAAATAAATTAAGTTAAATGTCACATTTTATGGAATTTATCAAATTTAAAAATCTAAATCATTTTGCTAAAGTGTTCTTAGCCACCTTTTCAATTACAGATATATACAGTAATATAAAACAGAATAATATACAATACATATTCTGGTAAAAAAAATAATAAATAAATAAATAAATAAAAGAACCAAGTGGCAATATCAGAACTATGAAATGATATCTAACCAGTTCAGGCACTATTGCAGCTTTTCCCTTAAAGCTAATATGACATTAAATGATTTGACAGATGCTTTCATCCAAGCCTACGAATGATATTCTGACAGGCTAGGAATGCAATCTTACAACTTTCCTGTCACAACCTTAGGGCAATAATACATACAAATAGATGATAAATTAAAGCATAATGTCCTAAGCTGACATTTTTAGTCACTTAAAGAACAGAGGCACTTCTTTTGCTCCTTAGATCTCGTTATATGAATTCCTTCAGCCTTAAATTCAACACTCGTTTTTACAGGTGTCTTTCCCAGAGATCTGTACGGTATGTAGGAATGTATTTCCTGTTCATACTGAAACAAAGTCAGATAGGGCTTTGTGACTAAGGAATCTGGCATCCAGTCACAAAGTTGGAGTCAACCCCAGGATACTTAGGGCACAAGGTGGGGTACACCCTGGACAGGGTGCCAGTCCATTGCAGAGCATGCACACACACACAATGAGAAATTTGATTAAAACAATTCTCGGACTGTGGTAGGAAACCGGAGTGAACCCACCAAGCACGGAGAGAAAATGCACACACGCAGACCTGAGGTGGGAATTAAACCCTTGTTTGGGTGTGAGGTCACAGTGCTAACCACTACACCACTTTTTAAATTAGGCCTAATCAGCATTTACAGTATACACATCCACATACAGTATATGGCACAGTGTAAAATGTGTAATTGTATCATGCAGTAATCTACTTAAGTATTATGTTTTACACTAATTTAATAAGAATGTCTTAAATTTTTACATTTCAGTACAGTACATACTACTTAATACAGGGTTTGGAATGGATGGAAACACATACTGTAAGTCTGAGTAACATTTAACATTGTGAATCTAAACAAGCATCTCGAAATATAAATGCACCCATTCTCTATAAGCAAAAAAAAAGGATTAGGAAGAGGTAAAGAATTAGATACTGCATACTGTGTATGCCCTTTGGAGTGTGTTATTTCTTTGCCTGTCTTATTCCATATGTTTTTTTGAATGCACTGTTTCGCTCGGCTGAACAGCTACTCAGTAAACTCTGGCCTCTGACAGCAATTCACCATGCTCAAGCAACCAAACAGCACAGAACACAATGCAGAAACTACAGGTGACAGTCGTGTTGATGTGTCAGGGTTTTTACTTTCTCTGAGTAACCAGCCGTGAAGTTCAGCTAAAGAATTAAACCTGGATCATGCTATTCTCTAATACAGAACATCCTTCTATTCTAATTTATGTACAGTATATCCATTTATACACAACTAGAGTCATCATATTTGTCATCATCAAAGCATTTTCTTGCCTTATTTACCTAATGTAGTGTGAGAGACATTTTATTGTCGTTGTAAACATGCAAACAGCATGCATCAGGGTACTAGTAAAAACACACAGACAAAAAAAAAAAAAAACATGCTCCAACCAACTTTAGTGCTATAAAGAATGCAGCACGCGCAGCCATTTTATCTGGCACCAAAACGTGACGTTTGCTTTCAAGATACTGATTAAGCCTAAATGGAAAGAAAATCAGACGAAGTCAATGTGACTTCATGGAGCTGCTCTGTTTGTAGGAATATCAATAAAGAGACTATATTGTACATTTAAGCCCCTCAGTGTGTATAAAGACAAAATTATATCCACTATTATCAAGACTTAATAAAATAACCTCGTAATTGGAATTAATGTGTTTGTTCTTTTAGAAATATATCATATATTTCATGCACATGCAGCACAGTATAGTCTCACTTTAATGGGCATAATTAGTCCAGATTTCCTTATTGCAGTATAAGGATGTATTGTCACAACCCTACACCCTACACTATTTGTCTAGGTTAGAGGTACAGTATGTTTGCATGCTGTTTACAACTAATCAGACTTCCACACACAATCTATTACCACTGATGAAAGAAGCAGCAGGATTAAACACACACTCTGTGACTTCAGTACAACTTGTCAATAAAATAAAGCAAAAGAGCAGGTTTCTGATCTGTCAGAATTTAATAGAAAGTACAATGTCTCATATATAAATTATAATAAGAGCTTCTAACACCAGAATCCAAAGCCGTTATTCACTGCCATGCAGCAGAGTCACGTTTTTGTGAGTCTTTTTCTGTGAAAACCTCACAGGCCCTCTGGTAATCCTGCAGAATCTTTACGACGCTGTCATGACCGGACTGCAGAGCGTCATCCAGTGGAATGTTTCCCCACCTGGACACACACAAAAACAAATATTGGTATACTGGTTAATTAATTATTAGTTACCTCTTTTTACTTTGTTGTAGCTATATCTCAATTTTTTGTTAAATTAGATATATAGTGCATATATCATATGTGATTTGTACAGTATCACAAACCCAGTGCAGTGGACTAACCAATCTGTGCAAATTTAGCTCTGCTGACTTTCACTGATACATGACCCAGGACATTTTGATGCACTACATTCATCTTACTGAGCTCTTTATTTAAAAGGCTTGAATGGTACAGTTCATTTGAAAATCGACATTGTTAACCATAAAAAAAGTAATGATGTAGATTTGACAAATGTTGAAAAGCTTTCTCACCTGTCCTTCACGAAGGGGTTCACTTTGCATGTTTGTGTTAAAAACTGCACAACCTCTACATGACCTGAAATAAAATAAATAAAAAAACATGAAAAAAATATATAAATAGAGGTAATTGCAGTATTTACTTTAATTGTTACATTCTTATAGAAATGTAAAATGCAACTTTTACATTTTTAGAAATAATTTTATTTTATTTATTTATTTATTTATTTTCAATTAGTTACTAATCTACCTTCTGCTGCTGCAACATGAAGCGCTGTACGACGGTCATAGTCCTTCTGGTCTAAATCTACATTTGACAGTGCAAACCTAAAACAAAAGAAATACACACAATTTGTTAAAAAAAAAGGAAAATAAAAACCCATAAAAAATACAGTGCACCACAGTTATTTTAGTTAGTTAGTTAGTTAGTTAGTAACTACTAAGTAGTGAATTACCTCCTGAGGGCTGAAACATCTCCACTGTGAGCTGCAAACATCAGGTTCACCACAGACTTGTTCTAAAGATAGTCGATTAAACACAAGATATTATATTATTAATATATCAAATTTTATTTTAACAATAATGCATATGAAGGATATTTCTGTGAACAACCAATTTCAGCAAATTGAATTTTACAAAAACAACATCTTTAATGATTGTGTGAACATTAGGATATAATTCAATTGCATGTACAGTAAGGCGGTGATGTTTATGGAAAAAGCAACTAAAAGGGACTTCAACCATGTTGGCTTTGACTGAAATTTAGAATGAAACTTTAAATATGTCTTCTTTTTTTTTGGCACAAGTGAAACCAGTCTGATTTTTGGAAACACTTTACCAAAGACGACAAAAGCAAAATGTTGTTAACAAATAAATACTTTCAATGGATAATTACTGCAGTGATTAATATGTTTCAGCTGGCAACAATTATTTAACCCTAACTGATGCAGTGAGTAGGTTCTCATTTCTTAATAACAATGTCACAAGAAGTACCTTGTGATTGTGGAAAAGATGTTACTATGTTACAAAAGGGTCAAATTACTGTCCTTCATCAAGCATAGAAAACAACTTAGGAGATTGCAGAAATTACTGTACTTGGGCTGAAAACTCTCTAATGCATTATTAATGAAGGATATTGCTGATCCATCAACTTCACAAAATAAATGGGTGGGGAGAAATGAACAAGTTTGATTAGAGCTCACTTAAAAGTTTGATTAAGTTGCTTAAACATTCTACAATAAAAAGAAAATTAGAAAATTCTAGTAGCAAGAACTCACCGGATTAAGAATTAGAATTAGGTATAAACAGCTGTTTAGCCATAAGAAAACCATACAGTATGTTAGTGAGAATAATCAGCTTTAATTTGCTAGGGAGCATATAGATTAGATTTTGGAACAATTAAAAAAGGCCATGTGGTCTGATGAGTCGAGATTGAGCTGAATACAGAGCGACAGGCACATCAGGGTAAGCCGGGAAACACATGAAGCGATGCACCCATCATGCATTGTGCCCACTGTACAAGCCTCTGGAAGCATTGTTATGATCTGGAGTTGCTTCAGTTGGTCAGGTCTAGGCTCAGCAACATTATGTGGCAATAAAATAAAGTCATCTGACTCCCTAAATGTACTTAGTGACAAGGTTAATTGATGGATTTTTTTCTTCCCGTATGGCGTGTCCATTTTCCAGAATAATAAGATTTATGATGCTTAAACTGTCAAAGACTGGTTCTGGGAGAATGAGGAATAGGCCACCACAGAGTTCTGACCTTACCCTTATTTGGGATGTGCAGGAAAAGAACATTTACTCTGGAGGTAGTCTAGGTAGTCTAACGAAATGTGAGTGTGTGCCAAGCAGTGCACGATGTCCTCTCAAATGTGCAGGATATCATTTTAAAATAATTTCTAGACCATAACTTATTGTATAAATTTAGAAAAACTTTTATCAAAACATTAATTCTGAATATTTCAATGCTACAGATTTTATATTGCCCTTTTTTGGTAAAAGGCAGTCCACAAATAGTATGGTGTTTCGACGAGGGAGCTCAATCAGAAGGTTAGGGCTTGGCAAGACCTTTCTTGGAAATTGCAACCCACTTGACAGGAAGCAGGGGGCTATAACTATACATTCGTCCATCCATTATTCTATGTACGGTCACATGGGACCTGGAACACGCTGGATGGAATGCAGGGCACAAGCCCACAACCAAACACTCAGTGACACATTATTGACAATTTGTTAGTGTAGGAGGAAACTGGACTACCTGGAGGCAATGTTTCAACATTCAACCCTGAGGCCCAAGTGCTACCTTGGCTGTAATTAATGGTTCTTTAAGGCTTTCTTCCTATCTTCCTTCTAAGGTTTGCTGCCTTTCATGTCTTTAAAGGAAAATACAGTGGCACCTCGGCGTACGAATGGCCCACCTCACGGATTTTCGCATTAACAAATGAAATTTTGCAAGAATCTTTCGCATTTAAGTAAACAAACCAAGCCATACTGCGCGTACATCCAGGACCCGTTTAAAACTTGCATCAGCCAAGACAAGCGAGTTTACTTTTTTTGCCAAAAGAAATCATAAATTAAGATTTATTTATTTCATGTTTCACTTTATTTACATGTCTTTTCTAAATCTTATGATTGTTTATTATATGCATAAAAATAATTATAGTGTTGGGAATAGGTAACATCGGTAATATTTGTACCATTTACCAATTATCTGCATTTACATCATTTTCCATGGAAAAATGCGTTTCGCAATACAAATTTTCTCCTTAAAAACTTGCCTCCAGAATGGATTACATTTGTATGCTCAGGTACTACTGTAATGCAGTTTTTATCGAACTACCTAGCAAGAAGGACTTTAGTCTGCCCTAAACTGCAAGATTTCGGCTCCATGTCTTTGTGGGTTCTGTTCAGACGTGTTTCAGAACAAACAGCAGTTGCATTCTATCCGGCTCTGGCCAGGGCACCACAGTGAGTGAGCATTGTCTGTTCAACAGTAGGAACTTCATTTACTTGGTGTCATGACGATATAGCCTGACTGCAAGGTGTACAATTTTAAAGCAAGTCTGAAAAGGTTAATCCTTCTGTACTACTGGAGGTCAAAACTAACCTGAAAACTATTTTTTTTTTAAATGTTATGTGCTTGAATCCAAGGTTGAAGCTAAAACTCCTGTGCCCTCTAAGAAAAGCTTACACTTAGTTCCTGATCTCAACACAATCTAACAGTCTCAAGACATATACACCAAAGTCTGGATCTAGCTCTGTACCCCTTGAACCATTTAGGGATTACTATGCTCTTATTATGAGATCTAAATCTTAGTTTATTATATAAATTAAAATGATAACAGGTTATAAATGTTATATTTTAAATGTTATAAATGTTATAAATAAAACAAATGGAAAGCTTCTGCTGTAAAATTCAAAGACATTGAGTGCATCAAGCAGACATAACACATTGTCAAGACCGTAAAGGTTGTTTTCATAACTATGCTACACCACCATCTGCTGGACAAAAATCCCAATTAAAGGGGTAGGATTTTGCAAAACAGTACCATTTGCGCTCACCCTTTCATCACCAGACCGTCGACGTGGATCCTGTTTCTTAACAAAGTGTCTCAGATTGTCGTAATTATGGAAGTTGAAATGGGTCACCAGTTCCTGAGTGCAGAAAATTTGTTTATACTATATATTAAATTTATTGTTATATGAAACCTGGATACTTAACTAAGAAAGTTAACATACATGTCGAAAGCGGTATAATAACAAAAATATATATTTTGATAATAATTAATTCAGTGGTTAGTTACATGCAGTAAAAATTTAAGTAAAACTTTAAAATTCATAATTTGAAAAACATCTTTTTGTATTTCTCGATGCACTTCATTAAAGATTAAACATTTAAGTGCAAGACATTTAGTGCAATCCATGAAAAGCATATCGATATACTGTAAAGATACTTATCGCTCATATCACAGTAGAGTTTGTAGTTATGTACCCTTACACAGTGAACTTCAAAGAAGCCACCGTCTATCGTGCAGTTACAAGCTGAAAGGCTAAAAAACCTTTAGTTCTGAAGGGTCCTTAAAATGTCATTTTTGAAAGTAATGGAAACTTTGCCCCTGAGCAACTTTTGCAGTGAAAACTTGACTGCAGAAAACATTACGGATTAAGTGTAGCTCAAGTTCAAGTGACTATTTTTTTAAAAATGCCATTTAAACCTTTTTAAACACTCCATATTTTTGCACTTTCATAGCCACTTTAATACTGGAAAACCTAACAAAGGGATACCCGGTTTAAAATGCTCAGTCCATCAATAAATAAAGAAAGCTCCCAACATATTTTTTGTTCAGCCTACACATTACTGCACAGTGAAATTCTTTATTCTTTGCATATAGAATAGCACAGGGTCAGCCATTTTTATGGCACCCCAGGAGCAGACAGGGTTAAGAGCCTTGCTCAATGGCCCAACAGCGGCAACCAATCAGAGCTGGGGCTTGAGCCGCCAACCTTCTGACTACTAAGTCAGAGCCTTAACACACTGAGCCACCACTACACCTTACTTTTTACCTGTATGCATCTTTTATCTATCTGTAAAATGGGGTTACCTTATGAGAATTTAAACTGACCTGACAGAAGCGGATGCCTCTTACACTGTTCCCCAGCCTGTCCAATGGTGGTGACCAGCACATGACCCCCATCACATTGGGCACCACTAACAGCACAGCTCCTGACACCCCCGACTTGGCAGGCAATCCAACCTGACACACAACAACTACAAAGCTCACACATGTATAGTTCCATCCATTTACAAAATTATTAAACAGAATATTTACTAATAACATGTGCTGTACTTGAACAGCACCTTACAATCAAGTGAAGTCAAGAAATTGTTCAAGTGAAAAGGATAAAATGCTAATATGAACAAAATTTCCCACATTTTTATGCAAATCCAGTTGGGACTTACATGAAATGCGAAGTGGCCCGAGTAGTCATACATGCCGCACGAATGCATGAGGCTAAGTGTGTTCCTCACAGCTTCAGAGCTCAGGACTCTCTCCCCTGTGATGGGGCAGATTCCTCCATTGGCGAGCGTGGCTGCCATCACACTGCCTGACTCGCATGTCACCTCGATAGAACACAGCTAAACGGGAAAGAAATCATGGAGCTTTCTGACTTACTATCATAATTGGGTTGGTAAAGTAAGCAAACACTGTAATACTCATTCTTTGACCTCTCAGAATTAAAAAGTAACAAAATCAATTTAATGCATTTATATGTTATATAAGAAATAGAATAAAACAAGTGTTCCACCAAAGTCCAGGATCTTTGTATTTATGAAGCTATTAACTGGCTGCTTCCAGGCTTAATGAGATTATAAAAGATGCTTGATAAGCCAATTAACCCTACAAATAAGACAAGGAGACAGTAATAGTATCATTAGTTAGACCAATATATCTAAGCTGATTAACCATAACATTAAAACCACTGACAGGTGAAATGAACAACACTGATTATACAGCAGTTAACCCCGACCGAGTAATCTGATTGGATAAAAGACATTGCACAAGTAGTAATATAGAGCATAACTCCACTGTGATGTGTAACTATACAGTATATGTCACACCACATCAATGTGTTCTAACAATTGTTTATTAGACTAACTGTCATTCACCAGCATGTGTGAAAGGAGGTTGACACAGAAAGGTGCCTGCCAAAACCCGCATTCAAAACCAGTCACAGAAGCACTTTCAGCAAGAAAATACATCTGATAATGTTATTTCTTATATCTTGAACAAAACTTTGTCAACTTTTCTAAGTCTAAGTCAGCAATTGTTTCTAAGTCGTTCCCAATTGCCACCTAACCAGTTCAGTGCTAACAGGAGCTAAAAAGGTAACTAGCTTCTAACACAAAGCTGAATCCCAACTCCTTCTCTGAAGACTGATTAAGGACACTACTTGGTGTGTGGAACAAGGCATTGTACACCCTACATAGCACACTAGCTTTCTATTTAATGCTGTTTGGGATTCAACTACAAAACCCAAAATTTAGCTGAGATTCTTAAAGTAGATTAAGTGGAAATATAAAGTAAAAAATATTCTGAAAGTTTTTGAGGACTGGTTACCACCTCCATGGTTTATTCACCAAGCCTTTGGACTACATGGTACCAGTAAGAATTAAAAAATATTTTAATGGTTTAATTGCAGTAAATGTCGGTCGCTAGCTCCGCCGGTCATGGTTATTAAGTTTTACCATTCATGAAAGGATATTGGTGGAACAAAATAACTGGTTAAATAACCAAACAAATCATAATTTGTTGATATCAAATATTAACTTTTGCACATTATTTGTGAAACTGTATAAAAAGCAATATCACACTCTGGTTGTGTGCTACTGAATATAATATTCCCTAAAACATTACTCCCTGTCATGTGGCACTGCTTACTTAAACTAATATAGTGGCACTTGTTAAGGGGTGAAATATATTAGGCAGTAAGTAAAAAGTCAGTTCTTAAAGTTGAAGAGCTACTGTAGCAAAAATTGGTGAAGTTCATAGACACAGACCAGTCAGAGTACCGATGCTGACCCCGGTCCACTGCTGAAAGAGCCCTCAATGGGAACCTGAGCATCAGAACTGGGCCATGGAGCAATGGAAGAAGTTGGTCCTGTCTGACATACACTACCATTCAAAAGTTTGGGGTCACTTGTAAATTTCTTTGTTTTTGTTTAGTGATTTATTTTCTACATTTAACAACAATACTGGGGATTTTAAAACTATAAAATAACACATATGGAATTAGGTAATTACATAACAACAACAAAAACAACAGTTAGTTGTTATTTTAAGACACAGAGGTCAGCCTTTCTGTAATAGTTCTTGCAAGAACAGTATTGTCAAGTGCATTTGCAAAATCCGTCAAGCACCATAATGAAACTGGCTCTCATGAAGACCATCCCAGGAGGGCGAGACCAAAACCTACCTCTGCCGCAGACGAGAAGTTCATTTAGAGTTAACAGCACCTCAGATTAGAGGCATTATGAGGTCTTTACAGAGCATAAGTAGCAGACACATCTCAATATCATCTGTTCAAAGGAGATTAATGCATTTTTTGGACCCCTCCAGCATTCCTTTACAATGTAGAAAGAAATAAAAATCAGGAACGAGTTAGAAAGTGACCTCAAAGTTTTGAACGGTAGTGTATATATTTGACATACTTACTACAGTATGTTTCACTTACTTGGGGAAGCTATGACACCAGTATTGTGGTAAAAAGACAATGTTCTGCTGGGAAACCTTGGGTCCTGACAGCAATGTGCATGTTACACTGACATGTACTACCTACCTAAACATTGGTGCAGACCAAATACACCTCATGGCAACAGGATTCCATAATGGCAGTGTCCTCTTTTATTAGAATAATGTGTCCTGACATGCTACAAACTTTTTTCAGAATTGGTTTGAGAAACATGACAGAGAGTTCAAAGTGCTGACCCAGCCTCCAAATTTTCAATGTCTCATGCAACAAAGTTCATAAAAATCGACAAGGGTATCTGTGGCTATTTCTATATCCATGAAAAGCAGATGTAAAGTTTTATCATAGAATAGCATTTATACTGTACTTCCTGCAGTCATTTTCTGTTTCAATGCTGTGATATTACCCATAAAGAGTTTCAATACACTATTAACCACTGCAGCTGGTGTTAGGCTGATAAAAAAAAAAACTGAATCATGTTTTTTTTTTAGCCTATTTATATTGGACTGTTTTTTTTTCATGAAAAGGTGGGATAAAGGCACAACTGAAGGTAGCCTTTTCTATCGTCTTCTGTTGAAGGCAAAAAACAAAATTATATAATTATTGTAATATAGTATTTTTTGGGGTAGTGGTGGTTGGGAGATTTGTGGTTTGGGAGGCAAAGTAGGGTACAGCTGAACTCTTGCTGACATCACAAATGAATAAAAAATGCATGTACAGTAATGCAAATCATAGATGTTATCTTTTTAATTAATTAATGATCAGATACATTTTTCAACAATGCTGTCTTTATCAAGCACCTTCAGTGATTTTCCCAAATAGTCATTTCATACATTTTAAATTGTATGAATTAAAATGGAATTAGCTTTTATGCTCACCTGGAAGTAAAAGTCCAAAGCATCAATCATATCTGCCCCAGCAGGAAAACACTGCAAACACAAGCGTGTTACCCAGTAACTGTTTCATTGAGTGGTTTAAACCAAAGTTTAAAAAGCAATTACAGAACAAACCTTCTTCTCTTTCAGGTAGTAGCCTATTGCAAAGTTTCTGTCCCCTGTCTCCTTTTCTGATTGAAACCTATGAACAGAAATTGTTTTACACAAAATCAATACAGAGGACATAAAACCAGCTAATAAAAGCAGCAACATAAACGGTATGGACTCACGTAGCATTACTGAAGCCTACATATTCCTTGCCTGCCATTTTCTTCACAAAGTCCATCACCTGGAGAAGGAAAACGGAATGTTTGTTAGAAAACCTGTTTCACCAATATAACATGAAGGACACATTTATAGGACACTATTGCTGTTTAAAAATCGTTCGTATTTTTATATTTACAAATGGCAAAAACAAAATCGAATTCAGATGTTTTTGATGCTCAACATTTAAGTTGTTTTCTCATCTTCTGTAATATTATAGCACATTACTTTTATCTGGAGAAAGACTCCATTACTACTGCCTGATAGAATTAACCAATACACTGGAAGAATTCAAGAACATTTAATTAAGAAACAAATGTAATCATCATATATCATCATTATTATGTGGCAATTAGCATATTAGAAATTTCCACAGCATTGTCTGTGTCAGTTTATTAAGAATAAAGACCTCACAAAATGTGAATATGTTTTAAAAATATTTTATTTTATCCATTATAACTACACCTACTGTAAAACTACACCTATTGTAGAATTTACTATAAGAATATTACACAGTAGCACTGCTGTTCACATGAATCTCAAAACTAAACATTAAATGAACATTTATATAAAGTAGTTATAAACAGATGTGTCCATTTATTTTTAGTAATCCAGTTGCCACTGTCTCCATCTTGTTCCAAGTAAGAATTACTATTTCCACCCCAACATATTGTTAACTTACTTACATAGTCAAATTTCTCTGCTTTGTTGGCACCAGGCTAAAAAGAAGGGGAAAAATTTATTAGTTTTTTTCATTCTCAAACAAGACAGTAGGCGTACTACTGTACATAGTTCCAGTCAATTCTATCTGATCTGTAATAAACCTGGCTGGGTCACAGTAATCTCATCGTCTACCAGCAGCTTGATATTCCACCAGCACCTTTACCCTCAATACCGGGAAAACCAAAAAGCCCACTGTGTACAAATCAAAAAGCAGCAGACACTCTCCCATTTACAATAATGGGACTAAAGTAAAACATGTCTCCAGCTTCGAGTACCTAGGTGCTCAATAAGATTGCTGATGATCCGTCCAGACACCCTTATATTTCAATTCTAGTTAG
The DNA here is from genome assembly GCF_024256425.1 of Clarias gariepinus. Taxonomy (NCBI): domain Eukaryota; kingdom Metazoa; phylum Chordata; class Actinopteri; order Siluriformes; family Clariidae; genus Clarias; species Clarias gariepinus. Next base: position 12,233,018 of record NC_071122.1, read on the forward strand.
AGGGGCACAACAGTGCCTTTACTTCCTGAGGAGACTGAAAAAATACTTATATCTCTCTAAATCTTAACAAGTTTCTATTGCTTGCCATCAATAGCAACCTAAATCGCCACACAACCATTACCCAACTAAATTGATATTCAACTACCTGTCCTCACTCTCCAACTCTCTTCTACTGCATATTCTGCATTGCATTTATAATTGTTGATAGATAGTGCATACTTATACATCTTCCAGAATATCTTAATCTACACAGATATTATCTGTATATACATAATATACTTAAATGTATAACCCTGTACTGCTGTATATTTCAATATATGTACAGTGGTGTGAAAAACTATTTGCCCCCTTCCTGATTTCTTATTCTTTTGCATGTTTGTCACACAAAATGTTTCTGATCATCAAACACATTAAACTATTAGTCAAAGATAACACACGTAAACACAAAATGCAGTTTTTAGAAGATGGTTTTTATCATTTAGGGAGAAAAAAATCCAAACCTACATGGCCCTGTGTGAAAAAGTAATTGCCCCCCTTGTTAAAAAATAGCTTAACTGTGGTTTATTACACCTGAGTTCAATTTCTGTAGTCACCCCCAGGCCTGATTACAGCCACACCTGTTTTAATCAAGAAATCACTTAAATAGGAGCTACCTGACACAGAGAAGTAGACCAAAAGCTAGACATCATGCCAAGATCCATAGAAATTCAAGAACAAATGAGAACAAAAGTAATTGAGATCTATCAGTCTGGTAAAGGTTATAAAGCCATTTCTAAAGCTTTGGGACACCAGCGAACCACAGTGAGAGCCATTACTCACAAATGGCAAAAACATGGAACAGTGGTGAACCTTCCCAGGAGTGGCCGGCCGACCAAAATTACCCCAAGAGCGCAGAGACAACTCATCCGAGAGGCCACAAAAGACCCCAGGACAACATCTAAAGAACTGCAGGCCTCACTTGCCTCAATTAAGGTCAGTGTTCACGACTCCACCATAAGAAAGAGACTGGGCAAAAACGGCCTGCATGGCAGATTTCCAAGGCGCAAACCACTTTTAAGCAAAAAGAACATTAAGGCTCGTCTCAATTTTGCTAAAAAACATCTCAATGATTGCCAAGACTTTTGGGAAAATACCTTGTACCTCAAAGGTTAAACTTTTTGGAAGGTGCGTGTCCCGTTACATCTGGCGTAAAAGTAACACAGCATTTCAGAAAAAGAACATCATACCAACAGTAAAATATGGTGGTGGTAGTGTGATGGTCTGGGGTTGTTTTGCTGCTTCAGGACCTGGAAGGCTTGCTGTGATAGATGGAACCATGAATTCTACTGTCTACCAAAAAATCCTGAAGGAGAATGTCCGGCCATCTGTTCGTCAACTCAAGCTGAAGCGATCTTGGGTGCTGCAGCAGGACAATGACCCAAAACACACCAGCAAATCCACCTCTAAATGGCTGAAGAAAAAAAAAAAGAAGACTTTGGAGTGGCCTAGTCAAAGTCCTGACCTGAATCCTATTGAGATGTTGTGGCATGACCTTAAAAAGGCAGTTCATGCTAGAAAACCCTCAAATAAAGCTGAATTACAAGAATTCTGCAAAGATGAGTGGGCCAAAATTCCTCCAGAGCGTTGCAAAAGACTCGTTGCAAGTTATCGCAAACACTTGATAAGGGTGGCCCAACCAGTTATTAGGTTCAGGGGGCAATTACTTCTTCACACAGGGCCATGTAGGTTTGGATTTTTTTTTCTCCCTAAATAATAAAAACCATCATTTAAAAACTGCATTTTGTGTTTACTTGTGTTATCTTTGACTAATAGTTAAATGTGTTTGATGATCAGAAACATTTTGTGTGACAAACATGCAAAAGAATAAGAAATCAGGAAGGGGGCAAATAGTTTTTCACACCACTGTATGTTATAATAATAATATATATATATATATACTGTATATTTATTATGATAAAAAAATAAATAAATCAGACATTACGATTGAAACAGTTACTCAGTACTTGAGTAGTCTTTTCACCGAATACTTTTTCACTCTTACAGTACTTAAGTAATATTCTGGATGAATTTTTTGCCTAATCTACCCACCTCTGAATATAAAAGTATGTTTTGGGGAAAACAATGTTCATACTGGCCTTGACATATTATCAAAGCCTATTCTTTAACTGATTGGACAGATGCCCACATATTTACAACCAGCCAGGTTAAGGTTATCAGTCAGTGCAGTGTCACTTCGATTGTGCAATCAGTGACATGTCAGTGTGACGTATATTAGCTACAATCAAAGCATGTTAGATGTGTGTTTACCTTGATAAGAGAGCTGATGACAATTGCTCCGGCATTAACCATGGGATTGTGAGGTTTATCTAAGAAAAATATATGTAAAAAAAAATCATACATGGCAAGAAAATACTGTAACTAATGAAAAAAATCATAAAACTGTTTTTCTTGATTAATGGCAATAAATATAAGTATTAGAAAATTGGAAAATGTGTTAGTAAACATGGCAGGCAAAAGTTCATCATAAGACAATCAAGATGGCAAATATACACTATAATACAGTATACACTGCCTAGCCATAAAAAACTTGCACACTCTAAGATTTCATTCAATGACTTTTAGCTTTGATTACAGTCCACAATGTGGTGACCAGTTCATGTGTAAAAATGATTAATCATGCTACCAAAACCACTCTTTCACAATTTGAGCCCTAGAATATACCTGTTCCATTAGGGAAGAAATACTCCATACAGTAGATGTAGTACCCTAATCATTCAGTAAAATCTGGCGAATTTCTGATTTAAAGATTTTTGTGCCATTTGAAATCCTTGATGAAAAATTACTATCAAGTATACAGGTCTGACCTGAAAAAAAATTATAAAACTGGCAACAGAAATTGGAGAAATTGGTTTTGGAATTTACTTGTGTACATAAGCTCTTACTAAATGTTTGTCAATGTGTAACAGGAGCACACTCTGCTCTTCTCAGAGCCACAATACAGGACAGCTGAGTGTTCAAGGGCTTTCTAAACACAGTACATGCCCAAAATCAGAAAGATATTGCTTGAGAAATATACTAAATCAAATTCTTTCCAACAATATTCCAGATGAAGGGTCAGTAAAAATGTAATTTAAAAAATTTTGCTACATGATGTTAGTAGAAAAGTGCAAGTGGTTTTATGGCATGAGGACATTTTCACCAAAACATACTAATGCACCGATGCAATTAGCACAATCTATCTGCAGAATGTCAATAGTTCACCAGTGGCGCACACATATTAGTGCTGTTAGCATTCCTTTTAGAGGAATATTTTGTTAACATTAAAACAGAAACAGAATCACTCTTAAGCCCACCATCGTCATCAAGGGAGAGCATGTTGAACTTCAGTCCACTGGGCTCTTTCCCTACAAAATGATGCACATGTTCAGTTCCATGCTCGTGTACAGCAATGGCGTACTCCAAAGGCTTCACACATGACTGCAGGCAAAATGGCACCTTGGTGTCACCTACTGAGTGCCTTTTAAGGGGATATAATTCACAATTCATAATATAATCACTGATGTGCAATATACAGAAGGGAGCGGTGATGGCTCAATGTAGAAGGCTTTGTGCAATAACTGAATTTATTTTACCTCTGACCATCCACTGTGCACAGTGAAATTCCCCAAAGATTGGGACAGAACTTGGCAAGTTGTGGAATGTAGTCAGCTACCTGACACACAAAATATTTAAATTGCAATTCCAGTAAATTATATGAAACAAAATGGTGAATATGAACACTTACCAGACCTTCATGCTGCTGTTTAGCTCTGCTATAAATCTGATTTATGATTCCAACAAATGCCTCAAACTCTGGAATTATAAATTTCTTCCTGAAAGCTTGGGAGAGCAGAACGATGTTTCCAGCTACACACCTGATAGACAGCCAAAAGCCTGAGTTATGAACTATCTCACCAATCTAATATTGAAATGAAATTTTTTTTTAATGAAATGATTCAAACATCTATAGAATAAACTGATAGAATAGATAAACTAGGAAAGCCTAGAGTGCACAGACAGCAATTTACCAGTTTGAATTAAACATTTTTCGAAAATCCAGTTGTTAGTTTTAACTTTTAAATAAAGTAGTTGTAGTGACACACACACACCTGCGAAACAGTTTGTGATCCATCATGACATCACCATTAGATTCGCGCACGGCTCGCCGCAGTTTGTCCATGCAGTCCCGCAGACGGGGGTCAGACGTAAGCAGACCTGTGCTTTTAACCGCCTGAAGCATAAAGGGAACAAAGTTATCACACATCCACAACACAGAACACTTCAGAACAGGTCTACAGGCAATCAAATTCACCCTACTAGTTTTTAATTAATAACTACATCTGTAAACTGTGTTGAATATTTGTGAGACTGGACTTCATTCACTAAAGGACCATCAGCCATTGTTGTATTTCATTATAATTGTCAACTTGCCAATTCAACCCCTGCACTTTTCACAATCATGTCTACTTAGAGTTTAGTGAAACATTTTTAGGTGAGTGAAGAAATCTTGCCATGTTTTATGTGTTCAAGCTTTGCCTTTTAAACCTAACAGTGTGTGGTTAATTATTAACTCACATTGAAGAAATGAGAGATTGGGATCCTGTCCTGCCCATCTGCTATGGTGTGGAACAGCAAATCCTCCAGTCCTGAGAAGAGAACTTCACCTGGCTTACCTCTATGAAACACAGAGAAAACTTTAACAGCCAAGAGATATCCCGTGTTTTCGTACTGTTTATGAGATTTGCTTCTTTATTTTTGCACTGTTGCACTGGGCTAAATGAAACGTAGAAAAAAGAAGGGTTAGCCTCATTCACTTACTCATCGTCGATACTGCTTAATACTATGTACAGTGCATCACTTTTTCCACATTTTGTTATGTCACAGCCTTATTCTAAAATAGATTAAATCCTTTTTTTTTTAAATTTGATAAGTATTAAGCATTGTGCGTTCCTCCTTGATGCCTCCATCTCGCCCCCCCATGCCAAACTTCGTCACCACTAGGTTTCGGGAGGCCACCCAGTCCCGACCAGGTCTGACTCTCGTGAGGCGTGAAGCACAGAAGGAGAGTGTTATGAGCCAGTGCTGCACTGCGCAATCCACCTCAAAGAAGTCGGACCTTCGTACTGTCTTCTTAAAAAAGAAGTCCTGAGGCTTATTCGCCCAGGACCGTGGGGATGGCTCCCACCGGGGAGGGGCGCGTAGAATTCCTTTCAAGGATGAAGTGTTCTCCCTGGCACCCCCAGGAGGTCGGTGGTCATGCTCTGCCACCCCTGGTGTTTCGGGCAACACCAGTTTCCAAGATATGTTAATTCTTCTGTCTTTTCCTGCCATGTTTTAGGATGCCGAACATCTAACACAAGAGCCAGGGGATCTCACTTGAGGGCCTATCCCCAGAGGCAAATAAGGGTTATGCATTATGGCACTCTAGGTCCATCTTGTCATTGCAAGATGCTAACGACAGACACTTTCCTCACAGACTGGTGTGCGGTCTTGGATGGCCGTCCAGCCCAAGGGAGCTGAAGAAGTCATCTTCTCAGGTGGCACATCAATTGCCTCGAAATAATGGCTCTATTTCCGGCCCTAAAGCACTTTCTCTAGCAGTTAAAAGGCTACCATGTCCTAGTGCCAGTGGACAACACTACAGTAGTCTTGTATATAAATCGCCAGGGCGGACCGCGCTCGGGCCGCTTGAACAAGCTATGCAAGGTTCTGCTATGGGTACAGGACAAGGTTTCTGTCCCACAGGGCAATTTACATTCCGGGGCATATGAATGTGGGAGCAGATTTGCTGTCCAGACAAGCTGTGACACGTGGGGAATGAAAACTTCACCCCAAAGTAGTCAGTCAAATCTCTGAGCGATCTCATGTAGCATAAGTGGACCTCTTTGCCTTGCAAGAAACAGCACAAAGTCCCCTTTACTACTCTCTGACTCCTCCAGCTCCCCTGGGTCTGGACGCTATGGCCCATACGGGGCCCAGAATATGCCTTACCCGTTTCCCCCGATAGCTCTGCTCCTGAGAGTCCTGGCGAGGGTCCGTCAACCGGGTCTGCGCCTCTTACTGATAGCGCTCCGTTAGCCGACCAGAGTGTGGTTCTCGGGTCTAATATCTCTCCTCGACGGCTCGCCGTGGGCGATTGCAGTGAGGAGGGATCTTCTGTCTCAGACGCAGGGGACAATATTTCATTCCCAGCCCGAGCTTTGAAACCTTCACGTTTGGCTCCTGAACAGGACCAACTAAGTCAAGCTGGTCTTCCAGCCAGCGTAATTGACACTATTCTAAGTGCGAGTGCTCCCTCCACTAGGAGAACATAGTACTCTCAGGACGTACGTAGCCGCTATTTCAGCCTGCCATGTTCTGATTGATGGGGTTACTGTGGAAAAGCACCCTTTATTTACCCGTTTAATTCGTGGAGCTAAACGGTTGAGGCCACCCACTAGAGCCACTGTCCCTTCATGGGAATTATCTATCGTGCTCGAAGGTCTAACTGACACCCCTTTCGAACCACTAGAGTCAGCGCCTGTCAGGTTTCTGGTTTTGCTGATGGCCATTACCTCTCTGAAGAGGATTGGAGATCTGCACGCCTTGTCAGTCTACCCATCCTGCCTAGACTTTGCCCCCTGTTGTTCTTGAAGCCTTCTGTCCTCCGCCTTTTACAGCTCCGGAGCAGGAGAAACTTCACTGTGTCCATTACATGCTCTTCAGATTTACGTCCACCGCACCAGCCAGTGGCCTAAGTCAGAGCAGCTTTTTATATGCTATGGGGGCCGCAACCAGGAGGCCCACACCACACAGACCTTGTCACACTGGGTGAGAGATGCTATTGCCCTCTTCTATGAGGCGCGGGCTCACTTTGCCTCCAGGAATTAGGGCTCATTCAACCAGGGGGATCGCCTCATCTATTGCGCTGGCAAGAGGTATTTCCCTGCAGCGTGTGACGCGGTAGGTTGGTCCTCTCCGCACACATTTGTTAGATTTTATAGCCTAACAGTAGTTATCTATTCCCTTTCTTACAACTGTAATTTTATTTCATTTAATTTAATTCTGGCTCAATGTGTAGTACTGTGTTTCTTCTAAAGATTTCAGTAGTCACAGCATTGTTGATGCTGCCATGTGGGCATCAGATGAAAGGCTTATTATTTTCATTTTTTGGGCCCCTCTATATATACAATATATATAATAATTCCAGTTGCATCAGCATTTGGCAGTGAATGCATCAGTTTGATTTACGGTTTTAGATGTCGTTACAAAATGGACAAAAGAATATCCTACTCACTTTGTGTTGACTGTAGATGACAATTATTAATGGTAAGCAATGATCAATAATAAAAACACAGAAAAGTGATTGCATTCCCTGTATAAATGACGGCCAACAATTAATTGTATTATTATTTTTAGTGAGGTCATTTAAACAATTAACAAAATGCAGCCAACAGAAATGTTTTTCAAGAGTAGTACTGGTTAAACTGATAAGCCATTTTTTCCCTATAGATATCAGTATGAACAGAGATCGATCAAGAAAAGAGACAATGATGAAACTCATGTATAAATGCTGTGAGGGAAGTATACTTTAGCTGATGAAATGGAGTGATGTGAAGGCTTCTGATAAGCAAAGTATAACTCATTTTTCAATGTAAATTTTGAAATGTGGATTGAGTTCTGTATGTTTGTAGTGGTGGATACTTTAAAGCTTTAAAAATGGTTTTCTCTCTTGTTACTTTTGTTTGAAACTAGCCATTTAAAGTATAACACTACTTGTGGTTGAGAAATATAAAAAAGTTAAACATATTTTAGATGTGTAGCATAGTCGAAGCAGAAATTGTCTTTATAAAGGGTTTTTCCAGGCAACTACAAATACTGTATTGCATGGCAATGTTTAATAGAAACTATTATAAAATTGTAAATATTGATTAGAGCTGCACAATTAATTGCATAAAAATAGAAATTGCAATACAGACCTGTTCAACTATTAAATCGCAAAAAAATTAAGTTTATTTATATATAATAGTTTTTTTTGATCATTTTTAAATATGTTTTTAAGGTAATAAATACATGTTGGCAAATATTTCCTCAATAAGATAATTTGTGCCATAATTTGCAGTTAAGATAAAAAATTTTGAATACAACATGATAAATGTAATAGTCACGTATCACAGTTTAAATTGCATTCGCAAAATAATAAAAAATAAGCTCCTTTTTTTTTAATCAAATCAGCCTTGATATTAATACAACAATGTAAGCATTGTTTAACAATCAAACTACATGATTTTGTGAAAACTGGCATGACTTACCCCTCTGGTAATAGGTGTCCGGTATGATCAGACGTTGCCCTGTTGAAATAAAGCTGTAAAGAACTGTTACTGAAACACCGCCTTTGACGTATGGTATTGTTGTACAAGCTGAGTGCGCCATTTTTGGATACATTTTCCATTAGAAACTCCACCGTTTTCATATTAATCTGCCCAAAGGTTCTCAAATAGTATGTCATTGTCCACTTCCAAACAGACCAAGCTCTGTCTCTATATTTTTCAGAAAGACTGGTGTGCACGTGAAGCACTGAACAGCAGCTATGTTTATAAGGAGAGCTCTTACACAGTTGCTTATGCACTGTATGCAATCGCCATTAATAATCCACTTTACAACCTGTTCTGAAAGTTGCAGGGTTATTGCATGTGCAGATCAATTCTGTTTGAATAGCTAAGACAATATTGATCTGGGTCATTACGCAATGCTGACCCTTTTCCCAGGGAATTGATCTGCTGCGTCTACTTATCTTTTAGTTTGGGGTGGGCCTTTGGCATACTTCAGTCTAGTTATATAAGAAAAAAATCTTGAGATTAAAAATACAAACTGCAAATTAGTGAGGTTTTACACATGCATTTACTGTACTTTTCTTAAAACGTGAGATTGTGTATCAGAATCAGAAAAAAAGTGATTTAATCGTTACTTTTACTGCATGAGTTTTACATTGTTTTACAAATACTATTACAGAACAACTTGAGTATAAAGTAGAATCCCTGCAGGACTTTTTTTTAGTATTTGTACCCTAACATCACACATACGTCTGGCCGATATTTAAGATTTAGCACAGAGTCTTTTCTAAATGGGAATATGTCACCAAGACGTATTTAATTGAAAATGTTAACCCGACGATGTTTGGATAATGGATTAAAGCTGTAGGACCTAAATGCTCTGAAGCTATGCTTTGTTAACTTTGTTAACACAGAAGTAAGGAACACGGAAAGCAGATGAACAGTCCAGTTTCTCTTTCTGAGAGCCTGCAAGAGGGAGAAAAAAAGCAATAAGCACATAACTTGGCCACTGTAATGTGCACAGTTTTCATTACAAAACGGTGTTTTGACAGTTACTTTTAGCCAGACTTAGGACATTTGTCTTTGGCTTTGGATCTTACACTATAGAGAAACATCAACTACAGTATATATCAACTCAAACACATTTCCTGTTATATTGAACTTTCAACCTCCGAGTACACAGACTTAACAAAGAACTGATTTATAATCAATCTGATATCACCCAGATGGGGATGGGTTCCCTGGTGAGTCTGGTTCCTTTTGAGATTTGTTTTCTATTGTCATCTCAGAGAGTTTTTCCTTGCCGTTATCGCCCTTGGCTTGCTCATGATGGACAACCTACTACTTTTTTTTAATCATACATTTTCTAATTTATTTCCATTTTTTTTATTCTGTAAAACTGCTTTGCAACTATGACCAATGTTAAATGAGATGCACTAAAGTTTAATATACTGTGTGATATGCTTTTGTTTTGCAAGCAGTAACTTGCATAATTTAAAGTAGTTATAATTAAACTCTTAAATGATTTACTTAAATATATTTCATAATCCACAAATATGTTTTTCAGTTCACAAATGCATTTTTCTAGCCTATCAGATGTCTCCTACAAATTCAGCCAATCCCATGAAAGTAAATTAGAGGGTATGATTGAATAATTGACTATGCTGTATTACATATGATGCACAGTGTGACTACACAAGAATTCCAAACTTAAATATGAATAACTAATATGTGTAATCATGCACAATCATGATGGTCTCATCACACTGGTCCTCAACTCCAGCCCTAGATGAACACCTGTCTTGCTAATTTTAGTGTTTCCCTGCTCTATCAAACCCAATTAAATTCAGAAAAGGATGTTAATTAGCTGATCAGTTAAATCAGGTGTGCTGGGAGCTAAGAAAACACTATGTGCAGGGCAGGTGGGTCTTCAGGTGTACAAGGGACAATTTGGGAACACCAGTTAGCATAATCTGTGTGTCTTTTGGTCTGTGGGAGAAAAGTGAAACCCACCAAGCACAAAAAGAACAGGTAAACTCTATAAACATATGCACACAGAACTGAGGCAGGAATCAAACCCTGACCCTGGACGTACAGTGCTAACCACTAGGCCAACCTTTAAAAAAAAGTTTAAATATATTTACATATAAATATATGTTATTCATAATATATTTAATATATTTAAAGTACAAATAGCACTTTTATTAATCTTTACTTTCTATTAATAGCACTTATCTAATTAAATGGTACATTTTATGTTTTTTTAATATAAATTATTATTCTTAAATTATTAACAATATTCCTTGAATCCTAAACATTTCGAAAACTTAAACCAGTGGCTTTGTGAGAAGGTTATGAAAAAGCTATATCATGTGTGTGCATTTAGGTTACAGATGCAAGGGGGAAAAAAACCTACATGGAAAAAAAACAGGATGAATCATTTTAATTGCAAATGGCATACACACTGTCAAACTGTTAAAATAGACATAGGTTAACAGTTTTGCCTTATGGGTTACATTCTATTTATTGATTTACATGTTAAATTGGTGCAAATTCATTTTATTAACATAAATGTGACATAGTTATAGCAAACAATAGTTTATTCACATCTTTATTGTTTCAGAATTTTGTATTTTATTTGGATTAAAATAGTGATGTTGCTCAAAACTAAAATTACAATGAGAAAAAGGCACAGGGTGGTTACAAACAAAATATTTGTTTTAGATATTTTTGGTTTGCTGACAGCCAAGGCAATTTTGAAGAGCGCAAGATGTCACCTGTAACATTTCTTAACATAATTTCTCAACAACATTAATTAACATACAGTATACACAGGCAAGATTGGTCTCTTTGCATCAATTAAATACAGTGTAAATACAAGTAAAGTGAACTGCCAGTTTGACGAAACTACTCTAATCACCTGTACAAATTAGTAAAGGTACACTGGCTAGATCGATTTTAAGTTGCTTTGGAATCTATAAAACACTCTTGGCAGGCCGTGGTAACACCAATCTTAGTGCAATGTCGACAACACAAGCGGGCATGTATGAGAGAGGGATCCAGAGGAGTTTTGCATCCCAGCCAGCACTGTACCGGGTTCTTGGGTGAGCAGCATACAGAGCGTGCTCCATGCAGTTGGTCACTTTACTCAAATCAGCATCACAAATAGCGTTCATAATCAACCTCTGTACCTTGACGTCTGGAGTGAAAGCAAAAAAGAAACACTGATTAAGGATGGTCAGTGTTTTAGAGGCATCAAAGACCATCTGGTAATTTGGAAGCGGGTGATTAAACATGCAGGGCTGCTAGGTGTCAGCAAAATTTCCATGCCAAGAAGCACACAAGAAACTGAGAATAGACCGTATTTTGCATTGGAATAGGAATGCATTTTAATCCTTATTTCTTTTGGTCATATACCATATTCCCCTTTTGTCTCACTTAATCTTTACAATGTATGATGTATTGTGAATACTTATGTATATGTGATTTTTTATTTTATTTTATATATTTGTAATAAATTTCAAACAAACTTCTTCCATGTTGTCCTTATGGGGTATGTTTTTTTTTTTTATGAAAAAAATAAATTGAATTCATTTAGGGGTATATCCAAAATGTGAAAAAAAGCGCTTAGAATTGTTTCCAGATGCACTCTATGCATGTGCAACTTTTAAAAAATTTATTATGTGATTAAAACCTACTAAAATTGGCTAAAATTCATATAAATTTGTCCTCAAGATGAATCCAATCAATAGACGATATGCAAATTTACAACAACCTAATGTCTTAATCTCTGGTAGCTAGATGGCAAATTAATTCATGTTACAATCTAGGTCAAGCAGTCATAAGCATAATTTATATTACAGTACTCATACATGTCACAAAATAGTATCATACATAGCCACAAATCTTTACTTTTATCTTAATATACATTAATAATTAGGTGGATTATTAGTTAACTCAGGAAGCAGGTTTTGTGGCCACATGTTTTTTTTTACTATGGTATTCTCTAAACATGATTACAACTGAGCTAGAAATGAAACATGGGTAAGTTAGGCATCCAAGATACTGTAGGTTAGTTATTTAAACTTATACAAGGTGACACAAAAAAACGTGAACTTTTTTACAATCCAATAAAACTAGAAGTGATAAAAGAAATAAATTACATTCATAGTAATTGAAACCTAAAACCTGCCATTTACGAAACATTGATGGAATTTATCATTTTTAAAAAATTACGTCATTTAGATGGCGTCCTCCTGTACGAATACATTCTTGAAATCTGCTGCTGAGATTTCTCATTGACCGCTGCAACATCTCAGCTGGGATACTGTGAATTTTATCCCGAATTAAAAAATTCCCATTATTCTGTGTCACCCTGTATTTTAAGGTGTGTCTCTTAAATAAAATATTATGTATACTTACAGTTATCCAGATATTTTTCTCCATAACTTTCTTTCATGTCAGGCGTCAGTTTGTTCCACAGACGATGCAGTTCCTGTTCGAGTGGTTCTAGGCTTGTCACTTGGGTCTTAAAGAACCCAGGTTCTATTATACACACTTTGACTCCAAAATGTTGAATGTCCCTCCTGAAACAACGATTTAAAATATTTGTATTCATGATTAATTTACAGGACCATTTTTAGAAAATACAAGTACAGTATGAGGGGCATTCAAGTCAAACTAGGACTTAATAAATAAAGTAAATGAAGACTCACACCAATTGACATTTACAGAAGACTTTAAGAACAGTACAGTGATGAGACTCTTAGCCGCAGTAAAACATTTGAACGGTGCAAACGTTTTAAAGATAAGCAGTATGTCAGTGAATGATCATCCCAGCTGAGGTGCCTCAGAGCCCACTGCACTCATTCTACTGAACATTCCCTAAGTGGAATGCCTGATTTTTTTTTATAAATCGATGAATCGATGTCTGTAACTTGCAGAAGAGACCACCACTCTTTACCGAACACTTTACTGAACACCACCTGAACATTACAGGAACTCTAAGCTATGAGTTATTGCCACATCCCCTGACCTCACTCAAAGCCATTTCCATATGTTTGGGTCATTTGTTGTGTTCTGGGAGGCCAGTGTTTTAAACATATAGCAGGCATTTTGATCATAGCCCCTGCACACTGAGAAAACTTTCTACCTTGATTGAATCCATAACTGTGCTTGGTTTTTCTGCACAAGCAAAAGTCCTGTTTAGGCCTCTGTGCCACCCCTGGACCAATATGGTCACATTTAGTACATTTACTGACAGTCCAAACAAATGTTTTTATGTTCTTAGGTTTCCATAAAAATGTGAGAATTAAAATGTTCTTTTCTGCTTTATGCCTGTTCACCAGCATTTTTTTTCTGTAAAAAAGAAAAAAGTATCCTCTCTGTTTATAAATGCAATAAGGATTTTCTAAGCTATGTTTTAACAGTACTTTTTGCTTTACCATTTAGGTTAACATAAAGAATGTGTTGTCAATACCTGAGGCAATCTGAAAAGCATTCCACTGCAAACTTGGAAATGCAGTATCCACCCCCGTTCGCTGCCACCCTGCCCAGAACTGAAGCCACGTTAACAATTCGACCCCGGGCTTTCTTGACAAGTGGCAGAAAGTTCATGGTTGTCTCGATCACACCAGTCATGTTGACCCTTAAAGTGCTCTGGAAATCCTCAATCTGCATCCACAACGAAGGACCCATGGGCAATGAGCATCCTGCATTGTTCACGATTCCCCACAATCCTGACATTGCAATAAACACAAATCTGTTGAGAACTCAAGTAAATGCTTCACCCAAATACAGTATAACAATAAAGGTAACAACGACGTACAGTAAACAGCAAAATCCCTCTTATTTTAAATTTAGTCATTGTCATACTGTATATCATGTCATATTATCTCTCTGTTTAATATTCTCTAATAAATATTATTTTGAAGTGCATCATGGCTCCCAAACGCAGCAAAAAAAAGTATCAATTTAATTACAAGTGAAACAAAAAGTTATTAAACGTCACAAAAGGTGGAAAATCAGTGAATGGTATTGCTCAGCATTTACTGTACACATGTCACACTCATACACGGCAGCTACACTGCAGCAGAGGCATTGTTTGCTTTCAAATTGAAAATCATCTACTCCCTCAGAATCTACAGATTAGACAGCTCTAGAAACTGTTAACTTCTTTCAACATTTGTTTTTAACATCAGATACTTTTATTAGCCTTACTAATCCAATTTTAAAGCCAAATGTGCTTTTCTCAATGTTTATATTCTCAGTTGAAATGTATTCTTCGTTTGAATAATGCACAAAAATTCTCTCTCTGTTTGCCTCCCCCCTTCCACTGCTGAGCGATGCATAGTTTCGGCGCACCGGTGTGGCTAAAGGAGCCAAAAAAGTCCTTTATGAAGCCTGGAGAATTATTCAGTATTTAAAAATACAAGTGAGTCTTGGAGGGCTGGCTCAAGATTCTTGCATAGTGCTTTGTGTTACTGGCGTATGTATGTCCTGTACTGTAGTTTCAAACATTATGGTAATGTGATCTTTCCCTAGTAGCAAATAAAAACTTGGGACTGGGACTTGTATTGTGGGGTTATAGTGTTACAGTATCTTTTTGTTCAATTTATTATATAATACGGTGTGCATACAACATTCAAATGAAATAACATCTTATATATTTCACACAATGTATTGTAGACATTAAGCAATGCCTGACTGAAAATTAGTAAAAGTAAAAATCTATATGAACGATATTTTCCTTATAGCTAGTCAGCCTACAAGTCTGAGTCACAGCATTGAAATTCCAAGTGTGTACTGATACAGTAATCACAACAATCTTTCAAATAATTGATAATCGATTAATTAAGAATGTTCTTGGTAGTGATGCCAGCAGAATTATCAGTATCATGGTTAAGGTGTTGGTCCCGTTTCGAGCCAGGACTGCCACTATTGGACCCTTGAGCAAGATCCTTCACCCCCAAGTGCTCAGATACCATCAGACATCAAGCTGACAACCCGATCTGCCACAGAAACGATGGATATATCTCCAGGGTAGGGAGTATCTGTCGCCCATTGTGCCAGATGGCACATGGATGGATCCCAATCCTTAACCCTACTTACACCTAATGCAATATTATACTGTTGCATGAGGGTGGTTGACAAGTACTTTTATATTTTATATATATATATATATATATATATATATATATATATATTACAAGCAAGTACTTTCCTAATTTTACTTAAGCAGAAAGATCAATCTTTTTATAGAGGTTCATACAGTATCAGAATGATACATTAACTACTACAGTGTTGTAATGTTGTACACTAACCTCTGTCTCCAACCTCCTTCTCTGTCCATTTCACTGCATTCTGAATGCTAACTGTGCTAGTAACATCCAGTATACAGCTCTTCAGATAAGGTCCCGTCACTCTCTTCAGATCATCTGCACCTTTTTCTGTCAAGCAACCGGCCAACACACGGAAACCACGTTTGTCCAGTTGTTTACAAAGCAGGTTTCCAAAACCTGAATCACACCCTGTGACGAACACATACTTCTCTTTGATTTTGTCGATTTCCAGGCTGTCACAGTACAGCCATATCAAAGCCCACAACAGCACAAAGCTACCGACAGCATACAGAACCAGGTGATCCTTACTATATAAAAGGAGAAGAAGCACATCATACCCGGTTACAGTATGTATACTTAAAGTATGTGTATTTACAGTACATTCTGTCTAGACATGTAAGAATGCAAAAGGTACTGTCTTGTGATATGTATAACAGTGTTATAAGATTTTAAAAAATTTTTCAACAAAACTTGTAGAGGCTTTTCTTGTAGAGTACTAAGAAAAAATAAATTTTTCAAAACAATCTTTTCTGAGAAAAGGAATGATTACTTTAATTTTTCAAATATATACAAATATACATACATATATATATATATATATATATATATATATATATATATATTAGTTTATTTATATATATATATATATATATATATATATATATATATTAGTTTATATATACTAAGGCATGGGAATAAAATAGTATAACACATGGCCACGAGATACTATGTTGTAATGTGGTAACATGTGGTAATCAGATCATTCATGTCCCAGATGTGACAGGATGATTGTTGTTTTGGATTTATGCTTTGTGTCAGTAAATAAAGGTAATCATCTATCTACAGTTCATATATCTACAGTTATAAATAAAATCTTTTCTATTTGCCCGTAGTTTCCAGGAGACTAAGTGCTATGAGGTTGTTATTATGTTGTGGCCACCCCATAATCCATGGCCACAACATAATACCTTATTCCCACGCCCTAGTAAATCATGGCCACAGAATATTTTTTCCTCTAATGTCACCAGAGGGGCTCCATAGTACAGCTTAGAAAACATTAGTGTTTGTCTTTAAATTACAAAGGCATGCAAAAATAATTACCAAGCATATTTTTCACTCTTTCCTACCCGATATATTCAAATATTAGCTCCATGTCCATGGGGGGATCCTGAATGATGCAGGTCCAAATAACAACTGTAGGGGAAAAACATATTAAATAAATGTGCTTTTTAAAAATAAAAAGGTAAAATAAATGAATACACATTTCTCATGCAATCACACTATTTCTTTGCAGGTTTTACATCATTAAAAAATAAATCTTTTTCTACCACTTCTATGGCAATGCTTCTGCTCCCAGCACCTTACAGTTGTATGTTTGTTTTGATCCCTTGCAGGGCTGGTTGTAAAAATTACTGCAATGCCTCTATTGTTCTTTCACATTCCTCCTTTTTTCAGATTGGAATGAATGATAGAACATTCTCACAGTGACATTACTCGCTCTGGCAGCTATGCAGCATCTTCTCCTGCTGTTGAGCAATCACAAATCGTATTTTCTTGAGAAAATGTATTTCTAGCCCAAGGCTGTAGTGAAGGCTGAACGCACAAAAAGGGTTTTTTAAATACGTTTACTCACCTCTGACTTGCTGACAGCTTTTCTAAAGTTATTCCCAGAATAGCGTGTCAACAGGTCGGGTTATTTATTTAGTTTTTTTTTATTATTATTATT
Organism: Clarias gariepinus; assembly: GCF_024256425.1. Taxonomy (NCBI): domain Eukaryota; kingdom Metazoa; phylum Chordata; class Actinopteri; order Siluriformes; family Clariidae; genus Clarias; species Clarias gariepinus. The sequence goes on from NC_071122.1 coordinate 12,250,435, forward strand.
ATTATTATTATTGTTTTGCCAGATAAAACCATAGTGCGTTGCTCTGCTTAACCAGTATTTACGGTACCTCAAATGTCTACTATGACCTTTCACGTAAATATACGACGATTTATGAAGCATGGAAATGGCAACCCTCCTCCTGTCGGTAGCATGGATTTATGGGCGGGGGCTAAAGCAGCGAAACATGACGGGGTTTTTTTTATGTTTGTTTTGTTTGCGCATGCGTGATGAGCGTGTTCATTAGAGACTGATGGTAGTATTAATTTATAGAACGCATGTTAAGGAAGAGCTTGAACACAAAGTTAGAAGAGAAAAGCCATTAAAATGTGTTCTTTTATATTATTATAAGGCCAGCCAGGTCGGATGTGATGTGTTGTATAGTTTTTATAAGATTCATTTTCCTAATTGAAATGCATGATAAATTGTTCAGTTCTTTGAATAATGTGTTGATGTAAAAAAAAAAAAAAATACTGTGATTAATTAACATAATGGACCTCAGCTATGCTGTCAATTATCAATGAATTTTAGTTGCAATTTATATATTTTTCCCCTATAAATAGTCCTTCTAAACTCTTAACAAGTCACAGGTTCTAAGATTTTGTTGGATCACATTTTGCTCTCATTTTAGCAGAGTCATCTTTCTGATAAGCTTATGCAATTTCACAACATATATTTCAATCCAGAGTTGTACTATTTTTTATCTTCTTGTATTGATGAAAGGAGAGTTGGACTGTTCTGTAAAGTCTTCTCCAGAACGTGATACTCAATGGGGTTAAATGGTCTTGACTCTATGGTGTACAATTCATATGTAAAAATGATTTTTCCTTGAACAAGTCTTTCACAATTTGAGCACAATGATTCCTGGCATAGTCATTTTGGAATATGCTTGTGCTATCACAGTATATTCAGGTGGTCTGCTGACCTCATTTGTGAGCACATAACATCACTAAACCAGAAGCGCTAGAAGCAATGCCAGATTATAACACTGCCCCCACAGGCTTCTATGGTAGGCACTAGACATGATTTCATCTGCCTCTCTTCTTACCCTAATGCAACCATCACTAATGATAAGGGTAAATCTGGAGTCATCAGTCCATTCTTTATGCTCCTTACAAAATGAAACCTTTTTCTCCCATCAGTCTAAGTGATAAGTAGGGATGTTATGTTATCAAAACTTCACGGTACGGTAATACCTCGGTATGAATGGCACGGTATTTATTGAATCATTTACAGGAAAAACAAAACTAATAAAGAGACTCGAAAAATGCGAAAAGTGTTTATTAAACAGTATACATAAACACTGAACATATTGTGGTGTGGGCGGGGTGGCAGCTGTCAAACGTCATGCCTTTCGGGGGTTCTCTATATTTTTCCCCCCTCTTGGGGAAGGTTGTTTGGGCTGGGGGCCATGTTTGTGTTTGGAGTGTGTGTGACCGCTGCGCGAGGCCGAGTGCGTTGAACCCATAATGGCGGAACATCACAGTGAAAGAGCCGAGCAACCGTGCGCAGCGGCTATGCAACGAGCAAGTCTCAGAGGTTTCGCAACAATGCCGAGGCACGGGACCTCGGGACTACCGCTGCAACGTCCTCAGGCCTAAGGAACAGGCGTACCCCAGCAGCCGCTAAACTAGCGCCGGGAGGCGCTAAGGGAAAGCCGCTTCCGCAACCGTCCTTGTTGAGTAAAACCCTCGACTCCGAAGATTCTCCCCGTGCAGTCCTCCAGGCTCTCCGCCGGTGATCAGCCGTCCGAGCCGGTGTGCAGCCGAGTTACTGCGTCACCCGTAGTCGCTTTGCCTGTGTCACAGCTGGCCCGTGATCAGCTCATTGCCGAGCAGGAGAAGGATGCAGTTCTGCATAGGGTGCTAGGTTGGGTTAATGCGGGCGTGAGACTGGACTACACCGCAGTCGCTCATCTAGGGCGAGAGGTAAAAGCTCTTTGCTCCCAGTTTACTCACCTAGCGTTGCACGAAGTGTTACTCTACCGCTGCTGGGAACGGCCGCGAGGCACAGGCGAATGTTTTCAGCTGCTGGTGCCAAGGTCTTTGCGAGCATGCGTACTGGATTTGGTGCATGGACATTCTGGTTCGAGACAATTCGGGGTAAATAAAACTTTGCGGCGGTTGCGTGCTCATACTGGCCGGGCTGTCATACCGACAGTAAACTCTTTGTCCACTGATGCGACCTCTGCACGGCAAAGAAGGGCCCCACCCAGCATATGGGCGTGGAAACACGCCGGCGAAACGTCAAACTTTGCGGAGAACGGACCACCTCAGGACAATGTTTGCGCTCCTCCCTCACCCCACAAAAGGACCCTGGCGTTCCCAGCGCCGACTGCCTTCACGCCTCCAAGACCAAGAGAGCGTCATGGTGACCGGGGACGGTCACAGCTCGGGTGGGGGCAGTGTGGCGTGGGCGGCGGATGTCGACCGTCATGCCTTGCGGGGGTTCTCTTTGTGTTCACCCTGTTGGGGAAGGTTGTTTGGGCTGGGGCTTCGGTCATGTTTGTGTGTGGAGTGTGTGTGACCTGTTAAATGTGCCCTGGTTTATGCTAAGGCTAAACTAGATGTGGTTCTCGTGTGAATGTGCTGCTCATGCTATACAAGTGCTGTGTTAAATAAAGTACTCCCAGCCATTGTATTGGGCAGCAATTAAGCTCACTCGTCTCTCCAACATCCTTTCCGGCGGTAAAACACTACAATATCAATGGCATACAAATTGGCCATCTATCTGTAAACTTTGAAACAGGAACTTTAATTTTTCAATTTTAGTAACAAAAAATTATTAAACCATGTAAAAAAAAAAAAAGTTTCATATTAGTATTCTTGAAAACTCAAAAAGAAATAAAAATAGCAGCCTACTTATTCCAGCTGGCCCATGTGCTGAATGAGTATTTGAGAACACTCACCTCATTCACTTACTTATTCAGACAGACAGGATTTTTTTTTTCCTTTCTCGTTTCTTTTCGAGAGAAACCGAAATGACTCGATAAAACGATAGGTCTTCTGAGAAAAGTTTGCTCAGGCGAATGGAGCGAACGGGAGGTTGCGACAACAGACTGCAAAGGATGATGGCCACGCCTGGGCTGATGGGAATTGTAGTTCTCGCTACCTTTCGTTCGCTCCATTCGCCTGAGCAAACTTTTTAGTGAGCGACTCTTTATTGAGTCATGCGACCACTGTATTATTGGAAAATTTTGTTATTGCGGTACGACGGTATTTACAATACCGTTACATCCCTAGTGATAAGTGATTTTCTTAAGGCTATACAGCTGTTTACTCCCGATTCCTTGAATTCTTTTCGTATTGTGGAAATGCTCTTGCACTCACTATTAAACATGGCCATGTGTTCTACTGTTGTTATTTTTACAATTGGTTTTCACCACATGGTGGCATGTTGGCTTAGATGTTAGCACTATTGTCCAGGGTCTAGAGTGCGATTCCCACCTTGGGTCTGTATGCGTGACGTTCGCATATCCTACCCGAGCTTGGTGGGTTTCCTCTGGGTGCTCCAATTTCCTTCCACAGTCCAAAAGACATACAGATTAGGCTAATTCGCATTCCCAAATTGCCTGAGGAGTGTGAAGGAGTGGGTGAGTGTGTGTACTGTATGTGTGTGCTCTGTGATGCATTGGCACATCATCCAAGGTGTGTCCCACCTTAAGTTTTCCTGTGATTTTTCAATCACATTACTTCTTTATATAAAGTGTATATATACACATATGTGCTGTATATACACATATATTACCATTATCTTCATCACATAATTCATAGTTTACCTATTGCTTTTTACGCTTTGCTCTGGCATATATTAGAGATTGTTCAGTTAGTGCTAACTCGCTAAGTAGCATCTGGCTCTTATTAGGTGAATTCACTCAGTTGACACCATAACCTTTACTAGTTAGTGCCATGATATTATTGGTTTTGATATTTTGGCAATGCACTGTAATCAGGAACTAGAAACTTAGAACTGCTGTATGCACACAAGTCATTGACACAAGTCAAATTAAAAAGGTTAAAATATAGTGTTTTCTCCATGTCCATAAGTTGCACACACACACACACACACACACACACATACCCACCAAAAATCTGAAGAGATGCACAAGGCAGTATTTTTTGGGAATGTGTGACAAATCGTAAGCTAAGGCTCTTAGAGGGAAAAAAACAATGCGCTGTCAGAAAATAAGTCGTGTTTTTCCCACAGTGGCCTAAATGTAAAAGACATTTAAGGTTTCAAACATCTATACGTTTTAAGCTTATAGAGCCAAAGAAAAAATGAAGAAAAAAATGAAAGGAAGGGTTAAAAGAATACAGTTTGCATATTAGTTTATTAGATGCAGTAATTGTAGAGGTGCAGATATACTGTATAATATATTTATTTCTCACATCTACGTATTATTGTGGCTGTAAAACAGTGATTTTAAAGTAATAAAGATTTTAACAGTTCAATTTTTTTTAAAGCTTCAGTGATTTTTTTCATAGTAATTGAGGCAGAAGCCTGTTTCTTCACTTTATGCATTCATTTGGCAATTATTTATTTGGTAACTATGGTCAAGCCTCATTACTATCCTTTATGTTCACTAGCCTAGCCTTATGTTTCAGTTCAAGGGTTCTTTCTGATAATTCAATTTATTGCTGTTATTTCCTAGTTGGATTGTGTTTACTTACACTATTCTACTTACTTTCCTTGCTATACTTACTGATGATATTGGTATTAATTATTCAGCTCCTTTTTTTGTTACAATTGTAAATTCAATTGCGCACAGCGTTCTTGAGCCAATGTGACATCTTGTAAACACTATAAAATTATGTTTACCTGAAAAAAACAATGGAAGAACTTATTTTAATATCCCTAGGTTGAAGAAGTGGGAAATTGGAAGTTATGAGAATAATAACACAGGTATATATTGGCCCTTATTACCCCTTTATGATTAGTTTAATATGATAAGAGATAAAGTTTAACAGTGTTTCAAACAAGTATTTGTAAATGATTAGCTCTTGTATGTTAGAATTTTTTACGCAAGTCTAAATTTCAATCAGTGAAGAAGTATAGTTTATATCCTACCTGCTTTGATCCTACTAAAAATCCAGTGTGTGCTCCTGCATGTGTTCTCTTGCTTGTTCTGAATGGGAGGTTTCAGAAAAGGCTTTATCCTTTGGGTTTATCCCTTAAAGAAATTCCAGGGTTTGTAATCTCCAAGCTGCGCATACTGCTTCTTTTATGTATGTGTGTGTGTGTGTGTCAGTGTGTGTCGAGGGGTGGATCAGAATGACAAAAGAACAGATTCCAGTTACAAAATTCCTAATGCCTATGTAACAGTCTTTACATTATAGTAAAACATAAAATGATGTCTATATATAAATATATATGGCCCTACCAGCCATATATTCATGTATTTCACTGATTTTTAAGGGATATTTTTGCTGAATTCTAAGATTGAACGTCTTGGTTTGCTTATGTAATAAAAGTCTATAAAACTACACTAATAAATAAGTTGCAAATGGTTCAGGATAATAAGTCCTCTAATGTCATGCAATCAGGCCAGTTTCCATTCTTTAAGTTTGTCCTAGAGCTACAAAGCACAGTAGTGCTCAGTTAAACATTTGTAACTCTGGCACTGTTTGTTTGATCCCACCACATTTTCAAGTAATCAAAAATAATGGAACATGTGACTTGTATGTGTTTCTGGCTTCCCTTGTGTGCTAGATTACTTGCTTAAACAATTAATATCTCTGAATGTCTACTATCCATTTAAGATGTTTTGATCTCAAATCTGGCTTTCTTGTATAGCAAAAACAGCTCTGGCCATGACACCATTACTTTGAGAGGGGACTGTATGCAGAATATATTAAACACACTGGGAATCTCAGTGTAAAACACCAAAACAGTTGTACTGTTGTTTTTCTGCTTCGTCCTTCCTTCACCTTTGGACCTGCATACATTGTACATGAGACAATTGAGAAGTACAATTGTACATTGTACCTCTCAAGGTCATTATTGATTCTCAGAGAAAGCAATCCTATGATTTTGTTTAGCAGTTACATGACATTAATGGTAAAAATTATTGTCTTTAACTAATGGATGGTTTTTGTAGAACAGTATTTACAGGCTAATACAGGCTTTACGTAAAGTTTACGCTTTACAAATAGGCTTTTAAATGCCACTAGTCTAGAGTAAGAATTTGCAACTCAAGACCAATTACTAACTCCGTGAGACTGTGAGGTGAAACTAACAGTGAATGCAGATAAGTAGCCCTCGTAGCTTTGAACCCAGTAAATAACAAGCTGACAAATCCTACTGCTGTGTGTAAGCACCCTTTGTTCTAAATAAGGGAACTCTGTTCCAGGAGTTAAAGCAGATTGAAAACGTAAGAGTGGTTTCTGTCAAAGGGCTTGCATTGTATAACATAAACCCCCCACAAAATCAGTTGAACATGTGAGAAAGAAAAAATGCAAAAAGAAAAAGAATAAAATATCCTTAAGGAATACCACAGAAACTGAGAAACAACTACAGACTTCATACATCATAACTATTATTAGAATATTATCCTATTTTATATTGCAAATATTATTTTTTTCTGAATGAAGGCAGTAACCAAAAGACACTATCCAGTCAAGATTACTCAGACACTGAACTGGTAATAGTATGCATTTTTTTATTTATTTGACAAACACACTGTATGGTATTTAAACAATTCTGTGGGTTGGGATAAAAAAAGTTCTGTTGTTTCCATAGCAGTGGTAGTTTTTACAGGGTTAGATTGCTAACCCAACCCCCCATCCCTCCTACTTTGTTATCTTGGCTTTGGGAACGGCAACAGTGGAGCAATTGTGTATGGGCATAGGGTTAAGTACCTTTCTAGGGGGCACAACAGTGACAACCCAGACGTGGTAGGGCCCATGACCCTCTGATCAGCATCATCTGCCCTGATGCCAACCATAGTAGTCCTAAATAATCACTAAGTAAAATTGTTCAATAAAACCTTTTTTTTTATTATCTACTAATTTTTATATAGTACTACTGAAATGGTTTGATAAAGCTGTATACAGTAGTTGTTATACTAAGCTGTATACAGTTGCTTAGCGGTTAGCACGATCGCTTTCTATTTTAGCTTCTGGTCTGTGTGCATGGAGTTTGCATGTTATCGCCATAATTGGTGGGTTTCCTCTAGGTTTTCTGGTTTCCTCACACAATCAAAAGACCTACAGGTTAGGCTAACTGCCGTTACCAAATTGCCCGTAGTGAGTGAATGTTGACCGGAGGTCCTACCACAGTCAAAATGGGAATAACTACAGTGGTCGCCACTTGGCCTTCACTGTCCCTAATTGGATTACAGAGGTTCCTGGATGGGTCCTTTCTGAAATCAGTTTGATGCTTCCTTGTTTTTTTAGTGCTTGTATACTTTACACTAATAAATCATTAGTTTCTTACTGGAAAATTCTGGAAATTTACTATTATCAGAGGCAATCGTTCAAATCATCAATATCTTTTTCTGCTGTTTTAAAGAAATGCAGTACATCAGTCATGTTACTTAGAATGTTAGTATTACTGTATAAGCAGGATTGCCTGGTCTACATTGCCAGTGACATAAGCAGTTAAGGTTCTTAACATGCAGCCATCCTCAACAGTTGTTTACAAAATGTCGTAAGGATATCATACAGTATATTTACATACAGTACTTTGCTTGAGCCACCCATAATTTCCTCATATTATGCATTTAAAGGTTAGAAACAGACAAGAGGGAAAATTGTATCTTTAGACACTTTGCAGCCTGAAAATTCTCATTACTTTCATTTATTGTCTATGTCATTTAATTAGATTTAGTTTTAAAGAATAGTCCAATTTAATCCAAGTCAGGGTATTAGCACACCAAATCAAATCAAACTGTAGCATATCAAACATATTTAAGCTATTTCCATCTGCTTTATTTCTCATACAGTGTTTGTTCATCATTATCTATCAACACCCTGAACAATATTATTAGTTATTCCATTTTTGAGTTTTATAAGCTCAGTCATTTTCTTTCATGTAAATCTTTCAAAGTTCTGAAGAAGTTGAAAAAACACATGCACTCAGACACAATTACATTTTTAAAAACATATATACTCGTACAGTGTTGGGAAATTTAGATCTTGCTTAATTTCGTCAGGCAGGTTCTATGCAAGTGATTTCTTGATTCAAAAGGTCTGGCAGTAATCAGGCCTGGGTGTGATATGAGAAATTGAATTACCCATATTTAAGGTTAATAATTTATGATTTGGCGAGGTGGAGGGGGATTACTTTTTTCACATACAGGGCCAAGTAAGTTTGTACAGCTTTTTTTTTCCCCATATAAATGAAATTATCATTTAATAACTGTGTTTTGTATTTTCTCTGGTTAACTTGAGGTATGTAAATTTGTTTGATGATCTGAAATATTTAAGTGTGACAAATAATTGAATATTCTATTCTATTTATTTATTTAAGAAAATTCAGTAAGTACATGCTGCCACTTACTGGTTCAGTGCATTACTATAACATTTACAGGTATTAATTTTTATTCAAAGTGTTTTACACGTGAGGCAATGTCACTGTCCAGATTAACTGTGCTTCATATTGGACTTGTGTAAGCTTTCAGGACTGTTACCCTCCATCCTAAAAGACCATTAAAACATTTTTCTTACATACTTTCAGTTTTTTTTTAACCGCAAACTATAAAGCTGTAGGTTTTTCTATTCTGAACTGTTAAAAAACATTCCAGATAAAATACACAATCATTAAGCAACATCATCTACAGTACAAACATGTCTATGTTTAAGCTGAAAGTCTGAGTCAAGACATTTGCAGCTCATCATAAGCCAGTCCATTCAGCCCCTGTAGCAGAAATCCAAGGTCTACACTACTGAGGTGTACAGTGAAACCAGATGTTCCATTTTCTCTGTCCCTCTGCAAGGGCATTCTAGGAAGATGCTGTCTGAATCTGGCCTTTGTGCACATACTCAAGAGCTGTGGCGATAGTCCTCATGTCCATCTCGATGCTGCGTGCCCAGTTCTCCACATCGCCAATTTCCTGATTAAAAAAATTAATTAATAAAAATAAAAAATAAAAATAAGCCAATAGTTAGTTTGGCTGTCTAGGAAAACCAATCAAAAAGCACTTTTGGCTGAATTCTAGCGAATAACCACAATTTTTTTTTTCTGACAATAACAAAAACTTGGCAAAAAAAGTGCACACTTTAATATTTCATTCAACCACCTTTAGCTTTGATTACAGTGTGTAATATGGTGGCCAGTTGGGGTGCGAAAAATGATTCCTTGCCCTCCAAGAACGACTCTTTCCCAATTTAAATCCTGGAATATGGCCATGCCACCAGAAAAAAAAAATGTACAAAGACTTTCGTTGTTGTAGATAAGGCGCATGATAAATCGGGCCTGGGGGCAACTTTCTTTAAAACTATTGCTGTTTATTTGCCCATTAAGTTTAAGCTAGCAGGGTAAAACAATAAACCCACTCTTGTAACCCAATTTGAATTCTGATATAATCAGATTTTAGTTCTGATAATATACAAAAAACTGTGTTTGGGAGCACTTACCTTCATTGTAATACAGTATGCCTCAGTTGTGGCTAGCAAGGGTTTTAATACTGACGTCTCTAATTTCATATCTAAACGTAAAACTCAGGAGAACAACAACAGTGAGCTTGTACTGTACCTTCAAAGCTTGGTTGAAGTTTTCCACCATGCTGATCCACTGTGAAGTCTGTTTAGCAAATTGAGATGCCTGCACCTGCAGCGTCTTCACCTCATGGTCCAGTTTGCGCTGATTGACGTACGCCTGAGCCACTCTGGCAGGAGGGACAGGAAGGTGGACAGGTTAAAAGGAAAGAAACTAAATGAATATTGACAACTTGGAGATGCAGCAAGTATAAAGAATTAATTTAATAATTTAAGTCACAAATTTCAAATATAGCCTATAGCAATGTTAAACCAAGACAATCTGATATTTTTTTCCCCAAGTGCATTTAGAAATGGGAAAGCTAATAAAAGTGCTGTAAAGAGCAGATTAATAAATTAAGCCAAAAAAATAATAAAATAGAACCCGGAAATTTCATTTATTTTATTTATAATAATAATATGAACATAAGCATAATAAAAAAAAAATTTAAATAAAAGTAAAGACAGGATGGTATGAAAGGGGCATAAAATAAAAAGGAATAAGAAAATTAAAAAATGTAAAAAAAAAAAAAAACTGACAGAAAAATACTTGGCATTATATTTGCATTTGCAACTTTTGTATTATTATTATTAATATTATTATATTTTATTTATTATTATTATTATTATTATTTTATTGTATTTTATTTTTTTTAATTCATTGCCCAATTCGTATTCGTCCAAAGATCGTATTAGAGCTTTCGTCCTACTTTGGTGCTTTTCATTCTAGTCTTTACTACCCCACACACACTTTCTCCAAACTACAATCCCACACTGTGATTATGACTACAGTATGAAGGCTCAGGTCACATGCACGGACTCATTCCTCTGAGGATTTGGGTTTCTATTTATGTCCACTGGTTCATAAATAAGCTATTCATTTCTCAAACCAATATCGAACTGTCGCTCTGACGTCACAGAAAATAGGCCAACTGGACTCTTACCCCACATTCAGGTGGTCCACTAAGGCCTCCGTTAAGCTGGTGGCAGCTGCGATGGCTTCACGACGTCGTCGTTCTGTGTTAAATGAAAAAAAAAAAAACATGAAGAAATGTGATATCAAAGGGCAGGTAAAATATGCAATATCAAAACTTATCTGATATGTTTGTTTACACCAATCACACAAATTTGACTGAAGATGATGAAGAAACAGCAAACAGATGTTTATTACTAATTTAATAAATCAGCTAAGAGAAAAACACTTAAACCAACTGAAACCTGCTGTAACGAAAATTTGTAATAAAATTTGACCAATCACAAACCAACACTGTTCCCATCAACAACTAATCCCTACACTGACAAAAGTTATTCATGGATCAACACATCTAAATTAAGTGTAGAATTTCCATTTAAGCAAAATATGCATGTTCAACAAAAACAAATTGTTAAAAAATGTTTAATCATAAAAATTGGTGTGCTTAGGTTAAACTAATTAACTAGAATTACATGCAATTCAATGTGCAGTCCATTATGACAGGGAAAAACTACCTGAGTTGACAAAAGGAAGAAACCTTGAAGGGAACCAGATTCAAAAGGGAACTCATCCTCATATGATTAATACCTTATCAGGCATTTCACTCCGCTTAATCATTTTTTTTTACATTTAAACTTAATTCTCCTAATTACCATCTGCCATCTTTAAGCTTAAACTAATAATTACATTTTATTCCTGTTATCAATAATCAACTTTGTTGTCATGACCAATCACAGAACGCCATTGTTCCTACCCGTGAACTGTGACTTCTATTTTAAACTCTCTTCATTGTACAGTTTTACACAGAATAGCAGCAAGTAGGGGGAAGTGGTGGCTCATGCACCTAAGTTTGGGGATCTGGGTTTAAGCCCAGCTATCGGTGGGTTGTCACACACCATACTACCAGTCCACTGCATGCAGTGCCGGTCCCAAGCCTGGACAAAATGAGAGGGTTGCATCAGGAAGGGCATCCGATGTAAAACATGTGCCAAGTTGTGTGTGGTTCGGGTGGTCCCTTGACGGGAGCAGTCAAAAGAAAGAGTATATACACAGAATAGCAGCAAGTCATTCCTTCAATGGCCATTTCTTTCCTGTCTTGTTCCTGGTACACTGCATGTCTATGACAGAAATTGGAGTCTTAATATTGCCATAAACAAAGACCCTTTCTTTCTTTAATAAATTATTTGATCTGATAAAATAGTTTATATTGTACTTTTTTAAACAACCCCAGAAAATCTGAATTCTTTCTGTAAAACTGTTTAAACTGCAATGATCATGATGATTCCTTCCTTCAAAATAGGGACAGGGTACCAGGGCACAAACATCCACAAACGCCTGGATTGATTTGGCACACACTACGGGTGATTTGGAAAGCCAATTAGCAGAAATGGGTTCAGTTAGGAATCACAGTTCTTTCGTGTGGTGGTGGTTCACGTATCGCTACACTCACTCCAAAATCCATGTTTAAAAAATATATTTTTTTACGTTTATAATAGAGATGAACCGGACGATCGCGCAGTAACCAGAATTTGCTGGTTTTCTGTTCGACTGGCCATGACCAGTGTTTGGCCGATCAGTCTCAGATATAAATTATTCTGTACCAAGCGCAGAAGCTTCCAAGTGGCACAACAGAAACGCATTTTATAGTGTTACATTATCAAAAGTTCCATGCGGTAAGAGCCGTGCAGCTGTCGCCATTTTTTTAAATATATAATCCTACAGGTGGTCCACTCTTTAATCTCTTTTACTATTTACACCTTTTCATCCTGTGTGGTAGGAGTGAATTATTTTCCATGTTTGTTTAAAAATAATAATTACGGAAGATAACAGAGATACTGTACAGTTAAATGTTACAGTCTTGTATCTGAAGTTATTTTGTATTGTTTAAATGCTACACTTGGTTTTTAAGTCAGAAAACTAACGGTATAAGAAATGGGATACCTTTAATTAATCATTAAACATTTTTTTTAACGTTTAGGAAAATGGAAAATGTAATATTAAATGGTGATAGTACAGTATCGGTGAGGTTCGGTGGGGGGAGGAGGGGGGGGTGATTACCATCCCTACCAATTAACCTTATCTACATGTCCTTGGACTGTGGAAGGAAACCCAAGTATCCAGAGGAAACCCAGCAAGCACGAGGAGAACTAACTCCATGTACAGAGACCTGAAGTGGGAATCGAACCCTCGACCCTCCACTGACCAGTACGCCACTGCGCTGCATGATCATGACTGTTCAGCAAATATTTAGACTGCTACTCTGGCATCATCTGGAGGCTTTTTGATGATGCATCTACCATATGAACCTATAAGCTTTAGCAGACACGTGAGAGCAGAGAAATCCCCAGTAACTGTAGTTACACATGGATATAATCTGACGCTTGTTTGGCTTTAAAATAATATGTTTTTTTTGTTTAGTTTTTTACCCCGGGGGGTAAATGTTAATGAATGTCACCCCGTCCTCTTTCAGATTCTTCCTCTTTTCAGAAACACATGAAAACCTCATCAAAAATATACACACCAGGTTCATGACTCTCTACAGATCCTACCTTGAAGTTCTTTCCTTTCGTTTTGCTTTGCCTGATGCTCCTTTAACAGCCGCGACAGCATTGCTGCAACAGTCACTGCATCGACGTTTTACGGTTTGTATAAAAAGGCACAATATTTTTCGAGAAAAAAACACCCGGAATATTTGTTGACGGTTTTTGGGCCGATGTCATGTGACAGACCAGTGGGTCCTTACGGGTTGAGCAACCTGTCAAATTAAAAGTCCCAAATCGCGTAGGTATTGTATATGATACAACAATTCATGAGAATAAATAAACAGAATGAAATATATATAATAAATTTAGATAGGAAATTTGTTTTACTTTTTGATACATGACGTTGTATGTTGTGTTATCATTTATATAAATAAATTAAGCTTGGACATTTTGTGGGTATGTTGTGTTTTGATCCGTTGATTGTTATTCAGCACATCGGCCAATGGATATTCTCTACCCTGGAAAATTTTCACTTGTTTCTATGGCAGTTACTTAAGAGGTCGGGTTGCCGCATCAACGCCTGATCGTCATTCACACACTACGGGCAATTTGGGAACGCTAATAAGCATAAGCTACATGTTTTTGTACTGTGGGAGGAAACCAGAGAACCCAGAGAAAACCCACCATGCATGGGAAGAACATGCAAACCAGACACACTCACACACAGGCGGGAAACGACCCTGATCCTGGAGATATAAAAGAGCCGTTCATTATGATTTCTGCAGTAATTAATATGGTTTATCTGGCTACAAGTTATTTAACACTAATGCAGTGGGTTGCTTCTTATTTTAATGGGTTAAGTACTGTAAAGCTCATTATTAAAACCTTGAAGCATCATGGTGATGATATTAATTTAAGTAAAAACCAGATTTTTTCTTATACAAGGAAATAGGACAAAGCAGGACAAGTCGAAGAGATAAAAAGAACCATGAGATGCTGGAGGGCTGGGTTTCAACAAGACTTTTATTTTGCCTGTCTGACGAGTCTGTCTGACGTTGATGTCATTCATTTCCGCATAGAGAACGCCAGCTCAGAGAGGATGCTCTGCAGTCACGGGCTGTGTTTATACTTGATATACAGACGCTCACTTTGCTACTCTTTGACATTTCATATATATCTTTGAATATGTGTGAAATGTCCGCGTTTGATCTGAGGTCACTGTGTAGCTGAGTGCAGGAGAAGCTGCTGATCTGTGTGTCCGTGGCCTGTCTCGGAGGATGTGTCGACGAGCGGGTGGTGTGTGTGTGTGTGTGTGTGTGTGTGTTTAGTGATGTTACTGTTAATATGTCGACAACATCATGAATCTGAAAAAGTCCAGAAATATCGGAGCTTCCTCTGTGTCTTTGGACGGGATTGGAAAACAAGGTAAACAAACAAACAAACAAACACACACACACACACACACACACACACACACACACACACACACACACACACAATCTGGGTTCACTATCTACTTATTTGATTTGTTAACTATCAAAATAATATTGTTGTTAAAATTAAATTAGGGTTAAGAGGTTAAGGTTAAGAATTCCATCCATTTCATTTTAAATGTAAACACCATTGTAAGTTTAATGTAGGAGGTGTAGTGGTTAGCACTGTGAACTTACACCCACCGGGGTGTGGGTTCGATTCCCACCTCAGGTCTGTGTGTGTGGAGTGTGCACATTCTCCCCATGTTTGGTGGGTTTCCTCTGGGTGCTCCGGATTCCTCTCACACACCAAAGAGATAACTAGTGTTTCCCGTTGCCCGTAGTGTGTGAATGACAATCGGGCATCGAACCTCCACCCGACCCCTGCCACAGAACTGACCGATATAAATCTCCAATGTGGGGTGTCGCCCTATGTGCCTCTCGTTTGGGTTCGATTACCAGCAAATACCAAAGCCCCAGCCACTGGATGCAATGCTGATCTAAAGCCCGGGTAAAATGGGAGGGTTACGTAAGAAAGGGCATAAAACCTGTGCCAAAGTTTTTTTTTCCATGAATTGAGAGGTCCGCTGTGGGGACTTTTCTATGTGAGCAGCACTGCACTCTTTCACTGCGCTGTATATCAACAACCCTGTATGCGGCTTGGATTAAAGTAAGAGCGCCCCTTGTAAGAGAAGCTTTGTTCCAGATGGATGTGTGTCACTAGTGAAACCACAATAGCTGATTAATCCGTATCTATATCTCTATATGTAAAACAGATATTCTGTTTGTTTGTTTGTTTGGCCAGTGATCCGTCACAGGTTTTCTTACGGAATGTATAGGTAGGCAGCGCCATCATATCAATATAATTTCTTAAATTTTTGTGAAGCTGCTTTGAGACAATGACAATTGTTAAAAGCGCTATATGAATAAAATTTAATTGAATATGATTCACAAGAGTCACTCACAGTAGGCAGCACATACGACTGACGAAACAATAGAGCAACGTGAAGCAACCTGTTTTGTATATATTATACAGAAATCCCTATTGTGGCCGGTGTGTGTCATACTCACGTGACAGCGTCATCAACTTTTATTATCTGTGAGGTAATAATAAATCCTCATTTGATTACCAGATCATCATTAGATGGAGGATGTACGCGGGCGGAGACAAGGGTAAACCTCTAGTATTTACATAATACACCGTCAAAGGAGTATGAACGATCGGCTGAGATGGTGTTGTGAGGCTGCACCAGTTTGGTTGTAAAGCCAAGGCATTGAACAAACACCTTTTTCTTTGTTGTTTTTTTTTTAAGCGCTTTTCAGACAGGTAACAGGTGATGTTCACTGATTTAAACAAAAAATGTATTGAATTAGATTCGCTGACCCATCCTTCACTGCATGTTATAAAGTGCAAAGGTATTTGGGATTCAGGCTATGTTTTTTTCCCACTGCTCTTAGGAAAATACCAAGTTTAAGGGGAAAAGGTTAAAAATAACATTTAATTTCACAATGTCTGTCTGGCTTTGTGTAGCAGTGATTTTTTATTTTTTTTTGCAATTATGTTAGGCAAGGTTTATTTCCTTGGTAACAGACTGAGACTGTGTGGATGTGTGGATGCAGATGCTGACTGGAAGAGGAAGAGGAAGATGGCAGAAATCACACAGGCTTTGAACGCAACGCCGGTCGACGTGGCCACGCTGAGGAGGATGGCCATCAGCGAAGGAGGGCTCATGACCGACGAGATCCGCCGCAAAGTCTGGCCTTGGCTACTGAATGTCTCTGTAGAGAACATCCCTGAAAAGCTTGGTACGGTGTGAGTTAAAATAAAATGTCGTTTGAAATTCCTTTACAATTGATGCGTTACCAGTCAAAATTTTGGACACACTTTCTAATTCCATGATATTTCGAGATATTTACTTATTTCTGCACTGTCAAACTATTCTGAAATATGCAATAATTTTCTTTGGACAGTTGATATTATGATGGGTCTGCTACTTATGCTCTCATAAGCTTTCATAATATCTTAAATCTGAAGTGCTGTTTGTAAATTGGTGATCTTTGAGGCTGGTAACTCTAAATGAACTTCTCCTGTGCAGCAGAAACAAGTTTTGGTCTTGCCTTCCTGGAATGGTCCTTATAAGAGCCAGTTTCATCATGATGCTTGACGGGTTTTGCAAATGCATTTGGCAATACTGTTCTTGCAAAAACTATTCCAGAGCAGCTGACCTTCATGTCTTAAAACAACAACTGAATGTTTTTTTTTGTTTTTAATTACATAATTCCATATGTTATTTCATCATTTTGAAACCTCCAGTATTGTTCTAGAATGCGAAAAAAACATCCATACATGTGTCCAAACTTTTGACTCATATTGTAGGTATTTGATGTGTCACAAAAAATGTTTTCTCTCCAGACGAAGTGGATAGAGAGAATAATAAGGACTATAACCAGGTGCTCTTGGATGTGCAGAGATCCCTGAGACGCTTTCCTCCAGGTCAGTGACCAAACATGCTCCCATGTTAAAGAGTTTGACCCAAACCAGTTTGGGTCGAGTGTGTGATGGTGGCTTGATTGTCAGGTATTGCAGTAAGCATTTACTCTGATGTTCCCCATGTGCAGGTATGCCTGATGAGCAGAGGGTAGGCCTACAGGAGGAGTTGATTGACATCATTTTGCGTGTGCTGCAGAAAAACACCCAGCTGCACTATTATCAGGGCTATCACGACATCGTGGTCACTTTCCTGCTGGTGCTGGGAGAACGCCTCGCCACTGCGCTGGTGGAGAAACTCTCTACACACCATCTCAGGTTGAGGAGGGTTTTTTCGTACAAATGCATTTTAGATGTCATACTTAATTAGCTTTTTTGGGGAAGCGGGGCAGGGATAGCTTGGTGGTTTAGGTGCCGACTGCTGATCAGTTCGAGCCCTGATCCACTTTTGAGCAAGGTCCTGCACCGTCAACAGTTCAGATACAAATTCTCTTATAGAATTTCACTGCAAACTTTTTGTAACACACATCTCACTTACCCTTGAAGTATTCAGCATTGAGAAGAAAGGTACACGAAGAATGGTTAGACTCTGTAGAGCTGACAGGAAGTCTATAGTAACTCATTATCTGTGGTGAGCAGAAAAGCGCCCCAGCAAATAGATCCTGAAGTGTCATGGACTACTTTCCACTCCTATCAGATAAAAACAGACTCTGAGGCTACTGTGGACTCACCTAAACTCGACAGTTCAATATTAGACACCTAATCTAATGATCTGGATTCCTACACAGCGTGCAGATGAGCCCACCTGGTCGGGTCTGATTTTGGCAACATGAATGGAATTGAAAGGTCCGTACATCAACGCTCTGTATGCGGCTTGGATTAAAGTAAGAGCGCATCTTCGGAAGCTTTGTCCCCAAACTAGATGGATGTGTGTCACCAGTGAAACCACAATAGCTGATTAATTCATATCTATATCTCTATATGTAGAACAGAAATTCCGTTTCTTTGTTCGGCAAATGGGGGGTGGCCCTTTATTATTATTATTAATTTTTTTACAGGTACAGTAGGTTCGTCACAGGCAGCGCCATCATATCATAAATATAATTAAATGCACTTCAGGATCTATTTTGCGGGGCGCTTTTCTGCTCACCACAGATAATGAGTTACTGTAGACTTTATTCATTAATTATCTGGATCTAGATTTCCGGATCTGTATTTCTACTACAGCATGCAGATGACCCCATCTGGTGGCAACATGAATCCATTTACAGAACTCAACCCTGTTGAAAGTCCAGGCTAATGGTTGTGGTGTAACGATGTGGGGAATGTCCTCTTAGCACACGTTGGCCATGTTAATACAAACAAGTGTAAAACTTTAACACCATTCCTGTTATACTAAACTTTCTGTCTTATAGGACTTACACTATTTGAAATCACCCAAATGAGAATGGGTTCCCTGTTGAGTTTGGTGTCTCTCAAGGTTTCTTCCTAATGCTATCTTAGGTTTTCCCCCTTAACACCATCACCCTTGGCTCGTCAGGGACAATCTGATTTATGGAATTTATACACATGTTCCTCATGTTTTTCAAACCTATTTTCACATATGATTGATTTGTAATGGGTTTATTAGTTTGATAAAAGAGAGTATTACATTTAGTTTTATATACTTGTCATTAGAAATTTTATTGCAAGTAAGATTTTATGTTACAGAGCCAACATGTGGGTTTTTTTTGCGTTACAGGGACTTTATGGACCCCACCATGGACAACACAAAACATATCCTCAACTACCTTATGCCGATTATAGAGCGAGTCAACCCAGAGGTGTGCGATTTCATGGAACAGTAAGTACATCTGTTGCATACCATGTATATGTGTATATATTATGAGTAATTTTGGTTTCTGGACATTTTAACATGCCAAAAACATTTTTTATCAAAATTGATTGTTGTTTAGGACTGTTAAGACCCATTTTTGTATATGCAGCATAAATAGAATTAAGCTTAAAATGAATAAATAAATAAGTAATAAATTAATAAGCCTTAATATTATGTTTAATATACTGTTAAAACATAGTAGAAGTTATGATTTCCCTGATAATAAAAATAATAAGTGCTGCACAATTAATAATATTATGGGATATGGATTGTAAAATAATCTAACCACAAAAGGCTGCAATTTATTTCAGGTCATATGTATATAGGCAGGAGTTTATGTAGAATTCGTTAATAATTGAAATATTTCTTCATTTTTCAAAATAACTTTTAAAATGCTAAATAAATATGATGGATGTTCAAGTTAAACCAGGACTTTTGATTGTGCAGAATAACAGAGCAAAGTTATGAGAGTAAAAACTACCTTTACTTGAAACTCTGGCCTCTCAGGAAGTCCTGTAAGAGCTCAAGGGGCGTCTTTTCCACAAATTAGTAACAAGTCATCTGTCAGTTTTCATGCATTATACTCGATCAGTGTTTTGTAAAGTCTTTTGTACATTTTTACGCATTCATTCATATAAAATTTCATTATTCATGTCATGATTTGAATGCCCCTCGTGTTAGCAAAAGTTAATGTGATTATTTCTGTTATTGCTTCCTGGTAGCCTAGATTTTTTTTTTTATATTAAACTGTACATTTGATTGTTCTATATCTCAGTCTAAATAATATTTGTAATATGTTTTAAAATACGTTTTGTTTTTTTTTTTCAATCAAATCATGTAGTTCTAGTAATATGGTTCTTACCAAAAGCTATACATTACAGATTATATATTATACTACATACTGTATATTACACTTTATTTTATATATCCAGTAATATTTCCTATATTATGGTTCTTTGAAGATAAAATAAAAATGCCCTCTTATTTCTTTATCTCTAGAGCTGAGGTGGGCACCATCTTCGCCCTGAGCTGGCTCATCACCTGGTTCGGCCATGTTCTATCAGATTTCCGCCATGTAGTACGGTTGTACGATTTCTTCTTGGCCTGCCATCCACTGATGCCCATTTACTTTGCTGCTGTGGTGAGTTCATTCAGCTGAATGTTTCTATAGTTAGACTCACTCGGTTTTAGGGGCATCCAAGCCTAACTGGGACTTTAAAGGAGTTTCTGGGAGGCCAGCATTTCAGTTGTAAAGCAGGCAGTCTGATCATGTCTTTAGCATCCAGAGAAATCTTTCTACCTTGCTGGTATCTAAGCACAAGTGGGAGAAGTGCATTAGTGTAGTTGAGGATTATATAGAGATAGAAGCAGGAGGTTTTACTTTTATAATTATGTTGTATTATGTATCATGCTGCCTTAGGTATCTAATGATTTAGAACAATTCATGTTGTGCTATTATAAGAAAATAATCAACAGCAGGGTAATGTCATGTGACTGAAAGTTGATTATTTAAAATTTATCAGGAATTGTGCGTTTAAAGCTACAATTGTCTGATATTTAATCCTTGATGATGATTTTCCTGCGGGGGGAAATTTAGCAACTATTAAAAAGCACCGACACTGGAGACTCCTTCCATAAATCTTAATTAAACATGTTCTTGGAGAAAACTTCAGTGTACATGAGTGGACATTTTTCTTTTAAATAATATTTGATTTATTAATTTTTAGTCTTAGTTTATGCAAAACCTATACCATACAGGTCATGGGGTCATTAAGCAGTTACTATAGAAACAATTAAATTAATTTCTACGCCTGTTATATATTAAAACTGGGAAATTTATTTAAACATTTATTCTTTAAGAAAACCTGACATTCTGTATATTGTATAAGATAAAAGTAAAATTAGAAGCACGTAGTTTCTTCGACATACTAACCCTGTTAGCCATGATCAGGCCTCATCTATTCATCATGTCTGTGATCAGATTGTGCTGTATAGAGAAGAAGAGGTGCTGGACTGTGAGTGTGACATGGCCATGATGCACCACCTGCTCTCGCAGATCCCTCAGGATCTCCCCTACGAGATTCTGATCAGCCGAGCCGGAGACCTTTTCGTCCAGTTCCCTCCATCCGAGCTGGCGAAGGGCACCACGCAGGAGCGCACTCAGCAGTGAGTCACTTTTCCCGCTGTCCATTCACTCTGACTTCCTGGCTTTCACCAATAAAGCACACATTGCTTTATTATTGAATAAGTTTTTTGATTTTGTTCAATTTCACTTATTATTTTATCTTGCATCCGGATAATAACTGCTGATTAATGCACTGCAATTTGTTTTGTGCTTATTTTTAGACTGAACAAAATTAATTTAAGAATTTTTGCCAAGTCGATTGGTTGACTAGTTTTAAGAAATTCACTTAAAATTCATGGAATTATCTGTCTATGCAGCAAGACATCTTAAATGTATTTTGTTCAGTCTAAAATATTGAAATTTTATTTAACAGAACAATTTGCAATGTGCCTGGTTAACACTGAAACTGATTAATAGTAGAGCATAATAGTACTAATAGAATGAATCATTGTAACGGTGTATTTAAGAATTAAATACAAGAATTTCTTTTTTCTTACAGAACAGCCGCGTCCACCTTTACAGACTTTGAGCTGGCCTCGGCGCAGCAGCGGCCCGACACAGTGCTTCGCCGCAGACGGAGAGAGCAGCAGCAGCAGCAGCATGGCACCACCGTCGACCCTCAGCATGGCACCGTGGCTGTAATTCGACCTGCCGCTCGCCGACTTGTCAGACTGGCAGTGATGGGCATTACTGTGGCACTGGGGGCTGCTGCGTTAGCTGTAGTGAACTCTGCTCTGGAATGGGCACCTAAACTCGACCTCCTGTTCCCCTAACACGCACCGAACATGCCTGTTTCCTTCCAAAGACTTTGAAATGGGCTTATTTTATTTTTAATTTGTATTTGTGAGGCCTACTCAATATCGAAGTGTTTTTTTTCCCATTAGTTGGCGCTGAGGATGATGAGGAACACACTACTGAGCCATGAGAAGTATTTGTGTTGTGCGAAACAGTGTAAGCTTATATTTGAATAGGTTTGCCTAAATATGGAGTTGAATTGTTGTCAGCAGTAGTCACACAAAACTGTAGCTGCAAACTAGTTATTTTATGAACTCTGAATCCATAGTCAGTTTTGTAAATCTCTAATTTGTCACTCAAATTTTTTATTTTTCCTTATCATGTGTTACTCATTTTGTACAGTACAACTTACAGTACAGTGGGTTTATATTTTCCAGACTCATCAGCTTGACCCTACTTGCTGCTTCCTTTTGAACTCATCCACCTGTCCTTCACACATTATCTTCCTGAACTTTTCTACTTGCCCTTACCGCAATATCTCTCTGGATTCCTCCACTTGTCCCTACCTCCTTAGCTTTCTGGACCATTTACATTTAGGCATTTGGCAGACGCTCTTATCCAGAAAGACTTTAAAAAAGTGCTTTAAACTTTTCGTCATTGATATTCCGATAGATCCTTACAATGGGTTAATAGGTTAATAACTGTCCACTGACTTGGACCATCCACTTGGCCACACCCTCATCAGCTTCACCCCCTTATTATTTCAGCCCATGCCATCAGCTCCAAAACTGACCGCTTTACCCTGCATCCTTGTCATTCAGGACCCCTAACTGAAACCCCTAAACTGACCACTTTGCCACACCACCTTACTTTTCTGGACACATTAACTTGGTCTCATGTACATCAGTTCTCAGTTCTGAAGCTGATCATTTGGCTCCTCGTCTTTACCTTTCTGGACCCATGCAGTTGGAGCAAATTCTCAAAAATTAAGATTTCATAAATATTGTAATCATATACCCTAGCAACATAAGCAGTGATTCAGAAATGTAGATTTAAAGTTGCAGGTGTGTTAACTGTAAGTCATATTTGCGACCCTTATGGTATAAGACGTATGAGGTATAAGATCTTATAAAGTAAGATTTGTAATAGTAATAAAAGGTTTGTACTGGGAAAAAAAGTTGCATATTCACAAATCCAATGTGATGGATTTAAGATTCAAAAGATTGCAATGTCAGTGTTGCATTTACACCAGATAATTTTTTCTTTTTTTGTAATTAATACAGCTTATTATTTTCAATATTAGTAATTATATGTATTTAATTTGTAAATGTAGTGCATAATATGGCATATCATCAGATTTGATCCATGATAACCGAAACAGAGCTCTGAGTATTGTCCAATGGCCTTTTTCTAAATTTGATAACTGTACAATCAGTTTAAAAGATGTTTCTGTAAGATCTGCTTAATTTGTCTCCCAGCTAATCATAAGCCATGGAGAGGAAATTAATGAATAATTATTCTGCCTGGACAAAAATATACCAAATTGGATCATTTGTGGAGTCGGTATACACATTATGAATGTTTTAATACGAATTCATTATTTATAAAGCCCTGAGATAATCTAATAATTTTAAAGTACTATTTACCACGGACCTAACTGCTACAATATTTTATGCAGCAATCTTTGTTATGCACAATTCCTGTTCCATTACAGTATAATCTGTAAGCAGAGGCCTTATTTAATTTTGCATTATAACATGTAGAGATTAAACACTGAGACTGCTTTAGGTAACTGATGGCATGGATGTAGAATCCAATGTAATAAAAACAATCAGTACAAATATCTGATGTCTCTATTTTAAATAACACAGAATTTATCGTTTTCACTAATCATCACTTTGTAACTCAAGTCTGAACTGCATTCACAATTGATGTTTAATCCTTATTTTTACTTGATCATAAGCTATCTAAGTATTTTTTGTCATTTATTTGCACTGAACTGTTTTCATGTTTGCACTTTGCAATGAAAATATGTCTATGATTTTGCTTTAATAATGGTTGATTAATCTGCGATGTATGTTGACCAACAAATAAACTTTTAGAAAACCATGAACATGTCACATGGGATTATTATTGCAGTATTGAAAAAGAGCACTTTTTATACATAAAGGGTTATCATTTACAGATATTATTAATGCATCATTAACATGTTAGAATCAATTTATTTGAAGGTGAACCTTTTACTGTATATAAATTACATGACATTTATAGAATAATGCTCGAGTTTAATATGCAGAGCTCCTGAGTGACACAACCTTATCAGGAGATCACAAGTTCAAATCCCGCTGATGATGATGATGCCATAGTTATCCGTAGCCGGAAGTAAAGAAAGCAGAAACCGGTCATGGGTGGAGGGATGGCACAGTTCCGTCACTCGAGTGGCACTAGTTAATCATGGCCACATGTTGTCTTTTGTAGGTCGTGTGTGTAAAAGAGATTAAAGCACTCTCCTCTGAGTGACACTGCCCTGTGACAGACTGGTTTGGAAGGATGCAGTTGACTGGTGTCTTGACAGATGTACAGTATGTGATAGACTCTATGCTCCATTCTCAGTAGCTCTTATATAATAGAGAAGAACTAATGAGTGTATGAAAATGTGCAAGTGAAGATGGGATAGTCATCACAACAATGCTAATTCTCTCATTCATCCTAGGATCTTAGTGCCATGATGCTTACTGTGCAAAATCCGCTTTGGTCATTGTCTAAAACACAATTTGGTCATCATCATACCCAAATAACCTGATTCTTCCTTTTTAAACAGAATAATAATACAATGTGTTATGAAGATTGTGATCACATACCACAATTATAATTCATATTCTGCTAGTTACAGAAGAGATTAATGTCCTACTCCACAGTGACTGTAGATGGAAATATGATACGTCCTCCCAAGGCACATTAGAGATCAGTGACAGTTTTGACAATTTGGGTGACAAGGAGCACTGTTGATGCGACATTTACATCCACCTGAGACATCTCCATGACCCTGAGAACAAATAAGAGAGTGGATTAACAACAATAGAAACATAAACCAGAAACTACATCTAAGTAATATGTCTGATCCACAGAAAACCCAGCCCACAATCCACCGCAACCAAAGGACCTGCTTCCAATGTCGCACCCCGCAATGCCAACCCAGTGGCACAAGGTACACATGTGGCACAAACCTAGATGGTTTTAATGTTGATGCTTTTAATATTATGGTTGATTAGTGTAAGTGAACTACTGTACATTCGAAATTAAACACTAATGCAGTTACCTGAGGTCCCCATCTGGCCTGTTTGGTCACCCAGCAAATTTCCGTCTTACACATGAGGCAGCAGATCCAGTCGCAGCCGTCTTTCTTCTGGATGATCACTTTGCATTTAGGACAGTACATGGCTTCACCATCTTGCAACAACCTCTGCAATATAGATTTGGCAGGTTAGCAATCTGAGGAATTAAAAATTTAATTAACACCATAATCCATATACAGTACATTGTTGATTATCCATGCTCTACAATGTAATGATATCGGAGGAGAAATCTTGGATAATAAAATATAATCCCTTAAGGACCATTTAGTATTGTCATGTAAATGTTTGAAGATACTGTATAATAAACTAAAAAACTTTAAGCTTAAATTTCTAGCGGCAAACATTTCATGGTTTGGCGACATCTGATAAACA
This sequence comes from Clarias gariepinus, assembly GCF_024256425.1. Taxonomy (NCBI): domain Eukaryota; kingdom Metazoa; phylum Chordata; class Actinopteri; order Siluriformes; family Clariidae; genus Clarias; species Clarias gariepinus. Next base: position 12,276,007 of record NC_071122.1, read on the forward strand.
ATGTACAATCTGATGTTTAATTTCTGTAGCTACTTTAGTTTATATTGTGTTTGAATGTGTCTTGGTTGGCTAACCTCAAGTGCCTCTGTAGTCTTTTTGGCTGCAGCATCGTTTTCTGCTCTGAGGCGAAGGTCATCCTGGTACTCTTTACAGTTCATGTCTTTGTGAATGGCCTATTGCATACACACACACACACACATCCCTCTTAATATACCGTATGCCTTATGTTTACAATCATGTAATAATGAAAAGGAACTATGGTCCTTTGCAGCCTGGGTTTTCAGTCCTCACCTTGCAGAGGAGGCAGTTTGTCTCGTTGCAGATGTCGCAGGCGAACTCGTTAACATCGTCTTCAAATATACACCAGCCGGGGCAGTCCAGGGTTTTACAGTGGTAACTATTCTCACTACGTGACTCAGCAATATTCAGCCTCAACTCCAAAACCCTCTGGTACTCCTCAGGTGTCAGGAGCTAGAAGAGAAGTTTCAGATGACACTTGTGTTGATGGAAGGGTAAAACTCTCCTGAAATCCACTCTATTCACTACTCAGCTTTAGATGTGTTATTTATGGCAGTAAATGGTATGGGAATTTGGTGATTGTTCTTTGTATTGTACCTAGCATTACAGCTGTAAAATACCAGATTCATATAATATTTTAAATGATTTAAATTTATTTTATCATCACATACACTACCAGGCAAATGTTTGGACACACATTCAAATTCCATGGTCTTTCATAATCCTTGTAAAACAATGCTGAAATCGTACAAATTATGCATTAATCTTGATATTGAGATGTGTCTGCTACATAAAGCATTCATAAAGCATTCATTCAAACAGCTGTAATCCGAAGTGCTGGTCACTCTAAATGAACTTCTCTTATTCAGCAAAGTTAAGTTTTGGTCTTGCTTTCCTAGGATGGTCTTCATGTGGGACAGTTGCATCATGTTGCTTGATACGTTTTGCAAATGCTCTTGATAATACTGTTCTTGCAAGAACTATTCCAGAACAGCTGACCTTCATGTCTTAAAATAACTACTGAATGGAACCGGAAATCCCCAGTATTTTCCAGTTTCTGCACTTTGGACAAGCATTAAAAGTGTTTGTGTGGTTTGTACAATACTTTTGGTTCCCATTGGCATTCTATTTCCTCCACACCCACAATGAACAAGCTGTGAGCAACATGTGCTATAAAATACTGTATCATGAACTGTTTAAACAGTGAAACACTACATTGTAAGCCAGTCACAACGGAATGGACAAAGTTCATTTTATTTGCACATACAAAAAAAAAAAAAAAAAAAAAAAAACTCTGCTCCTTATCTAAATGTAAATTAGTATTTTTACTTACTTTATTGTTAAGAATTTTTTTTATACAAATGCTTTACTATTATACTGTGTATAATGGCCTCAGTAGGTTTTTTTAATTGCCCTATTGTTAAGCTGTCTTTTCTTTTTCTTTGGCCTTGTCCCTTATATGCGAGGGGTCTTCATATCAGATCCGCATATATTTGATCCGCAAGATGTGGCACAGCTTCTTTACCAGATGCCCTTCCTGTCGCAACCCTCCCATTTTCCAAAAGTGTCTAGAACTGGCACTATATGCAGTGGCTGGGGTTTATGGGACACAGGGTTAAGGACCCAACAGTGGTGACCTCAAACCCCTGACTCTCTGATCAGACCCCGCCATAGAAAACCCCACTGGTGAGCTGTGTAATTAAAGAAACTGGAAACCAGAGTACCTGAAGAAAACCCACCAAGCACCAAGGAAAAAACAGATTCAAGGTGGGAATCGAACCCTTGACCCTGGAGGTGCGAGGACAGTGCTAACCACTATACCACCATGCCACCCATTTTAAATATGATGGTATTAGCTATTATGGGTAGCTGGCAATCTACAAGATGGCGAGCGTGATAGCATTGATGGCAGTATTAGCATAAATGTTGAGGCTTTGAAAGCTGATCCGTTTAAGCAGACTGTAAACGACTAAATGAGTAAAGCACTGCCACAGCTAAAAATAAAGCATGCGTTACACCCCACTACACTCTTATCAGCAAGTAGTTACATTGCATTATGGATAATGGACCCTTTCAAGGTGGATTTTTTTCCAGTTAAAGCAGGATCGGTAAAGCCATAAAGCTTGACTACAAATCGTTAGCTTTTCCTATCAACATACAGTAAGTACATTTTTATCATAGTCTCTACTGCACTTTGAGCATCAGCACTTACTGTTTTAATCTCTCGGTCCTGAAGCGTACAGTCACAGGAGTACTGCCCGTCTGCATAAGGACACGCCACTTCTGCATCCTGACAGGTCAGAATGGTCATCTTCACACATTCTCTATGAAATCCAAATTTTCCACTTTTATCACACTTATTATGATTTACACAATAAGTCTGAAGTAATTTGTGAGGGTAATTGTATTACCTGCAGAAGCTGTGAAGGCACTCTCGGAGTGTGGCGCCCTCTCCTGCCTGGACCATATCACAGCAAATGGGGCAGCTAATATCCTCTTTGTTACTAACCAGGTCGTGATTGTCTGTCTCCAGCAGACTGAGGAAATTTTTCTCTCGTTCTTCTATAATAGACTGAGAGATTACATACCATCAACAAAATTCACATAATACATTGTGTGATTCTTATAATTCGTAACTACAGTTGACAATTTTATAAATAACATCACATTAAAATGTTTTTAAACATCACTGTCATAGATGCCTTTTTAAAATAAATATAACACCAGTATAAATATTCTAATACATCCTTTAATACATGATCTACAGTAACGCAGAAGGTAATACAGTAATGGTTAAGAATATTCATTATACTGTACATTGGTAATGAATGCACATGATTAGTTATTAAATGTTATTAATCTGAATTATATGAACCTGCGATATTTGCATAATCAACTGATATAATTAACTGATACAAACTGTAAATCAAACTAATCTATTTTACAAGTTCCCATTTAGTTTATATATAAGCAAAAGCCTTGTTGATGAGAAGGGTCAGATCAGAATGGCCAGAATGTTTCAAAGTCTGCAAAAACTTAAATCGTCCTTACAGGTGACCTAAGCAGAAAAGTATCCTGGAAACATGCTAAACAGAATAATAAGACGTACTTGTTGGTACTGTAAACTGGCCAGCTCTTCTTGCTGAAGTCTCTGTATCTCCTCTTGATCTGGTTGGTATACATCTGGTATTTTATAGTTTAATGGTCTCTCAGCACTGCAGATTTCGCACCCAGGCCGTGTTGGTTTGTTCACATACGTGCACTGCAAACAGGACCATCCTATCTAGAATAACGGCACAGACATTCCGCTTGTGTGATTAATGGTAAAATCATAATCATGCAAACAGAACTATAAGAAATAGCAATACTTTCTAGGAATACTGAAAGTATTTTGGATTATGTGCAAAAAAAAAGAAAAAAACTAACTGGATAAAGCGCATAAAAGACGTAATGTGCAAAATACACTTATTCTGAGATCTACTGTACACAGATGTATTCCTGCCATTTCTTTAAATATGTAAATTATTGTTTTTTTTTATTTTATTTGGCATATTTATACTGTACTCTGTAGTCTGTATCTAGCTTGATATTATCCTTGTGTCACTGCCTTACTTGTACCTTGTACTATGCAAATTGATCAGGCTTCTCACACACAGTACTATCTGGAGAGTTTTTATGAGTTTTATCATGATGAGAAGTTTGACCCATCATTATTTTGACAACAGACAATTCTGTCCAAACTTTGTTATACATGTTTATTTTTATGATTTCACTATGAAGTCAGTAAAAACAAACATTTCGGGTTTCCAAACATTAACATTCCAGCTAAATAAATGTATTCTGACAGTAAGTTATCTGTAGGCAAGCAAAGAAAGCATCATATTATGTAAAAGGCATTGGACTATGGTTTAGAAGGTCCCAAATTTAAGTCCCATAACCAAGTTGTCCCTATTGGGCCCTTAACCCTTGACTGCTCACATGTATAATGAGACAAAAACAAAATGGATAAGGGTGTTTGCTATGTCTAAATGTAAATGTAAACGTAGGATGTTAAATAAGGCTAAGCAGCTAATTTCCTTATAAAATGTTCAAATTGTACCCAAGACTATATTTTAAGCAAAGGGTCATTACACTATTCATTGACTTTGTTTCATTAATAACTCTTTACCACTTTTTATATACTCAGCAAAAAAAGAAACGTCCTCTGACTTTCAACTGTTTTTACTTTCAGTAAACTTAATGTGTAAATATTTGTATGAACACTAAAAGAGTCAACACCATAAGACATAAACTAAAAATGTTTCACAATGTGTCCCTAAATGAAGGGAGGCTCAAAATCAAAAGTACCAGTCAGTATCTGGTGTGGCCACCAGCTGCTTGAAGTACTGCAGTGCATCTCCTCCTCATGGACTGCCTATTGCAGACAGTCTGAGCACTGATGGAGGGATTGTGTGTTCCTGGTGTGACTCGGGCAGTTGTTGTGGCCATCCTGTACCTGTCACGCAGGTGTGATATTCGGATGTACCGATCCTGTGCAGGTGTTGTTACACGTGGTCTTTCACTGCGAGGATGATCAGCTGTCCTTCCTGTCTCCCTGTAGCGCCGTCTTAGGCGTCTCACAGTGCGGACATGGCGATTTATTGCCCTAGCCACATTAGCAGTCCTCATGCCTCCCTGCAGCATGCCTAATGCACGTTCACGCAGATGAGCAGGGACCCTGGGCATCTTTCTTTGGGTGTTTTTCACAGTCGGTAGACAAGTCTCTTTAATGTCCTGCGTTTTTAGAACTGTGACCTTAAATGCCTACTTTCTGTAAGCTGTTAAGGTCTTAACGACCATTCCACAGGTGCATGTTAATTAATTGATTATGGGTAATTGAACATACATGGAAAACATTGTTTAAACCCTTTACAATGAAGATCTGTAAAGTTATTTGGATTTTTACAACATTATTGTTGAAATACACAGTCGTGAAAAAGGGACGTTTCTTTTTTTTGCTGAGTATAGTATTTTTTTATGCAAATCTTTTTTTTGCTTGTGCCTAAGACTAAAAGTTCAGTATTTAAAACAGCACAACAGAGGAATGTCACTACAGTGAGTCAATAAAATGAATCAAATGTCAACATTACAGTAGAACTACAAAATAAATGTGCATGTAACAGACACAAAACAAAAGAAACATGTAATATACACAACAATTAAATAAGAATTTTATATATTTGCGTTCTGGCTTGTTCATAAAAATTAATCTCCAACAACATTTAATACATTTTGTATTATGACTATTTTATATCAAGAAAACAAAAATGGATGGTTTAAATCTCACCACTGGTTTGGGTGCAGGCTTTGGTTTTCGTTCAGGAGGTGGTTGAGATTGTTTGCGTCGGGCTCCCAAATCTCCTGTACCTCTACTGAGCACCTCAATGTTCTCAATTATACCTTAAAAGAGAAGAAAAAGCAATTTAGGTGGCATTCAGGTTGCTACGTATTCATTTCCACAGCTTCAGATGTACATGCAAGCGCACTTACCACTAATTCCAGACCAGTGTCAATAATAATATTAAATGTCATACAGAAGGGTTGTAAGATTTAATAATAATAATAATAATAATTTTTATTTATATAGCGCCTTTCCAAAACTTAAGGACACTTTACAATGAGTAAAAACAAAAGAAGATAATACAGACTTTGAAGTACTTAAGTAGAAAACAATTAAGTCAACAAACAAACAAAAAAAGGACAGACATGCAGAGGACAGGTGGATTCAGGCGTAACATTCAGAAGTGACTTTTGAGTAAAGATTTAAATACTGAGATGTTATAAACAGAACGGAGAAAGTGTGGTAGAGAGTTCCAAAGTTTGGGTGCAATAACACTAAATGATCTGCTGCTCATTGAAGAGAGGCGGTAGCGAGGTACAACAAAAAAGCCAGAATCGGAGGAACGTAGTGAACTAGTCGGAATGTAGGGGGCAAGCAGATTGAAAAGATAAGTGGGAGCTAAGCCATTTATAGATTTAAAAACAAGGAGAAGAATTTTGAATTTGATACGGTAGGCAACTGGGAGCCAATGGAGATCATACAAGATTTGGAGCAGAGCGTTTGGTATGAGTGAGTATTCTAGCCGCAGAGTTTTGAATATATTGTAATCTGGAGATGGAGCTGGCAGGTAGACCAATAAAAAGGACATTACAGAATTCAATGCGTGATGAGACGAATGCATGGATGAGAGTTTCGGCATCTTTGGTACTGATGAAGGGACGCAGTTGGGCAATGCGGCGTAAATGAAAGAATGCAGATTTAGTGACAGATTTAATGTGAGGCTGGAAGGAGAGTGTGGAGTCAAAGAGTACTCCTAAATTTTTGACAGAAGTAGATGTTTTGATTTGAGAGCCAGCAATCTCGCAGGTGAAATTGGTGGAAATGTTGCTGGTGAGTGTTGAGGTTTCGCTAAAAATTATCTCAGTTTTGTCCATGTTAAGTTTCTGAAAGTTTCTCCAATGTCCTTCAGGAACAGTACTTTCCAGTAATTTGGATATGAAAGGTAAATTACAAATGGAACGATAGTTAGATAAAATTGAGAAGTCAAGGTTGGGTTTCTTAAGCACAGAAGTTTTTAGTGGCAGAGGAAATGAAGCAGAGGTAAGAGATGCATTGATGAAATTAGAAATAGGTGCAGAGTGATTAAGTTTCAGGAGAGAAATAGGAGCAGGATGAAGGTGACAGGATGAAGAGCTGGATTTTAGGGTTAGCTTAGAGACAGAATCTGGGGTCATTAGAGAAAAACAAGACAGAGACTGACTGAATAAATTTGTTAGATAGCTGAGCTCTGTATCAGTAGGGAAACATTGGTGGACAGCATCAGTCTTCTCAAGCAAATAATCCAAAAAAGAGCAGCAAAACTCATTAGATACTAGAGCAAAGGGGCGTTTCTTTTTTTGCTGAGTATATATATATGTATAAAATATTAAAATTATTGTCAAACACTATGTTATTAGATATTCCATTAGTTATTTAGATAATTGCACAGGCCCATATTATGATTTTGATTTCTATGCAACTAAATGTGCAGCACTAGTTGGAATGCAGTTGTTTCAAACCACATGACTGCTACTGCAACTAATTACTGTACATCAATGTATTTATAATATGAGAAAAATCGTTTTTTGTATCTGTGTGTTAAATTGGTGTAGAATGCATGTCTATACCGTGACTGTACAAAGCAGTTTGCATACCAGCATGTGGAACTGCAAAACTATAATGTCCTTGATTGTAATAATAGGTTTGGCTTGTAAATGTTTTAATGTTACAAGTAAGGTAAGATAGTTCGTACAACAAAAACTGTTGCAGAAATGTTGCAGGAACATGCATAGCTATTTTAAACTAAATGTTGTATAACATTTAAAAACCTGTAGTCTGAATAAGAGTGCGGAGAAAAAAAATATATATATATATATATATATATATATATATATATATTTATTTATAAATACCGCCTATCTTCATGTTCTGCTCCTCTTGTTTCCGCTGTTCACGGCTGAGATTGGCGCACTGGGCAGACCTGATGAAGAGAAATGCTTGATCATCATCACAGGTCACGTTGTGGCTAAACAGAGTGTCTTCATCCTTAGCAACACGCTTCCCTATGATCCAGCACTGTAGTGAAGGGTGGAAGCCATAGTCTTGGCTAATCTGTATGTAAACAGGAAAACCGAAATCATACACACAGTCAAGAAGAAGAACACATGTTGAAATGTCTTAAGGCTTCAAAAGTCTGAATTCCACATTGCATAGCCTCTAAATTGGGATAAGGTCTGGCATTAGACTTTAGGTGTCAGACCTCTATCCTGGATCTATCCCAGAGTGAATCCTCTTTCCACTGTCTAACATTTTGACAGAGTTTTGAATTCCAAAATAAGATCTGAATCCACTGCAATCCTGACCAAAACTAAGTGATAATATCTAACTTAATGAACAAATCACTCAGTGATTTCAAGCCTCAAATTATAATGCTTCATGCTTCAGAGCTTTTAGTTCTTGTACACGCTTGTTAAACATAGCTTTGTCCCAAAATGTTCATGCTTTTGAGCAACATTGTTTTAGTGGTGATACAGTATAAAATATAAATATGAATATAATAGTAAGTAGTATAGATCTAAGCTATGCCAAAAGGATGCTTGGAGAAGGTACTTGATATTACAAAAAAGGTTTGCAAACTTTTGCTGAATAATGTTTAAACATTTTGTTTAATAAAGACACGAAAATACAAATATCTGTGTGCAATTATTTGAGGCAGATTTTTTTGCCTAGTAAAATGACATGGCTGTAGATCACATGACACTTAATGTGGGTCAAAGATTACTCACACTCACATTTCGTTTTAAATGAATGCAGGATTTGTGAAAAAGAATACCACACGTCTTATACATCATATACTCCTGCAGTAGTCACTTTCATTTTCATTTCTTGGGAATTCTCAAAGCAATAAAGACCAATTACATTCCTGAAGGAGTGAGGAAGCAGAGTTATTGTTACCACCCGAAAATTAAATATTTTCCGGTGAGAGCATGTCATCTTGAACGTTTTATTCATCTTTTAAAAAAGCAGTTTCTTTAAATCTTGCATTACAAGTTGGAACCTATTATAGTTGTTATACTAGCTTTAGGCCAATCAACCATTTCATTAACGACACATAACATTATCACATTTAAACTGAGTATCAATTACACACAGTAAACTTGTAACAGCCTCATGGGCAGCAAAGACTCACCCATGCCTGTAGGGACGAAAAGCCCATCAATGCCACAAAAAAGCCAATGCAGCACAAATCGCCCAAAAAAGTCAATACTTTGACAGAAAGGTACCAGAAGACTCAGTGCACCACTACCTGCCGTCCATGGGGCCCAGCTGGCAAAGAGGCCAAAGACGCTGACCTGGCCTCCAAATGTCCCAGATCACAATCTGTTTAAGCAATGTCCAATGGCCTGGTGGCAGACAACACAGCACACCCCCACAGGCCCTGCAGAGCCACACCCCAACAGAAGCGAAAGTTTTTAAGTGAGTTTTTTTTGTTATTTTTTCCCTGATTAATAGGAACAAAAAAAAAAAACCTCACTTGAATACTTTCCTGACACAAGGGCGCCCCAACATCCCAGGAAACAAGTTACTGCTTTAACTCTGAGTCTCCTTTCATTAAGACTTAACAATCTTTTTTTTTCTTGCATACCCTTGCAAAATGTCAGATAATTTGTTTTTACTCACTCACTCACTCATCGTCATTACCACTTAATCCTGTATTCAGGGTCGCAGGGGCCTATCCCAGGAGACTTAGAGCACGAGGCGGGGTACACCCTGGACAGGGTGCCAATCGATCGCAGGGCACACAGACATACACACACTCACTCACACAACGGGATTTAAGAACACCAATTAACCTAACCTACATATCTTTGGACTGTGGGAAAAAACTTGGGAGTACCCGGAGGAAACCCACCAAGCACGGGGAGAACATGCAAACTTCTTGCACACAGAGAGAGGGGAATCGAGCCTGGCCGGGAATCGAAGCAGGACATTCAAACAAATGCATAATCATTTGCAATAATCCCACAGTCTCAATTAGCGTTTCCAAGTGTTATATAGAGATTGAGTTGTCAACACTATTAAAAGGCTCTCCACAGCATTACGGTAATAACATTACTGTGCAGCAATAATTAATAACCTCTATCCTTCATTAATAACATTATTTTAAACCACTAGTTAACCTAAAGCTTTCATTTGTAATAAAGTCTAAATTACACAACAATGCTCATTGTCACACCGTAATAAAAGGCCTAATTGAACCTATCATAAACATCTTCCATTTGTATTACTTTAGTAACGGAATAACAAAGCGAAATAAAACAAGAAAACCAGGAAGTAGAAAAATGTTGACAGAGTGTGAGAGATACCAATTGCTTTTGTTGCATAATGTTTCCCAAAGAGGAAACATAATTCAGCTGCCTTACTGACAGTGATGGAATTAGAAATGTTCAAAATTCCTGTACTCTGCAACCCACAGTTATTTTGCTTTGCCAGCAAATTATGTAGCTGCAGAAATACCGACAATGGCAATATTCCAAAAAATTTCTTAATTTTTTTTTTCATTCATTTCCTCCTTTAGTTACTTCAGATAAGGATTTATATCATCAAGCCTTGATGAGAAACCAATGAATTTCTGTAAGTTCATTGTTTTAGCAACTGATTTATACTTAACGTAAAAAAACCAACTAACGATGTAACAGCAGCAGTAAAATACAACCATATTCTGTTAAAAACCAACCATTGACATTGCAATAATGATGCCAATATCACGCCACAGTCACTCACCTTGTGTACCAACATGCCTATGCATGTTCTGATCAGTAGCACCAAAACAGTCTCAAGCAGCGTTTCCAAAAGTATTACATAGAGGAGTTGTCAAATCTTCCTGAATGTGTAACTGGAATGCATATCACCAACTGGCATACACTTTATGAATTACAACACAATACTGAGAGTCGTTTGTACCTTCTGTTTCAGTTCTGAGATCGTCATACCAGGAGTCACCAGCACAGAGATGAAGGCATCAGACAGCGCATCTTCGACACCAACCCTCAACCTGTAGTAAATCAATGGAGCATTGTTTTCATCTCTCGGAATCTCCAGTCACAATGCGGCGAAAAGAACATGAAGTGAGGAATATACCTGATGCACTGTTGAGAATAGACCTCCGGAGTAAGTCGCATACACACTGGAACGTTCAGCTGGAGGAGCCGTTCAACACATCCGATGGCCTTGTCTTTGTCTCCTGTATTGATGGCCTCACTGAGCGACTGTGCCGTTTCCTCAGCTGGGATTCACACAACATAAATATCAGATTCATCAGATGTTTTTGTTTTTATTGGCACACTTCATTTCTTACTTTACATTTTTTCTAATTACAATTATATAAATATACAGTGGTGTGAAAAACTATTTGCCCCCTTCCTGATTTCTTATTCTTTTGCATGTTTGTCACGCAAAATGTTTCTGATCATCAAACACATTTAACTATTAGTCAAAGATAACATAATTGAACACAAAATGCAGTTTTTAAATGATGGTTTTTATTATTTAGGGAGAAAAAAAATCCAAACCTACATGGCCCTGTGTGAAAAAGTGATTGCCCCTTTGTTAAAAAATAACTTAACTGTGGTTTATCACACCTGAGTTCAATTTCTGTAGTCACTTCCTGGCCTGATTACTGCCACACCTGTTTCAATCAAGAAATCACTTAAATAGGAGCTACCTGAAACAGAGAAGTAGACTAAAAGCACCTCAAAAGCTAGACATCATGCCAAGATCCAAAGAAATTCAGGAACAAATAAGAACAAAAGTAATTGAGATCTATCAGTCTGGTAAAGGTTATAAAGCCATTTCTAAAGCTTTGGGACACCAGCGAACCACAGTGGTGAACCTTCCCAGGAGTGGCCGGCCGACCAAAATTACCCCAAGAGCGCAGAGACAACTCATCCGAGAGGCCACAAAAGACCTCAGGACAACATCTAAAGAACTGCAGGCCTCACTTGCCTCAATTAAGGTCAGTGTTCACGACTCCACCATAAGAAAGAGACTGGGCAAAAACGGCCTGCATGGCAGATTTCCAAGGCGCAAACCACTTTTAAGCAAAAAGAACATTAAGGCTCGTCTCAATTTTGCTAAAAAACATCTCAATGATTGGCAAGACTTTTGGGAAAATACCTTGTGGACCGACGAGACAAAAGTTGAACTTTTTGGAAGGTGCGTGTCCCGTTACATCTGGCGTAAAAGTAACACAGCATTTCAGAAAAAGAACATCATACCAACAGTAAAATATGGTGGTGGTAGTGTGATGGTCTGGGGTTGTTTTGCTGCTTTAGGACCTGGAAGGCTTGCTGTGATAGATGGAACCATGAATTCTACTGTCTACCAAAAAATCCTGAAGGAGAATGTCCGGCCATCTGTTCGTCAACTCAAGCTGAAGCGATCTTGGGTGCTGCAGCAGGACAATGACCCAAAACACACCAGCAAATCCACCTCTGAATGGCTGAAGAAAAACAAAATGAAGACTTTGGAGTGGCCTAGTCAAAGTCCTGATCCGAATCCTATTGAGATGTTGTGGCATGACCTTAAAAAGGCGGTTCATGCTAGAAAACCCTCAAATAAAGCTGAATTACAACAATTCTGCAAAGATGAGTGGGCCAAAATTCCTCCAGAGCGCTGTAAAAGACTTGTTGCAAGTTATCGCAAATGCTTGATTGCAGTTATTGCTGCTAAGGGTGGCCCAACCAGTTATTAGGTTCAGAGGGCAATTACTTTTTCACACAGGGTAGGTTTGGATTTTTTTTCTTCCTAAATAATAAAAACCATCATTTAAAAACTGCATTTTGTGTTTACTTGTGTTATCTTTGACTAATAGTTAAATGTGTTTGATGATCAGAAACATTTTGTGTGACAAACATGCAAAGAATAAGAAATCAGGAAGGGGGCAAATAGTTTTTCACACCACTGTATATATACATGTGCATACTGTATATCAATGTGTGGATGTGTACAAACACACAGCATGGTTCTGCATGAGACCACACTGAAAGTCTATGATTTTTTATTTTATTATAAATACAGAATTAAAATTTTAGAAAAAAGTAAATGTTCACATATTTAATATTCATGATTCTGCACTATTTCTAAGTTCTTATGTAAAAGTGTATATATATATATATATATATATATATATATATATATATATATATATATATATATAGAGACCATGTTAACCGCTTTGTACAAAAGATCATATTGTCCTCATGTTTTATCTCATATATTTATATGTGTATTTAAATGACATTCTAATCTAGAATGGATTATAAGGTTTTGCACAAACTTGTTGAGTCCATTTCAGCTCAAGGGCACACCGTCACTGGAGCAAATGTGGAAGTACCAAAAACTAAGAAACTCTAAAATTCCAAATGATTTACATGCATTGCAGAACGTAATATTTGGTATTTCCCCTTAATGCCATAATGACAGAGCATTTGAGCTGACCCAGTTTCCACTAGTTTGTAAAACCTGATGACTCACATTACATCAAATCCTTCGAAAGTTTGTCCAAACAATAGACATAGTGCTGGATAAGATAAGACCTGACCTTTTTTCCTGCAAAGTACTGCAGTTAACATGATCAATACTACAAATATAATCAAGATATTTAACATCAATTTGTTTTGTTTTAAAAATAAAGAGTTTTTGTATTTTTAAAACTTTAAGTTCATTTTCATGTTTAAGTTTATGTTCCATGTTTTCGCCTTACAAGACCCTATGGTTCTCATATGAAAAGATAATATTTAACCACAACTTACATGTAATTGTGTGTGTAACTTTGTAAAATCCTTACATGAGTATCACAGTTTTGCTAAATTTATTCCTGTGTAAAGACATTGATTAAGTTATCAGGTGCCAGTAAACCGAAACTGTGAGAGGATATTACAAGGATATTACACAACATTAGAGATCAAATGGGGAAAACAAAAAACACCTTTTCAATATGGCCACAGACTTTTGGACCCAACTATATATCTGAGCGTATCCCAGGAGACATATTATATATATATATATATATATATATATATATATATATATATATATATATATATATAACGCCAATTAGCCTAATCTGCATGTCTTTGGACTGTGGAAGGAAACTTGAGTACCCAGAGGAAACCCACCAAGCACGAGAAAAACTAATTCCATGCTCACAGTCACAAGGATGGAATGGAACACAGACCCTGACAATTTAAGGTGATACTGCTAACCGCTAAGCCACCGTGCCGCCCAGACAACACTGCCTAATGCTATGTGAGGAATGCCTGTGAAACTATCACAGTATGATGTGAAAGTATATGATGCCACTGCCTACTGTTACAGTAACTAGGGTACAACATAAAAGTTTCTGCGTTATAATAAGAGGCATGACATAAACGCTGATAATCGCATGTGACTACAGTACTTGTGCAAACACCACCTACCGGCCATGCACTGCCTGCCACCCAATGCCGAACAAACAAACAAACAGAATTTTTGTTTCATATATAGGTGTCAACACTATCAGCTAGGAATACAATAGTTTTAAATAGATTTTATTAATAGGATTACTACTTTACTGTTTTTACGTAAAAAGCAAGGATGGATTTTTCGTAATTACTTAGAGAAAGCCGTTTTTATCCTAATTAAATGCTATTAAATAATGAAATAATTATTTTACAAAAAAAACACATGGTTATTACTTGGAAAATAAATTATTTAAATACATCCTTTAATGTCTGACAGTGTCCTGTAATGCACTGAAAAGGCTTTCATACTGTAAGTTTGACAACCCACAACAATATATATTAGGTCTTTAGAAATAATAAAGTTTATTATTATTTTTTTATTATTAAAAACATGTTTTTTCCAAGTTTGCAAAAATGACTGGCATATAAAACAAAAATTTTTATTTTTATTATATTAAAGGTTACCATATAGTGTTTGATTGTTGATTGATGTCATAGTATTCAGAATGTGCATACTACCGATTGGTAAAAATACAAATACCAATTATTATTTACAAAGTGTGTATGTGGTTGCTATTTAATAAATCAACAATAAGATGATTAAGACGAAGACTACTATTATTATTAGCATTATTATTATTATTAGTAGTAGTAGTAGTAGCAGTAGTAATATCCTATGCATTTCCAAATAATGGTAAATGAAACATAAGTTACCTGTCCTCATCTTGCTGATGGTGTAGGGCACAGCCATTCTTTAAAAAAAAGGAATAATAAAAAAAGAGTAATAATATTAAGTATGCACATGTAGACTGTACATATTGTAAACTTGTTAGCAGTCTCTTCAAAGTCCAGAATAACACTACTGTATCCTTGTAGTACTGTGAGTTTACAAGACTTTAAAGAGTAGGTGTTTAATAGACTTACTTCATGAGTTTAGGTGAGAGTAAAAACAAGTAAACAGCAGTGACAGCACAAACAGCACATTAACAAGAAGCAGCACTCGAGATGTTCAATTATTTGGGGTAAATGCATTAATTTAAACTCACCTTCATGTAAATAATGTTTGCGTCGCGTTTCTGTCTGTCTGTCTCTGAGCTTCACCACAATGAAAAGTGAAAGAAACTAACATTTAAGGAAGTGGCTGAGCTTCTGACGAGACGCCGAGAAAAACACACCCTACTGGTTTAACTCCTCCTGTCACCTGGGAACTCTTATGTGAATTAATCCTTCAAGTGAACAACTGAAGATTTATTGTAATCAATAATTTTAAGAAATAAATATGCGCCATTTTAATCTCCAAATGTATAGGCAATCGAAGTAATTCGAAATTTGTATCGCGTGTATTTTCTTTCTTTAATTTTTCCTTGTTTTTTTTTATTAATAACTATATAATTTACTTCTTATTATTTACATAAAATACAGGTTACAATAACGATTTATAATTGCTTATTACTTTAGGTCCACTGCGTTTTTTGAGCGCACCCATGAAACTCGTGAGTGCACCGCTGTACGCCCCTAAGGCAGAATGTGCGCATGGCGTTGCGCATGCTGACAAGGAAAAGAAACACGTTCAAGGTAGCTAGCGCGAGTCATTTGTTTATTTTTCTTCATTTTACACAATGCTTGGTCATTGATTATACAAGCTTGGTCTTTATATTTATGACTGCATAATTATAATAACAATCAATTGTATGCAGGTTCTGCTAAATAACGTTAGATGACCTGACTAGTTAAGCTAGTTAACATGACCCTATCTGACTGTAGGTTATAAAGTTAATATTTCCAGTTAATGTGATCCGGATTTCTGTGGTTATGTGTTGCCTGTATGTTTGTTTGTTTTTTTACTGATTAATTTGGACATTTTCCCCCGATGCATTTTAAAATATAAGTCTACTGAATACTTGCAGATTTGTGCAGTCCCAGTATAGAAATTTCATCACATGCAAAACGCTCCTCGTACATCACCGGAGTCCTGCGAAAAACTTGGTGTTAGTTGATACTTTGGTCATTGTGAATTATAATTATGGTGGGCGCACTTTGTAACAAAACGTCTTTAACAACACTTCGTCTACTTAATATTTGCGTCTAAGTTGTTCCGCGTTGTTTTATTTATGCCTAAGGCGAACTACGAAGCTAACTAGCTGCTAACACAAGGCTGAATCCCAAATCCCTCTATTACCCTCTAATCAAGTCCACTACATGGTGTGTGGGACAAGGGATTTTACAACCTAGTGCACTAGCTTTACATTTTGGCATTCAACCCCCGAACCCAGAAGTTAACTGAGCTGCTATTCTAAGTATCTAAGGTATTAAGTAGAAATATAAAGACAAAGTAATGATTTTTACAGGACTGGCCATCATGTCCCTATTTTATTCTTCTTACCTTTTGGCTACTTAGTACCAATACCTGTTTATTACACTGTTTATCAGCAGCTCCAACAGGGCTGGTTCGCTTGTGCCTGCAACCACATCACAGCAATACTGATATTCATCACAGTAGCTCTCTTTCTCTTATGATGTTGCTTCAATATCAGGTGATGGCAACCCACCGATATCACCCTACTGTTTAATCCTTTTTTTTTTTTATTATTTTATAATCCAAATGGGGTACATTCCATGTCTGCTGTTGATAATACAATATATTTTTTAAATAATATTTTTGTTAATAAATGGAAAGCATCTTATATCATCACACAAATATTATGTGCTTCACTTAGCTTGAAAATTGTCATAAGGTTGCCAGATTGACCGTGTTTGCCATGTCCGCTTTAGCAGTAGAGGTTTTTTTTTTTTGGTTTTAGAATATCAAATAAAAACCATTAGAGTTAACAACAACATTTAAACTTACTTATTTTAAAAGTTAAATAAAAATATAATTTTTTGTGTATTTAGTATTTTTTTATATTTAATCTTCGTCTTATATGGGAATATTTGGCGAAGCACAGCACAAGTCTGATTAAAATGTACGTCACAGTACAGATTGGCATCGTTTGATGCTGACCACTTGGCATTGGGACATATCGTCAAACTGAGTAATAAAACATTTTAATGCTGACTCACTTGGCAAGTATAAAACTGTCCACTTTTTTTTCTTTTTCTTTTTTTTACCCTGATTTAGACCTTTGTTGGGCTGCCAGTGTGTTTCAATCACAGATTGGAGTGATTTTCTTTACATTGGCAGAATGTTTCTGTAAACTTTTGAAATCATCCCGCTGCCATGAAAACCAAAGCCATGACCACCACCTTGTTTGGTTGTAGAGCTAGTATGTTTTGACTCATGACCTGTTCCTTTCTTTTTCCACACATTGGCTGTTCCATCATATTGGTAGAGGCTATTCTTGGCTTCAGGGTTTTTCTGACTCATCTCTGTATTTCTCTGCAATTTCCAGGCTGGTCTTCTGATTCTTATTGCTGATGAGTGGGCTTCATTTTGTGGTTTCTGATTTCTGCCCTGTGGGGAGAATGCTGTTGATGTCACTAACTCCCACTAACTGACCTTGGTCAAACGGTTTAATGTTTGGTTCTACCAGTTCCATCCCAAATATACATCTATATGAATGTGTTGCATTTATCTTTACGCAGTTGAAGGTTAAAGGCCTTGCACAAAAACTGGCCAGTGGCGCCTTGACCATGCTGGGATTTGAACTCCAGACTTCCGATCAGTATGCCAAGTTCTTATCCTCTGAGCTACCCTTTGTTGTATTGGCTATGCCAGATACTTGTATAATGCACTGTTTCCCACACATAGAGTATACCCTATATGATGGGTTACTAAAGTATATTGATGGCAACACAAGTACTGTATATTTGCCCACTCAGTCCAGGAGAACTACAGTATGCCATTGTGTCATTGATTAAGTAGTAGGGATCAGTTCCCTCTCCCGCTCCTCTACCTATCTATTCTGTTATCATGATCGCAGTGTTCAGTATATGCAGAGAATGACAGCTGCCTTAAAAAGAATAAGAAGTGTGTATTGATGGCAGCACATGCTCTGAGAAACACAGCTTTGCAGTTTTGCTGCACATGCTCTGAGAAACACAGTTTAATGTCTGCAAAAGTTCTGTTAACTAAGTTCCTAACTGAACTTCGTCCTGTAACTTAAAAATGATTCGTCTCTAAGCCAAGTGACTGGCATCAAATGATCTCATTCTTCTATGCCGCCTACATTTTAAAAACAGTGTTAATTAAAAAAAATATTTTATCTACAGTATGAAAGCACATTGTCACTGATCAGCAATTATGTTATCTACACTGTTAACAGATTCTTTATGATTTTAATTAAGCTAGTTGTTCCAAAGCAATGTTAAACCGTTCATGAAAATGAGAAGTGGTCAGCCAGGCAAGTTCTACAAGTTCTACTACTGATATTGAAGGTCACAATAAGAAATTGTCAGCTATTTTACCCAGTAGTGTAGGTAATCAGCCAGCATTCAGTCAGCATGCGTGCATATACAGTATAAACTAAGAGTAGTAATGATGTAGGAATGCTGACTGATTCATGTCAGCCATATGTTACGTCAATCATATGGCTTCTTCATCAACACATTTTTAAAATTAATTTGTTTTAAATTGATAAAAAAAGAGGAGATCCATGATTCTTTGGGATGTTGATTCTGCACGGTCGGGGGGGGATGGGGTATATTTGGCGAAGCACAATGGGCAAGCCCCAGGAAGATTAGCTCTTAAAATGCAAATGGCACGAATCCATGCTGGAAACACAGCATGGATCAATGACTGATTACCGAAACAGAAGCCCTGCTGGTGTATCTCAGTCGTGGGGGGAGGGGGTGTACTTGGGTTTTCCTTATATGTCAGAAAAGTTATCATTACTTTAAAAACTTGTAAATTTTACTGCTACTGGAATATGTGAATAATGTAAAATGTAAAAAACACAAAATGTGCATATTATCATTTTTTTGCTCATAGCAACAACCAATTCAATTCATCATATTTCATATTGCCCAGGTTGTGCTAATGTGCTGAATGAAAGGATGTAACTGACATATTGCACAATCTTGAGCCCACATAAATGGTTCTGACTCATTTTCAGGCTTTTCTTGGCTTTAAAATGGCTTGCATTTCTGTTGGTTAGTCCTTTTTAACAACAAACGCAGTTTTTACAGGTAATAGCCAGGGCTTTAAAGAGAGAACATCCATTGTTTATGCAGTCAATTAAACAGGCGCATGTTCCAATATTTTCGAACACTTAGAGAAGGGTGTACACAATGTGCCATGCTCCAAGTCATAAACCCAAATGTATTGCCACAATATATTATTGACCTAAATAACTTTTTTATCTTTGTTATATCTTTTACAGTGTGGTTTTCAGGCGGTATGGAAGACAAACCTGCGTCTTATGAGCGAGTTGTTTACAAAAGCATCTCTGAGTTCCATTATATGAAGATCTATCTGTAAGTTGAAACCCTCTGAATTGGTGCATTGTGTCTTTGTTTCTTTTCTTTTAGTTTCTTTTCTTTTAGGTTCTTTTTTCTTTTGATTCTAAAAAATTACCAGCTCTAGCACTAACTGTAAGTGAAACGGACAGGTTCCTGGAAGCGCCACATCACTGCTTTGCATCAAAGGGACAGGAATATCCATGGTGACTAGGTGTTGATGGAAAGAAAAAAATGTTCACTCTGTAACAGCAACAGCAGTGGGAAAGGCTGAATGCGTAAATTTTCATTAGAATATTAGATACTATTGATACTATTGAACAACACATGTAAAGGTCCATGATCCTTATACCCATGTAAACATAGAAAGTGAAAGAAATTTGGAATTATTTTGTAATCAAAAATTGACAATTTTATCGTGGGGTAAACTCAGGCTAGATAGTGACCAGCAAACATCCTCATAGTGCTGCTTTCAGGGAACCAAATGTGTCGACAGTGTGGGCGGATGTGCATTGTCATGCAAGATCATAACGCCCTCGGATAGCAGTCTTTTGTGTTCAATCCAAAGTTTAAGCTTCATCTAATTGGAATGAGCACTGTAGATTGTTTAACCTCTTTTCTGATAATGTTTCAATACTGGGCCCTGAGAATCCCAGAAAATGTAAGCATAAATTTTCCAACTGATGGTTGACTTTTTAACTTTTTCTTGGTTGGCGATTGAGGATGTTTCCGTTTGCTGGTTCTGTTTGCAGATATTCAAACGTTTTTGTTGATGCTATTCCATAAGCTTCGTTCTTGAAAGGAAAGCAGTGATGAGACAATGCAGATCATTTTTGACACTCGTAAATAAAAATCACTCTAAGGTGGTGGTCTTACCTAGGCTTTGTAAGCTGATTGTACATACTAATAATAAAATCCACAGTTGCCCTGGGCTTGAAATTTCAAGTCACTTCAGAAATTTTCTGTGGAATGAACACTGATTTTTTTTTTTTTTCATGTTTTATTCCTTCTCAGAGTTTGTGAAAACAGCAACAAAACCCTGAGTCCAGAACAGTTTAAGCACTTAATCATCTCTGGAGTCAAAGACCTATACGGAGAGGTAAGGACTCCCAACTCAACTTTCACTTTTAATGTACAGTATGCATTTTATACTGTACATTACCCAATCAAAAAAAATCATACACTCATATATCTTTTTAGACTTTTTTTTTTTACACCATTTAACGCATCACACATTTACTGTGGGATCGTTTTGACAGCCTTGTGTAAATCATTTATTTCTGTCCGAACCACTCCAGCACGGCCCAAATGCTTTCAGTGGGGTTAAGTTCAGAAGTCTGTGGTGGCCATTTCATGTGTGAAAATGATTTCTCGTGTTCCCAGAGCCACTCGAACACATATTTTGAGTCCTGGAATATTCCCGTGCCATCAGGGGGGAAAAAAGATAATCTGGTCATTCAGCACGTTCAGGTTGTCAGCTGACTTAATT
This sequence comes from Clarias gariepinus, assembly GCF_024256425.1. Taxonomy (NCBI): domain Eukaryota; kingdom Metazoa; phylum Chordata; class Actinopteri; order Siluriformes; family Clariidae; genus Clarias; species Clarias gariepinus. The sequence continues at coordinate 12,296,990 of NC_071122.1, forward strand.
TTATTGCCACATAATGTTGCTGATCATAACACTGCCTCTGGAGGCTTGTACAGAGGCACCATGCATGGTGGGTACATTGCTTTATGCACTTACGAGTTACATTGACGCACTCATTGCTCTGGAATAGGCTCAGTCTGAACCCATTAGACCACATGACCTTTGTCCATTGCTCAAGCTCTCTAGCAAACCTAAGCTCTATTCTAAATAGTCTAACCAACAGTTGGTTTTCTTATGGTCGCACAGCTTTTTAGTTCCAATCCTGTGAGTCACTATTTAACAAATTGTCAGTGATGTCTGCTGTCCTTTTTTTTTCTTTCTTTTTTTAAAAGCTGCAACATAACCAAGTATTTAAGTGATCTCCAATCATGGCTCATGTTCTTCTTTTTCCTGAGCACATTTATTCCACGAAGATGACAGTTCAGCGCAATCTTTCAAAGTTTTAATGCATCGTTCCTCAGTTTTTAACCTAGTTCCTGCAATTTAATCAAAAGGTTTTTTTTGCTTGATTTAAGCTACTAATTAGACCCTTCTAGAACACAGTAACATCTTTTCCATGAGCACAAGATGTGTCTTTCGACATGGCTTTAAGAAATGAGAATCTACTCACTGTTTCAAATGGGGTAAAAAAATGTGTTGTCAGCTGAAACATATTAATTACTTTTTGGCTGGGCAGTGTACACAGTCATTGTTATTCATTGTTATGCTTTCTTATGACCGCTATTTGTATTGATGAATAAGAATATCTATCACACTGATGCTGAGCTCTATTGTAGGTTGGAGCTGCTTTTCCATTTGATCTGCTGACATTTGATCAGAGCGAATTATCAGCCATACTGCGTGTATATAACAGGTACACTACCCTTTTTTTTCCCTGTAACTTTTAAATCAGTTTCTAAAATGAAAAGTAAAGGGCCTTCAACAAGTGAATGAAGGGTTTGCAGATTGTCACAGATCATGGGTTAATCGTGACCGTGCCACAGCCTTTGTGACCAGGAGCCAAGAAATATGTGTGCTCATGGTGTGAGAGATGGTGTGCTCATGGTGTGAGAGACTTCTTTTTAAGAAGAAGTCTAGGCCAGGGGTAGCTCAGTGGTTAAGGCATTGGACTACGGTTCGGAAGATCCCAGGTTCAAACCCCACAACCACCAAGTTACCACTGTTGATCAAGGCCTTTAACCCTCAACGGCTCAGATGTATAATGAGATAAAAATGTAAGAGCGTCTGCCAAATGCCTAAATGTAAATGTAAGATACTAGGAAAAGTCTGTATGTGTTTTTTTATACTTCATTATACTTGATCAAGCTTTCATGAGCTTTCCAATTAAAAATGGAATAAAGTAAATATGATAATTATTTATATATATATATATATATATATATATATATATATATATATATATATATATATTATATATATATATATATAATATGTATATATATATATATATATATATATATATATAATATGTATACGTGTGTGTGTGCAAACTACAGCATATACAGTACATGTAGGTTATTGTTCTACTTTCTTCTACTCAGTGCAATTAAATTTGATTTTCTTTCACTTCAACTGCAGTTATGTAAGATTTTTAATTCACAAAAATTGGCACAAGAGTGCACATCATTCTTGCACAATGGTTATTTAAGGAATTTACAACTGTGATAGTTGGATGATTTAAACATTCATGAGGAATATGATAAGATCTGTATTCCTTTAAGTGTCATTAAATTAGTCTAAAATAAAAAACTTTAATTTAATTCACAAATAATGCTCGGATTCACCAGTAGGGGAAGATCTCCCATTTAGAAAAAAAAGTGGTGATAATTTGTGATTCTCAATACAATAAGTGATCATTGTAACTGTTATTTATTTATAATTGTTTTTATTTTTATGTTATTGCAGGGGTCTGGTGAAATTGTGGAGCGCACTAACACTGATTGGATCATTTGAAAACGAACCATGTGCTTTTAGAGTCGCACAGGTAGGTTCAGCAACAAATATCAAGCATTTGCTTATTGTGTAACAACAGCTTTAAGGGTTTAAGAGACCTTATGTGGTAGATTGCAATTGTGCTTCTGCAATGTCAATGTTATTCATAGTAACTGTATTCGTAGTACAGTAATTCAACACTTTTTTATTTATTAATAAAAGCACTGTATTACTATTTGTGCTTACAAGCAATACTAAACAATACATGCACAATAACATGAATTTTTAAACTTGCACAAACGTAAAATTAAAGCCCTTAAACTGCAAAATTCTGGGAAAATATTCACATTAATATACATAATTGGCCACTTTATTAGGAATTTGTGCATGTACAGTATTCAGTGATGCAGTTGTCCAGTCAGCATATTTTTTGTCAGCTTAAACTCATGCAGATGTACTGTAGGTCAAGACCTTCAGTTAATGTGCTCTCATCAGAATAGGGAAAAGATGACCTGTGAGTACGGCATGGTTGTTGTGTCAGATGGGCTTGTTGCAGGTTTGTCCTGTTCCTGGTATCTTATACACAACATTGTGTAGTTTAAAAAGAATGATATAAAAACATCCAGTCTGTGGCAGAAAGAAATACTTTGTTGTTGAGAGAGATCAGTGGAGAATGACAAAAAAAGTTTTGAGGCTGCAGCAACATAAATAAATCACTCTTTACTAGCATGCTGAGCATTTTCCACCTTGAGTCAAACTGGCTGCAAAAGCTGAAAATCACATTGGGTTCCACTTTTTTCAGTCAAGAACTGGGATCTGAATAGTACGTTAATATAAGCGAATTTTAAGTATGTTAATATAAATTCATTAATTTAGCATTCTTCGTATCAGCATTCTATCTGAATATTCTATAATATATCTAATAATGGCTATGTCCAACATAATGCATTACAAAGCAGAAATAGTCTCAAACTGGTTCTGTGACTATGACAGTGAGCTCAGTGCACTTCAGTGGCCCCGCCACCCCCCCCCCCCCCCCCCCCCCCCATTCACCAGACTCCAGTAGAGCACACTGGTATGTAGTACAAGTAAAAGAGAGCATGAATTTAAAACCTACAAATTTGTGATGCAGTCATGTCAATGTGGAGTGGCTGCAAGTGGCATTTGTGTCACTAATGACACCCTTATTCTCAGTGCTTTACAGAGGTTTATTACAGCCTAGTTGTCAGCTACTGTATACCACATTTTTTGTTCTCTGAAATGATGTGGACCAGCAGATGGCAGTAACGAGTCTTTCTGGGGAATGAATGACTCAGCACAATTTTTATGTGCATGATGACCTATGATAGCTGTTTGTCTAGTTATTTTTTTATCACTTTTTTTCAAGACTCTGGTGTTATTTTACAGTCATTTATTGGTAAGCTGATTCCTTCTGCGTTAATAAACACTTTTTTGTGCACAGATGTTCCCTGCACATGAATGAATTTACTTTCGTGTTGAGAGCTCACAAAGACACAGTTAATGCTTGATGTGTGACTGCACATCTGGACGCAGCATGTATACCTTATGTCTATCCAAAGAATTAAAAGTGACAGCCACTAGATGGCACATCAGAGGCATACCATCGCCATTAATCAGGTTTCTTTATTGACCTTTAAAATGCCACGTAGGTCTCTGTGCAGAAGAATGGAGACCAAACACACAAGCAGTCTCTCTTAAGTTCTGCTTAAAATTGTTCAGTGCAGTTGTAATTGAGGCCATTAATTGCCCTAATTTCAAAACTTAAACATAAATAATTTACTACTCTAAAAGCCTATGGAAAATATCTACGTTAATGCTCAGAACCTTCCTAAAATAGGGTCCTCCAATATTTTGGTATATTTAAACTTCTAGACGCCCTTATTTAATATTGTTAAAAGTATAACCAAACCCAGAAAATGCAGTTTAATCAGTGCACATTTAATCAGTGTTTGTGCTGGTGTTTTTCCATCACAGCATATCACTTCCAGCAGAAATAAAGTATGTAAGATGTTAATAGTGCTCCGATCGGCCGATAACCGTTTAATTTTTACAGATCATTTGTCTCTCCAAAAAAAGAAAACCAAAAAAAAAGTCAGGGTTGAACACCCAGTGTACCACAGCCTGGGGCCTAGCAGGCAAAGTGCCTAAGGCTATCCGGCCCAGCCTGCAAACTCCCCAAATCCCAAACTGATTGAGTACTCATGAGATGCACTGGACAAGTCTGACTCACAAAAGCCCTCACTTCACAACTCCCCGTACTCAAAGGATCTAGTGCCAACATCCTGGCATAGCATACCCCCAGAATCCCTGCAGAGCCAAGCCCTGAGGTGCCAGAGCATCCCTGGTGTCACAAGGGGAACTCAAGTCGTAGGTGGTTTAATGCTGTGTTTTAATGTTATGGCTGATCAGTGGATCTGGTATGTTTAAGTAAAACTGGTTTTTATCTGTTTGGTAAAATAATTACCTAATTAGCATATCTACCTACCTGGAAAGCAGAAGCAGTTACAGCATTATTATGGTCACAGTGTCCATGTCACATGAGCCACATACTCATGCCAGGATCTGTTGTGAAAACAGCACGGGGGGGGGTCATACAGTAGGTCATACATCCTTTTATTGCTTTGCTTTATCTGAGAACATCAGAGGCCTACTTCTTTTAGTAAGATGGAGTGGCACAGAGGCTATGCATCTTTTATCACAGAAGGAATCATGCTGACATTCTACAGTGAACTATCAACTTTTTGATCATGTTAATAAATGTTACAGCCCTTTATTCTTTGCCCTTCTAGGTCTCGCCATTCTTGATAGCTTTATCTGGAAACAGTCGTGAGATGGAGCTGTACTAGTTTGAATGAGAAAATGGCCTTCGTCCTCAAAAGAGCCCTGTTTGGGAAAAGTGTGTGCCGTGTTTTGAACACAGCACGATCCGGTGTATTGAAGAGCCTCAGTCCACAGTCAAGCGCTCACAGAATGCTCCATGTTGGAGCCCGAGCCTCACTGACGAGGGTTTTCAGCGCCAAAGATGTCGCACTTTTTGCTGAGCTAACAGGAGATACGAACCCACTCCACCTTGACCCTGAGTTTGCCAAAAATACTTCTTTTGAAGCTCCTATTGTTCATGGCGTGCTGATTAACGGCCTTATCTCAGCAGTTTTGGGGACCAAAATGCCCGGCAGAGGCTGTGTGTTTCTCTACCAGGAAATTCGTTTCCCGGCACCTTTGTTTGTCGGAGAGGAGGTGGTGGCTGCAGCAGAGGTGAAGAAGATCAAAATGTCATTTGCTTTCATTTCCGTTTCCTGCTCTGTCAAAGACAAAGTGGTGATGGAGGGGGAGGTGATGGTCATGGTACCAGAGGATATGCAGGAGGCCTAGTTATGATGATGAAACTTGGATAAATCTCTTATATTTTTTTGAATACGATTCTTTTTAGTATTTGGAAAGGTTTTGTTGTTGCGCATTCATTTATTTTAATATAGGACAAACTGCATAAACTGTAATAGTTTGAAAAACGAGTTCAGAAATAAAAATGAACGTTATTTCCAGAGTCTTCCAGTTTCATTCTTTAGCCTCGACATATTAGTAGAATGACATACACAGCCTGACGTAAGCTTTAAAAAAAAAAAAAAGGTGACTTCTAATGTTTATCCATTTGTAATGATTTATCTAATGATGTGAATAATTACACATGGATAGTGGCATTACGTTATTTTAATTGACCTTTCAAAAGTAAAAGAAAGGACCCAGGTTTAAATAACTAAATAAATAAATGTGTGCATAGGTAGATGAATGGGTGGGTGGATTGGGTGGGTAGGTAGGTAAGTTTTTATCAAAATAGTTACTAACAATGTGTGTGTTTGGGTATGAACTAACCTTTTTAAATTATTGCTAGGTATAAAGTCCATGTATTGGCATAAGACCTTTTTTTTTTTTTTAAATAAAAGCATAAATTGATGAAAATTTACAGAAAACTTTACATAAGCATGTTATGGCGATAAAAGTCACAAAAAAACTGGAATGGTACAAATGTCTTAAAGAAGACTGAGAGTTTTTTTTATTCAGCATTATCAGCACATTATCTCATAATATTGTTATTATGCACAATCAAAAGGCCCACTCTGACTTGAACCTTTATACTTGTACATTTATTTTGGTCCTTTGTTTAAAGCTCTGTACATGTGTATATGTTTTTGTTGTACACACTTTGTACATTACAGGTTTTTCATATAAATATACTATACAGATAATGCCCCAAATGTTCTGATGCATACACATTTCTGTTATAATATATAATTTCTTTTTCATTTTTTTCATAGTTTTGTTCTAATAAATGATTTATATTACACATTCTATATATATATTCATATTCATATACCATGAATTCAACAGCTGGAAATGTATTATTTATTTTTTTATCATTTATGCTTAAAAGTACACTTTTGCTTATTTATATACATTTTTGGGGTATGGTGCATATAAGACACATCATTAAAAGATAAAAACTCTTTTCCACTCATTCACTATACCAGTCATACTGTAAAGGGTAACGGGTGGTTGGAAGCTTATCCCAGGGGACTCGGGGCACTCAGTCCATTGCAGGGCAGAAGCACACATAGGCAATAAGGCAATAAGCCTAATCTGTATGTCTTTAGACTGTGGATGGGAAACTGGAATACCTAAAGGGAAACCCACCAAGCACAAGGAGAACAGGTGAACCCCACGTACACAGACCCAAGGCGGGATACAAACCCTTGACCCTGGAGGTGAGAGGCCACAGTGCTAATCATTGCCACTATGCCACCCATAAGACAGTCTATTATACCTGAACACTTGCTGAGATTCTTGTTTATTATTCATGTTTGAAATGCAGTCGTGTTTAGTCTGTGCAACTGGAATCATGGTTGAGGTGGCACAGACAGGATTTCCAGGTGAGTAAGTCTGTGTCCAGCTGCATGGGTAATACCTTCAAGCTATTACTGATATACTCCAGTGCTCAATAATGTATTCATAAAGCAAGAACAATCCAAAAACAGGAAAAGGGTAGATCTATACATTATTACAAAGTCAAAGAATTATATTCTGTGCATTATTTCATGGGCGGGGGGGGGGGGGGGGGGGGTATACAGGTGTGTATACTGTATATTAATAAATATAGTCCAGCTGTGTGTAAATCTCAGTGTAAATACAGCTGTTCTGTAAAGCCCAAGGAACAATTATATATATAGTATATATATATATATATATATATATATATATATATATTTTTTTTTTTTTAAATAATTATAATACTATACAGTATATATACTACATATACACTATATGTAGTGTATATATGCACATATACACTACATATACTGTATATATTCAATGTGTGTGTGTGTGTGTGTGTGTGTGTGTGATTAGTCAGTAATGAATATACTAAATATTCAGTGTTTATATTCAGGGGGGTTATCTTTCATCTTCCTATGTCACAGGGCCAGGACGCTGTGCGTGCGTGTGTGTGTGTGTGTGTGTGCGTGTTTTGGGGCGGATCTTTGCGGTAAAATACATGTCCACCTCTCCGCCTCTGCCACAATGACAAATGCAGCATGTTTTTATCAGAAGCAGATCTCCTGTGTGTGTAATTGTTAATGGTCGCTCTGTGTTGACGGTAAGCGCGAAGCGGAATGGCTTTAATGGAGAAACCGGCCTCCGGGAAGCTCCTGCTGGACGACACGGTGTCGCTGACGGCGGTAATCGAAGCGAGTCAGAATTTACAATCTCATACGGTAAGAGAAACCTGGTAGTGAATTATAACCTAGAACGAAACTGTCACTAAGACGACAGGCTGGCAGATACAGATTATAGCTTATTAGTATTATTCTCGTCAACAAGCTGGGGTGAAAGAGAAACAGCAGCGCATACTGGTTTCTACTAAACACTAAAGTGTGTCTAAATAGTGCGCTAAACAGACCGGAATACATACTACGTAGTTCTTTAGTACATGTTCGGATACCTGCTCTTTAAGTTAGACGAAACTCAACCTTTTAGTAAATATACATAACATACCACAACAACAACATTAGATTTAAGGAAGGTACCACATGTACTATGTTAAAATTAGTAACTAAACTTAAAAAAAAATAATGCTAGCACTATGCTAGCTGTCATAGTGATGGCTAGCTCAATCATGTGAGTGCTTCCTAGCATGGTAGTGTGTATAGCTCGCTAGCCTGGTAACCATGACAATTCCGTGAAATTACCTCTATGGCTAACTAAGCAATGTTTTTGAAAAACGAATTTGTCCTGTTCGCCTGGGTTGAGATAGTTAGCAAGATGTATTTTTGTGTTTTTCTTTATTATGCTACAAAACAAGTTGGCTTGCTAGCTAAAAATGATTTGATAATGTTTATTTCTGACTGAGTCGCGCTCACTTTATGTAAATCCTTTTATTTATTTATTTATTTATTTATTCATTTATTTAGAAAACCCCATTTGTGTATTCCTATCTAACGTTATCTTGTATGACACTGACCGTATGATTAGCCTGCTGGAGCACTAAGATGATGTAGCTAACACTCTGAGGAAGCTGTGATGCAAATAAAACACCACAATGTTTTCCAACAACTGAACATAGCTAGATATTTTTGTTTGCCTGTGCGTTTGCTTTTTCCCTTAACACACACACACACACACACACACACCATAACATAACATGTGTGTGTTTCCTGTAAGCTTTGTATATATATATATATATATATATATATATATATATATATATATATTTTATAATTGTATGTTGCATTTCTTTTTTGTTGTAACTAATATCCCGTACAAACAGTAAAAACATTGCGGTTGCGGGGCTTGGGGTGCCAGTCCATCGCAGGGTACACATACACACTTGCACATTAATTCACACACTATGGACGATTTAGCAATGCAAATGAACCTGATCTGCATGTGGACTGTGGGAGGAAACCGAAGCACCCAGAGGAAACCCACCAAGCACGGCAAGAACATGCAAACTCTATGCACACAGAGCGACGTGGAAATCAAACCCGGACCCTGGAGGTGACAGTGCTAACTCTTAACAGAATAAGCAATATAGAAGATAGTTAAGTTGTTTATACAGGCATTATGAATGAAGTCCTTAGTTTTCCTTTTGTGAAGTAAGTTTTTTTTGTTTTGTTTTTTTAACGCCAGGTTCCAAGATCCATTGACCTTAAGTACATCCTTGAATGTCCTTCCATTTTGAGGCAATAACATGCTTGACTGGCAACAAACAGAAGTTAATGAGCCTTTTCTTCTTTACATTCAACAAAAGATTTTTAGGAAAGATATGCAGAATACACACTTTGGCATTTACTGGAACATCAATTTCTGTGAGACTAGAAATGAATTGCAAGAATACTTTCCAAAATTTCTTAATTTTCTTACACTCCCACATGCAATGGAACAGTGTACCTAATCACTTTTTACATTTAACACAGTTACCAGGAATGTTGAGATTAAATTTATGCAGTTTTACCAGAGTTATATATGTTCTGAATAACCATTTATATTGTAACAACCTGAATATAATGTTAATAGAGTTTGATTTGCCAATATATCAAGTATGGAAATATATAAACTTTTTGCTTAAAATTGCAGTAAAATTTTATTAGACATACAGTACTGTACACTTAATAATCCTGTATTCAGTTTCTTGTAATCTTATTTTAAGAAATGTAAATAAATGTCACTATATTTAAGATTTTTTCCACAAGCTATCAAACAGATTGTGCTCACAAGATTGTCATATTTAATATCAGTCAGTCAAGCACAATAACTGACTGGCTTATGCTTAATGCTCTTCTTTTAACCTATAATGAATGATTTAGGGGGGAAAATCTGGATTTTGTATGGATTTGTAGATTATTACTGTATGTTTCCAAATGAATTGTGAGAATGCTTTCAGAAATGAATCCAATCTACGCAGCGCCAAAAAGAAGGATAAGCAATGTTGGTAAACTTCTACATGTAGGAAGCCCATGCCACATTACAGCTTGTATAAGTGGACTTTGGCCTTCTGTTTATCCGATTTCTTTCTCTAACACCAGTATGACTGTGCCAAACACGTCACAATCACAAATAAATCGGGATATACAGCGGGCCAAAGGAATAGGCTGGCACAAACCAAATCTGTAGTTGTTTATTAAGATCACAGTCTGAAGTTTGCTTTTTTAGTTCTGCTAACGAGATATATACATGGTATCTCTGCGTTATACAGTAACTTGCACAAACTTGCTATATACAGTTCACGCTTTAGCTGATATTGATAGCACGCATAAATAATCTCATTTGCAGATGAACGCTTTTAGAACGTATCAGTTACACGTTCAAGTTTGAAGCCTCGAAAGCGTCAAGCTTTTCAGAATAATTTAACACTGCAAAAAGTGACATTTTAGCAAGTCAAATATTCTTGAATCTAGTCAAACCTATTTAGAATTTCTTAAAACAAGTTCACCCCGAGGGTCTTGATGCCTATCTCGGGTCTGTGTACTTGGTGCTTGCATGTTCCCTCCATGCTTGGTGGGTTTTCCTTGGGCACTCTGGTTTCTTCCCACGGTCCAAAGACATGCAGATCAGGTTAAATGTCACTCCCAAATTGCTTATTTTGTGTGTCTTTGTGCACATGTGTGTGCCCATGCCTCATGCCAAGTCTAGGATAACCCCCCAAGGCCCCTGTGACCCTGAATCTGAAGATTAGAAATAAGCTTAATAGTCTTATATTTGGTTTGTTGAAACCTTATTTTCAAAAAGTGTAGATTATTTTAACTATATGCAAAATATTATTGGCAGTGAGCTTTTAAACAATGAAAACAGATTGTGCAGTGATGAATTGCATCTTGTCCATCTTGGCTGACTTTGTAATAAATCATTACAGTATTCTTGTTTATATAGGGAGTAAAACATAACAGGTCATTCTGTTCCAAGGATATAAGTGACGACTTGGTGGAGTGATGAAATGATGATAACACAAAGCACAGTTACTTTTACCTATTTTACCCAACATTTATAGTTGTGATAAATTTTGTGCAACGCCCACATGACAGAATGACTATAAACAGTCATTCCTTTTTTTTTTTGCTCTCTTGAAGTTAATAATAATAAAAAAATCAGCATGTTGTGTTATAGTATAACTGGACAGTTCAAAGTTTGCAAGCTGAAGACTTAAAAACTAGTACAAAGCACAGACATGTTAAATAAACATTTTCGTACAGAAATCGTCAGCACATTACAGATTAAGCTTTCTATTATTGAGCAATCTATTATTTTCACCTTAGATTATGACGCCAGCCAAAGAGCTGTGAATGAGATTTTACCTCAAAAGTGCTGTAAGATTGAGCAATATTAACATCTTATCTAGAAGGCAAGACCAAAGCAGGAAATGTTAAAACATTAAACATGTTTGCGTCAAATTTAACTACAATGTATGCAAATGACTGCTATGAGGAACTAAAGCTTTTGCAGGCTTGCATCATAAAAGTTCATGTGGGGGGTGGTGTTTAATTCTGCTCTTGTCATCAATAGGAATACATCATCCGTGTGCAGAGGGGAGTCTCTACAGAAAACAGCTGGACGGTAAGTTAGTGTCAAGTTAGAATGTAGATCTTGCATTCTTCTGTTTGAGTCACGCAACTGGAAGCTAAAGTCTTTGAGGTCAGTGGTGATGAAGAACATGTGAGTTAAGTGCCATAAATGCATGTGATGAACACAGGACTCCAACCTAAGATTTTCTTTTCTTTTTCTTTTTTTTTTTTGCATACATAGATATATACTGTATACTTTATTGATCCCGTGAGGGGAAATTATTGTGTTACAGTAGCAGCAGATTACGCAAACAGTAGTAAGGTGAAGAGGGAAAAACAATTAACTGTAACATGTATAAATGAAAACCGTATTGCAGATGTTATATAGAAAAACTGCAGTTTAAAAAAGCTGCATAGTGCAAACTGGCAATTCAAAATGAGAAAAGGAGATGAAGAAGATTGTCAGTGTGTGTAAAGAGACGGTGAATAATGGGATATGTATATAAGTTGCCATTATCTTCTGTTACATAGAGTGAGTCGTTGTACAGGGCAGTAGCGAATTATAGGAATGATTTCCTGAACCGTATAGCTTAGTATAAACAAGTAAGAGGAGATGCAGAAGGTTAATTAAGAGTATCTCACTATTGTGGATTTAAGTAACGACAATTTGAGTATTGGCTGTACTACAGTGTCACTTTAAGGTTGTCAATATGACTAGTGCAATATGACTAGTCAGATGGTGATGATTCCTTTCCCAAAACAGGAGCTGTGACAGTAGTGCAAGCTGTACTCCAGGTGTATATTAAAGTCAACTTCAAATTTACTTAGTCATGTACACAACCATACGCATTATTACCTAAACCATATATTAAGGGAAAAAAGGGAAAGCTAAGATACAATAAGAAGATGGAAAAGTTTCAAGAAAATAAAAAGTTTTAATAAAAGAGAGAGAAAAACTGAACTGAGGGGGGGAAAAAGTTATCAAATTTAAAAAGGATCAAATTTAAATCTATAAATGTACCGAATTACAGGTTGCAGAAAAAATTAAATAGAATGTGAGTAGAATACAGAATGTGTGAATGTGCATTCAAAAGGGTATAAGAGGGTAATAATATAGCATGTATGACAGCAGCAGTATGAGAGAAACATGAAGTATGAAATGAAATGATGTGTGTGTCAGCAGCAGTGTAAACAAGAACCAGTAATGTGCAACATATGAGCCATGTGCAAATGTTTTTGTTCTGATACAGTACTGTGCAAAAGTCTTAAAGGGGTCATCCAGCCCCGTTTTTAAATGTTAATATGATTCTTTAGGGTCCTAATGAAAAGTTTGTAATATACTTTAATTAAAAATTCCCAATGGTTGTGTAAAAAAACCACTACTTTTACCTGGTAAAAACTAGCTCTGTTCTCAGCAACCTGTTTCAGTACATGTTCCTTTAAATGCTTATAATCTCTGCTGAGCCCGCCCCCCAGTTCTGTGGGCCGTGTCTTCCCAACACACATGGGGTATAGCCACGGGAGTGTAGTCCAGTGCGGGCAATGCTTTGGACTGCATTACCCACAAAGCATTGGCCACAACGCAGTGCGGGCAATGCTTTGTGGGTAATGCAGTCCAAACTGAAAAACGCTGGAATATAGAGCCTGAGCCTGTTTTCTTAAGTAGTTTTTGGTTTGATTTAAGTACGGAACCTACGCGGAAGTTTGTAATATCGCCTGACAACGCAGAAATTAAAAGAATGGACATGCATCGACTCGATTTGTCTTTCTCATCACTGCACGGGCATGAATTAATGGGTGTTACGCTGCCACGAGCAACAACTACAAAAGCGGAGAAGCTTACTGAGAGAAATACGAACGCGATGTGTTTACTGATGTGTTTACATGACTTCTTAATCTTCGACAGACACCGTTATAAACCATCTAACGTAACAAAGGTAAGCATAATATAGTTTTCCGACTACGTACACAGTTTGCAACTAGACAATCACCTTAATGCATTGTTTATTATAAACAGCCGATTAGGGATTTTATAGAGACGGATGTACATAGAGAAGAAGCCATAACCATGTTCTATGAGAGTATAAACACCAAGCCTGGTAAAGATGAAGCAGGAACACGAAGTTAGTACAGATCCATTTTTTAGGAGCAGCTTCGTAGCGAAACCTGCTTTATATTGACCCGCGTTTATAAAGCAGTCTGGTGAAAAATGATTAGCGCAAACATGAACGCATTTAGGTAGATCGGCGGGACGTTAGCTTTAAAAACAAAATTCAGCCACTGCGTCCTCAGCGGCTCAGATGTCGGTAGTGAATGACGACTGCTGTGTTCACTATTACACCCAACAACTGTACACCGCACTCGCTTAGGCGACATTTTGCTCCAGCGGCGAAAAACAATGGCCGACAGCTTCTTCTCACTCGGGGCGGGTCTTTGCTAAAACACCAGTATCAATCAACTATAGTAGGAGCGGCCTCATGCGGTGTGGCGTCACAGTGACAGGCATTTGAGATTGGCCTGATTTCAGAAGGGGCATGTTATTTTAATAAATGAAAAGAAAATCACTGGGCAGCTCTTTATCATTGTAGAGTGGTTGTGTACTGTTACGGTTTCCTATTTTGTTGTTATTTTGCTCTTGTCTAAGGGAGATTGGAAGCCGACATAAGAAAAATAAATAAATAAAAAAGAAAGGATAATATCTTGAAGACCGTCACTGATTACTATTTGAGAAGTCACTCATAAATAAGAACGAGACCAACTCGAGAGTAGCGCTGAGTTTTAGCAAACTTTAGTAATTTTAAAGCACCAAAACACACTGTGGAAACCAATAGTACAAGTGGAGAAAGAAATAATATTTACAGAAAATATATACAAAATATCAAACACACATCCAACGGTGGGAGCCACGAGCAGAGCTTAAATCAAAGAAATAAATAAAACAAAACACCTTCTAACTTATGCGCGGCAGTCAATCTAAACTAATAAACAAAGTGAAAACAAAAACAGGGCGTGGGATGCCCGCTTACTACACTAACTAGCCAAAACATAAGTACAACAATTAGCTCTCACTCCTATCTAGTGTGTCTAAACAAAGTCTAACTCTACGTGCTGTTTATGTACGCCCTAGGGCATACTAACCTGGACTCGACACCGCGAATGGAGAAACGTCCAAGAACTCGTACTGGGCGTAGTCAGGACAAAACAACACACGTAGAAAGCTTAGCGTAACGCACACACACCATTCACAAATCACTACGACAACGTTCAATAATACCGGAAGTATAGCGTCACCATAACAACAATCTATATGAATGAACCAAAAAGCCGCGCCGCTGGCTGCGTCACTTCCGGGTTCTTATACTCGGCTGGGGCAGCCTCATTGGTTCCCACGGGAATCGCGGTCGCGCTGGAAACCATGATTGACAGGTGCGATGTCCAATCCCAAGACCTGAAAGACATAGGCACTAAAATACGTGCGAAATGCCCGAAAATACTACGGGACGTAACACCCACACCCTCAAGAACAAACATACATGTTTGCAAAAGAAATACCACCACATTCTAGTCTTTAAACTCGGGACAGCGCATCTGCCACTACGTTATCCGTACCTCTTTTACACCTAATGTTGAGATTGTAGTTTTGGGTGATGAGAGACCATCTCATCAACCTCTGATCCTGATTCCGCATACGAGAAATAAAAGTTAGCGGATTATGATCTGTGTAAACCACAACAGGATGGGTAGAAGAACCGACATAGACTTCGAAGTGCTGTAGCGCTAACAGCAAAGCCAGAGCCTCCTTCTCTATCGTTGAATAATTGCGCTGACATTTACTGAACTTCTTTGAGAAGTAACAAACAGGGTGGTTGATTCCATCCTTATCTTCCTGTAAAAGAACAGCACCAGCTCCTACCTCACTTGCGTCAACCTCTAGCTTAAATCCAACCGTAAAATCTGGGGCAGACAACACAGGCTCGCTGCACAACAGAGCTTTAATATTATCAAAAGCAATCTGACATTCGGGTGACCACGCAAAAGGTTCTAACGGACTAAGTAGCGAAGTTAGCGGAACCGCAACAGAAGAAAAGTTCCGACAAAAGCACCGGTAGTAACCAGCCATACCCAAAAATCGGCGTAATTCTCGTCTGGTTTTTGGCCTAGGGAACTCATTAATTGCTGAAATTTTTGCTGTTAAGGGTCGCACTTTGCCTTGTCCTACTTGTTTACCTAAATAGGTCACTGTCGCTTTGCCAATTTCGCATTTTGCGAGATTTAAAGTCAAGGATGCTTTCTCTAGCCGCTTAAGTACAGTCTTCAACAACGATACATGTTCAGGCCAAGTCTGAGAATAAACAACCAGATCGTCAAGATAAGCATTGCAATTAGGGACATCAGCAGGCACCAAGTTAACTAGTCTTTGAAATGTCGCAGCAGCATTTTGCAACCCAAAAGGCATAACATTATACTGTAAGAAACAGTCCGGAGTTACGAAAGCCGAAATTTCGGATGCCCTGGCGGTCAACGGAACTTGCCAGTATCCTTTAAGAAGGTCCAACTTACTGACGAACTTAGCAGACCCTACACTGTCAACACAATCTTCCATTCTTGGCATTGGGAAGCAATCAGGTATTGTCACGGCATTCACGCGTCTATAGTCAGTGCAAAAGCGCTTAGTGCCATCAGATTTCTCTACCAGCAAACATGGGGAGCTCCAAGGACTAATGCTCGGCTTTGCTAACCCCTTTTCCAACAAGTACTGAGTTTCCTGCTTCATTAAACCTCTTTCAACTGCATTAAGTCTATATGGATGCTGTTTAATGGGCTGAGAGTTGTTTATTATGATATCATGCTGTAGTACGTTTGTTATTGTGGGAGCATCACCTAGGATAGAAGGAAACCTGCTAAGAAGATCCTCTATGTCTTGCCTTTGATCAGCATTAAGGTGGTGTAAAAGATTTGCCAAGTTTGCCAGGGTTTCGAAGTTTGGTAACCTGGCAGACAACGGGACTCCATCAACCTTCAAGAAACTATCCAAATCACCGTCCTCTTTTCCCACTGTTAAGCCCTGATCACAAGCGATACTTACTGGGAAAACTACATCCTTTCCCTTGTCAGTAGTAAGAGGCTCTATGGCATCTCTAGCATGATAAGCCTTTAACATGTTTATATGACAAATTAGTTTTTGTCGCTTTCTATCGGGAGTCTTGATCACGTAATCAGTCTCATTTTTCTTCTCTAAAATTTCGTACGGCCCAGAAAATCGTGCAGACAACGCAGACCCTGGGATAGGAAGTAGGACCAATACCTGGTCACCAACTGCAAAAGCTCTGGTCACAGCACCTTTATCATAGCGCGCTTTTATTTCCCCTTGAACTTTGGACAAAGACTCACGAGCCGAAGTACAAGATTTCCATAACCTTTCACGAAATTAGCTTATGTAGTCCAACACGTTGGCTTTCTCAATACCCAACATCCTCTCTTTTAAAGCTTTTAGCGGTCCCCTCACGGCATGCCCAAAAACCAATTCTGATGGACTAAACCTTAGGGATTCTTGCACTGTTTCTCGAATTGAAAATAAGAGCAGAGGAACGCCTTCATCCCATTCGTTGCCCGTCTCGATACAATACTTCCTCAACATTGCTTTTAATGTCTGGTGGAATCTTTCCAACATTCCCTGACTTTCAGGGTGATAAGCACTAGATGTACGGTGGGTAATGTTTAATGTGTCGAAGACTTGTGAACACAACCTTGACAGAAAATTGGTACCTCGATCTGTTTGTACGACCCTAGGTAAACCGAACGTGGTAAAAAACTTTATCAAAGTTTTGATTACTGCTTTAGCTGTAACTTTGCGAAGTGGGATAGCCTCTGGGTATCTGGTAGCGGTGTACATAATTGTAAGCAAAAATTTATTACCAGATTTAGACTTTGGCAAAGGCCCTACGCAGTCTACTATAACATGTTCGAAGGGTTCGCCCAGAACAGGTATCGGGATCAACGGAGCTGGTGGGATCACCTGATTAGGTTTACCCACGTACTGACAAATGTGACAAGTCTTACAATACTGTATTACATCTCGCTTAAGGCCGTGCCAAAAAAAATGTTGAAGGATGCGATTGTAGGTCTTGGTTATTCCTAGATGTCCTGATAGCACATGGTCGTGCCCTAAAGACAAAACTTGCTGACGAAAGACCGTGGGAACTACCACCTGGTAAACTACGTTCCACTCATCCTCTACCGAAGTACATTTATGCCATTTTCGCAGAAGTAACCCATCTTTAATGAAGAATGAAACATTATCTAGTTTGCCGTTTTCCACGGATTTGAAGCATTTCGCCAACAAAGGATCATCGTTTTGCGCTTCGATAAGTTTTTCCCGAGTGACTGCCAAGGGCAAAATGTCGCCCATTACCACTTCCCTCGTCTGGTCGCTGGCACCGAACTCGGTTCCTGACAGCTCTCCAGACTCAGCGTCTGTACCTAAGAAGGAGTCAGATAAAGATATGTCATTATCTTTTTTTGCTTGTGCTCGTGTAACTGCGCATGCGGGAAATGCACTTGGGTATCTTTGAAACAAATCATCTGTCTTCGGTTGGGTCGGTAAATCGTCTACTACCTCTAGTGAAGGTATCACTTTCCCACCGGCCAGGTCATTACCTAAGATGAAAGATACACCTTGGCCGACTTAACCACATCATATTTTAAGCCATTTTCCAACGACAAAGTAGAGTAGACTTCTAAAGCCTTGCCGACTAATTTGCATTGCAGTAGCAATGACCACACATCTTTAGGCCAACCCAAAGAAGTCGCTATTCGTTCAAAAGCGTTAAAATAGCTGTCCACTTCTGATTCTCTAAAATTGGGTACCAAAGCAATACGTTTTCCCACATCAAATGTGGTGGAGCCAGAATGAGTCGAATTATCACTCACCGATGAGAAGGTTGGCTGCACAGGAGGAATTGCAGCGCTCATAGCTGCTTCAATATCCAATTTACGCAGTCTCACTTCCTTATCAGCCTGAATTTCGAGCTTGCGGACTTCAAGACGCAGATCCAACTCTGCTTGGCGGGCTTGTGCTCGCTCCTCTGCCTCCAGACGGAGCCGTGCCAGTCTCACCTTTGTATGCAACTCCTCCCTTGAACTAGGAGTACCTGGTGAAAAGGGCTCAAAGGGTGGCAAAACAGGTCCGACGCCCACATTAGTGTCCGATTCGGCCGTCTCTACCTCCTCTTTACCTGCCCCAAGCACATCCTGCCTCTCGCCATGAGGATCAGTCTCTCTCTCCGCATCAGCTAGTGTTAAAACTCCCAATTCGCATAGCCGATCTATCACTTCGGCTTTAATTTGCTTCTTTAAAGATTGCTTTGAAACAGGAATCTGATAGTGGGTAGCTATTATAAGCAAGTCATCTTCCTGCATTTCTCAATTACCTCCCATGAGGGATTGTCAATAAAACTTTGCAGGTTAAATGCCATGGTCAAGCTTAATATTATAATTTGCGTTGATGCTTCTCAAGGTACGTTATTCACCTAAGAGTTGTCTAAGCACCAACTCACAAGTTACAAAAACACCCAAGCCACTTAGTTTCAAGTTCAATTTCAAAGAATGCCTCCTCAATGTTAGTACAAAGTAAAGAGTGAACTTTTTAGGACGAGCCCCCAATTATGTTACGGTTTCCTATTTTGTTGTTATTTTGCTCTTGTCTAAGGGAGATTGGAAGCCGACATAAGAACGCACACACACCATTCACAAATCACTACGACAACGTTCAATAATACCGGAAGTATAGCGTCACCATAACAACAATTTATATGAATGAACCAAAAAGCCGCGCCGCTGGCTGCGTCACTTCCGGGTTCTTATACTTGGCTGGGGCAGCCTCATTGGTTCCCACGGGAATCGCGGTCGCGCTGGAAACCATGATTGACAGGTGCGATGTCCAATCCCAAGACCTGAAAGACATAGGCACTAAAATACGTGCGAAATGCCCGAAAATACTACGGGACGTAACATGTACACACTCTCCTAACACACATTTCAGTCCAAACCGCTTGAAAAAGTGCATGTAGGCCCGTATGACCCCTTTAAGCACATGCACATAACTGCTGTAGAGCAAAGATGTCTTAAAAAAAGTTTTTTTTAAAGCTTGTACAGTATGTTATGAAGTACTATAAAAAGTAGTAAACATTTAAAGAAACAAAGTTAATAATTGGAGTGACGAGGAATTGCATAAAATATAGTTTGTGCAGTTTTATAGGAAAATTAGCTGCAAATTTTTCTGAACTTCCTGCAGAACAAGCCACTGTCCTTATAAGGACTTTGTTGCACGCGCTTCTTCTTCATGCACCAAAACCCAAAACTGTTTTTTTTTTTGTATAAAAAAGTGCACTTGTACATAATATGCTGCTTTCTTTTTTTGGCTCGAGGATTTTTCTCTTAGATTATCATTATTATTCCTTTGCTAAAATACTAATGTTTGGAAATCGTACTGACTTTACATTTGCACAGTACTGCATCATGTTGCTTTTATAGTAACAACTCTCTAAAAATGACTGAAATGTTAATTTTGCATAATAAGTCCACTTAAAGTGTTGGTAAAAACACTGTCATTTTTTTACTTTATCTTGCTTTATGTAGTTTGTTTCAGTTCTGCGTTGGGGCTGCCAGGCAGACGTAGTTAACACATAAAGAATGCAATAACAACATTATATACATGTCTTAAAGAGGTCCTGTTTTGCTTTTTCAAATATGATCTTTCATGCAGTGTGTCATGTAGCTGTATGTGAACATAAACTATCTGCACTATCTGTGACGCTGACAGTGCACGATAAATAAAGTTTTTTTCTATTAAAAAGAATCGGCTCACATTCGCCTTAAGGAGTTGTTAGCTAATCTATTTTTACTGTTACGGATCCACGTCACTTCGTAACATATCTGCATAATGTCTACCCACGTTCTACATCGCGAATAACTTGCCCAACATCTTACAATTAACGTTACCACACTCTTGTTAATGTGACCGAGCAGTCATGCCGGGTTCGCTTAAGCACTCGCTTAAACATATTTGTAAAATTTAAAAAACAATAAAAGCGAGAGCACATGGAATCCTTTTAGCTTCTACGCCAAGCCTCTAGGGTAAAAAAGGATCCACACACGCGAATTGAGCATGCGCCTTGCCCTTTCCCAAAGGAACAGTTGGGAAAGAGCAGGGGGAGAAGTAATGGTAGACTAGCGCTGCCGTTTTTGTTTGGACGAGAGAAGGAGAGATTGCTGTGGATCATCTTTGCCTGGACATATTCCCCGGGCTTCTCACCCGGGGAAGACCGAACCATTCTCGGTATACTCAGATAACACACATACAATAAACACGGACTTTAGACATTTTCCACTCACTCGCGGTAACATACACATACCATTTATTATATGTAGTTTGGAAATATTGTTTATATATTTGTATGGTTGTGGTGCAAACAAATGAGATAATCTCGGTTCACCTCCATTGCTCAAATTCCCCCCTCTTGGTCGGCAACTGCAAGTGACGTCACTCCCCACACAATCCCGCCCAACAGTATAGACCCGCCCCTGATGCTGATTGACAGGTTTCTGTGTAACGTGTTGGAAATGCAATTGCAAATGGATTAGACGCGCGATGCAGAGAAAGTGAAAAAGCAAACGTGGTCATTAATTTTGCTATTTAAATATGGCAGGTTCATGACTTGTTAGACATGGGAAATGCAAATGGAATTTTCTTTTTTATTTGTAAATTTGGCAGTCAGTGTGCGTTTACGAAGACGAAACAGGAAACGGTAATGCAAAGTTTGCAATTGCATTTGAATTATGGCACACTTTGTGCGTCCACATATGGGAAACGCAATCGCAGATATAATTTGCAATTCCTTTTGAATATTGTCCGGGATATCGCTCCATAGTAGTCCTTTTTGCTCACTGGCCTTTTAACGCAACACTGACACGAAGATAAAATACCTCTTGATTTTTGTAGCCACAGTTAATATAAAATTAACTGGTCCTTACACGGTAAAATCGATGCCATCTTTTTATGTATTGACTGGTCTCCAGAGCCGTCATTCAGTTAAGGTAAAGGGCGTTTAACTTTTTTTATGACACACGCTGTAGGGGTAGACCAATCATAAAGGGCTGTGCCATCTGACCAATCACAGCAGTGAGGGCTCACGGAAAGGAGGGGTTTAGACAGACTGAATCTTTAAACTGCTTCACACGAGTCGTTTACAAATCATTTAGAAATGGGGTAAAATTAAATCTATTTTTGGAGGAAACTAAAGTGTTTTTTTGACCTTGCATACATGTAAACCTGTTTTAAGAGACTCATTAAGCAATAGTAGCAACCTTTAAAACGGCATAATAGGGGCACTTTAAGCTTAGTTGAATTGTTCAGTATCTCAAATCATTTTTCTTTTGTAGTTTTTGTATGACGCGGTTACTTATATTACTACAGTAGACAAAAGAATATAATGGAGCTATATTTGTTTTTCTTTATCTGTCTCACATGAGGGAAAAACAAAACGTGCATCTATACACAGTGTCGTGAAAACGTATTCGTAAGAAAAAGTACATCAATTACTTTGTTTCTCACCTGTTCTTCAATTTCTCTAGAGAATGTCAGATCTTTTAACATGATTCAGTAGGTCTGGCAGTAATCAAGTGAAATTTAACTTGGCTTTCCAAAATCACAGTTCATTCATGGTTTGGCAAATGGGCAATTAGTTCTGATGTAATTAGCAAATTAGATTTTTCTGCTAATTTTGAATATTCTTGAACCAAACAATGTGTCCTGACTTTTCGGGTTAATCTATGATTATATAGACAGATTGCATTTGTTAAACTTTTTTGTCAGTTTTTCTTGCATGTTAGCTACTGTACATTAGGGTTGTAATTTTACTGCAAAACTAATAAAAAATTCCTTAGGCATTAAATATGTCATACACATGTCATGTCATGTACGTGGGTTAGGGGGTAATTGTTTAAACATGTAATATCTGGCCAAACAAGTTTAAGAGCCAGTGTGGGTGTGGTACAGCTGGGAAAACCCAAAAATATGAATGGAATATGAATATGTTGGGAACTACTGAGAGATCTGTGACTTAACTTTGCTTTCTGATACTTGCAGGTGATCCGGAGATACAGTGACTTCGACATGCTTAATAATAGTCTGCTGGTAAGTAAGAGTGAAGAATATTTTTGTAACAAAGAATTTTTGGCTCTCCAGCCACAGTGTTGAAAGCCTGCAGCATGTTTTGCTGACCCACTACAAACACATTTCCCACACATTTATGACCTGGAAAGCTATTTTCCAGTTACAGTGATTGCAAGCATAATATTTTTTGCCTTTCCTCTTACTCAACAGTTACTCATTTCTTTCTTTAGATCTCGGGCCTGAACCTGCCTCTTCCTCCTAAGAAGTTACTTGGGAACATGGACCGCGAGTTCATAGCAGAGAGGCAAAAAGGTCTACAGGCGTATTTAAACTTTCTCACACTGCATCACATCCTCTCCAGCTGTGAACTTGTCAAAAAATTCCTAGACACCAACAATTATTCTGCAAACTACACAGGTATGTACATGTACAAGTGGAAAATTTGGGCAAACATAACATATGAAGCAAAACATTTCATTAATGAGGATTCATTATCGAATGACATTATTTTTATGTCTGTGACTGATCTTCTAAGTGTATGAAGTGTTAGGATGAAATGCAGTAGTTTCGTATAGAGCATATGCCTTGATTTTAATTAAAGATAATTAGTTCCACTGAGATTGACTGGAGAAAAAGAGAAAGAACATGCACAGTGCCTCTAGCATTTAACTCTGTTCTATATCTTGATTTAGCCTATCCTATTAATGTTTAATGTTAATAATTACTGTATTAACATTTCTGTATAATAAAATACTTATAACAAAATAGAGATGTGAGACGTTGATGCAGTTCATTAACAACTGCTACTCAGTTTTTTTCCCACACCACACACTGTACAATCTTTTATTGGTCATTTCAGTTCATCAGTGGGTCAGTTTTTCGATTCAGAATAAATTCACATTGGATTGCTTAAAAACATACCACAGTTTTTGCAGAAAATACCAGCCACTTGAATTTTCTGCAAATACTCACATTTTGCAGAAGTATATCTTCTTCTTTTCAATTTATAAGTGGTTGGTTCACATATTGAATTAGATTGTGAAGCAGAAGATGGGCAGGATAGAAAGAATAACTGCTTTGTATAAGACATTTCAACAATCAAGAACACAACTTACTCGCAATTTCAATGTTTATTGGATATTTTAGTAGTTTTTAATACAGAAACCTTTAAAACCCATAAAACAGATACAGTACTGTGTGAAGTTATTGAGTCATCCTCCATTTCTTCATATTTTGCCTCCAAAGAGTCAGACTTTCTTGTGTTTTTAATGTAGTCTTAAGAAATACTTCTCTAGGCTTCTTGAAGGACTTTTTTTTTCTTTTTTTTTGCCGCGAAAAACAGTGGACACCTTCTGACCAGTCAGATTCGAGGATTTCACAGCACTGTGAGATAATAACCCTAAAACCGAACCATCTTTTAACCATCTACGTATATTTTTCAGAAATCGCCTTACAGCAAGTGTCCATGTACTTCAGATCAGACCTGATATGGGAAGTGGTTGAGCCTTTAAAAGACATCGGTAAGTCATCTAACTAACATGGTGAACAAGTAAAGCTATTTCCTATCCTGCCAGATAAAAATGAACTGCATGGACACCCAGGATTTATCAACGTCAGGTCATTTATAGCCCCAGTGTGAGATCTCTGACAGTGCTTAATGCTCTTTCCTGTAAGAAAAAAAAAAAACGCTAGTGATTGTCAGAGTTGAGGAGGCATTTTTGAGCAGAATTGAGGAGTATTTCCAGTAAGAAAGCTTTGGTGGTTTTCATTGGCTTTGTTTTTCTGGTTGTAAAATATTTGCTTTGTTTAAATCTTTTTAAACTTCGTTTAAATACCACATACAGTAAATTTCCATACACACTAAGTTCCTAAGCACTTTTCTGAAAGGTTGTACTTGGCAGACTCAGGCCATGAAAACCAGAACGTTAAGGGTGAGCTGGCATTTAACCCAGCACTTTTCTAATGCTTTTGCTGTGCTTTCTATGCTTTTTGTGGAGGAAATTTTTGTGAGCCATGCTGAGCATTTCCCAGCATGGCTGTGCACATTTCAAATGCAGATAGTTGCAAAGTAGCTATCTACAAAGAACACTCAAGTCACACTGGGGCATTTTTATGTGCAGAATAACAGAACACAGTTAAAAACTGCCCTTATTTCTACATATAATTCCCTGCTACACTAATGCACTTATCCCAGCGTTTCACTAGTTCTTGGATCATATCAAGGTAGAAAGTTTTCCCAGTGTTGGCCTCCTAGAAACCTCTTTAATAGCCCCATCATGTAAAAATCTCTTGAAGCGATGTCTGGACTGTACAGGGATGTGGCAATAACCACCAGTTCCTGTACTGTGCAAGTGGTGTTGTTGAATGATTGTGTGTACAGTTCGCACGGACTGATGCGTCCATTCTGTAACTTGGTGATTTTTTGGTGAAGTATCAGGTGTTCCACTCACTAAATGTTCACAAAAAAACTGTAAGACTCTCATAACTGTAGGGTTCTTACTGTAACTGCTTGATGCCCTGGTCCCTCTCACTTTCCGATTCGTGTTTGTTTTATGTACTCTCACACTCCCTTACATTTTCTCTTACCTGATAAGCTGCTTGTTCTTGTCTGTCACTATGATCACAGTCTTACAAGTTCATACTTGTGTTGTCTGATTCGTGTGTTTAACTAAAATGAAAGTTTCTCTTTATCTAACCATCCATTCAGGCAGACTTTCTATCAATCTATCCCTCCCTGGGTAGAATTATAATGTGTTTATCCAAAAGTCTTCTGCAGCTCATCAGTCTTGTAATCTTTTTTTTTTTTTGCTCTGTTTTTGTTCTTGTTTTTGACAAAGTATGAACTCATTTTTGTGAGTGCTATCACTTCATCAATTCAAATTAACTTGAAAGTCCCTGAGTGGTGACTTCATAAGGTTATAATACTTTGTACAGATGCTAGCAATAGTTTATGGAGCCATAGGCTGGATGATTAATTAAAACAAAACAAATAAATCATGACATACATGAGATCTAATTGACAGAGATTCACTTGGGTGTATTTGTTTCTTGCATTCTGATCATGCTGCATTCACATGTTCACTTATTCACTTAAAATTAATTTATCCATCTGTCCGTTTAAGATTTTTGCTAGCATGAGATCTCAAGAAAAAGCTGTTGAATGTTTAAAATTGATAGGAAACTGTCGTTATAGCCAGCATATAAACTCATTAGATTTGGGATTTGATCCAAACAAGATCAAGGTCACAGCAACATTTGCCTGAAATGACTGTTGCTCTTTGTGTGTCTGTCATACAGAAACGTTACTTACATATTCATGTTCAGAAGCTCGAGGCCCATTATTACCTAGCTATGTTTTTTTTGCTTCTAGCATCCATTTATCCATGTGTCTATCTAGGATTTTTGTTGGAGCAGTATTTTAAGAAGTGGTTGAATTAGCATCGTGATTAACAGATGAACTGATTAGATTTTGGGTTAAGATCCAAACCAAGGATCAAGGTCAGATGTCTTACAAATTAGTGACATGAAAAACTAAACTCTTTGTCAGTAGAGCGATCTTCATCAGTGCAACCATCCATGGTGTCAGGGTTGACTTGTTTAACTCTGTTACTGTATTATGTTAAATAATGGTTGACCCCATAAAATCTTGGATAGGAGTTTTGTTTTTGTTTACAATGACCCAGTCTTCCACAAGATGTTGTGCTACTTGTGGTTTACTGTATACCCTAACCAAAATGTGTTTCAGCAGAAATTCGAGCCAGTTTAACTTGAGACCTCAAGCAAACTACAGTATAAAAAGAAAAACATTGAAGGGGGTATAAGTATAAACCTCAGAGACTTGAGATGGAACCGGTTTATTTTAATCATTTTTCATTTATTTAAAAGCTGCCTAGGTAAGCTCACATTTGCTGGACTGCAGTGCATCAGTCTGACATTTCAGAAGTGGTCCACGGTATTGTAGCCAAAGAGTGAAATTTAAGAAGCATTAAAAACACCTTCGTTTACTGTTCTTATTTTTACATTCTGATGAATCTCTTTTGTTGGATAATCATTTTCATTTTAAACAATCTGGCTTCTTATGTTTCTTAAACCACGTTTCATTTCAACCAGTTTTTAATATGTTGAAAATGGTTCTTCCAGTCTGGCTTTCTTGGCAGTCCTTGGAAACGTAAAAACCTTACAGTCTGGCTGTAATGCGACAATAGTATGATCTTCTTTATGCTCACATCCTACTGGGAAATTGTGCAATAACCCCAAAAAACCTTTGTGAAATGTGTTGGATTATGAAAACTAATTAGAATTGATCTTGCTACAGGTTTTTAGAAAACTTGTTTTAAACATGTGACAGTGAAGTGTTATTGCGTCATATGGTGTCAGAGCCAATCATGTTCACCAGGCCAAACAAGGGGAAAAGGCAGATTGATGGATAATGGGTTTGAATGTGTTTCCAGCTTGCATATTCATCATATTCATAAAATTTGGCTTTATAAAGGTGCAGCAGTTAGTTCTCAAGCTCACAGCTTCTGTGTCCCCAACTAGAACTCAGGTTGTGGTTTGCATCATATTTGTGTCTCAAATGCTCTTTTAAGGGGAATAAAAATATTCACATAATTATATGATGTTTTATCTATTAATGTGATTTTTCTATTGTGTTTGTAATTATAGACCACAGTGAGTAAACCTTAACAGTAAAAAATTTTTTTAAAAAATGATGTACTTTTTGACAGGTTGGAGATTACGAAAGAGATACTTCTTAGTTAAAAACAAAGAGCAGCCCAAGGAACGACAAGTCTTAAGCTGGGTGAGTTATGTTTTTATCCCATGCACAAATACACTTTCCATTAACTCGGTGTAATCCTGTACTGTGGTCTGTTACTGTTGAATTCTGCTTGTGGGTTTTTTGTTTTTGTTGTTTTTTTTACTTGTACTGACTTAATATTTGGCTTGCATGCAGTTTCCTTATAGATCTTTTTACACAAATAAAAAAATTTGATTATACTTCACTTTCCTGATTTATTGTTTCTGCCTCCGATTTCAGGTTGATTTTGGTCCTGATAAGTTCTTATCAGACAAAGATCTGCAATCCATGATGAAGCTGCTCCCATCCCTCTCTGTAAGTCTTTAGTTTGGATCGTATATGTGTGTGTTAAAGTAATACTGAACTGAAACTTTGGTTAATTTTTATGAAGGAATCGGGGGGTTTCCCACAGTTTTGTTTGGACATTTAACTGCTAGACACTGATATTTTCAGTTAGCTGTAAATGAAGCCGAAATAAATTGTCACTTCCTGGTGGGCCTCTTGCGTAATGGATTTCCGGAATGCACAGGATTGTGTAGGCATGTGGACAAGCACAAGTATCTGGGTTGTGACTCAGAAAGGCCTGACTCTTCATAATAGCTGTGTGGTGAATTCCTTTGGGATCAGTGTGCCGACCCAAAATCACCACAACTCGTTTTATAAATTTTATGTTATTTCCTAAGCCTTCATGAACTTTTGAACTTAAATGGCCAGAGCTAGCACTGGGTAACACTTGTGCAAGTTTCACCATCATGAATCACATGGCTGATGTACTGTACAGTAGCTTGCCTCTCGCACATGGCTTTTGTTTAAACTTTTTACAAACCTAGTGATGTTTGACTGATCTTAGTTTTCTCTGTTTGGTTTTGAAATTTTAAAATGGTGTGTCAGAACAGAGGTATTGGTTAAATGAAGCTGGTCAAAAACATTTTAAATCATATCATGGTGCCATAGTGCTGTTGAAATGTTAAATTCTCAAAAAAAAAAAAAAAAAAAAAACTAAGTGAGGAAACACTGGTTTATAGCTGGAACTAACTTGGCCCAACCGTGTCCCACAATATTACATGTAACTTTAATCTGATTAGTTGCTTGACATGTCTTTTACTGATGTATAAAAAGTATAAAGAGGATTTTGACAATTCAGGGTGTCCTGTTACTGGAAAATAGTTTATTTTTATGTGATCATGAACCTTTTTTTTTTGCATCACGTCATGCAGTCATGGTTTATTCTTTAATTTGTCTATGTCCTGAGATGTTTATATTTTGTGAGGTATAGCATTATTTACTTTATTCACCATTTTACTGTTAAAATCATGAAGAATTTTCTGAATGAGTGTGTCTATAATATGCTCATTCATTCCTCCTTGTATCTTTCAGTCCATCTGATTATGTGAAAGAATAAAGGACGTGGAAAACCTTGTGACTGTGTTTGATCAGATGGATGTACAATGCATTTGTTCTGCTGACAAAAGGAAGGATTGTCAAAAACTTTCCTTCCAGTACAGTGACTTTTGGGATGTACATCCTGTCCTTTCAAAAAATAAAGGTTATGGTTTTTAACAGTCCTTATTGTCAGTCCCAGAGAAGTGGGTGTGGCCTCTGTACCTGTCCATGTCAGTTTAGGAGGTGTGGTGTCTATAGGTTTCTTGACAGCAAGTGTTGTAGCAGCTTGCCAGTCTTGGTGAAGGAGGCTTGTCCTCTGACAGATAACCGCAGAAAGAGGTTGCCATAAAGAAAGAGTGGAGTCTGCCAATCTTGTTAAAAGATCTGTCATTTTCCATGAAGGAGGTGTCGCCTTTGTAATTCTTTATGAGGGAGGTGTGGCCTTTGTCATTCTCTCGTCTGCTATGTGTAACTGGTGCTTTTGGTGTCTGTACTTTCAGCATCCATACATCTGTCCAGTCACCTACGCTTCTACTATCGAGTCCTCGTCAGTAGTGATCAGAATTTTTAATGAGAAGGGCACACTTAGGGATCATATTTGCAAGGTACGTATAATCATTGATATATATTGATATATATACACAGTATATATATATATATATATATATATATATACACAGTGTATATATATATATATATATACATACATTGCTTTAATTGTTATCACAATATTTATAACCTTCAGCTGGTTCTGTTACAGCTGTCTTATGTCTAGCTATGTTTTTAGGTTTTAATTTTTGTTTGTCTTGTGCACTGATATTTTAGGTGAAGCCAAAAGAAGCATTCCTGAAGAAGTACTGCAACCCCAAAAAGATCCAAGGTCTGGAGCTACAACAGATCAGGACATATGGGAGGCAGATTTTGGAGGTTTGGCTTGATTTTTGGCTAATGATTTAATGAATGTAACTTTTATAATAAATTTTATTTTTAATTGCATTAAATAAACATGATAATAAGCTTATGACAGAAATATTCATAACAATCCAACCCACCCCTACGTTTCCACTGGACATAAAACAGTGGATGACAAACATAATGGACTGAGTGAGAATAATGGTGTACATGATTAGTTTTTGTCATTTCTGTAATAAAGTTTAAGTCTTTCTTTGTACATTTTTTCCTCTTGTCTAATTCCTGTATTCCCCTTCTCTATTTTGATTTAGGCCTTAAAATTCCTGCATGATAAGAGTTTTCCATATGGGCATCTCCATGCTTCAAATGTTATAATTGAAGACAACACATGCAAACTTCTGGACATTGAGAACTCCATCCTAGGACTTCCCTCTTACTACCGTCCTTATGTCACCCAGTTCCGGAAAATTAATGTAGGAACTTATTAGACAAAGACAAAGTTTCTTTTTTGTGCTGTATTTTCAATGGTTTCTATAGTTTATTAAAATATTATACACACTTACATTAAAGTAATCTTTTTTTTATATAGCGTATTGCCGTATTTAGGGTGACCAATATTGGTATAATGGACACTGTATTTCATACCACTAATCCCATTCATGATAAAGCCTAGCTGTTTCTAACGCTCCATTATTTTAGAAAGGTTGAAAGAGCATTAGGTAAAAACTTTCTATTGATAATTTATTGGAGGAATTAAAAAGAAAACACAGTTCTTTAGTAATATATGTAAAGATTTGAAGTATTTTAGTTCAGTTTACTGTATAACACCCTTTTTCTAATTTGGATATTATACTTCTGTGTTTATTATACAGACCACAGAAAGCATTGATGTCTACTCATTTGGGCATTTGTTGTATGAAATGACGTACGGCAGGCCCCCCGATGCCGTTCCTGTGGATCAGTTTCCCTCTGTGCCCTACACTTCAGTCGGTCAGTTACAAAAAAATTATTTTTATCTAATTATTTACATTTTAACATTAATTACTTGAAGTTTTAAGTCGTTAACTAAACACATTTGTGGTGATTACTTTTTTTTTTATATTTCTCTCAGTCTCTGTCCTACAGTCCATCCTGTCCACCGAAGCATGTAAAGCAGGGATGCCCACAGTTTCTCAGCTCTTACAAACACCGTGAGTAGCAGTGCATTGTTCTGCTCTCATATTGTAATTGTCATTGGAAATTTTTTTTTTTTTATGTTTTATTTCTCTACCCTCGCAGTCTATTCAGTGATGTGCTGCTGTTCAACACGGAGAAAGCTCAGTTCAAGGTAGTTACAGTTTTTATCATGCACATGTTATAAAATACATACTTGAATGTTATTGTTGAAATTGTATATCACACCACTGTTTAATTAGTTAATCAGATTTGTCAGAATGTGTTAATTCATTTTCATAGTACCTTTTAAAAGCAGTTCTGGCTGGAATAAAATTAACATGCAACAGATTTCTGATCCAGTCAAAATGATGGTGAACAACGATGGAAACAAATGGTGTTTTATTTTATACACTGTATGTATATGTGTATGTATGTGTATATATATATATATATATATATATATATATATATATATATATATATACACACTGTATATATATCACCATCTGAAATGGTGACTGTTTTATGACTGTGCCCCTTAATTTTATATATATATATAATTGAGGACATGGTCATAAAACAGTTACCATTTCAGAATGGTAAATCAAGCTAAAGAACAATTTGAAATTACTGAAACTGAGTAAAGAACCCTTTATCACATTATCAAAACTGGAAGGATAGTGCTGAACCATCAACTTTAAGGAAAAAATATAATCAGAAAGAGATTACTTTAAAAACCTGGTGAAGTTGCATGGTAGGGTAAGAGGGTATAATCGGCATATTGCTGATTATACAAGCCTATGGAGGCTGTCTGGCTCAGCTAAGCTCAGCAATGTTATGTGTAGGGCTGCAATTAATGATTATTTTAATAATCAATTTTTTTTTTCTTTTTATAAACAGCAGAAAACTGAGAAAATAGTTTCTTTCCAACCCTTTATTCAAAACCGAACTAAAATCTTTAGAAAGTGCAAAAACATGTTGCTCCTTAAACTGTTATAGTAATAATTAAATAATTATGGAAATAAAATGGACTAACACAAAAAACATGGACATGTATGCTTTACATCTGCCAAATATATACAGTGGAACCTTGGATTACGACCATAATTCGTTCCGGTGTTATGCGCTAACATGCCCCTCTGCCATGGATTGCCAACATCCCCCCCCCCCCCCCCCCCCCAAATAATCGCTATCAAGTATTATATTAGAATATAAATTCATAGGTTTATTATCATCAAATATAATATTACTATTATAATAAACTCTAGGCACGTGACAGCTGTCAAGACCATTAATACAAATTCTTGTATAATGTTTATTTTGTGGCCCATTTATTTTTCAGGGCTTTGTCATGAATATGCAAATAAACATTTATATATATAATAAAAATAAATACTGTATATGATGAAAAATTAGACGAAACTGGTTTATTATAAAATAAACAATATAAAAGTAAACATGTATATGAAAAAGGTTTTTTTTTTATATTTTTTCATATCCAACATATTTATTTTTATATTTCTTAGTTTATTTTATTGTATAATGCAATTTGTAATTTGTAAACCATTAAACTATGAATTTATGTTCTAATACAATATTTGATAGCAATTATGTTGAGTGGGGCAATCCATGGCAGGGGGGCATTTTAGGGCATAACAATGACGCGCGCGCGCGCACACAGACACACATACACATAGACACACACAGCAGAAAAAGAGCAGGCCAAGTCTTGAGCAGAGAGAGAAAATAGATTATAAACGTCTTTAATGAGACTTGTCTATATGCGTGTTTTGCTGTACATGCGCACTGTACACACAGGCATACAGACACAATAAAATGTTTTACACACATGCGTGGTCACAGTGTTACAGTAAACAGTACATGCGTGCACGGATGTTGATTATACCAGTAAGAGACGCGCACTAGGACCTAGCATCATCCGCCATGTATCTTTCCTCTACCCCGCTTATATTTTTTACATTTTTGCTCTGCCTTATCTATGAGGCGCCGAACTCTGCTAGCATTAGTGCACAAGACCGCGTGTGTTCACTCCGCACCGCGCTCAACTAAAGTTTTTTTTTTTTAATAATCAAATGTCTCTGCATTGCGCGACACAACGAAACGATAATGAAATTCGTTGCTAACTATTTTAGTAATAGATTTTTATCGATTTTATCTATTCGTTGTTGCAGCCCTAGTTATGTGGCAATAAAATGAAGTCAGTTGACGACCTGAATATTACGAATGATCTGGGTATCACATTAACGATTGATACCCAGAATAAGATTAATTCCCGATTAAAAAAAAAAATAAAAAATTTGTTCGCTGGTGGCACAGGCATATTCCAGAAAATAATATTGTGAAGGAGTGGTTCTAGGAGCATGAGGACTCATTTTCGCACTGGAACTCTTTACCATGTTGTGTGGATAAATAATAAATTAACTACACAGTTACTATAATTGTAGATTGTAATCATATAATGTTTTTCATGCACAAAATATAGAACTCCTCCAAACTGAAAGAGGCCATGAAGTTGTCCAAAGAGTGTTTGGAAAAGCGCCTCCAAGAGGAACAAAGAGCGGTTAGTGCATTGTAGACTTGTCATTGCACAAGATGTGCAGAACACAACATTACATATTATTGATTACTGGGTCTTATTAGTGCTAAGCCAAACAATGTGGCTGATGATTTTCTCTGTGCAGGTTCAGCAGCACAGGAGGTTGACACGTGCACAGTCCCATCACGGCTCTGAAGAGGAGAAAAGGAAGAGGAAGATCCTTGCCAGAAAGGTACATGCACGTTCAGACAGCTACCAGAAAGTGTTCATGAATGGTAAATGATTTTGGTACTATATAAATTGCGTTTTGGTTCCCCTTAGAAATCCAGACAGTCTACTTATGAAAATGAGGAGGACTTTTCTGTCAAATATAACAACAACTCTGGTAAGTCAGTTACAGAGTATTTTATTTATTTAACTTATTTCAGGTTTTCATGGATCATTTTCTGTTATTTAATGCCTTCCTTAGTATTTTAAGTGGTATATAATTTCCATAGAAGTGTTTTCATTCCCCAAATGAGAACACGTCACAATCATTAATGTTTTGACATGCTAATTAGCTAATCTCCTTTTATTTATTTTTTGCTACATGTAGATGTACTCAATTTGAATGTCTGGTGTTTTTCCTCCTTCTTCAGTAATATTCATCAATGGCAGATGGTTGTATTTGGGGAATAAAAGTGGAAATGTAGTTTTTATTATTTAAGATCAACAGGAAGTTTTTTCAAGCAAGTTTTTTTTTTTCGACAATACAGTATATTTCTGGAAGATCCATAGGTATTTAGAATGATAAAGACAGGATAAGAGATAATGCTCTTATAATGCTCTAAGGGCTCACAATCATCGGTAGGATCATGTATAAATAAGGAAGTAGTTAGATTCTTTTTTTCTTTGGAGTGTTTGTCTGCACTGTGATGTGATATATGTACAGCATTTTTAAAAAGATTTAAAAGGTTGCAGCTGTAACCTGTTTCCATGTGTATTATGTTCATTTATTTAGGTTCAGGAGCGAGTTCTCCACCTACTTGTCCTTCTTCTCCTACTCCTCCACCTGCACCAGGTATTTGCAGATTAATACATTCTTATCTTCCTGAACATGCATGTCATACACTCTGGTCATTAGAAAGTGAAATGATCCCAATCATCTCACTTGGAAACCACACGTTAGTTATGATTATTTTCAAACACTAAAACCCAGTTCCCTCTTTCAGAGTTTTTGGTACAGGTTAAAAACGGTTTGTCCTGTGGCTTTGACATGCTCTAAACATGATGTAACATCTATGTAATGGCACAGAAAAGATGATCAACTTTGTTATGGGCCAGCCACAGATAATGGCAGTTACCTAAAAATGCTCTATGGGCCTACAGATCCCTGTAGAGAGACATTCGATAACTTTTGGATGGTGTCAATTTTAACTTGCACAAAAAAAATTAAGTTAAAAAAAATATATGACACAGTTCTGCTACGGTACCTAGGATTGGAAACAGAAGTCACCATAGTGTGGACCTATGGCAGATGTGTGCGTCATAAAAAAAAAAGTTGTAAAGCCATTGTAAATGTTTTTAAGCCTGTTGTTAAATTGTCATCCATGCCAGCAAGCTGTGGATCATGGAAACTCCCATGTAAGCTACACTCTTACCGTAAAAC
This sequence comes from Clarias gariepinus, assembly GCF_024256425.1. Taxonomy (NCBI): domain Eukaryota; kingdom Metazoa; phylum Chordata; class Actinopteri; order Siluriformes; family Clariidae; genus Clarias; species Clarias gariepinus. The sequence continues at coordinate 12,332,114 of NC_071122.1, forward strand.
TACCCACGTCTCATCACATTTCAGGAATTCTTAAAGATCCATCGCAAACAAAAATAATCATTTTAAAAGGTGGAACTGGGCTTAAGTCTCTCCAGACCATAAGACACATGCAAAAAGTCACTTCAGAGGTTTTCATAAAATAAGTTAAAGCTGGTTTATCAGTTTGAGCTGAAAACTTTATAGAGCAAATCTATAAAAACACAATGCTTATTTACCTTAGTACTGCAGTAAAGTTTTTTTTTGTTGCCATAATTGCTGGCATACCCTGCCCAGTGTGGAACGCTAACAAACTGGCATACAACAAATATCCACCTGCAGCTATCTAACGTCTGTTGCAACACTCACCAGAAAGCATAAAACATGAAAAGTTATGGCAATTAGAAATAGTATGTTTCTTCCCAGTTAGAGCTTTTTAAGTTTACCGAAGTGATCATCATTTAGAACTTTTTTTTCTCATCCATTTTAGTCAAACTAACCTAGAGTCATTTTAAACACACCAGACACATCAAATATGTTGTGCACCTTAACTTCTTATTTGTAAATGAAGAGTAACCTGTATCTGCCTCTTTTTCTCTCTCCTGTGCTGTCTTCAAAGTAGAGCATGCACCATATTGAACATGTTTGGGGTAAAGTAATCCAATACTAAATGTTATCTGTTGTAAAGTTGCACCATGTCCTTCCTCAGTAGCAAATACCTAAATGATGGCATTACGAGCTTCGGAACTCTGTGTAGTGAATGTTGCTCTCCATCAATTTAAGGTGTAAATGAAAGTTTATTCTGTGATAAAAAAATTCATCTGACCTACTAAGAAGGATTAATGCAACTTTAAGACGTCAAAGTCTGCAATGGCCTGCTCAGCTGTCCTTGACCTTTTTTCTTTTTTTTTTAAATACTCTTTCTAACAAATATATATATATATTAAAAAGAGTATTAATGGAATCTGACTAAACAGCATGTTTCAGTGGGTTTATTTTTGTTGATTTATTTATATATTTTGTTGGGGAAACTCGACATCATTAGTTGTGGCGCCTTCTGGCATTTACTTTTTTTTTTTTTTTTTTTTTTTACATTTTACTCATGTGGCTCGAGAATAAAATAAATCTTAATTGGGGCATCAACTAACATCTGCCTTCAGTATTTTAGTCATAAAATAGTTCCATCAAATCTGGGCAGAGAGCACTATTACAGGTTGCATGCCGGGTACTCCGAACCTCAAATCGGCACTCAGTAGTGCTTTGCTCACTTACTGCAAATAAAAAAATCCTACAGCAGTTGCCACTTTGTTATACATGTTTCATTGCTGCTGATTGATCATTAAACCACATGGTAAGTGCATCATCCTGCTTAGCTTTAGTTGTGGCATGCAGCTTTGTTCAGTCCATAAGCTAATTGTATTTGTTGCTGCAAATGAGCCCTGCGTTCACTCTACTGAGCGACAAAACGAACAGTAGCTTTAAGTCTTTACTGTGATTCTGGAACAATGGGCAGATTGATATTTTTAAGTTATTTCAGACAACCATACTGAATAATGGGTACAAACATAAATCGTGCATCAATTATGGCATTTGTAGCATTCAGTACTGCAGTATTACATTTCTCAGGCTCTGGATTTGTGTAGTTTTGTATCCTGGGAATTTGACACTAAAACACCCATTCTAAAAATAGAGGTCACTACCATAATCAATCAGTCGTGAGTGCTAGCAGCAGAAATAGACAGGCAAAAGCAAATGGTGTTTTAACAAACCATTAAGGAAACCTAAGCTTTTCTCATTGTGTATAAATATTTCATGCATATAAACAGTTTAATATTGAGGATAAGTTGACCTTTCATTCATTCAAGATAAATAGTTGAAAACAGTTAAAAGGTAAAACATCCGTTATGTTTGATTCCATAGCAGTGGCTACATGGCCTTGGTCTTCATTACAACAATGGCTAAAACTGGGGAATTCTTAAGTTAATTAAAAAACTTCTGTGGCAAATTTCTGTACACGATCTTCAGAAAGCACTTAAGCATTCATGGTTTAAGCCAGTGACACCAGAGTATTGCAGACAGCTTTTGACTCTATGCCCAGCTGTTTTGAAGAATAAAGTTGTTGTAAAGCAATTTGTTATCATAAACAAAAGATTCTTATAATGTTGTTAGAAAAAAAATTGAGTTACTTTTTTTTAATACTTCTGGCCACCACTGTACATTTGGCCGAACAGTGTGGCAGAAGTATTCAACATCATAGGAAATACTTGACCTTTCCCACTTCCCCAATATTTTTTAAAAATATATAATATTAGATGCATTGCAACATTATTACAGTATTTAAGGTCAAAAGTTACATCAAGCACTAAGGGCTAAACACCTGATTAAGTTGATTTCACTGCTCTTTATTTTGATTATTAAAAATAATTTCTGTGTAGTTAAATTTTAAATAGCTTTAAGACCGCCAGTTTTGAAAGCAATCACTTTAAAATCTTTTAATTGACTAGTAAATTTAATTATTTCAATAACTATTTTCAAGATATAAATTCAGCAAGGAGCATTTATGCAACAACATATGGGCATATGTTGTTGCATAAATGCTCCTTGCTGAGTTTATATCTTAAAAATAGTTATTGAAATAATTAAATACTAAATCAAGATAATAAAAAGCACAACATATGTAGGGTATTTTTGTTGCACGTCTGATTTGCTACACAACTAATATTCAAAAATATGGTATTTAAAATATAAAATTTACACTCCTAAACCCATTATGGCAAAACAAATATACATTTCTGGTGAACAAAAGTTTATCAACTGTACAATGCAAGGAAATGTCTGTAGTTAGGACAAAGAGCAGTGTACGTCTAGATGAACTGATGGGTCCTGGTAGTTTAAGGGATTAAAGCAACAAACCTGAACCATCCTGGCTAAAATCCCTTTTTTGTTATTCATTGTTTTCTACATAAAATCATATATACACACCAGGATTAGATTGTTGGTACCCTTCCATTTAAAGAAGGAAAAACCCACAATGATAAATGAAATAACTTGAAACTTGCCAAGGTAATAATACGTAAAAAAATTACTGAAAGTTCCCATCATTTTTGTCAAGGGAAGTTTTATTAGTTTATTTAAACTGGCCCTGTTGAACAGAGTTCAAAAGCAATGTCTGATTAGTTAATTTTTCAGTATTATTTAAATGTATTATTACTTTTGTCATTTACCAGTTATTTTAGTGACCATTGTGGGTTTTTCTTTCTTTAATGAAAGGATAACAAAAGTTTTATGTGTGTAGATGATTTTATGTAGAAAACAGTAAATCACAAAAAAGTGACTTCAGCTGGATTTTCACAGACTGGGTAACATATACTCAAAAAGTTTATGTCAAAAGTTTACATACACTCATGATGAACCTGAATGTGAAGCACACGGTCAAAGTTTTATATTATACATACAGATTTAAAATTACATTTTATCTAAGTGATGGATTCAAGATTCACCCACTTAGATAAAATGTTTTAATTTGCCAGGCCCAAGGCCTCTCAATTTCCTGTTAGTGATGATGACTTTTTAAAAAAAATATTTTTTTTATTTGACTACAGCTAGTAGTTTGTCTTGGCAAACATAAAAAGGATTTTTTGGCCGCACTCATTGGGTTGAACAACGCAGTACCATGGGAAAGTCTCAGAAATCTGAGAAGGAGGATGGCTGAATTACATAAGTCAGGGATGTCTCTTCTTGCCATATCTAAACAAGTGGAGATTCCAAGATCAGTTGTAACTATAAGGCTGGCTAACTTTTAGCTGCTGGAGCACTATCAAAATTATGCTAAAGTGGACAATGCTAAAAAGTCAGGTCCATGCCAGAAACCCAAACAGTAAGTTAAGGCCAGGGTTAGTCATTATATGGCATTCCTGAAAAAGACAGGGTCTTGGGGCCTTGCTCAAGGGCTCAAAAATGACTTGGTGGAGCTGGGTCTTGAACTGCCCAAGCTTATGATCAGTAACTCAGAACCGTAGCACACTGAGGTACCACTGCCCTAATTTAGTTGAAGCTTATTGATGTCTGTCAAAAGCATCTGCTATTGAACCTTGCTAAGAAAATTCAACCAAATAAAAGGTGCTGTATGTCTATTTGCAATCGTGTGTATATATTGACCCTGCATTGATTTGATTTTTGAAAACACTATTTCAAAATTCTATTAAAGTATATGTTGTTTAATCATTCTGCCCCAGGAATGAACAGTGTATATGTATGTATATATATATATATATATATATATATATATATTACAATCAAATATTGCCATGATTTTTATGTTCATGATGAGTGTAGAGTAAACTTTTGACTGCGACTGTAAATAAAAATATTGATTGCAAGTATACATTTTACAGTAGCCCAAATATTTAGGTTACTAAAATTTCTTATTTAAACTTTAGCTGTATCAATCATGCCCACGTGCATCTACTATAGTGGTTATTACATCTATAAGAAGCAAACTTCAGCGAGTAAGAACTTGTTGCCTTGTGATGTGAACGCAGGGTTATGTGGGTTATTTGTGCATCCCTGGTTACACTAACATTTGCTATTTGGTCATTGCAGGTGTTCAGTCAGTGACCCTTCCACCACCTCCACCGCCTCCTCCACCTTCTTTAGGGATCGAGTCAAGCCCTCCAGCCCTCCACCCTCCTTCCGTTAATGGCAAGGGCCGAAGCGCCCTTCTGAGCTCCATTCAGACCTTCAGCAAAGGCCGGCTGAAAAAAGCAGAGATCAACGATCGAAGCAATCCACACATCTGAGCAACAGTCTTTAGACTGCTTAGTTCTTACCATGTGCAATTTGTCCTTGGCTCTCTTATCCGAGGCGTGAATCTGAATCTTCAGGAGTGCAGTGATATTTTACAACTGGACTGCAACTGAAATATTTTACTTTCAACTTGGCTGCAGATCAGCAGTGATGAGGCTAAAGTGTGGGCTCTCTGTGCTGCTATACAGTATATGATCTTGGAAACTACATTTTAGCTGACAAGATAGGTTTATGAATTGGACTTGCATATTTGTGGTAAATAATCATACCCACCCTACAACGATGTTTCTGACCCTCTTAAAAACAGCTTCCAGGTTCGGCGTTTTCAAACCAGTTAGAAGAATTTAGGTTGGGAAAGACATTTTTAATGCTTTGACTTTGGGTTTTACTTAAAACATTGTGTAGGTTTTGTCCTTTTTTATTTGTTGCATAATATTATAGTACATTCAGATTATTGGAATTGCAGTAATCGAAAGATGATGAAGAACTCCGTGATTGAGAAAAGGCTATTTTAACATTCGTGATAACAAGGATGTTTGCTAAACCAACCATTTTTTAAAGCCAAGGCAGCAAAATTGCCCTTGATGTTTGGGAGGAAGGGAAGAAGGGATGGATGGCATATTCCCCATCTCCTCTATTAATCAGAGCGACACTAGCCAATTATAGGTGTATGTGAGCTCATTTATGCAGAACAGTGTAGGAACCGCTTTCCTCTAAGTGCGCTGTGATGTTGAGCAAATGCGGTACTGTAGCTGATATCATTTGTCTTGGAGAAAGCATGTCTAACATCATCCTCCCAAGGTGATCACTGTTGTCCTATTGATGAGAACTAGGTATTAATTAAGAATCTGCAAAATATTACCTTGGGAGAAAATGGTTAATAATATTTTAAAGACATAGAATAACTTTGATTTGCCATGACTCTTATTAATAAGTGAAAGAGTAGACCCAAACCATGCCAGCAAATTGCTTCCAACAGCATGTTTTTTTTATTTTATTTGTCTTTTTATAAGTCTTAACTCGGAATTACTGTATTGTAGCCTGAAATGATGTGAAGACACTCAGACAGTGATTTAAAAAAAAACAAAAAATGAAAGGAATAGTATTTAAAAAAAAAAAAGCATGTTAGGGTTTGTGCCACATTTTAACCTTTGTGCCTATAAAAAACAATTGCTAGACATCCCATTGCCAGATTTAGGAGCTGTGTGTTTCATTTTTATCTTAGCAGCAGTGTAAGTTTTACACAGTGGTCCATTGTAACCAGTGCTATATAAAATGAATAAATATTGAATTTAAAATAGTACATATTCCATTTGAAATAAACACTAACGCTGAACCCATGCACTGAAATAGGGTTAATCCTCATAATATATAGCGTGGATTAACTGTCAGATTTGTTGACCAGGTAAAGGAGTTGTAACCATTCCAAAAAGATTCATAACATCTAAGAAGTAATGGAAGTCTGTCTAATCCAAAAATATTTCCCATAAATATCTCCACACAGTTATTAAGACTTAATAACGCAGGAACAGAAAATATTATTCTTTTATTTCAAGATAACCTGGTAATTTGTTACATTCAGGTAGCCCAGAGCTTTGTACAGTGCATGATGGGTGCATCGCTTCATCCCCTTATCTTCTTACATTGATGCGTTCATCGCTCTGGAACAGGGTTAGTCTGGAATCATTAGACCACATGGCCTTTATCCATTGCTCCAAATTCAAATCTTTATCCTCTCTTTTTTGATAAGTCTCATCAATAAGTGGTTTTCTTATGGCCACATAGCTATTTAGTCATAATTCTGTGTACCTGTCGCATTGTGCTCTTACTTTTACTAATTAACATAGCGGTAATTTCTACTGCTGTTTTTTTTTTTTTTTTTTTTTTACTGTGCAACTTTACCAAATGTTTAAGTAATCACTATTCATGATTTTTAACCAAATTTCAGTCATTTAAAATCTCTGGAGTTGTCTTTTTTCCTTGATGTCGGTCAATAATTTGACCATTTTGAAACAATGACACTTTTTGGTCAGGGTGTCATATACCTACAGGAGTGGACAGGATTGATAAAATGTTGTTCAATCTTCATGCGGGAGCAGGAATTAATCGAGCCGAAAGTCTTGGAGGTGAAGAAAACTGTGTGGAGTGGTCAGAATTTCTTTGGGAGCAAGTCGAAGCACAAGTACAGTACCTCTTTTGGACAAACAAAAAAAATATTTGGGTTCTTATCATACCTGATCCAAAAAGTCCTGAGCCAAAAATCCAGGAGGTGGAGACAACTTGGTGTGTGTCAATATGGATTTGTTGTTTCATCTTGTTAACCATCATGTTGGTTAGGGTTAGGATATGGCGTGTAGAAGGCATTAGTCAGATGCAGCACCACCTCTTGGACTTTTGAGTATGCAGCCAAAACTGGCTTACCAGAAGCAGCATTTAAAACTTATCTAATGTGTAGCAAATCCATCAAGAACTAAACTACGATATGAAAAGTATTTGCGGTGAAATTGACTTCTGTTATGTATTTAATTTGTAATTTGCATCATCCTTGTAGCCTCAGTGCAAAAGTATTGAATCAATTGTCAGAAAGGCTGATCAACTTTATTTAGGATAATCAACTCTTTTGCCCAACTCTTCCTTAAGAAAATTGACTTGAGACATGTACAATTACAAATAAGTTGTAGTAATCTTCTGATAAACCACAGTTAGGCCATTAACATGACATTGGCACATTGGGCATGTAGCAAAGTACTCTGCTTTCTGTAACCCCCTATGCACATCTATACATGTTTCATTGCAGACTGTAAAACATGGAGGTTTTCAGTGAAACGCACAGTTTCTGTGTTATACGTGTAAATGATTCATACCGAGGAGCAACATCGCTTTCTCTGCCGCACTTTACCACTGTTTATCGGTGGTCTTTGAAAAGAGGTATAAAGTTTACATTAGATTTAATTATGTTGAAAGATGGTATGAATAGCGAGACAGTTTGATTATATTTGATAATAAGAGTAATGAACACTGCACATTTGCCACAACCACTGCTGCACACACTGAAGGTGTGCATCCTGTATTTAAAACATTTTTTTTGTTTCCCCCATTATAAAAATTGCGTTGACAATGTTTTAACCATGGTGATGTGCTTTTAATTGTGAACTTTGAAGTAAAAACAACAGAATGTTCTTCAATGTTTATGAGTTGTTTGTCAGATCTTTTCTCTACTATATGATTTATCAAAGCACGTGTAATTGGATTGGGTGTTTTGCCTCATACTTTAGAGCTGGAGTGGATATAGGTCAGAGTGGATATGTAGGAGTGCTCATTCCTTGGAGTGTGATATACATAGCACTAGCAGATTTTCATTAAGGCATATCTGGGCTCGGGACTAACACTGCATCCAGTTGCTGGAGTTTGGGTATTAGATGGGAATTGAACCCGGGCCTTCTGCATGGCAGGCGAGAAACCTACAACTGCACCTAGCAATCCACCAAATAAACAAAAATTGTGTTTAAATAGGTATGAAGATGACAACTGCAAAGAAAAAAATGCTTCATTTGTCATATTGTACTACAGACAAAGGCCTGTTCAAGTCATGGTATTTTAAAATTCACTTATATGTGCTGTGTGAGTGTGTGCACTTGGGCTAATGCATTTGGTGCTACAAGCCTACAAAAGAAATCATTGTACTTGAACAGATGTTGAACTTCGCGTTAACCTTGTCAGGACTGTAAATAAAATCTGGATTCCCCTTCATTCATCCAGCATTCAACTATGTGACTATAAATGCATCCAAAATCTGTGAAAAATGAGTGTTATGCCATAAAGTCAGTACTTGATTGACAAAGTTATTATGCAAAATGCTTTTAATACCTGGGGAAAAGACACTCTTCATGAACTACACATATCCAATTAGGTTTAACCTTGTTGCTTTCAATTTAGCTAAATTTACATGTACCATATCTTACCCCAAAACACGTTTCACAAAAAATATGGCTTAGAGATTAAGCAAGACAAAACTTCATCTCATGTATGAGAACTTTTTGAGGGACATGAATGAGTAATAGATCATATTTCTGGTTTGATTATGCAGTTGGCTTTAAATATAGTGAAGTAACAAGTTCTATGAGATTTCACTGCTATTTTTAGGATTATGCTGTTACTTTTATTATTATTAGTAGTAGTAGTACATTTTCAAGTACTTTACTAATTTAACTCAAGCAGCAATACAAATATAAAACTGCATTATTGTGCTTTTCTGTTAATTCATGAGAGAATTTATATGCGAACCCATCTATGACTTCCAAGACATTAATTGTGGCCAAATGAACTATATGGTACATTCTTTAAAAAGAAAAAAAAGAATGCAATGCTAAAATGTGTCAGTGTCGGCAATCAAAAGAAGCTTTCTCCAGAATAAATACACATGGTTTATTTACCACAAAATGTGAAACATGGATTAACCTCAAAAACAGGAAAACCAGTTTAAAATTAGCATCCAGATTAATGAATAGTGGTCTCCAGTGGAGATGGACAATGACCAGAAATGTATTTTGAAAGCAACCTGAGTTGTTTGGTTTTTTCAAGCAACAAAGTGATAAGTTGTTCAGTGGCCATGCACTGCAGCTGGGGATGTCTAAAGCTTCTAGACTTAAATCAATCAACATGACATTTTTTATTCAGTATTGTTCATTCATTCATGTTCTATACCGCTTAGCCTGTACAGGGTCATGGGGGCCTAAAGCTTAGCCCAGGAGACCCTGGGTACAAGGCAGGGTGCATCCTGGACAGGGTGCTAATCTATCGCAGAGCACACACATGAGTTGGCAACTCTGATGATCTCTGTAATCCATTTCCTACACATCATCCAGTGCCAGGTCCTAGATTTTTTGGAGGGGTAAGTTTAACTACAGCGATTCCAGTTTACTGGATAGCTAAAGTGATAAATAGCAGACGCCTAGCGATTTGACTCCTGCATTGCAACTGCACGCCCCTATTTATGTCTGATTTTACACCTCTTTTTCTCATGTAAATTTAAATGATGACTTAGATTTTTTTAATCCATATAGATTTTTTTTTACTCCCATACAGTTTTCATAAATAGAAAATATAGCTAATAAGCCCAAATCCGTGTGTGTACCAGGCGTTAACCTTTTATTTTCTCTGTGAAGTGGGGCATTTTAACATGGAGTTCTATGGAGATTGACTCACATTACGAGCCAGCCACCTAGTGACCGTTCAAGGAACTGCACTTTTTAGCACTTTTAAGCTGAACTTTTTTTTTTTTTGCCCCTTGGTTAAATATCCATTTAAAGCCTCATTTCACAAAGTTTTGCTTGATTTGAATCCAAATGGCCACAATAATTAAATGCAATTTAAAAACAATACGTCGTGTTGTAATTAGTTAGTTGTAATTAAAGCGTGCCTGTTATTTTATTTGTGTGATTTTATTATAGCCAGTTCAAAAAGTAAATTGCGTGATTTATGTATTTGTGTATGTATGTATAAGAAAAAAAAGTGTCCTTGGCAATGTGGGCATTTCCGGTTTACTTCCGACATCCTATAAACGCGACTCTGATTGGTTCTTATTAAACACCCAGCCTTCCCATTGGGTATTATTCAAGAACACGCTACACTTTCGAACGTATGATTGGTTGTTGAAGAAGAACCCTTTTTTGATTGCATAATAGAATTTTACAGCCCCGCCTCCAAATAGAGGACAGTGGGACAGTCTAAAAAGAAAGATGGCGTCGCTGAGGTGTTTTCTTCGCTCGGGGAAGGTTAATTCAATTTTAAAAATATGTATTTTTTTTATTATTATAAAAGCCGGTTTTAATGTTAGTATGAACTTATTTGCAAGCTAATGTCTTGTTGTTACAGAATGCCGTCTCAGCTGTTCTCCGGAGGGAGTTTCACAGGACGCCGTCTGCTGCTGTGCAGGTTAGCATTGATGCTCTAACCTTTACCGTTTAGCCTTAGCAACACGGAGTAAAAAAAAAAACGTACATACCTTTTATATTGAAGTTATTAATACCTCGTATTGTACACATTAGCAGTATTGCTCTTTTGTTGTTGTAATTTGACTTTAGTTTTGGTTTTATTCAGTTAACTCATCTGTCCTCATTCATTATATTGGTTTAGAACCTTAAGGGAGCATAACTTCTTTCATGACAACAAAAATATTTGTCTAATAATGTGACTAGATAACTTGTAAACAGTTCCAGTCAGCGTCTATTAAATATTAGCTTGTCTTGGCAGTGCAGATAAACACCTAGTATAAATGTTTTTTCAGTTTGACCCAATGCATAAAGCAGACACCCATAGTTTCATGATCAACTGCATCATCAATGCAACAGACTGAGTTCTTTGCCATTATTTTGATTTAAATTTGTTTTACCCTTTCTAGGCTGGCACATCCTTAAGCATGACTAGAAGTTAAATTGCCAAAGCAACTAATTTTCATTAGAGATTTGGGAGAAAGATTTGTTTGTGAATCATGATTCTTTTATGCTAATTCATGCATCACCTTCACAATGACTCCAATTATTATTTATTACATTTCTAATACAAATACTTAAGTCGATTGCCCAGTGACCAGAATTGGCTGTTTTTTTAGCTTAATAAGCCATCGTTCACGCTGGACATAACCAATTCTGTGCAGAGTGTGTGAGTGTCTGAATGGTGCAACAGAAACGTTATGGTGTTGCATTATCAAAAGTTTCTGATCACCTTTTTAAAATTATTATTCAAACCCACTCATTACGCATGCTTACACCAGTCTCAAAACGCACACGTTAGAAATTGCACTTGCTCACTTTAGAAGCTGTGCCACCCACGTGTTAACAATTGCTCTTAAGAAATGGTAAAACATCACTTTCTTTATAATCCTATCCTGACCTATTTACACATTGGCATCCCATGTGAACGGTCTCGGAGATGAATTTTATTTTATAGGTAAATTTTATGAAAGGGTAAACATTACAGGTGCCATCTTGACATGGGTCTTCTGAAAAGATGTCGAAAAATCCTGTTTTAGCGCCTCAGAAGTGGAAGAAAGATTCCAAATTAGCTATAAAGAGAATTATCTTCATTAGCTTCAAGGTTAATGAAAGTGCAGGCGGAAAGACGCCCCTTGTATGATGATAATGATTCTGTTTACAATATAAAAATGGGTATATTCCAACCTAAAAAGAAGAAAACAAATAGCAGTTATAATAATGTCGGTGCATAGACGTTTTCCAGTTCACTCTTCCCCTGAGATATTTTCACAGTTTCCAGATTCCAAAAACGCCACCTAAAATACAAAGTAGCTGAAAGAGATTTGTTGGCAGCTGAGTGGAATCAAATGACACTTTCTAAAAACCAGTTTGAGGAACAATAATGTATGGATCAGTAGCTTTAATACTACAGTTTTAAAGGCATGGATTAATAACATACTTTTGTCCATATTGTGTTTGAAACAGTGTGGACAATGCAATGTGGCATAAAGTTCAGGAGCTTAAAATAACTAGTCATGCATGTTTATTGCAGGTGACAGTGAGAGATGCTCTTAACCAGGCTATGGACGAGGAGCTGGAGAGGGATGAGCGTGTGTTTTTGCTTGGTGAAGAAGTTGCGCAGTATGATGGTGCCTACAAGGTCAGTCAATGTGGTTGTGTTGATATTTTTCATTAATAAGCAAAAAGAGTCTTGTACACTGACATTTATTAGCTTTGGTATTGTACTGTATAAATATTTCATTTAGGTGAGCAGAGGACTTTGGAAGAAGTATGGCGATAAACGTGTTATTGACACACCTATTTCTGAGGTGAGCGCAATTTGTCTGAGTCATTCATTTATGCAAGTGCTAGCATGATTTTTACAAACATAAGACTAGTTGAAAGGTAAAGTTAACTGGGTTAGAGTTGCCTTTCCTTTCACAAAGATCTGTGTTGGAATGTAGTTTGTGTGTGCTTTATGGTTAAAAACTCATGTCTTGATTCATGCATCACAACTGGGACCCTGCAGAATAGGCAGTATGTTATGTGGCTTACAGGACAAAGGGGGGACACATTCATCAATATTGTTGGGTATTTAAGGTGAAAAATTGTGCATGCCATTGGCATAGAATTACTGCACGAGTGGTGATATAAGTACATTTATATTTTGGGGACAGTACAGTGACGTAGTGGTTAGCACTTACCCCTTACCTCTCCAAACTTAAGGGTTTGTCTCCTTTTTCTGGTTCGTGTACGTGGAGACTGCATGCTTTTTCCGTGTTTAATGGGTTTCCTCCAGTTTCCTCCCACAGTTCAAAGACATGCAGATTAGGGTAATTGGTGTTTTTTAAACTCTTCATACCTTGTGTGCCCTGTAATGGATTGGCACCCTGTCCAGGGTGTACCCCGCCCTGTGCCCAGTATTTAGCTCCAGTCCCCCATGCCACAGGATAAACGTAATAGAAGATAAATGTTTGTGTCTGTGTGTGTGTGTATATATATATATATATATATATATACATACAATTATTTTATTTTTTTTACTTCTAACTGGCAATGTACTATTAACTGATGAATGAGTATAAAAATAATATTGGATTTACGTGAAGTAACGTGGTTTACCAATGTTCCTCAAGACGAGCAAGGATTTTTAATACATTTTGACTTGAAAAACGAGCATTGTTTTGGTTTACGAGCACTGAGTATCATGTATCACGCATGCGCTTCTTGTTTTGACGCCGAGTGTCACGTGTTGACAACTGAGCCAACGGTTTTTCTTTCTTGTGCTGCGGAATTGTAGGTAATTGTCTTCCCCTGCTGGGTCTTGGTGCTTATCTCTTACTGGTATAATTAACATCCGTGCACGCGTGTACTTTTTACTATAACAATGTGACCACATGTGCGAGTGAAAAATTTTATTTTGTGTTTGTAAGCGTGTTTGTACAGCGCACATAAGGCAAGAGCAAGTCTCATTAGAGGGTAAAGATCCATTTTTTCTCTCTGTATGAGCCTGTTGTTTCTCACTTTACCTTTGAAAAGAATCGCGACAGAGCAGAGTTTTTGTGTAAGGCAGAGAGGGTGTGCCACACTCGCCTTTACAATGCCCCCTCCCACCCCTCCTCCTCTGGGCTTTCCACACACACACTCACTCACATACTCTCTGCCTTACACAGAAACTCCGCTCTGTGGCGATTCTTTTTAAAGGTAAAGTGCCAGTTTATTTGTTTGTTTGTTTTTTACTTTACAGCAGTGATTCCGTTAATATGTGGGTATGCGAGTGTGACCTTGCAAATTTTTTTGATAAAATAGTCTCTCCATTAATGTGTGTGTGCGCATGCACATTACACACCACACACACCCCGCTTATGGAACGAATTATGCTCGTAATCCGAGGTTCCACTGTATATATTTATTTTCATATTTAAAATGTGAGGTTTTGTTTTTCAGATGGGTTTTGCTGGCATTGCCGTTGGATCAGCCATGGTGAGATTTTGTTTGTCTTAAAGTATTTTAACTTAAAAAGTATCTATATATGACTGCCAGCTAATTAAAAGTTTTGGAAATTTCTAAAGACTGTAAGGATATAGAAATTATATGAACCGTTTGGGTATTTTTGTATTTTGACAACTGATTGCTGTCCAAAACTTATTAAAAAAAAAACAATGTCTAATTTTGTCTATATTTTTAGGCTGGCCTAAGGCCTATCTGCGAGTTCATGACCTTCAATTTCTCCATGCAAGCCATCGATCAGGTCATCAACTCAGCAGCCAAAACTTACTATATGTCAGCTGGGCTGCAGTCCGTGCCCATTGTGTTCCGCGGGCCCAACGGCGCATCTGCAGGAGTTGCAGCTCAGCACTCGCAGTGTTTTGCTGCCTGGTATGGTCACTGCCCTGGGTTAAAGGTCGTAAGTCCCTGGAATGCAGAGGATGCCAAGGGGCTCCTCAAATCAGCCATTCGTGATGATAATCCAGGTAAGATGGGCCTTTAGACACAAGTATTACAGAAAATTGGAACATGCACAAATTTGGTAAACACTTTCTTAATTTACCCCAATCAACTTGGTCTCTCTAGCTGCTAAAACACAAGCTGAGCATATCAAGCTGATGACTGCTATTTTCCAGCTTACCTGTAACTTTCTTGACCCGGTTAATAAATGTTTGAGGTTTTCTACTTGCCTTAATTTTTATTTTTTTCTTTAAAAGCTTAACAGTTTAAGATGTTACATTTGTAGTAGTTAAAACTAAAGGGGTACCCATGGCTCCGCTCGTGTGCAGTTCCTGTCAGCCACACGCTACCATTACCTTCTAATGGAGTGTGCGGTCACCTCTCTGCTGCTCCACGAGCTCCCCCAATGTTTTACACAT
Organism: Clarias gariepinus; assembly: GCF_024256425.1. Classification (NCBI taxonomy): domain Eukaryota; kingdom Metazoa; phylum Chordata; class Actinopteri; order Siluriformes; family Clariidae; genus Clarias; species Clarias gariepinus. The sequence continues at coordinate 12,347,235 of NC_071122.1, forward strand.
ATATATGAGTATTATAACCTCATAATGACCATGTCTACTGTTACATGGTGAGGGACGCCTGCTACACCGCCCACCGGAATCTAAGTTTTTGTTCACATGTATGTGCGAACTTTAATACCAGGCATGATCATTCTTTTTAATTTTCTTTCGTTCCTGTTTTATTCACAACTGTTTAATGGTGACCTGTCTACCTTCTTGAACAAGAATGAATAAAAAATATATAGTATTTTGGCTACTTTGTATCTTATTGGGCTGGAAAAAATGTCTTGCCCAATAAAAAAATTTGGCAAATTTTAGTGAAACATAGTATGTGCATAAATAAATGGGCTACAGTGTGAGTTTGAGTACCGACATTATTTGGCCTGATTTTCATTGTATTTAGGGAGTTCAGTAGTTTCTAGGCAGGATTTTATTATTGTGATCGGTCAACCCTGGTAAATGCGCTAGACTGTTTTAGGGAAATTCTTGTCCATATGTACAAAAAACAGGGCTTTTCCTCACACTATTGAAGACAAAAATCTTATTTGCACAATGATGGTTAAACTTAGCTATTAATTCACAGTTTACATGTTTGGCAAGGGGTTCTTATGGACCACAGATAAGCTATTTTGTTACACAAGTGCTTTAGAATAATGCGAATTCTGGATTAAGTCTCATTACTGTTTTACAAAGAATTTTTTCCCTTTTTTAACTATTATTATTATTATTATTATTATTTTTTGTAAACTTGTGTTTTATCTCACGCCATGGGAGTATATCCTTAAAAGCCAGTGTGAGAGAACCGTTACTCACTGAGGTAATATTCAATGTTGGTTATTTTCTGACTAATCATTTTCTACCAAAAGTTAGCAGCACCTTTATTACCTCAACGTATAGGTGACCATGACACACAATTTCCATCTTGATTCAGATTTAGTTGACAAGCCTATACGTTTGCTTCTTTAGCTTTGCACTGGGGCTATGACTTTGACAAGACCATAACAAATAAAAGTTTTACCTAAACTGTTTCTCTAAAAATATTGAATGTAAATGTTAAAACATGGATTGTAAAATCTTCCAAATTTGTCTATGTTTATGTCAGTTGTGGTGCTGGAAAATGAGCTGATGTATGGTGTGGCCTTTGAGATGTCTGAGGAAGCACAGTCCAAAGACTTTACCATCCCCATCGGAAAGGCAAAAATTGAGAGATCAGGTCGGAAAATCTAACATTTGTGCTGTACATCTTGTAAACCTTACAATTTCTTTAAATGTATCTTCTATGATCAGTTAAAGTATGAATTCCTAGGGTTGGACGATATGGCAAATTTATATCACGATATATTTCTTAATTTTGGTCGATACGATATAATTCCGATATCGATATGGACAATATTAAAAAGCCACAGGAAAAAGCTGCAGAGGACACACACAATGGATATCTGCTAACTGAATTTGCAAAGTCTATAATACCTCCAGGCTCCTCCTACTAAAATGATATATAAACAGTGTATATATTATTTTAATTTTTTTTAATAAAAACAGTACAAAAAATAAGGTTCACTTTTTATTTGTATTTAGCCTTTACAAACTGTGAAATAAACTATAAAATAATTAAAACTCTCAGACTCAGCTTATTAGTAGTATTAGCAGAAGCGCGCGCGCATACACACTTGCCTTTACAGCCCCCACCCACCCCCAACTCCTTTCGGCTTCGCACACACATAGACACACACTCTGCCTTACACACAAACTCCGCTCTGTCGCGAAACACGAGAGGAGAGGAAAATGGATTTTTACCCTCTGAGACTTGCTTTTGCTTTATACGCTAACAAACACAAAATTAAATGTTTCTCTCTCACACACACACACGTGGTCACAGTGTTCTAGTAAACAGAACACGCGTGCACGGATGTTGATTATACCAGTAAGAGACGAGCACTAAGACCCAGCCGGGGAGACGATTACCTACAATTCTGCAGCGCAAGGGAGAGAAAAACCGTTGGCTTATATATTCAAATGTATATCGAAATATCGGAAATGTGTAAATCATATCACCGTTATTGAAAAAAGTTCTATCGCGATATATATTGATATCGAATTATTGTCCAGCCCTATGAATTCCTTTAAATCTTAGTTATGATTAGCTTTTCTTATAGTTTCAGTGTTACAGTTGGTACTGGTGGGTTAAATTTACAAAGGGTCAGGTAATTTTTTAGATGAGTGTGTATCATTTGGGTCAGTTTTGAGTTGATATATTAATCCTTTTGTTATTTTAATTAGGAAGTCACATCACGCTCGTCTCACATTCCCGAATGGTTGGTCATTGTCTTGATGCTGCTGCTGTCCTGGCCAAAGAGGGGATTGAATGTGAGGTAAGATTTAGCTGGATATTGTACAAGTGAAAATGGATTAGTCTCTTCCAACAAATTACAGTACAAGCTAGCTGGTTCTTGATCATTAATTATGCTCATGTGACAGAATTACTCTATTAGGTCATTTGTTATCAACTCTCAACTCATTTCTATCAGGTTTAGTTAATTTCAAGTTGGGCATTTGAAATCTGTTGCTGTTAATTCTAAAGGCCTAAGCCTTTAACATTGTTAAAAAGAATATTTGGCGGGATCAGGAGCACCAAAATGTCAGAAAGACCACAGAAAACCATAGTTGTGGGTGACTCTTGACCCTGCTCAAGAAAAGCCCCTTCAAACTAACAGGACAGATCAAGAACTTCTTCGAGACGGCTGGGTTTTCAGTGTCAAATGGTAAAGATAAGGCTTTATTAGAGTTAATCCAGTTTACCAAAAGATGTAAATCCCAAAAACAGGAAGACCAGATCAGAGTTGGACAGATGAGAAAGAGATCATTCTGTTTACAAATGGGCAAAGGGAAAAGAAGAGCCTGGAAAAGGGAAACTACTCCTGGTTCAATAAAATTGAATTTGTATCTGCAACAATTATAAATCCTTGTTAAAATCATGTCAATATATAGTCTAGATGTAAGAAACGTGCAAGAAATAATTGGGGATAAATGGGGCTAACAAGCAAGCTTGTGTAATTTTTTACTTTCTAATGCAGTTTTCTGAATTAGCATATTACTGTCTTAGTTCTGATTATTTGTTCCTAATTTACAGGTTGTAAACCTGCGCACTATCCGACCCCTTGACGTAGAAACAATTGAAACTAGCGTGATGAAAACCAACCACCTGGTTACGGTTGAGGGAGGCTGGCCTCAGTTTGGAGTTGGTGCTGAGATTTGTGCCAGAATCATGGAGGGTAAACCCTTAAATCTTTTTATGTTTACACTTTTTCAAGCATTTGCTGTTAATAATAGCAGACTTTCCTTTTACATCATGTTTATCGTAACTGACCATTTTATTTTGCAGTGAAATTGCTCTTTTTTTATTTTAATTTTTTACAGAAAATAACTCCAGTTACCTGTTCTGATAAGTTTTCCTCTTTATGTAACTGTAGGTCCTGCGTTTAATTATCTGGATGCTCCTGCTGTCCGAGTTACCGGTGTGGACATCCCCATGCCATATGCAAAGATTTTGGAGGACAACAGTGTACCACAAATCAAAGACATCATCTTTGCAGTGAAAAAGACTCTAAATGTGTAGTAGGCAGCGAAACACTATTTTTATCCCCTCTATCAGAAAACTCACTCTATAAACCATTGTGATTTCCTCCAGCTACAAAATAATAAGCCAGAAATGTACTAAGGGTTGTTAATAATCTCAGAAGTGTATAATGGTCTCTCTGTTACATGATGGGTCTCAACCAATTAACCAGTGGATGTCTTGTTGTATTTACAAGATGCCTTTTGTCATAAAAGTGATATTTATTACCGAAAGGTAAAAACAGCCTTTGTACTGTGTTTTTCTAAATGTTCTAATATTAAGATGAAATTTAATAATAGAAACCACTTAATCATCAAACAGTAATGACAGATAATTAATAAAATAATAATTTAAATCTAAAACCGGGCAGTGCAAGACTAAAGTTTAGTGACAGCCTGAGCACAACTTAAAACACAGGTATGGATAGACTCGCTGGAACTCATCTGTTTGATTAGATATTTTTGTTAACAATACGTCAATCACATAGCAGGAACTTGATGTGTTTTGGCTTGTACAGACGGTCAAGATGCTCTGCTGAATTTCAAACTGCACATCAGAATGAGGGACAAGGGTGATTTAATTGGTTGATGCACTGGTCTAAGTATTTCTGGTGATTTCCTGGGATTTTCACACAAAGCCCTCTAGGGTTTACAGAGTCTGAAAAGTGAGAATATTGAGTGAGTGCCAGGGTGAAAATGCCTTGTTGAGGTCAGAGGTATACTGGCCAGACTGGTTTGAGCTGATAGAAAGTCAACAGTAACCTAAATAACAACCAAGGTATGCTGTCACATACCACACATTGAGCAATACACCAGATAAGTAGCAGACCACCATACTGGGTCCCACAATTTGCATGGGCTGACCAAAATTGGAAAATAGAACATTTAAAAAATGGCAGGTTAAAAGAGTCTTGATTTTTTTTTTTTTTTTTTTTACTCTAATATTAGGATGTAATGGACAGAATTTTGTGTAAACAACATGGGAGACATTTTCTTGGCACACTTTGAGCTGCTTATTGAGTATCTTTTAAATGTTACAGCCTACCTGATTGTTGTGGCTGCCCATGTTCATCCATTTATGGAAATATTTTGTAAATATTTGTTGGCACACTAATGCATATAAGGCTAGAAGACTTGGGAGGGAAAAGCTCAAGCAAAGAACAGACCGATTGTCTAATGGCTATTAGAATCCTGCCGTAACCATGAGATGATACTACCTACTCACACTATTGAGTTATTTACTTAACATGCCCAACTCCATAGTACATGGGGTTTCGTTGTAAAAAAAAAAAAAGCTACATTAATCTGGCAATCATAATCAGTGCCTCAGAAACAACTATTTACTAGGAATTGCAGCTTATTACTCACTACCAAAGGGCTATATAGTTCTTGTCTAGAACTCTAATAGACTACGGATTTTAGGTGACTGCAAAGAAAGAAGTCAAATGGTCTGGTTCTATTTAATATTCTATTGTGAATTTCGCAGAAACCTATGGTCTGAAATAAAAAGTAAACTTATTAAACTGAATCACATGTAAGGGAAAAAATGCTAGTGGACCAGACTCCTGGGCCACCCAGTACAAATTTAATGACATAACCATAGTATTAATATTTTAAAACTGTAAACAAGATGGTGTTAGTTTAATGTCCTTTAAAATAAATAACACTTACTTTCATTAAGATGTTTCAGTTGTGTTGCACAGAAAGGCACCCACTGTTCAGTCATAGCCTTAAGTCATGGGAAGACAGTTATTATACACAAAGTTATACAAAAATAAAATATATTGAGGCATAGGGCTGCATTTTCCTTTATCCTTTTTCTTATGTGCTTTAGTACAGTTGATGAAGTAAAAGAGTTTTACTTGTTCTCTAGATATTCAGTAAAGTAGCACTCCCTCTTGTGTGATATTGCTTTTCATATTACATAATTTTATATTATATATAATGTGACGTGGCAGTCCACAAGTGCTGATATAGAGCATTAATACTTGCAGGCAGTGGTGGCTCAAATGATTACTGATTGAAAGGTTGCGGGTTCAAGCCCCAGCACTGTCAAGTTGTCACTGTTGATCACTTGAGCAAGGACCTTAATCCTATAAACTCCAGGAGTGCTGTATCAAGGCTGATCCTGCGCTTTGATCCCAGTTCCTAACTGGGATATGTGTGTAAAAAAAAATAATAATAATTTACTGTGCTATAATGGTACATGTGACAAATAATTGAATCCTAATCTTGGAAGACAATTCCAGAAAAGTAAAATTTAAACTACAAAGTTTGTGCTGCAAAGGAGAAATTCATTTAGAGTTACCAGACCTAAAAATCACCAATTAACAGCACTTAGGATAAAAGCCGATATAAAAGGCTTTACAGAGCATAAATACAGTACATCCTAGTATGAACTGCTCAAAAGAGGTTATTGCATATTTTGTATGTCTTAAGTATTGTTTTACTGGTATGTAGAAAGAACAACAGAAAAGACCATGGAATTAGAATGTGTCAAGATGTTTTACTGGTAGAGTAGTGTAATTTAACATTTAAATTTACTCCTCACAATTTTCCCAGCATAGCCCTCAACTACATGGCAAGGCAACAGAGGAATACAAAATCAGCTCTCACAGAGCTCGGAGCAAGAAACCTTGGTAAGGATGGAGCCAATCCTTCTAAGCGTCGCAGTGGGAACTGGGAAAAATGACATAATGAGGATGAAAAGTCTACTTTTGACTGGGAAAAGTTGAGCTTTCATTTCCTTAACAGTTTGTTTCAGTGTGGCTGTCTGAAAAGAAAAGGACAGGTTCGAAATTGGGCGCCAGCTCTGAAGTTGTTTCGAAATCGCCTTGGTGGATAGAGTGTACGTGCCAACCAGTGGAGACTGCTCTAAGACTACAAGGGAAGCTCTGCTTCCTCTACTATGTCAGAAAATAAATGCTCATATATGCACTTTCGTATTTCTATTGGGTTAATTTTCTTGTCATACATTTCCGTGCAGCACAGCGCGTTAAACCCTCCTGAAGCCCAGCTTCACTGGAGCTCTATGGGCAAGCACAGAGGAGCTTTTTTCACTGTAGAAAAGCTGGACGGTAATTGGATAAATGCACCAAAATCGTCACTTCCAGGGAAGCTCAGCTTCTCTGGGAGTGAATGAGGCAGTGAGCGGGCCAGGATGCTGGGCTGCTGCATGATGATTGGAGGAGCTGTTTAAAGGGCGGAACCCCTTTTTTGATTAACAGCATGTCTTAAGTATACATCAGTGCTACAAAGATTCGAGTTCAGTCCCATGCGGATTTGCAGGTGAAGTGGTACGATAAACTGCTGCACTCTGTATTGTTTGCTGATGATATAAACCATTTTTGTTTGTACAAATCATTCTTTAAATAAAAAAAAACAAAAAACATTATAGCATTCTGGACTTTGCTCCTTGTTTTTTTCAAGATTCAAGACTTTACCATTGTAAAGTTAGTTCGTTCATATATTTAAAGTAGCTCGTGGTAGGGGAAACTAGCCAGCTAGCAAGCTGTGCATGATGGCAGACGCAGACGGTGCTAATATTGTTGACCTGCTTTTGGCAAAACCATTTAGTAGTCTTCCTTACGAGGATTAAACGACAGGGCAGACCAATGCCCAAGATCTGGTGCAAAAATCAAGAATCAATAACAGGTCTTTTCAGCTTTTCTGGTATGATAAGGTGAACTGGCTGACTGAAAGGTGCTGTGACAAAAAAAAATTTACTCTTGACCATGCCTTCTCAGGGAATGGGATGTGTTTGGTCAAACGTGGGTTTTGGGGATCTGGGCAACTTTGACAGGGCATACAAAAGGCATGAAAAGTGCAAGGAACATGTGAGTTCATGTGCAAGGTTAAGATGTCTGGGCAGGGTTAGGTTTAAACGTGCAGTCAATGAAGGTCTTCGCATTCAGGTGGCAAAACATAATGAAACAGTAAAAAAAAAAAAACACGGCCTTCCTAAATCGTCTAATTGATATGACTTCCTTGCTTGGCCGTCAGGAGCTGGCATTCAGGGGGCATGATGAGAGTAGTGAATCAGCAAATAAGGGGAATTACAGGGAATTTACAGAAACATTAGCTAAATATGACTCTGTCTTGGTCACACAATTTCAGTCATTAGCTGTGTTTTCTGGGATGTCCCACTCAATCCAAAATTACTTCTTCTCTACTCTCGCAGCCACTGTTTCTGATCATATAAAAGGTAAAATTCAGACTGCTCCCCTTTTTTGCATGGCAGGTGGATGAAGCAACTTACATATCTTGCCATGCCCAACTGTCCCAACCCCTTTTTTGATTGACAGCATGCCTTAAGTATACATCAGCGCTACAGAGATTCTAGTTCTGTCCCGTTGTCAGGTTATATTACAAACTTTCGGGTGGCTCCCGCACTGGACTACACTCCCGTAAACAGCTGTCGTAAATCAACCTCTCTCTCCCGCAACAACACGCTCTTAGTCGGCGGCGCTCGTGCGATCGACGCACTCATTCATATGAGTAGGAAAAAGATGCAATATTATGGTTTCCGTAATTTTTTATATATTTGCATACTGACTGGGCTGGCCCACACTGGCCAGCGGCCCACCAGGAAAACTCCCGGTATTTCAGATGGCCAGTCCGCCACTGCCCATGCGGATTTGCAGGTGAAGTGCTACAATGAACTGCTGCACTCTGTATTGTTTGCTGGTGATATAAACCATTTTTGTTTGTACAAATCATTCTTTAAATAATTTAAAAAAACATATTATAGCCTTCTTGACTTTGCTCAGTGTTTCAGCATTGTAAAGTTAGTTCGTTCATATAATTAAAGTAGCTTGTGGAAGGGGAAACTAGCCAGGATTTACGAACAAATAACATAATGAATTTTATGATGAAGTCCTTATATGAGCTTCCCGTTTCAAAAGCTAGCAGCCGCCACTGCTGCACAGTTTAGGATTACTGCAGTGGCACAGGATGTAGACTATATGCAGGTGTGTGGCAGATTTTTTTGTATTTTGGATCTGATGGTGCGAGATCGCAGTATACTTTGATGCAGGAGGTAACAGCTGATGGATTATTATGATGTAAGAGATTGGGATTAACAGGGGGAGGGCATACACATAAAAGAGGGAAGGAGTTGAGGACTTGTGACTGCAGTCGCTCGATAGTTCAGGGCTAGAATTTACCACAGCCTACCTAGTCTACCTAAGCCTTAAGACATCTTAACTTAAAGACATCAACTGTTATACCCAACTTAGAGCTACCTAACACAGAGTATTGTTGCAGATCAATCCCTGCTATTCATTGTCACCCAAATGAGATTGGGTTTCCTGTTGTGTTTGGTTCCTCTCAAGGTTTCTTTCCACTGCCATCTTAGGGAGTTTTTCCTTGCCACCATCGCCCTTGGCTTCCTTATCAGGGTCTATCACAGTTTATACAAACTTTCATAATTTCTAATGATTTTGTAAAGCTGCTTTGCGACAATGCTAATTGTTAAACGCACTATACACATAAAATTGAATTGAATTGAATTGAGTTAGGATGAATGAACTTTAATAAGCTGTGTCAGAGAGTGGTTGAAATTAATGAGAGGGGCTTGCCATAAATTGGGGAGGAAGGTGAGGGAATAAAAAAGGTGGAATATGTGAAGAGAGTTTGGGCTGACAAGTAAGGTTAGGCATGAATGAGAGGGATGGGATGAGTAAGGATGGATGTGAAGATGAATACCAGAGCCTGGCATGAAGTAAACAGACCAAAGTGATGAGGCTGGTGTTGTTTAGGAGCCAAAACCTTTATCCTAGGAAATGACAGAAGGGATGTTCTCACTGATTCCTCACAGATATAATAAAGTGTTGTTTGCCTTTTATGATGTTGACAAATATTACCATTTGAGTGTAGAAAGTTCAATGGTATTCATGGATTAATGGATTAATGGATTTCAGTATTCTTTAAACTTTTTAACAACATTTCTTTCGGAAGAGGATAAACAGACGCGGTTGGATATCTGCAAACAAAATACTACTCCTAGGAAGGTGAAACTTTCTTGAAGAGAAACGTTACTGATTTATGGATTTACGCATATGAGACAAAGAGTAAACAGCAGAGTATGGATCAGAATCAAGCTCATTTGCCGACCATGAAAACGTTCCAAAGTCAGCCATCAGCTGGAAGATTGATGCGTAATTCAATTCAATTAAAAAAATTTTTTGTAGAGTGCTTTTATTAATTGTCATTGTCGCAAAAGCAGCTTTACACATTCAAAAGGAAATTATGAAAATTTGCATTATATGTGAAAAATGCTCAGATTGTCCCTGATGAGCAAGCCAAGGGCGACGGTGGCAAGGAAAAACTCCCTGAGATGGCAATAGGAAAAAACCTTGAGAGGAACCAGACTTAACAGGGAACCCATCCTCATTTGGATGATGACGAATGGCAAAGATTGTTTTGCAGTCATACTGTGTTAGGCAGTTGGACGTTTAACAGTTGGATCTAACAGTTGATTTTAGAACTGTCTTTCAGTGAATATGGAGTCCAGTTCGTTATTGGAGGCTCAGGTAGACTGTAGGAAATTTCAGTCCTAAACTATTGAGTGACTGCAGTCACAGTCTTCAGAGAAGGGGCTAGAACCGATCTCATGGTAAAGTGGGACTGTCCCCAGTGACCACATGCATCCCAAGCAGACGACATGGCTACAGTTTTCTGGGATTCTTGAGGGCCAGTATTGAAACATTTTTAGTAACAACATTAATCAATCAACAGTACTAGTTATAGTGAGATGCTTATTGAAGACCTGAAGCCTAAACTTTGGATTAAATGCAGGGGACTGCTATCCAAAGATGTTGTGATCTTGCATGACAATTCACATCCACACACTTCTGCCCACACTGTCGAAACTTATTGAAGGCTTATTGAAAGATAAACAGTAAATATTGAAAGGCAAGATTATATGAAAAATGCATTTGTCTTTTCTAAAAGTTAACAAAAAAATTTTTTACAGCCAGAGTGCGGATCATTTTAGAATTTATTCTAATTAGCTTATATTACTAAAAACAGCTTTGTTTATAATGGCTATTTGTGACCTCCTTTTATGGTGGTCCTTGTGGCATTCTGTGATTTTCTTTTTCCTTCAACCTATTTTCTGTAACATACATTTTTATGTAACATCGCTGTCAATACTGCTTTTCACAGTTCTGCCAATGAGTCTGGCCAAGTGTAAAATCCGTACAATCTGTTTTTATGCTATCTTTGGTTAGGTGTGCAGGCTGTACTTGAAAGGACACAGAGATGTCAGAGAAATTGTCCCAATGCAATGCCATATGCCCATCAGTCTCATGTTCCAGATCACCATATTGCCTCAGCAGATGGGGAATGAGTACGTGTTTCAAATTCAAGCCAGTCATTTCATGTGGGAAATTGAAAAACTGCAGAAGCTTGATTTATGTCCTACTTCCTCCTGCTGGCGAGTACAACAATGCAACTGAGTTTAGTTAAACTATTCCATATTTATACAGATTGAGAATATTATGATAGACTGCTTATACTGACTATTTGAAAATCTGAATACTTTCATATATCAGCCATAACATTTACACATAAACATTGATTGTCAATTATATACCAGTAAACTGATGACAGGATCATGGGCACCCAAGGCTTATTCATGCCCACAGGAACCAAAGGCTGTCTGGTCCAATCCCACAGAAAAGCCAATGCAGTACTAATTACCAAAAATAAAGTCAATGCTGGCCATTATAGAAAGGCATCAGATCAGCTAGTATATTGTAGCCTAATGCACAAAAGGCCCAGCAGCAAAGAGCACAAGCCTATTGATCTCCAAACTCCCCAGACACTAATCTAATTGAACACCCTTAAAACACACAAGATAAACAATTCTAATCCACGATCGCACTACCTTACACACCACAGCACACTCCATGCCAGGGCTGCCCAGGTGGCACAAGAGGAACATACTGAGTGTAATGATTAGCAGTTTGATGTAATGTTATGGCTTAGCAGTATACACTGCTTTGGCAAAGAAAAAAAAAGTTATAGTTTTAGAATAGTTATTGGCCTGCATTAAGCAAAGAACCCAACTAAGAAGATTTAAAATGACTGGAATTTGGTTAAGACCTGAATGGAGATCACTTAAACAGTTGAATTGTAAAATAAATCCCATATATATATATATACACACACTCACCTAAAGGATTATTAGGAACATCATACTAATACGGTGTTTGACCCCCTTGGTGCTGAAAGCATTCTTTAGAAATGTTGACCCATATTGATAGGATAGCATCTTGCAGTTGATGGAGATTTGTGGGACGCACATCCAGGGCACGAAGCTCCCATTCCACCACATCCCAAAAATGCTCTATTGGGATGAGATCTGGTGACTGTGGGGGCCATTTTAGTACAGTGAACTCATTGTCGTGTTCAAGAAACCAATTTGAAATGATTCGAGCTTTGTGACATGGTGCATTATCCAGCTGGAAGTAGCCATCAGAGGATGGGTACATGGTGGTCATAAAGAGATTGACATGGTCAGAAACAATGCTCAGGTAGCCCGTGGCATTTAAACAATGCCCAATTGGCACTAAGGGGCCTAAAGTGTGCCAAGAAAACATCCTCCACACCATTACACCACCACCACCTGCCTGCACAGTGGTAACAAGGCATGATGGATCCATGTTCTCATTTTGTTTATGCCAAATTCTGACTCTACCATTTAAAAATCTCAACAGAAATCGAGACTCATCAGACCAGGCAAATTTTTTCCAGTCTTCAACTGTCCAATTTTGGTGAGCTCGTGCAAATTGTAGCCTCTTTTTCCTATTTGTAGTGGAGATGAGTGGTACCCGGTGGGGTCTTTTGCTGTTGTAGCCCATCCGCCTCAAGGTTGTGCGTGTTGTGGCTTCACAAATGCTTTGCTGCATACCTCAGTTATAATGAGTGGTTATTTCAGTTGCTCTTCTATCAGCTTGAATCAGTTGGCCCATTCTCCTGTGACCTCTAGCATCAACAAGGCATTTTCACCCACAGGACTGCCACATACTGGATGTTTTCCCTTTTTCACACTATTCTTTGTAAACCCTAGAAATGGTTGTGCGTGAAAATTCCAGTAACTGAGCAGATTGTGAAATACTCAGACCGGCCCGTCTGGCACCAACAACCATGCCACGCTCAAAATTGCTTAAATCACCTTTCTTTCCCATTCTGACATTCAGTTTGGAGTTCAGGAGATTGTCCTGACCAGGACCACACCTCTAAATGCATTGAAGCAACTGCCATGTAATTGATTGATTAGATAATTTTATTAATAAGAAATTGAACAGGCGTTCCTAATAATCCTTTAGGGGACAGACTGTTTTGACTATAACTAACTACTCATAAGAACTGATTACAGAACAGTGAATTGTGTTGTGACAAAGTTACTAGAAGAACTCATATTCTCCAGCAAGCTCAGTAAAACCTAACAGCTATCTTACTTATAGTTCTGTGCAATAGTTCTGGGCACATACAAAAATATGCCATAAGCAAAGATGCTTTTGAAAACATTTCTGCATAAAAAAGACATCTATAAAAAGCAATAAAGAGCAGAAAAATAAAAAGTCAATATTTGGAGTAAAAACTCATTGCTTAAAAGGAGGAGTTTTAGACACAGGAGTTTTAGACACAGATTTGTGCAGTTTATAATAAAACAGCTGTTAGGTTTTACTGAGCATGCTGGAGAATATGAGTTCTTCTGATTACTTTGTTACACTTGCTCCTTTCTATTTTTATGCAAATCCCAGAAGCGTACCTTAGGTTTTTGTTTCCATCTAAAAATTGGTCTGTCTTGTACTATATATTTTTTTTCTTTACAACCATGAATATATTCCCATGTAATGTTATTTATTTATTAATTTTTAAGTTATATATGGAAATACTGAATCATTTTGTACATAATTATGCAGACATAATAACCATATAGCAAAATTGCACTTTTGCACAGTACTGTGTATGTGTGTGTGTGAGTATATATATATATATATAGGGTTGGGCGTTGGGCTAGCAACCTGCTCCGGAAAAAAACAACCGCTACGGAAACAGCGAAAGTCCTCTACAAAGGAGAACGTAATTTATGTCCATAACTATGAGACCGAACAATGACCGTCACCACAATCTCATTCTGAATGACGCATTCTTCCGCCTATCCTCGAGACCTAATACCAACAACATCAGGTGACTGACCTTAGGGGTCAGCTGTTATATAAACATCCGGTTAGACCAATTTTTTCCTCTTGCCTGGAACGCCTCAGCTTGTCCCAAGTGACAAGAGATGGTGACGGTCATCATATATCCATAGTTATGGACATAACTTACGATCTATTTCGACCTCACTCAGACTGTCACCATGGTCTCATTTTGGATGACTAGTACCAACAGAGTCACAAGGGACCCGTAGTACCCCTTTTCTCTGGTAACTTAACTGTAGATAAAATAGCAGACACCAAAGAAATCGCAACGTTAATCCTATAAAATCTTGTAAACGTGCACGGGGTGCGCCAAGAGGCCACATCACATATGTCTGAAAGTGATACTGCCTTAAGTGCTGCCCAGGAGGTGGCCATACTCCTGGTAGATTGGGCAACTAGACCACCGGGAATAGGTAGATCTTGATTGGAATATGCTTGTGAAATTGTATCCATTATTCAGTAAGATAAACATTGCTTGGACACAGGCTTGCCTGCGCACTTTTTATCAATACATACAAATAGTTGTGTATGTGACTGCCGCAATGGACGAGTATGCTCAATGTATGTACGCAATGCTCTGACGGGACATAGGGAGGGGCTATTTAACTTAGTACTTGACCAAAGGGGCTCTGGGTGAAAAGCATTCAGCTCAATCACCTGATTTATTGTACCAGGTCTAATGACTTCGGGGACAGTGAACGCAGGACAGTAGTAAGATCCCAAGCGGGTGACCTTGGCATAAGCGGTGTGCGCTCTCTAAGGAACTGAGACACTAAGGGGTGTTTACCAACACTTATGCCCTGCCCTGATGCATGAAAATGTAAGATGGCTGAGATACTTTTATAGTGGTAACTGATTTCGCAGAATCCAACACTGTCTGAAGAAACTGAAGAACAAAGCTAGTGTCACAATTGGTAGCATCTAGCTGGAGATCCTTACAGCCTCATCTAAACCCAGGTTAGGTAAGTAGAGGCCACATCCACAATTGTAGAATTTCCGGCTTTGGGTGCCAAATTTGTCCTGCTGCTTGAGACAGGAGATCGGCTCTTTTCGCTAGCTACCAAGAGTGACCTTGAACCAAGCGTAGAAGTGCTGGGAACCAGAGTTTCTTTGGCCATCTTGGGGCCACAAGCAAAACTTAGGTAGAGGGGGAAAAGCATACAACAACTCTCCAGCCATTCTTGAGATAGTGCATCTATTCCCAAGGGATCTCCCAGGTTGCTCAGGGAGTACCATTGAGCAATGAGTTGTCTCTGCTGTTGCAAACAGATCGATCTTTGCTGTACCGAAGTGTTCCCATACGAGTCTCACCGTTTCGGGATTGAGACGCCACTCTCCTGGGAGACAGCAGGTGCGCTGGTTTGTTCACCGCCCCTGGTATAAATGCAGCTTTGAGAGATAGGAAGTTTGGGGACGCCCAAAACAGTAGTTTTCTTGTCACCCAGAGAGGCATGTGCTGATCTGGTGGCCCCTGGTGATTGATGTGATACACCGCAGACATGTTGTCTGTCCTTATCAGAACATGGTTGTTTTGTAATAATGGGAAAAAGGCCTTCAGAGAGAGGTAGATTGCTCTGAGCTCCAGTGCATTGATGTGTTCTGAGGTCCAGGGAGGGTCCCAGGTGCCCCTGACAGATCTGCCTTCCCAAACTGCTCCCCATTCTGTTGGAGAGGCGTCTGGTGTTATCACAGACCGTCTCGCTGGGATGTTCCCTAAAGGTGTCCCAGTTTGCTCTTCTAAGGGCGTAGCATCTGAATACACTTCTGTGTAACTCTTATTCTCACATGTCTGTCCAATTTTATGATGCATTTGGGATAATTTTCTCACTCTGTAAGGGGATAACGAGGCCCTCATTAGGTGAGAGTCTAGGGAAATTCCTACAAACAGTGTCTGTTGTCGAGGACTTTGATTGATTTTTTTCTCAGTTTATTTTGAACCCGAAAGACTAAAAATGTTGAATTACTGTTTCAGTGTCCCTGATAACTGACTGGGGGTAGGTGCGAAGATGAACCAGTCGTCCAGGTATGCTATGATTTTTATTCCTGCACACTGGAGGGGATGAAGGTCTGCTAAAACCACCCTGGTGAAGACTCTTGGAGATAACAAGAGGCCAAATTGTAAGACCTTAAAGTGGTAAACCCAATCCCAAAAGGCAACGCAAAGGAATGGGTGATGATCTAGACAGATGGGTACATGGAAGTATGCGTCCTTTAGGTCTATGGAAGTGAACCATTCGCCTGGTTTTATGGACTCTAGAATTTGTTGTCAGCATTCTGAATGGCAGTGTTTTTATGAACCGGTTCAGTTGCCGCAAATCCAGGATCGGTCGAAGTCCACGTATGGTTGGATGGTCTGGTGCTCTTTTCATGGGGCTGGTAACCCTTAGTTTGTCTCCTATCATGCCCCCAATGATCCAAACGGTGGGAGTGTGGGGGCCGAAAAAGCTGAGCACCTCAATGGTCAAGTCTAGTGGATGACTAAATGTTTGCTGGACAGACTCCCTTATGCGCCTTGCCAGGTCGGCGGTGTCCAACATGGACTGAGACTCAGAGTGAAAAACTCTACCTGGAATCACCGGCATATTGGTCAACTCTTTTCTAATGGTTTCAGGCAAGGATGTTTGAGCCAACCAAATCTGCCTTCGGGCTATGACCGCTGAAGACATGGACGGACCAATATCCCTGGTAAGTTGTAAATGTGTGATAAAAGCTGCATCAACTGGATTCACAACATCGCAATCTTCTGAGCTAATCACTTTTCTCAGGGCTGCTCCAGCAGCGTCGCTCCATTGTATCCCTGGCACACCTAGGCTTATCTGTGACCTGGTTAGTTCCTAAAGAGGTTAATGCTGCAAATTCTCTTTCTACTGGAGGCATGTTACCCATGCCACTCTCAGGAGCATAATTTAGTTTGGCAAATCACCTGCATCCTGCATTAAACTGGGGTGCTGCTTTTGGATTATTCCATGTTTTTCTCAACATTTGAGAATAATCATCAGCCACAGGGGGCTGAACACAGGAAATACTAGCCCAAACACCTTGCTGTGGGGTTGAGACACCAACGTCCTCTTTAAAATCAAGGCCCTATATTTTTGCAGCACCAAAATACGAGAAAGGATGTCAGAGTGTGGGCTATCTTCTTCAGAAGCACCACACCTGGATTCATCCTCATCATCCCCTTTAGCGTTCCCCTTGCTGCCATAAAGTGAGTCATTTGCATGCAGAAATAACATCTACTGATTCATCTGTCCCCTCCCGGTGTGATTGCTCATCACCCAAGGAGGTTGTGGGTGGTTGTGCACTGTCAAAAACTAACCTTGTAGCGTGTGTGCCCTGTGGTGGTCTCTGTGTGCATGGAGTTTGCAAGTTCTCCCCGTGCTTGTGGGTTTCCTCTGGGTATTCTGGTTTTCTCCCACAGTCTGAAGACCTGCAGATTAGGCTAATTGGCATTCCCAAATTGCCCGTAGTGTGTAAATGAGTATGTGAGAGTGTATATGTGTGTGTGCCCTGCGATGGACTGGCATCCTGTCCAGGGTGTAACCCGCCTCGTGCCCTAAGCCTCCTGGGATGGGCTCCAGGCCCTCTGCGACCCTGTATACAGGATAAAGCGGTATAAAAGGTGAGTAAATGAGTGCTAAACATAGGACAGTTTATACACAACGTCTTTGGACAGTTTTTACACAACTTCTTTGTCTACTCAGCAGCATTATCCAAGATCCATGTTGGGACCCAGCACTGGATGCCCAAATAAACCTCTTTATTGTAATGGTCAATTGTTCCAATACATCCTGAATTTTCTGAGGACTTTAGAGCTGACTTCACCAAATAACTTAAAAGAGAATGAACTCAAACAGAGGTTCATTTAAATCGTCATGAATGCAGTGTTAGAGTGACACAAAATGATTCTACATCTTTAAGCTGGTCATGGAACTTTTTGAAATTGTCCAAATACTAAAATGCAGTAGCTATTATTGTTTAAGTCTCTACCACCACCAAACTTCACACTTGGCTGGAGGCTCTCCAACTGTTTTACAGACTGAAGCAAGCACGTGAAGGACATCTGTGACTTCCTTTCTCTTTTGGACAGTGTAACCATCTGCAGGAGGAGTACATCTCTAAGCAGGGTTTCACCATGAGCCAATGTTTCTCGTGCGCTACAGGATTGTCTTCCATGCTTAGTCTTTATTCATATTTAGAGTTATGGAATGAATCATCAGAGTTTCCATTATTTTCAGAGTTTTCATTATTTCAAATTTACTTTAATTTACGAGTGCTTTGATATACAAGCACACTTCCGCAACTGAATTTGCTTGCAATCCAAAGTTTAACTGTATTTGAATACTGTAGTTGTATGACGTCATTATGTGGATGTTATTTTACAGATAAATGCTACAGAAAGGTTTGAGGAACCTTTTTCAAAGTGTTGCCTAAAATAATAAACTTATGATTACATTTACCGATTTGCATGTTGTATCATTAGTTTATTACTTCATTCATCCCTTTCAGTGGTGACTTATTTATGCTAATCGATGATTAACTAACCAATCAATTTATGACTGGCACGTTAATAATTAATCTAATAATCAAACAGGAAATGTGCAAATAGCTGAATAAATGAATAACAATTTCTTAGGGATTTACCTGCCATGTATTTGCTTTGGTTTCTTTGTTGTCAGACTGCTCACATCTCACAACTCACACCAGTCTAGGCATTCACATGCATCCTTCACTTCTTTAAGCCAAGATTACAAAGAAAATTTGTAATTAGTTTTTTAGGCCTAACACACTGGTGTACTCTGTGTGATAATGTCATGCGCACTTGCTCCGCGATCTGCACTAGGACCCGGAAGTAGAACGGTCCGGACACAGGAAGCATAAAAGGAGACAAAATGGAGCATCACATCGCTCAGTCATTGAGTTTGCCCATGCTGGTTCCGAAGACTTGCATACTATCTGTGAGTACTCACCTATTTTGGGTTTATCTTCCTGACGAGTGTGTGTTGTTAGAACGCGGATTTATTTGTGTAAACTCTTGCTCTCGCTCAGAGAGAGTTCTAATAATAATATGCATGGTTATCCTACCGAGTCGCGCTACTTCCGCGTTTGGGTTTACCGTCCATGCTACATGGGCTAACTGCTAAGTCTTCTGCTTCACCTCTGTTTAGTTCGTGACAGAATGACTGAGCCTACACCTGCTGTGAACCCAGCGGATTACGCTCACCTCTGCGATGTGGTGAACAGGCACGCGAACTAAACGAGCAGCTTAACGGCAAGATCGCGGCTCTTTGCAGCAGCATCCAAAACCTCATGGCCTTGCGCCGCAAGGTGGCGGAGCTGCGGCGGCAGAACGTGGCTCCTCGCGAGGCTGCACCTCTTCTAGTTAGCCTGCTGCCCGTCGCAGTGGCTGCTGCACCGCAACCTTCATGCCCTCCTGATGTTTACCTTGCACTTCCGGATAAATGGGATGTTACAGATGGGAAGTGTAGTGTTTTTCTAACTGCCCTGGATCTCATGTTTGAGTTTAATTCCACCAGGTACTCCACGGACGTGTTGCGAATGACGCCCGACCTACCTTTACTTATACAGTCATCGCTTCATCGATTCCGGTGCCGCAGGCAACTTCATTGACTCTTCTTATGCCAAAAAATTGGGTTTAAAACTCAAGGTGTTTTTCCAGCCAATTCGAATTACCTCTGTGGACGGTCAGCACCTCTCCTCCAGCCTCATCACAACCCAGACCCAGCCTATCACTCTCTCTATTAACAAACATCAAGAACAGATCAGATCCCAGATAGCAGAACAACAGTGAATCATCATTGAATCAACATTAAAGCATCAACCAATTTGTCATTGAATCAATGTTGAAATTAAGCATTGATTTTTCATCAGGTTTGCACCTTGAAATAATGTTATTTCAATTATGAAAAAAAGATCAAGATAGGCATAAAATCAATATTTGTTCAACTTAAATTAAATCACTTATTTTACATTAAATGAACATTGAAGAAATTTTAGTTTAGTCTTGCTTTATGTACAGCAAGATTCTATGACAGTAAATCATGTCTGTTTTGATTTATTTCTTTAAATCAGAGACCATGTAGGGCTGAAAAGCTTTAAAAAAAAAAAAAAAAAAGTCAGTAACTTAACATCCTTCAGTTTACATGTAAACATATTTATTTATTTATGCTCCATACCCATTTAAAGAGAAAGTAACATCAAAATTAGAATAAAACAACTATATAATAAAACACACTATAACTTACATACAAATTATTATTAACTGGATAACAAAATGACTATTAGAAGAGATTGTTAATTCTGAATTTATAAAACAGAATCTAACTGCCAAGAGAAGAGACTGGAAAATCATAACAGCATATAAAAATTGCAACCTGCTTCAGCAAAATTCAGTCAAATGCAAATAGAAACAACCAAGACAGAAACACAACAGATAACTGAAACATTATTAGTACAGTTAAAATGTATTTACTCAGCAAAACAGATAATAAGACATAAGTCTGAACTTATGGTTTTCCACCACGAGCAATTCCCCCCAGCCGTTCTGGGGCATAACAAATCCATTTCTGAACTGTTGAAGCAATGACGAACTCTAAGGCCTCCTTTTTTTCAGCTTTCAGCTGTTGTTGTTGTAGGGCATCTAAAGAATGAAAAACAAACAAAAAGTTAGAACTGCACAATGCTTTAAAACTTAGAGTGGTAGTTGTTTATGAATGACAGAAGGTGGGTCCTAAATTTTTGGAAATGTGACTTTTACAAATGCACAGATACACAACATATGTTTTTCAAATTTCCTACAATCTTCTATAGATACAATGCACACATTTGATTTTTATAGATATATGTGTTATTTCACAACCTGCAAACATTGTCCTAAAATGTACATATTCAATGCTATGAAAACAAATATACTTAATGTAACAATGTAGTCTGTTATATTATGTGCAAAAAAACAAAACAAACAAACAAACAAAAAAAACCTGTAGGACAAAAAAAATTATATAATAATCACTCCGTGGCGACGGTTTTGCAATTTGTCCCCTTAGTTTATAAACCGCACTCACAAATACTTAAACTGTTTCCTTAGTTTAACAAATTGTGGCCAAGGATTAACAAACTGTACCCACGAATTTCCAATCCGTATGCTCAGATACCGTACTGTTTGAGTATTTTTTCTTAACATGAAGACTTATATTGGTGATTTTATTATAAGCTTTTTACCCAGAGTTAGATGCATGCTGCATTGTTAATGTTATTATTAAATAAGGCCTATTATTACATTGCATTTAGTTTAAAAGCAAAGGAATGACAACATAAACTGTACATTATTTGTTTTGTATTGCTTTTTACCTTCTCCTCTCCAAACTCAAACTGCATGATTTTCAAAGTCATCGGATCACTATTGTTTTCACACTGCACTATCTGTGGTAGCATTTAGTTGCTGCTGTGTTTACACTGCACAATGAATTGGCGACAGGAGGTTACACACTGCATGACTTTACAATAGAAAGAATCGCCAACAACTCTGTCTGGTGTGCAAGCTACTGCCAAAAGCACACAAGAAGTGATAAAACGCAAGATCATGCTAACATTGTGGTCTATAATTCCTCGCCGAACAAACAATAATTAAAAAAGATGACGTTCTTGTTTAAGGTCCCATATAGTCAAAACTGAAATTTCATGCTTTTTTTCATGGTAACTGGGATCTAGGGGCTATGTAACTACCATATAAGTTTCAAAACAATCAATCCACAAAAAAATGCACACAGCCTGCATAAAGTAGCTGTGCCTTTTCACAAGCTGCTGTGACGTCCAATCTACTCAGTCACCGCTTTCTTTTGTCACTCACTCACAATCACTCTTCTTTTGTCAAAACATCACGTCCATTGCTGAAAACAAGTAAAAAAAAATGCTGTTCAGTTGATAGATGTCGAAACTACCTCATTGCACAGGATTCCAAACAATTTTAATACAGTATAAAAGACCAGTGGCACGTCCGCTTCAGCATCTTTTACACAGCCATGTAATGATGAGATGGACAAACTCGTCGATGCCTGTTCTTTTATTTTCTGCCTTGTTAGGCTATAGTACAAACTTTCAGGTGGATCCGGCAAATAAAAAACTACTTAAGAACAAAACTCAGGCTCTATTTCCTAACTTAAATCTCGCATTCGCGTTCACACACACCGGACTGCATTACCCACAATGCATCTCCCGCACTGGACTACACTTCCGTAAACAGCGGTCATAAATCAACGTCTCTCTCCCGCTACATTGTTTTATCTAAAAAAAAAAAGCAATAAACATCACTAATGACACTTGTGTGAGTGCAAACTAACAGAATCACTGCTGTAAAGTAAAACAAACAAACAAATGACCCAGCACCTTACCTCTGAAAAGATTTGCGAGTTTCTTTGGAGAGCAGAGTGCGTGTCTCTGGCCTTCATTTCTGTGTGTTATAAGAAACAGTACACGCGCTTCCAAACACAAAATAAAATATGTTTCACACACACATGTAGTCACAGATGTTGATTATACCAGTAAGAGACGAGCACTAAGACCCAGCAGGGGAGACGATTCCGCAGCACAAGAGAGAGAAAAACTGTTGGCTCAGTTGTGATCACGTGAAGCTCGGCGTCAAAACAAGAAGCGCATGCGTTAAACATGATACTCGGTGCTCGTAAACCAAGAGAATGCTCGTTTTTCAAGTTAAATTTTATTAAAAAATCTTTGCTCGTAGCGTTACTCGTAATCTGAGGTTCCACTGTATTGATATGGCAATGTAAAACTACGATTAACAGTGATGACGAGCTAAGCATGTTAGTAATCTAGACAGCAAGAAAAATACACAACTTACTATCAAATTATTTTTTTTCTCTAAAACCCCCTCTGTCTCTGACCTTATCCCAATCCTCTCAGTTTCTGTTCTCCTTGTTTGTTTTGTCCGTCAAAACCTTGTGCTTGGAGGTGAATTCCATTTTGCAGCTCCAGGACACTGTAGGAGAAAAAAAGGAGAATCATGCAAATAAAAACATATTAATCACCTGAACACAATACTTTTTAAAAACCTTTTTAAACAACACTCATATAAATTTGTAAAATTTAATTAACTGCATGAATAAAAGAATAAATAAGTGCAAACATGAGCAATTATGAATTGTGTGCATTATAAATCAGAATAGGTGTGAAATTTTTGCACCTATTCTACAGTCTAACATACAGAAAAGGGCACATAAAGTGGCTTTGCTGATGATTGCATTTAACATTAATAATATACCTATTACACTTGAAGCCATGCTCACTAAAATCGGACATGGTTTTTCTTTAAAACCCCTCTGTCTCTCTTCTTATGCCAATCCTCCCAGTTCCTGTTCTCCCTGTTTGTTTTGTCTGTCAAAACCTTGTGTTCGGAGGCGAAATCCGTTTTGGAGCTCCAGGACACTGTAGGAGAAAAAAGGAGACTCATTTAAATAAAAACATATTTATCACCTGAACACAATGTACCTTTGGGAAAACCAACATCAAAAAGAAATAAAAATATAATAAAATAAAACTAAGCTATTTCACAATTATACCAATCTTGTATTATTAAAGGAAAATTGCATGGGTAATAAGTCTTAGAATTATCACATTAATAATATACCCATGACACTTAAAGCCATGACCACTAAAATCTGACACGGTTTTTACAACTTACTTCAAAACTAAAATATTCACAAAGCAACCCATAAAAAATACTTAGCCATAGCTAGCTACCAAACGATTTGTTCTCTCATTATGCTGAATTAATTACTAAGGCCTATTGATAGTTTCGCACTAATAGTACCTTCATAAACCTCTGAAACATAATTTAGCATTAATAAACCTAAGTAAACCCCAAACTAATAAATACTACCACAACATTAACAGTAATGATTGACATGGCAATGTAAAACTAGAATTAACAGTGATGATTAGCTAAGAATGTTAGTAAAAAAAGACAGCAAGAAAAATACACAAACCTTACCGTCAAATAATATTTTTTCTCTAAAACTTCTCTGTCTCTGACCTTCTCAGTTTCTGTTCTCCTTGTTTGTTTTGTCCATCAAAACCTTGCGTTTGGGGGCGAATTCCGTTTTTGGAGCTCCAGGACACTGTAGGAGAAAAAAAAGGAGAATCATTCAAATGAAAACATATTCATCACCTGAACACAATATATCTTTGGGGAAAACCAACATCAAAACGAAATAAATATATAATAATAAAATGAGTACATTTTTAAAAGAAGTTGCTTAGTTTTTTTTTTTTTTTTTTTGGACCAATATGACAGCCAAAAACAAAAATCTAAAGCTAAAATATATACTGTTTTGCTTTTGATGCCAGCTGCCATTTCCATTTTAAATAGCACTGTAAATAGTAAGCTCTAAAGACTTTTTAAATAAAACACATTTTCCCTTGAGGTTAATGAACTGGGCTACTTCACAATTATACCAATCTTGTATCAATGAAAAACAATTGCATAGATAAGTCATAGAATTAGCATATTCATCAAGTCTGGTAAATTAAAGCCTTTTTTTAAACAACACTCACATAAATTTGTGAAATATGAATTAACCGTGTGATAAATCCCTACCAAAATTCATAGCATGGCAGTCCCAATCGAGCCGCACGAAACGGTGTAACATATGTGGAGGTTGTCTCAAAGCTGTTGGGTGTGGAACGGTCCAAACTTTTTTCTCGAAGAATAATAACTATGCCTATGACTTAATAATAATAATAAGAAGTAGAAGAAGAAAAAGAAAAAATACAGATAAATTTTGAAATTTTGTGGGGGAAATTTTGGGAAAACTGTGCGACGAATACCTACCAAAATTCATAGGCTGGCAGTCCTGATCAAGCCGCACGAAACAGTGTAAGACACGTTGGGGTTGTCTCAAAGCTGTGAGGTGTAGGTCGGTAATAATAATAACCTCGAGAAGTACATTTCCTGAAGAAAATGTAAATGGTGCTCTCCGTGGCAAAACTTGGGCCCCGCATATCTCTATGACAATGGGATCTTAGCATCATGTTAGTGACTTTTTCATGATGTTGCTAGCAACATGCTAATATAGCTAGCATCATGCTAGCAACATGCTAATCACGTTAAGTGCAAAATGCTAATATAGTTAGCATGATGCTAGCAACATGCTAATATTCTTAGCACAATGCTAGCACCATGCTAATATTCTTATTAACAGTTGATATTGAGATGTTTCTGCTACTTATGCTCTGTAAAGACTTCATAACGCCTCTAATCTGAGGTGCTGTTAATTGTCATTTTTTAGGCTGATAACTTTAAATGAACTCCTCGTCTGCGGCAGAGGTAGGTTTTGGTCTCGCCCTCCTGGGATGGCCTTCATGAGAGCCAGTTTCATTATGGTGCTTGACGGATTTTGCAAATGCACTTGACAATACTGTTCTTTCAAGAACTATTACAGAAAGGCTGACGTCTGTGTCTTAAAATAACAACTAACTGTTTTACTTGTTATGTAATTACCAAATCCCATATGTGTTATTTTATAGTTTTTTAAATCCCCAGTATTGTTGTAGAATGTAGAAAATAAATCACTAAACAAAAATAAATAAATTTGCAAGTGTTCTAAAATTTTTGAACGGTAGTGTATATACAGAGGGAGCCATGTCAAATAGCTGCGGCCGTGTGAATGGCATGCGAATGGCGTACGGCTGCCCTATGGACGGCGTAGTCCCCCCCTCCCTCTCCTGCCAGAAAGGGCTGTCAAGATTTCACAGTAAACACGCTCATTCAAGCCCGATTTATTCATTTACCTGATTCCACCACTAGATGGCGCTTTGTTCTCAAGAACACGTTAACACACGCCAGCAATTTAGCTGCGCTGAGTTGCAATCATGTGATATTCAGTGCAGCTTTTGACACCATTGATCACGCTATTCTTCTTCACAGATTAGAAAATGTAGTAGGAATTAAGGGTACAGCCCTCTCCTGGCTCAGATCCTATCTGACCCATTATTATCAGTATGTAGACTTAAATGGTGATTATTCTGCATGTTCTCTAGTGGAGTTTGGCGTTCTGCAGGGTTCAGTTTTAGGTCCACTGCTTTTTTCCCTTTATATGCTTCCTCTGGGCAACATAATCCGTAAGCATGGTATTAGTTTTCATTGTTATGCTGACGATACACAGTTATATGTCTCAGCAAAACTTGATGAGAAAAAACAGCTTACTAAAGTTGAGCAATGTGTGCAGGACATAAGAAATTGGATGCTAATTAACGTCCTTCTGCTTAATCCGGATAAGACAGAAGTTCTAGTCATAGGACTGCATACAGCTAGGAGTAAAATTTTAGATCACACCTTAACTTTAGATGGCCTTTCTGTTCCATCAAGTGCAAAGACCTTGTGTGTGATTATTGATTACAGCCTTTCATTTGAAGCTCATGTAGATAATATTACCAGGATAGCATTCTTTCACCTCAGAAATATTGCCAAGATAAGAAACTTATTGTCGCTAAATGATGCAGAAAAACTAGTTCATGCTTTTATCACCTCTAGGTTGGACTATTGTAATGCCTTACTGTCTGGTTGTTTAGCTAGATGCATAAATAAGCTTTAGCTAGTCCAGAATGCAGCAGCGGGAGTCCTTACTAGAACCAGAAGATATGAGCACAATGTGAAATTTCGCATTGATTTTAAAATACTACTCTTGACATATAAAGCATTAAATGGTCTCGCGCCGCAGTACCTGAGCGAACTGCTAGTGTCTTACGAACTGCCACGCCTACTTTAATCAAAGGATGCAGGCTGCTTGTCAGTACCGCGTATTATAAAAAAAAAATACAGCTAGGGGCAGAGCTTTTTCTTACAAAGCCCCAAAATTATGGAATAGTCTTCCAAATAGTGTTCGGGACTCAAACACAGTCTCAGGCTAAAAACCTATTTATTTAGCCAAGCATTTTTATAAATAGATTTGCCTTAGGTAAAGGAGCAGTTCTGGGGGACTCATGGAGGTGTGTATGGGTTCCCTGTTGAGTCTGGTTCTTCTCAAGGTTTCTTCCTATTACCATCTCAGGGAGTTTTTCCTTGCCACTGTCGCCCTCGGCTTGCTCACCAGGGACAAACTGACCATTCTGATTCATACAAATTCACATGTCATACAAACTTAAATAATTCTTTTGATTGTGTAAAGCTGCTTTGCGGCAATGAAAATTGCTAAAAGCGCTATACAAATAAAATTGAATTGAATATTGACAACCCACCCCCACCCGCGCCGAACTGACGCTATCAAACTGCACTACAGAGATGAAAATGGCGACTTAATGGACTATCTGCGGTAAGTGGTGTTTTATTTATTTTTTATTTTATAAACTTTGTTTGGGGTAGTTTACAGTTTATTTCCCAGTTTAGTTTTTTATTGGACGTTTAGAAAATCACTGGCAGCATCAGCAGCGGTCAGATGTAACTTTAGATAACTTAATGATCTGTTTACCAAGACTGCAGTTAACATTACAGCTTACTGTCAGTGTCACAAACTCACAATGTCACTTCTATTTTAATCAAAAAGATGCTAAAGTTTCGAAAATACTATTAATGTGCCTATTACAAAAGCTGCACTACCCGATGAAGAGTGTTTGTGCTCTCTGTGTTGTCTGGAAAAATTCAGTGTTAATTCATTCTTCAGGTAAGAGTTAATCTGCAGGTTATTTATAAGACTGGGATATAATGTGATGCAGTTCATGAGGGACACAAGCTGAGGATAGATGTACAGGAGCTTGCGATCTAAATGCTCATGACCAGGTTTATATTTTACCCACTTTGGCTGTGACTTAGTTAACGAGCTGGATAAAAACACTGAAGTGTTTATCAGTTAAGGTGTGTGTGTGTGTGTGTGTGTGTGAGAGAGAGAGAGAGAGAGAGAGAGAGGTGCTTCAGTACAGTAAGTTCG